>NC_140710.1:16350000-17829375 GCF_050655825.1 Lonchura striata | reverse complement strand
ATAACTAGTAATGCCAATTTTGCTTTAACTATTTGCTCAATTGTGTGGTTTTGGGACCCACATATAATGTTATAAACAAATCACACCACTGCCTAAGGCAGAAATGGGTAGAAAATTACTTCAGCAAAAGTGAATGAAAAACACACTTTCTAGCTATAAACTCATATATTTGTGGTCAATATTTAATAGTATTTGTGTAGCAATATTTCTGCAATTAAGTTTATGCACACTGTGCACCATAGTCCCAATGAATCAACACAAATATCGCTTTCATTTGCAAGAGTTTGATTTCCGAAAAGAACATAAAATTAACTACAATAAAATTGGCTGGTGTTCAGGATGTTTTTTTTCTTAAAACATCATTTAAGGAAGAGACTAATAGGAAGTATACTTCTCTCAAGTTTGCAGGTCAGGTCCAGTAGCACAAATTTGAGTTTTGCTTCTCCATTTGTTAGTTAATTAACGTATGCACAAAGGATTAAAAGACAAACTAAAGACCTACTTTGATAGACCCATTCCAAATTTATGCTCTCGTCCTTCCCTTCCCAAACTTCAAGACTCAAAAAGCAATGGCAATAATGGCATTAATTTCTTCAAAAGTCCCCTTGATCAGGGACTGAAGGACTTCAGGACTGTGTGACAGTTGTACATTCAGTTTTTCTACCATCCACTCACCTGTGCTATCTTAACATTCCCTTCCAACCCTGATGACCACGGTTCTAAGGCCACGCAGTGTGACTATCAGTCCAGTCCAGCACTACCACTGCAGCCACTAGACTGTACTACTGCCAGATTCAGAACTGTATTACCCAGTGCCTTAAACACTTCCAGAGTAGTGACTCCAGCTCCTGGGCAACCTGACTACCCTAACAGTGAAAGAAATTGTCTCTTATTTAATCTGAATCTCCCATCCTAACTTAAGGCCATTTCCCCTGGTCCTTCCACTGCAGAAGAGACCAGTCCCCACCTTGCTCCAAGCTCCTTCCATGTGGTTGTACAGAGTGGTGAGGTCCCCTGAGACTCGACAGGCCCAGCTCCCTCTGCCATTTCCCATCAGACAGGGAATGGTTCTCGAGCCTTGCTGCACTTTGCTGGACATGTTCCAGCATCTTCATGTCCTTTTTAAAGTGAGGGGCTCAGAACCGGACATAGAACTCGAGGCACAGCCTCACCAGTGCTGAGTACAGGGGGGGGATCACTGCCCTGGTCCTGCTGGCTACATTATCCTTGATCCAGGACTGGGTGCCATTGGCCTTCCTGGCCACCTGGGCACACGGCTGGCTCATATTGTGCTGGCTGTCAACCAGCACCCTAAGTCACTTTCTATTAAACAGCTCTTAATTTCTTTAATAGATTTGGAAGTAAAAGCAGCTCACTGCATTGTCAAAATGTCAATGAGACATGTGCACTGTATCTCCTGCATCCACACACCCACAACACCCTACAGCATGGCACTGTGTATGAACTTTCTTTCTCCAGAGTGGCACCGGCTTTTTCACAAGAGGTTTTAGAATCAGAGATTGGTTTGGGTTGAAAGGGACTTACACAACTGATCTAGTCAAACTATTTTGCAATGAGCAGGGACAGCTTCAACTAGACCAACTTGCTTGGAGCCCTGTGCAACTTGATCTTGAATGTTACAAGGGATGGGAGATCTACCATTGCTCTGAACAACTTGTTCCTGTGTTGCACCAAGCCCTGTAAAAAAAAAAACAAACAAACTCTTATCTTTAGTCTCAGTCTATCCTCTGCTACTTTAAAACCAATACCCCACGTCCTATTGCTACACCCTGCTAAGAAGTCTGTGCTCCTCTTTCTTATAAGTCCCCAGTGAGTACAGGCATGTTGCTAAGAGGTCTCCCCAGAGCTTCACTTCCAAGCTGAACAATCCCAACTCTCCCAGTCTGTCTTCATAAGGCAGGTACTCCAGCCCCATGGCCTCATCTGTACCTGCTTCAAGAGGTCCATGCCTTTTCTGTGCTGAAGACTCCAAAACTGGATGCAGCACTGCAGATGGAGTCTCCCCAGAGCAGAGGAGCAGGATCCCCTTCCCCTGCCTGCTGGTCACACTGCTTGTGATGCAGCCCAGGAGGTAGCTGGCTTTCTGGGCTACAAGGTCACACTGCAAGGACCTTGTACGTATGATTTATGGTTAGCCACATAGTGTTATTCTTTAAAAGGGATGCTACCAGCTCTCTAAGTATGGAGATCAGACACACTGGTCCATAATTCCCAGGTTACCCTCTAGAATGGACAGGACTTGCATTGACAACCCACCAGCTTCCTGTAAGGATGGGATGCAGCAGCAGCATAGCTTCTTGATATTAACTCCAGGCTGATTTATTTTCTCTGACCCACCTTCTGAAAAACAATCCACCATCAATACAAAACACACAAAAAAAAAAAAAGAAAAAAAATCACACCACCACCATTACACACATAAGAAGAAACTTCCCAGCACCTTCAGCAGCAGAGACCAACACAAAGAATTCATTGACCACCCCTGGCCCAGGCTTTCCACTGAGTGCCCCCAGTTACGCTGCTGTTGTCAAGTAGTCACACTGGTTTTCTGGGTTTGATACACTAAAGAGCTTTTTGTCAACAGCTTGAGCATCTTTTGTAAGGCACTTTTCTAATACTTTATGAGATGTTTAGTTTCCTGGTTTTGTTTGACCTGCCATGTTTTAAGGACTTTCCTCTACTGTTCATTTGAGCAGGCTTTCCTGTTTCCAGCAGCTGGCCATTTTGCTACAGTGCCCTCCACTGAGGTTTCTATCTAATGAGGTAAGCTCCTGAGGATTATTTAGTATTTTTTTTTTAACTTTTAAATATATGTGGGGGCTTCTGATAACTTCATTAGAATACCTGTATTGTTAATAGCTCTCAGGATGCTTACAGGCCTTTTAGATTAATTCTTTAATTGTTTGTTGTCCAATTGTCTGCTTGTTCTGCAGGTCCTGTACTCAAAATCAAATGACCATGTTCTGCATGTGTTTATTTTGCTCTCTTCAGCTGTAGAGCTCAATATGATCTTATGGCAGTCACTAATCTCCAAGCAGCTCCAGTGCACTACTCAGGAGCACATCCAGAGTAACACCTTTCTGGATGCACCAGGTGTTCTGGGAAGCAGCCACTTTGCACATCTGCATGCATCCTCTCTTTTTCCCATCATGATAAGGCTCCAATCCAGTCTCTACAGGGCACCTGTTGAAATGTCTCACTGTTGCTGCCTGCACTGAATTTGCAGCTTCCCTACTCTCATTTCACATTTCCTGAGCACTATTACAGGTCTGAGCGGGGGGCTGGTAACACAATCTTAGCACTGCAATTTCATTTGAGCACAAGATTTCTGCCCACAGTGGTTCCATGGATCTGCTCTTCTCCCATAATATTTTTTATACTGTTGTGCTTTATAAAATGCTTCCTGTACAGCACCACTCCCTTACAACTGAATGTCACTCTCATCTTTCCTATAAAGCTGATATAACAGCATTGATTACCCTCCTGGCAGCACTGCTTACCCTCCTTTCACCAGGTGTGTTTTCCAAAATTATCATTTCACACCAAATTCCCTCATCTTACATTATAGGCTTTAAAGCTGGCGGGACAGAACTCAAGCTTTTCCTTTCCTCCATCTCTCATTACTGCCTCTTACTACCACTGTTAAGTGGCACTGCAGATGCTCTGAGAGGACTCCCTTTCTTCTTTCACTGTGCTCTTCTTTGTCCCTTGCAGGCTTGTTTGGTGTAGCTCTGAAAATCAGCCATGGACGTTCCTACCCCTGAAGATGCCCCTGCTGCAGGAGCACCTCGTGGCAAGAGGACACTACAGCAGCAGCTTGCAACAGCTGCATCTGAGACTCTGGCCACTCTTTCCTAACAGGCAATTCCCTGCCTGCAACTTGCATCTCCCTGAGCAGTGCAGGGGCAGCTGCCGTGGTGGAGGCTTCCCCTGCAGCCGTGCAGGAGTCCCACTGCTTTGTGCACAGCTAACTGGAAGGCACGGTGCAGCTCTATGAGGCTGCATCACATAGTGTTGAAAACAAGTCATGGAAACAAAGCAGACAAGAACAAAGAAGAAAAAACACTGAATGGGCAAGGTCAGGCTATATGAAATCAGCCCTGATCCCACTACCTCAATTTAACTAATATTCATCACCTCATCAGAAAAACCCTGCCTGCATTCTGCACTCCTTCCTCAGCAACATCCATCTGTCAAATTATGCACTCCTTGCTGAGACCAGGATATTATGGCTGCAAGAAAGCATTTAGCCCATCATGGTTGCTATTGCTAAGTAATAAATAATACTTAAGGGAAAGGAAAAAGAAAGTACGAGACTCTTTTTTAATTCCATTTGAGTGAGCTGATGGCCTTCACCTCTTAATATTATGTTATTATTGCTACAGTAGGAAAACATTTGGCTTCTAAGTGTATTTGAGACATCTGTGAATGACTCATTACCACTTTCTTTTCTTAGAAAAGATTGGCTTCTGGCTCAACTCCCAAAAAAAGCCCCACTGGAACACCTGGACACCAGAACCATACTGTTGTGGCTACTGATCCATCTGCAAAACAAGCTGGCTACTTGCCTGATCCAGGATAGTTCAATAGAGAGATACTCTTCATGCTTCCCTATAGCTATGAATCCCTCACCCAGAGACAAGGGGCAATTTGTTAGTTGCTCACTAAATCCCTTGGTTTCTATCAAGTAATTTTGAAAACCAACTAATCTGTTAGACATGTCACAGGTGCAGGCCAGGTGTTGCAGTGGATCAGAAGAAGAACCAGAAACAGAGGTTTTAGCAAATTAACTGGGACTTTGACAATAGCAATTTAGTTTCAGTGGGAGACATTTTCTTATTGACTTGGTTTATCAGTTTATTTCATTACTTATTGAATTATGATTGCAATAAAAGCACCTGAACAACTCTAAAATACTTTTAATTGTTCTGCATGACATAATTGATAAAGAGAACTTATCTAGAAAGACAAACTGCCTTTTGACTGTCTGTCTGCTATAACGGTTACAAGCTGAATAATCAAATCCTTTCAAAATAGCTATCTCTTGTCAAAGGAAATATAGAACGAAAACAGACATTACATGCAACTTCTAGTGTTTTTCTCTTTTTCCCCATATAATTAAAGGTCTTGATATTCCAATAGCTGTTTTGCTGTTGTTTGTACTAAAATGGTTTGCAATTATTCTAAAATCTCTTTCCATATGTAGACAAGTATTTGCATAATATAACACTACCTTTAAAAAAAAAGTTACTACAATTAGTAATTCATTTTTACTTCTCCCAATGGACAAAAATAGTTCACACCAGCAATACCTTGTTACCCCAAGATGAGATGCCAAAAGTATTTTTCCATTAAAAAATAAAAGGTTTTATTGCAAATATTTGCTTTTGGTTTGAGAAGTTAAATATTCTGCTTGCATTTAAGTCTTGAGTTAAACATTTTCAATAACTTCACTATTTCTAACTTCTAGAGCAAAACAGGTCATAACTTGAGAATTTTCTCTCTAGGGTACCAGCCTCAAGAATTACATTTAGAAGTTCAGTCTTCTGAGTTAATGGGAAAATCCCAATTCTCAGTCCAACATATCAGAAGTATGGAAAAACATTAAATAAAAGAAAAAATATTATTAATAATCAATAGTCTAATCTATTACCCATAACTATTAGAAAATCGGTACAAGCCAGCTGACTAAAGTACAAGTATACATGACTAAAGTTAAAATCTGCATTTTGCAAAGATGTGTTTGAAGTGATAAGGCAAAGAGGGAAAGGATTGTTATGAAAACCAAGTGCTAATCTGCTAAGTCTTACTGAACCTCTCCCCTAACACTTAATCTAAAATGCTTTCAGCTCTTAAATTCACCTTCCAAAACCAGTAGGAGGTTAAAGCAGGACCCAATGGGAGGTTACATTTATTTAATATTCAGTCCTTTCTCAGATGAAATATTGCAGTCTGTCCTCCCAGGTATTTGTAAAACCATTAAAATAATGGCTTACAACTATTACTTGTAATAGTAGTTCTATTTGTAACTACCACTGACAAAGGGTAAGCAAAGTGCATTAATTTTCTTTGAAAAACACCCAAAACCTTTGCTGTAGAGCACTGAGGGAATGTGCCCCATTAACTGCTTCAAAGCTGTAAGCTGAGGCAATGCTAGTAAATATTGTTTAGCTAAAAGGAACCTGCATCTCTCTAAGATCTTCTCCAGCTGTACCTTCCATACCTCACAGCTCTGCAGGTCAATGCAGATACCCCCCACAAACTCTGATACAAGTTCAGTTCCTCTACCTTTACACATTAACATCACATTCATAAACATTCATACCTAATTAGAAATTGGCTATTCTATAACAGCCACCACATTTGACATATATTATTGTACTTACATATTTCTAGTATCCATTAGAAGTAAGATCAGCAGATCAAAGAAGCAGTAATAACACAAAATCCACAGAACCGTCAAACAGGACCTGTCACAGAAATGTTTCTGTGCCATTTCTATGACATGCAATGAGCACAGCTTCCTTTGACTCTGCAGATTGTGATTTCAAATCTGCATTTATGCACCATGATAAATTTCCAGAAGTTTAATTTTTACCTTTGTCTCTGTATTTTGCTAAGGAGAATTTTAAGAAGCAACTAGAGAACAGTATATTTTATCTTGTTCAAACAGGAATCTTAAGTGTGGCCTGGCAGTTTTGACTCATGTAAAAATTTTTTTCATTTATACATTATTCTTAGTGACAGTGAATAAAAGAGCAATGATTAGTACTTGTTGCTACCACCTTCAAAGGTATCCTTCAATTAAAAGCAAATTTGATGTGCAACACAGCCTTTTATTGAGAACATCCAGTTAATAGATTGTTTTTTTCAATCCTGTTTAAAAAGTCCACAAATCTAGTATTTTTATGATTTCACAGCCATTAAATAACTACATATAAGAATAATATATAGACTTTCTCATGGTATTTTGATTCTGCAACAGCTTTTCCCAAAGAAAACCTGTTTGCTCTAATTTAGGTTTCTGCTTAAAAAAAAAAAAGAGGTTTAAAACTTGAAGCCAGAAGTGTCCCTTCATTGTCACAATGAACACAACCAGAGCACAGCTTTGGGCCCTGCCAGCTGCAGGTGTCTGCCAGCCCCACTGGATGTGGATGGTGCCTTCAAAACACCTGCAGTCCACATGCAAAGGACAGATAAAAAATTTTCAGGCTCCTAAGCAAGACATTCTTTCCTTTGCTCCCAGCCACCACTGAGGTGAAGCTATACTGCTGACAATTATGTTATTTTTTTTTTCTCAGACAAGTTCTCTTAAAAGACTTTCCTGTTACTGCATCCCATTATACTCACTATGAACATCTCCATATCCAGCTGCTACTTTTATTACTGTCTCAATTCCAGAATTCTTAACATATTTTTCCTTTTTCTAATTTTTTTTAACTACACTTAAGGTATGAAACACCTATAATTGCATTTTATGTATAGTCAATTAGTTATGATAGTTAGTCATAGCCTTCTCAGAAGGAAAATGTTACGGAAGGCCACAGCTGAATTGCATCATTACAAATGTAGACACACAGCCAGGCAGACAAACTGACTCTCAACCATTGCTTCCCACATAACCTTCCAGCCCTTTATTTTTTTTCACATCTCCCAAAACTGTGAAGTCAACAGCATTAAAATGCTACAGGCACAAGTACAGCATCTGTGCCAAATCCAGACACATTCATTTTCACCAGCTACCAGTGACTTTACAATGAGCTTATGAAATAACAGCAATAGCTGATGATTGCTCTGCTCCTGTCCCGGCACCAAGCAGCCAGAGGAAAGCCACCACAGAGGCTCGAGAGGGCTCAGATAGGAACATCACTGTCTGGAACTAGCTTGCACCTTGCTGCTCTGCCTTGAGAAGCACAGTGGGTCCTCTTTGTTCCTCTTAATGACTTTTAACAGCAAAAATAAAGTGGGAAACACTAACTCTGAGGAAGATATCCTGTAAAATCTCCAAGGATGCCAAGAGCCACCTTGATGTCCAAGCAGCTTGCTGCGCCAGAGAATGGCACCCCTGTTGGGTAGAAAGCCCTGGGAGCACAGTCAAACCCAGAGCTCCTCAGAGGTGCAGGCATGCTGGCAACATAAGGGTTATATATACTGAGGATTGAATTGCTAGTTTGCTTCTTGGCCTTTGATAACCAGAAACCAAATTGCTTTTCTGTTGAATAAAGTATCTTTCAAATTCAATTGCTTATCTCCTCATTCATTCAAGAATGGGAGACCTCAGATTTACAGAAATGAGAACCCACAATAGAAATATGCTATATTAGACATAGAACAGACACCTGAAAAATAATCAAAACACACTCTATTGATTTTAACCTTCAATATCAAGGTATCCTTCAGCAGTCTCAACTGGATGCAGGCTATAAGAATTTCCAATTATTTGAATATCTGTATATGGGATAAGCATTTAGTTATCAACATCCACCATAAAACATATTTTGGGTTGTTATTAGGGCACTATTACGACGAAGAATTGACTGCATTGCTGCTTCAGACCACGCTGCTGCCGCAGCGAGAGCGCCCAGTGCCAGGGCGGGCACCCAGGGGCACTGCCCGCGGGCAGAGCTCCCTGCGGGGCTGCAGGCAGGCACCGCGCCCGCACGCTGCTGCAGTGCCACGGGCTGCGTGGGCATTCCCACCCGGCACCGAGGGATTCTGCCTGGTGACGAGCCACGTTCGTGTGAAAGGTACACGTACGTGTAACTTGATGTTCCTCGGGCATCTGCAGCACCAGCAACGGTGTCTTCTGCTTCTTAACTTCCAAACTCTGATTCTGAGAAATTGCCGTGAATGAAGAGGGTACGGGAGGTCCCATACTGGATGCAGGGCAGCCTTCACAGGGCCTGGCAGAGCCTGGAGACCCTGCCCTGGGCACACCACAAGCCAGAACAGAAGAGGAGCCCTGGGTACAGGGGCTCTCTACTCCTACCATAAATTCTCCCTTACTGGAAGAGGAAAGAGGAGGGGAAATCTTTCTCCCCAAATACTTCTCTCCCGAAATCCTCTGGCACGGATAACACCTGGCCCTCCAACACAGGTGTTCAGAGGCTGGGCTGGATCTCGTCAGGCCCTGGACCCTGCTGCTGGCACAGAGGAAGCAGCAGCAGCAATGGCTTCAGAGGGGCATGGAAGTGCTCAGCGGGTCTGGGCAGGAGCTGCTCTGCAGGCCCAGGGCCCAGAGCTGGCTCACTGACCCACATGGCCGCTGGAGCGCGGCAGCTGAGCCAGTGCTCTGCCACCCTAGAGCTGCCAGAGCATCCTGCACTGCCACAGCAAGATCCCGAGGAGTGATCCTAGAGCTGCCCAAACGCTCCTGCACTGCCACAGCAAGATCCCGAGGAGTGATCCTAGAGCTGCCCAAACCCTCCTGCACTGCCACAGCAAGATCCCGAGGAGTGATCCTAGAGCTGCCAAAGCATCCTGCACTGCCACAGCAAGATCCCGAGGAGTGATCCTAGAGCTGCCAAAGCATCCTGCACTGCCACAGCAAGATCCCAAGGAGTGATCCTAGAGCTGCCAAAGCATCCTGCACTGCCACAGCAAGATCCCAAGGAGTGATCCTAGAGCTGCCCAAACCCTCCTGCACTGCCACAGCAAGATCCCGAGGAGTGATCCTAGAGCTGCCCAAACGCTCCTGCACTGCCACAGCAAGATCCTGAGGAGTGATCCTAGAGCTGCCCAAACGCTCCTGCACTGCCACAGCAAGATCCCGAGGAGTGATCCTAGAGCTGCCCAAACACTCCTGCACTGCCACAGCAAGATCCCGAGGAGTGATCCTAGAGCTGCCCAAACCCTCCTGCACTGCCACAGCAAGATCCCAAGGAGTGATCCTAGAGCTGCCCAAACACTCCTGCACTGCCACAGCAAGATCCCGAGGAGTGATCCTAGAGCTGCCCAAACCCTTCTGCACTGCCACAGCAAGATCCCGAGGAGTGATCCTAGAGCTGCCCAAACGCTCCTGCACTGCCACAGCAAGATCCCGAGGAGCTCAAGGCATGGCTGCCGGGCAGCAGCTCTTCCTGCGGTTATCAACACCAACTCCTTGCTCTGGCGCCAGCTGCTCCATCCCAGGGTGGCACAGGGCGGCCCAGAGCTCCATTCACAGAAAGGGCTGTACAGCACTGAGGAAATGAAAGAGGAAAGCAAAACACTTTCTCCTTTTGAGGATTGCTCATTGTGCGCTTGACTTCAGCAGTGCTGGCAGCGAGGACTGAGTATTACCTCTGATCACTCAGGAGAGTCAGCCCAGATTTAGCAAAACCAAAAATGAAATTTAACAGAGCATTATGGTAAAAGGCATTATCATAGACTTCCCTGAGCCATTTGCACCGTTGCAGGGTAATACTGCAAAAAAATATTAGTACAGATGCATTTGGTGATTTAATAAATAAAAATCTTATTTTAACCCTTTGTTTTATCAGCATTTTCACAAACATTAACCCAGAATTTTACAGGCTTACTCTAAAAGGGTAAAACTGTTCATTCAAATAGTACTTTTCATTCTATTAAAAATATATAAAAATATTTAAAATACTAATATAAAATTCTCATTAATTGACATTAATGAAACATCTGCTAAGGGACTGTTCCTAATGAAAGGACAGGCACCACATCTAGACACAGAATAAAATCCTCTAACTTGTACATATGCTCAAAATCTACTGACTAATAGACTAAAGGTTACATCTAATTTCCCAAAATAAGCTCCTGATATTTCTCATAATTTTACTTCGACTTTTCCAACTTCCCCATCAGAGGTACTGATAGCTGCATTCTGCTGCTCATGTGATCCTTAAGAGTCTCTCCAAGCTTTTTGATGTTTGGGGTTTTTTTCCATATCAACTCAAATATTACTTCCCGACATGTAATGTCAGAGAGCAAGTGAGGGCAACAAGCACTAGAGCAGGTGTCTGGAAAGAAGTATCCTACCTTTGCAGCCTCAGGCTACAGACAAAGTTCCTTCTGCACAGAGGATCCACTCCGACTTTCTTACAAGGTTTCTATCAGGGTTGCCTTTGAAATTAACAACTGATACAAGATAATATATTTGGAGACAGGTATATTTTCAGGTTTACTCCACTTTACACAGATCTTCTGACCAAGGTTTGAACAGAACACTTGAAAAGCAGACACTAAACAGTCTCCAAACTGTACCTGTAGTGCCTTGTCAGACTCCAGTCCCAGACAATCACAGCACATGAAGCAGCTCTCCAAAATTCAGGGAAATTTTGGTACATTTCTGTCTGTCACCTTAACACGTACTTACAGCATTAGCTTATATTGAGAATGACTGATACTACACTTAGTATCAGAAACCTTTTCTACCTACTATCATTATAAGCTGCAAGTCTAAAAGGATGATTGTAAATGAACCTTCCTAAGGTAAAAGTAATGATATAACTTTTAATAGTTTCACAGCTGCACCTTTATAATCAAAAAAAGAAAGGTACCGTGTCTGTCTTTCATGAATTTAGCTAATTTTAAATATTCAAAGTAACTTCTAATAGGTGCCATTATGTAAAAGATGACACAAATTTCTGTAGATTCACATTTTCTTATTAGAATAAGCCTTTTTAGATAATCCTCCAAATTTGCCAGTGTCTTTATTATTTCCCAGACTGAACCTAGGAGCAGAAAATCTTTATTGTATATTTATTTTTAATGTTGCAAAAGGAGTTTGATTACTTTGTATGCCAACTTACACCTAAAGAGAGTTTAGAAAATGATCTTAATGTACTAGTAAATAGAGAGGTTTGATTAATATCCTTGAACAACAGTGAAAAGAGCCACATTTTATTGTACTCCCATGACACCGCCATGCAGTGGCAGCAATAATCCTTCACCACACTGTATAATGAAAAAAGCACTACAACTTAAAAAAAAAAATTACAATTCACTATAGCTTTCCTTTAGAGTGCTATAAAATTCAACCACATTCACATGACAGTGTGTGCGTGTATATGTGTCTCTTAATAAAGCTTCTCTGAAGGGCAATACAGCATGTACCATGGAAACAGGGGTTGCCATGGAAAGAGTGCTTTTTAGTAGATGGCAAAAGAAATGAGGATTTGATTCCCTCTTTCTCACTTGTCTTAAAAAAAAAGATATAAATCTGTGTAACTATTGACATCAGCAGATTTATTCCTGAAAACGTCAGCGTGAACAAACAGACCTGATACGTTCGCAGTGGAGAATTTCTGGCATCAGGGCTGTGGTGATGTGTACAGCCCTGCATTTCTCAGGGCAGCTCTCCAGCTATCCCTTACACCACACACAGCTCTGCAGCCAGCCCCTCTCAGGCCCTCTTGTGACATATCCTTTGAAACTCTGCAGGAGCCAGAGCCACAACAAGCCACAGGAGAGTGGATTTGCAAAGTTGCTGTTCCTCACTGGCTCAATTCTCATGCAGAAAGTGCCAGAATCTTCTACCTGCCAGATCTTTTCTTTTCTTGAGTAAAAAATATTTTCTGTTACAATGTACATGGTGTTACAAATGAATGAAAAGCACAAATCAAATTAACTTAAAGCATATTGTTTTTCAGACATGCTTAAAACAAAGACTGTATTGATGTGTTTCATCTAACTTGCTCATTAAAATGGCATTCTTGATGTCCTCATGTTACTGCAATCGCTGAAGCACTGGACAAACAAGTACATTTGTTTATCACTCTTTCCTTACTACAGAACAGAGTTTTATTAAAGAGATCAATCACCTGTGTACAGTTTAATAGCCTGAGCTCTGCATGTAAGACAGAGCTTCCTTCAATAGCCCACAACTCCCGAAGTATAGAGGGACATGTAAAACCATTTGTTGCTTTAATAAAACAAAATATTTCTCAGAGCTAGCAAGTACCCTATTAAAATTAGCAATTTGAGACAGAAAAGCAGTGCTTAGAAGAAACTAATTCTAATAAAAAGAGCAGAATCAATCCTGTTCACTTACTTCCATGAGACCCTATGCTTCTAACCAGAGACACAGCAACACTTTACATGCTTAATGCACTGCCTTCCCTCTTATTGAATCACGCTTATTGTGGAAACAGTCTTTTGAGACTTCTAGCTGTTTTGAGGTAATTGGAGGATTGCTGCTTCTAATGAATGGTCTCCTCATAATGGAGGCCAAAGTGTTCAAAACAATGTCAGAGGCAAAGCGTACAAAGGAAAGCTTTTCAGAAACGCCAATGAACAATCTTGAAATATATTATTTTACTAAAAGATGATCTTTCTTACTAGGCTACAGCTATAGTGTAATGAAGTTGTATTAGCAGAGGAAATAATGTTTTATTAACACTGCTAAATATTACTACAAATTGCAACAGCCAACCCTTTTATGATGAAAGGTGGAAAAGAAATCTAACATTAATGAAGACTTCACTTTCTCACAATCAAGAGTCAGTAAATCGCTAAGCTGTTTACTTAATTGTCCAAAATTGTCCTTTTACCTATGTAAGGAATTTTCTCATTAAATGAAAACTTGCAGTTCAGTACTTGTCAAGCCTTTGAGAGTTCTAATTATTTTTTTAACTATTTAGCTTCATAACAAAATTATCTGTTTCATTTAGGGAAACAAAACTCCATTTAACTGTGAACTTTGATTAAGCAGTGGTTTTAGCAAATGGACATGTCATGCAAAGAAGCTGTTAGCAGCTGTAATAAGAAAGATAAAAGCTATAGAAATAACATTTTATAAGGAAACAAGCCCACTGCAGGTAGCAGCAACTACATAAAACACTAAGGTGATCAAGAAGTGTTTCCCAGATTTTGAAAATAAAGTCAAAAACCAATCTTTCACCTCCTATCAGCTGTTCCTGTTGCCAATGATTATGGCAATATTTCACAGAGAACATATGGCAGTGTTTATAGCCATCAGGCAGTATTTCACAGAAGCTGCGACACCATGTGTCCACCAACTAGCCTTTCTGATTGCAATTAATTAGAGAAGCAGGAGGCACTTTTTAAATAACATTACATCTTAGAGATTCCTGAAGTTTCATGGCCCATGTACAAGACTAAGTGACAGGAAAAGTCTATTAAAATTGTAACAAGCCTAGTACAGCGAGTCTGTCCTTGAGGAACAAGACCTAATAAAAAAATACTCTCCTTAAGGAGCATAAGAAAGAATAGAAATATAATAAGCCATTCAGGGTGGTACTTTGGAAGCCTGCAACAATAAGGAAATATTGAAGACCTTTAACAGGCCATTTTATGAAACAGATTCTGCAGAAAAGCTGCCACAGTGAAAGCTATAGAGTTGGTTTATAGTTGCAAGACCCAAGAGGATGTGTACCAAAATTACATGGGGATCTATTAAGGAGCTGAAACTTATGAAATTAACTGTGGCAGTCATTTCATGACTCCTATTTTAATAAAGCAAGGAAGAGAAGAAAACTAAAGGAAATAACTAGTCAATAGGTTTTCACATAGAAGTGGAAAGTTCCCCAGCCAGCCCCTGCAGCCGAATCCAGCACTTCACATAGCCCCACTCAGAGATAAAGCAGAGGATGGTCAGAACTACCCCAGACAGCAGCAACTTCAGTAGCACTGCAGACTATAGTGCAATTATTCCCATGAAGAAAGCTTTCCATTACAGAGGTATTTTCCCAACCCAGTGCAATCTGAGCCATTAGGAATGAGGCAGGAGCACCACACAAGCTCAAAATTGTACTGAAAGCGATCCAACGGGCAAGACACCAGTCAAAACTGATGCGAAGAAGTTCAGCATCATGTTCCTGCATTTGGCATTGGCTCATAGCATCCTCTCTCCTTACTGGGCACCTTTGCTTCATACAGCCTGCTTCCCTGCTGCTCCTTGTCTTGAGTTAGGACTCCATTTCCTGGAGAAATGGAATACGAGAGCAAGTTTGGAAGAAGATGTCCAGCTGCAGCCTTAGCAGAGCTACTTTTTTCCAAATCCCTAAGCTCTGATCATATAACTGAGCTCACCCTGCAACTCTTCCTATGACTGGGGTAGAAACATATCTTTCTCTTCTCTCCAGACTCTTTTTCTCATACAACTTCTAGAAATGTAACACCTTTGAGATCCCACTACATCCACTGAATTTTTCTAAGTTGGCTAGCAACCTCACAAGTTATTAACACATATCCACAGTGCAGCCATCCAAGCACCTTTTCCTTAAGAAAGCAGGCTTCAATATTCCTCTGCCATTATATTCTTGTTATTTTAGTATTTCCTTCATTTCCCCAAACCTCTAACCTCTAATTTTTATTACAGAATTCTCATCTTGGGATATAGGAATTGCAAATGGTATTATTAATAATTTATACATTTACTTTTATTATTCTTATGAGCAAAATTCCACAATATACTCATGGTGGATCTTGAAAAGGTAAACTAATGACCACAGTACACCTGCCTAATTGTTGTACAATAACCTAGGATCTGTTGTTCACACATGCAACATGACAGAAAATGCCATGTTTAAAAGTGTATCAGGCTGTTTAGATTTGTAAAAGCTTTCCTCTGGAACTGAGCATGCTATTTAAAACTCCAGGTGCAGCCTCAACACCAAGCAGCAACTAAAAATGAGCCACCATTCCACCCACCTCTACACTTGCATGATGACAATAGGGTAACTTTATAAATAAATAAGCACCAAAATAAAATGACAGCTGGCAACTTCACCATCCTTGTCTACACTTTCCTAGAAGCAGAACTAATATTTTGAGCTGTGCATGTAGAATGCTTTCAAGGTTTGGACTCCATCAAAAAAGTTCCCAAACTGCGAGGCTGACAGCTGCCACCAACTTAACAGCAATACTAAAGTTCCTGGCACAATTTACAGTGGCTGCCCTAAAATTTACGGGTAGCTTCAATGCTGAAAGAGAATTGTAATATATTCCTAATAAAATATATTTCAATTAAAAGAAGAAGAAGAAAAAGCTTAGAGAGAAATTCCTATGCAATATGCACCACCAGCTGTGGTGCCATTTCTACAGCACTTAACATAATTTTTGGGGCAGTAACACAAATGCCACTGGTAATCAAGAGCTGTAGCAGGGATCACCCTCCCCAGTTAAATCCCCCCTTTCAAAAGGCTGCCACGGGTGCCCTGCTTTCCATGTGGGCTGGGAGCTGGACATGCACCCAGCCCATGTCCCTGGGACGGTCAGAGGCTGCAGGCTCTCCCTTCCCTGCTGAAATGCAAAGGCAGTGCAAGGAGCAGCTTACACCATTGGACTGATCCAACCCTGTGATCCAGGTCTAGCAGATGCAGCCTAAAGCCAGGGGAGGAGTTGAAGGCAGCAGGATGGGCCCTGAGTGTGGGCAGTAGCACCACTGTACCTCAGCCTTAGCCTTTACCAACATCAACACAGCTTTGGGAATTATCCACTACATACAACCATGGTCTTTTAGGAAAAGAAAAAAAAAAAAAGCCTAAAACCATTAAGGATTTCAGGAGGAAGGAGGTATCACACACGGAGATACTCTGCCTCCCACAGTGGCTGGCTGCAAAGATAAGCAGATGAAAAGTAGAACAGCAATTTATATCCCCAGCTAGCTAAAGTGGGAATATTATAATTTGTCCCCAAAATATGAGGACGTAACAATACAGCTTTGTTTTGGATAAAAAAAAATATATTCTTGACTCAGCTATATACATAGTTATCCTTGTAACAGTCATGTCAGCAGACAGAGTCATAGCAATAAAAGCAAATATATACAGGATGCCTGTGAAAAAGCCACAATTTGAGCAGAGCTTATCTGAGCCCCAGCACTCTGCATTAGCCAGCCTCCTAATACCAGAGACCCAAACAACCCTAATTCCAGATTTGAAATACTTTTTCTTTTTAAATCTGAGGTGTACAACCTGGCATGCCCCTGGTGAGAGACCCCTGATTGCAGTCCATCACCTGATATGCTGTCAGGCCTTGGAGTGATCAGATAACTAGATGAGATGAAATGGAAAACCAAGATGGTTCTGGTGGTCACACCTCACACCTCTCTGTAACACTGACGCTGCCCTGAGGAGCTAACAGAAAAGCTGATGATCATTGGCCCATCCATTCTGTGTTGGAGAGACTAGGCCCTGCCACTAGTTCACATTGCACAAATGAGAAATAATTAGGAGATGTAAGTGGTCATTTTAATGAATAATTGACTTCTACCATAATTATTAGAGCTCTGATCACCTCCAGAATTTATTTGTACAAGTACCTCAACACAAAGATTAATTTAATTTTCTCTTAGGCTAACAAAGGGATTAGATGAATAGCCAAGTTGAAATAAAACATTTTCCCAAAATCAAGCAAAGCCACAGAAAGCTGAATTTCATATTCCCTTCCTGCATGCACCTTGAAAGAGTTAAAAATTAACAAATCTGATTTTCCAGTGCTTGTTTAACAAACCAAGTTAGGTTTAAAAAGTTTCTGTAATTATTTTAGAACTCTTCTAGTAGTTGCAGCTGGAAGAACACACATTAGTCACTCTGAATGAACTGCATCTTCAACGTAGATTACTTAAAGGTGTACCTACACACATTACATGCTATTACCTGGATTACCTTTAACAAGAATAAATGTATAAGAAAAAATACACTCTTTTTATGCTTATGGAATTTGGCAATATTCTAATTTACTTGCACAGACTGTTTAGAAGGGAGTGTTATTATCAGATGTCACAAGCTACTTGACACCTTTGCACAGATCACACAGAGCAATGACCAAGAGCATTAGAATTCTTAGCCTGAGCTATCCTAAACATGACACACTTCAGATTCTTTCTGCCTAGAATAGTGATGCTGCAAAACAAACAACTAAAAATCTAAGCTAGATCAAAAGCAGGTTTTTTTCCTGCAAAAACAGCTACAGAAATCACATACTGTTTTGGAAGAACTTTGAAATTATATTCCTTGATTCCTACTCCATTCTTCAGATGCTTTTGAATGATGCATTAATCCTTACACCATGTAGTGTGCTATTTCTAAAGACAACAGTACATGACTGTCTCCTGGCTGATTTACACCAGGAGAGTTTATGGCTTATATTATATTGTTACATTAAATAAAAACTACCCTAAAAATTCAAGGGAAAAATTATAAAGTATGATACTTCTTAAGCAAGGAAAATGGTAGCAAAGACTATTGCTAATGAAAGTTTCTAATTGAAAGACATGCAAACAAAAAGCAAAATAAGAATCAAAATGAAAAATTGCTTTTTTTACTAATAAAGAATTTTCATTTGATTTTTTTCTCAGGAAAGGTCTTTTAGATAGGAGCTTAAAGAATTTTTTTTCTCCCTTTTAAATAGTCGCTTCAATTAAAATTATCTGAATGCATTGTTCTTATTCCAACCCTTCTTTTGGTCAAGGCTGACTCAGAGTCAAGATTCAGCATTAATAAAAAATGAGGGCAAAACCCACCTTCAAATAGATAAAGAAACAATAAGAGGAAAAAATATACATACTAATTTATTAACTTTTGCCAAAATTCAAAGCTGATTTAATAATACAAACAGTATTCTTATGCACCGTAACATTTCATTCAGGGTCAACAATATCTTCATTATCTATTTCAAAATTTTCTTTCTTCAACCAGCAAGCACAAATTACATTAGAATACAGCCCAGGGCTTAAAAAAAAATAAAGAACCAACAAGAATATTACACTGAGTTCCCAACAGAAATAATTCTACTAAAGATGACTTAAGACCTTTTACAAAACATTTACTTAAACTTTGGAAGGTGAAAAATGGAACACTTAAAACCTTTGTTAAACTATCCTAAAAAAAATCTTTGGTGAAGGATTTTGAGGGCAGATCTTTCTCCATTATATGCAGGCTATAATGAGCATACCAAAATGTTGAGGCTCCTGATTTTTGCACTTTGGAAACATGCAGGGTTATGTTTGTACTACAACCAAGCAAAGGCTACAAATAACTCTTTAGGCACTTCTGAAAGAGCAGCAGGGTTGTGTCTACTCCTGAGCTATAAAACAAACATGAAGGGCTTGGAAGACAAGACAAAGGGCTGGTTTGGTTTGGGTTTTTTACATTACTTTAGGAGAAAAAGAAAAAAGGAAGTACCTACACTTGCCTGCACACTGTGAAGCTTGGGTCTTCTGTGTGCTTCAACCCTGAAATCCCACAGCCATGAAATTCCACAACCCCAGAGCTGCACACCACGGACCAAAAGCTGCATCCTTGAAAGTGGGCACTCATCCCCTTTGGGAGGGGTTAAACAACTACAACTCATTGGATGAAATCTGGGACTCACTTTTAGAGGGAAAGAGAAGAGGCATCTTCAAAAGAAACACTAGAAGCAACATTGGGAGATGCCTTTTTTATTGACAGTGGTGTTCAGCTTGTACTCTCTTTTTTACTACTGTAAAATAAAACACAAACTTTTATCACAGCCATGAAAACACAGAAAAGAGGACTAAGTTGGAATGTTTTGGCTTTATCAAAGGGAACACTGCATGGCAAATAAGCCTAAGCTGATCTATTAGAATAGAACTGAGTAACTCTCACATGCTTGTACTTGTTGTGTTGTGTCTTTTTTTCCATCTATTTCCCATAAAATCAAAATTCACAAGGCATCATTTGTGTTAGGAAGAACATTAATAATTAGGTTATTTATACTTCGTTCACATTTTCTTCAACTGAAAATTACTGACGTTAGGATGATATTTGCAAACTGATTTGTATTCATATTTCACTCTTTGGAGGCAATGATAATTCTCCAGGACATAGAGCTCTCCCTATCATTTTGTTCTGAGTAAATGCAACAATAGAACAGTAACTCATAGCTTTTGATTATGCTCCAAAATAGTTGTAAGTCTCAAAAAGGGAGCAGGGGGAACCAACCACATACCCACAAAGGCTGCATGCTTTTAGTCTACAGCAGTGTGAAAATTGAACCATTAAATCTTTAGGACAGTAAATGACCTTGAAAACTCCCGCAGATTACACTTCTTCATTACCACAGGATTTATCTGTTCTGGACATCAGACCTGCTTCATCACCATGTATTTGCCACTTGCCTGGCAAGTACTGCTGTGCGCCTGATCCCAATTTCTGTCCTGGGCCAGCCCCAGTCAGCGTGTGAGGGCACTGCAGGATGGGTACCATTCCAAGGATCCCTGCCATGTTTGTCCTCTAGTCCCAGTTTGCCAACCCTTGTGGATCAGCAAAGCCCATGTTGCTCTCAGCACACTTTTCCCAGATTTCTGGCTTCCAGCACAACCATTCATCAAAGATTTAGTGTTTAACTCATGTTTACTCTCAGTGCCCAGTCCTGATAGAATGTTTTGGGTATAAGAATAGTTTCACACCAATCCCAAATGACCACTGCGTATAGACAGCTGAAGATCACCCCTATTTCTTTTGATCTTGGAGAGTCCTCAGTCAACAGCCATCATCCCAGGCCAGGACAGTATTCCATGGATGAACGAGGTGCCACAGTTTTGTTCTTCAACTCTTAAAGAGGCAACCAGCCTCTGTTTGATTTAACCAAACAGTTGTTGATGTGGGCAATGTGCAGATGTGCTGCAGCATGGATGGCACACATCACTCTGAAAATACTCCCTGCTGAAGTTCAGCAGTAATAAATAACAAAAATAGAGCAGCTGCTGCATGACTTGGCAAAGCACAGTCTCTGGACAGGTGCAGAGCATAAGCTCCCATGCAGCAAACAGCACCAAGATCTCATTAGGCCTGCTCAAGTCATGAGGGTTTTGTTTTTTTTTTTCCTGAAGTTATTGCCACAATTCTCAAATTGAAAGTTGAAGATTATAAATTGTTACCTCAATCACTTCTTGAAAACCTAGACCAGTTTAGATCACCAAGGGCATTTGAATCAGACTCCTTCCTTGAAGCTTCAAAAATGACAAAGAGCAGCACAGCACATGGATACAAAGGCAGCAGGGCACATCTTACCCTTTCTGCTGCATCACAGATTTATGTTGTGTCCATAATCTCTCCAAATATTACAACAGCATTACTGCTACTCCTTCAGCACAATATATGTTTTCAAACCCCACTGATCTGAGCATGCTCTGACTTCCAGAGTATTCTTTGAGATTATCTTTCCTGCATTCTCACCTCACTAGCTGGCCTCAGGAAAGGGCATACCCTTCAACAATACCATGAGCTTCTCCATTTTCTGGGCTTCATCCAAGAGCAAATGGATTCCACTGGGCTATGGATCAAAGCCTCAAAAACAACACCAATCACAAAGTCATGTGGAGTGATCAGGTTAGATAGAAACAGTACAGAAATCCCTAAACACTAGCCAGCAGGAGCTCTCCTCTGGCCAGACCCTAATTTGAACTTACTCAGACCCCTCCAACCATTTGCTGCCTTGGCATTGGCCAGTTTGGTCAATGCTGCTTTTCTGAAAGCAAACTCAAAACATATATAGCAAAGCAAATTTTTAAAGGGAAGCCACTTCTACTGGGACTAATGAATATAATGGTGGTGGAGCAAGTCAGCCTAAACAGAGAACACACTGTGAACAGTGAATGCATCCTAACAGTTGTTTATTTCTTGATCCCCTAGTTAAAATAAAGCTCTACTCTTTTTTGGCCTCATAATGTCAAATTGTCCTTCCTTTTCAGTCATTTTTGTTTTTGCATGTATTTGATAGGATTTTTTTTTTTATAAAAGTGGAGGTGTTCTTGGCATTTCTGCCACAACAGCAGGGCTTGAAACTAAGGTCAAATTAAAGGAATAGTGTGTTCTGCTACCATGACAACCATTTCAGGCTAATATCAGGTACTAAGATACCAAGAATGAAGTGATAAAATCACATGAGTTTAATAAACAAATTCCATTGTCGTCATTTTAATACATACATATATATATATATATATATATATATATATATATACACATACACATAGGTATAGTTCATTGAAAGAATATCAAATTTCAGAACTTGTTCTGCTTGGCCTGTCATTCATTATCTAACAAAAACAAAAAATTATTACCTTTCTCAAGAGCTTCAGAATTACACGTATATTGAAAACTCATTAAGGCTGCTATAGATTTTAAAGCCATATTCTAGGTTCACCAAATTTTGCGGACCCTAAAGCAAACCCTAATATGACATTTAATTTCAATTCTCACTTTACATATTCATACTCCACCTCAGCCTTTTAATAAATGTATAATTGAATTTTAAATATAAATCTTAATGTGTCAAACTATAAAGTTAAGGGCACACCTTAGAAATTCTTTATACCAAGAAGCCAAACGTGAGTGAAAGGCCTTCTCAGCGCACATCCAAAAGCTGGTGCAGTGAGCTACAACCTGGGCATGTCTCCCACATCCTGTCCAAAGCCAGTTCCCAAGCCAGAAAGACTAAACATCCACAGCATTTGTTGGAGCTGTATCCAGCCACCCTTGCAGCTAATGAAGGGAACAGGATTTGCCAGGCCTGATGCAAAGTATCTAAGGCCATGGGGTTAGACAAGCACCTTGAGAAGCTCCTGGAACCCAGGCCAATGCCAGACAGGGAGAAGATGTTGCTGCATTTAGTACTGGAGTGAGAATATCCCACCCAGCTCTGCTTCCCACTGACCCCCTGGGCAGCCTGGACTTAGATGGCCAGTGCAGGTGCCAGAGACACAGATCACCATGCTGAATGAGTTCCTCTGTATCAGAATTGCTAATAAGACAAAGATTTAAAATGTCACTTTTGGCTAGTGCTGGCAGTAGTGGCTAGAGAAATAATTAACACTGATTTCCATATTACTGATAATTCTGCAAATGAAAATGAATAGGGCCAAATGGTTCTGAGAATTTAAGATAACTCCAGAAAGTCAGGAAATCCAACAGAGTCTGAGCACTTTATTTGCAAAATAATTTGAAATTACTTTGCATAGTAATAGGATTCTGGAGATATGTTGTTAGCCATGCAGAACAGCCACATTGATTGAGAGCTGCAGTAGAGAAAAATAAAAGTTTTTTTCCATAACAGAGGATTGCAAGACATTTTTGTGACCTTTTTAACCAGATCAAAAAAAAAGTCATCTCAATGCACCCACCAAAAATCACCAGCCAAGTAACACTCAAGAGACAGAGATAGGTTACCAGGCCCCTCCAGAAGAGACATTGCCTGTTTTCACAAGCCAAACTAAAGCAGCAAATCCAGACAAAATTTCTGCAGCATTTACCAAATTTCCTTGTGTGCCCTCAGACATGCTTATATGCAAGTCCTATCATCGCTGTAAAAAATTAATCTTTTCAGTATATGAGAAAACATTTAGAAAACATGCTAACAAATGTCTTATTTATCTTTTAATAAACATATACACCCAATATTTACGTTTCAAACAAAGTCAGATCAAAAATGAATTACTGAGTAACAAACATGCTCAGAAGCTGCTATCAGAGTGCTGCTGATACCCTTCCATCTCATGCATTCCTCTGTTTCTTGGAACATGCTGTTTGACATGGATTTAATGCAATCGTGTCAGCCTGGCATCAGTGAAGCAAACACTGCACACGAGTAGTCTATGGTCTTCCAGCCACACATCTATACACAGACTCGAGAACTGTAAGCTCTAACTGCCAGTTTCTCCTCAGAAGTCCCAGGGCAGGAGGACTAGCTGACCTAATTGGTGGGTTGTTTGAATAGGTTTTGCAGTGAGGACACAGCTAATCCTTGGTTGACAGGCCAGCCAGCAGATTTTTAGTTTTTTACCTGTGATTAATGGACTTGACATCCATGTTCCCACAGCTTCTGCTAAACATGCAGTTCAGACCTTATTGTTAAATGTCACCAAGATCACAGAAAACTAAACTCTTATGACAGCAGAGTGACTATGCCAGAGGGCAGACTTTTCCAAGACAAGTATTGGATTACTCCAGAAATGTAACACAGACTAATAGTGCACTACAAAAAGGTTCATGATCCTGGGCCCCTGAATACCTTCCACCCTTAAAACTAGACTGACCTTTTCAAATAGAAAATAGATTGTGAGAGTTCAGAGATCTAAAAAGATAACATTTTATTCAAAATTATACTAGGAGATCACACTCAGATACAACATGTTTATCCTATTTAAGTCAGGGCATATGCAATCAATGTGACCTCTCATTTTGCATTTAGTCACTACTCAAAGCAGTATGAATAAGCATTGATGGAGGTATCCCTCCTCCACAATTCTCAGGTTGGAATGTGAGATGAAATGCAAGATTCAGAAATCCTAATTTCTGTTTTTCCTCTACATTTTGCACAGAAGCCAATAACAAAAAAGAGTTAAAACACGCCAGTCTGAAATAGAAAATCAGTGTCAGTTCATAAGGGGCGCTCTTTAAACAGTTAGCTCTGTCTGAACTATTCTTGTTTTAGACAGGGAAGTATTTTAAAACTTAATTACTAAAGTCTGCAAGACTGTGACAGATCTATCTTTTCCTTATGGGCATCTTGCCAGGATGAAGCATGAATTCTTTTAAGATCACCATACTTAATTAGCACTTCAGCCAAGTTTATGGTGCCTACATGATTCAATAGACTACTCTGGCTTTGGTGAGTAGATCTGTCTGTTGCAATTTGGGAGCTTCTAAGGTCAAAGCTATTTTTCATGCATTTTCACAATTTGTCATTATGTCTTGTTTGTGCATGGATTTTGATTTTCGTATGTAGAGACTAGGAAACTGAAATTTCCTGAACCAAAAAAGTTTACTTTGAATATTCCTTACTGTATCAATAGTCATTGCTTGATTTTTGGTTCAAAATGTTATAGAACTCGGGTACGTATTTACAACAGCTCTGTACGGCAATAGAGATAACAGAGTTGGAAGACCTGAGTTATTGTCCAGGAGACCATTCCAGACTCTGAAAAGCACAGCTGGGACATGAGAATGATGCTGTATTAAAAAACAGAAGGCACAGATCACCTGGAAGAAACAGTCTTCCTTTAGCACTCCCTATCAGCTCTTGGGCTGCATCTGGGCTGCGGAACACCCCAGCACTGTGCCATGGCCCTGCCCCTGCCCAGCAGAGTCTGTGGCAGCAGGGAGGCCACCTGCAGTGGCCCTGCCACCGGCCACTGCCATCCCTCAGCTGCACTCCTGCACTCTGCTGGCTCTGCTGACAAGGGGAGATGACTGATTAAAGTGACAGGGTTTCAGTCGAGAGAGGAGCTTGTTTTAGCACAGGCTTGTCTACTTCAGTAAATCTCTGGCTTTATCAGCTCTGCGCAAGTGACTCATTTAGACCTGACTGGTGGCAGTCCATCCCTGGCAGCCCCTTGTCAGTGACAGCCCTCAGGTGCCTGAGCATGGCAGTCTTGATACAAATCCTGCTGCGAACAGAGATTAACCTGCAAAATCATGCAGGGATCCTTTTAAGTCTGTATTCTAGCCAGGCACAGTGAAACTACAGACTACATCAGACTTGGTAAACTTTCTTTAGCTTCTCCATTTCCTGCACCTCATTTACATTCACTCTGGAGGGTGAATAAAAATAACCAACAACCCAGGCAGCCCGACTACTGCACAGAAACCACATGAGCCAAGAAATTTTTAAACAGTCTTTGTATAACCAAGTAGTTTTCCGGACAACAGTGGAGTGGCTTTCAAAAATCTGCATAGCCATATAGCAGATGAAATATTAATAGATTTAATATTGAAATATTTGATTAAATTAATATTAATCCACCATTAAATTTTTAAGAGTTTCATATTTCATAAGAAAACCACAGTAAAACTACCAATAGGGACTTAACATGCGAAACCAATTATACAAGACCATTAAGAAATGCCTCAAAATGCAATCCGAACAGTTCTGTGATAAACAGGAATTAAGAGAATTTTGTTTACAAACCGCTGTTTGAAGAAATTCTCACTGGAAAGATTTGTTCTCACTCACAAATATATCATATATGTTACTAGAACATTAACATATCATTCTTCTTCAGTTCAGTAATATACATATATGGTCCCATCTTTTTTTTTTTTTACTACAGAACAAAGTAGAGTAAGCTCTCTGAATTCTTTCTATGGTTATTGGTGAATGTTCTTGAAGAAGGTGACCTACTGATAGGTGAAAACAAAAGCTTTGATTGCAATCAATTATCTTCTGACAAAGCAATAGGGACAATAGTGGAGTTTTTTTCAAGTGGGTCTATTCAATTTCTGCTAGTAGTTCCAAGCCTCACAGTTAACTTCTTGAGGATCCAATTTCCCCTTCCACAAGTACATCTATTTTTCTTCTATCAATGCAATTCTTAAAAAATCATCTTGATAATATCAGATTCATTTAAAGCATAAGCAATAGATTTTGTTCAGTTATTCTCTTTCCTTTATATGTTCTTCTAAGGCAGTTCACTTTTGCCCTCTCAAGTGTTCATAGTGTCCAACAAACTGCAGTCAGAACATCTCAAGTCAGTTCACTTGATATGTGAGTTACCATCTTATAAAGTCACAATGCAGACTATCTTTCACTGTCACACAGTGTTCCCAGACTCAAATTAATTTTTCAATAACATAAAATATTGTTTATCTAACAAACAACACTGGACTGAAATGGTGCATGGGGTTTCATAATTAGATAAAGCCATTGTTTAGAGTCAGACAGTGCCCGTTCACAGTTCAATAAACCACTTGTCACAGTTGCTTGGTCAGAGCAGATCTGGGTGTCAATTGAAACACTTAACAGTGAGGTAGGGAAATAAATTGGTCTCCTGGGTAAATAAATTGAACATCAATATGAATATGCCTCATCAGTAAAGACTGTAATTTATAAAGGTTTTATAAATACTGGTTTATATACACTGATGTTTAAGGAAATGCCTTGATGTCTTTCATGCCTTTTTTTAAAAGGTTCAACAAGGGCTTTTGTTGATAAGTTTCATACATATTGCTGCAAACAATAAAAAAATCATGCCAGCACTTAAAGCAAAACAGTACTTTGACTTTTTTTTTAAATAAATGAGTACAAAAAATTATATCAGATTAAGGAATGTTTACATTTCTCATGTTAGTTTTGCCATTTGGAAGTACCCAAGAGAATCAGACAGAAGCCCACTGAACACTACCCTGCTTCTAGCCAAGATGAAATGTAACTTCTTGGCTCTCCCAGCACCATCAGTGTGTGTGCATTGGTGAAGCCTAGCACACAATGCTCTAGAACTAGAATACAAATTTTAACTATTCACTGTGAGACTACTTTATCCTTAACTCTTAAAATGAGTTAGTTTTATTTAGACTTTTGCTTGTGATTAATCTCAAGAAAGCCATTAGTCCCACACAAGATCATACACACTTAAATAGTCAGTGCTTCTTAGTTCTTACTTGACCACAACTAGATATATGACTAAGAATACAAATTATGCTGAACAGTCTACAGACTTGATGGTCAAAGAAAATTTCATGGCCATCTACTGTCTTTTAAGAAAACTGACATGGTAAAAAAAATCTGAACACAAAGAAATTTTTTATTTCTCTCTGTGTGTATATATATACACACACACACACACCCATAAACTGCAGCTGTTCAAAATTCATGAAAATCCAAATACAAAGGTTCCTATTAATACTGCACTCATTTGCAAAAGTGATCATTATTTCTGTCCTGTGTCTAGACTGAAGAAAAATTGATGGATTGCATTTTCTGCAATGCTTCCCAAACCAAAGGACATCAACAATGTTATTATTTCCACATAAATAGTTTGCTTAGCCCTAAATCAAATTTCCATTTTAACACATTAATCCATGTACATCTATAAAAAGAGGAGGTGGGAGGGTAGAGAACAATAACATTAGTAAAATTAGACATAATTTTGGAAAGAATTAGGAAAACACAATCTGTCTTGCTGTTTCCTTTACAGTTCATTATATTTGTCCCTTTGACACTACTAAAAAGAAAGGCAAAAATATCTATTAGGTTTCAACTCCAAAGCAATTAATCACCCAAAAACTATTGAACTATTTTAAAAGTTACCTCTTCAAAATGCATAACATGTTTGTTCTTGCAAGACCATTATTTTATTTCAATGCCATGCATAAATGACTTATCGAACTGAAATGCCTCTTGCAACTGTTAGATATTCCAATGCTTCTGAACTCCCTCACATTGCTCACTCAACATTATTTTTCTGTTCTTTTCAAGAGAAACAGAAAGCATTCTCTTTTGTACAAACTACAACACTTCCATTTACCAACCCAAAGAAACAATTATTAATTTGCTCATCTTTCTTCAGAGGCAAGTCTAAGATTATTTTTTTTCTCCAAATATCAAATACTGAACTTTTTATTCTAACTCGGCCCATTCTGTGATCAAATACCAAGTTCATTTCACTTGAGAACAGCTAGTTCTGTTTTTATGTCCAAAACTAATCTCGGAAAGGAACTCAGGCCCAACTAATTACAAGCAGGTTTATTAGAACAGTCTAGATATGGGTAATTTCAATAGAAATCTCTGCAGGAAGGGAAGAACTGCACATTACTGTAGAATACAAGTGACAAGGTCATTACAAGCCTCCTGTGCCTCCCTTAGCATCTCAGGTCTGTTCTCCTTCAATTTCTGTGTCCTCTTTATATTCAAACACAGATGTCATTGTTTCAGTTCCTCTCTCCCTTTCTACTATGTTGGAAAGTTAATTTTTCACTCCATCTGAAAGTTGGCTTGAATGATCCTGATACATACTGTCCAAAACTACTTGGAACAACTTGTATTTCCTCAGTCTTGATCTGACAGGATCCTTTCAGGGCAACATGACTTTACCTGCTCAGAGGCATGTTTCTAGTAAATATTTGTTCTTTTTTTTCCATGTAAATTCATATTATTTTATTAACATTTCTTAGATTGTTTCTCTAGCTGCCATCCCGTTTTGTTATATTGAAACACAAAAGTAGAATTCCCTGCACAGTATTTATATAAAGTTTTATAATTCAGGTCCAAATTACAAATATTTTTTTTTCTAACATAGCATTTATCTCTTTTCATATTTTTATTTCCTTAAATACACATAACTCACCAGCATAATGCTGTTTGTACCCATCACAAAAGGAAATTAACTCCAGGAGGGAACCAAGCTACAGTTTTCATAATTGAAAACCAGACAAGGATCTGTGAGCACATAGCCTCTTCTAAAAGCATGGCTTTCTATGTAAGTGCATAATCAAGACTTTGACATTCAATCACACACATAGGTGTAGTATGATTACTTCACTGTTGCCACAAGAATAAAATAATCTGATGCAATAAAATTCAGAGACATCCCGTAAATTATGCAATACCATAATCAGATAAATATAGAAACAAAAATTGAAACTAAAGAGCTCCAGTCAAAGATAAACATTTGTTCTTCTTCCAAGCTGGACAGTAATTCCATTCAGTTGCTTAATTTGTGTTTTAATGTGTAATTGATTTACAGTGGAGGATCTGCCACAAATTAACCTCATTTCCAGTTTTAAGTTTTTATGTCTAGAAGATAAGTAATACCCCACTACCAAAAAATTCATTTTACCACATGAATACCACTGTGTCTTCCTTCAATCTTTACACCATTTCTGGCTTAGAAATTACAAAAATCAAACTTCTGTCTTTAGTATTCCCCAAAAGGCCCACCATACTCATAATTGAAAACCATTTTAAACTGAAATGGCATTATGAGCATTACTGTAGAACTGAAATAGTATGCAAATTCTAACAAAGGCAGTACCATAATGCATGAGTGTGAAAGTCCTAAAACATGACACTGACTGTGTTAATCCTGGAATCACCTCCCCATACTGAATGCATGCCTTTGCAGCCTTCATGTTCCCTTAGCACAGCTTTATTTTAGCACAGCATATAAAGGGAAACTTTCTTCTTTATTCAGGCTGGATTTCCTTCAGGTAGATGAACACTGAAGTAGAAATAAATTGTCAGTGTAATACCCTGCTTGAATGAAATCACTATGCCTCTTATCACAGAGCAGAACCAAGAAACACATCAATAAATAAAGATGTATTATTCTAGACTGTCATTTTGGTTATTAGGGTAATGTATTCCAGAAGGAAGGGAGGAATAATAGAGTGCTCTTCCAGTAAATATGTGGCTCTGCAGGTATTAACTGAACAGAAATACTGTAGCAGAGCTCCAATTTGCAGAAGCCTGCAGCAAGGTTGCATTCACAACAAGGTCAGTAAAAAATGGCAAGCACATTAGCAAGTAAGCTACTCTCATAAGTGTATGACACTTTTTCCATCAATATTTTGTGGGAATTTAAACCACAATGATTTTATTATTTTATAAATCTAGGTTAGCATGTGTATAATGACATGGCAGTTCATGCACAGTGTCAATATTAATTGCCAGTTTTGAATTCAACTAGGCATGTTATTAAAATGAAAACTGATTGACATTCCCAAGCAGCTTTAGCTCTCCCATAAATAACTGAGACCAACCCCCTAAAGAGAGTAAATTCTGTCCACTTCAGTGTCCAGCAGTCCTCCTACACAGGGTATGAGCAACAACTCATTTCCACATACACCACTTCTGGATTTAGTCCAATGTTATTCTGTTATTTTTAAAATAGGAGTCCACACTACCACAGAAGTATTGGCCACCACTTGTGAAAAGGTCCAAAAATACCTCTGGCTGCAAAGGATATAGTACACAGTCACAGCTGTAGAGAAAAAGACTTACCAAATTGATTTAAGTATCATATAAAGCTTTGGGAACTTAAGGAAGAATAAGAATAACCTGCAATGATCTGATAATTTCACTGTTATTTTTCATCTGATTTGTCAGTTAAATCTCAGTGTTACTGAATTCAACCAGACCTGTGTCACTGACTTCAGCAGACTAAATATCCCCCACACAGAGACCTCTCCTGAAACCGTAGTCAATAGAAATGTTATTAACTAGAATAAATGTAGAAAAAAAGCATTATTACATCCACTAGTCAGTACATAATATGACAAATTATGCTTTATTCAAGATCCTGTAATTAAAAATACTTTCAACAGGTGGATCATTTAATGCATCAAGGCAGCATTCCCTTTCACAGTGCACAAACAATGCCTGGCTAAAGGAATTGAAAACAGACCATACCTGTGCCAACTGACCATACCTCTGCCAACCACAACAATTGCAAAGCTGAGAAAGAGAGGTCAGAGCAAGTCAAAGGGGTTCAAGGGCCACTGAGGCACGGCTGGGCAGCACCGGCCAAAGGCATGTCAGCGGGGAAGAGAAAACATGGTTTTGCTGGGTCTGCAGAATAGGTTGTGAGTGACAGGATGGATTACAAGGATCAGTGAGCAGTCATGTGTGAGTGCAGCTGAAAGGAGTTTAGGAAATCTTGGAAGCTGTTAGTGGGAAAGGGATGACAAGTAATAGGTTTTCAGGGGGAGGGGGTGGATGAGAGCTAAAAGATGCCAGCATGGTTCCAAAGACTATGACCAAGGATCTTGTTCCAGGTCTTCTCTTCAACAATATACTTAATAAAAATAAATTGAAGAATATTTTAGTTAATATTTTTCCTAGCTCTGTCTAAAGCTCTCACAAGATGTCTCTGATTACTTCTCTGGGCATTTATAAATATACAAAAGCAAGATTTTCTTGCATGATCACAGATATTTGTCTTCCATACGTGTACTTTTCCCATATGTAAACACCCTAGAAAATCCAGCCATCGGCTGCCTGCTTCTTGCAGAGCTAAAAAGACAGGTCCCTGAACCAATCCAAGAAAAATCATCAAGAGAAGGCAGCTGTTACTAAAGCTAATGTATACTTCGCATGACTAATATTATGAGGAGAAGAGTGTTCCACCAATTTCAACTGGAGTTTAGGGCAAAATTGAGTAGAAGAAGGTGCAAAGTAGATGTCTGAAGTTTACAGGAAACATGGCTATTTATCAGTAGCTGTGACAAGGAGAAAACCTGAATATCATGAGATTACAGTCAGAGCTAAAGTAATATTTCTGGTGGTACAGCTCTGGGTCTATACCCAGAACAAGTCCAAAGAGAACTGGGAGGTGAGGATGGTGTGAACCAAAGCACAGATGTTCTTAATCAAAGGGGCAGCTGCCCCCACTCAAAGAGCTTTCCAGCACTGACCAACACTACTGGTTTTTACAGAGCAAGATGGGTATTTTTTAGCCAGCTCTCATTCATGTAATCCCATCAGTCACACCTCCATTTATTGAACCTATTCCACTGAGAGCACAGATCCAGAGCTTTGGGATACAGAGCTTTTTTTCCCCTAACTGTATTACTGCTATCATCACTATACCTGATTTCTGAGGTCATATGTATCTATTTACAGCTTCAATTTATCCTGCCCACAGACCTGCATCCTGCCTCTTATCTGTGCTATGGTGCATATGCTTATCCAAGTCTGCAGCAGCAAGGATGGGGCTTCCCTGGAGCTACACTGTGGTTTACCTGTAGCAATGACTGTCTAGTCAAACAAAGGTAACAGCACTTCAGCAGAGAGCTCTGATTTACATTAGGAAGCTATTTTCCAATGGTCATCACACCCAGGTTTCAGTGTTTGAACTTGTCTCTCTTCATTGCTCTTCTAGGAATTTCTAAAGCTTGATGTGAAGCGTGGCTCTGTCTCACCACAGAACAGAGCAGCACAAGCTCCTTTACAGTCCAACTGGAGATACTGCAAGGGTAGGCAGATTCTCAAAAAATTATTGTGAGAAACTGAAAAAAATTTGCTAATTAATGATTAAACAGATGTGGTGTTCTAGAGTGCATAGATATTTTGGGTTTGTTTTTCAAGAGGACTATCTTTACCATCAACAAATAATTATCCATTTAAAATATAAGATGTAGATGTAAAAACTTTGAGTCACTTACTGCAGTTGAAAATTACCGATGAGTACTGTTGATTACCACTGCAGTTTTTCAAAAAGCTTTAAGATTAAGAGACATTCACTGCTCTTCTTCTGTCAGGTGCCTCAAAAAGAAACCATGAGAAGAGACACACAATGAAAAACAGCAGGTTATAGCACATGAGACTCCTTATTAAAAACATAAAATGCCTTTCACTCTTGCTTTTATTAAGTCTACTTTTCAAGCCAAATGAAAGTTAGGTGAGGTGATTATAATACAAGTCACGTCTAACTATTTCATTATCCACGTCCTGCAGCACAGTCGCCCACAGAATACCTTTTGAAAGCTCTGGAGTGACGGCAGCAGGTTGAATATAATGAACAGTGTTACAAATGGGGACATGAGACGACAGGTCTGGTGAAGAAGGAGTCTCCTGGAAACTGTATGGCTGTAATTACTGAGTGCTGGCGCTGTCTCAGTTGGCTTTGAACAAAGGTAACCGCCTTCAGCAAGTTATATTTCCTCAGCTAGCTAAAATGAAACCAGTCAGAGACACAAATATTTATGATACACAATACATAACCAAAGTCATTGTCTGCTTTTATTACTATTTTTTGTTGTCGCTCTGAAGTCTCCCACATCAACAGCACAAGAGAATTAAACAGTGAAGCACTGAATTATTTTTAAATTAGAGTTCCAAACTACAATGTTGAAGTCATACTTACAGGAAGATAAAATGCTCTTATTCTGAGCACTATGCTTGCACGCCACCTTTGTTTCTCAATAACTCATTCAGTTTGTTGTTTAAGAATCAGCCAAGCAGAAGTCAGTGAAAGCTGAGACCCCTGCCTCCTTGCATGTGAGCACCCCTCAACAAACACCCAGCAGAAATAGCTTGGTAAAAAAGGGAGCATCAGGTGCAGGCAATCTTGGAGACAGCAAGACCAATAAGAAAGCTCAGGCTAATCTGTTTTCTCATCTGTGATCTGTTAAATCTCAGAGATGGGCTCACCTGTCCATACAGTAAAATACCAGAGAGCAGCAGACAATCATGTCATAATTAGGTAAGACAGAAGGTGATAAAGAATATCTCTGTTGAAGTTATTTCTTTTATTATCTGCATGCCCCAACTCCTGTTTCCCTCTTACCTCTTTTCCTGGAGAATCATAAATTCTGAAAATTCATTTCCCAACACTAGTGATAATCATTATGTCGTACAGGAGAGAAGACAACTGCAGCTATTATATCATTATTCTTCATCTTTATACCAGTTATGGTTTAATGCCTGCTGACAACTAAGGACCACACAGCCACTCACTTGCTCACTCCCCCAGGCAGGATGGCAGAGAGAATCAGAGAAGTAAAGTGAGAAAACTTGTGGGTTGAGATAAAACAGTTTAATAGGGAAAGTAAAAGTCACACACACAAGCAAAGCAAAGCAAGGGATTCATTCAGTACTTCAGGCAGGCAGGTGCTCAGCCATTTCCAGGAAAGCCAGGCTCCATTGCACATAATCATGACTTGGGAAGACAAACACCATCCCAGAATCATTGAGGTTGGAAAAAACCTCTAATATTATTAAGTGCAACCGTTGACCAAATACCACCAGGCCCATGAAACCATACAGCTGAGTGTAATCACTCCAAACATCCCTCCTTCCTTCTCTTTCCCCAAGCTTCATGTGCTGATCATTACTCCATATGGTCTGGGATATCCCCTGGGTCAGCTGGGGTCAGCTGTCCTGGATATGTCCCCTCCCAATTCTTGTGTACCCCCAGTCTCCTCACTGGTGGGGTCAGGTGAGGAACAGAAATGGCCTTGATGCCAAGTGCTGCTCTAACAGCTGAATCATCCCTGTGTTATCAACACAAATCCAAAACACACCTACTGTGAAGAAAATTAACTATGCCCCAGCCAAAACCAGCATAATGCCATATTTTTTCATAGTCAATTATTAAAAAAAGACAAACACAAATCAAAACCAAAATAGGTTCATAGAGGTAAAATGAGAAGTACTACAAGTTTGGAAAAAAACTTTATAATGAGCAATTAAAAAGAAGGGAAAGACAGCTAATGAAAAGATGAATACAAGATTAAACAATGTGACACAAAATACAGTAAATGGAAGGAGAGAGGTCAGCAAGGTGCATCTTTACATCTCTTCAGTGTTTTCAAAGATTTTACACAATGCTCTCAATGAGAACAATATATTTTAAAGTGGACAACATGATATATAGAATGGGCCTGCAGAAGTAACTACAATAGTATTTGAGTTATATCTAAAAAATCTGGAATTAAATTTTATTGGTGGATGACCAGATTTGGTTTACCTTTCACTGTGGAGCTGCAGAAAGTCATCCACAGCATCAGCCAGTTATGGCTCTGTTAGTGCCATGGTACAAACACATTGGGAGCACACATGAAATCTGTTCTGCAGAAGTGAACTAGCAAGAAATTAAACTTCAAATCTTTTACATACAGACACTGTGAAAGAAAAGTTATTTTACCACTATTATCACAACAGGAAAGCAGGAAAAAAATGCAGCACAGATTTACAAGATAAAAATAAGAGCCCACACTCTCGATCCCACTTTCACTATCCTACAAGTCCCACAATCTCATTTAAGCTTTATGAATGAAAAAGTGATTTGAAAAGAGGGGTTCTATTCTTTACTACTCTGCTCTCCCTCAAGAGGCATAACCAAAGTGCTAAGAGAAGCATCCTTTATCAGATCAAGGATCACAACTGGGGAGAGTCCAGGACTAGTGACAGGACAAGAGGACACAGGTTTTAGTCACACCAGGGGAGGCTTAGGTTGGACATTAGGAAAAAATTCTTCCCTGAAAGGGTGATCCGACATTGGAATGCCCAGGGATGTTACACTATGACACAAAATAACTCACACAAGCAAGTGGATGTAAAAGAGGGGAAGAAAATAACCAAGAAAGAGAGAATTTATTTTCTGACTCACTATACATAGAATTTCAAAAGTGACTGTGGGTTGGAGGGTGAAATTGCCACCTCTCCAACCACACTGGTCAAACCAGCAGTCTATCAATTCTCTCTACACACAAAGAAGAATGCAAAACAATCATTATTTACCTCGGCAGATTTGGCCAATGAGGTCACATGTCAGAAGCCAGACATGTAAGCAAGGATAAACTTCTTCAGAACCGTGGCATCCACTGACACTAACTCTAGAATACAAAAGACAACTTCTGGTGGATCACAGTGTGTGTAGCTGCTGAGATGCTCAGCAGGCATTGTACACAGCCCTGCACATAACAAAGTCTCCTATGCAACTAACTTATCCTTTCCTAAGGAGCACCCACACTTTTACCCTGCCTACCACCCTACCAAAGCACTTCAGGACAAAAAAAAAAAAAAAATACAAGACCTTCATACTAGGCAAAGAAAGCAGTGACTGTTAGTAAGACTTCACACAAATAAATAAAAGTAGAGAAAAGCAAGTCTAACTGTCAGTACACATTCTATAATTCCTCCCCAGAGACTCACTTCTTACCACTGCTATAACTACCATGCCCTAAAGGCCTCTGTGCTGCAACTACAGTACTGGCTTTTTTAACAGATTCCTGCCCTTCATCACACCTATTACCACATTACATCCTCCCACTGCTACTCTAAACATCTTCTATTCACAGTATTGACAATGGGCAATTTCACAAGGAGGGCAAACAAAAGCAGCCATGCTTAGTCTGGAGCACACAAATTTACTGACTGTAAACTATGTTCATACTGTTGGTACTACTACTTTACTGACTGTAAACTATGTTCATACTCTTGGCAGTGCCAGAAGCTTGAGAGGCTGAAAACCAAGCTTGATTGAGACGTGGTGTTTCAGCTTCCTTTTCCTCCTGTGCAAACTGTAAGTATCCTGCAGGCCACAAAAGGTAAATACACCTGAAACATCCACCCATTAATTTTCTAGGTTTAAGCACTTGAATGCTCCACCTCAGCTGGTTGGCATAGAGCCCTAGGAAGCCACAAGACATGCTTCAGCATTTGACATGGAAAGCAGCACAGACATGGAGACCTGTGGAGCTGCCACCTAGCCCAGGCACCCTTCCAACAGAGCCACCTTGCTGAGAGCTGCATTGCTTGGCCAGACACAATTTAGCCCAAACCTCAGTGCACTGGGGAGGCAGGATAGGTAAGGGATCCCTGGATCATCAGGTCTACTCTCCCACAATCAGGGAGCCATACCATACATACCTTTTCCTATCAAACCACATCTTAAACTTGAGTAGGTAGAAGGCAAGATAAGGTACTGCTATTAGACTGAAAATACTGCATCTAAAATTGAGAAATGCTCTTAATCCATGCTACTAACAGGACAACAGAATTCACTTTTAGAAAAAAAAAATTAAAATTTTCTTGAGAAGCTGTTCAGCTCAACTACAGGTAAGCAGTAAGGTATAATACAGCTTCAGTCCAAACACAGAAACACCAGGTGATTTCAGTCACTGACTCCTACATAAAGTATTCAAACAAAGGAAGTGACAAAGAAGATTGAGAATCTTTTGCCATCTGATAACAGTGTGTGAGGCATGGCTACTGAGGGCACTATTAACACACACACATACACCCAGTGATGAAAGTATGAAGGTTTTCTATATACGAGCTAGTAAAATTTTTAAGAAAGTAATTTAAGGCATTTTCCATGGATTTTTTACAATAATAATATTTTACATGACTAATATGGAGAGTAAAGGGGTTTTGCCAAATCAGGTCCTAGTTGTACCAAATCAAATACAGCAAAAGTATCTATCAGGACAATGGCATCTGCTACCATGTGATTTTTACTACACAAACCATTTTAGGTCAGACTTATGGAAGTTTTGACTGAAAAAAAAATCAGACCCTAGTTTAAGGCTTCCAGATTTGCCCTAAAAGTAAGGTGGCACTGCAAGAACTATACAAATAAGGAAATCAACCTGAAACATATATCAATAAAGTCAAAAGCATTCTCAGTTGTGTTCATCACCAAAAAAAACCAGAATTCAAAGGCTTAACCTAAACAGTTTAAACAATCTGTGCGCTGTATTACTAGTGGTAAATATCCACTAGCTGACATTTAAGAGACCTGGATGACCAAGAGTGGTTATATCATTTAGATAAAGGTTTATACCTCCATATTTCTGATCAAAAACTTAGGATGCAACTGAGAATACATGGCAAAACAGATTTATCCTACAAAAGCTTATACTAGGAAGCAGTTGCAGTCATTTTGAGCCGAGATTTTAAAAGAGGAAAAACAAAGAGCAATATAGGCAGTAACTGCTAATGTTAGTCCATTCAGACAGTATTATCTTTTATCTGCAGACTGCCTGTAACACTCCTAGTAATGACTTGGTAGGCACAGCAACAAGCAGTATCTTTTCCAACCTGATTCTTAGTCAAGGAGTATCTCTCTCTTCCTATATGCTACAGCACTTACATTGTTCATACTGCTGTTGCTATCAAGCGTGTTACGCTGCCAAGTGTGCTGAAGAATTCAGCATCTGTTACGTATCTTTCCTCTGTTTAGGGTAAACAGTATGTATTTATCAAGAACCCGTCCCTATTGATTAACCACCCTGTTTCTCCCTTGCTTCCCCATTTGCAATTCTCTTCCATAAAATTTCTGCCTGGACTAAATCTTTGCCTGCACACACACCATATGGCACAATGATATAAATGAGGCTAGACTAACTTAATTAATTGTATTAGACTCCATGAAACAGATTTTAAGTTCAATGATGAGCTTTTTTTCACCAGTGCAGAACACAGAGTTGTCACCCAAGCCATGGAGCAACAGGCTCTTTCACATACAAGTTATTTGTGCATGGAAGACAGGAATTCTTCCTTTCATAAACTGGAAATGGAAGAATAGCAGTCTTTCTATGCACATTTGCTTTATGAAATTCTATTTGTCGCCCCAAAGTGTACATGCCTAAGAACTGACACAGACATATCTAGAGCTCAAAAGATATGTGAAGACCTTTACCAAGCAAAGCAATGAAAATCCTAAGAGTTCAGCAATCACGTTGCAGTAGCTTTACTCACAGAGAAATTAGAACTTGTCTGAAAGAAACTACAAGTGACTTTCTCTGCTTCTTCTGATGTTTATTTTTTTTAGTTACTTCATTCTGAGATGTAGGGATACACACAAGTCCCAGAAGCATCTCTCATGTAGTTTTACTATCTGTTACACCTAGCCGCCTGCCAAAATTTTTTGCATTACCTGTGATGAAATCTGAGGAAAAGGAAATCTGTCATTTTAATACAGCTTCTAAATCACATATAACAAGGTATTTTAGAAGAGAAGATCTATTCAAACAAAAGAGAAAATATGAAGCATTTTTTCCTAGACAAAGAGGGGGAAAAAATCATACAATAACCTTAATATCGAGTAAAAAAAAAAGAGAAATACAGAGCTGCTGTTGAGCACGGACATAAATCAGATGCTGGTATGCTCCCTGCTGCTTATGTGTGGTGTTGCTCATCACTACCATAATTTATACATGGGGAAAAAGTTCTTATTTAAAAAAAAATTTGGGTGCAACTGATTTCAGTGCAAATTCAGAAACATAAACAACAATACTTACAATCAAATATTATCTACCAAGGTCAACGAGCATGTGGAAATTCTCAAAGAGCATGACCAAATCCACTATAAGGGATAACATCCATTTCAATGATTTGTTAACTTCTAGTAATTCCTACAGTGGGTACAGGAGTTTTCAATTTTTGTTTATAGAATAAAAAGTATATTAGTCATTCATGATTGTTTTTATTGAAACTTCACATGATCTGTTACTATGTCATTTTGCATTATTTTTATTCTCAAAATGTAAAGTTAGAAATATCTTCACTTTCCAAATATTTCTGGAGCCCTTTGTATTAAACCTTGCGAAGTAGTTAATCTTTGTTTTTTTCTCCTTTCCCCTCACTTGCCAGTAAAGGAAGAATCACAAGAGATACAGAGCAAAAGTTGGCTCTGCATCAGTGAGTCTCTGCCCTTGGTGAGTAGAAGGCACTCATGGCTCCAAGGGCTCACTACAGCCCCTGGAAGGGCCAGGGGGTCCCAGACAACCCTCCCGAGTTCGACTGGGGCATCTGTCCCCTTTAAAGGGCAAGCAAACATTTTACTAAGCCTTTCCTACATGAAGTGGGTCATTGCAGAGCAGGGAGCATTCATGGATGCTCCAGAGAAAAGTGGTTTGCTGTTGGATCTGTTTTTTCTCAGCAAGAAGGGTTAAGGCTCTGTCATCCAGAAAACCAGAACAAATAACATAAGACTGTTGGCAATCCTGCTCCAAGGGAGGGAGAAAACTCAAAACAGAAGAAATAAATGCAGTTTGCAATGTCAAGTCGTTACCAAGAGAAAGATTGTGGGGTAAAGTGCTGCCTGAGCATGCAAGCTCGGGCTGCCAGGCAAGGCAGTGTCTTCTTACTGGGTGCAGGGAACGGCTGTAGTCACGCTCCAGGTAAACAGAGCATCACATCAAAGGCACACCTGACTCCACCAGCCATTTTCCTGCCTAATGGGAATAACCTGCAGGACCCCAGATACTGCCTAACAGCTTGGATCAAAGAGGACAAAGAAATATTTGCTATACTCCTGCAGAATTGGAGTTTGCACTACAACGAAGATAAAAGAGTATTTGTTTGTCCTCATTACATGAAGCTTTTTCAACAAAATAATTAACTGTAGCATAACAGAAAGCTTCACTGGGTAAGAATTTTAAAAGCATGTGTTGAAACCCAGCTACTGAGAATGAATTTGAAAGGCCATGTACAAATATGGAAAAAAGATGTGAAGCTTTTTTTAGAACTTTATTTTTTTAACATTTTCTACCCTCTTAAAAGCATAACCATCAAAGCAAATAAAAGTTTAATAAGTAAAAAAAACATTTTAAATGAAAAACCATGATTAACTTATTAAGATCCATTAAGTGTATAATTACAAGGATTCTATTACATTAAGATACCAATTTCTTTAAAGCCAGAAATAATACCTGCTGAAACTTTAATTATTTAAATGAGAAGAGAAAAAGGCATGTTATCTTCTCTGACAAAGATTAAAATCAATTTAATTGCTTCTCTGCTGCATTGACACGATTCTTGCTGTGAGTCAAGCAACCAAAAAGGGAAATTAATACTGCAGCTGTTAATCAAGTGATATTTGTGTGCTTCATCTTATTATAGCAGGAGCAAGAATAACTACTACTTTGGAGAGTTTGTCCACAGTATATTTCATAGATTTTTTTGCTTGAAAGAGCATCTTGAGTTGCAGGCATCTCCAGGTGACATTCAGCCTGAGAAAATTGTATGTTACATTGTTTGATCCCCTCATAAAAATTGTTCTTCCAAGAGTAAGGTTTATTTCAAATTAAATGCACTCTCAGGTATCTGACTCGCTAGTATGAATTCACCAAGTCACACCAAAAAGGGATAGAAATACAGCTGGAGGAGAAGGTTGCCAATGACTCATGCTTTCAAGGAAGAAAGCAGGTCAAAGAAATCAACAATTTCAGTAAAATTAGAACATACATTTGAAAACATGTAACATCTGAGCACACAGCACAACCCATGGCTTCTATCTGCTGATTCAAAAATGTTTATCCTTGCAGTGCCTTTGTTAAATCTCTGCACCAAGTGAATATTCAGCAACATCTACAGTCGACAAATTAATGTATCTGATTGTAAGAAAAATGGTATTGTGATATATTTATGAGTTCTGAAATACAAACCCGTGTGGTACCTCATCATCTCTTATCAGCCCTTGTTAACTTTACAGATGATGAGAAGCACCAGAATAACTGAGGTTGTCAAAACTAATAGATCTCAGAGGCTCGGCATCATCACAGTTCAGTTCTATCTACAGTCCACTTCTGAGAAATTTTAACTCCTTCACAACTCTTCTCTGAGCAGGAACCAATTCCATTACCTGGGATGTTATTTACTGTTGGCAGCATCAGGTGCTACCCTAGGTATTTCAGGGAGAGCAGGCAGCACTTTGGGGAAGAACTTGTGCTTAGTGGCAGAAAAATACCAAGCAGGTAAATTTAAATACAACCTAAAGTACCATCTGGGTCTTACTGGAAATTCTAGGATCTGGGAACAGCAAAAGGTAAGTTTTTTTGAGAAGGGCTTTTCTAGGACAGTATGGGTGTATTTGCTAACAGTAGAATAATTTGTAACACTAATTCTTCACTTAATGCACTAGCAAGCATTAAGTAACTAGGTACAGAGTTTAATGACTGTTTTCACACTGCAAAACTGGTTCAAGTTTAGTTTATTGCAAAGTGTCAGGGAATGTGAGGAGCCAAATCTCTTTTCTTTCTGTATTACTTGGGCAGTTTAATTTTAATTTAGTGCTTTAAACTGGGTATCTGGTCACTTCACAGCCCCTGCCATGGCTGACTGTGCTGCTATCAGACCACCAGGTTATATTCAGTTTGGCCAAAAGTGGCTGTGATGGATCCCAAAGGCTGGTTTTTAAGAAAGAAAATCTTCAGTGAGTTTTGATACCAGACTGCAGAAACCAGCCTGCGTGTGGGTTGTGACAGACTCCCAGTGCTCAGATGTTCTTGAAACTGAAAGCCAGGGAACCCTATTTAGAAGGGATTTTGGCTACATTTTAAGATCTTGCAGATAGACTCAGGACTAGGTCTGCTTTTGAATGCTTAACTTCTAGTTCACTGAGGAAAAAAAAATTTAAAAAATAAAAAAAAAAAAAAAAAAAAAAAGAAAGAAAGAACAAGCCTCTGGCTGTAAGACACTCCAGTTAACCAGCCATCACTACTGCCTCAATTTTATTTTTTAAAACTAATGTTGGAGCTCCCTCCATCATCCTGGGATAACCTTGGGAAAAATCCCTTAGTAAGCCACTGACAGAAAATTTCACCAATTCAAGAAGCATATCCTGCCACCCCCAAGGACCCACTCTAGAAAGGACTGGAAACATTCCAGACAATGTTTCTGCACACAAGACCAGGGAGGAAGGAAAATATCAGACAAGCCACTAAGGATGCTCATGAACACAGCAGCAATTCATGGTAAGTTTATTTACTGTCTCATAAAAACTTGGTACATAGAAACCTGAATTTGTAAGTCTCCTGGAGGCTTTGCAAGTTCCCCAAGGAGCTGCAGGAAGCAGAAAAGCAGCACAGCAAGTTGCAAGGCACCTATGCACTGATGGCTGCAGGGAATGATGCAAATCCCAACAGCCTGGCATACTGTGGAGCAGCACAGTGGGACCTTGGACAAGAGACCAAGAAATTCAAGTTGCTATTCATCAGGGGAACAAAGCCAAGGAGACCAACAGCATCAGCAAAGATGATTTTCCTCCCTGCATTAGATCAGACTCAGAGGGAGAGGCTAGTGACAGAAATAAGGACAGAACATGAGCAAGAGTCACTGTAACCATGCAGAAGAAAATAAATCTGTCATGGAGATGAGACAGCAATAACAGCAAGCTCTCACTGTGCCTGGCAGGCACGGGCAGTTTCTGCACGTGCTCCTGCACACACCCACAGGCTCAGGTAGGAGCCTCAGCTGAACAGACTCTACCAGGGGCTCAGAACAAGCCACAGCATCAGAGTAGAACTTTTCACTCATCTGACACAGCAAACAAATATATCCAATAGCCATCATGTCCTCTGGGATGTGCGCCAGAACAAAAAAAAAAAAAGAAAAAAAAAAAAAAAGAAAGATGTTTAGAGAAGGAGATTGATAGAATGAGTCCAATCTTATTTTCCACAAAGTGTGACACAGCAAGCTTCACTTGCTCTGATGCCTGTCAGAGGGTCTTTGTCACCAAGAGACAGTCTGTCCATTTTCTAGGCGAAAGTGGGATTGACTTTAGCAGTTGCTTCACTTAAGAGTCCTAAATGTAATTCTGCATCTTCAGGAACAAACAGACGTGTTCCATCTTGTTCGACAAGGATAACGTTATGTTGCCTCTCTTCTTTCCCTCACATCTTGTCCATCCTACCTCCAGCTGTAGGATGCTGCAGAAATAAAAGACTCTTGGTGTGTGCTGTGCAAGCCATACATTTGGCAGCAACTTTTTTCAATCTACATGGCTACACCCCATCAGTCAGGGTACCACTACCATTTATATTGGTCTATTTGTAGCCAACCACCTTACCAGACTGAGAAACTGATTAGAAATTTAAAAAAAAAAAAAAAAATCTAATAAAACAGCTGAGAGCCACAAAACAAGGTAACTCAATAATATCGTTTGTCATAAAATATTAAAGCCAAGTGCCCAGAACTGTTGGGTGCACACAGTTCAGCACTTCCCAGACAGTCTGGTACTTAGCTTTGGAAGTGCTGCATAGTCAGAAGCTGTGTACCATTCTTCCCACAGCACAGGTCTGCAGAAGCAGCAGAGGAATGCATAAGAGGAGGATATTTACAGAGCAGGGAAATCTGGTGGGAGGGGTATAATAGCATAAGAGCCTCCTGGCTCTAGGGTACTCATTGAATCTGCCACTGGGGGATAACATCTAAGCACCTTGATGTACCCTCAACAGCTCACGCAAAATGGACTTGAAACCATGATCCAGTTCACAGGACCACCTTCTCAAAAACTATCCCTCAGACCCCAGAGAGCGCTGCATCTGGTGTGCCCTCACCAGCTGTGACACCAGCACAAGGACATGAGACACAGCACAAGCAGGACTGAATGATGCTGTGGCCCAGCCAACACTGCCCATTAGTCACGAACCTCTTGGAAATGGTTAGTGTTTCACACTGCTTAGGTCCAAGGCAGACCCAAACATATTTAAAGAGTCTGGAGAAAGAGAGATGAGAAAAATACATCTATCATTTCAAGAGCTGGTAGTACTCCTCTTTTGGGGAAATCCAGCAAGCAAACCCAGTTTTTGTTATTGATTTCAAATGAAAGACAACAAAAAGTAGATTCAAGCCTTTATTCTGGACGTAAAAATGTTTTCAACCTGTATTCTATACATTATTGTGAAGGCTCTTTCAGAAGCTATTTTGCTTTTTCCAAGTACTTCACTTCCACAAATAGCAGATGAACATAGCTTGTAGTTATTAGATATTACCCTTAAATCCTCCCACTCCTCTCAACAACACCAATTCCAATTAGATTTTTGTATTTCTTTCATCTCTTTGTAGAGATGAAATGTTCTCTAACCACTTGGCATGGTGCCAAGATGAATATTTGCCACTGTAATACACTACAGCCTAAATCACACTCCTGCTAGAAGTTGCAGTGTTTTGCAGTAGAGGCACAGAGGTGCTATAAAAGGAAGTAAAATCTGATTTGATTTTTCTTGTGAGTATAATTTCAAAGAATAAAAGTGGGTCAGAATCAAAGGAGATTATTATTTTATATTATTGATTATATTTTAAATTTAAACAAATAAAATGATAGTATTTATATTATTAGATAATTTTTAATATTAAATTATTAGAGAGCACATCAATCTTCTGGTATGGAGAGAGCCTGATCTGTGACAGAAAATGGGCAAGAGAACTCCTGCTCTGGTATGCTGAGAATGAAGTCACATTTTTCTGTATGTCGACTTAGAACACCAAGGATCTGTGTGAAACATTTTCTTTTTATGGACACTATCAGCCTGAACAAAAGGAGAGATAAACCAATACTTTGGCCTCAACATTCTTTTTCTCAGCCAACAGCATTTCATAAACTCAGAAACAGTAAAAATGGATTTCTGGTCCCTTGCAGCCTGCCAGGAAGCTAAAGGACATCAGAAGCTTATCAGGTTTCCAGCATCTCAAGCTTTCTTCAGTCATCCATTCATCTTCCTTTCCTCATGACTTCTTCCAACACCGATAATTTGCAAAAGGTTTGCAGAAACAGGACAGAGAGAGGGAGCAAAAGGTGTCCCCACACCTCTCACCATCAGTAGTTTTTATGTTCTGACAGTTTGGAAATGTAACTAACAGCACAGCATACATCACTCTCGATGAACAGTCACCATCAGGGCCACAACACAAACACAGAGGGGATGCTCTGAAGATTACTGGTGCAATTTAGGGACTGGGAGCTGGGAAACCACAAACACTTTAGATGTCTGACAAGATCCTGCACTAGTGGTTCTAAAAGGATGCTTTACTGCTGCATCACTACATCTGCAGCAAGTTAACCTCTCTGCCTCAGTTTTAACTTCTGCAAATTACAGATTAGAATTACGGGCTAGGGACTAATTAATATTTTAAAGGGACCAAGGCTTGAAAAGGCACAAAATTGTCATTGGGTATTGGGGGAGGGGAAACATTGTCTATGATGCCCATGACAGTGTAATGCAATACTGTATGAAAAAAATGCACCCAGATTTGCATATGAGACAGGCTGAAATAAAATGAAAGAATAAAATAGAAGTCTTAGAAGATAAATAAATTGTGAAAATAAGTATATAGCTTGCTTGGAGCCGTATAAATGCTATGGATTTATGAAAAGAACAACAACAAAATTCTAACTCCTGACGACCCTTAGATATGGCTCCACAAACAGTTTCCACCTGGGAGGTTATGTATGAATTTACAACACATTTTATATTCTACAGTAACTACCCACAGGTATGCTTTACTGTCCAGTAAATACAAGAGAGCTTATAACACATTCATGGTTCAGCTCATGTAACTTCAACTATATCTGAATCTCAGAACACTATTATTAAGAACACATGTATCTGAGGTAATAACAACAGCAGGTCCTGTATGACACTAGCAAACAAAACCTGAAATTCAATACAATACAGCATAATGTAAGGCAATGCAAGATGATGTGAAATGGCCTTCCTGCAGATCTATGTGCTGAACAGGCATTTAAATCTTATTATACCCGATCATATTGCACTATTTGGGCACATTTCTAGATAGTATAAAGAAACATTATGCCTAGTACTGCTAATTCCCCACACGCAGCAGATGGTTTCACCGTAGTGAAAATGTGTGTTTCAAAATCAGACCCTATGTAGGGAAGGTAATGATGGAAACCGTGGCATCACTTTCCAAAGATACAGAGCTCAGTTAAAAAAAAAAAAAAAAAGCCAAATGCTACATAGACAGTGAATATGGCAATGATTTACTGAAACTTCTGCAACAAGTAGGGGAGCCAGAAGTGAGATGCTGATGCTTTCTTTACCTTTATCATGTAGGAGAGAGCAGCTGCACAGAAACAACAAACTTATTTTGCATGCCTGGGATATCAGAAAAGTAGCACTACCAGCTTCAGTACTAAAGGAAAGCTCAGTAAGCATGACAAGCAGCAATGTCACGTCCATAGCCTAATGAAGGCAACAAATACCTTCATGAAAACCTCACACAGCCCAGGCATATCAGCTTCTGGCTCCACTTGACCCAGTGCAGAAACACCCGGTGGTAGAGGAGACAAATTTGGAATTTCTAAGAAATTTCTCTACAGGGAAAGAATGTCAGCTATTTCCATTAGGAATAAAAGAGAGCAAAAAATATGTACTCAAGGCAAATTACACCATTTCTGTCACAAACTCCCTGCAAGAACAAGATTACTTTATTGGATGGAGACTTGCATTTTGGCTCACAAACATCTTGTGAGTTTGTCCCACCCTCCCTTGAAAGCAGCCCTTCCTTGGGACCTGATAGCAATCAACAGAGGCAGCTGCCTTTTACAAATCATGACCTGAAAAGCAAAGAAAGATGTTTTTGTGTCCCTTTATCCTATAAACCTTTGTCAAACTTCTCACCAGCTCCTGTAAATTTGTTCTTTGAGACCAGTGTGAATGAGGACAACCAGATCCAGCATTTTATGCTTGATATCCAATGTTCGAAAGGAATTAAATGAGCATGAGGTTTGGGGAAGGGGGGAGCAGGGAGAAGTTGGGGCATGGCTTTTCCCCCAGATACCTTCAAAGAGACTGTCAAAAGACTGCATTGTTTATTCCACCCCTGACTCCTGGCCCAGGGGAAGCTCTCATACAGAATTGTCCCGGTACCACCTGGCAGGGAGCAGGTCTCCGTGGAGGCTGGGTGTGGTTTCCAAAGGGCAGAGCTGAAGGAAGAGCCAGGTCTGTCCCACGAAATCAGGGGCAGGTTCCAGGTGCTCAGAGCTGCCCACGAGCTCCATGTGCAGCACCCAGTGTCAGCTGCCCTACAGACACAGCTACAGTTCTAACAGGGACTTTGTTACTTGCAGAAACTTTATAATTTTTGCTGTGATTATTACATCCACATGGGATCTGTTTGAGACTTAGTATTTCTGCATTCCCTCTTGGGATGTAAATGAGCCAAAGAGAGAAGATTCACCAGGATCAACTCCAAATGGAGCGCTCTGCCAAAAGGAGCACATCCCATATCCGCTCCTTCAGTTTACTACACCCCAGCATAGCAGTCTCTTTCTTCTTCAGATCAGAACCCATACTGAAGGCATGTCAAAGCTTCTCAGGAAAAAACTTTTTCATTAAAAATTCCACATTCCCTAAGAAAGTTTCAACAAATTGCCACTTTTTGACATTTGTTTTGTTGAAAAATTTCTGACCAGTTCTGCGAATATAACATTACATGTGCTGCACAAAAATAAACACTTACAGAAAACTAGCTAATATAAATTTGGAAACCTGTTAATTAGAACTAAACATATGAAACATATGTCAGTTACTGATAACTATTAAAAATACAGTTAAATATAGCAGCTTGTTTTCCATCACTACAGCTATGTAATAGCTCACAAAAAATGAGACATGCAAGTGCAACATCTTGAGACAGCACATTAGTGTTCATTTTGGTCACCTTACTGGTGTCCTATGTATATGCACTGAAGACAAAACATCACTGCTTTTCAGCAACCTTCAGCATGTAAAATGCAAGTACTGATACTGCCTTCTTTATCATGGGCAGCAAATCCTGAATCAAAGGTATTTTCTCAGAGCTACCAGTACTCAACTGTGAGAAAGCCTGAGATGCCTTTGGTAGCAACTTATGTCAGGATTTGATTATACATACAGCATCTATCACCCTAGAACGTGTGTTTACTGTTCAGAGTCTAGTACTGGTACTTCAGCAGAAGTTAAAGACACTTTCCTTCAAAGTTAAGAGAGAATAGTATCAGTTTTAGGTGAAGGATGAAGAGAAATGGACCAAACAACCTTTTCCTCTAAGTGCCATTCTTTGCTGGTAGTAGCCCAACTCCTCATGCAGATAAAGATGACAAACTGTCTGTGCTCTGCTCTGGGTCAGTTCCCAAAAGCAGACTGGCCCACTGCTCCACTAGCTTTGCCACAGGCAGGGAGCAGGTCTGTCAGGAGTCAGCCACCCCAAGAGCCTGCAAGCACATGTCTGGCTTCCACACCACAAACCCCCCAGCCAGGCTGAATGCAGCCCAGGCAAAGACATATTTTTACACTGGTGATCAAATGTATTGGCTCTGCTCATGAGAGCATGGCTGCCAGCAGGAACCAAACCCAGAGCCCTCAGTTACAGCCATACAAGTTACTACTTCCAGCCCCAAAGTAAAAACTCACAAGCAATGACAAAAACCTACCAATTAAACACACTCACAAAACAAAGAAAAAACAAAAAATAAACAAACAAAAAACCCACCGAAACCAAAACAAAAACAAAAACAAAAAACCAAAAAAAACCCCCCAGTAATCACAAAACCCCACAGATATGTCTGATCTAGTTTCCAGCACAATAAAAACAACTACACTGAAAAATTACAGCAGAATAAAGACCCTTAAGCCGCAGACATTCTGGTCACATTTGCTCACTAACCTGATAATCTCATTGGTATCCTGCACGATAGAGTTTGCCCTTTCCCCATCAAAGCTTAGCTAAAAAGCAGACACAATCAATAACCCTTCCAAAACAGATACCATTTTCTGCACATGTCAAGAGTTTCTTAAATCATTTGTATACTACATGTGGATTTTCTCTTCCCTGTGCCCAGAGGCTAAGTCCTCATTACACTAAGAGGAATTAAGGAAATCAAAGTGTTCATAACATGAGGTGGGCTGTTTCAATCATAGTAACGGCTTTCCTGAATTAGGTCGTACAAATCTAGAATAGATACATATATAAGAAAATCAAATGCTATAAAGTGAACTTCACACTCCTAACCAGTAGCTTATGAATCTCTTTTACAAGACTAAAGTTAAAAATAGTGATAGAAAACTATTTGTTTCTATATAAAGAATTATTACTACAGAAGAAAATCTCTTTGAAGTTTTATCACATTTCATCCTTGCTGAATAGTCATGGCTTCAGCAGCTGCTACATGAAATGTAGCTGTCAGTACAGTGAATAAACACGTAAGCAGTACTATAATGCAGCTGCCCCTGGTAACAGCATTAGTATAAAGCCTTTAGTGGTCACCACTAAAGTCCAAACCAGAAATGTACTCTGACTTTATAAAAAGATGTGCTTTCATGTCACTGAACATGCTAGCCCATAGACTATAAAGCTTATGTACTAGAGCTTACCACTAATTTTTCCTCCTTCAGAATTCAGAAAACAGAGAATCCTTGTTTGCTTCTTATTTTGGCTTCCTCCCTGTAAGATATTTCTAACAAAAAACACGTTCAGTTCCTTTTCCCCTCTGGCCCACTCTTCCAGTACTAAGGAGTTCCTCTCATCTCTCCCCACAGCCAGCGCTACCTCAACCCCTCTTTCTCCTTCCTCGTGTTTTAACACAACCCTCACACACTGCAAGCAAAACACAGACCCTGGAACAATGCCTGTGGGAAAAGGGACAAGGTAAGATCAACTCCCTCATCTATACTGGTCTGCAGATTTCATCAGAATACTGATTTGAGGGAGAAAAATACCCTGTTCATTTTACTAGGAAAATCCATGAGCAACAGACCTACCCAGATGGACAACAGTATAATAAACAGAAAGTTGGCAGCATGAAAACACCTGTTGCTGACAAACTATTTTTATTACAGTTTTAAGTCTGAATAGCTTGTACTACTTTTAATTTTTTCATTCTCTCACAGATCTCAGTTACATGTAATCACAAGTCTTCTGATCAGCCAACTGATTTCCTTAGTAGACAAGGTCTTTTCATAGAAATGAAAGATGATTCTTTTATAAGGTCATTCTTGGAGAGCCTGCCCAAATAGAGATGAAAACATTAACAAAGGACTGCTCTGTATTCTAGAGAAAAATAATGTTTGAAGGAAAGAAGAAAAAAAAAAAATCAGGCAAGCAAGAGCCAAGTGGGAAGTCTTGCTATCTACCCATTCAGCACTTCTACAAACAAATCTATTTAGTCATCTGCAAGCTTGGCCATAAGGTCCCCGCAGGAATTATAGCTGATGCATACACAAGCCCCAAAGACTTTTGTTCAAAAGTGTAATCGCATGACAGAAAAATATCACCTGTTTACTGTATATGCTACCTCAAGTTATCTCATAACATCACATTTTTGAAAAGGTGAAGGAACCACACAGCACTGGCAAAGTGACAGAAATCATTTAAAATATTCAGTTCATCAGTTATTCAGGATAGTCTCACAAAGAAGGGGGAAAAAATCCAAGGGCAGTTATAAAGGAAGGCGTGCAAATGTGCATAAGTTTAAGCATTACAGAGAAGAGCATGACTAAAATATCAAATACTAAATTCAAATGAACTGTTAGGATTTCCTCCTTCCCCCATTCCAAGAATGATGACAAAATGATCTAGAATAAGTAGCTGTATTTTCTGAAAGGAACCATTTCATCTTGTGGGTTTTGTTTTGTTTTGTGATATTGATGGTTACTATCCCTCCCTCTCAACATCATTTCAGGTCTAGGTAAGAGTGTCACCAGTACCTCTAGTACATCTTTTAAAGTACTTGAATTGCTTGTAACTTCATACCACTTCTGTTTCAGCCTTTCCTCTGCCTTACTATGTTATCTATCTCAAAAGACTGTAGGGAAACAGCTGTTTTGTCTCAAAAAGCATCTTTTCCCTCTTCAATTGCATTTCAATTTCACCTATCCTTGGGGAGCTTTGCTCCTTTTTGTAAAGGAAAATAGCTCAAACTAGGCAAGTCAATAAATGGTTTATACACCACAGCTATTACCTAACAAGTTGGTCAAAACTTCCTCAGACTTTAGAAGCCATCTCTCTCAGAGGATGGTTCAACACCACACAATAACTTGGATAGCTTTATGAGAGAATAAAGAAAAATATGTGCATTTCCCAAAAAGCCCACAGGTGAGGTTGGGAAGCAATGCTGAGGAAATAAAGGCAGGGTATCACTGCTGAATGTAATTTTCCTCTTCAGCTGACAGATAACGCAGAGGGAAACTTCTTGCTGCATGTCACCTCAGAGCTTTGCAGTGGTACAGGAGGTGCCAAGCCAGCAAGGCTTTCCTGATATATGAACTTACGCCCTACCCACCAGTTATTTATTTATAGTTATTTATAGTGCAGGATCTCCAAAATATTTGCTTAAACAATTACAGGGGATGTGTGACTATGTCCAAATAAAACTGAATTACTGACATATTATTTAGAGACTTAAGGAGAAAAACAATTATACTAATCCCAAAGGGAAAAAAATACCACACAAGAGAGCCCACAAAAAAAAAAAAAAAAAAAAAAAAAAAAAAAAAAGCCATTTTCTACATAGGCACACTCTGGAAATGGCTGAATTACATTTAGACTTTTTTGGAGAGAACAAAAGGAGTCCAGTTCAAGTCAGACAGCTTGTTGAAAAGTTTACACTCTACACATACAATGAGACAACACTATAAGAAATAAGAGTCATGATATTAGCTATAAATTTGCTCTTAACAACTATGTAATGCCAGGTTCATCTTTTATATCACTGTACAATATAGTTGCAATAGTAGACAACCACATCATAGAGGGATCTTGAGCTGTGACTTGGATCCACAACTGTACAAAGCACCTCCCCTCCTCTGTCAAGATTATAGCATAGTATTGAAGACAGAGAAAAGCCAGTATGCACCAGCTCACCAGTACCATCACTAAGCATCCTTCAGGAGAGCCTGACCTAGATCAGAAATGCTGCATTTCCACCACATTTTCCTTATCTCCCAGCCAGTTCTTCCTCCTCAGTCTGCACTCCATTGATCAGAAAGCAACAGCCTCAAATAATTTTTAAACACATTTTGGCTTTAATTTGTCCTCTCCAAAATGGGTCTTAAATAGAAAAAGGAAAGTGAAACCAAATCTCTACTACATGTTAGCCTACATGGTAAGCAGCACACAGAAGCACCCGGCCAGCTCTGTGTCAAGAGGCTGACAGAGGAAGATTTAAAGCTGCAAGGATCAAGGAAAAACCAAACTTACATCCATGTTTAGGCAAGCAGCCCAATTATCCAGAGCATCTGAGCTAGCAGCTCTCACGTTGGCAGTATTGTACTCTCAGTCCTTGTGCTTTGGTGTCCAGTTTTGTGCTACTACATTTGAATACTGTATGGTAGAGCTGCTTATTTAGACTCTTCATTTGGCCTTTGCCACTGTTCCTATTACCAGGTTTCAAGAAGTTCCAGATTTGCATATCAACAGCACTGGCAGCTTTTCTAGAGTAAAACAAATACCATCTTTGAGTTGTGCTTGGCAACATCAAACTTTTTTAACTGTACATCCATATCACCTAGCATAAAAGCAGAGAGCCACCTTGGACCCAAACTCTCCCTTCCCCCAGAGGTATTTCCCCCAGAGGCATACAGATATGAAAAAAAGAAAAAAAAAAAAAAAAGAAAATCAGAAGGCTTTGTGATTACTCTGTGGCACACTGAGCCTGTAAAACTAAACCCATTTTATTTCATCATATTCAAATCCCCACAGTTCCAGTGAAATTTAATTATACCTTCACTTTGCATAATTAAACAGCCATTTCATGACTTTCTACAGCATATAAAATGACTGATGAGTGCAGTGGTAAAACTTTCAAAAGTACTAAGAGATTTAGGAGGCTACAGGTATGTCTAGACAGCAGCTAACTTGCATAAAAGCAGCAGTATTATTTTGTTTGCCCAGTGGGATTAAGCAGCTCTCCACATATGCCACATTTTAGCAGTTCAACTATTTCTGATATTTTATCTATCCCATTTACAGCTCAAGTAATTGCATCATGTAGAACAGATATATGTAAAATCCTGGTTATTTATCAGATGGAACTCAATATTTTAGCCACAAAGGAACTTTCAGAAGGTTCATAGTTTGGTGAAGCAGCAGCTAAGAACACTCAGTTGAACCCTTAGCACTGTTTCATGCCAGTACATTAATTAGGAAACAACATTTTCTTTTCCTTCCCTCTGCACTGAAAAAAACCATGTATTATGTGAAACTTTTTCTCTCATTTTGTATATTTTCAGCTAAGGAGCTGAAAAGCTTCTTAGATCAAATTCACCATATTTTAGGTTTCTTCTTTCCTGGTTTTCTGTGCCACGTTCATCCCTGTGATATCCAAGTCAGCTGTGCTTAATTCATTCCTCCTTAGGAAGAGGTGGTAATGAGTTATGGCATCTCTAACAGCAGAGTACAAAAGCTTTTTCTAACTTTTTTCCTTCTGGAAAACTGGTATTTTATAAGCAGCTAGAGTAGGATTCACACATATCAAATATTATCTGGCTTTTTTCTCATTCCCTTGTCTTTTCAAAGAGACTGCCTTTGCTGATAGAATGGTTTCTGAAGCTAAAGGACGCATCTTAAAGAATCCTTTCTTTTTACAGCAGCACAAGTGATAGGGACTTTCAGTCAACACACCACACACAGAACATAATTAAGAACAGTCTGCTTTGAGAAAGTATTTGCTTCACATACTAGGTGAAAAGTAATGTGTTTTACCATTCTCAGAAACTCTACAAAAAGCCTTTACTATGCCCAGAATGTTGCCACTTTATATGCAAAATTATTCAAATAAAGCAACCAAGGATAACACAAGTTGATTTGCCTATAGCAGAATTTTCTTTTTAATTCAGTCTTGTTTTAACAAGTCAGTAGGCCATAACTTAAGATAGCATTTCTGTGCCCAATACATAATCTTGTATCTTGTAAGAAAACCAGAAAAAACATTAATTAGGACTCCCGTCTGAAAAAGACATCGTGCTGCACTTCAAGTAGTGAAACAGGTGTTTTAACTTTTCTTACACATTTCTATTCAAATACAATCCTAATGTAGAATGGTAAAGACTAAAAGGAAAAAAACAGATGGAGTAATATATACATAACTAAATGTGAAGTATAAATAATGCACGCATATGGCATACATGTGATACTGCTTAGAAGATCAGGCAAAAGTCAAAGGAAAGCAGCATTCTCTGTTTTAATTTTCAGTCATAAGATGGACAGACTTCTTGCATTTTTTACAAAGGTTAGAACAGTTTTTTCTTCACAATTACAATGCTCCCTAGACAAAACACTTTTTACTCTAATTTCTATTACTCATTTTCTAAAAATGCACCTTAGCTTGGCCCAGTCACTGGAGATTGTGCAGAGCAGATCACAGACCTGATCACAGCAGCTTTGTGATTTAGCATTTCCAGAGATCCATATGTACCTGATAGCTGTGCATAGAAAAGGTCACCTAAGTTTACACTGTGTACATGGATAGAATAACAATACAGGAGAGATCTCTGTTGAGGAAAAACAACCTTGAAAACACACCATATTGCACAAACTAAAAATGTTGCCAGAAGCCAACACAGACAGAAGTAGAAATTGCTGAAAAACAGTTCTCGAACAAACAGCTGATATACAGAAATACAAAACTGAATTAAAAAAAAAAATAAGCAACCTTCTTTTTCTACACTCCAGCTTGAGGAGCTGCTGCCCCAAGCATAGCCTGAAACGTCTACAGACCCACTTAGCTGAGGGACCTAAAAAGTTCTTTTCACGCCTGGAGCCAATTGGACCTTCAACCAGTTGAAGCTCTGGATTAGCTCAGAGGAGCCCCACCCCTCTGTGGCAGGCTGCAGGTTCTGCAAGGGATGGAGGAAACTTCACACATCAGCACCTCAGATGCCCTACCACAAACCCAGTGTTTTAATGGAAATCTGCCTTGGACATCAGTTTAAGCTACACTCCCTGGACTGGCTGAGGTGTTTTTTTTGTGCAGAGAAAAAAACACCAGGTACACACATTTCTTATACTGTTGCTGGAAAATTTGCCACCACCAAAACGTCAGAAGTTTTACATCCATGGCAATAGAGCAAGTGTCTGAGGAGCACAGCCAAGCACCAGGGTCCTTCTCATGCTCCTGCTTTATGTCATGTCCTCTTTTGTGGATGGGGAGGTGACTGCCTGCCATTCACTGGGTGGTATCTCCCTCTTGCATTTGCTGATATACCTGTGCCATAGGCAATAGTGTAAACGGCAAAAGCATTTGCCACCCAGCTTCCTTTTACTCAAGAATGATGGTAGTTAGGACAGGCAGAAAAAGAAAACAGAGAGGGAATTCAGTTACCTGCTCCAGCAATTTAGGACTAACTCCTGGAAACAAAGCTGCAGCATTCCCTGCAAGTATCATCTCTACAAAGCCAGCAATGAACACAAAGGATTTAAAAAACAAACCTCAGTTACAAATGCACATTGATTTTCAATAAAGCCATTTGAACTTTTTTTTTTGCTTGGACTGCAGGTTACACTGTCACCACTGATTTACAGACAAGATATCCCCATATAATGTTATTACTACTATTATTTTGTATGTGTTAAGTATTTTTTTAAGCATTTCTACTTCCAGCAGTGGGGAAAATAATATGAAAGAAAAAAATGCCATTTGATTTTATTTCCTGTTGGAATTGCTTGGAAAGCTGAAAGAACACATAATCTTACCAGATAAAGAGGCATTTGTTTTGAAATAGCAACACAGATCATATTGGCTTTCTACCAGCAATGTCACTAACAGACTGACCACAGGAAATTAAGAAGAGACAGCTCTGAGAAAGCTCTTCATGATTCATATTCAAGGTGAGTGGCCAGCTTTTTCTTCCTCGTTCAGCAACTTTCCAATACAAAACATCCATATACTAGAAGGCTGTCATGCAAGAGGCAGAGGTCACGCAAAGAAATTAAAGTAATACAACTGGCTGATATAGGTCAACCTGGTGATTGCAGACCTTCCAATTCAGGACTGCCTTAATTTGTTCAGCTATCAAGTAGGATAGCCTCTGAAAGAGCAATCACAGTAAAAATGTATGAATAGGAACATGGAAAGGATGCAAAGAGACCTGTTTGGTGATGCTGGATGCTTCACACATACATCCTGGCAAATGCAAAAGGAGGAAACCTTAGAACAAAACTCTTGACTATTTTTCATCCACACACAGTACCTATGGGATCTGATTTCACTTTCAAACAGATGCAACTACAGCTGCTTCACTTGCAAGGTGTCTTCTAACAGTGTTGATGAATAGCTCTACATTTATCTCCCAGGGACATTGATCAGAAGGGAATCTGCTTCGTGCTCCAGATTTCAGTAAAAGTGCCTAAAACCATGAAACACCACAGACAACCAAGGGCTCACCTGGGAGGGATGATGCTGTTGTTATGATTCTTAAATAGCTTTCAGGCACTGTCTAAAGGAAAAGTGAGCGTGCACTTGGAATGGCTAACATTGAGGATTACACACTGGAGGTAGGTCTTTCATTCTGTGTCTCATTCAGGTGCTCAGGCCCTCAGCTCTTTGCCAGGATGCCACAGTGAGGGCTGAGAGCCTGCCTGGTCTGCATTAGGGCCAGGAATCTGGTACAGTCATCAATTCAACGTGTTAACCATCACTATCAGTACTTACTATTAAATATTTAGTGTCAATATTTGGCAGGGGTAAATGAGATGATCTGGATAATTGTAGACTTCTCAGCCCCACTTGAAATCAGAGGAAAATAATGAAGCATTTCATACAGAATGCAGCTTTAAAAAAAAAAAAAGTGATGAAAGGAAGTGTGATGTAAAACAATGTGGGTTTATGGAAAAGAATAGAACTTTTCAAGCAGTTGTTACCTTTCTTAAGAAAGATACAAGTTTCCATGAAAAGGCCAATATACTTAGCCTTCTGTAGGGTATTTGACTTGCTAGTCCTGGTAGAGGAGATGAAAAAATATGGGGTCAACACAGTTAGTTAGCACTTAATGTGTTAAAAACTGGCAGTCAGGTTTCATCTTAGTAATTTGAAGTAACTAGTTTATAGTTGAGAAGTCATCACAAAGTACTTATGAGGAGGACCCCAAGGATCTTCCCCTTGGACATACAGTGCTGACACTTCTCCTCAGGACACAAGTGAAAATAGAGCCTCCCCACTGAGAAAGGTGGCAGAGCTGAAGATTAGGAAGGTGGTGAGAATCAAAAATACATCTTTGCTACAGAGCATTCAAGGAGTCACATGCATTTCAGGACAGCCAAATGTACATGTCAAAAACCACAGACAAGCTAAAAACAAAGAGTGAAAGCCAAAGAAAAAATATATTAAAAAAAAAAAAACCACATTTCTCCAGGCATTGGCTCCCACATTCACTCCTCCTTGTGGTGCAGCTGGTAATCATGCAGCATGGGGCTGGCTAGTTGTCTATGCAGAGTTAATTTTATGTTTGTAAATTTTGGAGGCTTTAAATAAAAACACCAAAGAAAAGGTTCCAGACATTATGTGGTAATCCAAATGCTCCAGCTAGGTAACACAAGGAGAAGGGAAACAAGAAAAACCTCTCAGGAGATGCAGAGACAATAAAAGGGAATGTTACTCTTTCCAGAAAGTGCCCCACTGATGCCCATAGACTTCACCCTATTCCTGATGCTGTGGAAAATCATAGATGCCATGGGCATCCATGCATGTTGCCTCATCATTTTTGGCAAGTGAGATCTGGGTAAGAAATTACAGGTCACAGAGTGGACCCAGAAAGTATCCTTGCTCAGGACAGCACCTCAGTATGTGTTTAAAGTATACTGCTGCACTTGAAGTGCAGCTAAGTGTGTGTTACCTGCCTCTGATTTTTGTGCTGAAGAGTGATGGCTTTGAGTACGTGCTTAAATCAGTGTCAGAATCCTTCACTTCTTGGCTGAGCAATTAGTGTCAAGTCAGGGAAGGGGAGCATATTTTTATTGTGAGAACATATGCCCAGAGAGAGTAGGACTGAGCCCAAAAATCATCAAATATGGTCCTGAATGTTGCCTGAGGGTAAATTTCAAGTTGTGTCAACTTGGCCCACATTTGAAGGAGTAACTTCAGGCAGACAGGCGGGAGTAACCTGCCAGCCCTGGGAGCCATCCATTACATCCTCCCTGACACAGAAGGAAGCAGGTTAATTTTGATTCAGACAGCCCAGCAAAATCCTACTTGTACAAAGTGAGCCATTCTTCAAGGCTTGTTTTGAAAGGCTTTTTTTTATAATGGTTAAGTAACTATTTGTTTTTGTGCTGTTATCAATCATCGTGGTGAACGGCCAGTGATAACTGAAAAAATTGGATGTGTTCAGAAAGGAAGAATACCTGGGGACTGGGCTATAAACATCCTTCAAAAAGAAAGCATCCTCTGTGGAAAGCTGATTTTCATTCTTTCCAAACACATATCCTAGACACACTGGCACTTTGTGAATAAACAGTTTAACTGCTTTAATTAAGGCAATACAGCTAAGCTATCATATCCAACCAAGCTAATGTGACTTCTGCTGAACAATAATGGTAAAAGTATTATTCCCTGAAACTTGGATGGGGACAATTTTGCAAACTATTTTTTTCCTAGTCTGTCCATCATCACTCTTGTGTGAGAACAAGTTTGTGGTCTCCTCTGTACTGAAACCCACTGAGCTAGAAAATGTAAAGACTAGAAATATCTAGTCATCAATCTCTGTTAAAGCATCACTTCAGGAAATACCCAGTAAAAAATGTCATGGTTTTAAAAGCTGAAGTCTGATATCACCATTCTCCCCTCTCCCTCCTCTCCTTTTCAAGGCACACAGTAAGTTCCAGCAGTTTCAGAAGGAACTGTGTCTATCACAATAGTTGAAACTCTGGCAAGGGTATCTAATTATGAAGAAGGAAATGGAAAAAGTGCTCTAGGTTTCAGTGCTTGCAGGCAAAGAACAATGCCTCCTCCTTCAAAAATAATCAGTGAAAGAATAATAACCCTAGATATTTTATAGGGAAATTCTAGTTAAGGAATCTAAAAATATTTATGACATATGGACAAAATCAACAAGAGCATTAGGAGAATTTCTCAGTATAGGCAAAACAATCCCTGACAGGCATGAGCAGTGTGTCCTAGAGACTTCCGGCAAAATATTTGTTGCTTTAGTATGAAACCAGCCAGGAGAACCTCATATCCAGCACTGCAAAATTGAGGGTACAAGACCAAGCTTAGAATTTGGACGCTAAAAAAGATGACAAATTTTCAAGTGTAATGAAAATAGTTTCTCTAAGGATCTAAACATGCCTTCGTGCCATGAGCCCCTGCCCTTGGGCTCTCTCAGCATGCAGTATCCACCCCAGTCCAGGAGCCACACCCCTCCACAGCACTGGAGTATTGGACAGGACTCCAATATCCATGCAGCTAGTCCAGAAAAGTTCCACCTGCCCACAGCATCTCCCTATTTGTGTGCAGATCCCTAGTCTCAGGTTAGCTTAGACAAGTTTATGTGAACTGTAGCTGTACCTTTGAACTTCAGTGTAAGTACAAGAAATTAGCTGAGGTGACATGCACAGCCAAGGCACCCCTTGGTTCTGCTGGTGACACTGCTGGGACATCTGTCCTCTGCAGCGCTTGCATCCCTAGAGAGAGGCCTTTGTCCCCCCCTTTCTGACCTGAATCTCTCATGTCACACCTCCTGGGGCACAACAAGGAACCTGGCCAGATGTTTCAATTTCCTCATATTCACAGCTTTGATTACATTAGACTAGACAGGATTTCTCCACTGGCACTACCCGGGGGTAATGTGAAATGAGTTATGAACATTATCCACTCTGTGGTGTACATATCTGATGCCAAGGAAACCTTAATGGGGTCAAGTGGAATTTCATGCTTGAAGAAGCTCATATGCTTGGACATGACCCAACTTCAGAAAATGAGATGCTTTTATGTCAGTAAAAAGGCTTTGGAGATGTAGTTCCTAGTAGAAAGTGACTGCTGTGTGAGGAAGCCTGGTATAACCCGTCCCAAAGGGGAGTCCTGCCTGTGGAGGCAGCTTTTTGTCATTTACATCACAAACTGTTTGGCACATTAAATGGCTCTTATTCTTTCTGAAAGACTGAATACAGCAGCCTAGTATGTTTGGTTCATTAACTGAAATGGATAACCTGATCTACTAGAGAAAGAAAAACAATATGAAGTTTTGCTTTTGAGCAGGTGGTTACCAGGACTTGGATCTTCACGTGATCTCAGCATTTCAGCTACTTAAGAGAGAGCAGAAGACACATCATCTCTTTTTAAATGAAAAGCTGAAGTTTTGATAACATCCTCTGAATTGCTGCGTAACAGCACAAGTGAAGCTTCACTCCTGCACACAGCTCTCCCCAAGGTGAGTGCCTGCAGGCAGCTCTAGTGTCTGGTCTGGTTTAACACAGCGCTGCCCTCACCGGTGTATCAGGAAGGTTTCCAGATGCCCTATTTAAATATGTAAGGACTTGATGCCTCTAAAATCTCCACCCTCAGTCAAACCAGACTGACATTGTCTGAACCCAGCAGGTTCAGAAGTGACAGGGACAGGGGAGACAGAGAGCAGTCAGATAGAACAAGTGACCACATTTCTCATTTTACTGAGAAATCAGACTAAAAATCATTAGCTATTAAGATGATCATTTTTGCAGTCGAAACACGATATGTTGGTATTGACTGCTATATACATAATCAACAATAATATTTAACATTGCTCTAGCACTTTTTGTATGCAGCATGCACTGATTTAGTCACTGACCAAGCAGTACAGAAGATGAAATTCTGATGTCTGCACAGCTTTTACATAATGACAAGGCAGACTTGCCTGATAAAGCCTGGACTAGAAGGAGTTAACACGGTATGCACTCTTATGATGAAAGAATGTGCAATTGTCTAAAGATAAAATATATTTATTTTCTTTTAAGCACAGTAGCTTGTCCAATATGCAGTCCATTACATCTGCATGCCAAAGATTTGATCCAAGCCTGCTCTACACTTATTAAGTTTGCTTTGTGTAAATTTGTGGATTTAATAACAGAGGAACTTTGGGAGCAGTGTCCAGCAATCCATTTACTGCTGGCAGAGGCCGGTTACCACATGCTTCAAAGGAAAGCACAAGAAATCCTTTGTAGACTTGTAGGGAACAGCCTGTTCAGAGAAAAAGCCCTAATTAGTTCAGAAGATGGCTTGCACCCTGAAGCACAGGAGGCATTCGACAGTAATTAAATATAAAGAAAATTAGCATGTAGTTCATGAACCACACAAGCAAGATGACACAATGCCTGGTAGCACTGAAGTGAACTATTCTGGATGCCTAGAAATTAATACTTTTGTTATTAATGTGACCTTTTCCTCAGACCCAATTTAAGTCTGAAAGAAAAGGAGAAAGATGAGAATTCAGAAGCAACTGCAAAAGAAACCAAGACTTGCCAGCGACAAACATGGTGTGAGGAAGAGGCAGAAGCAGCAACTTCTGCTTGACCTTCACCTGGCACTCAATGGCACCGGATGCAGGGAGCTTCCTTTGCCCCTGCTCTTGCCCAAATCCTGTGGGAGACATGCCAAACAGAGCACCAGATGGTTCCCACTTTGAAGAAAAAGGTGGAAAGGATTCCAAACAGTAGCTGAAGTTGCTCAGGAAAAAAGAAAAAAAAACCTGAATGCATCACAAAGGAGGACATCAGCAAAAAAACATGCCAGACAGGCTGGATGGGTGCAGGGAATGGCAAGGAGAAATGCAGAGAAAAGCAGTTGAAATGTGAATTTCCTACTGTACTCCAGTAAGGTCCTATGAGAAGCCTGAACAAAGAGATGTAGAAAGAGCCAGACATGAAGGACATGCAGGCAGGAGCCTGGCAAGCCAATTAAAAAATAGCACTGAAGGAATGAGAGGTAAAATGCCTTGTCAGTATAATGTGAGAGGTAAAGTGTGAGTGATACAGACCATGAGAATAGCAATAGCACCTCAAGTACAAATAGATACTCCTCCCCACCAACATACGAGGCATTAGAGAAAAGCATCAGTGGATATAAAAAGGATGTGCAGAGTAAATTCAAAACTGTTAAAGACTGCAGTGCTTGCCAACAGACTCTACCAGCAGGGCATGTCAGGTTGCTGGTTATTCCCAAGCCAGGCTACATTTTACAAGGATGTAAAATGTATGTCTGGAGGAAGTGAGGAGGCTTCTATCTTTTCCATCTGCCTCAGCCTAGAAGAATCTTTTGTTTGGGGCTATAATGTCTCATCACAAATGTCCCCACAAAGGATTCACTCTTCTCCCTATCACACCTGCACCAAAGGACTTTACACTTAATGCTGTGAAACTCCTCACACTTCTGTATTTCAGTGTGCACCATGACCTATTTCTGCTCATGTCATACTCTACTCCTTGTCACTATTGAAAGTACCTCCTGATTTTTATCATTATATCTGCTCAAGAACATTGATTTTTTTTCAGCCTTGCTATTATTTTTCAAACTGCATATCAATTCTCCTTTGGGAGTCCCTGTGAAATGTATCCTCCTACTCCCAGGTCTCCTGTTTTTCCTTTGCAATTAAACTTTCATGGTTTAGTTCCTTGGCATTGCTTACAGCCTGAGATGTGATTTCAGACCCTTTTTCCATGTGAGTATTTCTCTGGCATTCTCATGGCATGGCCCAGTGTCCCAGAACAAACCCCATAACCCCTGGGAGCAGCAATCTCACTGAATGAACATCCTTCCTGCCTCAGTGAAGAGTGCTGAAACTTTGGAAGAGGAACAAAGGGGAATTTCAAAATCTCAATATTTTTCACAGGAGCACAATTCCTATGTCATTTCAATTTTCATCATTTATAAACCGAGCAACAAAACCCAGGAGCAGTGGGGAGGCAGTGTGGGGTGACTACCCTGCCAGACAGACGTGTTCATGCTCCTGGTATCTGATAGAATAAAGGCATACTCAGCTAATCCCTGCAGCTACCATTTTAGCTTCTGCTTCTAGTGGCAACACAAGGCAGCTAATATCCCTTTAAATGCCTAGGATGTTCATGTGAAAAGAAATATGGCCACCTAACTGGAAAAAAACACTACAGAGCCATAAATCCCAAATTAAATTAGGAAAGACCTAGCACAGTATTGCTGGGAAAAAAAAAAAAAAAGTTAATATATGTATAAATGGTGATGAGCTACATGTTTCCAGACAATCATCTTTAGCAAGATATCTTTTGTCTTTAATAAACACACACAGCTTTTTTATATATGCCAATGCAGACAAACAAAACAATCAATAATCCTGCTCAAACAGGATTACTGCCCAAACAGTAGATACCAAGCCTGAAATTTTTTTTCAGGAGTTTATCAAACTATAAATGTGAAAGCCATAATGCTGTCTTAAAAAGCTATTAATAAATTAGGAATGACACAGACAAGGCATTACAAGTGTACAAAAAACCAGAACCAATCTTAAGTATAAGAAGGCCGCCATAATAATAATTACTTGCCTGCTTTTCAGACTCTCTCATAGATGCTTATTTGCCTGCACTCTCTCCAGGAAACCAAGGTCTGGAGCTAGGAGTTACAGCTTGTGTGAGTTCCTCCCTGCAGGTTTGGATGCAGGTCCCACAGTCAGTTCCTACATCAAATGGCTCCAAAGTCTGGGGCAGGCGTTCCAAAGGCAGCCTAGCCTAAGCCTTAACGAGAGCTGACCTCAGCTGCAGCTCACCTCATCCATCTCCCACCTTGGTATGGGTCTGGGTGTTTTCAGTCACAAGCTGCAGTCCCCAGCGTAACAGGATTTTCAAAAGGCCTGTTTTGTTTAGAGCCACAAGACTGGTGAGGATGGGGCTGTCTGATGTGTAGAGCCTGTGCTCACTCTGCTCCTGCAGGTCCATGCCAGGCCAGCCTGCCCGGTCCCGGCCATGCTGAGGGCAGGCGGCACCAAGCCTCGGGGCTCCTCGGGCAAGGCACAGCCCTGCTGCTGCTTCCCGCTCTACCCAAAAACACCGTTTCTATCAGCTCACATTTCCAAGGCTATTATGGCAAGGAAGAGTGCCAGAAAGTTCCTTTTTTTGAAATGAAAGCCTACTTCACATGTTTAGCTCCTCCAAACAAATGCAGCCTGGACCATGTTTTGAGAGGCCTGAAGTCGAGCTCTGTGCAAGCAAGAGAAAAACTCGGGGCCTAAATCTTCTCGAAATACATGTTGAGTGTCTGTGATTACCAATGGAAATGTGCCATAATGCTCATCAATCTAATTTTGGAAGCAAAATGTCCAAGTGGATGGCAGATTGCTGGTTGTTTTCTCCTTGCCTGCGAGTCCCTGCAGACCCTGTCTCTCCCTCCATCCCCGCGTGTCCGCAGCTGTCAGGAGCGGAGTTTCGGATCCTGGCAGGAGCCAGCCCTCCTGATCCTGATCCTGATCCATGGCACTGCTGCCCAAGGAGCTCCCGAGCAGATCTGCACCCTGCAGCACTTGGTGCTTGCTTTTCTCTCCTGCTCCCCAGCCACACCTCTGCAAAATGTCCCAAGCCATTGTTGTCTGTTTCTGTCACTGTGCCATTAACCTAATTAGCCATAGGAAACAAGAAATCAAGACAGTGTTTAGCATGCTGAATTTCCAGAATGATTTGCAGCGGCTTTTGTCTGTACACAAGAGGATGTCATAAGAAGAGAAAAGCTGAAAGTTTATCTAAATTAATCTCTTCAAATCAGAAATACGAAACAAATATAAACACTCAATAGAAAGCTTTATTAATCTCTGCATTAGCCTTGATCTTAATTCTTTGTGAGAAAAAAAGTATTAACAATGCGTTAAACATTCAATATTTAAAATTTCAGCATTATGCAAACCTGTAGTTACATAGCAGAGATATTAAAATATTAACACCTAGTAATTTTTTTCTTTTTGAGGAGCTGGCCATGACTCTTTTAGCATGTATTTGCCCGGTTTATCAAGTTTAACAATTGTAGTGTGTCTCTGGACTATAGGGCTAATGTAATTAAATCCTATTAACACATCAGGAATAAAATCCTTTAATAGGCACATGAGGCTTTGAGAGGCAGCTCATTCCTGAGCACATTTAATATCCTTAAATTAAGCAAGTGTGAATGGGAGGATGAATCTTATTAAAAAGTTAAATCTGATTATATTTGAAAATTATTGGTTTCTTAATGTAATAAATTATCCAATACAGACTAGAACAAATAATATATCCTAGCTTCACATAACTCCACTCTATAACAAGTGACAAACGAAATTAAGAATGACTGTGGGGCAAAAAGGAAGGTCTTTTTATAAAAGTCATTTTGCATAATGAAATACTTAAATCATTTTAACAAACACTGGGGGAGGGGACGGAAGATATATATGCAGATGAGGGTATTAGAACAGGACTCATTTTTTTCTCTTCAAAAAGGAAACTCAAAGAAAGTCATATTGGGTTTTTTTTCCTCTAAAAATGCCATTCTGACGAATTTGTTGTAAATTTTGAAAAGAAAAGATGAAGCTTATGTTGGTGGGAGCTGATTCCTTTTCCAGAAGGCTAATGCAAATGTAAACCATCTGCCACACATTCTGCTGATAAAGCTGTACTTCCGAACAATGGACCAGCAGCACTGGAATACTAAAACATTAATGCAACATTAGGAAAAAGTTTTGAAAGATATAATAACTTCCATAAAATAGAGGTGTTTTTAATGCCCCTTCATGCAAAGAGAAATTATTTATGATAGACAGATAGATAGATCTGTATATACACACATTTTCTTATGTAACATGTATGGGGCATAAATCAGGAATACTGAGGAAGACGTGAGGGAGTCAGTTAATGAGATCCTCTGCTAAGGTATAAATCACACTAAATCACTTATATAAACAGAAATACCTCAAAGTATTGCTACTTGAAATGAAAGTTGGAATTGCCATTAGTCCCTGAACACAATTGGGTCTCTTCCTTTCAACATGGGGGCATTTCAAACCCCTAGCAAGAAACAGCCAAGCAGTAGTTGGACAATCAGTAGTCTGAGGTCTTTACTCAGGATGGTGGACACCATCCAATCCTTAATAAATCCAGTGGAAAATCCCAGTAGACTTTTAATTTGGTTCTATGTGACACATTTCTGAATGGAAAAACTGGGTACCAGAAACCTTTACTTTCAAATCAGAGTAACCAAAACAATTTACTGTGAATTCATGCAAATAAAAATAGTTGACCTAAACAAAACACCACAAAAATATCCTTATGGAGATAAAAAATGACACAATTGATTAAATAACATGCCCCAAAATGGTTTCTTAAACTATTTCGGTTATGGTAGGCACCAATGTAAGAATTTCTAGTGAAAGAATTTATGATATTTATATCATGTAATGCACTAGCTTAAAAGTGTTGCCCTATTTCAGCACGGTGAAATACTCTCAAGTGCATTTCAAGCTTGGCATAGGGCATCACATATGTATTCACCAGAACAGATCTGAATATAAAGTAATTTGATCTTAAATTGCTAATGATTTAACCAAAAGACTTCAATATCCAGTAGTTCACTTATGCTAATTATTCAGGCATCAAGCTGGGGGTGGGAGGCCAAAACTGTATAATCACAAGTTAAAATTTCGTTAAATGCAACAGCAGTAATGCAAGAAAATAGCAGATACCTATGAGTTGAATAGACAAAATAGGTTATTCTAGAAAAAAACAAGTATATAAAATAAACAACTCTCCTCCACCACCACCACCTTTGGTAGCCAGAACTCATTTCTCTTTAAATCCGAGGCAAAAAAATCCCAAGAGTTCTGGTTGTTTCTTAGATGGATGACAGATTTTGTTCTAATTAATCTAGAGCACTGTGTATAGAAACGACTGCAAAAGCAAACATGTCTATTAACAAAAAGCAGTGATTACTGCTTGGCATTTAGCCAGTAACTCTACATAAGCAATGAATTGATGCCTGCAACTGTCTCCGTGCCATATGGGTTCTGCTGTAGCAATGAATTGGATCCAACGCAAGGTTAAGATGTGTCAAATTTAACTGGGGTTTAATTGATACTGGTAAAGAGGCTCTAAATAAAGAAACAGTGTGTGTGCTATTAGAAAAACAGGATGCATGTCAGCCTACATCCCCCAGCTTGTTGGCAACAAAACTATGCTTAGAGATCCAAAGGAGTTTCCAAACTCCTTTTTTTTGCCTTTTTCTCGCCTTTTTCTCTTTTTCTTTTCCTTTTTTCTTTTTGGATTAAAAAACAAACAAATAAACAAAAGTGACAACAAAAACTTTAGGTTAACAGGTTTACTAGCACTTAATTGGAATTGAAAGATGGAACACTAATCAGGTGAACAGTGTTAGTAGTTCCTGTTTTTTACTTGCTACAAATCTCTTCACAACAACACTAGTCATTTTGGCTGGCTGAAAAATCCAAGTTGGTATTTCCAATGAGTTATGAAGAAACATCTCCAAACTACACAAGTGGCAAGATTGCACAGCTTACTATGCAAGAGCTAAAATGGTAATGTTACCTCCAAGAAGGCTTCTCTTTTCTTGAACAGCGACAGAATACTGTGTGACCCCTAATGTGCCTCAGAAGTTACTCATTGTGTATAATGGTTATTTTTGTTCCACTGACAGCTTTGGGGCAATGAGCCTTTTATCCAAAGTGACTCAGCATCCTCAGAGCATAAAGACCCGAATTGCTCAGTGGGAGCGGATCAGCGCCCAGCCTGAGCAGCAAGGAGCTACTGAGAGTTATTCCCATCCATTTTGTGCTTGGAGTGAGTCAGCAAGTGCGGGGTGCTGCAAACACCCATGCCTGGCTGGCTCCTGCTCTGTCAAGGCCCCTGTTCCCTCCGTGCTGCCAAATCTCACCCCAAGTGGCAGGACCGTCCAAAGGAACCCCCGCACCAGTCACTTGCCAAGCCCCTTCCAGCTGGCTTCAAAAGCACTGCAGCAACCAGGCTGCATCCAACCCTCCCCTGCTGTCCAGGCTCAAACCCTGCCAGGCCTGAGCTGAGGGCAGTGGCAAATGCTGGTATTCGTAACAACAGCCCCCCTCTGCAGACCTCAGGTGAGGAAAGGGGTTAAAGTGACATAGGAAGATAAACAGAAATCACTCTTTGGTTCACAGCTTTCCATGGCAAGGAAGATGGCAACAGAACAAAACTCCTGAGTTTTTCAGTTTTCAACATTAACTAAAGTCTCTGAAAATAAGGATGACTGTCCCTTCAAAAGTCTTTCATTTTTACACAATTAGACCAAATGACAGTGCTTATAAATACCAGGTGGGAAGGAACAAAAACCACCGAGCCAAACTTTTACTAGTACCTAGTGGAAGGATGAGCAGAATCATCCACAAGCTGAAATACAAAGAATTTCACTTAATCAGGAACAAATTGGTTGGTTGGTTGGGTTGGGTTTTTTTTACAGTGGGAGTGATCAAACATATGAAGAGATTGCCCAGAGAACTTGTGGAGTCTCCATTCCTGGAGATCTTTAAAACCCAGCTGGCCACAGACTGGAGCAACCTGCTGTGGCTGCCCCTGTCCTGAGCTGGAGGTTGGACTGAATGGGCTCCAGACATCCCTCTCAAACACTATGATTTGGTGATTCTGTAAATTAGCATCACTTTAACAGTGAGCCAAATCTCACCTTTCATGATACAAATCAAAAAAAGAAAAAAAATCTGGAGAAAGCAGATAAGTAAAAATATGGAATGGAGGTATTTTTAACCTGTCTTCCACTTGTTACATTTCCAAAGATATACTACTTCCTTCTAACTGTTCCTCATGCTCCAGCGGTAGCAGCCCATAAATATCTCTAGTTTCCTTAAAACTGCTTTGATTTACTTCCTTCAAAGATAAAAAAGAAAGAAACCACCCATGCTGAGACCCTACTGCACTGATGCTGGCTGAACTACACCTATCTCCTGTATTCTAAATTTTGTTTTGAATATAGGTCACTGCTTTACCTCATTTTTGAGCAATACCTGGTATAATGATATCCATGTGGTAAGCCAGGATTTCTAGGCATATCTCTAATTAGCAATAAGAATTACTTTATTCTAAGAACAACCTTGATATATTCATTTATTCAATAATATCTTTGCTTCTTCTTCCTAGACTAGTGTGATTCAAGTTATTGTTTATGTCTAGTTTGGCATTTATACATCAAATGGTATCAAGCTTTTATTTGGTAGCCTTTAGCCTTTTTATCTCAACATTGAGTTCTTCTCATATTCTGTGATTATTTTGACAATTCTTTATCATGAGGCTTTATTGTGCAACTAATTTATTTTTTATAATAATTTTGATGCCATTTTGATACTTTTGCCAGCAGTGGAAAATGTTTTCTAGTAATTGTAATAGTTCCTTTTCACTTTGCTTTGCTGGCAATGTTCTAATCCTGTAGGTAGCTTTCTGCATTGTTTTTAACCCTGCAGGGAGTAATGACTGTGTGACATATTCAGCAAAGGAACCATTTACTGTAAAAGGACATTGTTCCATTACTTACATTAAGAAAAAAGACCAAAAAAAACAAGACAGGGAAACGGAGTAAAAACAACTGTATCTGTACAGCTAATGTTTGATATTTGTCAGAAAGACATAACAGAGTTGTTGTTCTCTGTATGCAGACAGTAAAGTCAATACTATTCTACAAATAAATATATGACAAAGGAAAAAAAAAGGTTGCTCATTGCTTATTAATGCCCAGTTATATCATGTGCTGTATATATTTCAAGCAAAATGCAAACCCTTGTCTCATGCAGCAAGAAACACAATGACAAAACAATTATTTATTACTGTATCTTTAATGTCTCACTGACTGTCTTGCCTGAAAAGTAGGAGCTTGGTTTTCTTCCTCTCTGTCCTTTCACACGATGCCTCTGTCTGAGTGACAAGATTGCCATGTTAGTTCCAATTCTCTAAAACACAGTCTTGTACACTGGAAATCAGTATGGAACACTGCACTCACATCTCCCCTAACTTTTTACAGCCTTTAAATTGCCAGTCCTCTGACTACATTTCTTCAAACAATATTGCCATCTGACTGATATCAATCAAACACATTGCCCTTTGATGTCAGAACTCACAGAGTCATCCCACTTGACTGAATTTTGATTACCTCTGTATTCAGTCAAGTAATGTGCTGTTCTTCAAAAAATAAAGAAGCATAGCCACTGTGCATTTTTAATAAAAGGACTCTTGGCTCCTGTATTAGGAAAATAATGCCAAAACAATTAACTTTGAGATTCTGAGTTTTGTTAAGCATAAGCATGTATATTTTGTTTCCTGAGTAGAAATTGATGTTTTATAGTTTAGTATGAAATGAAGGAGAAATGTTTAGGAATTAAACTTCTAATATCAGGCTTTCATCTGTTGTGGCTCACAAAATTCCCACATCTAAATAGTCCTACAGTACCAGTACAGAGGGGATGTGCACCCAACCTTTTTCTTTTTTTTTTTTTAATTTTAACCTATTCTACATTAAAGCATGAATCAAAAGCAGAAGGCTTTGCTCAACAGGGAAGGAAAAAATAACCAGCAGATATTAGATTCCCTATTGTTTAAGTCAGGTGCAAAAAAGTGCACTAACAGGCACAAAGGACAGGAGTCCAACCAGAACACTGAAAACCACTGATCATGATAACTGCAGAATTTGGTATTTTTTGTTTGATATTTATGTTTTTCCTAAGCTCTTTTCTAACCCCTGCAGTATTCTCTTTCTCTGTGCTCTACTCTTTGCTTCAATGAATGCATACCTTTCCATTCTGCTACACCCACCTCCATCCCTCCATGCTGCCAGAAGGAAGACAAGAATAGCAGATTTATGTCTGCAGGTCAGAAGAAGAAATCTCAGCAGAACTTCCTTTGTAAGCAGATATTTTTAAAGCTGTCCAAACAGAGAGAGCCATTGGTAATCTTCCAATCTGAGATTGAGCATAAGTATATAGTGATTGGCGCCTGAACAGGAAAAAGAAACCCATTCCAGGACATGAGATCAAACACAGTCTAAGCATATCAAAGATAACTGTCTGCAGAGTAAGTAGAGACCAGTGAAAGTCACTTCCTCCTTGTATGTTAAAGGTTCAGAGAAGATGGACAAGATTTATACCTTTAAAAAGGAGGCAGCCCAAGCCACCATCAAGTGGAAATAGTTCTCAAACTTGTAGATAACAGAACTGAAAAGATTACTTTCAAAAGACCCCTTCTAAGAAATAGGATCTCAGGCTGCTAAAATTCTATTTTTTTTTTTCTAGCAGAAAACATCTTTTGGTAGGAAATTAGTAATTACAAAGCAAACCCAAGCAAAAGGAATAGAAATTAAAAACAAAACAAACCAAGAAATCCCCTTCCCAGACAACAACCAAAAAACCCTCTTTATCTTCCTAAGCAACCTAAACTTCTTTTATGGTAATTTATGTAACTGAGTGGGCTGTAACTGTTCTTGATTTGGTTATTGGTACACCTGCAGTACAGTACCTACTAAGCATGCTGCTCGGATTCAGTAAACTAGCACAGTTTCTATGGTCTGTGTTTCAGACAGCTCTGTCTTTTGCTTATGTACCTCATGAAAATTCAAGTCTTTCACAATGCTTAGCTTTTGCTGCACTCTCACTCCATCACTGTTGCCAATACATAAAGTTCCTTGGCACATCAGGGCAGACAAACTGTTTCTCTGGATGGCTCATTTTTCCAGAAATGACATGTGTCACAAAGCAGCTCACACTCCTTAAACCCTACATTCATTCCAAGCCAGTCAATATATTCTCATGCCCTTGTATACAACCTTCAGTCCTTGAAAGGAAGAAGAATTAACTTTCATAAAATCAATCCTCGGTATTCCTAGCATAACTGACTGTACTGTCACACCTGAAATCTCTGCTTCTCCAAACATCCTCCTCATCCTTTAGGGGGAAGAAAGGGATAACAGCAGCTTTAGGAATTCACACCCTCAGAATAAGCACAAGTATTTATGGAGGTAGGAAAAGGCCATGCCTTTGTGGCATGGAGAGAATGATGTCCTCCTTTTGCTGGAGATACTCTCTGAACACTCCCAGTATCATTTTTCCATTTCTGGGCCAGGAAAACTGCCCCAGCCATTCTTTGCAGAGTCTGATCAAGCAATGAGACTTGCTTGAGGCTATACATAATTCTTAAGATTGTACTTTGAAGAATGATTTTAACACAAAAGGGATTTTTTTGCTCCTTTCAATCTAAATGGCTTATAGTGACACTTATTTTTATTAGTCAGCTACATTAAAAGATTAGGTCTGCCAGACATTACAGTATGTGGGTAGTGCTGATCAGAAAAAAAGAAACAAAACCAAAACTAAGATTTACAACTGTGGGTAGTTTATTACTCTGCTAGTCTTTCTTCTTAGTCTGCTTTCTCTAAGGCCATCAAGAGCTCCTTTGGAGTTGTTCTTACAACATGACTTCAACATGTAAAGTTGAGTTTACTTTGCTTCTTCCAAGTGCTGTTCTTGCAGACACACAGGCTCTCATCCCACAAGGAAACACTTCATGTTTTCAGTATCCATCACAAATGCTCCACTCACTGTCCCAGTTTTATTGCCTGGCTGAGCATGTTTAAGCAGAAACAGCAGGGAAAAATGCAGGTGTGCTGAGGTAAGAGCCTGGTGAGGAGGAGAGCAGGGCTGCCCTTGGCTGCTGGCCAGGGCTGATGTGGCACAGCCACCCCTGCTACCTGCTGGCCATCACAGCCTGCCCTGGGACATTGCTTATCCAAGCCAGGAAACCACCATGCTTGTTGCACTAGGAATTGCATTTCCATTTGGAAGCTAAAAAAATATGTAGTGCTATAGTATCCTATCTCCTGTTTCCAGAGCTCCTCACTGGCCCAAGCTTTCTCCTTTCTTCTTCCTTATTTAAATCTAGGAATGCATTTGCCATTGACTATTAAAAAAAAGAAGAAGAATATGTAGAGAACTCAAACACCAAAATCCTTCAATCTCTAACCACACGTATGGAATGCTCAACAACTAGCATAAAAGAAGTCCTGAGTGACAGTAGGAAAAGCACAAATGTGACTGAAATGGCATTTACAAAATTAAGACTTAAGTCTTTGGCACCTTCTAAAAGCATTTTTTGAAATGAAGTTGTTTTAGTGGTGCAGTAGCATGCGGAATAACTCTCCTCCAAGCCTCTGACAAAATAGTTCACTGAATGATGACTGGTAGATTTTGCATCATTCAGAAAAAATAAATAAGAATGAAATTTGAGTAGCTGAGCATAGTATATATTAGCATCAAATGGTTGTTATGTTCTGGTCAACTGTTAGAAAGCTGTTAGAAGATGGCATCTGCTTTTCAGAAGAGAACCATACTTAAATGGGACTTTTACACATAAGAGATTCATTCTTTCAGTCATGCTCGGTCACGATTTTTTCAGACATATTTCTTCTTTCTGCTTCTGATAATCAAAGCCTAAATCTGATGGATACCACTCCATCCTCTGTCAGAGTCATGGTCTACTTACAGGTAAGACACTTTCACTTTCACAATCATTGCTTGGTTTTTTACACTCCTAAAACACCAGTGTCCTACTTCCTTCTTCAGCTCAATCCCAATCTCTTAAATAATTGAGTCAAAGTTTCCACATTATGTGCAGATATAGTAATTTCTATTTGAAAGAAGGCAGGAAAATTAAACACAATATGTCATTCTAGAACAGGGGCACTACTAAGATATTAATGACAATTAGCACACAGAGAGATATGCAGGCTATGAACTGGTTTAATGGGAGAAAATCCATAAACGCCCCCAGAAGATGCTCTAGCCAGTGCAGAAAATACATAAAATCCAAAAATTTAAAAATTATCTAAATGCTGCTTATCCACACAAAGGCTGGGGATTGGTTGCAACAGCCAGTTCTCTCCTAAAGCCAACTGAGTACAGAGAAATACAGACATAATATGGAAGTTTCTTCTTGTGTTCTTTAGGGAATTAACAGAAAACATAGGGAAGAATCAAATAATATTTTCATTGGCTGGGATGTCCATTTCAGCAATTCGGAGGACAAAAGATTAACTTGAGAAGCTAGGAGGAGTTCAAACTTGCAAGGAGTTTCAAAAGTCAAGTGCAGAAGAGGTTAGCACCAGAGGAGACAATAAAAAAAGTAGTTTCGTCTATGATCCAAGGTAAAAACTTTGTTCTTTAAAAGCTTACACAATGCTGCAAAACTGCATGGTGTGCTGCCAGCAAACAGCTCCAATAATATGCTTTAGGAATGGCAGCTTTTGCTTTGGGTGCTCATTTAAAACTGGTTCTTGTCTCTTTTGTAGCATTGCTCATCATGTGTTGCTGTTCTGGAGCAATTCTTTCCTTTTTGATTTGATGTTTCTTGGATCCTGAATCCTTTAGCAACTTAACTTTTAATTGTCACACTAAAACACAACACAGCAGTACTACTTCTTGTTTTTGTCCTTAAGTATTATTTCTAAAGCCCTGTCAGATTATTTCTAAAGCCCTGTCAAAGCGATTGACCTTCCACTCTCTTGCTTTGAGTCAACAGGTAGTTACCAAGACTAGGCTGAGATCTTTCTCTTTAAATACTTTTCCATCCCTGAGTTTTATGTCCAAAGGTTGGCAACTTCCCAGAAGTCAAGAGAGCAGCACCTTTCACTGATGGTGCTACTGGCCAACACATCCAGGTACACAGAGCACAGTTACACTCTAATGCAAACAACAGGTGCTTTATTCCACTGAGGGGCTTTACAAACCGTGCAGTGTTCAATTCTTAACTGCTGTGACAAGTTACTCCCAGGAAAACTAAGCATAAAAGCTCAATTTTACCCTTCACCAGTTCAGAATCAATTGTTTTATGAACCCCATTAGGAAATATTTGTTTATGGACATGTTCCTCTGGACCAGAACCTTTGTTTGTTGGTTAGGATTTCTCTTCCACCGTGACCCACTATGCCCATCTCTGGACAGACAACAGCAAAGGCCAGGAACTGTGATTTATTTCAGTTACACAGAACAATAATTTTGAGTTGATTATTTCCATTCTGCAAGGAAAAATACCTTTTAAAACCATAATATACACAAGCAGCCAAAGTCCTGAAAAGATACACATTGGCTGTTTTAATTGGGAAATTCAGAAAAGCTTCAGCTGTATAAAGTATTTTAAGCTGAAAAAAAAAAAAAACAAACCATTGAATAGCTGCATTTATAACAGTTCTGAACTGCCTTCACAGTGGAAGTAGCTCTGTTCATGAAAACAATCATGGACAAGTTCAAAACAGGCACTTGCTGATATGCTGCCCTGAAGGTAGGCAATATTTGGGGCCATTTTCAGAAATTGACATCCTACTGAAGGCTTGGATAATCTGTGCTTTTGCCATTTGGTTTTCAAATGCAGAATACAAGCTCAGCAGCCCTTACAAAATATTGCAACTGTGGAGTGATGAGGGCATATGCTGATAGAAAGACTTACTTTTGGTTCCAGCTGTGCAACGTCCTCACATCTCAAACTTACAACAGAGGTGACTCTCCCATTTCATTCATTACTACTGCTTTAATTCTTTCTAGATATTTTGCTAGGAATATGCATTTTCAAACAAAGCTCACTCCAAGCTGTGCCTTTGGCAGCATATGGATCACCGCAGCAGTTCTTGGAAGCCTTCATTCCTTACAGAACGCTCAGTCTACTCCAAAGCTCCTACACAGATATGTGAGAGCTTGCAGGGCAGGAGGATGCATGGCACTGCCCACTGCTGGCACTGCCCACTGCTGTGCACAGAGTATCCCCACTGCTGCACAGAGTATCCCCACTGCTGTGCACACAGAGTATCCCCACTGCTGTGCACACAGAGTATCCCCACTGCTGTGCACACAGAGTATCCCCACTGCTGCACACAGAGTATCCCCACTGCTGTGCACTGAGAGTATCCCCACTGCTGCACACAGAGTATCCCCACTGCTGTGCACACAGAGTATCCCCACTGCTGCACAGAGTATCCCCACTGCTGCACAGAGTATCCCCACTGCTGCACACAGAGTATCCCCACTGCTGTGCACAGAGTATCCCCACTTGTGCATGCACCTGCAGTCACATGCTACAATAGCCCATGGTCCTCTCTATTTAAAATTTTACTGCCTTCTCATATCAGCTCCAAGAGCCAGTAGAATTATAGAGATATCCACAAAGGGGAACAAGAGATGGTTGCAGATCCTCCTGCCCTACCCTACTGTCACTTACAGCCCTTACATCCCTTCTTGATGGCTGGCTGCTTCCTTCACCACCACCATGCTTTTACCACTAGACAGAAACAATGAGGCAAGAGGAAGAGGCCTGCAATCATGAAGAAACCGAGTGATAGCCAAGCTAATAACATGAAATAAAACACATTGTGCTTCCCTGCTCCTGTGAGAGAAAATGATGAAGCACAAACCCAGCTCTCATCATTCAGGAGTCTGGCTTAAGGGAAAAAAAAAAAGAAACACCACATGATGGCTGAAGAAAAGGATTTTGGATTATGCCACAAAAATAGCTCCATTTTCTTTATTTCATAACTGACCAGTTTTAGGTCTTTCTTCATACCCACACCTGTGAAGCTGTCAGGCTTGGTAAAAGTGAAGGGGTCCTACATTATTTAACAATAAATCACACTCTCAGCAAGCTGTAACAGCCATCCTGTTTCAGAAAGCATGTGTGTGTTGTTTTGCCTGTGGATTATTCCCTCCAATAACTCACAAAGAAACTCTCTGTTGCATTGTCTATATTCCAAGAAAAACCCTGATGACTGTAGTGAGGGAAGACAGTTGCCTTCTCCTGTTTACTTATTAACTGTAAGACTGCTCAAAAGAGTGACAATTTTATTGTGTTTAGTCTTTTCCCCAAAAGTTAAATTGTTAGAAATGTAATCAAATAAAATGTCTTTGCAGTCCATTTCATAATCTTTCAGCTAAGATTTTACTTTTTAGTAGACTTTTACCTTTTTTTTCTAAAACAGTAAGTATTTATGACCTGTCACAAGATAAAAAAATAGAAGAGTTGAAAAGCTCTGACTCACCAATTTATTGCTCCTCATCATCACCTCTGACCATGGCTGGATCATTTAAACTTTTATTTCATTTATTCTTTGAGCAGTCTGACTTCTTGAGGAAACATGAGAGCAAGCAAAACCAGGCTGAGAAGCATCCTAAATACATACATTATATTCAATTTGCCTTTTAAAAAATTTCCTATTTCTACTATCTCTGACTTAGCATACAGAGACTGCATATTCTTTGCTATTTTATAAAAGAGCTCTTTGAAAATAAGCAAAGGCATAAGTCAATTTTTGAGATGCAGAAGTATTATTAGTACCTAAAATTTTTGTTTCCCACTGTAAGGCCACATTTCTTTGCAGCAGTTTCATTTTTATCAGGGTTTCATCAGAGTACAATGATAAACAACTGTTGCATACCCCCAGGCTCACAAGCAGTTGAGTAAAAATCTGCAATTTCAGGAATGTACAATTGCTAGATTTTTAATAAATACACTGTGTCATGCAGCTATATATAGCAGACATATATAACATATTAGTATTAGAGGCACATTCATAGTATATAACTTCTGGAAGTTATATAATAATGCATTTATACCCTAATTTATATGAGCTTAATCATAAATAGAGACAAATTAAGAAGTGCATAATTTTCAGCTCAGAGACCAATACCTACTGTTCTGCACAGGGATTAATATTTTTCTTAAAAAACACTGTGTAATTTGGAAGGATGTAACCTCTTTTCTCATGTTTGCATTTCTCTAGCAAAAGGAAGTGATTAATGCTCAAGATATTTTCCACAATGAAAGAATCTGCTTCCCTTCATACCTTTTGATTTACTCTCTCCTGTTTTTGTATTTTGATAAAGGACATTGCATCCATCCATCGGGACTGCTCTGAATCTTTGTAACTATCCCAGTTCCTGAAGTCCTCAGGCTTTATGCAAACCATTATTACTTTTATTCAACTATATTACCAATTGCTCCATACACAAAGCAGCTCCTTGCAGCCACACTACTCTTTTATTTAGCCTCAATATTTATTTAGCCTCTTATAAGAAGAAATACAATCAAGAAAAGGTACCAGAATTCATCATGCAAAGAGATATTCATTGCATAATTTTATGGCAGCAGCATTATTTCCTACCAGTTGCCAATATATTGGATCACAAGTTGCTTTCTCTCAAAATCAGTACAGCTGACTTTTTTCTCAGAAGGTTTTCCAGCACACCCAAGAAGAAGAGAGTCCCTGCCAGTGCTGCTCAGCAGAATGCTGTGCCAGGGAGGGCTGCAAGGGGCAGCAGTGGAGGCACAGTCCTGCTCCCACCCATCACCACCCAGCCAGGTGCACCTCAGTGAGGCACAAACACCCACCCAGCAGGGATCCCCTCCAGCCTGACTACAAGACCATGCCTTCCTAAAAACACAAAGTGCTCCCTTCCCTGTCCTGGAGGCTCACTGTGTGGGAACCAAAATCCTAAACCTCCACGGTGCCCCTGGTCTTCAGGCCTTTCTCCCTTGCTGTCCCTCAGGCCATGGCAGCACGCAGCAGAGTTGGGCTGTGGCTCCCTGCCCTCCACACCCCGCTGCAGCAGAAGAGCCACATGGAAGGAAGCTTCTGCCTGCAAAACAGAAACCCCAGCCAGACCTTACAAGCCACATTTAACAAGAATGCTATCACCTGTTTGGCTATGACATCTGCCTAAATATAATTTAAATATCAGAAAATACCCAGTTTTAATGCTAATTTGAATATTTTTGCTAACACTTGTTGAAAGATGACAACTTGCCAGGAGCACAAATGCTTCAGGAGAAACTGCATCCCAGGCTGACTAACAGCATTTATTCCCTGCAGTTTATAGCTCAAAATGGGATAAATCTTTCAACTCACAGCACACAGGAGCCACAGAAGAAAGAAATGTTTGTTTTAGAAATAAGATTACAACATATACAGCAGTTCATAAATATTTGCATGTTATAAGTCTTTCTGCAAATGAATTGGTAAGTCAATCCACATAGGAATGAGATTCTTCCCCTACAAAGGGAATAAGGCACAGAATTTTAACTGCCTGTGAGGTCTGGCCACTTTCTCCCTCTCAGAGCCTTTCCTCATTTCGTGCAAGTGAAAAGTTACTAGCTTTTCTTTTGCACATCTTCTTACTTGGAACTGTGTGGAAAAGGCAGCCATTCCCAAAAAGCAACAGAAATGGCAGAAATAAAGCAATAGTCAATTCCAAAACAGAGCTGATGATTCAGTCACCTTCCTGCAGTTCCTTCCCTCTATTGCACAGAGTGTAAATACTTGGCTGCCACAAAGTCAACATGCTCCAGCTACAGGGTCTAAAGAGCACAAGCAGACTTACAAATACTTTTTACAGTGGTATTAAAGAAATCCCTAGCAATACTGGGGAAAGCAAAAGGCTAACTAGCTCTCAACAGGGATGCAGAATAATGCACACCCTCAAGGGTGCTTCTCCTGAAGTCCAGGTATCCGAAATGCCAGTGTCACATTCTCTCCATCCTGCCTGACCTAAGGATATGTGGAGGCCGGAGATCCCTCTCCAGGCTGATGAATAGCAAATCAAGAGTACATGGAATTGTACTGAGTCACTTCTCTCTCCTTCCTCAAACACCTCAAACACCATAGAAAGAAAGGGAGGGAACACAAAAGGTTGCAAAAAAAAACAATCCAAGTTACAAACCAATGATCACATGGCAGCCAAAAAGCAATGTGGTCACTTACCAGTGTACAAAGCAGACAGAATTACGTGGAGACAAAAAAACACCTAAGGCAGCAGGTCACAGCCAAGACAGCACAATACAGCCTTCAGCTGTGCCTTGCGGGCTTCCTACTCTGCAAGGATGTTGCTCTCCCAGGCCTCCAGCATAAGGGTTGCCTCTCCTAAGAGAAAGAGAACATGACAAGTGCAGGACTTCACTTAGGAATAAACACTCTTAAGCCCTTCTTTCCCCCACTCCTCTCCAGACACTCCCCTCATCCAGATACAGCTGTGCTCACTGGGCACTTTTGCTCTTTCTCCACATTGGGTTGGACTCTTGAACAGGCAAGAAAGCGTAAGGGAGAGGTGGCTGCTGCAAACACATCAGCAGGTGTGTCCTCCTGCTCTGCCCGAGGGAACGTGCTGCCTTTGAGACAAGCTTGCTCAGTGAGTAAACCAGGCTGAGGAGAGAGAAGATGAGCATACCTAAAATTGAAGGAAAATAAACACACTACCAAACATAACAAAGAATCTATCCATGTCTACCTGCCACAGGAACAGTCTTACACCACTGAAACAACATGGGCACATGAGGAGGTGCAAATATGCTTAACTCAGGCAACCAGAAGTGTGTTGCAAACCACACTGAGCCACATGCACATGCTTAATCTGATGGCAGTAGTGGTTCCCTTCTCCATTTTGGACATTAATTCTTTTCTTTCCTTATCCCGTGCACCTGGCAAGCTATGTGAGATATCTCCCAAATTCCAGCAAATACACCAATTTCTGACCATTTGAATGAGACTGTTGCTAAGCAACACCTTTTTCCTTTCTCTTTTGGTTTGTTTTTTTTAGGGTTGGTTTGGGAGGTTTTTTTGTTTTGGTTTGCTTTTTTCTGCTCAATTGAATTTACAAGAAAAACAACATAAGATTAACAATCTCAATTTATTTATGAAAACAGCGCCTCAAAAAGCAGCTCACTTTTGTGGAGACTGTGTTTCCTATATTCTTCAAACAAATTCTTTAGATGAAAAACAATTTTCTTAATAATATGATGTCACTGATTCTTACCTACAGGCCATTTTATATTTTGGGGGGCTCCAGTGCTAACCAGCTTCCTTACATCCATTTTTTTTTACTTCCCACTCATACATCTGCTCCTCTGTGTGAAAGATGGAGGACCCTTTTCCCTAACTGAGTTATGGTAAATACATGAGAAAAAAAAATCCACATAAGAGATGACCCAAAGCATGCAATACTAGTGGGAGATTTTCTTTTCATTTCAACAGATTTTGGATCTGAAAGGAGTCAGACCATTTATAAATTTCCTTGCAAACACTGCACATAAAATCATGAAGCTGTTTCTGTAAGCGGCTCATTAATTTAAAAGGGTGGCTGATCCCTGAAGGGAAGACCCACTTCAACAGGAAGGTTCTGATGTCACGCCGGGATTTCATTAGTGTACCGGCTAGAAAAAATGCTGAAATAAAATGTAAATAACTAACTAATTATGCATGCAGTACAAAATGGAGCGCCTCCAAAGTAATTAGAAATGTCCATACATGGCAGTCGGAACTGCAAGCTGAGCACAGAGGGTTCGTGCTCTCCAGCTATGACAGCAGAGCCATCACGGAGAGTTTCTAGGCTGCGGTGGGGCAAAAAGAGCTGGCATTTCCTGAGTGTGCAGCCTGTGACTACATTTAAATTAACAAAATTATGGGGGATTGAACCACTGCCAAACCAAGACATTCTGGGTTCCTTGTCTGTCAGAGACTCATGTTAAGGAAGGCTGAAATCTTACACTAGCAGAGAGATAGAAATGGATTGTTTTTAACAGAGCTGAACCTCAGTAAAGACAAATATAGTTCTGTGTATTGTGGGTGAAAATGGTGGGAGCGACAAGAGAGGATGAACATAGTGACTAGTCAGGAACTAGGATGTTTCCCCTTCCCTTCACCAATTAAAATTTTCTTTTATTTTCATGTCATTATTCTACCTGTAAAACCAAAGGATTCAATGTAAATGCTTCTATTTTTTTTTTATATAACTCCTTGTTAGATCTTTTTAATCCTTGGCACAAAGAGATGTAATTTTGAAATTATTTTTCTTCTAATGAAAGTACCGCCTTTGCTAGGAGATGTAGGAAACTTTCTTTGTAGAGAATACAATTATGCAGAATGACACAAATTTTGCTGTCATTTGTAATTCTAAAACTCCTGTGGAGCTATTGAAGCTACATGGGCATTTCAGAGAAGAATCTATTTTAACTCTTAGACACTCTCTGCTTTTTTACAGCAAGAGCTGTCACTTCCCACTCAATTCTTCTGCCAAGACATCACTTCTCCACTCTGCAATCTGAACTGAGCCCTGTTCTGTCACAGTGATATGATGCTCACTACCTGGGCCAGAGGTTTCATTCTGTAAGTCACACCTGTAGAAGCATTATTAGTAGCCAGAAGAAGCACCATGCAAGGCTACTCAGCATGTGGGGTTTTCCCTTCTAAAGCCTCCCCTCCATTTGAATTTAGAAAGTGGTAAACTAAGGAAGAGTCTTTCATGTCTCTTGTTCTTGGTTGGGTGTTGTGGGTGCTAATGCTTGTCCCTTCTTTTTGGTTTTTTGTCATACCATAATAAAACACTCATCAGTTTTAAGGTTCTTTATGGTTCACACTACTGCCACCCAAGCCACTACATTTCCTCCTATAGATCAGCTTTCTGTGCTTCTTGCAAAAGTCTGTCTTGTCATTGCCTTTGTCACGTCTATTCATAACATCTACTCCTCCAAAAATGCTTCTATCTAGGAAAGCCAGATTCCTCCTCCTATCTTCAGAGATATTTAAAGTATTACATGTTACAAGAGGCTTTCCATCTCAACTAGCAACAATTTTCCATACGTTTGTGTAATTCCTTATATGCCACAGGTCTCTCATGTTTAACCCATACTGGATTAGAAAGCCTTGACCCCCATCTCCCCAAGGATGCCCTGTGTTTTACCTCTTTTGCACCTTTTGGTGAAAGCAGAGCTTGGCCACCTCCCAAACCTAAGTCCTGTTCTGAAATGGCATCAGGTCTAGTTACTAGGAACTCCAGCAAAATGAGAGCCATCATCATCACACTTGGCACAGTAACCTACATTTGGGAACAGATCAAGTGCAAACTGCTATCATTGCCTAGTTTCAGTGTCTTGCTCAAGTTAGGTTTCTGATGTGTGCTTCTGGAGCAAGCACTGCTGTTCCCCTGCTCTCAGCTCAGGTCAGCAAAGGCTGCTTTATTAATAACTGAATTTAAAGCCAAATAAATTTAAGGCAAGTAAACATTCCTTTCCAAACAAAGAAAGAGCTGATTATCTGATATCTTACTGGTGCCTTCTGGTAAGATCCCAGGATGACCATGGGCTCAATTGTGATTTCTGTGCAGTATTTTTTTTTTAAAGCATGGTGTTTGTTTACCTGGGATGTTTGGGGTTTCTAAGCCAGGGCTGATGTTCCTAGGTGTTAAGGAAAGGAGCCTGCCCATTGGGAAGAGCAGTGTGGAGCCAGGCAGGGATGGAGCTGCACCCCAGGCTGCCCATGCAGCAGGCACAGAGCCCACGGTGCAGGGCCAAGGAGGGCTGGGCTCACGCAGAGCCCCAGCCTCACCCTACAGGATGGCACATCCACAGCGTGGGGAGTTGCCATGGGAACCTTATTTTCCCAGGCAAAGCACACAGATGCATGCAACCCAGCAGCTTCCTCGCTGTAAATTACTGATTTCTCAAGAGCTCGGTAACTTATGGAGGTGCTCCTTCAGAGGTTGCTTGAAGAGTTAGGAAATAAACTCTTTCTGGGACACTGTAATGACACCTGTGCCACAGAAGGCAGGTGCTGGCCAGAGAGAGAAGGGCAGGGGGATGGGGGTGCTGGGGGGGCAAAGGCCACTTGCCACCCCTGCCTTTAGAGCTGCCACACAGCCATGGAAATATGGGGAAGCAGTTAAAGGAAGGAAGTCCTATGTAGAAAAATGTGTCATGGAAATAAAATTTCATCTTAAATACATTGTGAATATTGTGAATAGATTGATCAATTATAGCTGACTTAAATGAAATCACTATTTTAAGTTCCTAAAACCCACAGGAGTTTTTATAATAGCCTACAATTTTAAAACCACCTGCAAGTTTAAAAACATACCTAGGCTGAAGCTTAGAATTCAGAATGGGGCATCATGAGTTTATTTTGGTATGATTATTAAATAAAGTTTTGGAAGTGAAAAATAAACAGTTAAATAATGCAGGTGCATGCTGCATACCCTTTCCGAATGACCAACAAAAAAGGTTAGAAATCCCTTACACATACAACTTAGTTACCAAAATAGACTGAAATAAATAAATAAACCAAGATCTGTACATTCACAGTCAATTATTTCTCTGCCTTTATAAACTCTTCAAAAATAAACATACTTTTTTTTTTTTTTAACTAGAAATAGTCTATTATATAGAACTCACAGGGTGAACACTGGATTCTGAAAAGACAATGGATCCAAAGGGCAAGACACTCAAATTTCTCTGGGAAACATTTGCCATGTGAGCAGAGCATTTACAGCTCTATGTGCAGTCTTTGGTATTTTCTTTTTTTCCTTTCTTTTTTTAGAAGATAAAGAAGGGGGGGAGGGGAGAGTGCTGCTTCTGGTTTACAGGCTACAAGATGAGATTTGCAACATGCCATATTTTGTGTGGTCTAGCAAGCTACTACTGGTTCAGGGAGCAGAGTATTTGCAACTGTTTTCCTGGATAATAACACCCCGTGCAAGTGTTTTCTAACCGAATCATAGAGAAGGTTTGTAATCCAAATGTATAAATACTCAAATAACTTTGTGTTAAAGCAGGTAAAAAATGCCAGAGGCAAAACAAACAACCAGAAATCATGTTTGAGGAAGAAAACCAACCAAACAAAAAAAAAGAAACAAGGAGAGTGATGGAAGGTACTATTGCTATTTTTCTCATGCAGCGAGGTGTTTTGTGAGAAAATTTACAACTCTGCAAGATAAAGCTAAATTATAACCATATTTTAGCCATTCAAATCATTAACAAGTCAATTTAAACTATCTCCTACAGAGGACTTGATCTAGGGGTAGAATACACAAGAAAGAAGAAGGAGCTACACTGCTTGCTGTATTCTGGAAGTATTACCTAAATTATATTCAAGCCATCAGATAATTATGAACTTTCTTTTCCTGTATATTTATATGGAATATTTATTGAATTGCACAGTGTGCTTTTACAATAAAGTGCTTTTTACATTGGTTTCTTTGTTCATCCAAAATAAAACTGACAGTTATCCTTTTATAACCTATTCTGAGAACATTTTCTCTTCTTTGAAACTGATTGATGCACTACTTTAAATGTTCCTGCAAATATCGTTTCAATTCAAGTTTCTGCATAATGTAATAAGAAGATAAAAGAATTCTATACTTCAACAAGAGACATTACAAAGCAACTAAAGACATTATCAAGGGCATTAACAAGCTCCTAATAGCAATAAAACCTTTTAACTGTCTGATGTAGAACATGCTCCCACCAAACCACCACGTATTATGGTAATTGGCTCCAATTTCTGAATCTTTCATTGTAAAGTTACAAAGAGTTAGGTAGAACTGAAAAATGAACCTGGAATTCACAGTTCAGTTGCTTATCTTCTTTTTGTTATTGTTATGATGGTGTTTTCTGTACAATACACAGAATCAGCATGAGTTCCAGCTGCAGCAGCATCATTTTATATTCTGCTCTAAGGTTCCTGAGTCTCCTCTTACTCTTGTTTCTCAGTATTTAAAGGTATTTGGTTTTAGTCCTTCCAACAGCTTATCATGTAAAGACTATTATAATGTGTGAATTAGTCATATTTTGGCAACCTCATTTACTCGTTCACTACAACACTGAAACTTCAGAAAATAAAATAGAACTTAACATCCATGTTCTAATTTACCTTAGGAAATAACCTGGGGTAAGTTGCTAACTTTTCTTTTTTGGATTCTCCTCTCAAAAACACAGAAGTTCAGGCTTCATCCAGGGTCCCATGAAAATAAATATAAAATTCAGTACACAATAAAAATGAAACCAGAACCTGCAGCAGAAAAGTGGAGAAGAGACATGAGGCTGTCTGGTGTGTAAAGCCACATGTCCTGCTGACATGTCTATGGCACCACACCATTCCTCACAGGCTGGCAACCTGTTCACTGGAGAAGGAATCATGGTCCAAAAAAGAACTTGCCATTTCATATCACTGGAACTATCCTGGCTTAAAGGACAAGGCATCAAAAAATAGTATAATGCAAAAGAAAGGCCAAGGAGAAAAAATAAAATCAACCAACCAACAAAATCTAAAATGTTTCTAGCCCAAAGCTTGGTGTTCAGATACCACAAAACCTGCCAGGCTCCATTAAAATGACGGGCTTTGGGGGCAGATGTGCAAGGTTTAAAGAAGAAACACACACTGGAAACACCAAACAGGATAACTGGACTACACAAACCTCTCTCTCAGAAGAAGAAGGAACTACCTCATTTCTAAAATTCTGGCTGATGGCCGGAAAGACAATTGCTGGGACTTCGCTGAGATCATAAAAGCACAGCATGCAATTTCTACCTAGTCTGGAAAAGCAGTTCTACTATTTCCTGTAACACTTAACAGCACAATCCTTTAATTACAGTGTAAATTAAAGCAATCTTTTATTATTTCCATTATCAAAGGCTGCTTTAATTAGACTCACTTGAAGGTTTATTAAGGTTTTTGACAACAGAGCACACAACTATTACAGTTACAAACATGCTTTCAGCATGATTACTGACAAACTCCTGAAACCAACTCAAAAGTAAAACAAAACTAGGATGAACAAACTTCTTTTCTCCCAAAACTCTATGACTGTGGTCCTTCTACTGCAGCTGTTGTAAAAGCTTGGGAGATAAAAAAAAAAAAAAAAAAAAAAAAATTAAACCAAAACCAAAAAAACCCACACCAAGGAAAAAAACTCACAAAAAACAACACTTGAGGAGCAACAGACCAAGGACACCAATTATGAAGGTGAAGCATTTTATCAAAGCATTTTAATTACCTTTACTTCACTTTCAGAAAACACAAAATGGACTTTTTGCTTGACACCAGATTTTCTCCATAAATTGCAATGAAATCTGTAAAGCCTTGCCTTTGCTTATTTCAATATATTGTATCTCTGGTGTAAACTCATTAACTATTACAAGTGAGATATCAGCCTTGAGAAAACAATAAATGCATTACTCAATGCCTTATTACCTTACATACTTCTGCACTGAAGGAAAACCTAATGTGGTGGTCTCCATCCCAGATCAACCTTTTGAACGGTAGCATTGCTAGAAACATTTTTAGGGCGTTTTAGATTAATTCCAATGTTAAAACAATGCATTTTCAAATCATTATTTTACAGAAACCAAGCAGAAAGAAGCCAACCACTCCAGAGCACGGGAAGAGGAATAAGCAGGCAGTACGACACTGCGTTTGGCATATAGCCAAGGTAAAAATCGCGCTGACACCGCCTCATGGAAGGGAGACGCGTGAGTTATCCCTGCGAGCGCGTTCCTCTCTGATCATTGCCGGGGCTGAGCGGCGCTCGGCCCTTCACAGCGCACCGGCGGGCGAGTTTAAATCACCGCGCTCATGCCTCGGGGTGGGGGGAGAGGGTGGAAGGGGCGGGGGGAATTAAAAAAAAAAAATAAAAATAAAAGCAATAATATTTTTTAAATAATAATAATTTTTTTAAATAATTATAATTTTTAAACATAAAAAATAATGAAATTTATGTAGGGCATGTGGGGCTGGCGGGGGGGCCGGCAGGGGCTAGGTGCGGAGCGGGGGAGCGCAGCTGGGGGAGCAGAGCTGGGGGAGCGGAGCGGGGGGCGCGGAGCTGGGGGAGCAGAGCGGGGGGCGCTCGGAGCTGGGGGAGCAGAGCGGGGGGCGCTCGGAGCGGAGCAGAGCGGGGGGCGCTCGGAGCAGAGCGGAGCGGGGGGCGCTCGGAGCTGGGGGCGCAGAGCTGGGGGAGCAGAGCGGGGGGCGCTCGGAGCAGAGCGGAGCGGGGGGAGCGGAGCGGGGGGCGCTCGGAGCAGAGCGGAGCGGGGGGAGCGGAGCTGGGGGCGCTCGGAGCCGAGCGGGGCCCGGGCCGGCCCGGCCGCCGCCGCGGTGCTCGAGCAGCCCCTGGCGGAGCCGCGGAGGCGCTGCCGCCGCTCCGCCCGCCGAAGGGGCAGCTCCGGCCGCGACACCGCCCGCGCCGGCCCGCCGGGTCCTGCTCCCCGAGACACGTACCGCTCCCTCCGCCGTCTGCTTCCACACCGTCCGGCTCCTTCTGGCACTCAGAGAGGGGAAAGACCAGCGGGGAATGTTCCAAAATGTCTGTTCGTCTAGTTAAAATGCCGTTATCTTCAGACAGGTGATTTACCAGACAAGCTGGCAATTCCACAAAAATTTCCCCTCAAAAACTTCCTCCGATCGCGGCCCTTGCCGGGTTTAAAAGGACATGCCTGATATTAGGATCCCGATTTTAGCAACGAGCCCTCGTCCTCGTTTAAAGAAGAGCCCGGGAGGAGCCCCGCGGTGCCGGGGTCCCCCCCGCCTGCGGCATCTCCCCCTGGCTGCCAGGGGAGAGCCCCGGCTCCGCTCCCCTGTCCCGCACCAGGACATGCGAAAGCTCAGACTGCTCCACAGCCCCGGCCCAAACTTGGCTCTAACAAAGACTGCTGAGCGCTGCAAGACTGAACTGTTCCTTCAGTACACGGGAAAATAAAAGGGGTAAGATCGGACAGTTTCTGGATACAAAAGTCAGTTTGATTATGCGTTAAAAAGATCAATGAAATCAAATAAATCGCTGAAAGGGGGATAAAAAGCTCCACTGTAAGTTTCTACTAAATGTCACTTTATTTGAACAATGGAGGAATGAATGTGAGGAAAGCAAACAGTGTGAATAATCTCAGCCTAACGATTAGTAATTGCTACTTACCTGACATCCGAAGGCCCCTCGGGAGCCCTGGGGACAGGGCTCTGCAGGCTCTGAGGGGCTGCTGTGCAGAGACTCGAGGGGTTCATGTCAAACCCCAAGCACGGGGGCACCAGGCTCCTGCACATGGGGTCTCTACACAGCCTCTTCTACACCCTTGTACTCCACTAAACACAGCGCTCTGGACACACTGAGCCTCTCACAGGAGCCACTGCTCAGTGCTGGCTGCCTGCTCAGGAGCTCGGGCCACTTCACCAGGACACCTTGGACCAACATATCTTGCAATGACCTCGTCTTGAGGACAAACCAAACCACTACATGCCATTTCTTCTCCTAATCCTGCCGTTTCTTACAGGCAGAGCTGTGCAAGCACAGACCCATCCATGGGTTAGGACAGCACCAGCAGCTCGTGTGCTGCCCCTGAGCTGTGGGAGCTGAGTGCAGGAACTGCTGTATCGTACTGCTGGAAGTGAGAGATGAAGCACATCTGCCTAAATCACAAACTCTAGTACAATGCATGACTCATTCATGCACCTAGAAAAGGAATTGCTTTTGCTCAGGTGGCACCAGCAGCTGAATTTTACAACCTCCCGTATGAAAAAGTGGGACTCTGCATCTTTCAGACTATTCTTGAAAGTTGTCTATTTCCCTGTGCCTGCATGGTACTTAAAACATACAAACAAACATACCCCATCATAGACTACCAGTTTTTCAAATAAGTGGGTAAAATCAATCTCTAAAAAAAAAAAAAAAAAATCACAACATAAAATCTCTAGAAGGGAAATATCAAAAAAATAAAAAAGCGGAAAGGAAAAAAAGACCTTTAAGGGCCCCATCTGAAGTTACAAATATCTCCACGGTTATAAAAGCAGGTAAATTAGCCTACAGCATTATTTTCAAGTAATTATCCAACCAGAATAAATGCAAATGTTTAAACATTTGCATTTACACTGGACAAACAGATTCTGGACTAGGGAGTCCACAGAAAGCTAAATCTTTAAGAGTCACAACATGAGGGTGTCACACTGAAATTTTGAGCAATATATTTTGATCAACTCTTCTTTTCTTCCCCCATTTTATATTCAATTGTCCAACAATTCAGCTTGGAAGGGAGCATGGGAGTCCATCCTGTCCAGCCTGGGCTCAGGACAGGGTCAGCGAGGAGACCAGGCCAGGTCACTCTGGGCTTTGTCAGGTTCCTGAAAACCTCCAAGAGTGGAGGCTGCAGAGCCCCCCTGCTAGAGCTCCCACCACGATGGAGAAAAGCCCCTCCAATGGGGAAAGTGCCTCCAGCAGGCTGCTGGAAGGTGACAAATCCATCCTCCATGCCCTCCCCTGGCTGAGTAAGTCCCCTTCCCTCACCTCTTCTCACAGGGCTCCAGCCCCAGACCAGGCTGCTGGCCCTTCACTGAAATCCACTTTAAGGATGTCATTATTGCATTGGAGGTACAAACCTGATGGATATCTAGACAAGATCTAGCAAGTCCTGAGAAGGAGATAATCACTTTCCTCAGCTTCCTGGCTTTGCTCCTGCTAAGAGCCCAGGATGCTATCAACCTTCATTTCTGCTGCACTTTTCCACAGAGCTGTCCCCAGACAGCCCATCCCAGGGCACCCCCATGGTTGTCCATGGCACAGCTTTGCATTTGTTGCCATTGAATTCCATGAGATCTCTGGCAGCTCTCTTCTCCAGCCTGGTTAATTCTCCCTAAAGAGCAGCCCTCGAGTATGTTAATTGGTATCCTTCCCCCAGCTGCAGCTGGTGACACCTGCACACTTGATGAGAGTGCACCTTGTCACCTCCCCAGGTGACTGACAGGGATGTCAAACAGGACAGATCCTGGGACAGACCCTGGTACCACACTTGTGACATGCAGAGCAAGACCTACCCATAACCCTCTGAGAACTACCCTGGGTTTCTATCCTCACAGCTTTCCACCCATCCAGGTCTTAGCATCCTAATCTGGATGCTTGTCAGCCTCCTCCTATTTAAAAGTGTTTTGTCTTGTACTGATGTAACACAAAAAGAAATATCTCTGTACAAACCTCCTCCACAGGCAGAATAAGCAACCCAATCACTGGAAAAGACCATTACTCCTAACAAAGAGTGGAGAAGTTAGAAAACCACAGGAATGTCCTACACTTGACTTTAGAGACAAGCTTGTTTATGCAGCATTGCCTTATGCCATAAGTGCCTGAGCAATTCAAGGAGTCATTACACAGTGTAACAGATGTTTCAATACTTTACAGATCTAACTAGCAAGTAAAAGCTACTCCATGCTGCTGTCACCCGCTTCAGTGCAAGCAGGAAAAGATGTGGACCCCCAACCCCATTTTTTTTCTACATCATTATCTTCTTTATTCACCACTGCCTCTCTTCTGAGTCCCCAGGGCCTGTGCCTTTCCACCTTGCTGGGCCAAGGCCCTCCTCTCCTCACTGTCCCCAGAGTCCCTACCTCAGTTTCCTCTCTCCCTTCTACTTTCACTCCTGAAGGACACAAGCAGCCAAAGCCAGGCAGGCCAAAACAGACATTTTCCATTGCCAGAGAGACCCAGGTGAGACTCTCCTGACTCTCACCTGTCTCCTGCTGGGGCTTTGCTGCACATTGCCTCCAACATTTCATGACAAACATTTTCCATTACATTTTCCATTTCCAACTTTCAACCTTTCAATCATATTATTTCAGGTTAAAACAGCAGGAATTTTGTACGGCTTCTCTAACACAATGTGATCTTTCTGTCAACTGCTGAAAAGAGATTGTAGATGTTAAAGCCAAAAGCCAAAATCCAGCTGTGATTCATCTCCAGCCTCACCCTAGAGACTTAACCTCATCCCAGAGTTTTTTCTAACTAAAACCAAAGGCTTACACACATGAATCATCTGCAACCTTAACACTCACAACACACTTTCAGCCACCATAAACAGATTTTCCTCAGCTGTGTATGTTTTTTAATGATTAACATAGTACAACAGCTAAAATAGAAAATACTAGGTAGTTTCAGCTACTGAACCTGTATTTAAGAGCTGCTCACTGCCCTGTGGGATTGCCAACACTGCTTTTGCTCAAGGCAGATAAAGGAAGAGTGTGAGAAGAGTCATGTTGGCTGAGACCACCAGTGCATGCAGGAAAGGGGTCTCATCCCAGCCAACAGGGAAAAGGAGGAGAACACATACACTACAAGGATATTCCCTCTGGCCATCTGTGGCCTTAGACATAATGCCTTTATATATTAATGAGAAAACATACAAGGAAGAAGAACACCTTGCTGCCTAAAAACGAGGGAGAAAGCTTCTGACAAGAACAGTCCCTCCTCAAACTGGCAGTTTGCAGTGCTCCTGTTAGAACAGCTCTTCAGGAGACCCAGAGGAAGCTCATACCTAAACATATAACAGCTCTACAATGGCACATGATTTATATGAATTTGACTAGATTAGGAAAGAGAAAAAAATCTATTTTTGCCATTTTAAAACTACTTCCATATTTAGACTTTTTATATCATTTCACAGAAGGCTCCGTACCCTTGTGGTAGCTATCTCATCTGTACCCTGTAGCAGGTTTTTCCATATTTTCCATCTTCCTCATGGCAGAGGAGTAGTTCCTGAACTGCAGCCCACCAAAGCAACTGATCCCCAGGAAAAGGCACACAGGGGTTTGCATGGCCTTTGTAATGCTCAATAAAGTTTAATGAGGAGGACACTTCATTCCTCCATTGGCCACTCCTTGCCATGTCATAGTTGCCTGTGCTGGAAAGGCAAAAAAGCTTGGGAGTCACTTTCTGCTTTCTGTTCCAAAGAAAAATGGAATTTTAAAATGGAATTTTCCAATGACAAAATTAATCTGATCATATAACCAATTAGGATAACTAAGAAATTCACAAAAGTATGTCTCTGCAGCAAAAGACAAAGATTCGAGAATTTTGCAAATCCCAGACACTAACTGGCTTGATCTTCTAATTTACACTGACACCACATTACAATGACCTGCCTACATTTGACATTAAACATAATTTAATGCTTGTTAATCAACAATGAGGGGAAATGTAAGCTCTGTGTTCCTTATCTAATGCTTTCCCTTGCCTCTGCTGAGAGAGTTAGAGGATTTGCCTTGTTCTGTCTATCATCTTCTTTGGTAAATACCAATCACTGCAGTAAATCTGGTAAGCAGGCTGACTTCTGACCTCTTTGTTCATATTTGTGCCATATATAAATATGTTGCTGGCAGTATTTTCTGGTGGTTTTTTTTAACACATTGAACAGAAATGCATTATAGAATAGAACAGAAGGGAATTTCAAAGTATTATAAATATAGGATTAGGAAACTTGCCAGCAATATCTATTGCTGACAGCTGACTTTATTAAAGTTCATCAGCATTAATTGCCTCATTGTTGAATGACTTTTGCATGTAATTATCACCAGTCTAAACACAGATTGCCTCAGGTACAGTATCTAATGTGATCATGCATTCTGAATCCTATTAAAATAGCCAAGATGTAGCAGAAATTATTCTCTCCCTACCAGTAAGGAAGTGAAAGAAGCAACAGAAACGGGGAATTTATTTTGTTCTGTCTAAACAGTGTTATTTCTCTGTCTCATTCCAATGTTTCCAGCAATACTTTGGTGCCATGGATGCTGAAGCAAGACTTAAGAGATGCCAATTCTATACCAGTGTCATTTATCTCAAGGACAAGTGAAAATTCCTGTGCCCCACTAGAAAGACAATGCCTGAGGCATGATTGCTAAAATGGGCTTTAAACGTCATGCTATATTTTAATAGACAGAAAGATGGATACATCAATGTCTAAAATAATAATTCTTAGATTATATTTATCAGAACAAGGCCAGGCTTGAATTGTAATTTGAAGAAGTCTAAGTTCCAGTACTGTGAGCTAATAACCAAGGAGAGAGGACACATAGCTCCTTCTTTGAACTTCTATGCTGTTTTAAGATGTTTTCAAGATCTAAAGGCTCAGCATCAAAGACAAAATTTCATACTTTTTTTACACCTCCCTAAAATCTTCACACCATATTACTATCCCATTCCCAAACCCTACTTTCTCAATAAAAAATAAATAAATTCAATTACTATTCCCTTTTCTCAATGTACCAGCTCTTTTGAGACTGAACAGAATATACTCTACTCTTTGGAATCATTACATGCAATAGACACATGAAGGATTTTTTTAAAAATGAAATGGAATAAAATTTTGCAATTTAGCTTGCAGATTTATTTAAAGTCTTCAAAAGGATAGTCTTAAAAGCTTCAATATCATCTTAGAAATGAGTTGCTCATCATAGCAAATTTTGTCAGTGTCAAATATCCACCATTCTCATGCATATGCCTCCTTATATGCACACCAACCTATTACCAGCCAGGCTTCTGGAGTGACTTTTCAGAGAAATTCATATTCAAGACTGTGTTTCAGCCACAGATTTAGCAACAACGGGTTTCAAAACTATTACACAGTATTTAGAAAAACAGCATGAAAACCTATGTTGAATATGGACTTTCAGCACAGAAAAAAAGATTTGACTATGGAACACAGACAGCCTCAGAAATTCTACAGTCTTTTCAAACACTACTAAGCTGTTCTCCATTTGATGTCTGTTGTCAAGCGCTTTTGCAATTCTTTTGTAAGAAAAGTAGCTGCAGAAATAAATGCTTGAATAAAGACAAAACTTGCCACATACTACCTTCCTTTACCCCTCCTCACTTTGCTTTCTCTCTCAAGTTTATTAACATTAATAACTGGAAGCACTGATGTAGCCTTTTAGGGTATTAGACCAAACCTGTAAATTAATGCATTGGTTCATCACAATTCATTAATCAAGCCTGTGCTGGATTTAACAGACAGCAGATTATTAAAGACACCAAATTACACACACGAAAAAGCCCAGTTCCCAGAGGGTCAGCTGTAATGTGAATGGTTTTGCATAAAACTATAAACCTGCTATTAAATTAAAAACAGGCAAAAATTATGTCCACTGCTTATCTGAAGTAATTTTTTTTAAAAGGGATGCTACACTAATTTACTTCTTAACTGGTCCTGGTTACACACCAAAGGACTAAAGGTTAACAGCAATGGCTCCTCTGATGCTTGGTTAAGCAACTTACACCAACATATCCTGACTGAGGTGAAGAAATTAATGAAATTACTACTGTAATTCATTACTAATGGAAAATTGTCAATGCTTTCAGCCAGCAGTTCACACAAATTTTCTGCAGACATGAAGACCTAGTACAGTGACTCATGCTCTTAGACTTGCTACTCTTATTTCAAGTCCTGGCACCATTCATCACAGCCGAACTTTGTGCCATGCTATCCAGCAAAGTTGAGCAACCTTTGATCTCAATAGCTGAGGTCTTTCTACTTCTGTGACACAGCTTTATGAAGGAGGAAAAAATAACATGTAATTTTCAGCATCAATCTAGGGAATGCTAAAATAGAGGAGAGAGGCAGAATCACTGCAACCAGAATCCAAAGTATAACAAACAGAGAAAAGGTTGTAGTTTTCCAACCAATTATGCCAAAAAAACAAACAGTGTAAATTAGTGTAAAGTTCATATATCAATTACACATTTAAAGGACATATCTGTAACAAATAGTGAACATCAACAGTTAGTGAAGAACCTAAACAAGCTTGTCCTGTTGTACTACATAGTCTTGGCTTCTCTTTATATTCCCCACTAAAACACAAAACAGAACATCAGATCAAAGATAGCAAAATTATCCATCCCCAATGAGAGAAATATTCATCTGTGACTAATCTAGTAGTTGCCATCTACAGAGAGCAAGAATATGTTATATTCAGTGACTTTGACATAAATTATTTAATATTACTTGACTGCATATAACAGGAAACTCCTAACAGGAATATTCTTTTACATTAATTTATAGAACAATGTTAATTTATAGAACATTGCTTTATGGTTGTGGAGTTCTGCAGGGAGGAAGGTAATAAAGATAATCTTTATGATCTTCCCATTGATTTGCTTTTCATTTGTGAGCAAGAACGATACTGTTTCTGATGACCATAAATGCCCAAGAGATAAGAATTATGCAGCATGCTTCCCAAAGGAGCAGCAGGGCTACATTTATGGAAACAAAAATTTGAATGTCAGTATGGTTTTCTCCCATGAGGAAGAGCAGAATTAAAAGGGGTAAGGAAATCCCTACCCCTATAGGAACCTGACAAAGCACATCCAAAACTGCTTTGACTCTTCTGTGCATCCCACCATGTGAAATGGAAAGATCTGGCACAATGGTAGTAACATCAGCATGGGGGAGTTTTTAATGGAAGAAGATGGCAGATTTGCTGTCAACATTCTTCCTTTCCTGTGGGGAGTGGGGCTCTTTTCTGGCTAGAAAGTCCCTGTGCATCACCTATTTTAAGTGATAGTTGGTCTCCTCAGGAGAAGCCAATGCAAGTAAAAAGACCAAAACAAATGGACTAGGGAGAAGCCTTTCTGCAGATACTGCCCATTCCTTATCCTTGCTCTACAAGCATCCCATCAGCTGCCTAGAGGGCACAAGTGCTGAGACAGACAGGACCTCAGTACACTCCAACCAGTATTTCTCAGGCTAAGCTGAGTTCAACAATTAGCATTTCTCCTAAGTCAGAGCAGGGTATTATAAAAGCTCTCAGTCAAAGCCCAGCTAACCCTGGCAGCACAGCGCACACCGAGAGCAAAGCGCTGTGTGAGGAAGTGTCTGCCCGCTGCGCTTGGAGCTGTTACTCCCACGGATTAATACAGAGCAGAGTTCAGAAATGCAACCTAGAAATCACAGGAACAGTAATGTCTTCATGGAAAAAAGATGCTCAGAATATATGCAGTGTAAAAGCCTCCAGTTATGTTATTTAATACGCAAAAATTGCCTAGACTTCTAAGCTACTTCTCACTGAAATCAGATGAGTACTGCCTTTGCATACACATCTATACTGGGAGAATACAATGTACTGCATCAAGTACAGTCCTTTTGCCAGTACCACAGACAAAATCTTCAGTTTGCACTGCAACTTAAGAGTGCAAATCAGTAACCCTTCTGCCAATTTTTTAAGCATTTTAAAGCATTATTTTATTTTTATTCTATATTAATATATTATTTATATCCTTAATTTAATTTTAAAGCATCATATTGCGAACCCCACTCTAGCATTCAGTGGGATAGTACACACGGTCTCATCCCTTATGTCAAATGTCCCAAATACCTGGGGGATTAGGGAGACACTTAGCAGATATATATAACACTGCTGCAATAGCTGGACTTCTCTATATTACAAGCAGGTGAAAACAACAACTACTTTAAGAGCAACAACAAAGCACACCTTCTTAGCACTACAGAAATTACAAAGTGTTAATGAATGCATTGAATGTGTTCCTTAATTATATAAAACTCTGAAAAGAATAACATGATTTAAATTTATTATTCAAATTCTTTTAATTTATAACAGATTGCTACTTCAAATACAAGTATTAAATCTCTATTAGATTCATTGAGGTAATGCACTAATATGCATGACTGAGATCTTAAATTCCTAAGCAGCAATAGTGTTGGCTAGATGCAATAAGGATTACCTTAATTAAAACACTATCCTCAGCATCTCAGAAGATTTAATCCAAATCTTTATATAGGGCACATTCATTATCTCTCTCCAGTTAATAAAAATATGACCTACTTTGGTTACATTTTAGAATTTAATCTTGATTACCATTTTGTTAATCGAAGTAAGATACTAAAGACTTTAAAGACAAGCCGAAAGCAATTTTGCCAGCCTAATTAAAATACTATTTAATGGCCTCAGAAGGAGCTTAATATTTATTCATAACTGTGGATGTAGACTTTTTAGAAATGTTTTTAAAATATCAAATTAGACAACAGACTCCTAAAATATACCTAAGCATAACAAGTGAGATTTATAACCAATGAGCTTAAAGCAGAGCCTGAAGAGATTCAGAGAATTCCTAAACCCCACAGGGACACTTTGGAACACGCGAGCTGTTCTGATAAGCTCAACAAGACTCTGCACTTCTGTAGGAGGAGGCCCATACCATGTGTCTTTGCAGAAGCAAGGCTTAAATTAATCATAACACTCCAAATGTAGCGTCGAGTTACTGCTAAGTAGTAGTTTCCAAGGAGACATGATGCTTATCAAAATACTCTGATGCACTGCAGGCTGCCAGATCTAAGACAGCATCTGAATGGTTTAGTGAACTTCTTAGCAAAATGCAGCTTATTCTGCTTTAAACCAGGGACACAGCAGGCCCAGCAAGAAGGCAGAGTTTTGTGAGAGCTGGGGAAGCACACATCCACACCATAAACCTTCTCCTATACATACTACTGATATTAAACAGCATAAAATGAATAAAGAGAGATCACAGCCAGCCAAAGCATGTGGTCAGAGCCCTCACGGGGCCACCACTTCCCCAGAGCAACCCATTCACCTCCTTGAATTTCTCAAGTTGAAATTGTCCTTTCACAGTGTTGCTCAGCAAAATGTATCCTCCCTGTACATATTGCCTTTTCCCTACAGAAAGGCTGGACAAAAACATGCATCCTACAGAGAGAGCATATCCTTCAAACGCCCACAAAAGGTGTCACCTACAACATCCTAAAACAAAATACTGACTTTTGAAGATACAAATGTCAAGTGATGGCTGAATTCAAAACCTTGTCCATCTACCACTCAAAAAAAAATTCTAGCATGCAGAGTTCTGCTTGAGAAAATTAACTCAGATTGGACAGCTCTAGCTATTACTGGGTTTCATTTGTTGAAAGGGTCTGAGAGATGAAAGAATCTTGTTGCTTTCAAGAGACACAATGATTATGGCTTTCTACTGAAAGTGATTATCAATTCATACATTGAAAATGAGAAAGCATTCTGGGTGAACAATGCTACAAACCTCTCACCATGGTTCTCACCACAAGAGGCAATTCCCAGTTTAATTAAAGTCAGCACATATGGTTTTCTCTTGATCTCCATCATGAAGAAGCCACCTGCTTCAACAAGGGAACCAAGAATTCAGTGCTTACACTTGGAGTTTACAGAGGTTGTAAGACCAAGTAACATGAGTGACACTGCTCAGAGGAGGCTGCAGGGAGACACACAGAGCCTTGCTGCAGCCTCTGGTCTCCACTCACACTTTCTGCTCTAACACACTGTGCTCTGTCTGGCACTCTCTGCTCTCTTCCCTCACACTGGTTTTAGCATCAGTTTCTAGTCCAATGTCTTTTTCCTCCTCCCTCATTTAGTATTTTGACACTATTTCTTTTCTATTTTGTAATTGTTTGCTGGCCCCTTACCAATAAAAAGTGTCTTCCCAACTCTCAAATACAGTTTCAGGAAAAAACAGGGATAATGATGCACTTTCCTAGAACCATAGTATATCTGAGTTGGAAGGGACCCACAGGACCAAATCCAACTCCTGTCCCAGCACAGCACCATCCTCACAAGTCACACCATGTGCCTGAGAACATTGTCCAAACACCTCTAGAATCCTGTCAGGCTGTTGCTGTGGCCACTGCCCTGAGAAGCCTGTTCCAGTGTCTGACAACCCTCTGGGTGAAGAACCTTTTCCTGATATCCAGCCTAAATCTTCCCTGACACAACTTTGGGTCCTGTCCCTGTCACTGGAGAAGAGATCAGTGTCTGCCCCTTGTCATGGAATGAGGTCTCACCTCAGTCTCCTCCAGGCTGAGTATCAGTTTTGCCACACTCAGGCTAACAGCAGCAGCTTTTGCCCAGAGCCATTTTTACTGCCACGTGTCCATGGCCAGCAGCATCCTGTCCTGTGTCTCTGTGTGTCCCCACAGCTGCCCAGTGCACCCACTGCCACACACACCCGTGGGGCTGTTCTCCACACCTCCCAAAGAATGATGGCCAGACATGAGGAGTTAATTTTATAAGAGGCAGTTTTGTAAGCCTAAAAAAACTGATGACATTAGAAAGCTCATTGTAAATTTTACATAAATAGGTCTTGTCTCTTTATCATGTATATAAATGTCACCCACTGGAAGACTGTTGTCACAAATGCCTCCCATGAGTGCCAGATCTGTCTGTACATGGCATATAAGATGCTTGTTCTTCTAGTATCTGCACTTTTCAGCAATTATTAATTCCTTAAACATTTAAAACAGACCTTTTCAATTGTGCTTTCACTTCTTGAGGTCAATGCAGCCATCTCAGCTTGTGTAGCTCATAGTCCCCCTTTTAACATTCATTTTCAAAGACATATAAAACACCCAGACAAACTGAGTCAAAAGCAGACTCCTGAGGCTAAGATCTGTTTTTCCCCAAAAACTCTTCCATATGTTAAAATGGAACCCTTTTACCAGGCTTCATGCATGAGACAAGGGATTCTAAAATATTTCTTATCTCAGGAAAAGCACAATAGTCAGGATTTTTCCCCTTTCAACTCTCAGCTATTCCTCTCCATGAGACCATAGGCTGCAAAGATGATAAGGAGAATATTCTAGCAGATCTATCCCTCTCTCTTCCTCTATTATTAAGAAAGCAAAAAAATAAAAAACCCATTACCTCCAAAATGGAGGCAGGCATTTTGTAAGATAAGCCACTCCTCCACATCATGTATTCCACCAAAGGGATTCATACTGGGCTCAGTATCTTCTAATGGTTTCATCAGTTAACATTAAATTGGTTTCAGATAGGAAAAAGGAATTTTCCTTGCACTGCACTAAATAATATGCCTTTAAAGAGACTGCATAAACTACATTTCTGAAGAGGAACAACAATTATTGTTCCATTTCTATAAGTGACAGATTGACAGTTGCATCCCATGCTGTCAGTATTTTGCTGTCTAGTTGACTTTCACCATTTGGTTATTTTCTTACTGCTTACAAATGGAAAGACATTTCATGGTAAAAAGACAAAAGGATGGTGGTTCATAGCACAAAGCCCTGGAATTAAGATCTTCCCATCATCATGACAGCAAGACAGTCCCTTGTGTTGGGGTTAGAAATGCCCAAATACACAAAACCACCCATGTAACCTGGACAGTTGATGGGACAATGTGGCACATAATATATGTGGGGTGACAGTCGGCTGTCCCCAGAGGCACTGTCAGTACCAGCCCTCACTGAGCCTAAATCCAGCTGTGATACCCACCTGACCCCTTGTGCCTGTCCCAAGGTGGCCAGGAACAAGCACTGCTGGGAACAGCCTCTGCTCCCCTTGCCTGGACAGAACAGACATGGCACTCCTGTTCTTCCATCCCCTGCTGCCAGAGCCACTGCCTCAGTTCTGGGGCCAGCCAGAGTGAAATCTTGCCCATCTGGTGCCCCTTCAGCCAGCAGCTGCACCAACACAAACTGCAGAAGAAAGCCTGGGAGAACACTGCTCGCAGCATCTGCCTGCTCCTGGAAGAAGCAAACCTCTGCTCTTTTTTCTAGGTGATTATTGGCAAATGGAGACACTGAAGTAACACTCAGCCTGCCCTGGCCACAGGCACTCTCCATGGGAAGCAGTGGCTTTACTATGCCAGTTATAGCTTTCCAAGGAAATGATACTTCATCACGAAAAACCTTAGAATGCTGCCTGCCATCATAAGCCAATCACTACAACTTTATTTACAATTAATAATTAAATTATAATTAATAATCACTAGACTTTTAATTACCATTCTGTCTGCATTCACTACACAAGGGGTTGTGAAACGAAATAGACCAAAGAGCAATGTTAGCCACTGCACATTTCTGATTTTTACCATATTGTGTAATGGTCCTCCTGAATTGCCAAGGCTTCCTGTTCTCTTCAGTTTATCAGTGCAACATTCACCCTTGTTTTTTTGTACCCAAGGGTAACTAGTCCCTGTTAAGGAAGCTTCCCTGTTCCTGTCTGACCACCCGGGAGCCACTCTGGCAGTCTCTCTCACACCACTGGAGCTGGGGCTGAGGCCCCTTCCCTTCCCAGCTGCACATCCCACACTCGGTCACACCAAGCTTCCTCACCAGTCCTGCTGTCCCATGGCAGAGCCTCAGGCTCCTGTTCCTGAAGATAATTTAATCCTCCTGCAATAACTAAATAACACAGTAACAGCTGGAGCTGGTGCCTCAGAGGGGGGGCCTGGAACAAAGGAGCACCAGGGCTTTTACCCCTCACAACCCACGGGCTGGGGCCGTGGGCTCCTGCCACGTCCCTGAGCGTCCAGTCCCCGGCTGTGCCAAGGTCAAGGGCACTTTGTGCTGCCAAGGCTCAGCAGCTCAGGCCCTTTCCCTGCAGCTTGGGCTCACGCAGAGCTCCCTGCACTGAATGTATTCCTCAGCACACCTTTGGAACAACTCGCATCGTGTTTGACCTCGAGTGGCGACCTGAGGTTTTCTGCAGGTTATTTGTTCACGTACTAGTTCTTGCTCAAATGTTTCAGCACATTCCAGCATCCCTTCTGGCTTTAACAGGAAAAAAAGAACAAAACCAGAAGGCACCTGTGCAGACAATAATCTCTCAAATACATGTGCACAACCCAAAAGCTATCACTTCAGATTGCCACAAGCTGTATTTTACCATGAAAGTAATCTTTTCACAGACTGTTCTGGGGTTTGATGGTGTTTGGTTTTGAAACTTATGAATGAGACCTACAGATTTGTTAAAAGTTCTGTTACCCCTTCATAGTATTCCAGAAATATATCCCTTTTCTTTCTGCTGTCAGAAAGTTAGCATAAATGGAAACTCTTGCTGCTGGCTAGGGAAAAAAAAAAAAAAAATTCTTATTACTATTCAGAAAATTCTGATCCCCTCCCCACTTGCTGCAAGTCCCAAGGGTCCCTGCAAAATACTTAATAACAGCAGTTATAGTCACAGCTTTCTGCTGTAGTTTATTGAAATTTTTCTAATGTTTGTGTCAGTTTTTTAATGACTTGTTGTTAATAAGACATTTTTAGGGAGCTGTAACTCATTCATACTTCAGAACCATAAGAAACCTAACAGTTAAAATTTCTCTTAGAACTCTCACATTCTACCTAAAATAAGAAAACTTTTGCTGATAAACAATTATCCACAATTCATTTGTTCCAACTTAGCAATGAATTTCTATAAAAATACCCATATTTATATAAGCAGTAATCAATTTTTTTTTCTCTTTTTTCACACCTATTGTCAAGAACCATGCAAAAAAATCCCACAGATTAGCTTTTCATTGCCCCAGCTGCTGAAAACTATCCAGCTTTCAAAAAGCAGTGGTCTCCAGTACTGAACAGCTTGACCCTCTACAATCACCACCTCTTTGGGAATGATTACAAAATTTCAATTTTGTTACCTTTTCTAATAGACTTGGTCTGTTAAATAAGAGCCAGTGCCAGGGCTATTGTGGACATTACTGACAGTGTTACAGTGAGTAGCCCAGCTTTCATGACTGTCCAAAAGCTGAGATCCTAAAAACTGTCAGCATGCTGCCTATGCTTCCAAGCTTTTCCTTTAGCTGTTCCCAATCTTCCAGCACAAAAAGCTCTTTAGTGCCAGCATCAGGCACTACTGAGTAGGAATACCTGCTCTCCTCTGCTAAGCACTAACATCAGCTTCTACCAGAGCTCGGAGAGATGGCAACTCTGGACCAGTGAGGGGACATCTCTACTCCCACTCGGCTTTATGACTCTTCTTGTGATAAATATTTTTTTTTCACAGTCCCAATATGTAAATTAACAGCTTCTCCTGAGTTTTTATCTCTGTTGCTTTATTTGTTTTAAAAAGCATTCCCCTGCTTCTTCAAAATTAGTCTCAAGGAAACCTGTAGTATCTAAGAACAGAATTCACAGCAAACTCCCTTCTTGCAGCTGCCTTCAAATAAATTAAAAAATTAAAGAGGGTGAAAAAAATAATCTGGTGCAATGCTGGCAGAGAAGACACACATACTGTACCAAGAACTGTACAGCCCAGAAATTCTGATTGACACCCTTGCACCCAGCTGAGTTTACAGCATTTGGTTCCTTGTCAATGCAAGGGTAACCCTGAGTTTTCCTTTGCCACACCAGTACCTCACAAACATGACTTTCTGGATTTCTTGTAGCTATTCCAGTGGAATGTTTTCTTCCCCTCCTGTTTTTGCTCTTCTTAGATGTGCCTTGTCTAATTCATACTTAAAAGCTGTTTCTCAATTCCAGAACAAGTCCTTGATCCAGAATAGGTTTGCAGCACTTACATCTTTTCATGCCACTGACCACCAATATCACCCAAAAATCTTCTTAATTGATGTGGAACTGAAATACATCAGGTTCCCCAGATATTAAAAACTGTGCAAGGCCATCTAAAAATCCCTATACCATGTGTCTACAGTATCAATGTAGAAAAAGTCTTGTAAAAATTAAACACTTACCTGTATTCTCCGATTCCACAAATAAGCAAAATCCTTTTTCGCCAGAAGTGATTTGTGAGCCCCCTTAGCCCTTTCTTTCCAGAATGCCCAAATTTTGTAGAAAATCTTCTTCTGGGAGCTGCTGGTCATCTCTTCCATCAATCTTCCCAACCGCTTGGAGCCACAACAGCCTGGTTTTTAAACCATGAGACTTTTGGAGTTTGTTGCCTCTACAAAGTCTCTGTCATTTCTGAGTCATTTGAGGACAATTTCTAAGAACTGCGCTAATTCCTTCATGGACAGCCTACAGCTCTTCAGTGAGGTTTGTCATTTCTATACTTGTGAAAACTTCCACTACTTGTTCTCAGTTCTACACGCCGGTTGTGCTAAAAAGAGAAAATGACAATGAAACTGCATATTTATTTCAGACATTTCTACTTGAAGCTCAGATACAGTAGCAACTTCTTTGCTCATACTATGAAACTTCTTTCCAGAGAGAAATCAATGCAAAAACCCCTTCCTTTTGGCTTCTCTGAGAGCCACATCACCAGTGTTTTTATTGTCGTCTGTTCCTTTCTAACACCTCCACTTCCACCAAATAAAAATCAGCCTCTGGCACAGCTCAATCCATACAGCTCAGCTGCTGTTCAGTATCTCACGTGGACAGTGTTCTCACAAGCAACTCAGTTATTTTACTTCAATAAAATAACTGGTTTTTATTGTATCTTGGCTGAAAGGTAGTCATAACACCACCATCTCCCATAAAAATGCACCCTGCCTCTGTACACCACTACAGATGAGTAACAGATCAGAGACCACAGAATAATTTTTCTAAGCACAACTAAAAAATGGTCAAAGTACATTGAGTTTACTATCTTCAGTCTTAAAATTGTGGCACTGATTTCGCTGTGCAGTGTTCCCTGGGATTAGCATATGTGTAAACTTCAGCTTATTACCCTCCGTGGCATTAACATAAAAGGAGTACCAGAGAGCTTTCCTGATGTTAAGTTCAGATCAAGCAGCAGCCAACCACTCATCTCTTCTGCATTGGTGGAATTCACTCCATTGATTCTCTACACAAAGTCCAAGAAATATCCAGCTAATCCCTTCAGTGGCAGTTAGACATTATCAAAAGTGGTCCCACAAAGGCCTGCAGAGCACCCTGCTCCACCCAGCTGGCACTGAGATCTCATGTAACACGCTGGGTTGGCCTGTTAAGCTCAGCTCCAGAAAACTCTCATCCTTGGACAGCCTCCCATAGCAGCAGGAATGTAAAAGTTGACAAAAGGAAAAGCAGCATAAAGCAGAGTTATTGTTCTAATGCAGAGCTCTTTTGTAATGAGTCTCATCCTAAAATAATGCTTTGCATTCAAGTTATAATAGACAATAATGTATACATATAAAGAATCCTAGATATTTATAATGGAAAATACTAATAAAATATTGACCCAAATTCCATGATCAGCTATGTTGTAACACAGGATACAAACTGATTACTGGTATTGCATTAAGAAATACAAAGAAAATACAAAAGTGCAGCAGTTGCTACCTTATTAGCATAAAATTAAAGCATCCAAGTGCATAATTAACTCAAAACATTAAAGGATTCATCTTTAGAGTCCAAATAATTCCTTAAATTCATGTCTTTTAGGAAAATGTTTTTGTCACCCTGAAGAGTTCTCTTCACTGCAGGTTAATACTTTGAAGTCAGACAACACAAACTAATATAAAAGCCAATACATTAATATAGCAGAGAACAATAGCTGCAAAATGCTATCAGCATATTTATATTCCAAGTTCCATTTATGTCTATAATTAAGAATATAAACAATCATAACTCTTGCATAAGATAACAAAAATTAAGTATACATACAAAATACAACACCATAGCATTGTGCTGCCAGTGTTACATGTATTATACACAAAAAGACAGGAAGATAATGCTTAGTACTACTATAAGATATATTAAAGTTGATTCCAGCAATTGCACTATTTCATAATATAAGCAATTTCAGTCTCAAACTCTGGCAGAAATACAGTGAGTGCAACATTTCATCATCTTATTTCAAATGTACTATAGCACGGTTATGTTTGTATTTTCACAGATAAAGCTGAACAAATCAAGGGACACTAGGCTTTAAATCATCTGTATGTAGGGTTTATTAAACTATTTTTAGAAGAAACAATGTAAACAAAATATTTTTTCCACTGTGAAGTTTCTTATGGCTCATTATAGTACCGCTGCATATAATTTATACTCATCTCAGTGGATTTTGGTGGGTCATTCACACCCAAAGAAAGAGAAATACTCTTACTCTAGGAAAACGAGATGTAATTACAAAACCACAAAAATCAGCCCTATTCACAAAAAAAATCGTATCTACTTTCAGTTATTTTTCATTCATTGTGTCAAGGATTTTCATGTATGAGTTCTTACAGTGTCCTGTCTTCCCTGTAACATCAAATAACAAATTAAGGGGTGGTGGTACTGACACTAAATATGAAAATCAGGTGAATTCCCAATACTGATGATATCCTTCATTATTTCCCTCTTCTGGATCATTCTTGTTTCCTCAACTTATTTTTAGTTTTCTTCAATAATAAGCCATGGTATTCAAAAAGACCAATCAAACCTCTGTTTTGTCCTAAAAAACTTGATTTTTTAAGTTGTCATTCCTATTACAACATCTTTCATTTTAGCCTGATTTTTAAAAGAAATGATGGTTACAAATCTGTGCTGTCCATAGAAGCAAGCATATTTATGCTACAAAGATTTCCTAGAAATTTTGAATTTAAGTCATTTCAATTAAAATGAGAAAGAAACCAAGTACCGATGACTTTGATGAAGAAGGTAACAGGTGAAAAAATGCTATCCATACTTTTAAAGATTTATGCAAGAAATAATCCATTTATGCACAATCAACACCAGGCACAGGGGAACCCACCTGGGAGAACACCATCAGGAATGTATCTCCTGCAGGGAAGGCTTCGTGTGTGCTATAGCTTAGAAACTAGCAATGACACAGAAAACAAGGCTTTACTGACCAGGCTGTTTGAAGAACTATTTATAACACCACATCCACAAGAAAGCTAGCTTCTAATTTGTTAAATTACCTTTAGTTTGTGGATTTCTTCTTCCTTGCAACTAAATTGTCAGATTCCAATAGTTATATACGCTTCACTAACTTTTTACACAATGATGCATTTTTTCCTTGCCTCCTGACCTTCTGTATCTGTGCATTTTGTTCTTCTGTGTCTGCCTCAGCTCCCTTGGAAGGCAGAACATGCACCACAGGGCCCATTCTGATGACTTCTGTGCCCCAGAGGCTCACAGGCTAGCTCATCTCTTATTACAATGAATGCAAACAAACCATCAGTTAACAGACAGCTGCAACATCCTTCCAAAAGAATAGCCTTTAAAAATATTGTTTACTTGTCTGAACAGAAGATATCCTCTTACTCTTCAAAATAACTGACTGATTGATAGGTAGGCAAAAGCATTTGCTTTAACAGAATCAGACTGACATCAGTTTTCATGTTCTCTGCTGTCTGAACTTTATCAAGCTGATCAGATTTGTAATTCTCCTGAAGCACATCAAACCAAGCTATAAATTATAGTCCTTTCCTACAGTGAACTTGTGGATTTGTCCAGTATGAGCTAGTGAATAACAAATTCAACTATGGTAAAAATCCATTGTATAAACTGCATTTTCCAACTCCTGAAACAAAGAAATGGTCCAGCTTCTTACAACAACTTCATTTGGCAGGAAGATGAGAGAGCTGCAACTTACCCAACTGTAACTTTGTCTTTTTACCTGGCTGTTGCAGAATGGTTTCAGGTAAAACAGAAACCAAAGGACACACATTAATAATCATAATAAATAAATATTCAATCCTCCTTAGGTAAACAGAACTTGTACAATTTGCACAATTCATAAATTATGCATATAATTGGTAAACCTCTACTGATGTAGAACACAAAAAACTGATTTAAAAAATTACAGGTTGGAAAAAGCCAGTGACCAATCCAAAAAACCCAAATAAACAAACAAAACAACTTGGCAGAAGCCTTGAAAGATGGAAAACTGAAGTCTGTAAACATGAAAGACAACATGAAAGACTTACTACTCCAACAGTTTAATTGAATCAAGATAACTGAAGCTGCACAGACAGTAAAACCAGATAAAGTGCAAAAAGACATCTGTAAACTATCAAAGAAAATACACAATTGGCTCTACCTCAGCTTTTTATCAATTTAAATCCTCCATGTGGATGTTTTTACAAATTTTAGAATAAAAACTAACATTCTAAAAGACACTTCTAAGTTTTTTCAGGCCTCAAGCAACATGACCTTTTCCTTCAAATCAACTATCTAGTATTTGTAGTCAATAAAGGGAGAATAAAAAATTAGCAGATGAACTCCTAAGGGACATTAAGTATATGCTGTCCTCACATATTCAAATGTGGTTTTGCTATGTTTTTTATAGAAATATCTTCATACAGTCTTCCAAAACAAAATTAATCATGCATTCTCACAGGCCATTATTGACAAACTCTACCATGAGAGAGAAGAAACAGAACATTGAAAAACAGGGACTATAAAACAGAGTCTGAATATAAGACTATTTTTTTAGCATTATTTCTTCCCAGTCTCTCATGCTTGCCATGCAATTATAACAACCAACATCACACTGATTTTTGACATAAATGTCAAAAAATTACCAGTTCTTAATGTATTAATTGCCTTTTTCTTGCAAAAGGATGACTACTACTGGTATTTTTTGCAAAAAAAAAAATTTAAAAAAAAGCTTCAACATTGTTTTGCCACGTTAGTCCTTTTGTCTTCCATCAGCATCTGCAGTCAATTACTGCTTTGGTCAAAGGTCCAGTGGTTTCTTTTAATTTTATTTTAAGAGAGGAGGCACAAACTCAGAGAAAAGAGTTGTAAGTCCTGCAGTTTCAAATTCCTTTTGTAGCTCCTCCGGTGCCAAGTATTCTTTGACTTCAAACGTTTGAAACCTACATTGTAAAAGGGAAACTCATGAATATGCCTGGATTTGTCAGAATGTAATTATCGATTCTGTTACTTTTCTATCCACAACAGTACTAAATGATACCTTTTATGCTGGGACTGTACTTCTGTCTCACAAAGCACTCTCATCATTTTCTCTTTGCATTTCTTTCCACTTGAGTCCACATCTACCTTAGAAGTTTTCTGAAGAATCAAGTACTCCTAAATGACAAAAAAATCCCAAAATATTATACGTCACCTAGTATTTCCAAAGTTTAGTAAAATGCAAAAGCTCACTCAAAATGTAGTCTTTTTTTCAGAACATAGCAATGAAACTTTGAAAGTGCCATGCCAAAAAGTGTACAACTGCTTCTATTCATCAGTTCTAAGTAGGCCTAACTGATTAAGAGAACATGAGTTAAAAAGCCAAAACATTCTCCTCCAACATCACCACAAAAACCCACCTAAGACAGTGGGAGTTTGTACGTACAGACAAGAATTTCAAAGCCCAGGCATGCACTAGGAGTAGCACGTGGTTTTAAGTCAAGGAAAGAGACCATTAGCAATTATTTAGAAATATGTCTATTATTAATTCCTCACCAAAAATTTTTCCACTTCCTGGGGCATTTGGGAAACATGGGAAACTGAATCTAGATATATTAAGGTCAGGAAACAAAGGGATATGAGGTCTAATTCCAGTGGGAAGCAAAGCAATACAGGCCACAGGTCTACAGCTACCACTGTAGACAGAACAGAACACTTTCTTTTTCTTAAATACAGAATAAAGTTGCTGGGTCTTCCTACTCTCATAATGATCAATTTGCTTCCAAAATTGTTAATCTTAGAAAAACACACACAAAATATTCAGACATGGAGGTTTCAGTGGTAAATCGATAGAACTAGTCAGCATTCATTGTTCCTGCACCTTAATGCTGCTCCTGTCACCCTGAAGAAGAATCAATATTATCTTGCCCATGAACATCAGTCTTCCAGTCAGCCTTAGATTTGAAGCCCATTTTTCCACAGTTTTCACATATTTTGCCTTTGCTCTCATGTGATCTAAATGCAAAAGGAGCATCCAGATACCATCTTCTGTTCCTTTTGACAAAGTAGTTTTTTCATTGCAAACTGCTGCTGATTGCTTAATGACTTCTTTAAGATGCTGCTGTACCCAAAGAATCAGATCGTGTACCATGGGTTCAGAAAGATGCTTCTTTGCTTGTTCAAGTAATTTCTCTTTCACATCCATGCACTGGGCCCTTGTAAGCTGGTCTGAGTTAACAGAAATATCTGGTAGAGTTGATGGGTAATTGACTGGTAAATGAAATAACAGCTTTAAAAGTACATCTGTATTCAGCACTTCTTTCACACTGATTTGAATTCGAAATGAGATTCCATGTATCTCTGGAAAACAGAAAGAAAACCCCAACCTTAATAGTTTTCTTGAAGTTGAAATACATATATATCATTAAATCATGTTATTTTCTTTAACAATTCAACTCAAATAATTGACATTTCCTATAAAATAAAATGGGGTGGGTTGTTTTGTTGTTTTTTTTTTCCTGCAGGGTGGGAGCTTGCAACCAATGGCTCAATCTATACCTGCAGGGAATCCTGAAATGAAACACTTCTATAACATAGTAGAAGAAAAGTTATTAACACATTCTAAAAAGCATTCACACCTTTTGGCTCTTTCAAAGTCTAGACAAGCCAGTAATAAAGAATTGTCTCTCTCAAACACATAACTCAGCTTCCACAACTCAACAGCAAAAGCAAGGGCAACTGAAAATAGTGACTTTTCTGGATGGACTCAGCACTGCCCTAAGTTTACCCCTAAAGAAATCACTAAGACTTCTAACATCAATACTAATGCAAGGCAAACAGACTTATACCAAGTATTTTTTAAGACAATCACTCAAAAGCAGTTCCACACTAAGCAAAGACTTGGAAAGAAAGAAGTCAGACCCTTTGTCCCCTACAGCTTGCAGAGAAAATACACTTAAATCTTTTCTGCCAACTCCTCTACAACAGTTGGAATGACATAAGAAAACCATCTCTGTCAGACACCTGACCCTAGATACTACATATATAATAAATATGCATGTACTCATATTAATGTATGTTTCTATATCATCATAGCTGTTCAAAATCTGTTGTAAGTCTACTGAAGAATAGAATTATTTTCAGAGTGAAAAGGATACACTAAGTACATAGCAGGAAAGGCTGAAGATCACATCATCATGATACTTCATATAATAAAAGATGCTTAATATGAAAATTATTTACAGTATTTCATTAAATTAAGCCTTCTTAACCAGAAGTTCCACAGAAAAACAATACAAAACTTGACAAAGTGAAAAGCACGGACAAAGACCTAACCTATTTTCACTCCTCTGCCATGAAGTAAGAGGGTATCAATCAGACAAAAGATGATCTTCTTCAGATGTTCTCTGCTTCACCCCTTTGATGCATTCTAAACACTTCACTCCTTTTCTTTCAAAAATTGCTAAAATGTCAGGTTGATTCACTCTATGAGGGCAGGAGAAGCCAGATTTGAAAGGCAGATTAGAGGAGAGCTGAGTTTCAGAGCAGGTCTTTTGAAGTGACTTGCACTCTTCCCCCTCTACCTTACCTTACCTTCTTTTACATGACAGTCAGATGAATTATATTTGATTAGTATTGCTGATGCCACTAACCAACCTCTCAAAGTGCCTCTCACATAAAATGTACGATTTTAAATTTGAAACCTTAAAAAAGTAAAAGAACCTAAAAGTGACTTGGACAGATAGAAGTACTTTAGAGAGCTTATCCAAAGGCTTGTTTTCAAACCTCCTTCCTGGGTCACACAAAGAACTCTCAAGGTCAGAGAAGTCAAAAAATAAAATCAGCAAACCCTCCAACAAAAATCAAATTCTAGCAGGAGTATGAAGTCTCCAAGTCAAATCCAGTGGTGAAAGCAGTAGATGCAATTCCAGTGAATTCAATGAAATCACACCCAACCATGTCCATATTTATAGGCACCACATGCCAAAAGAGTCATTTCCTGCCAACAAGAGTTTGTCTTCTATCATCCAAGTCCCTATCAAAGGTTCCATACTACTTTTAAGACAAATGTATTCCTCAGAAAAACACCAGCCTCGGAAGAAGACTTTTGCACATGGTCAGTAGCTACCAAGGAGGACATCAAGCCTTCCCACTCCTAATTTCTGTCTTTTGCTGCCCTGGCAGATGTTTCTTCCTGGGCACCAGCAGCAGTAGCTCCTCTGCCATTACGCTGGGCTCAGCACACATAATCACAGACACAGGCAGCAAACCTGCCCTGCATGTCCTGGGGCTTCCAGCAGCCTCCTGGCACACACAACCATTGCACCAGACACTGCTGCTGCCCATGCCCCTCAACTGCCCCCACTCAGGGCAGCCCCACCTGGCACACAGCCAGATGGCACCTGTCTGAATGGGGCGTTACTGAAATCCTGCCTGCAAATCACTTTGTGTTAAACTATGTTGTCACAAGATTTTAAAATAAACAGCCTATACAAGTTGAAAAACACTATCACCAGCTTAATTACAGTGACAGAAAAGCATGTTACCTTTCTGATAATCCTCCTAGGATTTTTCCACTAGCTTGTCACAACATATCTCACCAACTCAGAAGCAACAGAGGGACAGACAGACCAACCTGCCCCTCCAACAAGGGCCTCCTGCTGCAGTGATGTTATTCTTAAACGTGCAAAAATCTCATACCTTTCCTTGCGATGAACTAATCTGAAGGAGGCAGAACAGCCTCGCATCCCAAGGTGTATCACCCTGAGCCATCAGGAAAAGCCCAGCTGTGCTCATTTACATCTGCTTCAGACTTACTTTCAAAAAGAAGAATCGGTTCAAAACCTTTGCAGGGCTACAGCATCTAAGTTTATTTAAACCCTGCAGCGTCCATTTTCTGCACCAGCGCTGCAGACACTGGCAGAACAAAGAGCAAACCACCGGCGCCCTGCGCAACCTGGCTCCAAAGAAATATTTCCTTTGTTTGCACATGCTACAAGGGCTGAGTTGTCTTCACAGCAACATGATGATTATTTCTGAAATAAAAGGTTGGGTATGACTGTTCTGCTGGCATTTAATGTGCTAATCAGACTAAACTCAATACATTTTAACTCATTTCCCCCCATAGCAGCATGCTTATCAGTATATTTAGCTCTAGCGTACTTCAGATTTTTTTCTTATGTTCCATGTCAAGCAGACAGATATCCCCCTCCTCTCCTGCCCAAAGGCATTTTATGCAACACATACAGTCTATTTTTAAATTCAGAAAATGGCACCTACTAATGTACAAGCTTAGAATATCTAAATATATTTTTATAGCAAGCTTGGTGAACAGACCAAAAGAAAGAGATTAACAATTAAATGATGGATTTATATCTGTAACACTAATCTTTGCAAATAGATATGTAAGGTAAAAAAGATATGCTGTAATTAGTTTATTTAAATTCATCCACACATTGGTTTTGATAAAAACACATTTTACATTCTGAATATTTCATTGTTAAATTCCAAAAAGCCAAAGTTTATACCATACCAAGAGACCTGTAAAAGCATTCTCTTACATTCCTCAAAACCACAAATCCCCAGTGGCCTCCTTTTTGATCCCATGGATCTACACACAAATTACTCTTAATGTCTTAGAGATTGCATAACATAACAGTCTTCCTGGAAGTTATGTCTGTGCACCCTTGGTCAATGACAATTTACATGGTTTGAAGAGATAAAGCAAATGTAATCTAATGACTGGAGCACAAGTTAATTGTATACTGACTAGAGATTCTGCAGCTCCAACAAGTAAATTCCAAGAGTAAGAAAAATACCAATAATCATTATTGTAAAATAATCTTTTCAATTCCAGTAGAAAACTATGCAAACCTATCAAATATACCTGATCTTACCATATCATGAATACAGCCTGGTTAAAGGCCCTCCAAGATCACATAACATCAATATAAATAGTCTACTCCCATTGTGCACTTGTGGCACCTTACTTTATGTCCAGCAGGAGTTTTAAACCTTTTAGATTCCGGTAACTTACAAATACAAAATCATTTTTCCATATATGAAGCACAGAGAAGAACGTGCCTGCATTTCTCAAAAGATTTAGAGGAACAGATGTGTATGTGCAATGTTCAGATATGCTCACGTTTTTTTAGATTAACATCTGATAAGCCTGGATACTTCTTTTTCAAACTAAGCCCAAAATAACATTCTTGGAATTTTTCACTTAAAAATAAAGCTCAGTAGAAACATTTCATCGATCATATTCTAAAGATACAACCCTAAATACCAATTTAAAAAAATAAATGGCAGATTTACATGCCTGCACTGGAGCAGGAGGTGTGTCATGTATATCTAGATATAAAATTGGTGGGTTTAGATGACTGTGGTTAATTGTGCTCTCTGCAGACATTAATGCCTTCATCCAAACTCTCCCCTCAAGCAGTCACCTACAACAGGACAGCTGCCCAGGACAATATCCACATATTCTGAATATCTCCAGTGTGGGAGACTCCACAATTTCTCCCAGCAGCCCTCAGCACTTAGTCACCCTCACAGTAAAAAAAGTTTCCTTATCAACCCCAGTTCTTTAGGGCTGAATAGGTACATGTGCAGACAAAATCTGACAGCAGGCCCCTACATGCATCTTTAGCAGCATTCCCCAGGACTTCACTGCCGTCCAACCAGCAGGAAGCTGCTCCCTGTCCATCGCTGTGCTGGGCAGAACTCTGCAAAGGCTCCCAGACAGCAGGGACCTGCGGTACACAATACAGGCTTACTCTTTGTGGATATATGCATGTGTATCTCTCTCCAAAAAATATCTACGAGTTGTCACATCTGTGGTAGGCACAAAATTTAGGAAAAGCCTGAATCTAGACACCAACACTTGCATATCCTACCTGACATTTAAGCCTGACTGAACTGCTGTTGTACACTGGAACTGCTGAGATTGATGCTGAAGGGGCATCTTCACAACACTGTACTGCACAGACTGAAAAAAAACATCTCGTAGTACTGTGTTCTGATCAGTGGTCACCATAGGTGGCGCAGAAACCATCACGGCATCTACACTCCCTGCACTCCTTGTCTACAGCATCCAGCAGCCGATGGGAGCAAGTACTACAAACCCCGACAGACACGGCACAGCAGCCTGGGTCCCCTGTAAAGCCTACAGCCGTACACATCTGGCTGAAGCAGGAGTAACATCTGGCACATCACAGTGCCCAGGTAGTCAGCTGACCCAGAAAAATACAGAGATAACCCAATGTTCCTCACGCACTGCAACAGCTGTACCCTACTCAGTATTGCCAGACAAATACACGGTCTCGTTAACAAGCTTCACCTGCCTATCTGCCCAGAGAGCAGCCAGCCGCCCCCAGCGCTGCCCCAGGCTGGTCCCTGCCCAGAACCGAGCAGGGCCCGCGGGCCTCGCGCCCCAAGCGAGGCGCCAGCGCAGACACCGGCGGGGCGGGCACCCGCGGCAAGCGACGGCGGCGAGCCCCGCCGGGAGCGGCCCCGAGCGCTTCCTCCAGGGCCCGGGTCGGCCCGGGAGAGCCCGGGCCGGGCCGGGAGAGCCCGGGCCGGGCCGGGAGAGCCCGGGCTGTGGACAGGGAGCGCGGCCGCATCACCTGAGGCCGCCAGCACCTCGCAGGCGCCCGGCTCGCAGTAGATGGCGGCGAGCGCCGACAGCTCCTCCCGCGCCGGCTCCGACATGGCCGCCGGCGCGCGCCGCCGCGCCCCCTGCCGGCCGCGGTGCCTGCACCGCCAGGGGGCGCCGCCAGCCCGGACCGCGCCGCAGGGAGGAGAACAAAATGGCGGCTCCGCCCGGCCCCGCGCCCTGTCCCTGTCCCTCCTCCCGTCCGCCCGGCCCTGTCCCTGTCCCTGTCCCTCCTCCCGTCCGCCCGGCCCTGTCCCTGTCCCTGTCCCTCCTCCCGTCCGCCCGGCCCCGTCCCTGTCCCTCCTCCCGTCCGCCCGGCCCCGCGCCCTGTCCCTGTCCCTCCTCCCGTCCGCCCGGCCCTGTCCCTGTCCCTGCCCCTCCTCCCGTCCGCCCGGCCCTGTCCCTGTCCCTGTCCCTCCTCCCGTCCGCCCGGCCCCGTCCCTGCCCCTCCTTCCCATCCGCCCGGCCCTGTCCCTGTCCCTGCCCCTCCTCCCGTCCGCCCGGCCCTGACCCTGTCCCTGTCCCTCCTCCCGTCCGCCCGGCCCAGTCCCGAGCACTCCGAACCTGAATCTCCGTCCCTGCCCCAAGGTGCGGAGCGCTGTGCCAACAGTACCATTATGATGCCTGGAAGATAGGCTGGAAATAAATCCTCAGAGAGCAATGTCTACAGAGCAGGTATTTGTTCACAGCAGCCTGGTGGTGAGGAGGATATCTCTACCTGCTGACCCACCTTTGTCACGGGCTGTGGTACGTTTATACAGGAACTGGTGCTTAGTGGTGCTGTGTCACTACAACATCATATAGGCGCCATACATTACGTAATATGATCTCATGGTTATTAGACCATTAGAGAGGCTTGTGCCTCCCCAGTTCAGGGCTCATCGGAGGTCTTTGATGAAGGCTTCCAAGGTCTTCTTCACATCTGAACTATTCAACTTTGTCTTTGGAGCATGCGCAGTTACAGTGTTCCTGGGTCTGGTCTTGACTGGCCTAAATTCTTTGTTTTGTGGCCAGTTGGCTTTGCATTTGCCAATTTTTCATTAGTACTATACTTACCTGTCTCTGAAGCTGTCCACCTGACATGTTTTTTCTTCTTTTTTGTCTATTCAGCATTAAACAACTAGTTAACCATATGCTAGATATTACATTGTATAAAAAGTTATTTATATCAGGTTATATAGATATAAAAAACTGATTCAGGTTATCTAGATAGCAAGTTATATAGATATATAAAAAGTAATTATTTAAGTTATATTGATATCAGGTTATATAGATACATCAGGCTATACTGGTATCTTGTAACTCAAGCTATATAAGCACATTGTAATTTTGATCTAAGTTATATAGGCATATTAACTCCCAGGCAAAATCATCCAGTATGTCCCATAATTACAAAATCTCTTTTAAAAGCAAGGGCTGTGGTGGGGGTACTTCTTAGGAGAGTATATCCTGCTATTTCTAACCCCCTAAGTTGTGTTGAAATAACAAGGACTAAGAGCTGGCTGAGCAGGGGAGGAGGAAGATGCTGGGAGGGAGCAGCACAGCCAGGCTGCTGTCAGGAAGAAGGCTGTGGTGGAAATTAGCCTTAGAAGTGCCTCCATTCCATTATTAAGAACTTCCTTGCCCTGGTCTTTCCCCCTTCTCCTCTGCCACTCTGCATATTCCATTTTACCTGTTTAAATAAAAAAGTCGATGTAAATGTCTTTTGAATTGACACTATCACAAGACATGGTGGTCCCTATGAATAAGTTACTGCACTCTGACATTTGGAAGTCATCAAATGAGACAGTATAATGTCAGCTTGATATTTTTCACTCTATGAAAATATCAGCTTCATGTCAAAGATCTAAATTCCATCTTAATGTAATAAATTTTCATGTATTCACAGACAACTGAAAATGCTAAATATTTAAATTTGAAATGAACATCTACAGTTACAATCTGGCCTTCATATTGCATTATTATGAAATTGAAAGTCAAGATCTTATTTCCCCTCTTTATTTCTTCAAGCATGGAAGTGTTTGATAGAATTTTAGCCATATTCTCTAAATGGATACTTCCCCATCAACATGTGGCAAATAAAAAAAAAGTTTCACTTTTTAGTCAGCCTATATTAAACCAGCTCCAAGATCCTGTCACAGAACAATTGTGCCACCAGTATCTTCCACTTTGCCTGACAAGGCAAACAGACTGCAACCCTTCATACATAGGTTAGATTAATCTTCCCAGGGTTATTTGCAAAAGCAGTATCCTTTGCCTTCCACTCACTGTAATTACAGCCTCAATTGGGTGTTGTTTCAACAACCACTAGTGAATATACACAAAATGGTGCATTTAGACCAGTTTTGCCATAACCTGAGTGGCAAATCAGAGGAGGAGTAGACAGACATTTGGAAAAAAGTAAATTTGGAATATCCATCTGTATCTTTTTACCATCAGTTCCATGCCAGGCCCTTTGCCACGACCTCGATCGTAACTGCAGGCAGTGCTAAAAGCACATCCTGCAGAAGGCATTAAAGGACACAAGGGAGTCTAAAGTCACTGCAGGTGCCCATTTGGGGCTCACAAGACCACATAAGGAATGAGGAATCCATAACCACGGGAAGTTGACAGCTGACCAGTGCAACACAAACCACTTCTGCCTTTTGTCACTGCTGCAGGACAGCTGCAGTGCCTGTATTTTCTGATACCACACTGCTGCCAGCTCTAATGCAGCCAGAATGGCATTGTCAGAACTGTCCTTACCCGAGTTAATAGCAATGCTTTTTCAGAGACCTGAGAAAGAAGCTACCATTTCTCTAAAAACAATTGTGTTATTGCAGTGGTAGAAGTCTTAGCCAAAGCGGCTTGTACAAAAATGGCAGAGAGAAACCAACAGGAAACTTGTAAAAAATCTCTCCAAATAAACTAAGGCAAAAGCTTGAAGGAAACAGAAAGAGAAGCAAACCCAGTAAATGTGAAAATACATGATAAAACAGAGAAGTATTTTAATCCTAGTATTCTTAAGTACAACTAGTGGAAAAGTTTTTTTTTTTTTCTCCTGTGTTTTTTTACAGTTGAAATAAACTCATTTAACAAAAAATTTACATTGCAAATTAAAGCTGCCAAAAATTGCATGCTTTGCTCTAAGGTTAAATTCAGCATTTTCATGAGGTTTTGCTTTTCAGTTCTTGAAAATGAGGCAACAAATTCTCAGTGATATATAAAAAAATACTTAATTTGAGGGAAAAACAAAGCAGAGGAAAAACCTTTTCTATTACTTTTCCTTTTAAGTATTTTAGAACCAAGTTTTTCAAGGATTTGTGATCTAGCAGTGCTTTTTAAAGGCACTTGCATTTATCCTCCATGCATCAAACTGCTCTCAGTCAATTCCCTGAGACACTTAATCTTTTGGCAGATGGAAACTCATTTTGAAAGTGTACTAATGATCAATTAAAGCATTAGCTATCTCTGCAGACAGGAGGTTTATGGGGTCATAGTCTTCAGAAGCTGGAGGCAAGAACAGCAGCATGCTAGCAAAATAGCTAAAACTTTCTGTAGTTACTACAAAATTGGCATAACACTGGAAAACAAAACACATTACAGTCTTTTTTTTTTCCCCATAATATGTAGAAAACAAATGTGATGGTTTCTATTTTATGAGAGAGGCCATGGTCCAAACTGAATATCAGCAACAGAAATAATCTAATCTTTTCAATTTTCTTAATGAAGCCTAATAACTATCCTAATAACTTCCAATAAATTTACATAATCCTTTGAAAATTGGATTAATTCTGACTCCAGTCAAAAGTATGTACCCACACTGCAAATAGGCAGACCCCTATTGTGGGGAGCTGCCACTGGAATCTGTGGCTCCCTGGTAACAACATGTCATTTCACACATGGCCAAGGCCCCACAATAAGGTCTGCAGTACCTTCTGCCCAGAAGTTTCTATGCAATGTGATGTACAAGTAGTAAGACCAAATAATGTAACTATCACATTCATAAAAAATATGATTATTCCTTTAGGAGTTTGACAAGCCATTTTTTCTTGAAGGAGATGCATATAAAAGCAATTAGCCATCTAATGCAAACTAAAATGGTTGCTTTTTATGACCTGACATGTCTAATATGACCACAGATTCCACTGATGAGAGAATCAATACTTACTTGATTCACTGCATAAATATCTTTGCATGCAATTTACCTTGTACAGAGGTAGAATGATAAACAGAATACATTTTCTTTCAGTGAGAGTAAAGATGGATGAAGTTGCCCACTAAAAATCTGTAAAAAGCTAGCAATCCTGTGCATTTTTTAAAGTAACATATGTAAAGATACTTGTGGGTAGGAAAGGGTGTGATACTGAGGAGATAGGCACATCTAGCATTGAGTACTATATTCTAGTCTCAAAATGTTCAGCTTCCACATCAAGTACATTGGCTTGTGGAACCTTACTACACATGGCTTCTCCTCCAGGTGTAAGCAAAGGAGACTGAGAATTAGCAGGCCATATCATTTAGTCAGTGCTGGGAACAGAAGTCTTTAAAGTGATGGCTCTGAAAGAGGCATTTCTACCCTCCATAAAAAACAAACTTTAGTAGAAGTCCAAATATTAGGAAGTACTTCTTAATCTGGCAGTTCCTTTTTAGCTGCTGAGCTACAGCTACGTATCTGCCTTCATCTTTTGTAATTTGGCACATTAGCTCCTCTTCCCCTGCACTTTGATACAAGAGCAGAACAAACACAATGGGAGTGCATAAGATGACAGACTATTTATGACCATTTTCAGAGCACTGAGAGGTCTTTTGTCACTCTCACACCTTTTGAAAGCAGAACAGTATTCATTAGTGCATTTGCGACTCCAAATTTACAGAGCACATTAGTCCTGATGGTAAATAAATTATGTAAACACTAGGCAGAATTTCACACTAAACTAGCATGCCTCTTTCACCTCATAATTCAAAAGCGGTAACCCAGAACAGTTTGCTTTGGCAGTAGAAAGTAGCAATAATGAAGATGGACACAACCATCTTCTTACAGCAACACAGTTTCTTTTACAGCAAAGCAGGGCAGAAATTTTAAGGCTTAGCTGAAAAATTCTTAGAGGGATTGAAGGTTGGACCATGGACATAGTATGAAAGGAAGGAGCAAAGGTGTTTCTAGGGGACAGGGGAAAAAAATAAATGAAGACTGACAGAAGAGCTACAAACTGCCTCCAAGGGCAAAATGCAGGATGACTCAAGAGTCAGGAATTCCAGGCATCCCGGAGAGGTCAGCCTCTGAATTACTCGCCAGTTACAGAGCACTCTTGCTGGCCAGATACAAACAGGACAAACTGCAGAAGAGCAGAGCTGGTCCCTTGTGACTGAGCAGGGAGGGTGCTGGAGGCAGAGCAGCAGTCTGGTGCCCCTGAACAGTGGCAGCAGTGCCAGGACCCCAGGGGAGGAGAGCCACTGCAGCCTGAAGCGACACGACTGCCAGCGGCCAAACCCCGTCCCGTCCGTACCTGAACGCAGAATGGCTTCCTGCTCCAGGAAATCAAGGTCACAACAGCTCCTGACTGCATGGGAATACATTATGCTGGAGTCCTTTTCACCAGTCCCAGTTTCTGGGCACTGCAACAGCCTTAGAACACATCTTCAGAGCAGGCCAGGAGGGCACCCATAACTTGTTTCATCTGCAAGAGTCAAAACACAATAGGTCAACAGGGCTTTGATACAGTAAAGCAAAACATAGGTGAACTTTTGAGTCTAAATAGAGAACTAATTTATAGAAGCAGCCATTCTTTAGTGAGTGCCTGCATTTTCCCTTTGGAATATGCACAAGGTTAACTTTAGCTTGGGATGGGTTCCAAAATTCTGTTTCAGCCTGACCAGGATTGGGAAGCTGGTGTCACTGCAGAATTCCCTGAAAGGACTTGATCAGGATACTTCATCACTTTCTTGGGCAACATGAACTCTCCATACCCTCCTATACTTGCAAAGAAAGGATGTAAATGTATGTATTTATGTATATACACACATTTATTTTAATACAGCCTGAACAATAGTTTTTCAGTTAAAACATCCTTCCTAAGGATTAAAAAAAGGCCAATGAAAATCACCATTTTTCAAATTTACACTGGAATTATAATAATTTTAATTCTAACATCTATGCATCGTGCATCAAGAAACCCAAGCCTAAAGAAGAAAACTCCATTTACTTCCTTAAGTCTTACTGCTTGTAGAAATTAATTATTTTCATTTAGTCTTCTAGGATTTTTTTTAATTTCCTTGCATTCCTCTCAAGTTAGCCAGACTCAGGATGAATGTATTTTTTGTCATATGCTCTTATTCTGAAAACTGCTGTCTCAGTTAGCAAACACTTGAATTTAGTCCTTGGGTTTTGATTTGTTATTCACCTGAAAAATGAGACATATATTCAAAAATGTGACAATAGGTAAATTGTAGTAATATACAATAATACATAGTAACAATATCAAATATATACTCTATAGCAAGATTTTAATTATAACAGACTAGAATCTCATATGACAATGCAAAAGCTCATTTTAATAATTCTTACAGCTAAAAGCATGATTACCAAATACCAAAGTTAAGAAAAGTATCTTTATTTGTTCTTCTTTTAGTTTGATGACAAAGTAGTACTTTTCATTAACAGCAGCACAGAGAAGAACAATTTTGAACCTGTGATAGATGGAACATAACAGGAGATAGTAAACACATGAAGTGGCTTGTGACAGTTTCCCCAGATTTAGCAGCCATTACAATTTCCATGCTCTCAACATCACACTGCCAAAATCAACAAAGCAAACTCCTGCTTTTGAAGCTTCTGAAGTACTCCCTACAGTGGTGTAGCCTTTCCATATTTACTTATGACAAATACAGAATCCTCAGTCTAGCAAGTTGCCAAATACATAAACCAACAAATACCAAAAAAAAATCCCAAAGGAAAACAACCCACCACCCCAAAAAGAGAACTCCTCAATCTTTACTGTTAGAACAGAGCAGTTCCTTCATTTCCTTCATACAAACACTCTCTTTTATCTCATCCATACATTGCCTATTTAGATAAAATTTTTATCTTCCCTATAATATATATATATATATATATATCTGAATCACTGAAAAGGGGGAAAAGGAATAAGCAAAGTGGATATGGGTAAGAGAGTGATTTTCCTCTTAGGATTCTGGATAATATTTATTCCTACCATGCACAACAGTTGTCTCTGAAGTGGGAACTATTCATGATCACTAGAATTGTAAAGTAGGAAAACTACCCTGAATAATTTTTCCCTAAATGAGAAGTGACTTTCCTGAAATATTACAAGGGACTTCCTATCAAAAGAGGAAAGGGAAAGGGAAAGTTCCAATGTCAGTTAAACATAGGCCACTTTCAGAAAATGAAATGTACAGCTACCTTCCCGTTAAGGTTGGGGAGTTTGAAGAAGGCAGCTTCCCCCATTTGAGAAGCTACACTGTGCTATTCTCTTACTCCCTTCCATTCCCAAGTGTTTTGCATAGCACCTGAAACTTACTGAGTCGCGCAAATTTAAAACTATTATAAGACTTTAAAAAAATTCGTTTCCCTTACTAAGCACAAACAATAATCAAATCTTTACGCCATGCATTGCCCTTAGAAAACACTCCAATCAACCTCCCTTGGCCCTCTTGATACCCTTGTAGCCCAGTTGCATACACACCTGTAATACACCTCCCTATACTCACGTGTGTGGCTGTCTAGTCACACCCCCTTGTGCAATTCCTTATTATATAAAAAAACATGCTTTGATAAATATCATTAATGCAACCAGGATGCCAAATGCAGATGCATTGCAGGAGGTTCTTTAAATAAGGCTTAGCTCTGTCCCAAATTCATTACATGACGCATATTACAGACCTGAAAATGCTGTAATAACGCATTTTCTTACATCAGAAAACCACCTCTTAAATATTCAAATAAATAGCCATTAAATAAAAATTTTGTCCTTTTAGAAAGGCTGTTTTAAAAATGATACTCATTTCCTGCTCCTAACAGGTGATCTTCAGTTCAAAGAAAAATTGCAGATTAAGGCATGAGTACATTCTCCTTTTCTACATAACATACCTTTAAAATACTCATACCACACTACACCTCCTTTAACTGATTAACTGTAGTTTTCTGAGAAAGTATGTATTTGAATAGGTAAAATGTCCATACAAAAACAAATACATGGTTTTGTTATGTAAATAAAGCGCGTAATTTGAAAGTGTCCATACCTTTTACCCTTTATTCATCATGGAGGTATCCAACTACTTTAAATATATGAAATAATTTATTAAATTTCCAGTTTTCAATAATCATAATACTCAAAACTCCAGTCAGAATCAGAATTGCAATGTATTTGGAGCAGCACTGCAAGTCATGAAATGAAAAGAAGGCAAGCTTATGCAGGATCTGAGACAAGTAAGAAAGGCTTCCCAATTCTTAAGAAAATTAAGATGCATGTTTTTGCCACTGTAACTTTATTATTCCAATAGAAACACCACAAAGCATTGGTGTACTTAAGGAGAAATTTCCCTGTCCTCCCTTCCCACCCTGAGAGAACAGTAGTGATGATGACAGCAATGACAGCTGCAGTGAACTTCTGTCTCAAGTCCTGGTATCCACACGTCCATTGTCTAGGAGGAAAGTGGTTACTTTTCAAGTACACACCACAGGAGCAGTTAGGAAGTCCAGCGCCACCAGGCCACCTTCACTCTGTCCCAGACGGCCGAGAGCGAGTCCAGCGCAGGGCGCACGTCCAGGATGGTGAACTGGTAGTTCTTGTCCACTGCTCCGCCGTCGTAGTAATCGATGACGTAGCGCACCTCCTTCCCACAGCGGTCAACGATCCAGTCGTGCCGATCAAAGGGCAGCTCGTACCTGCGCAGGACAGGGAACAGCCCATGGAGGTATTTTAATGGATATCATGAACCTGGGAGAGGGAGTCCAATTCAAGAGTTATTTGTCCATAAGATCTCACTAGTACTTCTATCTTCAGGCAATTCTAACTTGCAATACCAGTTCTGAAACATGTTTAAATTAATTCCACACCATGTTTTCAGACACACTTCTCCAGCATCCCATCTCAATGAAAGACCTTTTTCCCTGCCCACGTACCCCATCCATGAACGTATTCTAGCTCTTGGCGAGTACTCCTTCGCTTTGCCTCCAAACCGCATCAGTGATGGCCCACATGGACATTCCCTGCGCACACAATTCAAAAGGAAAATAGTTAACAGTCTTATTTTCAATGATTAAACCACTATGGTAATTTGTTTTAGCAACAGACAAACTGAGTAGAAGAAAGCAACAGTAACAAATTAATTTTTTTTCCTTTTTTCAAAGCTTTGAAAAGTCATCCACTTTCTGTCAGCACTTACTGCTGTAATTATAAAGTATCTCTGACATGCTCCACACCATTGTTCTAATTTGTCAACAAAGCAGTTCTCTGCAAATCTAATCCACAGATTTAATACATTAAAGAATAGAACCATAATCCAAACTACTGTGTAAAAATGATCACGGAAATTCAGAGAAAAATTTATAATACCAAATGCTTACTAGTCCCATGTCCTGCAGCAACAGGGACTACTCTGATCTAAAAAGTGACAGTCTGCTTTACACCAGTCATGCTAATCTAAGTTTACAACTCACATCTTTGTTATAACAAATATTCCATATGCAACATTTCACAGGTACATACACAGCATGTAGAGCTTCCCACTTCAAAATCTCCTTCCAAGCTTGCTCATTATTTTGATTATGAATCTTAATAATGTTGGTCATGTCTTCACTTGTTATGTCATCATCTTTCCACCTCCACCTAAAAAATAAGAACTTGAAAATAGTTTATAAACATTATAGCATAACAACTCTACCTTCCTAGCTTTTATCTGATGAACTTTTGAATGAAGATTTAAGGTTGTATGCAAGACACAAGACAAGTATGCAAACTTTTGGCTAATCTGCTTAAGCATCTTGAGAACCAGTTCATTTTCTGTGCAGAAGTGTGGTTATCCAATATTATCATCACAGAGATTCACAAATTCTACATAGCCAAATTAACAGCTTAACTGGATCAGAAAGTTATCAGAGTGTGCAAACATCACCACATCCACAGTATTTATAAAAAATGCTTAGGAAAAATCCCACACACATTCCTAATGCACAGAAGTCCTGTATTCAACAGATTTTGCAAACACTTAGAAATACTTTCCATCTCTCTTGACACTGCATTTTGACTGCATGTGTGCTTCCTTATCAACTGGCATAACATTAACACATTTCAGTGTTTACAGGAGCCAAACTTGTATGTTCCATACAGCCTGCTTATATCATATTGTGTTACGAACCACACTGACACACAGAAAAAAGAATTACTATTCCTCCAAAAGTAAACTACCTGTAAAGTTCATCTGTTCAAGAATGACAAACACATCATTACAGAAGAACAAGGAAATATCATCACAGGAGGATTTTTAGTCTTGCCTACACTCAATTTTTGTAAATACCATAAATGTCTACTTGCAAATTCCCCCATTTTTAGTTTTTGCAAAGTTAGATGTTCTTACTTAGAACTTCTACTGTCATTTTACAGCATTAAAATGAAACCAACTTTGTTGAAAGCTGGGAATCATGCAAACTTTGTCTACACCTGTGCATGGACTTTGAAGAAAATTTTCTGAGCCAGTAGCAGTTGCTTGACATTTTTTACCATCCTCTTGATCACTAGAAGACACATGGCCTTTTGACACCAACTCACCCTTTAAAATATGAAGATGTTTATAAGAACAGTACTTTTTAAAAAGAGCTACTTCATTATTTACTGGTTAAAATCCACAAACTCAAAAAAAAAAAACAAAAAAACACCAAAACAAAACCACCAATAACTAATGATACTAGTTCATGAATTCCAGGCTCACAGACACATCTGATAATTCACAGTGTATTTACCCTTTTCTTAGCATAGCATTCCAGAACATTTGCTCTGAAGGGTAGACCCATTTCTTGTCAGAATGTGCTCTAGGAATGGAAGATTCTTCTCTAACAGTTGACAATGGAAATGGCTGCCCTGGAGATGGCTGCTGATTGGGAGGAGGCATCTAGAGAACAAGGAGAACCAACAACAAACTAGAGTATTAACATTTTGGTAAGTTACAGTGTTTGAGAAAAATCAAAGCATGATCCATCAACTCCTACAAAGATCAAGAAGTACAGCCTTTATTTAATTCCACCAATATTCTATTTTTTTGCAGCAGAACTCTGCACAAACTTGTCATCAGGAGACTATGGGAAAGCTTTCTGCCTAAACTTCAATTTTCAAAAGAGCAATGCTTTTTGTAAATCTTGGAGATGCTAATCAGAACTCAACCATACTGCTGTTATACAGAAACTAAAATCCAATAATGTATCATAAAAACATTTATGTAACTAGTAAGTAGAGAGCAAAAGATATTTAAAAATGGGAAAACCACCACATATGTAATTTTTAATACAATGGTCAAGAAGATGCAATTTGTTTTCAAATAAAAATTTGCACAAAAAGGAGAAAAAGCAGTCTTAAAAATAAAAAACAATGTTATTTCCCAGAGTTTCCAGCTTACATAGTAATACTATTTACATTTCTGGGTATAAGACTTCAGAAGAAACAAGACTAAAACAAACATGTGAAATAAGCAAGTTACCATATTGCTGGGATCTATGTCATCTTTCATTTGAGATGCACCAGACTTCACAGGACATGCTACAAACTCATAAGCTCTTTCTTGATGTGCAGGAACATCATCTGTGTTCTCAGTTCTATGATCAGCAGTCTTCATGTGCATTGGACAACCTTAAACAAAACAGCAGTATACATTTTGCTACAAGATGAAAACTCTAATACATGAATTGGAAAAGTTCATTGAACGCTCATATAAATGCACATGGGTATTTCACTCTTTCTTCTGAGCTTTTCAGCAGTTTTAACTGCTCTCTTTCCTGCATTTCAGGACCCAAAATCATGATAAGATCTGAGTTTCCTGTGTAGTCTTTGAATGCTCATTTCCTATCCCCATCCTGGTCTCAATACTGAACTGTGTGCACTTAAGATTTCCTCAGGGAAGCCGACCCAGTGCCTTAACTGAGTCAACAGAAGAGCTGATGTCCTCCTCCAGACATTCACCTCACGCCACCCTTCTGCAGCCTTTTTCCAGATAAGTGGTTTTTAGTGGCAGCCAGTCAACCTGTCACCATCTCCGTAGGGGCTCCCTGACTCTCTGTGGCTGTATCACACCACGGAACACATTTGTAGGGCGCCTGTGAAATGGGACAACTGGAAGTGACCCACAAGTTCTACAGTAAGCACCTCCTGTCTTTACAAGCAAAGCAGTTTGCACAGTGTTCTGGTGAACAAGTGACTCCTCCTAAGGAAAAATTTACTTGAGAATGACTTTTGTTAAACAAAAATCTCAAGTTTATATGAAGAGTTTCTCCCTCCCACCCCCGCAAGATTTTTCAGTCTTGTTTCCGTGTAGAGTTTAGCTCATTCATTTCAAGAATGATTACCGCTCATTTTTTCCTGATGCATGGGACATTCTGAAGGTGGAGACGCCGCCTGGTACTGCCTGGATGCATTTGGTGAGTGCTCTGTAGCAGCCGGGGAGGATGCGGACAAACCCATGGCCTCTGCACGCTGGGCCTTTTACCATCAGATTTCTAAAGAAAAAGAAAGCAAACATTCGTAACACAAAACTACACTGGATACTTATTAAGGTGAACGCCAAGTGCGGGTGCAGTGCTGCGCCACAAATTTAAAAAATTGAAAAATCGGTTAAAGTAACAAGCTTCCAGCCCACACAGAGACTCACGCCGCGCTGCCCGAGCTCCTGCCCAGCCGCTCCGCACGGTCCCTGTCGGGGGCTGTGCCCGCACGCCGAGAAGGGCAGCGGCTCCCTCCGGCCCGGCCCGGCCGTGACCGACCCGCAAGGTCAGGGCAGGCCCGCCCCGCGCCTCCGCGCGGCCCGGCGCCGCCGCCTCAGCGCCGCCTCCCCGCGCCGGAGCCCGGAGCTGCCGCTGCCCCGCCGCACCCGCACATCCTCCGCACCCTCCTCCTCCTCCTCCTCCTCCTCCTCCTCCTCCTCACCTCAGCTCGCCCGGCCCGGCCCGGCCCGGCCCGCGCCCCTCGCGGCGGCCCCGAGCGCCTCGCGAGAGCGCGGCTGCGCTGCACGCCTGCTCTGCACGCCTGCGCCCGCCGGCGAGGGGCGGGCACGGCGCCCGGGCCCCGCCCGGCTCCCGCCCGGCTCCCGCCCGCCCCCGGGGCCCCGGGCGCGGGGCCGGGTCCCCGCCCGCCCCCGGGGCCCCGGGCGCGGGGCCGGGTCCCCGCCCGCCCCCGGGGCCCCGGGCGCGGGGCCGGGTCCCCGCCCGCCCCCGGGGCCCCGGGCGCGGGGCCGGGTCCCCGCCCGCCCCCGGGGCTCCGGGCGCGGGGCCGGGTCCCCGCCCGCCCCCGGGGCTCCGGGCGCGGGGCCGGGTCCCCGCCCGCCCCCGGCCCAGGACCGGGTGCCCATCGCGCCCGCCGGCCCCGTGGCCGCGCACGGCTGCCCCGGCCTCGCGGCCCGCGGGCACGGCAGGACAAGAGCTGGGTGCCAACGACAGCGAACGCTGCCAGCCGGGGCTCGCGGGAAGCCCCGGGCAGCTGCGAGAGCTCCACCTCGGGCTGGGGGCTGCTGTGGGAAACCATCGTCCTTTACAACCGCTAATAATTGCTGAAGTATAGAAGGAGCCCACGCCGTACTAGCAGCACGCACCGATACCGTAAAGGCGTATCCTTTTTAGTACTAAACTTGCGGAGATAGTAAAGTTATTTAAGGTTATTTTTAAACATCAACTAGACAAGAAAAGTATCACAGATCTTTTAAGATTTCCTAAGAATATTATTTCCAAGCCGGAAGATGCATTTGACCTGTGTGTGTGAAGTACCGTGCATAACACACAGAAGATGGAGCTCACTGTGCATCAGAGCACGGAATATTGCCTTCATCGCATCCCCTTTTGATTAGCAAGTGCTAAAACCTGGCTATGCAGTAACCACTGAAACAGTAGGTACAAACTCCGCAGGACTATTTCAATGTTCATCCCACCACGTGGACTCCAAAGAGGCTGTTAAGTGCAAAAAACACGTGGGGAGCCGAGAAATATTCATTATTAATGTATAACAATTAGAACTGATTTTAAAAATAACAATCTTTTTTTCCCAAATATTCTATTTCAAATATTCTATTTCTTCTGAAGGAGAAAGGAAATTAATCTTCAAGTGGCATAGTTATTACAATGCCTTAGGATGAAAAAAAATTCAAATTCTTATGTGGAAGAAGGGTGTACGTACATACAGAAATGACTGATTCTCTCCCATTTCTTTCAAAAAAGACAAATTCTAAACCACACTGAAATAGTTCTAAGCAGCAGTATTTCAAAATATATATCTACCTGAATTTAAAAAGCTTTTATATATTCCTCTCGAGAGTGTTTTTGAGATAACTTTTACATGCCATCTTTCAAAGTAGGATCTTTCTTATTAACAAGGACATTGCCATTCAGTGTGAACATGCAATAAAAATACAAGTATAAAGCAATACCAAATATTCATCCTTTCAGTAATTTTTGCCCTTTTATAATCTTGATTACTTAAGAGGAAATTATTTTCTACTCCTTCTGCATGCAGGAATTATCAGCACAGCATATTATGAACCTTAACATAGAAATGTAGTATTATGTCAGTAACCAAATCTCTATTATATGCTCTGGAAAATACTCTGATTCCCTCCATTTCCCAGTTTAGGTATATTTAGCTTTACTGCAGCACCTAAGACTACATTCACAGTAACAGCTGGGTAAGCAGCACTGAGCAATCATTTTAAGTCTTCACTTGCTACACGTACAGAACCACAGAACAGTTTGGGTTAGAAGGGACCTCAAAGATGCTCTCATTCCAACCTCGTTGCCATAGGCAAGGACACCTGCCCCTACTGAAGGAATGAGAAGTGACTTTACAAACAAAGTGTGGGTAGATAAGGCCAGATATAGAGAGGTGAAAGAAGCAAGGGGGGAACCACAAATTCCACAGGAATTCCACTAATTGACATAGACTGCTACTCACTCAAGACTGTGCTAAATCTCTGGACTTAGAGAAAAATAACAGAGACACAAAGAAAAAGAAAAACAGGTATTAGGTGTTTCAGGGAATCTGTACCTCTGAAGTACCACATCCAATGGGGAAAGAGAGAGGAAAAATGTGGCTGGGAAATTGGATAAAAAGGAAGCTATGTCCCCTATAAATTTTGAGAGACCTGATGGAGAATGCCCCATGACTTCTCCTTTTATTTGAATAAAGTGACAGGACTCCTCTGTCTCCTTTTTAGACATAAACCTCTGGTGTTTGTGGATTAATCTTCCTGACAGCTTCGCCAGGTTGCTCAAAGCCTTCTCTAACCTGGCCTTGAACAGGGGCATCCACAGCTTCTTTGGGCAACCTGTTCTAGTGTCTCACCACTCTCACAGGGAAGAATTTCTTCCTAACAACCAAGCTAAACCTGCCCTCTTTCAGTTTAAAGTCATTACCCCTTGTCCTATCACTACATGCATCTGTTCCTCTCCAGCTCTCCTGTAGCCCCTTTACACACTGGATGGGACCCTAGAGTGTCCACAGAACCTTCTCTTCTCCAGGCTGAACAGCCACAAGTTGCTCATCCCGTCTCCACTTAATGACACTGTTTAATAAGATCCTCCCACAGAGCAACTGAAATCTCTGCTTCTAAGTATTTCAAGTCAGTGGTAGAAGGACCCTTCAGTAAAACAGATTTTCTCTCTCTGATGTTCTCAAATGGAAAACTGTTTATACTCCTTCCTCTCCAAGTACGTAATGCTGTAGATGTCAGTATGCCATCTCCCTGCTTCCACCATCACTCTCCACCAGAAGCAACAACTGCATTATTAGTCATTGTATAGATAATAGTTTTCACCCTCTGTAAGATGAGCCAAGTAGGAAAATTTTTTTTACTCAATGTAAAGGCTTCTTCACAAAGAACACCAAGGTCCCAATCTCAATTAAACACAATCTACCCATAGGTATATTGTACTGTGAACTCCACAAAAGCAGAGCAAAAGAACATACCATAGTAGCCCACCTTCTAAAATTGGACAGATATCAAAGATTGAATTTTTTTTTAATCTTAGTCAAAATTACCACATCAATATGAGGAGAGAAACCAAAGTTTTCAGAAAGAACATAAAGGCAATAAAAAAACTGGGGAGACAATGAAGAGTACCTATACACCCAAATATGACAAAGAATTGGATATAAAAAGTACTTCCTATATCCTGTGTCTTAGGGAAAGAAGTTTCTCACACTTTAAGCAAAATTTGTTGAATGCATTAGTTTAAGAATGGCTCACTGAAAGGCATCCCTTGTTCCCAGCCATGCTCAGTCCTTCCTTCCCACTATTCACTGTTAAAAGCTGCCTAGTGCCAATACAAAAGCCTCCTACCAAGCCCCATTTTCCTTCCTCAAGCAGTTGGAAATCTGACCTATATAGCATCTAACCCCAAAGAACATCTGTTCCCAGAAACTCCCACTCACTTTCTAGCAGGCCAATTAGTCAATGCATAGTTTACTACACTAGCAATGTAGAATTGGTACCTTAAGTATATAATTTACAAATGCAACAAAATTCCCTTCAAAAAAATGAGAGGAAAAAAGTAAAAACACTGGACTGCTTTGTGTTTTCTTCTAGCAATTTAGCCATTGCATAACACAAGAAAACCCAAAGAAACATTAGTAATTCCTGTGCTTGGAACCCAGTGGTTAAGATATAAAACAGCAGCAATCTCTAAGGATGCTCAAAGAAAAGAAACCTGTAGGCTTTGCCACACAATTCATGCTTCCATGCACATATAGAACCTCGGAACTGCCATAGTGAGGAACTCAATTGCCCATCTGAGTATGCTGTAAGGGACTGTGTATGTATCTTATTTATAACATGCTGACAACAGCAGCTCTTTATCCCCAGAGCCTTCAGAAAACTGTCCAGTCTATGCCCTGACACACATGGTATTACAAGACAATGCAACAGAATTATACTATCCAATCCAAGAGTTCTTCCCCAATACAAAAATTTACATAATGTATAATTCCCCAATATACAAACTTAGAGTTTAAGTTACATTCCTGGCCCCAGTGATGTCCTACACAGAATTTCAGCATTCAAAATTCCAGCCACCTGAGCAACAGTGGGGCTCAGACCTCATACCCATCTTCACCTTCTTTAAAATAAGATACAGCATGAAACTTCAAGATACCATAAAACCCAGTTGTTTCAGAATTTAACTCCCCCAAAACTGTTCTTTCATGATGTACTCATTATAGGTACATAAGCTCTTAACCATATTAAGAAAGAAAAATTCACAAAATAAGAAGCTGTGTTCCTTTCCTTTATTATGATGTACCAATACCTTGCATACAACATGCAATTTATTGCTTATTGACATTATTGCATATATCAAAGGGGAAAAAAAATCAGCCAATATAATTTTACGCAAGCTCCTAAACTGTTCAAACAAAATACAGAAATGCTTTACAATATCACTGAAATGCTAACAAATAATTCAGTTTCTTTCTTGTAATAGAAAGTAAATTTAAACCCATAATACTTAATAATTCACTTTACTATGACAGATTACTTTTATCACCAATCTTCAGAATTGTTATATTGCATGTTTAAGTTCTTGTGCCATGATAAGGATTGTTACTCAATCAGGTCACATTACTAGTTGAATTTAATAGTGTGATCCTGACATTTTGAGACAATATTAGAATTTACTGCAAACCAGATTGTCAAGATTTACCAGAAATCAGTCTAGTAGAATCTAAAGTTTTCATCCTTGCTCTGCACATAAGTTAGATAAACTCATCAAGTTTCTTCTTAGATAGATTATATAAACATTTTTGAATTACAGTCTCCATTACTTATGCCTAACTTGTAACTCATTTGTTCCAAACACGTTTTCTAATTTGAATTTATAACAGGTTAGCTGTGCTTGTTCTACATAAATAGGTATCTGTCAATATTGAAGAAAACACTATTTGGTAAATGCATGCTAGAAACAAATCCAGGACATTTGGATATGTGCATAAAGTGTGCAAATTATATAGCTGAGCTCATGATTAGCCCTTTTCCTCCCTTCCCCCTATGATTTGATGTTTCTTGTGAAACTGGAATAGGATTACTATAAACAAAACCACACTGCATTCAAAAATTTCTATTCTGTATTACAGCTTAGTATTCATATTTAAATGTTGCTTTCAAACCTAGCAAATTTTTAAAAATACCAAAATTTAAAAACTTAGAAGACAATTTACATGCAACATGTTCCATTTGGGTGCAGATTCTCATATACTTAAATATTTATAGGCTCATAAAAGCATCTCCTGTCCACAAGACAAGTACAAAGTTTGACATCCCACACACAGATTAAAAATAAAGATACAATACAGAATATTTTATTTGCATTTATATTTTCAATTTCAGTAAGTAGGAAGTTATAAATAGCACACTAAATCATTATGTGGTTGATATCAAGCCATGCTGATCTCTTCATACTTCACTCTCTTACAGACATTACTTTTACTTACAACAAAATGTATGTATTTCATATTAAACAGATGCCCTCTCAGTGCAGGGCATCATACAATGAAACTGTTTTTGCCAAAATATTTCTTATTCCAAAGAATATGATTTATTCTTCATAGCTACCTTCCATTCTTTACTGAGCTATAAAGTGCTTGGTTATTATAAATAGAACAAGACTTTGAAAGGAGGTAGCTAGTAGGAATTTTTAATAGATAAGAAACCTTACCAAGTGTTACCATCTAAAGGATGACTTGATGCTTTATCCCAGATCTCTAAACAACCCAGGAAGCACATATTTCATCTTCTCTGCCATAAAAACAACTTTCAAGTTGCTTTCAGAAAATCCTAAGAACTTCATCTAACACAGATTTTATCCAGGTTTGGATGAAAGTTAAAAGTTCACAAATATTACCACTATTTCTATCTGACTGCCATCAATCAGGGTACCAGCAATGAAATACTATTCATTTTCTGGCTGTATTCCATAGACAGAGAAATCTGACCAGGAACAAACCTTCCCTCGTGGAGTTCCTTGTAGCCAGATAATGCTGTTGTACAGTAGGTTATTCAAATATGAAAGGGGCTTGCAATGGGTTTCAAAGTCTTCTACACTCGCACTTTTTCATCTGAAAATTCTAGTCCCTTTCTATTTGCTTCATTGATGGCTTTCAGCAGTAGCCAACAGCACACCAGACCCTAAGCTGGACTAATTGTCAAGCAGCCCTTCATTTTCCTCTGAGTGGCTCAGCAGAAGCATCACAAAATTATTTTTCAGGCTTCTCTATTAAATGGTCTTTTCCAGAAAGCTTGTACATCCATATTCTTAAAGACACAAAATGCCATGAGGAAAAAATTCCTCGTCATACAATGATCAACAACTGGTATTCCATTTTATACACCTTGGAAATTTTAAATAATAAAATTTCCTTTTTCATCACAGAGACACAAACCTTTCTGCTATGTATCCATCTGCTGTTGCCCAACCACAGCAGTAGGAAGACATCTGGATCTCTAGGTGTGTTCACAAAGTATCCTCCTCCTCTCTTTAAAGCTGCCTGAATGCATTTACTCACTTGTATAGGCTTTTACCCTTAGGTTGTTAGTTCTGCAATATGTGTAATCTTCTCCCACAATATTTGCAGTAAAGATGGAAGTAATAATCTTCCAAACACTGTAAATAGTTTAACTTTTAATAAACTTTAGTACATAATTTGGAATTGTTACGAATTTATGTATGAAGTCAGCTACCCTCATTTTCCTGTGCATATATTTCATTTTTCAATGGATTATATTTTTTAAGCAATTAAGTTCTAAATTATGGAGCTCACTCAAGATAGCATGTATTTATAGAGGTAGAGTAGGCTTCAGAGATGCAATTCTTACCACTGAAGAATTCACACAGATAACCAATACAGCATCCCTGTTGTGTGAGGCCCTCCACTGAAATCCACCAAAACATTCTCTGAGAAAATGAGTATTTGAAGTATACTTCTCTCTGCAAGTACTTATTCCACAAATCAGTTACAGAACACCTACCATTCTCCTCTAGAGTTCTGAAAGTGGTATTTACTCATCTTTTGATGAAAAATTAAAGCCATAAAAAAGGGAAACTTGCATTTCTACATACAGCCTAACCAGTACCACAGTCTGTCCCATGACCAGCAAGCTAATGTCACCTGGTATTGAAGAATGGAAAAGAAAATAAAAGAAAACCAAACTACTTTTTACAAGAGTCACTCCTTCCATTTGATATGCCCACAGAAAGGACACCTGATGACATGCCAAGAGTCTGCTTTTACAATGCATGGGTTAAAAATATAAATTTTAAGCCACTAATAAGATATTACATTCAAAAGCATTTTTACTATGCTAATTACCATGCATTTACTTTTTACATAAAAAAGCAAAGACACAAGCTTACAACATTAAATTTTATCAATATTTCACTAAATTTTTAAAATTAATAAAGTGCAATTAAAAAATGGGTGCCACAGCTATCTAATTTGCTGTATTATAAGTTTTTAATGGCAGGTAAAAAGTGCCCTATATACTACTGTATTCAGTACATCACAACTTTGCTGCCTGTTTACGAAAGTCTTTGCTGAAACCACAGCTGTTAATATTTTTTTTTTAATAAGAAAATTTTCCTGTGATGCATCAGGACATAACTGTAATAACTATTTTTAAAAATCATAAAATTTAGAGCTAATGCATTGCAAAATAGACTTTTAATTACAATAATTTTGTGCAGCAATCCAAAATACTAGCTGTTCTAAAAGAATTCTCACTGCCCTTCAATCCTGGATTGTTGGCCAAAGTGTAGTATGCAGAGTTTTGGACTGTTTTTTGTTTCTAAGTCTAATTTTAACATCAATTTTATTATAGCTTGACTTACTTTTTTTTCCCCCATATCAAACACAAGTCTATCTAGAAGTGGAGAAGTAGGCCATTTTAATGAATGGCCTCCAATGACAACAAAATATTTAAAGTACTGTAATATTAAAATCAATGTAAGAAATTATAAATTTCAGAAACTTTTCATGAATTATAACCCTAGAAGTTGCTCCAAATTGTCTTCTCAGTTTTTTTATCCTGCTTCCCTAAAAAGAAAAACAGACTTCTATTTTCAAGCATACTCCTCCAAAACGTTTGAATGTACTCAATTTTAGAAAGGAACAAGCTTTCACAAAACTATTAATCACAGGGATCTAGTGATGTAAAAAGCAAAGAAAAGAGCATTTTGCATCAGGTATACTGAAATCACATTTTAAAAGATACCAGGTTCTGCACATGAGCATAAAAGAGAGTCCATTGCTTTGAGCAGAATCAACTCTCTGTGCATTTCCTGGTACCCAAATGAGGCACTGTGCTCACTCAGATGATTACAGCTCAACAGATGCATTGTTAACTCTCCCAAGGCATAAACACATCTTTGTCTGTAGGCTGTGAAGTGTTAATAACCATGGGATCCAAAACCACAACCACTGACAATCCTTGCCACCTCCCTCAACAAGGCAGGATTGGGAAACTTTTAGAAAAAAGCCTGCCAAGCAGAGCAATGCAACTGGGCTTTCAAAAGTGCATTTTACACAAGTCCAAACAATACACCCTGACAGCATTTTAACTGGGGACCTGAACTCATGGCAGCTGCCTTGGTTAGAAGGCACCGCAGCCTATGCAGTTCTCCTGGGTCTGACATGCAGTTTCTGGACAAGGAGAGTGCCCAGTCCCTCAGCAGGGAGGGCAGCATGGGGCACTCACACCTCTGACTACAGAGGGGAAAGCTCATGTCACCCAGCTTTGTCACAGGGAGCAGGACTATTCACCCAACACGATGCTACCCTTCTGTTTAAAAATATAAATTGCTTTAACAGATTGCTACAATCATCAGGATGTGCACTGAAGACTCAGTGAAAATGGACACTAACATACCTACACCAAGGAAAAAAACTAGAAGTCAATCAGCCACAGTTCTGGATAAAAGAAATGAAACAAAACAAATTTACACATAAATATAGCTCTCAAAATAATTTAAAATAAGATATAACTCAGAATTTCCTCAAATTGTACTACAAATGAGATTTAGGACTATTCCTGGATGGTGAGATTCCTCTCTGATGACTTCAAAGCCTTCAAGTTCACAGACAGAGTAACTGAGTATCTATTGACAAACATGTGGCTTAAAACAACAGAAAAAAAAATTGTGTCTACAGTGATCAACCGTTCCTTCTACGGAATTACCACACAGTTTTAGAGGAGTTTGGCACAATTAATTCAAGAGTGTTCTTAGTCACACCTCGGACTTCTAACTTGATTAACAAGAAAAATATGACAAAAACTCAATGCTTCATATCAAACAGGTCATTTTGTGATAAAAGAACTAAGTATTACTTGAAGTTACACATTCAATTAAACTTTTACTCCAAATAGCCAATGGTTAAAAATACTCTGAGAAGAATTGCAGTGCTTCTCAAAGGTAGTAGCAACAAAGGAAAAAGCACTTCAGTAGGAACTATGCCATTTCCACACATCATCTACCATATTAACTTACAGAAAAAGTTCCATGGGGAATTTAGAAGATGTACTATTGCATGTAACCTAGCACATGGGAATCCTTCCCATCAAAGTGAGAATTTTAACAGCTCTTAAGCTATCATGTGGTCTTATAATACAGCATTTTAGATAAAATTATTTCAAAATTTCCCAGAATGGTTTGCATTCATGTAAGGCAGAACCGAAAGCAGTAAAAGACTTCATAGAATCAAAGCCAAATTTTTAGCTTTCCTTGCAAAAATTAAAAAGTTGTCAAGAATGAAATCTTGATTGTTATTCCTAGAAGAAAACATAGAAACGTGCCTGGAAAATTGCACCATTATCAGGAGTTTGGGGAATTTTTCATCTTCTAAAAAAACATATGTCAGTATTCACTGGATTTATAAAACATTTTAATTGGAGAAACCTGAGAGAAACTCTTTGAACATACTGGTGGACAATAAGCAGTAACCAGTCTGCTCCTTTCTAGTTTCTGATGCTTGCAACTGCTTAGAACAGGCATGTGGAACTCATCTGCGTGAGCTTTTGCTTTTATTCCTCACTGGACAGGATCCGCAAAGCGTGGCCCTGGGCGTGCAGGCAGTGTGGCTAGGGAAAGAGTAAGGTCAGTACAGAGGTAATACCTTGTTTCCATAATAGGAGCATTCCATGGCAGAAATGTGCACTGTTTCAGTGAACCCAAATTATTTTCATAGCAGAAATTTCATTTATGTATGATTTCTAGGCAGATTTTCCATTTCTATGAGTTTTTGCTTCTTCCTGTCCAATAAGACATATGACCTTGTAGCATCCTTTTGCAATTTTGACCATCCACATCACATTCATAATATCCAAGACAATACTTGAGATCATCCAGGCGCTCTGGGCTGCAAATCCTAATCTCTGGAAACCTTCTGTTCCAAAAGAAGAAATTACGTGGCTGTAATACACTGGCATGACGGCAATCCTCACCACGAAGAACACAACTGTCATCAGCACACCATTGATGATGTTGGCCTTTGAAGATTTGGGATATCCCAGAACCTCAAAAAACCACCTGCAAAAGAAGTGTTCACAAATACCAGGCAGACTTGAAGCCATCTCTTTAAAAATTATTTTACTTCATGTTTATTTGTAAATCATCATGTATTAATTGCTTCTACCTTTATAATTTCTAAATTATAGCACTTTTTCTTGGCTTAGTTACAAATCCTTCTGCTTGGCTGCACTTTTTCCCCACCACTTAAGCAGTGTATGAGACCCAGAATACTGCAGAATAACACACAGAAAATCCTGATATGAATTGTGAACCAGTTGACAACCCACATGCATTTCAGTGACTATTGTGTAATATACAATAATAAAACTATATTTTAAAATCATAAAGACATATTTATTACTTACTGTTATATTTTATACCAACAGCAGCCAAAAATCTTTATCTCACTGAAAGCAACTCTAATATTGCATTTAGATTTGGTAATTCAGATAGAGCTCCAATTTCTCATAATTGGCATTTTCTGACTGCTTCTGTTCAGCCCAAAACCATAACATTTTCAGAACCAAACATTGTGAACTCTTGATCATGTCACAACTTGGAACATTATCCAATGAAAAAAGAAATCTAAAAACTACCTCTCCATCTAATGCTGGGTAATAAATGGTCTCTAAAAAAGAATTCTTGCATATTTATTCCTAGATATAGTAGACAGGCATAACTTACCTATTGCCTAGCACACAGAACCTGAGAGTTGAAAAAGGAACAACAAACGTCTCTAATCCTTTGTCATTCACACTTAAACCAGAATAAACAAGTAAAATTTGTGCAGCAACAGCAGGCAAAACCACAGCAAAATAACTTGAATAACTATATTCGTAATGGGGGATGGGGAAGAGAATGAAATAATCTGTTTTTCTCCAGCAAGATACATGGCTAAAATGATTTAACAAAAAAAACTGTTCTAAACCTGGTTTTAAAAGTAATTTTTAATTTAATTACCTACAGATTACAACCTAGGCAATTATAAGTACACTAAAAAGATTTTCCAGACATCCAGCTCTAACAGAAATATTCTAGAAATTCATTAAGCATGCAACCAGGACAATTAAAATCCAGGCACTCGAGGTGGCAGTCCAGCCCGGAAGCAGGATGCCTCACCACAGAAACACTTACTGACATCATGAAGAGAAAGACTCGATATGTTTGGTCAGATTAACAGTCAAAGCCTTTACTTTCAATTATATATACAATGCAGAATCAAAAATTAATGTAAAGAATGGTTTTCAAACATACTGCAACATGCTAGTATAGGTAATTGGCATCTGTTTAGCAACTTCCCTTTCCCAGGAAATTTTTAAAAGAAGTCTGTAAATAACAGTTACCATTACAATTTTACCCACCACAGTTCAGAATTAATTACATAAATGCTGATGCTAACATTAAAAGATCTAAATGCTTGGCATGGAGACAACATCCAATTAGAGATCCCTAACAACACAGACAGGAAATACACAGACAGCTCTAAGATTAGAATATCTTTTTATATTTTAATAAGAGCTCTTTTGGTAGACTAAGAATGCAAACAAGAAACATTATGTAAGTCGTTATCATTACCCACTACTTATTCTCTTAAGGGTCTGATTCACTTCAAATTTAAAGGAAAAAAATCATGCACTAATGAGATGACATCCCCTAGTGCAAGGGACTTTATTATCTCCTGCAGCAATTTCTGCTTTTCTGAGAGAGTGCTAAATGTCAGTATTCAAAGACCCACAATCTCACCATGGGCATTTTAAAAGTATAACAAATTACATTTAATAGCCAGATGTACCACAGTTCTTTCTAACGCCACAGTCTGAAAGGCAAGCACCAGTGGAGGAAACCACATGAACCCAGGATGGCATCCTATCTTGACAGAAGCTGGGACAACAGCCATTCACATGGACATAAATAACAATATAAACCCTTTTTTCTTCAAGAAGTTTAAAAAAGTGTTTATTTAGTCTTTAGTTTCTCTGTGCACACAGAGCACAGGCTACAACAGACCTATAGCCCACTCAACTGCACTGGGGCAGAGGAGAGCAGCCTCTGGAGAGCTCCATTATCCCATCCTGTCCTCCTGTGAATTCGAGTTTACCAAACTGCTGTTCAAAAGGGACCACAGCACAATCCTTTTTGTTTGTAAGAGCTCTGAGGAATGAATCAGTGTCATGAAACACTTCAGAGATTACAGTCACAATGCAGTGATGGGCAATAGCCTGTCTGCAGGAAGAATGCAGTTTCTATTTGCCTTATCCTTTCCCTTCCAGACATCTGGAAAAGCAAACAGATGCCACACATACAGCCCAAAAAGCATGGTTAAGGAAAAGGCATCTGATACACTGAAAGTCCTCATCCTACCGTGCAAAAAACTGGAGGAAGAGGAGAAGACTGCAGCCATGCTCTGTACCAAAGCCCCTCGCCTGAGATGAAATCTTTCTGGGGCAAATCCTATCCCCAGCTGTGGCCTGAAGGCTGCAGAGTGAGGGGAGAGGCCACCCTCCCCACAGCACCGTGAAACTCCAGACTCTCCCCTTGCAGCAGTATGTGGCATTATCAGCCTCCTTTTCTGATGCAGCAGCACATCAGGTAAAAACACTTGAACCATAGCCAGGGCAGGCTCTGAGCTCTGCAGGACAAGCTTCAGCCCCTTTCTTCTCTAATCACAGGTGTGAAGATTAACCATTTCAGATATAGCTAAGTGCTCAAAGTAACTTGCAGGACTATTTTTCAAAGCAAATAAAGAACAAACATTTCTATTATTCTAGATATTCATATGCATATATTAATACTGATCTACATGTGTGGAATATTGGAAAATAAATTTCAAATTATACAGGACAATGCAACTTCATTCTAGGATTCTAATGACAACATTATCTTGCTTCTTTTTCTCGTCCATGATACAAAGAAAAAACATCCATATTGAAGATGGCTTTATTATAAAAAATAAATTAATATACAAAAGTTAATAAATAATATTTTATTTGTGAATTTTTGTCTGGTATTTTCATAAAAAGCTGGCATTTCATACAAAGCCTGGTCTAATCTAGAAATCAACTCTGAGATGAATACATTAGTTATACTGTTGCAGCTATAGCAGCAAAATGTTTTCATAGCAAAAAAGACTTTAATATAGTAATTCGTAGTTCAATACATATAAATTCCCTGTCAGCAGACATTTGACAACTATAAAAAGACTCCCTAAGTGACAGAAATAGTAATGCAGATAAAATTTTAAAAGAACTACAGAAAACCTCCCTAAACACTTACCGCTGATTGACAAAAGGAGTGGAGAACTCTGCAAGGAGACGGAAGTTTCCAAAATAAGCCAGCAGACCTTTGCTCTGGTTAGCAAAACAAAACAGACATACAAAAATTAACAATGTAGATGTGAAATTGTCATTTGAGTCTTTAAGTATACACAGAATGATACATCATCTCAACTTATATAATCAAACTGAGTTTGGCCAGCTTTCTTGCACTTTCAAAGCAAGTTTTCTCACAAAAGCTGCAATTGTCCTTCAGAAGCTTCTCACTTCAAATAAAACTTTATAAGACCTACAGTTAAATGGCCATGGGAAGCTAACTAGAGAAGGTTTGCACAAGTAGTCAGAGATTACTAATTACCATGATAGCATTACTGTCTTAAAGAATCTCATACATTTTTAATTTTTCAACGTTTAAACAAGAGACACTTTATCATTGTAGGAACATATTTAGCCAAAGTGAAGATGAATTCCCAGCTCTTATTTGACAGCAGGGAAGGGCACAGGATTCCTTTCTTCCCTCCTGCAGAGGGCAGGGGTGGCCCTTGCCAGCAGCTCTGCCAGGTCCCTGCCGTGCCCGTGGGTCGGGCACAGCTCCTCCATGGGCACATCCACACCACAGCCCCTGCAGCTGAGCTCTTCCCTCCAGGTGACAAGCAGCATCCACTTATACAATTGCTGGCTAAGCAGCAGTTTGCAGAGGTAGAGATAAATAGATTGGGGGTTTTTAATTTCCTTAGGTTTCCTAAACACCCTATGGAGTGAGTGCCATTATTCCTCTTTCCCCCACCAAGCAAGTAAATACCCACTACTTTGAGCTTTTCACATCAGTTTGCACTCACCTAAGAGAAAATCTGTGTGTTTAACCAAATTCTTTCCTATCCCCAAAAGGCAATTTGGAAATAACATACTTAGGTGTAACTTTCTCTGAAGACTACAGACTGAGAGCAACACACTGGCATCCCAGGCAGAGCTAGAGCCACATAGAAATAAATGCTTTTAAAGAAGCTTACACTAATATTATGCTTTCTGTTTCCTCTAGAAACAGCTAATGAATTTTCTGCATGGGGGATTAGCCTTGGTAGTGGTATTTTCGTTATATAATATCCAGCTCTAATTCACTTTCATCCATGATAATATTAGTAAATTTAATTATCTTCAGCCAGAAACAGAGTATTTATTTGACAGTGTACTTCAGCCCCTTTAAACCATTACATGGCAAATCTGACACTAATCTGGCATCTCAACACTTTTAGTATTATAAGCCTGGGATTCACAGTAGGCAGGGAAGATATCATTAAGGTTGGAAAAGACCTTCTCAAGATCGAGTGCAACCATTAACTGTGCTTTGTGTGCTCACCACTAAACCATATCCCCAGGTGCCACATCCACATGCCTTTCAAACTTGCAGGGATGGTGATTCCACCACTTCCCTGAACACTTGCCTGACCACCCTTTCAGTGTAGAAATTCTTCCTACTATCCAAAGCAAACCTCCCCTGGCACAACTTGTGGCCACTTCCCCTCATCCTGTCACTTGTTACCTGGGAGACAGAAGTAGAACATAGCCACTTGAAACCATTTCCTTCTAACTTTCCAACTAAATATTCAAGCTTGTGGTTCTATTTAAAACCCTGTTCTATAATCATATGAAAAGCTCTTCTGTTGAAGTCTATTTACAGCAAAAACTGAGAAAAGTTTCTAAGTTCAACAAAGTTACACATTTTTGTTGGAGTGTAACATTGAAAAGTCATGCATTTACCATAAACAACTGATAAAAACATTTTTAAATAATGATTAAAGTATAAGTATGCCTTTCATTAACCAGTGAAATATTTTTAACATTAAGCAAGGGAGGTCTATAAAAGCTGCTTCTTTAACCTCATCTGCTTATGTTACAAGAAAATACAGCACTTACCAGTACAAAATAGTAAGCATACAGAGCTGCCAAGTGATGTATTACAAAAAATTTGTCACCAATTGCCTTCCAGTAGTAAATAATAAGCAACAGATCTACAAGAGAACAGAAATAACTAAAAATAACTATTTATTATACAATCATTTTATACATATTATACAATCATATTATACAGAATAGCTTCTGTACATTTTAGAGATATACCAAGATATGGCATCAGTAGAAACCCTCTGAATTAATGATGTCTGAAGAGATCTTTATCCTATCTTTATCCTAAAGACTTTACTTCAGTCAAAGCATTAGGCAATAGTATTCTCCCAACAATTTCCATAAATTATTACTTTCCACATCAATGGAAATACAGACACAATAAGTTTAGCCTAAGTATTTTGAAAGGAAAAGGTGGATCCTGAATCTCAGAGTGACTTCACACTTATGACCCCAAAAATCTAGAACAAATGACATAAAAAAAAAAAGCAAGTCTGCAGGGGGCATAGCAAACATACAAATACATGCAACAAATACAAGGATCTATTACAGAGAACCTCTGAATCAAAATATAATGTATATTAGTAAATTTGGAACCATTTACCAAAACTATTTTGCAAGAGGCACTTGGAATAAGAAGCATATTTGCTTTATTAAATCCCAAATTTCTAACTACTGCAAAAGCGATATAGCAAGTTAGTGTTAAAAAGAAAGCTTTAATACAAAATAAACAAACAACAAAAAAAAAAAAATCTTTCTTCCATGGTGGTCTGAGAATTCAGAAGATCTTGTTCTCTCTACTGGAACAAGCAATTTCTGTCCTACTTTCTGCAAATGAGTACTTTGGACTGGAATATTATTGACCAAGGTTCCAAATCAAAGACTTTACCCCTGTGCCTTTCTAAAGTCCAGAGTGTGCCTTGATCTCTTTTATATTAGCTATCCTCAGGCAGGGCTCTACATCATCTGACACAGCTGCTCACTTCCTATTAATAATTAAACATCAACTATATAGGGAAGTGAAAGAGAATGAGTGGTCAGGTTGAGATGCCTGTTCAAAGGCATCATTAATTCATAATGAAAGTTTAATGTATAATTATTCAAAAATAGATACTGATTAATTTAAACATGGCAGCTGAAGCTATGAAAAACCCCAGACACTTAAAGTAATGCACAGTTTAACTGAATATGCTGATCACCAGATTATCAGTTTCACTGGGTTGAGAAACCCAGTATGAGATAACCAAGTCTGTGGCCCAGTCTCTGATCAGAGACTTCATCCTAACATGAGCAGTTCTCACTGAAAAATAGTCCAAGTCACAAGTTACTGCTTTGATAAGCCAGTATTATCCCGACACAACATAAAATAAAGCTCCAAAGCATTTTGTAGCAAAATTTCCATGCCAATTTTAGTTGACAGAAAAATTAAGAATGTAGGAAAATTAACATAAAAAATTAACATAAAAATTTAACAAAAAAAAACCCCATATGTAGGAATAAATAACATACAAAACAAATAATTCCCATGTTTTATACATGGCTGAATTTTGCTTTAAAAGGAGACTAAAAGATGGGCAGGCAGGATCCTATGGCATCATTTTCCTCAGCTTGTATTAAGAGTTACTAAGATTCTTCTGCCAGCATTCTGAGGTCACAGGAACACACGATGGAAGAGCTATGAGTTGTAGGCACTGAGAAGAGAGTGAAGGGCACTGCTCTAACACCTTCTCAACTGCCAAAGGACAAAACTGAGCTGGAGCTGGTGGTTGTACATCAAACCATGACAAAGCCACACCGTGGTATTTCCTCAATGCTTGAGGAGATATTCCATCTGTCACATATGCTAGCAAGATCCTGTGATTTCACCACAACATACAAATCCATTAGCAAGTTTAAAACTGGCAGTAGAAACTGTATTGTGTACATATACCACATCTTCACCACAGCAGCTCAGCATAAACATGTATGTATAGTGACTCAATATAAGTAAACAGGTCATGCAGGCTATATACATGTTGCATAATTACCAGAAATGAGGTAGCCTGTGGTAATAGCAATATTCAGCTTCACAATTGAAGGGTCACCCCTGTAAACATACCAAAAATACATAGTTACAGCCTAATTTGCAAAGGACATACACATCTCAAACACCATGCTGATCAGTAAGAGATTATGCAATCTAGTTAAAGAAGGGCTCTAATCATACAAGTGGATTCCTTTTCCACCCAAATACAAGACACCTACTAACTACCCTAATCAACCAACCCCTGCCTTGGTGCAGAGACTGCCCCAAGAGCCCTGCTAGAGATTTGCACTGAAACCCAGCAAGTACTCTGAGCTGGCTTCTCAGGAAACTGAGGATAAAGAGAACAGCCCAGTCTCTGTCTCTTACCCTTTAACTGATGCACTCTTTGGCTCCATTTTTGTTTTCTGCCAGTGCTAAAATTTTGTTAAGGGTGACAAAAATATCTTGCTCAGCTGGTTCCTTTCACATTCATAATCAGATGAATGTTTATAGGGATAAACAGAGTAGAAGGACACAGGAAAGGAATTATTTGCCAATTCTCTGAAGCTAAAGAACCTTTGAGCAGAATTGCTTTTCAGAGTGGTTTCCACACCTTCTATCCCCTCTCTTTTAGTGTCAAACATTCAGCAATAGCATACCCACAACTTCAGCTCCTCTAGAATGTTCAACAAACCCAAACTTGTGAATACAGCTCAAGAAAGGGAAGCATCCATGTTACAGCAAGCAATGTTTGTTCTTCTCTCCACTGTCCTCTGCACATTCCTACTTTGAGGAGTTTGGTAAGCAAGTCTTTTTTCCTTGGCACAAGGATTGTAACTTAATTTTTAAATTAAGTTGTGCAACTAGTCTAGCTATGTTTTGTGTAAATATGAATTGAGCTTCAAATGACAGGTCAACAGATCCATAAAATGTAGACTGCTCAAGACAAGCTGTGAAAGCTAACTGCACTTACAGCCTACTCCAATACAAAGTCTGCCTCAGCCAGAACACAGTAAAATGCTATTACTTAACTATTTTTCATTAATCCTATTGGAAGGGAGCAGTGGGAAGAGATTTCCTGTATTATTACAATCTGATCACTAAATTGTAAAGCTTTTCTAGTGTCTAAAACTAACTGTTCCCCTCAGTGAGATGTTAGTTTACAGGAAAATAGGACTCACAAAACCAGAATTCTGCTGTTAGGTGAAGAAAAATCATTACTAGGAGAGTCTGGAATTCACTCCATCTGTTAAGATTGGCCATAGATGTTCTGTTAAATACAGCCTGAAATGGGAACATTTTTCCATAGTTTCAAAACTTGGTATCATGAGCTACATATGTAGTGGGCTAAGTGCTTCTTTAGGTTTAGACATAGAATGTAGACAGATATGTTCTCCTAACTTTAGCAGAAACTCTTGACATAGAGGGCTCATGTTAGAGCTCCCAGCTGCAGCAGCAGCATCATAACTAAACTTCTCAGGGGTCCCAACACACTTCAGCACATCACCACCAAGACTAAGCCTGCGCTCAAGAGCCTTCATATTCTCCAGAGAAGATGCAAAGGACTGAATATATGAAATTGGTTCCTTGATAATGGTAGACATGACTTAACTGGATAGGACAGGGAATGGTTCACTTCCCTCCTTTTTTTCCCTAGAGAATGGTCACTTTGCATCAAACTTCCTCTAGGCTGCACTGTCCATCTGTCACATCCTTTCAAGAAGAGTCCATGTTAGAATCCCAAATTATTCTCAATAAATGGAGAACTCAGAATTTAGTCTAAAATCTTCCAGATTTCCTGACCTATCTCCTTGAATGGAAGGTGCAATGGAATTAATGAGCCCTGATGTCTGCAGGCCAATTTTGATGCAAGCAACAGCCCAGAGTGACAAACAGGGAGTGACTTGAATAAGCAAATGGAAAGAACTCTCTCTTTGGTGATTACTAAGAAGGTATGTGTGGCAAATGAATTACACATGAAGATGCACGGGCAGATAAAACAAAGAAAAATCCATAAAACTGACTTTCTTTCAACTTCTTTGCAGATACAGAGTTATATAAAATGCTAATCAAACATCAAACTCGAAAAACTGTAATGACTATGAAGTGAATAGTCATAGGAAACAGCCTGTTCTCCTATGAAGCTACAACTTAATCCACTTATTTATGTCTTCTCCTTCTCCTTATCTGATCTCTACCACCTCCACACTTTCTACCATGTGATTCTTACTACCACAAAAACAATTTCTCCATCATCTGTGTTAGTCTCTAGTACATACAGAAAAAAAAGAAAAGTTTTATGAGAAGTCCCAGACCATCAGAAAATGTCACACACAACACTGGTGCTTTCCTGGAGCTTACCAATGCTCCAGTCTCTATTATGATCTACTGCATCTATTTTCAGGCATTACCTGACAGCAATACTACATTCTCTCTCCATTAAACCCAAACCATTTGCAGGTTCAATGGAGAACTTTCACACAGATACACACTGCTGATCTGATACAGCTTTTCAATTTCACTTTATAATTATTACTGTAAATAGCACAGTTTCAGTCATACTGACTTATAGTTACAGTTTACTCTTTAATAATTGAATATGCTATTTCAAATCTATTGCTTGTATTTTATCTATTTCACTTCAAAGAGACACATTGAACCAAGACACTAATACTGACACAATTGTTATCAAATTTTCAAATAGTACAGACAAAAAAACAAACACATTATTTTAATGGAAAATAAAACAATCATTCAGTACTGAATACACTGCAGGAGCCCTTTTTTTCTTCTCAATTGTGTTCTTTCATTGTGCAACGACAACATATATGTAACATGCCTTACCAGAGATGGTCAGCATTAACAGCATCATCGTACAATAAAATATAAAGGCAAAATCCTCCAACCACCAAGGCATGGAATGTGGACACTGTCCTGAAAGAGAGATCACAGTCACAAGGAGGTACTGCCATTCACAACTTCCCATACTGTGCTTAAGGATGGCATTCTCAACTGCCTCCAGATACTTCTGTGGGAGACAATCATCTGTTCTCTATGCTACATCCAACCACTTACACAATGACAGGTGGGAAAAAACAGTCAAAAAGATTGGAGTGGGATTGACGGTATCAGATACAAAGTGAGTCTTAAAAGTAAGGGAGATCTAAGTTTTCTTCCAATGATCCCATATATTAATGAATCTTTAAAGACAGTATGACATCTAGCTCTCTAACAAATGCTTTCTGTATTGTCCCATTTGCTGGAAAATGTATATGCAATTTCATACTCAGATTAGCCCAGCAACAGCCTTTCAGGCACCAAATTAAGAGATCCATAATAAGTTTGGATTTGGAAGGTGGTATTAAATAAAAAATCCTAAGGTTCAGATACAATTTCTAGTGCATTTGAAGTAGATTCTGGTTTTCAAAGAGAAAACTTGTATAACTTGGTTGTAGCTGAGTACTCAAGGTATAACAGCTACAGGCTTATATAAATTAGCAGCTTTCTAGCAGACAAGGGAAATATAAAATAAACATCATAGTTATCAAGGTTGTCTTGTCCCTACCTGGGTACTAGACACATTTTTCCTCCAAAGACAACAGTCTCCAGTATACAAGCTGCATGCACAGTGTAGATAAACTCTGTATGTTAACAAGAATGCACTTTTAGAGAAATATCTATTTACAGGAGCCCCAGCAGGGTTCTGCCAGCACACGGGCCAGGGCCCCTCCTGCCCTTTCAGTCCACATGTATTCTTGGAAAGTAGAACAATGCCATGGGCATGGCTCCAAAATGTGTAACCTTCCTGCTCTAGCCACGGGTTTAACTCAGCTATAAGCTGTACCTAATCCTGTGTAGCTACTGTCTGCTTTCCCACTTTCTAAATGTAATTAGAAAGGAAAAAAAAAAAAAAAGTGAAAAAACATCCATAGGGAATCACAGATACTGTTTGAAAGATGAGAACTACGTTCAGTGCTGTGTGATTGGAAACACTTCACACCATATTCACAGCACCAACCATATACACACAAATGCACAGATGCTGTTAGTTATTATTCTTGTCTTTGTACATATTGAATACATGTATTTGGAAGTCATTAATATTTTACATGTCCTTAAGGCACTCTCAGGAATCTAAGCTCTACCATGCAAGATTTGAAGAAAACATCTTACTTCCTGCAGAAGACTTTGCAAAGAAAGAGGTTAAAATCCCTACTCCATTTCCAGAAGTGGAATTATTATCTATTGGCAATAGAAGGTTCTGTAACTATTCATAAAAGAGACTGTATTTACAATTTGTTTCAAGAATGTCACTGTGCTATTTTCAGCAGCTTTTTCAATAGTGTGCCAGGAAAATGAATGGAGATTAGTATAATATGGGTAGTCCAAAACTGGATGAGAACAATTAATAATCATTACAGTACAGGCTGCACTTCTGCCCTCTCTTCTTTTAACAAAGAAAGAAAATTTCATTATCAGAATTTTAATGATAATTAATAGTTTAATTAAAAGGTGTACTCTTGTAACACAGGATTTAAAAAAGATAGGAACTTTTCTTGCTTTTTAAAAACAAAGCAAAACATGCAATATTAGTGTCTGAGAAATACCTGGAATTTTTGAACTTGAGGAGAGGATAAAGCTACAAGAAGGAAAATTTGTCCTAACATATAGCTTATTCGTTTACAGTTGCAATTTGTCTTTGAAGAGGCTATTTACCTGAACCTTTCTGTTTAGAATACAAGTTATACACAAGTAGAACACTTGATGGGAGTGAAAGAAAAGAAAAGGCAGCAGATTTCCTCCTTAACTCTGGACTTTGAAGCTTTTCCATAGACAGGGCAGAAGGGAAATAGTACAACAGTCCATTTTAATAAGGAATCTAGGTCAAGCTATCAAGCTCTGTACATTTCCTTGAAATTTTTTTCAAAGCTTGCATCCTTTAACTCCTCATTAAGCTGCAAACAAAAAACAGCTGCAATGCTAGGTTGCAGACTTGCTTTTTTTTTTTTAAATTTTTTTTTTTCACAACTACTTAATAGTAGTACAACCATCTATTATAGGAGAGGTGAAAGGAATATATGTACAGCTTGAAGAGTTATACTACATCTGTGACCAAATATAGTTTTTAACTCAATTTGAGTGTCCATATACTTCAGATGCCAGAAGCAATTACTTTATTGCTTCATAATTCTTGGAAGGTCAGAATGAACAAACTGACAGCATGGAAAATACAGTTAAGAGCTGCAGCTCAAATGTTTGATTACAAAGCTCTCCAAACTGTAACAATATATTTTCAATGCTACAGCTCATTTCAGGCAGATACCCTCTTCCAGAGCCAGCTGAGCTGATAAAAATGCATAACCATCCTCCGTGCCAGTTTCCTTAGCACTGCCAACAGAATCATTTGTGTGCACACTCCCTACACCAGTTCAATACAGGACAGAATAACAACCATCTACTTTTAAATAATTTAAGTGAAACCAACAGATTTTACTGGGACATAGTAACTGTCTCTACCTGCAGAGCTCTCTGCAGAATAAATACATACTCTACATTCTCTGAACTTGCAAGATGCTCCTTTGAAGCCTCTCTTCATTTCCAATACTGGAGTGAGAGGGCAGTTTGACAAAGCACTGTGTTTGGTTAGCAGAGCTGAAGTAACACAGGCACAGCTAGCCTTTCTTTCCCTTCATGCCCTCCTCCATTATAGCACCCACAAGACGCTGATGAACCATGCTTTGTGTTTCATGCCTTCCAACTCCTGAACTGGATGAAGCCTGGAATCACAACCCATCACAACATCTACATCCTGCTATCAACCCCAAGGAAGAAAAAAGCACAAAGAGGTAAAAAAGGCCATAATTGGGGTACTGTATCAAGTTGAGCAGTTAAACACCTTATTGCAAAGTAGCCCAGAGATTATGGAGCAGCTTATTTCCAGCACACTTGTGATGTGTAAAACAATTCATGTTATTATGCAAAGCACTACACCAGCATAGCGCTACCAGGCATGGGGTAAGTTCTCATAAAGCCTATTATGCAATTCAAAGGATATTTGATGTGGCTTATAGACAATAGTGCAGCTTCACAGGGGAACAGTTTAGTTTACTTCTCCTGTCTACCTCTTATTGTTAATTGGAAGAGAGAGATAAACCTAAGCTGCACTGATACTGTGAACTGGCATCCTACACAGTTATTCTGGCAGATAGGTAATTATTCAAAGATGGAACTGAAATCAAGATGGTGCCTTTAACAACACAGCAGGTGGACATTTGCCAAATGGAAGGGCAAGGCTATTTGAGTTGCTAATGCTGCCTAGAACAATGGAAACAACTTTAAAAAGTATCCACCTGATACTAAACAACGCTGAGGAAGAACAGAACTGCAGCTAATGCATTTTGAGTGCAGTGACAACATGCAGTACACATTTTTGAGCTTTAAATTTGGGAAACAGCTGAAAAAATATTTTAAAGTTGTAATAGGCTACTCAAAGTTATACTGCACCAATTAATTTCAACCGGAGAACCCTGTGTGCCATATATACCCTCTCAGAGTAGCATGTTGCAAATAAAACCTCATTGATCACCCCATTTTCAATTACTATCTTATACTTCCCTTATGGCTTAAAAGACTCATGGGTCAAACAAGTTTCCAGAAGTCCTGTATCTGAGGAAACGAGTGAAATGCAGGTGGATCCATCCCACTAATGGAAATGCAGAAACACAGAGAGAGAGAGGAATGTTTTTGGACTGAGTTTCCATGACTCCTTCTTGCATGTGTACCCTGTGTCTGCTATAGCTTCCCCTCCTCTGCCTGCAGTCTCCTTTCCCAACAAAACATATGAACCTGACTCTCTTCAACACTACACCAAAGTGTCACTAAATTCCTTGGGAAACCTTAACCTATATAAAACAGTTTGTAGTGTAGTAGCACCAGGTGAACAGAGAGCAAACTGCTTTGCTCCCAAAAGCATGACCAGAGATACACTGGGACTCAGAATAAACTCCCATAATTTTGATTTTCACACATGCTTGGAAAGGAATTTTTTATCCCTTCTCATTACTAGAAGCATCACAGAGCATGGCTTCAGTTTATTACCTCACCAGTCTCTCTTTTATCTTTGTACTGACCTTTACGTGGGCATCACTGTCTAACAAAGTGTTTAATGTACAAGTGCTAGTAATGCTGTGTTCCCATGAAGGGGCCTCAACATTTCACATGCATTATTTGTCCAGTGCTTAGAGCCAGCCCTCTGATCTTTACAAACATTTAACTAATAGGGGTTTCTTCAGTCTTACACAAACACACACAGGTGGTTCTGGTGTCCATGATTTCAGGTAGATCTCTAACTGTTGTTTTGAACACTTTACCTTGAATTCCATTCGATCTTCCTTTTTTGGCTGAGATTGTTAAAACCAGGTGTTATTTGTGTTGACACCCAAGAACTTAAAACATGGAACAGGAGCTGAAATACAGTAAAACTGGCAACAGCAATGCCAATAGTCAGGTTGCTGAAGGAAGCCATTGTTCTTCAACCTGTGAAGAGAAGCAGAAGGCAATTTCACTCTATTCTCCATTTAATTAATTTAAGCAAACACAGAAAGTGTTTTTGACACAAACTTACCAACAGAAATATTATTCACTAGAAGTTTCTACCTGTTCAATGTCTCTTCTGAAACATTAACAGTATAAAAGTATGCCCAAACTTTTAGATACACAAGTTGCATTTTGTTTTTTTTTTTAACATTTGCATATTATACATTTTTATGGACTAAAATTGCATATATTTTATCTACACAGAAAGGGCAGTGAAGACCACTGACCAGGGCAACTGCCAGCTCTGCAGCCTCCACTCCTGTCCCAATAACCTCCAAAGTCAAAACTTGTTTCATTATTGCCAGATTGACTGCTGCCAACAGGAGTTTAAAACGCAACGATGGAATCAGATAAGCACAGAAGAGAGGTTTTTGGGTCAGCCCAGAGAAGCAGGAGCCTCGCTGCAGCTCTGTTTGTGCACTTTGCAGAGACAGTAGCTCTCAATTCCCACTGTGCCCAGTCCTTGGGACAGGCTGCCGGCACTGGAGCTTCCTTCCTCCACAGAGCTCTGACCTCCGGCATTCCCACTCCCTGGAAAGCCTCTGCCATCAGAGCTGATTGGCTTCTCAGTTGCTGGATGTTCAGCTATTTCATGAGGCTTAAATACCAAAACAATTCCAAACATAAGTGTCAGTCTCTAAATGCTTCAGTCGTTTTTCCTGAGTTGCCAATATTGGCAACACAGAATAATATTTTATCAGAAGCCACAAACTTCTGACATGCATTTCCAATTTGACAGTGAAGCGGTTTACACTCCAAGACAGGCAAAAGTTACAAACTCAAAAAATGTCAATGTCAATTAAGTTGAACAGGAAAGGGGGAAAAAAACCCAAACAGCTTAATTTCAAATATTTAAATAATTATTTTAATACCTATAAAAAGCCTGCTGTTACTTGTTTTAGATCTACTTAAGAAAGTATCTAAAAATGAAACAAAGACTTTTAGGACAGCATAATTTGATGTTACTCCAGCATCCTAATGGTCAGCAAAAGCAATACAATGACATAATACATTTATGTCAACCTTTATTTCATGTGCATTACAGAACGAGTAAACATGCCTTTATGATTTTGATTCAGATTTTTGAAATAGTATCTGCATTGTAAATGGCAAGAAACTTGAACCTCAGGAAATAAAAATAGAGGAAAAAGTCCACCATAATAACAAAATAGTAACTATTTTAAAATTAAGTACAATATTCTCACCTTGGGGTATAAATGGTGAGTGTATTGAAACATCTAGATCAGAAAAAACATACTTTCATCTTCAAAGATTTAGAAGCAGAAGGTTCAATGGTTTCAAAGTTTTCCACCTCTACCTCTTTCTTTTCTATTTATTCTCCCAGAACTGAAGGCAATAAAACTTCCTCTGACTACTGCCCACAGAGCTACATGTATAAAAACAGAACGCAGGACAAAAAGAGTAGATTTGCTGAGTGAAATCTGCCTCTATCATGTAGAGTTCAAGGGCTTACTTCAGACCAGCTTTAATTCTGTCCTAGGGACTCCACAATTCTTGGAACATATTTGATGTGCTCGTAGGGCCTATCTTCCTGCCCAGTTGAACCCAAAAGGAAGCCAGCTTGCATGCTCTGGGACAGCTAAACAATACAAATAACAGGGGCTGATTCAGTTCATAAATGCATTTTTAATCCAAACTAAAATTTTTATGTACACATACTGCAGTGCATTGCATCAAACTAATCAATTCCAGTTGTTTTCTGATGACCTGTTCTAGTGCAGCAGCATATAAATCCTGCATACTTTTTAACATTACTCTATCAGAACTTCCAATTTCAATTACAATCCTGAATATTCAGTATTCTCAATTCCTCACACACTTCTCCATTTGCCTCCACTGACCAAGAAGACATAAAACACAAACTGAACTTTATATCCTTTTCACATAGTGTAAAGTACCAGAGATAATGGGTGTTAAGCTCAATTTTCTAAAACCTTACCATTTGAAGAAATAAAGCTATTTAGTATCTACCAGTTTAAACCCACTGAGAAGTACTGTATAGTGTCCAGTTCCAGATTCTAACCCCGAGGACAAAATGTTGTTATTACATTATCTCATTTGTAGCAATCAAGTCTCCTCTTGGACCATGTAAGGGGAAAAAAGAAATCACTTGGTTTAATTAATGAAGGAAGCCAAAATCCAGGTTAAGTACAAATATCTTCAGAAAATTAGCAAAACCACTGAGCATTAACCACACCTATTTCATCCTTTTGACTAAAATATAGCAATTCTCATGATGCTGCATTTTATTCACCTGCAACTACTATACTAGTATCTCTGAGTTTCAAAGACACTGACATAATCTTTTGGACAAGAGAAAACCATGTTTTGTTTTGTTTACTTAGTACCAGAAGATTATATTAGGTAAGTAATGTTTCAGTTTTTGACAGGTGCTCATTTTAGTACAGATTATGGAATTAAACAACTGTGCAAACATCCCTTGAAATAAATGCATTAGAAAACTAATCTTTCACCTAAGCAGCCTGTGGAGGGAACTAATTTTTAAAAAAGGTACTTGCATGGAAAGTGCATGAACTGACTTTCAACAAATGCAGAACCATGATGCCCATGAAGGAGAATGGTACAATGATTTTAAAGAAGAGAGGCAGACAAAAAAATTAATCACTTATTCTCTCTAGTTGGTCTCACAGATGCTCAAGTTTTGCAAGCTGGGTTTCATATATGCTTATCAAGATGCTGTTTAAGTATGGTAACTACCAAGTCCAGAATAATTTTATGTTTTACCTCAGCAATTAACAGTCTCATAATTTAATTTAATTCAAGGATCTGGTGTAAATACAGCATTTCACATGTGTTCGGCTATAAACATTGTCCCATATGTATAGGTTGTTCTTTTCTCATATTTCCAGGTTGTTTTCAACTGTATCCTGTTTAACATGAAAATTTTCTGGTTTTTACCAGCTTTTCATTTACAAGAAAAATTATTCATGTTGTATGAACCTAAACAGCTTGTTGCATTGTGCTTGATGATTTAGAACAAGCACAATTAGCTTGATTACAATTTTCCTTGACAAAGTCCAAAGTTAGTAAGCCAGGCAGCTTCAACTACACTGTGGGTTTTTTTTCCAAGTATCTTCTTGTATCTGTACAGCAAAGTCTGATCAAGGTACAGAACTTTGTGGATTATGTATGAGCAGACACTTTATCACCCAAACTGCATAGTCATTGATTACTGTTCTGTCAGCTGATACGGGGTTTGAGCTAATGAGAGGCTGGCTGAGGAGGAGGTATAGTGTAACTACTTTGTAATGCAGGATAAACAACACAATACACAGGTTGGTTCTCCATCCAAAGATATTTGCCTTCTTACCCAAAATTACTGTCTTAAACATTTGGTTAGACAGTAATTGCATATGATCAGAACATCACTCTTGTAGCTTTTCAATGGAGTCTTTAGGTAAATAAATATTACCAAACACTTAAAACTAACATTTTTCAGCAAGGTATTGCTGTACATGCCTAGTGTGATTTCAAATTATTCTACTGACCCAATGACTTTGAAAAGGTTAGTAACACAGGTTTTTTCATCATACTCTGTAACAGCTAAAAATATCTTGGTTTTCATTTGCTATTAGCATGCAGTGGTTTTCCTGCAATTCTGTTTCTACTTGAAATTTAGAAAACAATATCCATTCACCCCCAGTATAACACTATGAACTCCTGACAGAAACAAGTTGGCACTTAATGAAAGAGGATAAAGGAGCAGGAAAGTTATCAACTGTTGTACTATCAAAAGTATTTAGCATTTAAGTTCTCCTCCTCTTACTCTTTCTACATCACAAAAATAAGAAATTTAACAGTGTAGCAACAAGACATGGTAAGAAGGTGCAGTGGAAGGTTTAAGGCCCACAGCTCTTACTTTCTTCGAGGCTGGATTTCCAGATGAGTTGGATCAATTTCCAAACAAGATTACACCGTAAAGCTGCTATTGATACGAGGACATCACATGAAATAATGCGCTCTCCTGATCCGCTTAAAACTGAAAGCCAAATCCAACAGCTGTAAAACTTGTCAGAGCAATCTGCAGAGAGCAACTGGACTACTGACTGTTTCCACATTTTATAATAAGCCCAGTAACAAAAGCAGTGCTGGAGCTTTGCTGTGCTCTTGGTTCTGAATGGTAGATCCTATTCGTTTGAGATCTCATTTAGCTCAGTAAGCAACGTTAAGGAGAAACACAACAAAATTCAAGCTACTCACACTTAAGCCGTTCCCTTTTCTGTTTAAGGCTATTCACACCCTAAACTCCACTCAGCTTTCTGCTCTTAAAACATCAAAGCAACCGGCAGATAAAGCATTCGTATAAAGGCAGTGTACTCAGGATGAGCTGGCCGCTGCCAAACCATTTACCGAAATTCCTCAAACCCCGCAAGCAGCCCGGAGTCGCAAAGCCCCTGAGAGGGAACCCGCCCAGGCTCGGTGGGCGCGGAGGGCCCCGGGCTGGCCCCGAGGGACGCTGCCCCGAGCCGGGCATTACCTCGCCGTGCCGGGCACCCGCGGCGCCGCCGCTCGCAGCGGCCCGAGCGGGCAGGGGCGGGCGGGGGCAGGAGCGGCAGCCGAGCGCAGCAGCGCGGGGCGGGGGCAGGAGCGGCAGCCGAGCGCAGCAGCGCGGGGCGGGGGCAGGAGCGGCAGCCGAGCGCAGCAGCGCGGGGCGGGGGCAGGAGCGGCAGCCGAGCGCAGCAGCGCAGGCAGCGCGCACCCTCCGCGCTCGCTGCGGCGGGAGGAGGCGGCCCCGCGCAGCCCTGCGCTGTCAGCGCGCCCCGCGCCGCCGCCTGCGGCTCGCGGCCCTCGGGCCGCCCCGCGCTGAGGGAGGAGGGAAGGGGCCGCTCCGCGCAGCCCCGCGGGGCGGGGGAAAGGGGCCGCACCGCCCCCGCCCCGTCAGCCCCGGCCCCAGCGCCCTGCCGCCTTCCTTCCCCGCCCGCCGCACCTGGGAGCGGGGTTACGGGGGCTGCGGCGCCGCCTCCTCCTTCTCCATGCCTTCCCCGCGGCGTCGGGGACGGGACAGCCCTTCCCGGGCGCAGGATGCTCCGGCGGGGATCGGGTTGCGGCAGCCGTAGCCTTAAAGGGGCCGAGCCGCCACCTGCCGCCGGGCTCGGCCCGCCGCCTCCGAGGGGCCGCGGCTCCCCCGGCCCCTCCCCCGGCCCGCCCCGCGCTGGAGCCGCCGCCCCCGCGAGGGGCCGCGCGGAGCGGGCTCGGGAGCCGCGGGAGCCCCGGCCCGGCCCGGCCCGGCCCGGCGCTCCTCCGCGCGCCCCGAGCGCTGCCCGTGACAGCGCGGCCCGCCCCGCCCGCGCGGGCAGCCAGCCCCGCCGGCCACCCCGGCTGCCACCGCCGCCACCGCGGGCGCGGGGACCACGAACGCTGCTGGATGAATGTTCGTGGTGTTTGTGCTGGGGCAGGATAAAGGCCAGTCAGTCACCTTCCAACGACATTTTAGTCATTGTGTCTTTCACTTACACAGCCCGGTTGTCTGAAATATGTCAGGGGAAAAATGCTGACGTGACCGTTCGTGTCCCAGGAATTCATTTACGCACTCCTTGGGAGCACTGTACAGCGCTGTGCCATGGGAAACACACCCATCATAGAGAGAACAGGTATTGCCGATACTTGCTATTTGCTACGTTCAATGCTGTGATGTATGAAATTTTTTTATTTTATATTTTGAGCTGTTGTGTTGAAAAACAGAAGCAAACTTATGCTGACAAAATTAAATATGATAGATAGATGTAGTTTTTCACCAACTAGAAAATGTAATGGTCACGACCGTTCCTCTTGGCATTCTGCTATCATCCACATCCTAAACCGCCTCAACATTTCCATTAATGATTTCTGATTAATAAATTAAAAATTATCCTCTAACGAAATAATGATGAAGATACTAATATACATCTCACCCTATAGTTTAAGCTGCAGCTGACAAGTCATCTACCCCAATATGTACACTAATCTCTCTTGCAAGACATCTCCCACAGCAGGAATGCTGTGGCTTAAGCCTGAATAGAAACTGATGTTGGCTTGCCTTAATGTGCCAATCTGCAAAATGCAGAAACCCAGGAGCTCATTAATGAGGCATTGAGCCATTCCTGCTGCAAAAGTGGGAACCTGTGGGAGGTGGGCAGGGCACGCTGCCAGCATCTCTAACTGTTTCCAGCCAGCTTGGCGTAATCCATGGCTGGGCATGAAGCAACTACCAGGTGTTTATGTAAACATCGGAACTACTAAAGTTTGCTTTCTTGTAGACTTGTGTCTTATGATTGATCAACTTTTGAATTGATTTTTGTTAAGAAAATTTTATGAGGCATCCTCAGACAAGTGAAGGGGATCCCGTTCTTGCTTCCAGTCTCCTTCCATTTCAAAAACAGATGGACAAATAAAGACAGCAATACCATAATTTCACTTAATTTCTTAGTGAAATTAAGATTAAAGCCTCATGTTTTACTCTGATGTCATATCATTCTTTATATAAATTAATATTTCAACCTATTTTCTACTACATCTGCATTTTTTAGTGAATCAGAATAGCCACGAAATCCTAAGAACTCCATGGTAGGATCATAAACCACTTTTAAGATCACATAAACTATAAAAATTCCAAGATAATTTTTTCTTCATTAACTCACCTTCCAAAGAACAGCCCTCACTTTTTGCTTAATACAGTATCAGTGACTTCAAAGTTTCTTTACATATACCTCTTTTAAGTTGTAACTGCAGTGACACCAGTACTCCATATGGACAAGCAGTGGACTTCTGGGGTGACAGAGGACCTGCAGTGGAAGTAAAGGCATGAATGGTTGTCCTCAGGCCTGCAGGTACTGGCAAGGTCTCTTTTCTCTCATGGTTAAGAAGCAAAGGCTAAAGGCTCTGGGCAACAAGCTCTGGCATATTTAGCTGCTGTGTTTTAAGATTTGATTTCTCTCAACTGCCTGAGGTCATGATCATTCTAGGAGAGTAAAACAATTAAAGTAGGTATTACTTTAACATGCCAGCCTGTAACCTGGAGTCTACACCATAAGAGTGTAGTAATACCTAACAGCAGAGTAAAATAGACACTTGAGAGTGGTAATGTCTTAAACTGAATGTGTAACTCTGCCAAAGACCCCTTATCAGAGCTCTAAGCCTCAAAACGACCCATCCCCATTATGCACTTACAGGTTAGGAAGCATCTAGAAGACAAACCAGACTCTCCCCAGACTCTCTGTGTAGCACACAGCCTACCAAAGAATTCCTCTGGCCCGGTGTGCTGTGTGGGTGAAAGAAACGAGTTTGTCCTGCCTCGCTGCTCTCTTCTTGGCCTGAGATCAGCACGTTGTTGAGCACGCAGCAGATCGTGACCAGAGGCAATGGCCTCTTTCAACAGCCCCATAACACGTGCTGGGTTGAGAGCTGCTGACTTTAAAGGTGAGAATGGTGAGGCACTGAGGATTCCTGACTGGCAACTGCTCTCCACATGAGCATACAGCAGGGCACCTCACACACGTTTGACAAAGAAAGTTTGCAAATAAAGAACTAGCTATGGGGAAGCACAAAGGCATTGCACTAGAAGGGAGACCTGTAGACATGGTTAGATATAGCTACCATATCCAGGTTGCCTTAGATTGGTTGTCTGTCCCTTTTTCCAACCAGAATTGTTTCCCAGGGAGATTCCGAGAACTGTGTATGTTTAGGATTTTGAATGTGTATGTCTAGGATTCTTGGTATCTAATCATCTCATCATGTTATTGCATACGTGCAGCAAGCAGTCTCAACCTTGGATGTCCCATGTCCAGCAATCCCAGAGACCTCAGAGCAAACACCATAGGCCCATATTCTATAGGCAGTGTAATGCCAACAAAATTAAGGGAGTGCTCTGCTACTCCTACAAAGTGTTGCATGAACAGACCACACAGTTACTTTGAGCATTTCCAGCAAGTACAAGGCTTTCTGTACTCACATGATGCAACTGGAGCACCTTTATTTGTATCAGAAATAGAGTAGCCAAAGGGTGGGATAAAGAGCCACCAGAGCAGTATCCCAGCCAACTGGCTGCTGTACATTGGCTTTCACAACTAATACACCTCTTCCTCCCTCCCTTGTGGTGTGCAGCCACCACCTTCCAGCTGCTGCAAACCAGTTTCCCCTGCTAAATATCAATTGCCAAGAACTTTCCTCGGTAACAGCGGCAGCTTCTGAAGTGAAGCTTAAGAACAGAAAGGGAGTACTAGCAATGGCCTGCTCAGGTGAGCTGCAGAACAGAGATTTAGCAACACAAGGCAAAAAATTGCAGTGTATTCCAGATCAACACATATGCATAGCAAAGGTAGGGAGGACAGGGAGGTATCACTGTAGCATTTGCAGGTAGCAGCATAATTCTATTGGCTTCTGCTGAATCATCTTATTTGTACTACGTAAGAGAAAAATAGGGCTGTGCTTTTCACCTATTCTTTAATTACAACTTCTTGATTATATTGATGATTTTCAACTTCATGTCAATTAAACCCATTAATTCCATAAATGAAGAGCAAATTTGGATAAAATGGATGGGATTTGTTACAACAGGGTAGTAACTGGAAGGCAGCCCAAGATAAGTAGTCAAAGTCTGCAGTAATCTACCCTCAGCTGAGTTGTACACACCTGTTCCATACCCTTCTCCTTCTGGAATTAACTTTCAGAGTGGCACTTCAAGTACGGTAAAAATTTGTTGTCAGATGACTGCTCCCACTAAAATCTGCAAGAGGGATGTGACCATGAAAGAAAAGTACACAGTAACCTTTCCAAAGTATGCCTGTAATTTCAGAATTGTGTTTTCCCAGAGCTGAGCCTCCTTCTGCCAAGAATGAAGCCTTTATCATGGTTGCTGTATTGAAAAGTGAGACATAGGTGAGAAAGAAAAATACTTTTAGAGCATTTGAAGATTATTTCAGTTATAGTTTTAAATTTATACAGGATGTAACTGACATTTCTGTCTGAATTTACCCACTGTAGTAAGAATAGATCTTAATGAATGTTTAAAGCCTGAGCAGTTTATGAAAGAAATTATATAACATAGTGTTGTAGAAGCAGTGGATTGAATTCAGTGACCTAAAAAATGCTTACATTTATTTCTGTCTTAGGAAGTTCCTAGGTCTACCTGTCAGCAGCAGGACATATTCCCAGGAAATCAATTATACATGTAAACAAAAATATCATGGAGATTAAAGAACATATGAAAGACCAAGCACAGTTCTTCTTTCACAACACCGTGAATCAAGAGTAACTTCACTGAAGCCAATGAGTTATAGCAGTGTGAGTGAGAAAAGAACCAGCTCCATTGCCTGAAAATTACTTGGGCCACCCATGGAGTCCAATCAGAGGAACTGCAGGCAGATAATATTGCAGCATTTAATTCAGAAATCCCAAGTCTGAATAGAGGAGACTGAAAAGAAAGGAACTGAATTTGATTTTGGTTTTTAAAAAAACCCTGAAAAATAGCAGGAAAATGGTGAATGGAAACAAAAAAAAATTACTCCATTTCTAAAAAAATCTCTCTCCAAAAAACAATTTGCATAGACCAAAGAACAAATCTGTATGCTTTGGGCTTTTTTTAACATCATGCAGGTACCCAGTTAACAGTGGCTGAGCTGTATGCTTCCCTGAAGGCAAAGTGTTATCTTGGCTTTCCAAACAGCAGACACATTTTGTGAGTTGATGCACACTGTGCTACACCTACCAGAGGAGTGCTGCAGAACGAGGGTCAGACCTTTCCAGCACAGGTCACTGTAACATATCCTACCACATTTTTAGGTAGTAACATACCTTCACTTTCCCTGCTTTAGTTTACTCCCTCTAAACACATGCTCCATTTTTCATCTGAGGTCAGCGAGTTGAACTTTCCCAGCTCCTGTCACCTCCCACTTGAGAGCATTTCTGCCAGTAGTATTTACTGTCCGTAAGAGAACAAAGGCTTGTTTCTGGAAAGCTGTCTGTTCACCAACCTCTTCCTGTCCCTTCTTCAGTTTTCTTCCAGTTTTTCTGTCTTCTCCATTTGTGTCTCTCACCACACACTGTCTCTTTCATCTATTTACACCTCACCTGCAGCATTACCCTCTGAATTGGTATTATTGTCCTGATTATAACTGTCCAGAAGCTACTGAGGACCTCTGAAAGAAGGACATTGTGAGCTTACCATGCTGCACTAGAAGCCCCTACATGGATGCACCATGTCAGCATTATGACAAGATGTCAAATCACATTAAGACAGATGTGCTGAGTATTATTCACAGAATTCACAGGAACACCATCTCTCTTTCTTTTCCAGGTCACTGTCTCCCCATTTTTTCCCCCCTCTTCTACTTTATATTCTATTTTTACTATCACGTTTTCCTTTTATGTCACTTTATTTTCTTCCTCCCCACAGTTATCCTCCCCGGCTTCCTTCAGTGTCCACCTCACATTGCTCCATGCATTTTCTTCCCTCTGATGTGCCTGCACAAAGGAGTATAATGGAGGCAGTACTGCAGCTTTGTTAAATATGTCCTTGGCTCTTCAGTAAACAAAGCTACTGGGTGCATCTTTGGGATCTGCAAACCAGAAAGGTCTAGAGAAAGTGTTTCATTCCCAAAGGATTAAGCCAGAGAGCTCTGAGATTTTAGAAAACTTCTTGGTTCCCTAATCTCCAACATGAAGCACACCACAAACAGCAGGAGGAATTCTGAAAACCCGATTCTTTTCTTCACAAGCACATATTTCCTTTTGCTTTGTGAACTGAGGCTCTTAGCAACAAGAGAACAGGGTAGTGACTAGAATTTGATAATGTCAGAACAGCAGAAAATTAAAAAATATGTACTTTGTAATGGCATACAATTGGAAAGAATAAAATTAGTGCCAAGCAGTCCTAAAATCAAACAAAATGTTTCCTAATAATTCAACATACAGAGGGTCAGAAAGCAATCTGGGTTTTAACATTCTGTCTGGTAATTAAAATCAGCATAATTCAAGTGCAGAACAAGTGCTTGTTGATACAAGGTATTTTGTTTTTTGTGATAGCATCAGACTTTCAGGTAAAAAGAGAGAGCACGTGCTTTGGATGGCATCACTCATCTGTATGCTAAAGATAGCTTCTAAGCCTCGCTTAGCTCAGTCTGAACTTTGGCACAACCACAGCAGCTGCACAGCGTGTCACTGTGCCTCCTTCAGCACACACCACAGCAGGGAAAGAATGGTTGGTAAGGATATTTTAATGGCAGATGTGTTAGCCTGAACAGGTCAAGTAGCTTCTTCGGACAATAATTCCCTCTGAATACTCTATCAATTTTTTTCAGATTTTTCCAAAAACTTTCTATCATGTTTAGTGATTTTTTTTATCTTCTCTTGATCTGTGAAAGCCTTGAGGAAACAAGGAAGGAAAATTGCTTGATGACACAAGGAAACAACAAAACCTGCTCTATATTCACTTTATATATGTCTAAATGCTGTAGAAATCAAATTTTAAAAACTGAATAAGAAAGCAAGAAATTGTTTTCCACATAGTTCTCAAAAGCAGCAGTCAATAGTATTTGTAATAATTATAATTTTTTCAGAGAATGTGATTTCAAAATCTATAATTCTTAAATATTAAAACTTTTAAATTTCATATTTGGGGATATTAAAGTGGTGTCATATATTGTTTCAAAAGTAAATATAATTTATGTCTTGATTTTGTCAGTTTAGGAGATCCAAAATGTATTATTCATTATTCCTTTATTACTAATTATGAATTCTAGCAAAGACCCCGCTTTTAGCACAGCTACTTGTTAATATTGTGATTATTTTCTAATTTTGCATTGGCACTATTACAGATTCTTACCTAGGGTTTAACTGTTAGTCAGCACTGATATCAGAAGCTGTAGTAATTCCCCTCCCAAGGCCTTGTTCTGTATATTAATTCATACAGACATGTTCCTTTTTACAATTCTAGTCATAGGAAGGACAAAATGCTCTATAATGTTCTTTCAAATCTAAGATTTAAGACAGCAGTCCTGGTAAAAACATACAAAAAGACAAGAAACTACATTAAATACAGCAGTGCTAATGTACAGAAAGAAAGCTTGCCTTTCAAATCAAGTGAAGAATTTTTTTTAGGCTTCTACTTCCAATGACACTTTTCAACACCATACCTTACTGATTAGACAAATACCAGAAAAATATTGACTACAAAACCCAAGAATACCTAAAAATAAAGAAAATACAAAATTAATCCTAATTCTGTATGTGAGATATATATATATATATAGAGAGAGAGATAGATAGATAGATAGATAGATAGATAGATTGATAGATTGATTTAAAAAAGCTAAGGTGGAAGAGTTTCACCATGAAAATATATCATGCAAACATGATAAGTGGATTTGAACAGTCACTTTGTGAATTGCACCAAATAGATTGTCTAACTGAATAAATTGCAGAAAAATTGCATTGTGACATACACAAATTAGAACATCATGGTTGTAGCTTTTTCATTGTTGTCCATTTCCTTTTATTTTGTTGTAAACATACACATTTTTCTGTGATAACTCCACTGGGACTGCTCAAAGAACCAGCATTTCAACACCTGCTCATCTGATTTGCTGAATAAGGGACATTACACATCTGGAGTGCCTGTGGAGATGTCCTCTTGTTCTATTTGGAAATTATGCTCCAGTGGAAACAGGAATCTCACCACTGAAAGTGGAAACTTTACAATTAAAGGTATGTTGGACAACTGTAGCTGCACATACACAGACCAAAACACTGCAGTCCAATGCCACCTTCTGCAGTGCCAGGTCAGGTGCGTTCTGCCCACACTGTACTCCACACATATGCAATCCTCAGTTTCACTTGGAACCAACCTGGTTTTTCTTTTCTGTGTACAGTACTCTTTAAAGGTGATTATAGTTACAAACAATTCATATTAAATAATATCATCAATTAAATAATAGCAATGATAATAATAATCATCATCATCAGGATTTATACAACCTCTTGGATTGACTATTAGCTATTTAACAATTGCTTGTATTTACAATAGTACCAGTCCTCCAACACAAACGTACAATCAAAAACTATTTTTCTTCAAAGTATTCTAAAAAGAGTATGAAATCACATGTAAACTTTCTTTTTTGGAAATTATTTATATTATTTATTTTAGTCAGTATTAGTAAATTGGAAGCTGACATAAAGCTTGTGTTTCCAAATGTATAAAGTTTTTTCTTTTCAGTAATATATTAATCACAAGTCAGCTAAATAATTAATACCATAACTTAACTCTAAGCAATTGTCTCATTATCACTGTTTAATTCACAGGCACTGGAGTCGACCAACTAACTCTCTTGACACCTCAACGACACATTAAATTCACAGTAGCTAATGCAAATGGTTTATAATTTCCTAGCATTCATTAAAACTGTAATAAAGGCAAGGACATTCTTTTCTTGTACTGTCAAACAGAGAGAGAATAGTATTACACATCACCTGTGGTTGATGAAGAAAATGTGAGGCATATCTGTTTTTAAATCTTATCACATAATTAAAACCGGTAAAGTACAGTGCAGAGGGCAAATTATGTTGGCAATAGCTGGACTTTAGACTGTGTCAGCTTTTTCTTAACAGGGTTTCCTATGGTTGATACCTTACATATTTTAACTAAACAGATAGAAGAAAAAAAAGAATTTCATATTTTGAAATCATAATATTTTGTCTCCCAAGTATTATACACAAATATACAGAAATTACAACACTGAGATACCTTTGGCAGCCCTTGCAAACTCTGCAAAGAATTCACTTTATCTCCATTGAGAGCTAGTGGAGTCATTACATTCAATTGATTTAAATAGTACTTAAATAGATCAAATCCCTAAATCCACAGCCATACCTGGCAACATCCCCAAAGCAATAGTCAACAAATTATATATTTTTAAACACAACTGCATGAATAAAAGATGGAAAATAAATGGAAGGAAAAGAACATGAAATACAGTGTAGAGTAAAACCAGAAGACATCTTCCCTTCTCTTTTAATATGACCTGTTATTTCAAGTCCAGCATGACATTAATCCATTGCTAGACCTTTAGAACCCTAAACAGCTCAGAAAATTATCCTCACTTTCAACTGAGTAGCATTTCCTTGCAGAGAAGGGTGTCAGTTCTGCTGCATTTTGCATGCTCATAAGGAGGCAGGGGAGAGAACACAGAAGGATGAGATGCCCTCTCCTCAAGCCTAAGAGTGCTGAGGGCTGGGCACTCAAAGCCAGAGCTGTGACAGCAGCAGCAGCCCCACAGCTGCCTGGGTTTCAGAGAAAGGAAAAGCTGTGCACCCAACACAAGCTGATAGCTTGGTCTCATCTATCTCCCTGCACAAGCAGTGGTCACGTTTTCTTACAGCAGGAACCCAGGAAAGGCTAAACCAATGTGCATTTCTCTTCATCAACCTTACAGATGCTTTCATGGCAAGCTCAGGAAAACCCCAGTCAAAAAGCAGCAGTGAATAGGTAGAGAATCCTACATCCTAACCCTCAAGTATCCTGCAAGTTTCATTTAACATTACAGATCAGAAAGCAGATTTCCAGGAGATTAAAAATAGACTTCAAATCTATTTTTAGGTGTGTTTTTAAAAAAGGCTTTATTTTTATAGGCCAAGTCGCCTGAGGCACCCAAGTGACCTCCAGGGCACTCAGTATTTTTAAGGAGTGAAACAGCAGTCTCTTTCTCCTGGCCTCTTGAACAGACAGAAGAGCATTATTTTACATTATGTTACAGGGACTGCTTCCTGAACACACTACCCAGAAATTACGAGTTGCATGATGCAATTTCAGTGCTGTCTACTACAAAAGTTTCTGCTTCATAAAAGCACACCCAGAATGCACCCAAATGGTTACAACACCTTGTGTCATCAAAGCCACATGCACCAGCCCTCCAGACACACTCTCAGATGTAGCAGGTTAAAGAAACATTGGCTGGCAGTGTGGCTCATGACTGTAAGAGAAAAATATTCTCCTTACAAATTGCTACTTTGATACTAAATTAATACATGGTATTTAGACCCAAACAAATTTCTAAAAACAACCTACTCTCCTACTTCTAACAACTGTATTCAGAAAACTTGACATTGCCAACAAGAGGGAAATGTAGTAGTGAAGGATACCTCATTTATTGAGCTGATGTAAACTCACAACTACTTTGCTGTCTATGCCTGAAAATTAAAATGTAAAGAAAAGCAAATGGGAATGGGAAAAAATAAAAAGTTTTAAAAGTTTTTAATATGGAATAAGTCTTATTATTTTAGGAATTTGGTTCTACTTTTTTGGAATCTAGCACAAGCATTGTTTAAGTGTTTGCAAGTGCTGAATTTTTACATCTAAACAAAAGAGACTCAAATACATATGAGAAGTGCTCTTATACCAGGAAGCACAGCATTAACTGTAATGTTAACATAAATATTACAGCTGTTATTGATTGCAAATACAAATCAGGACTTCTAAGATTACATTCCTTTAATTCTAATGACTCATAAGAAAGTGTAACTGCACTTGGCCCAAAGTGATTGAAATTAGCAGCTGTCTAAAGGGACAAATCTTGCCACAGACTGGCTCTGATAACATTCTAATTTTTCCTTCAAGTGAGATCAGCCAGCAGCTTGTCTCCAGTTGATCCCAAATAGTCTATTCCACTGATTAATTTAAAAATACCTTTCTTTCCTGACCACAGAACTTATTACAACATTTAGTATGTTACTGCTCTTCTAGAGTCTTCCAGATGCAGTTTGCATTTCTAATACTAAAGAAGAACCCACTTAGAAGTCTTCAGGTTTTGTCTAATCAAAAAGCATACCACTTCTCAAAGTGTTTCTAAAAACACCATAAGCTCATACAAATAAATAATTGCTTCCAGAAAAAAAAAAAAAAAATCAAGTTTACTTATGTAAGGTATCTGTTCTTACAAATCACTTCTATGAAAATATCATGCAGAAACTATGAATAATATTTAGATACATTTAAATGAATTACTGCAGTTTAACATGATAAATGGTTCTACATTACAATCTTTTCCAGTAGCAAAGCCCAAGTGATTCCTGTCCTTTTTCTCATCCAATTGTTCTACCATTTTGCTAGTTTACTCATCAGTAGTGCTGATGCAACTGTTTGTGGAGCTGCACTCTAAGCCAAAACAAGAAAAAATGACCTCATTTTAGAAAACAACAGTACACTCACTGCTTTTCGTAGGTGTAATTTTAGAACCTGTAATTAGAAGGAAAAAAAAAACCCAAATGTCACAAGTATTCAAAGTGCAAGTTAAGAAATCATGAATACAAGGTGTATTTCAATTGAATGGAAAGGTTCTTGTTTAACAGTTAAGAGTTAGAACACTTACAGGTGGAAACTCAGAAAGTGAATTACTGCCAGATAGCCAAAGCTGTCTACATTTCATTTCAGGGGAAAAAATGGTTTTATTTATATTCCAATTACAGCCTTTCCTGTTGGAGACAAAAGAATCTGAAACACAAAGAGCGAGCTTCGCTCAGTTCCCTTTAGTGCCCAGCAGTGTAACTTTCAAAGCAGACCTGCACCCCAGGCAGCAGGAGGCTTCCACAGAGAATATTCACGTTTAAAAGGAGAGCAGCACATCTTTCTTTGGAACATTGTCTCACAAGTGGTACATGATAAAAATATTGTACCTATTTTTTCCTATTCAAGAGTTACAGAGCTGGATAACAGTGACCAATTATTTAGAACAAGTGATGGTTCATTTCTCCTTCAGAAATGTTCAAAGCTAACTTCCTGCATCAGTAGCAGAGGTGTCAGAGGCAGCCTCTGCAGCTGCATCACTTTCTGTCGAATGACTTTTCAGACCAAGTGCACCACTTCCTCCCAGACAGGCAGGTCACTCACTCACTCACAGTATCAGTGCTTTTGCAGACTGGAGAACAGAATGCAGAATTAATCACTGCCTTCCTCATGGAAACCCTGTACTTCACCTGCTTCACCTTGCTTAGCTAACACAGCTGAGATGAAGATTTCTCAAGGCATTTCCCCGACTGGAATCATGGCCAAGCGTTCAGCACACACCTGGAGGAGTAGACAGCAACCTGCTTTCTTCAGGACTGCTAACAGTTGTTGCACTGAAGGCTCCCAGGTCCAGAACATGGTATCAAGGGAGCAGGGAGTTGCCACGATGAAAAAACACAAATACATATAAGTCCTACTAAGAAAAGGCAGGATTAGCAGTGTTACACTGAAAAAGACCTCTGTTCAGTTTTCACAAAGGAAAAAAAAAAATCCACAAAACTTTATTGCAACTAGGTATCAGACTGTTGCCTTAGTCTTTAGTTATTTTAACCAATCTTAGCAAATTGTGAATCCTCCCTCAAAACTTGCAATCTTCTGTGGCTACTACTTGAAAACTACATCTCCTACTCTTGCAAACTGAACAATGAATTAGCAGACTTCAAGCACAAGCTGTAGGAGTTTATGAGGCAAACTCACTGCTTAGATTTTTAGACTCCTTGAAAGTTAAAACCTTTGCATCCAAGAAACTGTCTACTCCAAATAACAGGTCTGCATCACTCTAATTTTTTCCTCTTATTTTTAAATGCCTTCCAACTTCCCTGGTTTTAGGTCAGTTTCTCATTAATTTCACCAAATGCATTTACACAAGAATTCTGTATTAGAAGGGAAAGTATGTATATATAGAATAAATACCATGAAAAGGAGAAAAGAAGTTGAAACTTTTTATATTAATATCTACTGCTGAGTTTCCAGGACTGTTTCTTGTAATCAAATGCCTAATAAAAAGCAGTTCTTTAACATTTATAGTAGGAAAAAAGAAGAGAAAAGATCTTGAGAAGTCTTGAAAAAAACCCACCTTAAATAAAACAATTGCTAGCTACACCTGCTGTGGCAACTGGGATAAATTCTACATCGTTTATTTTCATTGAAGAGACTACAAGTGGGGAAAAGATAACCATAGACAAAATTAGTATTTGAATTGTCTATAGAATTTACTGTCTTGTTTTAACCTAGTAGTTTATGTCTGAAAAGGTATTCTAGTACTTTCTTCTGTCATTGACTTGCACCTCTATTGTCCCTACTTATTAGTTTTACATAGCTAATTAAATGGAAATCAAAGTGAATTTTGGAAATTTATGCATCATCCAAAGAACTTTTAATTAAAACCTTGTTGCTTCCACATGTCAGTAATGACTAGGCAGTGAGATAATTTTGTGAGGTTACTCATTTGGGTGGAAGAGAAGCTTACCATGGTAATACTGTTTTTAATACTCTCTGCTTAAAGCATGTGCAAAATTATATGTTACCGTAACATAAAGAAAAAAACATAATCTGTAGAGCTGTGAAGCATGAATCACAAAGACTCACTTCAGATCCTAAGTTGCCGAAGGATTGGTGGAGCTTGTATCTTTTACTCATATGACATACAATAACCATTGGAATCCACAAATCTTTGTTAAAAATGAGAGAGAAATATTAAGTTTCCAAGGCTGGTAGGGATACAAAAAGTCCAATTTGTTCAGGAGTAAGAGGGGGGAAAAAACAGCCAGAGAAACCATAGCAGGCTGATGCAGAATTGCACTGTGTTTGATGTGTTGTGGTTGTACACTTGAGGTACAAGTGCACAGCTGTCACGTTTCATGTGTTCAACAACTCACCCCACAAAGCAGCAGCATCAAACTCTCCATAAAGCTCCAGAGTTCACTGCTCCCGGTTCACGGGCCAAGAGGAGGGCCTTGCTCCCTGGCAGGTAATTTAAAGACAATTATGAACAAACTCTTTCCTAATCGTAAAATGCAGGAGCTTACTCTTTCTAGCAAACACACGCCACATCTGAGATCAGCCCAGTGGCTGAATCATCGCTTTCTCCCAACAAAGGCTGGATGCTGACTGAGGCAGAAAGAGCGCTGATCCACTGCTCCACGCTTCTTGCTCAAATGAAAAGCTTAAGTATTACCATGAATGAAAACTAGAACCACGACAGGCAGTGAAACGTTAATGTTCTTTATTTTATGCATTACTGTAGGCTGTGTAACATTACAGCTGCATGTAAGCACACATACCTGGATCGGCATCAGTGCATATGCATATTCATATGCATATCCATATTCATACGCATATTCATGGTCCCGCAGGAATCCCTGCGAGCCACGGAGCCCCCGGCTCCCGCAGCCCGTGCCCGGCGGGCAGGCTCGGCTCGGTATTCCGCAGCTCCGGGACGCCGGCGGGGGAGCCGCAGATGCCAGCGGGTGCTGGGAGGCGCGGGGAGCACCGGGCGGGCACACGGGGAGCCCCTCACGCCGCACCACCGCGCCCCGGGCCCGCCGAGCCCCGCCCGCCCGCGGCCCCGGTCACCCCCGGTCCCCCCCGGAGCCACCACCGCGCTCAGAGCGCGCGGAGGTTTGGACCGCGCCGGCCGCCGTACGGGGGAGGTGTCTCTGCCGCTTCCGCGAAAGGTGGCCCTCGGCGCGCATGGAGGAGCTGCCCGTCGTCGTGCTCCTGCTCCTCCTCCTCTCCTTACTGCTTGTCCCGCTGGTGCTCCTGCATAGGAGGCGCCGCGGCCGGCGGACGCCTCCGTTCAGTCTTCTGGTGGTGGCCGGCTCTGGTGAGTGGGGGTTCCGCCGGCGGGAGCGGGTGGCGCCGTAGATTTGCCGCTCCTGGATTCCTGGAACTACGAGACCCGGCATGCAGCGCGACCGGCCAGCGCGAGGCTGCCCGTCTACCCTGGTGCATGCCGGGAGTTATAGTCGCGGGTGCGTGTGTCAGGAGCCGGTGCCGGGCGCCCCCAGCAGCTGCTGAGGTGCCCCGGGCCGGGCCGGGCCGGGTGTCCCCGGGGCCCCGCCTGGCTTGGGCGTGTTGGGCCTGGATCTGAGTCCCTGTGGCGCACGGGTGCAGGACTGGCCTGTGCAGCTGCTCGCTCTTCTGGCTGAGCACGGCCGATGGCGATCCGGGCACGGCGTTCCGAAGCCGGGCACGCCCCTTGCATGCGTGGCACTTCGCAATCAACCAGCCCACGTTGTGATTTACTTACAGGAGTCACACGTGCGGGACGTACACATCTGCTACTCCTTTTTGCCTTGTTATGAGTTGGAGGGCAATTCATTTACCTAAAAAAAAAATTTTATTTGAAAATTTGCAGTTGACAAATACAGGCCAGCTGTGATTTCAGCACCTCAGTATCCCTTTGGTTTTTGCACATCAACTAATTAAGTAATAATCCCGAGATCTTTCTGCATCTGAGTTTTACTGGCAGGTTTATTATAATTCTTCAGGTCATCTTTAAATCCACTAAGGCTGGAAATGTGTGTATTTTCTTTTAGTCCTCTGGAATCTAGTTAGCCTGTATTAAAAGAATACTTCCACTGTACATCAGCTTACTGGGTGAAATAATACATAACAGTTAAGATTTGCATCGTGTTCAAGCCTATTCTTTGAGACTTTTAAGTAGAAATCTCCTGCTCTTCTGTGAGCGCTCAGCTGATCGCATTAAAATGTATGAAACCTTTACAAACACCACTCAGGTGAAAATATCTTCAAACGTATTTGAAAAATACCACATGAAATAGTACAGAAAGGTGGCAAAGTGTAGTGCAATGCTGCAGCTCTCCTTGTTGTCAGTTGTTCACCAGCTATGAGTGTTTAACCGGTGCAACAAAGGTCTCTTGGGAGCCTAGTGACACTGAACAGCAGGAGGTAGCAGGAATACATGGAGTTTACTGGTTTTGGTTATGTATTTCTGCGTGTGGTTTCATGTTGGTCTGATGCAGTCCAACAGATAAAAGGTGAGATTGCTCCACTTGACCTACACAATCTTCCTTCTCCTACCCTTCCACTCTAACAGTATCCCTCTAACTGCTTTTCAGGAAACTCAAATGACAAAAAACCCCAAAATTTACCCAGCTGTCAAAAAGCCCAGTATGTGCACACTCCCCTTCTCTCTTTAGTGCCAGTTTAGCCCCAGGACACAGTGACCCTGCAGTTAGAAGGCTGTGAAGGCTGTTCAAGGGCAGAGCAGTTGCTGAAGCAGGACTGCTTGTTCTGTCAGCACCCAGCAGCTACACCACTGTGACTGCAGGTGACACGGCTATGGCTGCAGGGTGGCACTGCTGTGACTGCACGGTGACACCGCTGTGGCTGCACGGTGACACTGCTGTGGCTGCAGGTGACACCGCTGTGACTGCAGGGTGACACCGCTGTGGCTGCACAGTGACGCAGCTGTGGCTGCAGGGTGACACTGCTGTGGCTGGAGGGGGACACCGCTGTGGCTGCAGGGTGACACGGCTGTGGCTGCACGGTGACACTGCTATGGCTGCAGGGGGACACGGCTGTGGCTGCAGGGTGGCACTGCTGCCTGGCTGGTTTTGCTGTGACAAGCTGGGGTAGCACACCCCTGCCCTGGCAGCTCACAGCACTGGGCACAGGAGGGGTCAGCTCTGATTCCAAGGTGCAGCTCTGAGCCAGGTCCTGCCCAGCTGCATTTTGGCCATCGCCCGTGGGGTGGCCTCTGAGTGCAGAGCAGTGTCACTCTGTGCCCAGTTGTTCTGCACTGTGTACAGGACATTAAACACAAACGTCAGACTCCTGTGTGACCCTGGCTCAATCCCATTTCACTGGAAAACGTCCATCAATAGCCCTTCCCTGGGAGCCGAGTTCCCTCCGTGTGATTAAACAGTCTCAGCCATCCTCTAATTAAATCCTTTACTCTCAGAAGATACTTTCTCTCTGGTAGTAGTAATACTATTATGCTTTAAAATGAAAAGTGACTGATTCAGCTGGAGAAATGGAAAGTTACAACATTTTTCATATACTGATTGCAGTTTGTTTTGTTTTACAGGAGGACACACAACAGAAATCCTGAGGTTACTTAGCTGTTTGTCAGAGTCATATTCTCCTAGACATTATGTTTTGGCAGACTCAGATAAGATGAGTGAAGCTAAAATACGTTCTTTTGAACAAAAAAGGGCTGAAACATTCTCCGAGTCCCAGGTAACTTTTTAAATACTCATATAAGAAAAATGATCTTGACATTCTAATTCAAGGCAATTTGGTAATGATTCTTTGCAAGGACATTTTTACCAGCTAGCCACTGAAGTATTACCTGTAGCTGTAAGAATACTGGGGCAAAAATATTGCAGAGGGGATTTTTTTTATTAGTTTGGCACTTCCCTCAGTGACATACAGTATTTTTTGAAAGAAATTATATGTAAAAATATTTTAGCTAAGAAAACCTTAATTTAAATTGCATTGGCTTTCTGTGTTTCTAAACTGTGTCATGGTTGTATTTTTAAAATAAAGTATTAAATGTTTGTTTAAAAGGGATGCAAGGCCTCTGATTGTCAGTTTTCTGGCTGATGACCTGAACAAATGCTGAACTTCTAAAACACATGAAAAAATCATTGAAATGTCTTGTTTATTCTTTTCTCAGATGTTTGCTTGCTTTCAGCTCGTTTGCTGTATGATTAACAGACAGCTGACCTAAAGTGTGACCTGACATCCAGTGAAATTAGTAGAAAGTATTAGTGGAATAAGTACAGTGGAAATGAATGTTCTGACTACAAAAAGTTTAAGTCTTTTTGAGCAAATAGTACAACACACAGTACATTAATTATTTGCATGGTTTTGATTTCATATGGTGCACTTCCATTGTTTTCAGCAGCACTGTTGGGACAAAAGACTGTAGGACTCAGTACCAGTGATTTTCAGAATAAACCCTTTTAATGTAAGGCAACTCCGCTAAGGAGAACCACAGACTCACTAAGGAATGACATTTTTGCTTACTGCAACTTTCATGCCTCATTGTGCACCAAGGATGAATACTTAATAAAGCAACCAGAGGTATTTCCTGTTTAGAGACTTCTTGTTGGATAAACAGCCATTCACACAATCACCTGAAGACTGTCCAACCCTAAATTATTAGATTTCTTAAAGATACATATTTTCAGTATTAAAAGGTTATGTGGTTTTCATGGCTCACTTATTTTTGCTATGCATCTTCTCTTTTATAACCCCTCCAACTACTAACAGATCCTGTAGTTATATTTTCCCTCAACACTGAAAGCCAGAGGAGAATTTTTGGCTGCATGTGAGTTTGATGTCTGGATAACAGATGCTCATTTTCCTTTGACCAGTCTCCTTCTACTGAGCAAAAGTATTTAGAGTAAAAATGAAGGATAAATTTTGGAAAGTAAATCTCACATGCCTGTAACACACATTTGCTAAATTTTAAATCATGCTTTAACACATACACAGTGTGTGTTTTGTTACTGGGGACACTGGAGATTATCAAACATTTAAAAATTATGTCTTAGTAGCTACTTGAACCTTTGCATAAGTGAAAGGGAGAAGTCTGAATGCTTCAACACATGGTCATTCCCTTCCCCATCCTGTTAAGGAAGTAGATTTTTCCAGAACTAGGGACCAGATGGAAGACAAATTACAATAATGATGTAACAGAAAACTAGTGATGTAAGAGAAAATTAAACACACACACCTCCCACCCCTCCAAATATTTTTTCTTTTTGATCTGTGGCCTAGCTCTGTTCCAACAGCTATTCAGGGAGAAGGAAAGAAAGCCAGAATGAGCATCTTGCTTACAAGAAGAAAAATGCTGCACCTCAACCCACTAAGCCTCTTAAAAAAGAACTAAAAAATGCCTCCTATGAAAAGTCTCTGGTCCTGCTATCACTGGCCTCTTTGTTCTCTATCACTCCCCACCTGTAACCACAACTATTCCACGTGGATGCCCCCAGAGCTGTTACTCAGGGAACCTTCTATGCTCATAGAGAACCTGTTTCAGCTGCTGGCAACATGCTCCAGCAGCAGAGACAACTCATTGAAGAACATGAATCCTATACCCCCATGGTCATGTCTGAGATGAGCAACCAGATTAACTAACCTTTAGATAGACCTCTTCTGACCATATGTTCTTTTCCATTTCATGAGAGGTACTATGCTAAGAAATCTTATTTCTCATAATGAAAAAGAATTATGTAAAGTCAGTTTCTTTGCAAGCATTGCAGTATGTTCATTTGAGAATATTATAATAATTCACAGGGATTGCAGTTTCCCACCAGCTTTGCCTTGCATCCTTGCAAAATAACATTAATTAGGTAAAGGACTACATCACTGGTTTTGAAATTACATTACAGATTTGCCAGTTTGGAACATTTGTTTTCAAATTAGAAAAAACATTCTGAGTGCATTAAAGATGTAAAGAAAACAAAGATGCAACAATATGACACTATAGTAAATAGGGGAGAAATCTTTTTCTGGTGTCAGACATATTATGCAGTGTTCCAGCAAAATATACAGGATGTACCTTTGGAACATTGACAGTACTTAATGAGATGAGAGGCTGGGATTACAGAAGCATCTGGCAGTGACTTTTATACAAAGAAACAACAACAAAACTCCCCAGTTTTCCTTTTTCATTTTAATATCTAGGAGTTGTTTGATGTGTGGACTTCATAACATGACATAGACACTGATGTGCAGAGTTTCCCACATGTTTTTTGAAAAGTATAGATGAAATTACTTGAACTCTCCAAGTAAATTCCTACTTTGATACTGTTTGGAGTTCCTGCCAAGTTCTGCTGAAATTATTTGGATTTTTTAATGACGGTGAAAATCACGTACGTTTTTCATGTCAAATGCTCCTTAACACCATTCTTACAGTGAAGGTTCATCTGAATAGCTCCACTGGACCCTGATCTGCCTAAAATCACTTTATCATACCCATATTTCTTGCAGGGCTGAGCGCTATACAAGTGTCTAAACTCCACTTAGAGCATTTCTTTTTATCACCTGAACACTCCCAAAGCTTTGAGAAACAGAGGCAAGTGATAACCAGATACCTGTTGAATAGGGAGCAGTGGGGTATGTTTATTTTTCCATATTCTGTTGTCAGAGTAATGCAATCAGAGTTTCAACACCTGGAAATAAAACATTAAAAAAATCAGTTTGTAACATCTGTTAATGCCTTCCAGTATCACAGCTATTAAAAAAAGATATCACAGTGAAACAGGATAATCTCAGTCAAGAAAATTAACATTCTGCATTTACAAGTGTTGGTTTGTTGTTTTTTTTTTTTATTCTTTCCACCTTATATATTAAAAATAGTCCCAGTTACTACTATTCAAGACAGATTTGTAGCTTGTATTTACCATACAACTTTTGTTAACATCCTCTTTCAGGGGCACAAATCACCAGGACTAAACCATGACAATAAGCAATGTGCACATGAAGTAACTGGGCAATTTTCAGTATTTTAGAGTTTCTCACACAGCAAGTAAGTTCCTCCAGGGTCGTGGTGAGGTGATCTGTGTCCCATGTGAAGTGAGGTAACAACCACTATCCACATGAGCACTGTACTGCAGCCACTACATTTGTCTTTCATTTAAAGAGTCCAAAATATCCTTGGCATCAGGAGTGCCTCGTGCTGTAGCAATAATTCTTAGGTGCAGCTCCTCTCCACTGACCCTAAAGGCACCTGCAAGGAGGGCAGGCAGCCTAACACCTGCCCCCGGGGTTTCAAGACAAAAGGAATCCTCCTTGCTTTATTAATTATGATACCGTTTACACACCGTGAATAATCTTCATTTTGAGAAAGAACCAAGAAAGTTACTTCTTTACCTATTTTTTATTTAACGATGAGATGTTCTTTCCCGTTTCTTTCCACAGCTATTCTGCATTTGGAGCGTGCATCGCGCGTACCTCTTGGACACTCGGAGCACTCATTTGAGGGGCGCTGTTTGCTCGTGCACGATGGCGGGCTCTCGGGCACAGCGGCGAGCCCGGCGCGGCGTTCCCGCGGAGGGCCGCGGGGGCCGGCGCGCCCGGCAACGCCGCCAGGTGCCGCCCTCGCCCGCCGCTTCTGCGGGGCCGGGCGGCAGTGCCGAGCGCCGGCGCCTCGCTGTGCTTTGTACTGCACGCGTTTTGTACACAAACGTCCCCAAACCAGACTAAGGACAGGGGGAAAAGGCTGGCAGAGATTTAATGAGGAGGCACATTCTCAGCAAAGTAACAGCTCCGCTCCCCGTGCTCTTTTCCAGTTCAGCCTTGAGCGCATTCCCCGAAGCCGCGAGGTTAGGCAGTCCTGGAGCTCCTCCGTGGTAACAACACTGTACTCCATACTTTACTCTCTTCCTCTGACCTACAAACGGCAACCAGATTTGGTAGGTACAAAAAAATTTAATTAAATGAGAACTTGCTAATCCGCATCGTAAAAGCCCTTGGAATATGCAGACCGCATCTCATATGTAAGCTTAGGTTTACAATTCACAGGAAAGCTATTTTTAATTTTAAATCAAATATAGCAGCAATACATCAGGAGAGAGAGAACAGGTTGCACTGCTGGTGAATTAGAATAGCAAATACCAGTTTTCCCTCTCAAAGTTTTCAAGTACCTTCAGAGTCACTCCCTTGTTATGCTGGCAGAGCTAGCAAAAACAAGATCGCTGCTTCCTGATAGTATCTCTTCAGGATTGCGGCAGCACAAACTATGCCTGAAAGCCTGGTTATCCTGTTGGCTGGACTTGCTTCTAAAATGGTGTGACCAGTCTGGCACAGACAGGTTCAGACCAGCACAAATATATACAGATTCAGTTCTTGTGCTTATGTGGACTTTTGGGCTACAATGCATATTTATTTAGTCTTTGGCTGACTGACACTAATTATCTCATCTAATGACAAAAAGCATCACTGCTGAAGTAGCAATTCCTCAGCACTTTAATAGCTTTTTCAAGTGTTCAGAAAACTGCACTCTTATGCTAATTACATTTATTTAAAAATATTCCACATAGTTAAACAAGTCAGAAGCATTCAGGGTTGTCAGATGGTAGAACTACAATGGAAATATTAAATCAAGAAAGTTTTGTGTTAACACAAAAGGTAGTGCACTGGTCTCCTACCTTAAAGTCTTACAATTTTGCACGAAAAATTTTGTTTACAGCTGGCTTTTTGCTAGAGTTGTTGTCATCTTGAGTCAGTAATCTAAACTTGAGGCTTTTTTAAAAGGTACTAGTTTAGAAGAACTTCAAATTAATATTTTATGAGGTTTAAAATGCTTAAATGAAACATGTAAAAACTAGTGCATTACAAGGTATTTTTCATAATTTAGTAGTAACATATATACACACAGATATGTAAGGAAACAGATATTTGCAAGAATATTTGTAAGAAGACTCTTTTTAAATCCCTCTGTGAAGTGCATGGCTAATTCTAAAGAGGCTTTTTAATGTTTGTGGTATTTTTAATGTTTAGAGAGGCTGCTGTGAGTAATGTGATCTCATTTGCTTCAATAGTACTGGTCAGCTCCTGTCAGATCAAAAGCTGCTCTCTTGCCGTACTTTTCAAACAGTTTAGTGTGCAAGACAACAGAAGTAGGTTTTTTTTGCAGTTGCTGTTTTTCAAGCCTGTTCTGAAAACTGGAGATAAAACTGGGAGTGGGGAGAAGGTGGCATGCTATTCTTTCTACAGTGGTTTTGCTTGGGGCAGTGGTAATAGTCAAGTTTGTTTACACGAGGAGACAAAAATGTAACTATTTAGTAATCACTTTGCTACACCACTGCGTTAGTGTATTTTTTTTTACTTATTGCAAAAGAAATTGATTGGAAAAATCTCACTGCATAGCTTAATAAAGGAAGCAGGAAGTTACTAATCTAATTCCATGTTTTCTGTTTACCAAAGGAATTTAAAGTGACAGAGAGATTTACACATAGAGTTATTAGAAATGGTGTTGGAGCTGGTAAACTGTGATAAGCTATCAGAAGGTTAACATTTTGAAAAACACTTGTGCTTGTAAAATTAAGGATATGTTTTAGCAAGGCCTTTAGGCCCTTTGCAGTATGTAAAGAAATCCCTGACTCAAAAGGAGTCTTTATCCATGGTTAAAGAGCTGGAGGGGAAGGCAACCCAAATTACTTTTTGTCAGGTGCTGTTGTCAACCAAAACAACAGCTGGCAGAAGCATCCCTGGCATTATGGCAAATCATGTACCACTTGAAAGCTGCTTACATACTACTGCTTCTATGTATATCTTAGTTCAAGAATTCTGTAAAATATAATAACTCAGAGAGCTGCAAAGATTTTAAAACACTTATCCAAGAAGACTGTTTCAGGGATTAAAATACCTCACATTGCCAGTGAAAAGGCTGTATGGTATGTGAAGCAACTGGTAGTATTTAATTGCCTTTCCACAAAAATGTTTGCAGTAAATTGAAACTCACTCTACTCTTGGCAAAATGTAATGCTTTGTAATGTAAAAACTAGAGCTAGGCTGGGACAAATGCTGACACTCACAGGTTCATCTATAAGTCCTGGCATGAAAATCAACAACCGAGTTTAGAAACAAGCACAGTATTACACCATGCTGAGAGCTTCATATTTTTAAACAGGACAGCTCATGGGTGCTGTACATTTTCAGTCTAGACACTGGTTTTGTTTAACTGCAGGAGGGAAAGACAACCTTGCTTCAAAGTCATTTGTATGTATGAGTGATCCCCAAACCCTTACACTTGCTTTCAGGCTTCTCAGAAATATGTGTATATATGAAGGAATGACTGAAGTCTTCTGTAGGCAGCCTAAAGCTAGAGAAACACAGAAGTGTTGCAGTTGTCAAGAAATACAGGACAAGAAAGGTAATGCAAAGGGAGCAAAAAACCATTAGGTGCACAAAGGCAAGATTTGGAACAGGCTAGTTATGCCAACCTAAGCCTCTCTGTGGAGTGCAAATAGCTGCAAAAGGGAAACAGCAAACTCAGCTGCACTGGAGTTACTTAATGAGCACTTGATATGTGCTTTACTTGATGAGCACTTGATGTGTCCCTTTTCTATCTCACACTGATCTGGCAAAGCTTACTGATTTAATTTGCCTGAGCAATCAGTTCCATCTAACCCTTCAAGACAGTAAGTTCAGAAAGAACTGAACAAGTTCCAGGAGATCTTTGCTGTCTTGCAGGACTTGACCCACACTTGAAGTGGGCCTCCAGAGAGTTTAAGAAATGTAAAAGTTAGTTGACTTGTTCAGCTTGAGATCATCTTCAGGAGGCCCATTTCTGAGTTAGGAACATCTGCACTCTGCAAAGTTAAGTCCCTGTAGAGATATTAAGCCAAGTAACAATTAAGATGTCAGAAGTGATGATTGGCTTGTGTTTCTATAGCCATGGCCATGAATTACAGAAATGTGTCAGAGTGTTTTGCAGGTGAATATACGGTGAACAGTTTTTGTAACATCTGTCTTAGATAGGCTTCCTATACAGAGGCCTACAATTCCAGAGAAGGAAAGGCTTGTGCCAGGACACATTGCCTACACCCACCTTCCCACAGAAAAGCTTTTAAAACCATTCATCAGCTGCAGCCAGATTTAGCATGCAGTCTCAGAGACTGCAAATTCCTACCATGCAAACGGGCAGCTGGTCAGAGAAGAGAGACTTCTGTTGTCTTCATTGAGAGAAAGGCTAAAAAGAATCATAAAACTAGAACAAGATGTTATAAGATCTATTATCTAGAAAAGGATGCAAATCTTTCTTATTTATAGAAAATTACACAAGCTGCACAGAGATTTTTTTTCAAAGATAAAGAAAATTACTGCATCCTACAGAGATCATTTGATATACAAGAAGGACTAGACTAAAGTTACATCTTTCCTTTAACATACTTGAAGTCAGTCAGTAGATACAAGTTCAAAGGACTCTGGTCTTTAGTTCTCTTGCTGCTTACAGAACCTTTGTCTTCAGGCCAGTTTGCCAACCCTGCAACTAAGTTTTCAGGTGATCCAGCCTTTTGTCTGGATCATGATTACCCTGCTCATTCTCATATACCTGAAATCCAAATTGAAAATGAGGGATGTGCACCTACCACACAGCAGAAGCTGCAAAATATTGTGTCCAGTCCTTGTTTTCAGCCATATGTAATTGGGTCAGTGATTTGCTATCCTTTAATATAATTAAATTTCACCTACAGTTGTGCAGAAATGCTGCATAAAGCTTCATTAATTAGCAGATTGCACATCCTGGACCCTTAGGACCAGACTTCTTTTCCTTTTCTGGGGACTCTTCTCAACAGTTCCCACTGCCTGAGGGCTCTACAGAGTCTGAAATAAGTAAGTATTTTCAGATGGCTGCTATTTGGAAAAACCTGGGTTAAATCAAGCTAAGAAGGCGGTTCTCCCACATTAGGGCCTCCTTCCTGTGGGAAGTCTGTAGTAAGTTTACATTTGCACAGCAACTACATGTTCTGCTGTCAGAGAATGAAAATGAAACTTCTTTTTAGAAGCCTGAAACCTGCACAGTTTATCATGTTTGTAGCAATCACCTCTTATTTTATGACTGCACATCCCATCACACATGCCTGATCCCCTGACTTGGTAAACTGACTAAGGCAGCTTCTGGTTACAGAAGTGTTTGCACAGTAAGCTAAATGAAAGGAGATCATTATTTCATTTAGCTAAGATTTTCCATTCTTCGTGCCCTGCCCAAAATGCCTTAAGTTCATAACACTCTCACAAATTACTGTGACAAATAGTAAGTTATTGTCCCTTATATCATGGTTCTAATTGGAACTTTGTGGAAAGCTACAAAATCTGGGTGGTGGCATTTTCTTCTTTATTCATTTTATAACAAGTGATCTTTGTATAATGCAATATTAGGACTATCTGCTGCATTCTTTTGTACACTGAATCTTTCCACGGTGTTTTTAATTCTTTGGACCAGACTGACTGTATGTCTGACCTGCTAATGTTCTTCTAGGATCAAAACAGTCAAAATAAGCAAGAGTAAGAACACTGGATTAAGAACTTCAGCAATACAAATTTTTTCATCCAAAAAGAAAGCAAAGTGAAGACATCAAAATTTAACTTCTGAGTGTTGACGCTGTTGAATCTTATCCACTCCTCCTACCTTGTCTACTGTGTGCAGCTTCCCTGCAGCCCCAGTGCAGAATTACTCTGTGCTAAGCACAAACATCTGAAGCTGTTGCAGTCAGCTGGTTCAAAGCTTTGTTGTAGCTCTGTCCTTTCTGTGACTGCTAATTAGACTTGCCTATAGACACTCCTTTTCAGAGGGAGGACAGGAGTAGCAGTAAAGATGAACTGAGATCTTAGCTTAGATTTAAGGAGGCATTTTTAGATGTAAGAGAGTCTTAACTCATCAGCTATCAGGGTCATTATGACTCTAATGAACACCCTGGTCACACTTATAAAGCATAACAGTCTTAATAAATCTAACTACTGGTATGCAGAGACAGAGTGCCAGTACCTCTAGGTTTTACACTGTGAAGATATTTCAGAGAGGTATTTGATGCACATTCTTGCTATACCAGCTTCAGTTATTAAGCAGTAGCCCAAGAGATGTTTTATGAACATTTAAACATCACATTTAGTTAACCTAAAATACTGCTTTCAACTTGAAGTTAAACATCTGATTAGTAAAAGACACACTGAGATTTGCAGTTAAAGGCTCAACTTAGATTGCTAGGAGTGTGAGTATATTTGAAAGTCCTTGGATTTAATTTCTCCTTTCAAGTAGAAGCAGGCTACTAGAATAAGCAGTACTTTTTATATGAAGAGATATAAAAATTATTTTTAAAGAGGCTCTAAAAGGTTGGATAGTATTTCTCAGCGACCAAGAGACTGTGGTCTGGTTCATATTCAGCCAAGGTGACACTGCTGAAAGCCAGCTAGTAGCTAGTGTTGTAGCTAGAGATGTAGTTTAGTAACTACCATTTCATTTACTTGGCAAAGGCTTTTTACTGAATTCTTTTATGACCAACTTTTTCATCTACACTAGGTCAAATTTCCTCTACTTCCCACTAATTTGTCAGCAGCAATAAACCACATACCCACTCTACAGTAATGTAGGTAGGGAGTTAGTTTATTCTCCACCCTGTATCTGCTTTGGTAATCTTGTTCTTTTTTAACCAACCTATCCATCTCCCACAATTTCTCAAAAGACTCAATGGTTGTTTTGCTGGTCCCACTGACAGCCTGGGTGTTCATATTATGTTTTAATAACCAACAGTAACATTTTCAGAGTTGAGCCTTAGTACCAGTCTCACAGCTGTCATTTATTATTATTTTTAATTGATCATTCCATACTTCTCATTTTACATTCGGCAGCTAGGCTGGGCAGTATGCTGATGGAAAGTACCACTCCAAAGAGCTTTTAATCCCAATGACAGACCTGTCACCTGGCATACAGGGGCAGTTAGATATGGTGCCTAATGTTAGACTCCTTAGAAAAAATTAAAGCCTACATGTTTCTTTAGGCATCCAATTGAACCTTCTTGACTAAGCTGTTGCCTAACTTCTGACACTCTTAATGACCCCAGTAATATCTTCTCTTTTCATCAGTAAAGCCCTTGGGCATACCCACAAGCAGACCTGAGCTGTTTTAAGTCTTTACAGGGACTGGGAGCTTCCCTCACTGCTTTGTATTCAGAGACTGATGCAAATCACATCAGCTGGGCCTCTTCCCTTGTCTCTTGCCCCCGAGGACAGTGGGTTGGTAGCTCTGGGTCAGGCCTAGAAGGCAGAAGTGATAATGCCTAATGCTGTTAAGATTAAAATCTTACATCTTGTTCCTAGTGGTTTCGCAGAAGCTCTCCTTTTCCCCCATAGGAAAACCCACTAGGTAGGATTTTTTTCTCTCTCTGTCCCCAAACCTTTAGAAAGTGAGAGCTGCATAAAAGGTGATGCTTCCCAATCTATTTCATTCAATGATGAAAGTAATACACAGAAACAAACAGAATCTCAGCTGTGTAGTGTACTAACTTAGAGTCCTTGTTCTTCCACTTCTCTCTTCCCCACTCTGGCATCCACTAATCTTATTTATCCTGGTTAGGTAATCTGCCTGTAGGACCATACATGCCTCCACTTGTTTTTAAGAGCACCTCACTTTCTGGCTGTGTTGGATGACAATAACAACAGCTACTGTACCAGTGAGATCCAGAGGTGAGCAAGGAGAGTTTTCATGGCAGCGCTACAAGCTACACTTGCTGACCAGCCTGAACACAAGCTGTTGCTGCAGGACACTAGAATTACCTTCTTGCACCCCTGATGATTCAAGTGATTTAGACAGCAGAAGATAAAAGTGTACCCAGGTGTAATTCAGTTCCACCTTAATTACCTGATTTACATCAGACTACACAGCTAGTTTTGGCTTTTTTTTTTTATCCTGCCTTGCATTCTGTAGGTAAGTTCAAACAGAAAATAGGGTGTGAAGTTTTATCTGGTTTTCTATGCAGGTGGTGAAGGAAATCGAAATGGATAAGATCTTCACTCTTCAAAAAGAATAAACGAGTAGGTAGTTTAATGACCTTTCTATTGTGCAAACAGAACCTGAAATTCTTCTTTCTCACCATCAATAACAATAATAAGGAATTGTTGAAAAAGGTTCCTGCCTTTTTTTAAACTGTAAATAGTATTAACAATTCTAAGCTAATTTTGCTCAGTGTTCAAAACTTGAATTTTCAGATATACTAAAGAGCAAAAGTTTCCATAAGAACACTCCCTCTCAACATGTTTAAGTATTTGAGTGTGAAGTTTTTGAAATAGTAATATATTAAAACCAAGCAAAAGTTGATGAGCTCATGAGATGCTGTAATTTACATAGCAGAATACAAATTAATTCTTGTGCCACAGAAACCACCACCTCCCCCATCTAAACAAAACCACACAAACAAAATAATTCATTATTCCTATAACATAGAAATATCTAATAGGATTTTCCAACATTGTTAAAAAGTAGGTATTGCATAGCAGTTAAAAGGCAGGACTTGCATAGATAGGGATCATTCAGTTAACCCAGCTTTGGTCCATTTTGTATCTCTCCATTTGCCTTTACCTCTGTTAGTTGTCTATCACCACCACCTCCTACTCCCTCAGTCTTATCTCCAGGTGTTCAGCGCTGTGGAGTAGGGAGCATCAGCAGCACTCCAGGAGGCAGCTCTGTGCCTGGCAAGCAGCACAGCCTTCAGCTCACACGGGCACATTCCCACAGCACCAGCCTCCCCAGCCAGCAGGGCAGTTTTTCTGCTCTTGACCAGGTGACAAAAGGCCAATCTCTGCAGAGATCATTAAGAACAGCAGGTGTTGCCAGTTTCCTATGCAAAGCAAATTGCAAATTCGGTTCCCACTTTCTACTAAATTGAGGGGGACTCTCATTGTCCTCCTTTTGATTGTTGTACTTTGGGAACATAAGTAGTACTTAAACACTTGTTCTTTAAAAGATACACAGAAATTGTATGTTTATGTATTTATGAGAAAAACTGCAAGTTGACTGCTTTACTTATTTTAGCTTTGACCAATGACATTTAATCCCAGTGAAGCTGCAAGCTCTGCTTTCAGTGTTTTCCCTGGTAAATGTCACTCTGCTACAGTGCTGCATTCACGCACTCTAAAGTAGCTTTTATCAGCAGTGGTGCCATGTGCCAGTGTTCTCAGTGTTCCCAGACTGCTGGCTTAGCTTACTTTCTTCCAACAGCTGTGGAAAGTATCTGAAACACAAAGACAGGAACTATTGCATTTTTCTATAAAAGTGATTAATAGGAAATCAGATTTATAGAGTTGCTGAAGGTAAATGTTGTATTCTGATCCTTTATTTTTAAACCTCCATTAATAAACAGCTTGATTTGTTTGTTTTACTGTTTAGAATTTGGTTAGATTGCATTGGCAGGGAATTTTAGCATGTTAGGACTTAGTTTATAGACTTAGCTGTGAGCCCAGGCATCCAGTGAGCCAATTTAACAGGGGGCTGGACATTTCCTTGCATTAGAGGTGCATATGAATGGTGTTGAGAGACCTGTAGCACTGGCTTCTGGAACAATCCCTTACAGCTTCCTGGCAACAAAGTAGGAACCCCAGTGACCAGGGAAGTCCTTGGACAATTGCAGCTCAAGAGGTCACAAAAGTGACACAGAAAGTGTCCTTGGCCCCCTTTTTCACCCTTTCTGCTGCCTCATTAAGGAAGGCTGAAGTCAGAGATTTCCAGAGGCATATCTTATGCAACACAAATGTTCTACAGGCAGCCTTGTAGCTAAAATAATTGGATACTGAGGGAAAGAGATAATTGTAAATAGATGCTTGAGGGAAACACCCTCAATAGCTGCTTGACCTTGTAGAGGACCTGGTCCCTTCTTGCCCAGTAGCTGCCTGCCTCTTCCCCAGAGCATACTGGAGATTGCCATGGGCTTCACTGGGAGATACTGGTATTCTGCTGCTGGGGAAAAGCAAAAGCCTTGGTCTTTTCAAGTTGTAAGATATCAATCTCCAAAATTTACTTTTGAATAGTGCTTTGAAATTCACTAGTAGGACTGCTCCTCTTCTCATCTTGTAGGTGATTCAGTTCCTTTCCATTATCCTTTCCAGATTGTGTACAGGCAGGAGCTGAGCAGCAACATTTCTACCTTACACCTTCTGCAATGGTTCCTCTTCTTTATAATGTACATATTTGTTTTCTCAGAAGTTTCCCCTGTACATCATACACTTGAAGAGTGTATGATGTACACTTGAAGAGTGTATGATGTTGGACTCCAAGCAGAAGGAACACTGGTCTCTCGTCATGCTGGCAGTGTGAGAGGGAGTAAATAGGACTGGTCAGACCAGATTTTTGGAGAGGAATTGCCACTGCAATTGTACCTACACCAGTTCTAAGCAGGACATGTCTGCAGACACGTACTAAAGGTTAGCTGAAGGTTAATTTTTAGTTCTGACTTACAGATCACAGCCATCAGTTGAGATAGGAATCTGTTTGTGGGCTTCAGCAGGTTTATAACAGTCTTTTTCATGGCCAGTTCCTAAATACAAGGATTTTGAGATAGGATCATCTATAATAAGAGTATTATATGAGCATTTTGCATACAGGAATCCTATAGAGCCACATCTGCTTTGTCCTGTTTGAACTCATATGTGTGGAAGGGGAAAGAGCAGAGGACATGAGTTATGATCAGACCATGTTTTTTTTTAAGATGCCAAATACATAATTTTCCTGATCCTTTTTCCTGCATGCAAGTACTTTTCCATGGATCAAAGGGCATCTGAGAGGCAGCTTACAAATTATAAACAGTCAGAAAGTGTAAACTAGAAGTTTGAACTGAATGCATGGTATCAAAACCTGAATATAGGAGAGGTATTTTATTTTTATTTTAATTTTGATTGCTATCTTTCTGTTTTGTACCTCAGCAAAGTAATAACAGCAGCTTAGTGTGGCCTTCAGAGCTACACAGAGATTCACAAATAGACCCATTTACTGTTATTTCATTACATGATCTTTTGTGAGTACACTTAGTTTGGAATTCATTGTGGCATTTAGCTCTATGTGTGCATCTAAATACAAGAATACCAAAATACCAAAATTTTGGAGCTGCTGGCCAGACTTAATAAAGGGGAAGAAGCAGGATGAATTCTATGGCTTGATAAAGACAATGGTTGTAAAACTTCAGCTTTTTCTAAAACCTGTTCTACAGTTCTCAACTTCTGGGCTCACTAGAATGTTAGGATGGCCACCTGACCTAAATCATATCTACAACTGGTATATTTTGTGTCAGACTGTGGAAAGTAAGGGACCAATGTTTGAGCTTTCATAGTAGATAGAGGCTAAAAGAGTGCAAAGCCATTCAAGAAGCAAGACAGCTGGAAGAACAGGGATGCAAAGAGAGATGAACACCAGTGATCACAAAAAAAACTGAGAATGGGTGGGAGACATCTCAGAGGACTGGGTCTAGTACAGACAAATTGATGGAAAATGATGGCACTGAGGAAAGGACAGGAGAAAGGATGGCAATAGAATGGAGAAAGGGCTGGGGAGCAGTGAAGGTGAGACAATCTGTGTACTCCAGGTAGCTCTACTAAGGGAGGGGAAAGTGCAGTTTCTCTTCAGCAGTGGTGCACATTTTTGTCTGTTGCCTTAAAGCTGAGTTTTGAATAGAAAATCAGTAGTTAGACTGTATATTCAACTCACAACAATAGTAAGTAGTAAATACTCTTCTGAGGCTTTAGGTGCTTCTTATGCACTTATCTGAAAGAGTCCAGCTTCTGCAGGGATGATGGTGGGTTTTGCCTGCAGACACAGGAGAACAAATTGTTTCCTATGCCTACATTTACACTACAGAAACAAATGTTATTAGAAGTGGGGATACCTAAACATGCCTTAAGGTACATGTCAGTAGCCATGTACCACCATTACAGCCAACATTTATGCAAATATTTATACCCTAAAATTTCAAGATTAAAACTGCATACAGCACATTACTTGTAAGGGACTCTGTGAAAACATCAGCCAAGTCTTGCATTAATAAATAGTTCAATTAAGATCAACAATAAAATCAGATCATTTTTAGAAACATAGCATTGCAGTCAACACATCCCCAGGCTGGATTTCTGGGACTATAATAAAGGCAAATAATAGATGAGAGAATATGGAACTCCATAGCACCAAATCTGTTGCTGCTTTTAGCTGAGGCAGGGTGCTGCTAACCAGATTATCTGTGGGATCTTGCCATGAAGCAAGAAAGGAAATGTTCTGAACTAATTGTTACAGCCCTGAAGCAAAAATTAAAAAATTTTCCACCACCAGTATAATATCTTTCACAAGCTGGTGAACTTGGAACAAAAATAATGTGACTTTATGGGGTATAGGACCATGATTTTATAAAAGAACTCTTTATTTCCACGTAACCCCAGCTGTGCAGAAAAGTTCTGATTACATGGTAGTATTTAAGTTTAGTAAGAAATTTCTTGCCTGAAATCAATTTTGATACCAAGTAAAGTGCCTAATACACCCTGGTTTAAACCTTTTACTTTTAAGCAATCTGTTTTTTCAGTTAAATAATGTCTAGAATAAAAAGAGCACTTTCTTTTGTTAACATTTATAAGTGAGTTTAAGATCTCTGCTTGAAGGACATGACATGTTTTTACCACAACAGCTTCCTTCTGCTTGCTTTTAACTGTCTCCTAGTGTTTATTAAAAATAAAAAATAAAATCTAGTCACACATATCAATTAATAGATTCTTGTGAAGGTCCTAATCATCAGCACGTTTTTGATGAACTCTTAAGTGTTTTGCTGACTTAAGCCAAGGTTCAAGAGGTTTATAACTAGATCCCAGGTTTAATCCTAATTAAAATCCTTTGGCTTTATATATGCACAGATTTCATGATTGATACAACACAAGGCTGTGACTGAGAGTGGAAGTTGTTTTAGTTATATACCCACAAGTAAAGGAATGGTAAACTTTTCCTCCACATAAATAACTGTGCCATCTCAGAGGTATTTTCCTCCTTTATAACATGTACAGAAATATGATGTTTTTGTAAAAAAATATGGTATTTTGAATATGGTATTATTTGGTACTTTGAATTAATGTATTTTGTTTGCCCCTCCTATTTTTTCATCTTCACCTGCTTTTTCTGGGTTCTTAAAAATATTTTTTGAAATATATTTTTGTGTAAATGTAATGTTAAATGAATATACACTTAATTCTTTACTGCGTGAAAAAAACCTCATTACTTACTTTTGTAATATGTTTCATCTCTTTCAGATATTGTGCAATGGACCAGGAACATGTGTTCCTGTCTGTTTATCTGCTTTTCTTCTTGGCCTTCTACGAATAAAAAGAACAATCATTGTGTATGTAGAGAGCATCTGCCGTGTGGAAACTTTATCCTTGTCTGGAAAGATTCTTTACTACTTTTCTGATTATTTCATTGTTCAGTGGCCTGATCTAAAGAAAAAATATCCCAAGTCAGTATATCTTGGTCGAATAGTGTAACAACAGAAGACAAACTAAACTTTACCTGAAATAGACTCTACAAACTTGCATTCCTGTAGTAATTTATTTTCAAGAATTCCTGATACTAAATTAGGCTGGTACTTAAAAATGAGACAATAAAGATCTCTACATTTAAGTAAAATTTGTGTGTATATATATTTATTGCTATCATGTAAGTCTGCCAATACCTCATAGTGGCTCTAAGTCTATCCTGTCTCTGTTTTCATCTAGTTTTTCTGCTATGTGAATGGTATTTTTTGTCTACAAATAAATATGGGAATTTGTATGAATGTAACATTTCCTGTAAGGAAACTTTGTGTCATTTTTAAAATTGTAAGCAACAAAGTCTTTTTCTAGGACAACAGATTTTATTTCCTTTATGCTAGTGGTGAAGTCCCTTGTGAATCCTTAGAGTATAAAGGAAACAGTTATATTAAGTTGGCTTCATGTCAGTTTGTACTTTACAGTCTTCCAAAACCCCCAGAGCAATAAAGTATCATTTTTCCTCTGGTCTTGTCAAAGCTGTCCTTATAATCTGTTGTGCAACTTTTGAAAATTGTTGCTCACTTCTTAAGATGAATAAAAAGGTGACAAGTGTCATGCTACAGGCACAATACTTACCCATTTAAGACTTTCTTCAAAGCCTATGTGCAAAAAGCCTTACCAAATCTACATCAAACAGAGCAAAACTGTCAGGTGGGGAAATTGAACTGGTTCAAGCTCTGAAATAGAGAAAAAAAAACAGTAATAAGGGAAAGAACAGATTTTTCCTCTTTTCCTGATACAGTGAATTTGACTTCCAGTATATCCCATTTTCTCATTTTAAGAACCTTACTGTGAACAGTAAAGTGCATATACACTTAAGACTTTGCCACAGAAAATGGTATCCTGTACATTGGAACAATTTTTAAAAGGTATCTTGTTGGCAGTATGTGTTTGAAAGCATATTCCAGCATTTCACATTTATCCGGCTAAGCGTAATTCTACAACTATCCCACCTATAAAGCAATGTAAACACATCTGTCATCTGTACACACACAGAGCTCTGTGGCTGGCTACAGAAACATAAACAAAAAAAAGCTCAAAGAAAAGTAGAAATGCCCTCCAGAGTGCACAGTCTGACTCTGGTGAAGCCCAAGCAGCTCCTCACACTGCTGCACGAGGAGACTCTGGGAAGGCTCTTCCTCAGCATCAGATGTCAAAACATTGCAGCAGCTATTCTGGTAGGGAATAGGAGGTAAAATTGAACTCAACAGAAGCAATGGTTCCTGCTGTCAGCAAACAAGGGTCCAGTGGAATAGGCTGCTTCATGCAGAAAAACATTAGAATTCATCAGAAAACCTTGTGTGGAAAACTGCTGTCACGATACTGCAAGGCCCTGTGGGGAAGGCAGCTGTTACAACCTGTCCTACAGACTTAATAATCTTCAGCATCACCCTTGATGTGGTCACATGTGAGAACAGGGAGTTTTGTGGGTTTAAACCAAGAATATGTCTGAAATTAAAGAGCAGTTAATAGGTTAAGGCTATGTGAGAAGGACTTTGTGCAGCACATACTGAGGTCCTTAAAAATGACTTGCTTGAAGTAAATCCGACATATCCAAGGGCTTTTTTCCCCTGAACCAGAGTGAAGACAAGCTTATCATGACTTTCTGCATGGTTGCAGATAGTTTGGTAAATTGGAGATACACTGGACTCTGTTATGGCTAATGGTAGTTTATTTTATCAGTACTTTATGTTTTCAAGAGAACTAGAGAAGAGGGGAAGAGGACAGAGGCAGCCTCTTCCTCTGCTCTGGGTAAGGGGCAACAGCACAGGCTCAGTGTGCTGGGCTTTAGAGAAGCCTGGGAGGTGCAGGGCACTGAGTGCTGCATTGCTGCAGCACAGCCTGTGGCACTGAGCGCTGCATTGCTGCAGCACAGAGGGCACTGAGTGCTGCATTGCTGCAGCACAGCCTGTGGCACTGAGCGCTGCATTGCTGCAGCACAGAGGGCACTGAGCGCTGCATTGCTGCAGCACAGAGGGCACTGAGCGCTGCATTGCTGCAGCACAGAGGGCACTGAGCGCTGCATTGCTGCAGCACAGAGGGCACTGAGTGCTGCATTGCTGCCTGGCCCAGCAGCGAGGCCAATGCCTGCCCTAAGCACGACCAGGCCCTAAGCACAACCAGACTCTGTTCTGAGCAGAGCAGGAGCAGCCCTGGAGGCCTCGCCCTGCTCGGGGATTTTACCTCAGCAAAAGCCTCCCTGGCTGCTCCGTTAGTCCCTCGGAGCCCTGCCCAGGGCAGGATTTGGGGTTTTGTTGTGCTTCCCAACTGCGGGTTCATAAACTTTTGAGTGTGCCTTTGAACACTGTAGAGTTCCAGGAATTTTTTTCACCTGTCACCTGCATGGCAATGACTGCTGCTAAAAGAAAGAACTTTCCTGTTCAGAATTGTCACCTCCCATGTAAACACTCTGAAGGTAACAGCAGATTTCTTCACAAGAGGCTGTCCTGAAAAACTGAATTGCTCCAGGCTATCTGATATAGAGGAGTCTCATTTTCAAGGATTTGGGAAGACTTTTCCCACTTTTCTTCACTGGCTGCCTTCTGGGGGAGCAAGGTCAAGAATATCTCTGCCTGTGTTCCCCCGACAGCATGTTCTTTACTCTGGTAAACCTGGGAAACACAGGTTAAAATAGCACGTATCAAGTGGTTTTTAATGCAGATTGTTGGCTATGAGGGTGTGGGATGGTTTCCATTCCCTGGGACTGCTATTTTCCTAACTGGCTCAAGTGCCTACTTGAGTTAAGGGCATTTACTTTTCAGCAGTTTATAATTAGTTCTAGCAAGTGAAAACTTAGATTAGAAATGACCCAGAAGTCTCTAGAGTTGAAGCAGGTAAAACTGAAATGGGAAGATGACAGCCTAACTGACCAAAGCCTTCAACAAAACACTGCATCACATCATAGGAGATAGTTCAGAAAAAAAGACTTCTGACTCAAATTCTCTTAAAGGAAGTTTTGTTATCAACCAGAGTGACTTTTCCTTGAGAAGATTATCTCAAATAACTGCTAGTTCTCTCCAAAAGCACAATGGAGCTGAAGTAAACTAGCATTTTGTTATTGAGAAGCTCTTTCTTATCTTTTGTTTTTAGAAGGTGGGTACAACCAAACAGTCTCTTGTTCTAGGGGAAAACTACATTCTTCCTCTCCCAGAACAGAACAGAAAACAGCTCTCCCAGGGTCTAGCTAAAGACTTAAAGGTCACTGACTGGATTCCTTAAATTTAGATTCTTGAAGTTTGCTATGTCATTTTTTGTCTTAAATATTAATATTATGGCAAACACATTTGAATTAAATACAAGGAATGTTTGATGTGAAATACATTGCCTCTTTTTCTCCATCTCCAAAAGAGGAAACTGTAATATCTTATAAATCTGATGCAAAATGGGAAGAAATATATTCTTAAAGAAAACAAGTATGACTTTATGGAAATATCATAATCAAAATTGGAAAAGATTTTCAAAGAGAACAGAAGACATCCAGAAACTCGTTCTCGGAGTCCTAGCATGAAGCCAAATTCTAAATTAATATTCTTTATCAGATTGTTTTATCTAGATACGTATTAGCTGACAAATATTAAATATTCAGTTATTTTACTTTGTTTAGTACCAAGTGGCACCATCCAATTGAAGATATTTTTGCTCCACACTTCAGGAAAAAGCAAAAAAGACTCATTGTCACCATTTCTCTTTAACAACTGTATCTCTTACATCTTCTTAGTGGCAATGAAGGGTCTAACAGACCCTTGGTAGATGTCTCCATGGTTGCTCAAGCACATTGCATACACAGTGCTTGTGCCTCCTTCAGATCACATTTGTGCTGCCTTGGCAGGGCTCTCAGTGCTCTCACAGCTCTCCTTTGGCTGGCCCGTGCTCTGCCAAAAACTCCTGCTTGCTCCAGGAGCTGGGTGAGGATCTGGGAATGTAAGCACTGAGCCCTCACAGCACAAACTGAGCCCTGCACCTTCCTGAAACTTGAATTTGACTTTTTCCTGCTTCCTGATACTTCCTGATAGCATAATGGTAGTCTCATGACCAGTATTGTTGAAGTACTCAGAGGCAGAGGTCATCTTGCATAAGCTGCTTGGTAAGAACCAGGATTTTGCACAAGAATTCAGAAAAAAACAGTAGCTCTCACAGTAAGAGCTTTAGACATTTTTCCTCTCATGGCTGTTTCATGTTGCAGTGGCAATGGAGAAGGAAATGAAAATGGGATATGATACATGAAGATGGACCTTTGTTGACATACTTACTTCAGCTCAAGTCACTTCTGCAGAGTATAAAACTTCCCATTTAGAATTTCTTGTATCTATTTTACTCCCTTGCCCAAAAGATTTTAACATGTTTTATAATCCAGTTCATTAACTACTCAGACATAAAAATGCATGCAAGAGAAATAAGCACTCTCACATTTAGCTGTGTCAAGGATAGGTTTTAACCATGCATGCATCTATAAAAAGATGCTTTTGTTGTTTGATAATGTGAGTTTTACACATACCTTGTGTTATCTTTGCATGTACCTGAGGAACAAAGCTATAAAGGTGTTTGATGTGTTACTCTCTAACAAGAGACAGAGCAGGAGTAATAATATTTAACAGACAAAAATGGGGAAAATTAGGGTCTCTCTGTTTAATGTTTAAAAAAAATTATAGCGCTTAATTAAGATATTATGCATATCAAAGAAATATATTGTCAATTGATGAATTAATGAATAGTAGCACAGACATTAGTCCACTGTTGCACCCAGAATGTTCAGAATGTTTCATTTGCAGTTTAGAGTGCCTTTTTTTTCTTTTTTTTTTTTTTTTTTTTTTTTTTTTTTTGAGGAAATGTGTTGGGGGTGTGGGTTTTTGTAATGCAGAAGTTAAGTATTGATTACTATGCAGTGAGATTACCTGGACTGTACTGGGTTTAGACAACTGCCCAAAGAGATTTTGTCTAAACTTCAGAGGAAGAGAAAGAGAATATTCTTAGATGGATGAAATTGTCCTTGTACTATGCAGCAAATAATTTTTAAAGGAGTTCATTAAAAAGTTATACTATTTTTTTTAATATTGTGACTTAAGAAGTCTTTTAGACCCAACAGTGAAGTTGCTGTGCATAATCCTACTCATTATATGCATTGGTGCACAGTAGCTTCTTAAAATCCAAAAGCTCTCTCCTTGGTTTAAGAAAGAGTGGATATTTGTACTGCTGTATCACCAGTCAGATCTGCTCAGTTAGCATTACGGTAAATTCGACTTTCAGCTGCCAGTAGCTTGGCAATTAGAGTTTCCTGCTTTATTGTTAAACACTGCAATTGAACTCTGCTGCTTTTCATTTGTGATCCAGCATGGGATGTCAGCTGACACCGAAATGAATGTCCTAACCTCCAATTCAGTGGCTTAAAGGCTATCTCCCCAACATTCACTGCCAAGATGAAATCCAGAAATTATTATTCACCAGCTGTAAACAGGGCCTGTTTTTGCAGGCACCCATTTGTAAAAAAGCAAGCAGGACAGCCGGGAATTCTAGTTAAATGTGCTTTTCATATCCACACTGAAAAGCAGAATATTAAAAGTAATGTAGCTGTATTTGTAAAGAAGAACTTAAGTGATATCTTAGCAGCTCTGCATTAATACTTGTAATAATTCTTTTAAAAAGTAACTTCATAAGAAGGTACTCTAAGATTTTTCAGCGCAGTTAGGTACAAAATAAATACCTTCAAAAATTATGGGTGGATCTCCACTCTTCTGCCACTTTCAGATAGAAGATGACCTCTAACAAGAAAGGCACAGAGCAAATCCCAATTCTAAACATATTTTTCATTAAACTCCAGACTAGAGATAATTCCTGAAAATCTTCATGTAACTTTTTCTTTGGATAACACAAAGGGTAGAATAGGAAAGATGAGGAAATACAGAGAGAAATGCTTCCATGTAAAGTATTACTTTGGAAAGGCTGAACAGGTGATTCTGAGAGGAAAGCAATTATTACTGCTGCCTAGCTCCCCTAACACACCTCCCACCCCCACCAAGTTCTTTAAGGTTTACTGAAGAATCAGAATCTATGCCAAAGCAATTAAGGTTTTATACTGGTTAGACTGAATTTACCCAGTTCAGCACTGTGCTGTGAGATAATGAACATTTCTATATGCTCCTTTGCCAAGCTTTTCCTCTGAAGAAAGTTTACTATAGACCACAGAAATAACTTTATGTTGTATCTGTTTACTTGCAACTTTAACCCCCATGACCAGAATTTTACTTTGTGTTTACAACTAAACTATACCAGTACTTTCTACTCCATCCCACACCCCTTTTTGGAGATGGGCCAACACATGTGGGAAGCGCAGGTACAGAACTGAACCATCCCAATACTGCATTTACTACTGAGCAAGCACACCTAGCATGCACTAAGTACATCATATTGATACCACTGGGTTTCAAAAAATAGGTATTGCTTGCACTAAAACTTGAGCAAATAATTATTTAAAATAGTAAATCTTTGTCTCAGTTTGGGAGGAAAAAAAATAAGAAGGAAAAAAAGTACTTTTCCATAGGACCAAAAAAACACAAAGCCAAAATAAACAAGCAAAAAACACCCAAACCATAAAAAAAAAAACAAACCCACACTCAATATCTTCTGGAAATTCTGAAGTTTTGTGGGATGCAATGTGAGCATAAAATAGACAAGATTAATGACCTGGGATAAAGTGGCTAAAAACCTCAGCATTCTGTGTTCTGGTACAGTCTCAGTTATCTGAGCATCAGCTATTCCTAATTCCCTTCTCTCCCCCAAGTCTGAATCACATCCTCTGACATGTACTGAAGTACATTAACAGTGACATGGATTATTTGAAACCTCTCTTATTCAAACAAATTTGGGATCCAAACTATTGTAATAACTGAGTTTCCATGCCATGGTGGCCAGCCTCTGGCTAAATGCCTCTGTGTCTCAGCCAGTCACTCATGTGCAGCACTCAGCACTCTCTGCTCCGTTGCACCAGTCCAGTCCCAAATAAACCCTGTAAAGCACTCTGACAATCACTTGCTATGTATTGTTTTGCTCTTGAAATTATCTTCATTTCTAAGTATAACTTCATTGTGAGATTTCACAGAAGCATAGTGAACTAAAGTTAACAGGCAAAAACCAGCACATTTTCTCAAACTCGTGAGAATACCTTGTCAGAGGTGGAAAATATTTCTGACAAGGAATTAGTCTCATTTGGAAAATACTGCCTAGATAATTAAAATCAGAAGAAGTAATGGAATAAGGCAGCAAGAAGAAGGGTTTTATTCCTTTTTCCTATATTAACATTTTGATTATTAAGACTTGATTAAGATTATTATTACTGGATAATTGACCAACCTTTTAAAATACCAGCACTGCTCAACAACAGTCCTGTTCTAATAAGCCTACATGAAGCCTTTAACTGTTCTGTTGACAGGTCAATTGTAATTATTTTGTGTTTGGCATCCAAATTAATAAATTTGAATAATGCAACATGAAGTTGCATGAAAAAAGTTACCATGTACTATCTTGAATCAATCCTCTTGTGAGGTTATTATTGGGAACATACTGGAGAATGAAGAAAAGAATTGGTGTTAACACACCAGACCTTGAAAGATGTGAATTTGTCCAGACCTGTTAAGAGCTGCACTGAAATAAAAGCAAGGAGAACATGCTCAAGTGGCATGAAAATCAAGTTTGGAGGTTCAGGAAGGGAGATAAAGTGTTGAAATCAATCTCAGATCATGCTGAGCAGGCTTCAGCCAACAGTAAATGTAATAACTTCTTCTGCATCCTGTAGAGGCAGAAATTGCTTCTTCAAAATATATATGTGAGAATCTATATTTCACATGTATATATGGAAAGTTAAAGTGGTAGCTAGAAGCCAAGAATTACAGAAACACAAAATACCACAAACTTACAGTTTTCTCCCTTTCTTTGATTGCCTCATGCAGTCATCCCCTCCAAAAGAGAAGGCTGACTCGTGAAGTTTCACAGAAAAATAAGGAACGTTTCAGGCTTCAAAGTCATTCTGCATTAGAATTAACCTGTCATATCATTAACTTTTGCATCCATTCAAAGCTTAAGAGCGGAACACATCCTTAATATTCCGTGTTTATAATTTTGAGGCAGCAGCCCCTTCTCATTGGGGCAGAGGTGCCCGTGGCTCACGGGGCTCCTGGGGCAGCAGTTCCTGGGAAGCTGGGCACAGCAGCAGCAGCTCATGTAAAGCACTTGGCCTTTCCCTCTGCCTCACAGAAGTGCAGCTCAAGCACGGTTGTGGCAGTAGTGTGTGAGTGCTCATCCTCTGTGGCTCACTCCTCTGCCGCAGGCAGGAGAAACTCTGCTGGTGCTGCTTGGCTGGTCCCAGCCTTGGTTCAGCCAGGGCTGCCAAGGAACTGGCCTGGGGAACTTGAGGACCTATGGTGTGACTGATGGGGAGTTTTAAGAAGAGCCAACAGAAGCAAAATAAGTAAGAAGGAAAAGGCCACCCTCTTAAGAAGTCTAGTGTTTACAAGTAGCACTAAGATACAGTGCCAAGTTATTTTCCTACCAAAACCTGCCTTAAGTTGAGATACAAGAGCTGAGTTGGTTTTTTTCTTCACACACAAAATACAATAAAGAAGAAAAACACACAAAGTCTTGTCTTCCTTGCAAGGAGCACTTGTGGTAGCACATGTCCCTGCAGGCATTTCCTTTTGCTGTAGGTAAATATCACTGTGAATAAAACTGATGGCTGTTAACACGGAGTCAAACACTTCCAAACACTTTGGCACTTGCATGCTGGGGACACAGCCTGGCTGCAAGTGTTTAGGTCCCACTGATGGGGAAGTGAGGCCATCAAATGAGGGGGAGAAAGGCCACTCTGACCCACCTGCTGCAAGCCAACAGACTGCTGTTCCTGTGCTTGAGGAACAGAATTGTAAAATATGTCAGGCATTTGGATTGCACAGCAAGCAATCTGAAGTCCTTTGTTGCCTTCTGCCTGTGTAGTGGTTTTTGCAAGTTAAAAACCCACACCAGCAACAGCCCAGGCAGGGAGGAGCACGTGACAACACAGGACCCCCAGCAGTAATCAGGTTGCAGGTAAATTATATTTGATTTTTCCCCCTATATTACCACGAAATGTGCTTCAGCATTCAACTATTCTTGAGCTATACCCCCACTGATAAGAATGCAGCTATCACATTTTAAGAGGAGGTCATGAGCCTAAAAAAAAGTCTGCCTTAAGCTTATATATGAACAGCTAGCACAAGCAGGTAACAAACCCCTCCATCCTCATAAAAGTATGGGGGACAGAAGACGACATCAGTGTTAGAATCAATGAAAAAGTGAGGGATTAAGAAGGAAACAGATATTTTAACAAACTGAAAATGTTCTTTTCATTTAAAAACAGCTTAATCTCTAAAAATACAAACATGTAGATAAGTCTTTCCCTTCAGCAAGTTATTTTATCATAAACATAAGTAACATTTATGTCCTTAAAAATTAGTCACAAAGGGGTGTCTTTCCCAAAATTAAGACCTGGGCTCCAGTATTATATTGCCAGAATTGCTGGTTAAGTTCCCTTCTTAAAAGAGGGATTTCAACAACACACTTCGAAGAAAAGTCTGTGTTTGAATTTCTTTTTTTCACTTCAGCATTTTAGGCTTCGTCCTATGCAATTCTCTGAGCATTTTGGCATAAGTGCATCTCAGAAAACATCTCCATATAAGGGAATTTACTCAAGCAACGTAGGGAAAACACAGAACACAGATATCAGATAATAATTCCATCAAGGCTGAATTTGGGCCCATGATTCAGTTTGTGGTATTTGAAAGAAGTCTCTGTACTTAGTTTTTCCAGATGTTGATTTTAAGACACTTGCAAGCTACTTTTAGGTAGAATTAATGACTGTTGAGAAAATGCTGTCTTCTGTAGTCTGGTACAGAGGAAAGAGGAGTGAGCTATGAACACCTCTTAGTGTCTGTAATTGTTCTACAAGGCAAGAGGATCTCTCATGGGATGAGAATGGTCTGGTAAAGTAGTTGAGAGGCAATACAGCATGCATACAGCACACCATGTTTAATCAAAGTACCAAGGGCAGTGCTGCACACCCCCAGAATGTTCCAAAGTAAGTAGCAGTATGAGCACAGCAAGGTTTTAAAGGAGATATTTGAGGTAACATATGAATAAACATTATACCACCTTACCTAGGACATACATTATTTTGAAAAGGAATCCTAATAAATGAAAGATTAGGAACAGTTTTGGGCAGTTCTAAGACTGTTCTGTAGAGTTCTTTCTTTGCAGTTTCAACGTTACTGCTAATGTTTGGTCTTGACCATCAGTAAGATTCAAGTCTTACTGGAGTCACAAGTCGTATTTATCCTACAGCAATTTTAATAACTTCAGTCACGTAAGTTAATTAGGCTCAAACATTACTGAGTGTTAGTGTCACTACCACCCTGGGACAGGCCATTTCACAACACTGGGAGTAGTCAGCACACTGACATGGCAGCCTGAGAAAAACTCCCCCAAATTCAAGAGAATTGCAAAAGGGCTTAGTTAGGTACTTGCCTCAGCTGAGGCACATCAAAGGGGAAGAGAGCAGCCCAGCCTTCCTTTGGCTCACCCGGTCAGCTCGCTCACTCACTGATTTGTTGGTTTTTTTTTCCTCAATCCTTAGGAGACAGCCCAGTTGTAGCTCAGAATTCCAGAGTACCTTTCCCGTTCCCAGAGCAGCCCCAGCGGCCAGCGCGGTGTCCAGCCAGTCCCGGTTACCGGCAGGCCGCGAGCTCTGCGGCGGGCCCGGCCGGCCAGGCAGCGCCGCTCCCGCTCCCTCTGCCCTCCTGGCCTTCCCACCCGGGAACCTACTCCTGTGCTCCGGGCAACAAGCACACCCACGGCCACAAACACGCACACACTGGTGTATTTCTTCATCTGCTTCCACCCAGCCCCGTGGCTGGTACCGCCATTCTCCCCAGTTCAGAACCCTATTCCTCTCCCTCAGAACACTCGGCAGCACATTCCTCCTTCCCATATGGGTCACCCTTTGGAGCTCATCCTGGCAAATTATCTTCCTGTACGCAGTTTAGCTCTCTCCAGCTATCTCCTTCATCCTTTAGGGAAATCACCCCTCTCCTCGGCTGAGGCAGCTGATTAAACCAAGGCCCTTTATCAGGATCAGATGGTGGGAAGGAGACAGTGCTCCACCTCAGAGGTGGCTGGCCTCATCCCCACCGTTAGGACTCACCAGTTCCCCCCTTGCACATGTTCAGTCATTGAGCAGAACACAGAAATCAAATGTGGTTTAGAAGTTTGATTGAGCCACATTAATTCTATAGATTATGGTGGAATTACACACAGGATAATTTAAACTCAGGGAGTTTAAAAGGACTACACATATGCTTATAATAATTCATGTGCAAGAACATTTGTAAGATTATGGTCCGTGTTTCCAAGAAAACAGACTTAGTCTCTTCAGAGCTCTTTTTCTCTAGTTTCCAACTGAAGTCATCAGCGCATGTTTATGATATTACGTGTGGTGGCTGAAGAAGTTATTACAATGTCACAAAGAGGATCATGATTTCAGGTAGGGAATAATTCTTCTACAAATCCTCTTTCCATACAAACAGCCTTAGTAACAAGAAATGTGGAAAAATAGGACAAAGATAAGAGATTTACCCATAATGAGCAAGATTGCCCAGTGTGCTCCAGCTGCTTTGTAGTGCACTGACTGGCTTAAATTTGCTTTGTGTTGTCAGAATGATGCAAAACAGAATGTGATCTTAACTACATTCAAAAATTTCTTGTACAACCTCTTCCCCCAGGGTATGAGCATATTCCTGGTCACAGAATAAAAGGCAGCAATCACCCCAGAAGATTGGTAATTTTCTAATCAGATGTTCAGTATCAATGGGAAAAACAACAAATTGTATTTGTGCCCTGCTCAGAAAACCCCCACAAACTACAGGATTTATTTGAGGATAACTTAAACCTAGTTGTACAGGAAGAAAATGGTAGGCCATATTTTGGTCTGCTACTAATAAGGACCATTTTATTCCAAAACTGATGAAACATATAATTATGGAGCTGAGAAAATCATACCAACTGTAAATGTCTCAAATCTCCCAAGCCACTGTGTATTGCAGCAAAAATGATTGAGAGCATTAACAAATGGTGTCCTGATCCAACATCACTTAAGTCAATGGAAACATTTCCAAGGACTTTGGAGGATGTTGAATCTAGCCTTAAATCACATATTCTCTGAGGTTATGAAAGATGAGTTTATCCCAACATGAATGTCTAAAAACTAATGAACTTTCATTATGTTTACTTGAACTGCCATTCCCTCACCCCATTCTTCAGTTTCCTGCTTCTCTTGCACAGTTTCCTTTTCCCAGTGGGTTCTTTAGGCAGTTCTGCTTCCTTTAATTAGGAACAGCCCTGGCTGTTTTCCTCAGAGGCAGTGCAGTGGAGAAGCGGTTTGAGCTGAGCTGATCCAAGCACCACAGTACAAAATAACCTGCGGGCTGCCCTGCGAGTTCCTCAGGACTGTTACAGCCCCACCACAAGCCTTTTGAAAGAGCTTCGTTGGCTTCAGCCACAGTTAAGACCACTTAGTCCTGATATTTTGCTATGAAATTGAAGCACAGAACTGTTCTCTTCGTGGGATGCCAAGGAGGTGGCTAAGTGGGCCACAGCTCCAGCAGCCAGCTTTATAGCTGGCGGTGCTTTATAAAACTAGTCCTACTAGTGGCTCATCTTATGATTTTTATATTCAATTCTGTTAAAATTTAACCGTATTTGAAAGGTTACTCTGCGTGCCTAAGGTTACTCTAACACTGAAGGAAACACACTGCTGTATTTTCGGGTCAGGACTTCACTCAATGGACCATGTGTTCACTGCGCACTCGCTCTCCAGAGTGGCTTCAGCGCCGGTGCCAGCCGCGGTCCACCGCTGGCTCCGGGAACGAGCGCTCCCTGGGCTGGATCCGGTGTAATCCCGCTGGTATGCCCAGCACGCAAACCTCGTGTGTGCCTGTGCTTTCCACAGAGGGACGGGGCTCCCACGGCTCCCCAGCGGCCACTAACACAGCGGAGCGCTGTCCCTAGTGCCTTACGCCGCAGGGAAGGACGGGGGTGGCCCGCACCAAACTGCGGAGGTGCGGGCTCCCGCGGGATCCGTGCTCAGGAGCACATGGTGCAGAGAACTGAGATCGAGACGAGCATGACCCCGTCGTCCCGCTACATCTCACTTCGACAACTTGCGCGCCCCTTTCCTCCCTCTTGCTCCGTCTCCCAGAGTTGTTCCAAGTTTCTAACCTTTGATAGAAATTTCACAAGTAGCTCAGGCACGGCACGGCGCAAGAGGGCGGTTTGCTTGAGCGGCCGAGGGCTTCCCCAGCATCCAGCCCTGCCCGCGGCCGGTCCCTACGCCCGGGTTCCCGAGCCCTCCTCTCCGGCGGCCGGTCCCGCACCAGCCGGGAAAGGCCCGAGCGCAAGCATCGCCCCGAGCGCAGAGCCACCGCCGTGCTCCCGCCTTCCGTGTGCTCAGCGCCGTCAGCCCGGTCCGGCGGGAGCTTCCCAAAGCGTGCAGCAGCTCGCTGCGGGGCGGGAGACCCCCGGGAGCGGCCGGACAGCGCCGGACCGCGGCCGCCGGTCCCTCGCCGAGATCCCCCTCCCCTTCCCCGGGGCCGCCGCGGGCCATAGCAATCCGCGGCGGCGGCGCTCGGTGCCCGCGGATTCCTTCCCGCTGACGTCCCCCCACTCCGCTCCGCTCCCCGCCCCGGCCGGACCCCCGGGCGGCGCCCGGCGGCGGCGGGGCGGGCCCGGGCGGGGCGGGCGCCCCTCCCCGCGGCCCCGCGCCCCCTCCCCGGCCCGCCGGGGGGGCTGCCCCGGCCCCGCGCCCCGATTGGCGCGCCGCGGCTCCGGCGGCCGCGGGGCCGGGCCGGAGGGGAGGGACTAGAACTTTCCGCGGCCGCGGGCGGACTGTCGTCTCAGCCCGGAGCCGCCAGCGCCTGCGATCAGCGCCCCCAGACCGCGGGACACCACCGACATGACCCACTTCAACAAGGGGCCCTCCTACGGGCTGTCCGCCGAGGTCAAGAACAAGGTACGGGCGGCGCGGGGTTCGCCGGGCTTTGTCTGCACCGGGACGGCGGGGCGGGACGGGACGAGGCGCGACTCGGGGCTCCGCTGCCTCCGGCTGCCCGCGGGGGTCCCGCCCGCCGCGCGCGGTGGAGGCGCGTAAAGATGCGCCCGCCGCCGGCCCGGGACAGCGCTGCCCTTCGCGGCTCCGCTCAGAAAACTTGCGGGCGCCGAAGAGCTGTCAGCGTCGGGCGGACCCGCGTGCGGAGCCGCGATTCGCACCGTGGCCCGGGCTGCACCTGCCCGTGCCGGCAGCCCTGGCACGGGACATCCCGCTCGCGCCTTCTCCGCCCGCCGGGATCGGGCGGGGCGCGGCGCCGGGGCCCGCAGCCGTCGCGGAGCCGGCGGAGCGGCGCGGCGGGCAGGCGGGGCGCGGCGGGCAGAGCCGGGCCCGGCGCGGGCGGGCCCGCCGAGCGGGGCGCTGCGCGGGCGCTGCGCGGCTCGCGGCCCCCGCGCGGCGCATTCCAGCCGCATGACATCATGGGCACGGGCGGCGCGCGGCCAATCGGCGCGGGCCCGCACAGACGCGCATTGTCCGCCCGCCCCGCCCCGGCACGGCCCGGCCCGGCCCGGCCGCGGGGGCGCACAAAGGCGGCGCGGCCGGGCGGGCCCGCGCCCCGCGGGGAGCCCCGCCGGCAGCCCGGCCGCCGCCGCCGCGCCGAGGGCTCCGCCGGGAAGCGGCGGAAAAGGCGGCGCTGACAGCAGCCGGGCCCCGCGGCCGGAGCGGCGGGCGCCGGTTGTGTGCGGCTTTGCTGAGGTTTTCCTCTAAGGAACAAAAGGTGTCTCGCATTGTCCTGTTAGACTGGCGGCTGCCTTGCAACGAACAATTACCTAATAGAAGGAAAATCTTTGCAATAAAAATTACACCGCTAAACAAGCGGGGATAAGTTGGTGCTCAGTGTCGTTATTCACAGGCTTAAAATCGAAACGTGGTCTTTAACAACCGGTTGTTTCACACGCATGTCTGGTTTCAGGCTTCAGCAGATCCCTGGATCCTGTTTGACTTGTAGCTGAGTAGAAAGGAGACCAGGGAGAAAAGTACTTTAAACATTATAATTTATGCCTTACAAAACATTTTGCTTTGAGTTTTTTCTTTATTAGCTTTCTCAGGATGCTTGTGGATTCTCTTGCAAAGTTTGATGACATCATGTAACCAAATGCCTTCCGGAGTGGTTGCTTCCAGCATCTCAATTTAGTGATTTATCTACACCATTACACACTGAAAAAAACCCCCAAAAAACAACCCAAACCTAAAAACAGACTAAAATGTATTGCGTATTACTGCATGTGAGTTGGGAAGAAAGTAGATGCTCTTTACTTTAAAGATTATTGACAAAAAGATGTAGGTTTAACAGTGATCCCGTAATGGGGACAAGATGGGAAGAAGTTCTTTGTTCTTTCTTTGTTTCTTATTGCCATCAGCTTCCTTAGGGCCTCCTGAGGAACTGTTCCAAGCATGTGCATTAGCAGAGGGTTTGAAACTGGTGCAATTCACACCTTTATGCAAAGGGCCTTCTACTTCATCTCGCTGAGTTTTGCTCACATTCTCTGCCTTCAGTGCAAGTATTGCAGAGGAGTGGATGTTTTGGGGCAGCTCCAGTTTACTCGTTTGTAGGTTTCTGTTGCGTTCTTTGAAAATGTCAGTGCAGCAGTGCCATAGAAAACAATTCAAGTGCACCAAAGGCGAATTCACTCATCTCCTTTCAAAAAACCCAAGCAAACAAAAAGAGCCTCCAGTGAACAACAAAATCTCCAGAAGAGATGTAGCTTTGAGTTTTTAGAATGTTGTTTTCATTTTAAGAGATCAAATTTCAAAGCAATTGTGTTACATAAAGGTATATCATGCACCTCCAATCTAGTATCTTGCATGGGTTTGTGGGTTATATGTATGTCTGTTCATCTGTGTAATTCCAGAGGACCAGCAGATAATGCCTCTTTAAAGATCAAAAATTCCTTTTCCCAGATTTTTCTGTCTCATGAAGGTTTGAAGAATTAGTTTACAACTCTTGGAATATCAGGTTTTGTTTCCAATTATAATCACTTTGTGCAGACTATTTTGTTATGTTTTTTTTCATGTGTTGTTGGGATAATGTTTGTAAGTAGCTGTAGAACCTCCCTGCTTGAATGATAGTTACTGCTAAATACCCTTGTTTGAAATTTTCAGTGCTGATTCCCCAAGCAGTGTTTTTCTGCAGTAAACAGACAGCTTCATAGCTATGCTGCCTGAGGGTCCAGCTGTGCTGGAAAAAAGAATCCCTTGGTTTTGTTTTTTATTCTTTATTTTCTCATTTGACAGTGTGCTAGTGTTCAGAGAGACCTTTTGTTTGCTATGGTCTTAGAATAGATGAATATAACCTGTCCTTATGCTTCTTAAGAATTTAATTGAGGTCAGGATTCTGTCTCTAACCTTAAAATATGTCTGGTTTGGGGGGTTTTTTGGGTTTGTTTTTTTTCGTTTGTTTTTGGGTTTTTGTTGTTGTTGTTTCAGGCTCCACCCTTCGGTTGTTTTGCTCCTTACCTTAGTTCACACTTACATGGTGTCTAGTCTGTTAGGGATCTCTTTTCCTCATTCCTACAGAGAAAGCACAGTGTTTGTGTACTAGTTCGCAGCTGCAAGGAAACTTGTCTGCATGAGAGGTATGTAGGTAGTCAAACTAGCGTAATCCCTTTGAAGCTGATTCCCTGTTTACTTGAGATCACAGAAGATAATTGATCCAAAACAAATGTTCAGTGGGGAGCCCTTTAAACTGATTGAAATGGATGGTTACTTCTGCAGGCAAGAAATAAATTTTCTTCTTGAGCAGTGGGGGAGTTTCTGCAGTGTGTGAGGTTGACATAGCATGAGATGATGATGATGCAATTAGCTAAAGCTGCAAACTCGAAATTGTATTTGTCTCTGATTTATGCTCCATTGTCTTCCTGCAGAAGGTGTGGAGGAAACAGGAGCATTGTGCAGCAGGAGCAGAGGTTCCAGTCCATTCAGCTTCTTCCTAGTGGCTCCACCCTTCCCATGGAAGTGTTATTTGTATTGGGCAGGCATTTATCTTCCCCCTCCTCTTATGTTTGATACAGTGCCAGTTTCATCTTCATAAGAAAGTGAGGGTGTGCAGGAGTGTGGTTTATGTGGGGAGTTAAATGTTGCATAGCATTGGCCATTGCATGTCCCTGACTTTGCCTCTGAGCCATCCCTGTGTCAGGAGGCTTTCACTGGGCAGTTCCATTTCCCAAACTTTTTAAAGGCAGCAGAGTAACTGCGGTGTTATCCCAGCCCTGCAGCTGCCACCCGGAAAGGTCAAGCCCTAGCTAAATGGAAGAGGAAGGGAAACAAACTTTATAAAGTGAAGGATGTTAGAAAAATGAAGCCTGTAAACAAAATATCTCCCTGTTTTGCAAGCGTGCAGGAGGGCAGTAGTGTTTCCTGCTTTCCTTCTTGAGGGCAAATACAGATTAATGAAAAAGAATTGAAGTCTGTGGTGAATAATGCAAACCAGTCCTAGGTATGATTATTGTGTTCCTCTTGAAATTGCTGAGGAGAAAATTATTGTAATCTATTTTACCTGCTACAAGCCAAATAAATAGATTTAATTGCTTAGTCCAGAAATAACTATTTTTAAAATAAATATCTTTATCTGGGAACCAAATTAAAATAATTAACTTTCAGAGTTTTTATTAGTGATTTAATAGTGAGATAAGTTTTGGTTGTCTGTGGTTGAACTGTTAGGCCCTCTCCTTCCTCTTTCTCACCCTTCCTTTCAAAACAGAAATAATACTCTCTTCCATTCTTAAAATACAATTCTTCTTATCATATATTTGCTTTACCATTCTATGCTTCCTCTAGACTATTTTCCTTTAACAAACCTTTAGGTTTGCTCACTGAGTTTTGTGAACCCTAGGTGAGAATGTTTTCTGCTGATAAAAGTGCATTTCTATTACTGTTGTCTGAAAGGATGTAATAAAAATTGAGACTGTACTGGATAAAGACAGTGAAAACTTAGGCTTTAAGAGCAGAGGAGTATATTTTTACTCATTATAAATGACAGTACAAGATCTCTGCATTCCTGTTCTCTTGTATGTAGACATCCATGTAACTTTTCAGGAAGTAATATCTTTAATTTACAAGTTTTGAATTAAATTCAGATGTTTAATTTAAAATAAAATAAAATCAGTCTGCATGACCATTTGCATTACATAAATCTTCATTTTGTTACTTGGGGAATAAAAAAAATCTAATATTTTGGTGATCATAGAAATATTGTCATAGAAATAGCTATTGAAAAGGGAATTTTCAGAGGAACTAGCAGAAGAATTTATAGAAGCAAGCATTAAATGTCTGTTTGCTCCAGTTAATTCATGGTTTCTGATAGTTGATCATGTCTCTTGACATTAACATTTCCTAGCTAAATATCAATTTCACTGTGGAAAGTGCTAAAACTTTTCTCTTTGTGTCCAAATTTTGTATTTTTTTCAAAGAACTGTGACTTTCTTCCAGCTGGATCCAGGCATTGGTAACAGATCTACAGTTCAAGTGAACTTCTTAACTTTGTACTTAATTGTACACTTTTGATAATTAAGTCAATAGCAAAACTGTCCGTGAAACATAAATATGACCATGGAATAATTCCATAGCTAAACTTACAATCAATCAATGTTTGGCACAATAACTATACATGAATCACTAAAAACACATTAGTGATATAAAAAAGGAAACCATCTATTCTGTCAGTTAGTTTTAAGATGCATTTTTTTAATGTATCAGCAACCAATTTATGAGAATTCTCTGATTTGTTTACAATTTCTCTGCTGGTTACTTGTTCCTGATGCTTTGTCACTTTGACTGACAGTATTAAATGTCAGTTGTGTGCAAAAACACTTGCCTGAACGTGGCCCTGCTGCCCTCCACTTCCAAATCACAGTGTGTGCCTTTCTGGGCAGATGTTCCTGCGCTTTTGAGAACGTGTTTGCCACCTCAATTGCTGAAACATTAGTGTAGCCTCTTGCTGGGAATTTTGCAAGGAATTTGTTTAAGAAACCTAGTGAATCACTGGCTTTATTAAGTTGTAGTAACCTATTAATTTGTGTTCTCCTAGTGTTAGGTCCTGTGTGTGCAGAGTTCTCATATTCACTGAGGATTGGTATTAATGCAGATTAATTAGATTTTTTTGTTGTTATTAAGCAAGGAAAGTAATCCAGCAGTGGAGAATCTTAACTACAACATTACCACTCATCTTCATCCTTTACTGTCTATCTCTGTGTGTCTACACTACCTTGATGTGTCTAATCCATTTACCACTTTCCCTGTTACAATCTCAGGGCAAGTCTGTTCAATCAAGTCTGGATTTCCAGTTCTGTGGCTGCTTCAAGAGAAGTATTAACACTACAACAGTAAGAAGTAGCTCTGCTAAGAGGTACGGACTGATGGTGATGGAACCTTCATAGCATTGGGTCGACAGTTCATAGCAAGGATCCATCTCTTACCACAAGCAGAAGTGGTTTGCCATGGAAACACTTCTCTTGCCAGCAGCTTGATGTTGGCACCTTTCCTGTTCTGGACACTTGCCTGAGCCTGCAAACAACAAGACTCACCTTTGGGAGCCCTTGCACAGCCCCACTTGGCAGATCTGCCCTGTCCCCAGTGGCACAGCTCAGGAGCTCTGAGTAGATCAGACAGATGTGTGGGAGAGGCTGTCCCAGGCACATCAGGCAGCAGTTGCTGTAAACCACTGACACAGGAGTTGGCTGCCTCTGCCCAGCAGTTCCGGTGCCCAAACCTGGACGCTTCATTGCCAAGCTGACACTTGGCTTTGGGAGTCCCCAGACCCGAGGCGTGGAGCTGCAGGCAGGTGTCACTGCCCGTGCTAAGCCCTGGCCGAGGGATGCCATTTCCAGTTCTGCCTCTCATCTTACATCCTTCTTTCTAGGAGGAAGGTGATGAATGGCACAGCATAGCCAGGATTAGCTACTGCTGCTTCATGAACTTCAAGGCAGAAGTGGAGCCCCACGTGGGTCTGCTCCCATGTGTGGGACAGCACAGACAGTGCTGTACCAGCACGGGCATCAGTAAATGAGCAGTGAGCAAGTTTGCTGAAACTTCCGGTATGTTTAACCTTAGTAAGCACCCTGTGTCTGCACTTCCAAATGTAAAGCATTTTCCCTCCATGTATAAAATATATTACAGTGACCTCGTTTATGGTGAATTAATAAACCTTCAGTAAATCTTGCACTGGCATTAAAAAATCATAAAACTTGCTACAGTTAATTTTTAAGGATATGAGATAAGATTTTGCATCCTTTAAATGCAAGCTCACAGTGTACCTCCTATGACTAGAACACTTCTGAAGAAAGAAATAGAGCTTGACAGTCATGACAATTAAATGGGATTAGCAGCCTCAGAAAATAAAAACTATGAATTGCATTACAGCAGTGCTTGCTTGTTTAAAATTTACAAATGAATGTGTTCTTTGTGTGGTTTCAGAGTTAGACTTAGTTTAAAATTTGGAGGAAAATACTTACTATAATCCTGTTGCTGAGTCAATACCCAGAAAAGATGAATGTATGCACACATTCTTGTGGGACATCAATACATCACTGTTTTTTATCTCACCTTGTCTTTTTTTGACAGAACATTAATTTGGATGCTTTATCTTGCCTGCAAGTAGTTTATAATTTGTCTTGGAGAATAAAGGATGGAAACTCCTTTGTACTCAGAATTATTAGCTTCTGTAGCTGCATAACACGGTATACACTGGGCATCTGACACGTCCTTTTAAGGCAAACTTTGTAGAGATTCCCATCCCCTGTGGAACTGTACAGGAAAGGCCTTCAGTAAAAATGGGCTCCAGGCCAGGACACGTAGGGCAATTTGAAACAGATTTTTTCTAAGTGAGATCATGTGAAAATCCTTCTTTTTTCTTTAAGAGGGACTCTTGCTTAAAAATGCTTTTCGTTAGTATTTGATTCTAAACAACTGTTAACTTGTATAGCTGTGTTCAGCAGCAAATACTTTCTTTTGAGTAAATACATTTGGTTCTGCAGTAATGCCTCATAGTAACTTATGTCATTGTTTCTGTTTAGTGGGGTTGAATGACAGTGATTTTCTCAAAAACAGTTTTGACTTTCTTAGGTGGGTTGTTCTATGTTTGGGACTTCTGTTTTTAAAACTGCAATAACCCTTTCCTCCTCTCACCCACACTTACCCCCTCCCCCCTTTTTTTTCCACTCCTCCTCAAACCAGTGCAGATTTTAGTAGATATTTGGAGGGGAAACACAATTAAGCTTCCTGTAGCTTGTACAAAACTCTCTCTTACCCAAAGTGGATGCTTTGGATGTGTAACTGGCAAAGGCTGGCAGGCATCCATGCCCCTGCAGGAGCTGGCAGTGAGGCAGGGCCACTGCAGAGAGGGTGAAGTGTTGCTGTCACAGCCACGGTCCAGTGCCCTGCTTGGACTGTCCCCAGCGCCTTGCCTGGTGCCAGCAGCTGGGCCAAGCAGGCTGGGAGCCTTGGGAGCCTGGGCTTAGCCTGGTCACTGAGACCCATTCACTCATGGAAACCAGACTTCAACCATCAGTGCCTTTGCTGCTTCCCTTCCGAGACTCAGCCCTGTATTCTGGGGTCAACACGGGATTTTTCTTGAGGACTTTGTTTAGGCAGATCTTTATTTAGACAACCTTTTGGTTATGGAGTAGTCCTTAAGAGGTACAGTGAAGTGAATCAGTATGTGGATGGGCATGCACACAAAACCTGAACACCAAGTACTTGCCTAAATATTTCTGCACTTTCTTGCTGTTCTGAATTGCTTGCATGAAGATGGAATCTGATCTACTGAAAATCCTAGCTGTCTGAATTACAGATGGATTCTAAACATATCTTCTTGCCCTGTTTGCATGTTTTTACCATGGCTCTTCCCAAGGATAAAACAGGACATTACTATTGCAAAAATCTTACTTAGCTTTCCTGCTAAGAAAGCTCTGCCGTTACATTGCTTTCCTGCTGATATTTCCACTGCCACAGCCTCTTATTTATAGACAGCATTATCTTAGTATCCCTGGTTTTGCTTGAATATGAATCATTTAATTAAAAAGTATTTTTCTGTTGTCCTAAATCACTTGACTATATACTAAAGCCTTCACAGACAAAGGTAAGGCATCAAATACATATATGCATATATTGGAAGGAATTTGGTTATAGTTAAACATTAATGGTGAAAAGCAGCTCCTGCTGCTTTGGGTCCCAGCAGAATATTTCCCTTCCGTGTTGAGCATGGGCAGAACACAAGTCAGAGCTCAGGCCAGTACACACCAAGCAAAAGGATGTGTTGGAGCAGGACCTGTACTGCAGCTCCTCTTGAGATTCCCACTGTGTGACCAGCCTGAGCTGCCACTGCTTTGGTTCACTTCATAACTCTGTGGGGAATCAATTAGAAGTTCCATTATATATCATAATTGCAAGTCAATACTGTGTTAAGTCAGTGAAGCATGTGTAGTTCAGGCACGTTTCTGCTGTGCTAAGACTAAATGCTTTTTGCTTAATTTTGCAAGAAGTTGTTCTCTTACCTCTCTGATGTTGTATTAATCATGTCCTATACAAGTAAAAAGTACAAGTAATTTTTGAAGAAAATAAAGATTAATGCCATTAAGACTTTTTACTATGGTCTGTCTTGATGGCAGCCTTTATCATCAATAACTGATGGCATGAAAATGTCTTTGATATGGAAAGCTACTTCCCTTTGAAAGAAACTAGCTGATTTTAATAAAAGAGTGAACAACAATTGTGAGATTAAATATCAGAGATAAAGCACTGGTCTTTGAGTGGATGGAACAGAATTGGAACAAAATGTAACTAACAAAGTTAAAGTTCAGTCAGCGCACTTGAGCATTTTGTTTTCAGAACAATAATGGAACCTTAAATAATTGAGGATTGAGACCTCTCACGGTCATTTGCAGCACAGCCTTGCCCACACATTCTGTTGGGTGTGTATTTCAAACCTACTCTCAATTCAGGAGTGCAGCATAGTGACACCACAGCTTGCCTTGTGGCATCCTGAGTTTTGGATGCAGTGTGTATGTACATCTCCTACCCACCCCTAGCTTGTGTTGAATTGCTGAAAAATAGTGCTTTAAAAGTTTCTACAGGGTGTTGACTCAGAGCCTGTTATTTGGAGTTTGACCGTATTTTTGTCTTTCTCTCTTCTTTACTCATAAACTCCAGCGTAGCAGCCTTACGGCTTGATTTATACATTACTAAAACTACATTTTCATTAAATAAAAGGCTGAGCTACAAGCTCATGTAATTGTAATTTTTTCCACTTCATCTTACTTTTCTTAGACTTTCTTCAGTAAACATTTTCTAACATGTTTATGGTCATCAGCTTTTAAAAAAAAATATTGTTATAATACTTTATATGGGCTTAAAGCACAACTTGTCTGGGTGGCCAAATCCAAAGTATTTTTGAATGTTTCCTGGATTATAATCAACCTTCTGAACCTACTGAAATGCATCACCTACTGAACTTTAATTGGTCAGAGATATACCCAGGAGGGGGTGAGGTAAAGGGTCAGGAGCAGCAGATTATCATTGTCTTTCATTCTTTGTGCCAAGTTCATTCTTGCAATATTTTTGCTGGCAGTAAAGCAAAACAAGAGTATGAAGCTGTTGATAGACAAGGTCTTCTAAAGCTTAGGGTGTGAAATCTGCAGTACTTGTACTTCTGCTAAGAAAACTAGCAATGGAGAGAATTACCTCAACCAGAAAAACATGCTATGCATGAATTGAAAGACTTTAATCTACTACGTTTATGAAAGAAATCTAGGCAGCTCTTGGTAGCTGGAAGTAGCTAAGGAAGTTCTCAAGAAATCATGTCTTTCACCTAAATTACAAAAAAAAAAAAAATGGTAAGAATGAGAGGAATCTGTTTTCTTTATGAATACCTATCACAGACACCTCAGTGAGGCTGTTCAGCTAATGTGGGTTCAAGGAGTTAAATCAGTGCAGGCTGACAGGCAGCCAGGTGCTATCAGTGAGTCGGTGGGAAGCACTGAGCCCAATTAACTGGGAAATGCAATGGGAAAATGGGAAACTCAGCAGCTGCCCTGTCATCTGTGCATTTCCCAGTCAGGGCTGTGCCTGGCATCACAGCAAGGAATCAAGTACCTGAGCTTACTGGGTGGGGGCAAATTAGAGTGGTGAGATTAGAGTCTTCAGGTGTACCTTTGGAAAAAGTGCTGAGAAAATGCAGCATGGACTGTGCCTTCGTTGGGGAGGCAGAAGGAATGTGCATTTTGAGTAACTTCTATAGCAATACTTGAAGTGACAGACTTCAGCTTTCTTTTCTGGGAGGTATGTTTGAGTTACCAGTTATCTGCTTGCTGCTGTAGAACATAATTACTCTGCTCTGGGCAAGTGAAGAGGATTTGCAGAGAAGAAAAAAGGTGTGGAGAGAGAAGGAAATAATCAGACTCTGCAGTACTATTTGGGAGGAAAATTTGGAAGACTTGTCAACATAGTTGGGCCTTGGGGAAGGGCTACCGAGTCACAATACAGCTTTGCTTATAAAACTACATATTAGGAAGCCATTCTATTGGGGAGAAAAATGAATAAACTTGAAAGAATATCTAATTTATTTGGTTTCTGTGGTAGCAATAAATTAGAAAAGCATTTGAGAAAGATTGAGTGAACATTGATGTTACTGTTTCTGTTTACAGGCTCTTTTTAGGCTTTGAGAACTACTGTTCCACCAGAGTTAGAGTAACAGTTGTCTCAAGAGATCCTTCCTGGGTTACTGCTGGAAAAACGGAATTGTTTTCAGATGCTTTGGAATTTTTTTTCTGTTTATGTACCAGATTGTTCTGTATGATTTTTTCCTTTCCCCCACAAAAGAACATTAAATAGGCATCACTGAGGTCTGTCAGGTTACCAGGATTTTCCATGCAGCACTCAGTGTATTGTCTCAGGAGACATTACTACTTGTGATGTCAGAGCCTGTCCAGATTTGCTGTGTCATATCAGTCATACTGGGGTTGGGTTTCAAAGCAAGGAGAATTCCAGTCCCATCAGGGACTAATGGCTTTTGTCCATTGGGTTGGATCAGCCGTGACTTAGCTGAGAACAAATACCATATCCCAGTGGATTTTTGAAACAAAGACCAGCAGTGGTTTAAAATAGTGGATGCTACTGGATACTGGAATTGTGTTCTCTGAAGGAATATAAATAATTCCGCAATACACAGACTAAATAAACAGAGAAAAGGAACTGCATACCAAGAAGTATAAAGTATGGTGGTGTGACCAGAAGGTGCTACAGTTGACAGTGGAAGCTGATGGCTAAGGAAAATTGGAGTTACAAGCCAGAAAATTGTGACTCTGGCAAAACATGATGAGAGCAAAAAGTGCAAGAAAAACTGAGAACATGTTAGAAGAAGTGAGGGTGGTGCAGTAGCTGCTGAGTACGAGAGGGAAGCAGCGTTCAGTCCAAGGGCAGGCGTGTGTCTGAGTTGTTGGTGCACCCTGCGGGAAGAGATGGTAGCACTGGCTTCTTGAATAGCTTGCAAAATGTCATAAAATCCTACTGGATAGCCAGGGAGTAGAACACTGAGTTCTTCCAGCCAGCTGATCTGGCAACAAGCACCATGCATGACTGCAGGTATCTGTACTTGTGAGATGACTTGGAAACTTTGAGGCATGGTTTGTTCTCACTTCACAGAGTTTAAACTGGTGCCTATGGGAAGAGTGCCAGGAATTTTGGATTAAAGCTCATCCATTTCTTCTTAAAAGATTGTAGTCTAAATTTTGATTTACAGAGAAAACAGTGAGATGTTGGCAGGGTGTCAGTTACGCTACACATGAAAAAAAAAAAAAAAGAAGTTGAATATTAAGCAAAATGGATACAGCTGTAAAATTTTTTGCTAAGTAGCATTTTGGGATGTAGTGCAATCCTCCAGTGGTAATGTTAATGCAGTGTTCTCTGCCTTTCTGTACAACAGTCCATGATGACAGAAAAAAATGCATCTTCATATATCAGGGCATGCTGAATGGTGGCTTTGAGTTTTTGAAGTACTTTCCTCTTTGGTTTTCATCTGCATTGTCACATTCCTGTTACATTTGGGGTTCTTGGGCACAAATACGCCTACTATGACATTTGCTTTTGCATGCAATCCATGCCAACATACATGGAATTAACAGGAGATTTTAATTTGTCCTTATGATGAGTGCTCATTGGGTTGGTACTTCAAATGGCAAACTTCCCTTGACAATCACCTTGGTACCCTGTCACTTCATCTTCTTACCCACTTTCAATAAAAACCAAAACTTTCTATTTTTCCAGTCTTGGGTTCCCTGTCTCAACTTAGGGTGTGCTATTTATTTATTCTATGACTAAATAATCCGTGATTATGTCCTTGCTACTCTGTTACCTCTGAAGCTGAAGATTAGATATGTAATCTGTTTACACCATAGAATTTTAACCAGCAAGTTCTAGCTTGCTTGTATAATTAAAATTAAAAAAAAAAAAATCCTTGTTCCTCTAATGGGAAGAATTTACTCTTTAGTGCCTTTTTCATGGTTATTCACATAGCCACTAAGCTCTTAACACTTTCCTTCTCCCAGGTATTTATCTGTGTAAATTTTAGATAGCTGATTCAAAAGTGTGTTCTAGGACAGCAGGTGATGAACAGGAATTCTGGATAACAATTTGGGACTGGCTGTGGTCTGCCTGACTCCCACTTCTGAGCAGTAAGAGCTGTCAAGAGCTTCTTCTGCCTTGATACCAGGAGAGAATTTTGCTTTCATCTTTCCCCATACCATCATAAATCCTTAAAAGGGGTAGGAAAAAATTTCATCACGAATGAGTGCCAAGAAATGAAAAAGAAGTACCAGCATTGATATCTTTGGCCTCAGCAGGACAAATCGCTGCAGAAGGTAGTGTTTATTTCAATGCAAAGGATATTTGCAAAGGCAACACTGAAACCACAGCAATTCAATTTCACTCAGACAGTTCTGAATTAATAACGATTGAAAAGTTGATACAGGAACAAATTGCTGCATAAAATTGAAACTGTACAAGCTTAAGTCTTAAAACCCAGAGTTTTTAATTTGTTGTTTTTATTTGCTTTCCGTAGTTTAAAACCCCTGGCTAAACATGGATTAAATTCTGTAAAATATGAATATGCTCCTATACTTAATAAAAATGCAGTAAGCTTTCTCTACTCAATCTTGTTTTTTAATTGAAAAGTCAGCAATTTTGTGTCACTTTAAGCAAGGATATGGGCCATACCATATTTCTCCCCATGAAGAACATTAAAATCCAAAACTTGGGGCTCTATCTGTTTTTCTGTCCACTTTGGTGAAAAAGCATGTATGTAACCTCTTCCTGTGCTATCTTGGAGTGAAGTCCTGGTTATTTCTCTTGCTGTACATGGCCCTGTACTTTATTTACTTCGGAAAACCAAAATGTACAACCTACTTTGCTGCAGTTTTATATGTATATACGTCTTAAGTTTTGTTGACAAACACAGTTCCTAAATAGAGTTGTTGATGTACTTTGAGAAGCACATGCTGTCTTGGTTGAAACTTATGACAAGAGAGCAGTTTTTTCAAATGCTTACTAGTACTTTAAATTTAGCTTACTGCACATTAAACTTTTGACTCCTGCTGGGGAGGGCAGGAAGTCTGCAGCTTTAATCAGAAATTTCATCAGAACTAAGAAGTGCAAGCTGTTATGTCATGATGTTTAACTTCAAAAGTTTTATCTTTTATACCTGCTTTTTAACTTAGTGAGATCTGTGTTTGCTAGTCCCAGTGTAAAAAGTAGTGCAGTGTGCTTAAACTCTTCCTTGAGATCCTGTTACAGTAATTTTCCAGAGTAGCAGCAATGCAGCCAGCTGAACTCTCAAACTGGAGATTTGGCATACACGTAGCCCTCAGCGTACAGTGTGTACTGTGTAATTTGGAAAAGATCAGTATAAAAGGACAACTCACATAACTGATGTGATATCAGTTATGGTGTGAAGTACTGGTTAACATCATCACTCAAACTAAACATGCTACAGGCACACTGAGTAACTTCAAGGGACACACAGGTAGATCATTAAAGTTGGCCAGCAGAACTTTGCTAGCTTCCAGGAACTCATGAGCTTGATAAAAACAGTGATGATTGTTACTGTCCCTGTACTACACATGGAGGGAGGGTTTTTACACTCTAAGAGGGTTTTTACACTTGGGTAGGAAAGTCCTACCTGAACAGAACTAGATGTGAGGATCAGGTGTGAAATTGCCAGAGGAATCAAGTTTAACCTGAGGATTCCAGCCTGAGGCATACATTGGCATAAACACATAAATATCAGTTGGTCATAGGCAAGTAACACCCAACCTTTTCCTTCCACAACCTTGGATCACGTATAATTTTGACCACTTGTATAAACATTAATTTCTTTTCAAAGATATTTCTATTAAACTTGTATCTCTGAAGCATGGACAGAAAGAGCAACATCAACAACTTTATCTATCTTTCAACATTTGTCAGAAGAAAGAAGTGAACAGTTGCCTTCCTGCTATCTTATATTAAACTGCTGTAAAATCTTATATCCATTGCTACAATTGAATAATTTCTACAGTATTCTGAAACTGTAGGGTTTTTTTTTCATGGCACTTATGATACTTTGAATGCAGCTTCTTAGCTAATGCTTTCATATTCAGTAGACAATATTTTCTTTTGCTGTAGACCTGTAAGATTTAAGTATCTTCCATGAAGAGTCCCTATTTATAAAGGATCAGATGTTGGCATATTTTTGATTAGTAGTAATGGAAAAAGACATATTTTTTTTACATTTATATCAAATCCTCTGGCTTCACCTCACAGATAGCAATCAAAGGAAAACTGGAACCTCTCTGATATCCACATGTGGAAAATATTAAATATTCAGTAAGAGTGCTACATAACTTCTGCTCGTGCCATTGGGAATAGAACAGCTAAGAATTCAGAATAAGCATAATGCCTTATTTCTGGTAGTATCTGACCCGTCACTCTCCCTGTTTAATCCCTTCTTCTCACATGTTTAAAACCTGATTCAAAAGATTTCATATCTCTAGGTTTTGAGGTAGATTGAATATAATTTGCAGAGAAACTGGCACCAGTTTTTACTTTTTCTAACTTAGTTTTCCACCAGCTCAAAAATGTGAACAAAAATAATGCTTTTAGTGGCAATAAGAACTCTCCTCGTGCATATAGGTGTTTTTTACTTCCTATCTCTAGATAACCACTGTAATGATACCCCAAGGCAACTTAAAACCTCTTGAAAAGCTCAAGATTTGAAACATGGTAAATTACTCCAACATAAAATAAATATTCTTCAGAAGTGATAAAATTCCACCTGATTGCCCAAGCAGTGAGGTCAGAATTGAATATTCAGTTCAGTTGTAATCTCACATATGGAATGCACTTATTATTAAATGAGGAAAAATTCTGACTTTTTTTTCTTTTGCCTGCCAAGAAAGATTAAAATAGCCACACTTGCAGAAGTCTTTCAGGCTCTCACTCTTACTGGCTTCCATATTTACTTTTTTTAATATTGGGAGGAAAAAGATTAATCTTTAAACTATGTCTCTTGGTGGTATCACAAACCTAATTTCCTTTTTACTTTTTGTTTTTTTTGGCAGAGTTTAAAAATAAGTTAAGTGATAGAAACACACGTCCAGTTCTATTCCAGACAATTTCATTTGCAGGATGGCTAACACTGTCTTTAAGCTACACTGAAACTGCCTAAATTTTCAGAAAGCACAATGTTCATTATGTCTGCAACTAAAGAATTGTGGAGGACATTAGCTCAACCCCTGCTTTGTACCCACATGCATGCTGGAGTGTTGATTTTATCACAGTATGAGCTGTCAGCATATGAATGACCAGCCCAAATTATCTGCTGTCTTCTAACTGGAGCATCAGAATAGAAAGTTCTGGCCTTTCTATAAATCCTGTTCCTTCACTTGAATTGGGGAAATAAATTATACACTATATGTCTTGCCTGTACATGTAACTTAAGGTTTTGTGGGTGAGGTCACTTTTGCAAGATTTTAATAGCTTCTCTAATGTGTAAGAAGAGTATGATGCTACAATTCAGTCTTTTGGGGAAGATGTTTTAGTGTCTTTCTCCCTTGCACATATATTTATTTTCACACAAAATCTAACTGGCTCAATTCTATCCAAGACTGCTTCTTTTCTATCATTTTGAGTGAGCTAGTTGGGTTCTGCCAGATGTTACTGGGGAGACAGTTAAGGCTGTGATCACATAAGCATTGCTTCCATAGGAAATAAAAATATCCATGAAAAGTCATTTGTAAGCTAATCACCAGGTTAGGAAGGAGAAAGATGACAGCTGACTTCTTCATACACCATTTTCAAGATGTTACCCATCCCTTGCTATTATTGGCATCATTGGAAATGAATGTGATTGTGATGCTGCTGTGCTAACTTAAGGGATTGCAAGGGGTGCTCTCTGCCACCCATGAGATGAGACCACAGCCATGTCCTTTGAAGCTTTTCTAGTCTGCTTCTAATTTTAGCTAATAACCCAAAGGTGTGATTAAAAAATAAAGTCATTATATTTTCTTTGTTGTCTTGTACAGAATGCTGCACAGAATTTTACACCTTAGTCAAGATCTAAATGTAGGAATGGGTTAGTCCATTATCCGGATCTGTAACTAAGGCACCATAGCACTGCTATTACAAATAATCTAAGCAAAATAAGTATTACTCAGACAAGGTTTTGAAGTAAAGCCAGAGATACAAGAATTTTCCATTCCCCTTAGGAAAAAAAAATAGGGAACAGAGTACTGTAAATTTTAGTTTGGTCAGTTTGGAGTCAGGGATTATTAATGCTGGCCAAAATGTAGCAATTGCCTCTATCCAAGTAACTCAGATATGCTGGAATTATAATCTCCTTCAGTATAAATATAGTGGCTAATAGCTGGCCTTTCTTGGCTGAAGTCTTAAAACTATATGTAAAAAGTCTCAGATCTACATTTTGATGTTATGTGAATGGCTGTACATGAGTTTCTCCTGGGGCATTTGTAAGCAACTGGTGTAGCTTTAGAAATTCTGCAGGTACATTCTGTCCTGGCCCGTCAGGTTTCTCACAGTAGCTCCCTCACTTCTCACTGATCCATGCAGGACATCTAATGAAGGTGGAAGTGTTGCCAACCTCTGCACCAGTGCAGGTTATTTATCCCACACAATCTTGTGCTCAGATAACTTATTTTGTTTGCAGAAAACATAGTGATGATTTCAGTGATAAGAATCCATTTTGTCCGACTTGCCAATATTGAAAAGGATTGAAAAGGTTTAACCTGAAGGAAGTCAGAGCTGCTTTTTGGTGCATTCAGGGGAGGGGAACAAAGGGCAGAGTGAAAGAACACCAATGCTCTTGACAGCTGGTGCTGTTGAAGTTCACTGCTTTGAAGCATTCCTTTCACATGGATTGATTTCTAGTGACTGAAGCATAAACTTACAGACAGAGTAGTGAAGTCTGAACACCTGGAAAATAAATTTTTAAGTCATCTTGCTAGCAACTCTAGGCCTCTGCTTGATGCCTTAAACTTCAATAGATTATTGCAGGCTTTCTTCCTTTGCAATTAAAATAGGAGATCACAATTTATTCCAAAAGAGTCTTCCAGGAAGGTCAAAGGGAAGAGAAATAGCAGGGATACCAAAGGTTAACGATAAACCAAGACACAGGCACAGCCCCCAGAATCCCCAGCAAGATAGCTCTTCATGTTATAGGAACAAGGAAAAAACTTACTAGGTCATCTCCATTAATCATAAACTAGCTATAAAAGCAACTCACTATAATCTTCAGCTGAATAACTGAAAATCTATTATATCAAATTTCTCATGTAGAAATTTACATGTGAGCAGTAGTACTTGATGGCATGGCAATTCAGAATTCTTGTGTTCATAAGATACTATTTCCCTTCCTTACTTCCTGCCAAAGTATAATTTGAGTTGAATATTTTTTCAAAAATCATTCCTCTGTAGCTGTCAAAAGACTTTCCAGGAGCTCCAGGAATTCTTACTCAAAGAAAAACTGCAACATGCTTAAAAGTGCTTTTTCCAAACAGACCTTTAGTAAAGCCATGAAAATGATAGTTAAAGGGATAAAGTACTTACATCTGTACTCTGATATATAAAATACAGTTTAAAAATCCAGCAATAAAATTACTGGACGACAGCTGTAGCATACTCTGAAATGTAATTGGGATGGGGAAGAGTTGGAGATTTCTCTCCTGAAGTAACTTTATGACTGCTTGTGTTACAGATTGCTCTGAAATATGACCCCCAGATAGAAGAAGATCTGCGTAACTGGATAGAAGAGGTTACAGGGCTGAGTATTGGTGCAAACTTTCAGCTGGGATTAAAAGATGGCATAATCTTATGCGAGTAAGCATTTATTAAGTAACCTTATTTTTAGGAGTTTTCTACTTTCAAGGAACTAAGAAGGGACTTCCTGAAGATTCCCCTTGAAAAGATGTCAACAATTACAGTCAAAGATAGTTGACTGTAGGGTGGGAGACAACTTCTTGGAAACTGTTGGAAAAATGAACACTTAAATCTCCTTTATATTTCAGCTAAGATTTCTAAGTGTTTCTAAATTTAATGGCATAGCTCATTTCAACAGTAATCAAATGACACACAAAAATTCTTAACAGTCTATTAGACTTGTGAGACCTGAGAACTGAGCTAGTCCACTGTATCAACCAAGAAATTAACCATTTTGATGAAACTAATGCAACTAATAAAGCATGAGTGAAAGTATTATATAATGCCTGCACGGATGGTATAAGGATGAGATTTATTGTTTAAGCATTTCCCTCTTTTTCACCTCCCCAGGCTTATAAATAAGCTGCAGCCAGGATCAGTGAAGAAAATTAATCAATCAAAACTAAATTGGCACCAGGTAAAACAAAAAAAAACCAACCTCAGAACTACACCTCTAACCCCTCCAACCCCCAACAATACTTTTTTTCTGTATTAACAAATCTGCTGTGAAAATGGTACATCATAAATCTTAGTAGCACCAAGTTTACATATAATACATATCCATGAGTTGAGGATGTTGCAGACACGAATAGTGCAGCTACAGCTGAGATGGTTCATCAATGGCAGATGAGTACCTGTATTTAATAGCAGTGCTTTAGCTTTCAGGGAAGTGTCAGATGGAAGAACAATCTAGAGCCCTATAGCAAGGCCTTTGCCCAGTAAAAAAAAAAGAAAAGTTTTCTTTTTATTGAATCAAAACTGAGTTTTACATGCAGGCAGCGCTGCAGGGTATTAGTTCAACAGCCTGCCTGTAACTAGACATCTCTGTATGAAGCATCCTCCTGAGAAGGTGTCTAGAGAGGATGCAACAAGCATTGGAAGGGTTGCTGCCAAGAGTTACTGCCTTTGCTGTTGCTGGGTCTAGCTTAATACTATTATGTCAGCCTCCTTGTTTTCTTGGCATTGAACACTGCTAAATATGGGTGAGGATTTTTTAAAGTTTTAATACCTCTTAAGACTTCAGAAGGAAAGAAGAGATTCAGTCCTTACTCTTTGTATTCCGTATTGCTTTCCAATTTCTACAGCACATAGTGCTAAAAAGTGCTAATAAACTCCAAGGCTTATTTGTCCCAGGAGGTGAGCAAGATAATGCCTTCAGTCCATACAAGGATCCCATCCACATAGTTACAGTTTTATTTTATTCAAAATCATCAGTTGCTGAAGTCAAATAGCATGGATACTATGTCAGATTTTCTAATTTTGAAGCAAGTTTTAGATTAGAATTTCTCTTGGAAGGGACAGTTGAGAGAAGTCTTATCAAAGCCCACTCTAACAAAGTATATGGTGCTCACTGATGGAGGGATGCCAAGCTGGATAACCTCATAGTCTGATTTCTGAAACTAGTACTGGAACTAACAAAAACTTTCCACCAGTCACTCTTAACCATCTGTTAAGATGGTTAAGCCAGCTGTTTCGTCCAGTTTGCACAAGGCAAAGAACTTGAATAAAACAAACCAACCAACACCAGAAGGCTTTAAAATTACTTAATTTCTGATCTGAAACACTGTAGAAAACTGGCTTTTTTGTTTCTATTTAGCTGGAGAACATTGGGAATTTTATCAAAGCCATCCAACTCTACAGCATGAAGCCACATGACATTTTTGAAGCAAATGATCTTTTTGAAAATGGAAATATGACTCAAGTACAGACTACTCTAGTGGCACTGGCAGGTCTGGTAAGTATTTGTACCCCTGGAGCTAGCCCAAATCTACATGCCAGTTCAGATGCACCCTTACAACCCATGAAAATGCAGAAAACAGCATCCAGCCTGTCAGGAGAGGACAGACAGTACTGAGAGTCTGAGCTACTGCAGAGGTTGCACTTCAGAGATCTGTGTGCTCTCACATGCCCCAGGGAAGGCTTAGAGTTCAGAGTGAGGGTTCCTGACTGCTTCCATGTGCATACAGAGAGCAGGGCAGGCTCACAGGAGAACACTAATCCCTGTGGAATATCCTTCTGACTCAGGTAGCTTTGGAATGCCACCTTCAAATGGTGTGGGGAACTGGTACCTTCTCTCAGCCCTGACACACAGTCTCATGGAGACAGAACTGCTTGTGGCAGCCCAGGCTTAGAGAGTGGAGACAGAAAATACACTTCAAACACTGAATATTCTATTTTCCCTCTCCCAAAATAGGCAAAAACTAAAGGTTTTCACACTACAATTGATATTGGTGTCAAATATGCAGAGAAACAAGCACGAAGTTTTGATGCAGGAAAACTAAAAGCTGGTCAAAGTGTAATTGGTTTGCAGGTAAGTATGAAATTCAAGTTTGCAGTAATTTGTTATATTTGAGAACAATTTTCTTGCTTTGATTAACTAATACTTTGTTAATGCAAAACCAGGTGCAGAATAACAATATATTTTTATCGTGGAAGGAGGAATGAGGTTTTAATTCCTGTGAGCAGTTGATTGACTTTATAAGCTCAAGTCACTGCCTGGAAAGTTGGTTTGTTTGTTTTAAATCTGCTGTAAGAGTGATAAGGAGGAAAGGAGCAGCTAATATTAGCAGCATCATCTCTGTCTTTTAACGTGGTTTTAAAATAGTGGATAAAATTCTTTGTATGGTAGAAACTTTTTTTTCTCTCCTCTTTCCTTAGTAATTATAAAAGCCAAAGTAAAATCTTAAAATTCCTGTGGTAGAGAAATTGTGGCAGTATAAATGAATTATTACTGTCCAAGGTAAAAGGTACTTTTTACATTTTGAGGCATACATCCATTCCAATTGCAATGCAGTTGGGCAAATGGCAGTCACTAAAATGCCTTAGGATGACAGTTGCCTTTAATTTTTCCCTTTGAAACTTTTGAAAGGAGAAAGGGTAATGTATTACAGGTATTAGTCAAACTACATGAGGAAAACAAACACTGAAATTACTTTTTGTCAGCTATCACAGTTACCAAGCATATTTTTTTTTCCTTAGACTATGCTTAATGTACAAATAAAAATAATTACTTCTGTCCACTTCTTCCTTCCCCCAATAAAGATGGGCACCAACAAATGTGCCAGTCAGGCAGGCATGACTGCTTATGGAACTAGAAGACACCTCTATGATCCAAAAATGCAAACTGATAAGCCATTTGACCAGACAACGATTAGCCTACAGATGGGCACTAACAAAGGAGCCAGTCAGGTAAGCAGGACTGTGTGTGACATGCAGGATGGACACAGGTCTCAGCCCAGTGGGACAGCAGAGCCTGGAGTGGTGCCCAGTAGCAGAGTCTTGACAGGCAGCAGTGAGTGGGTACAGTTGAGCTGTGCTCTTATGCAGTAACTGAGGAACTTGAATCTCTTATCTTAGCCAGTATGTTCTATGCTGAGAGTCTTAAGGCAAAAAAATGTCCCAGTGCTTACAGAATTTTCTGCTGGCAGTGTTATCCCAGGAGAAAACAGTAACTTCATTATAAGCATTAACTAGACAGAAGCAAAAAATAAATTGCTTACGGGCAGTACCTTAGAATACTTAGTATATTCTTCCCAAAGAGGAACATAAACTGGACCTTTCTGCAAGGACTTTCTTCTGTGACTCACCTACTAGTGAGCAGATGTTACTGTGCTGGGTTTTGTTACATTTTAATTCCTACTTTTCAGCACTTTCAGTGAGGCATACTAGTTGAAATCCTAGATCTAGTAATCACAGCTCTTGACCTTCTTACTGAACCTCTACAATCCTGTTTTATTAGGCTGGTATGCTGGCACCAGGTACCAGGAGAGACATCTACGATCAGAAGTACATATTACAGCCTGTGGATAACTCAACTATTTCGTTACAAATGGGTACCAACAAAGTAGCTACACAGAAGGGAATGAGTGCGTATGGGCTCGGACGGCAAGTGTATGACCCCAAGTACTGTGCTGCACCCACAGAACCTGTCATTCACAACGGCAGCCAAGGAACAGGAACTAACGGGTCAGAAATCAGCGATAGCGACTATCAGGCAGAGTACCCAGATGACTACCACGGAGAGTACCAGGATGACTATCAAAGAGATTACCATGGTCAGTACAGTGACCAGGGCATTGATTATTAGCTTTGCATCGGAAGTCCAGTATTAGTCGATTATTTTATTCAGTAAGAACGAAACTAGCCTTGTGGAATTGTTACCTGTCTTTCCTACACACTACGCTTAATGTACCTAAAGAAATACTGCCTTACATACATTCCTTTCTCCTTTCTCTGCCCTTTCCCTGTCTAGTTGCCTTTAGTGCTGTAACAGTTATAGTCTACAGCATAAACAATAACTGCATATGAAGTAAAAGGAATACTGTGAAAGGGGGAGTGCTTTCATACAGCCAGATTGTTTCGTAAGGAGCTATACATTCTCACAATCTCTACTTAAGTAGGTTTTTACATACCAAGTTAAGCCTTCATTTTACATATTTACAGCTTTTCTCTGGAGAAGATAAAATAATTTCATGCTTAAAGTTACATGTGGTCTTTGCCAATTAAATTTAAGATATCTCATTAGTGATTTAATATCATTGCTATGTTTTTAAGGTATTGTTTGCTAATGTTAAGTCCTGCATTAGACATAAGTGTGCATTCGTGATTGTGTATTCATTCCATTTATCAACACTGACCAAACTTAGAAATAGTTGTCTTACTAAAAAGGGAGCTTGTACAAAGTCTTGAGCCAAGAGAAGTTCCATGATTGATGGTGCATTTACCTTTTATTGTGCCATAATATATCCATGTAGAAATGCTTTTTTCTTCCTTGTACTGTATTTATTGCCACACTTCTGAAACTGATCCCATTGTATTTTTATAAATAAATATTTTTTTCTTAAAGGTACATAGGTGATCTTGTCTCATTTGTTATGCTACCAGTCTTAAAGAGGAGATGTCATAAGAATTATTCCCAGATAAGCATCACCTTTGCCTATTGTAAGGGTAATGTAGAACTCTGTTCTGTTGTAGTTTGGGTTCATTTTTTTTCCGTGGGATTTAATCTAACAATCTTTTAAAAATCTCTCAGGAATGAGTCTCGCTGACTTAATAGGAAAGGAATGTAGGTCCTTCACAGCTGGGTTCGCTTCCCTTCATCATGACTCTGAGGTTATGACTAGAGATCCTTAGCTGTTCACTAAATCCCTGCTGTTTTCTCAAGGCAAACAAGGATCACAGATATTTATTGTTGCCTCTGCTTCAGCCTGTTGCCTTTATACCATCACTTGGAGAATGCAGAACATTCTTGCTTTAGATTATGTAAAGACAAACACAGTCTGTGCCTGCTGAGTTCCTGCAATCCTGGTTCTCAGTTATTGATAGCAAAGCTTTGTTCCTAAGTGGAGGATGCTTTCTTCCTCAGCATGGAGTGCAGAGAAGCTACACTAATTTACCTGCACTGTTTTTAAAAGGAGAAAAAATAGCATGTGTTGGGGGCCAATGTTGTAGTTTCTAACTTCTGTAAAATAATTCAAGGTTATCATAAATGTGTTCACTGCAGTTTAAACTTACTACATTCACATATTAAATGTTTTACATTTGCAAATTCTGGATTTATGAAGGATTTTTTTCCTCGAGACTGTAAATTGTGTGTGCCCCAATAGTTTCTGTCATCTTTGAATTGAATGTGATGTGGTGATCTGACTTTCAGCCGACCTATTTGTTGTGTAAGTCTTAAGCTTATTTATTTTACAGAATTTAAATTAGAAAGGCTCTTTAGAGGTCACTGGTCCAAGTCCTGCTTCTGAGGCAAGAGAATTATTAGCAACAGATCTGTTAAGACCTGCTCTTCCTGAATGATATTGTTTCTCCCCCTTCAAAATAACAGTATTTAATTATTTAGAACTATTGTAATGAATGCTGAAAAGAAGTTCTACAATCAACAGCTAAAGCTTTTTTGTTTTTATAGTTTGGGTGAAAGCAATCTCTTTTTGAAAGCCTGACCATGCCCTCCTTCCTTCTGAACCCAAAACTTAGGCTTTAAACTACTTTCCCCTTATTATGTACTTAAACAGAAGAAACAAACAACACACAAGCTGCTGTTGGTATGCATATTTCATCCAGAGAGAGCCAGTGGAATCGCAACGGAATTCAGAGTTTGAAGTAGACACCAAGACCAAAATCAAGCTGCTTTGCTTAAAACAGTAGGCTGCAATACTTAGCCATTTTCTGGTTAGCAGACACAAGTAGTCCCTGTCTCCTGTTTTTAATGAACATAGTTATAAAAGTACCTTTCATTCTGCTGAATCTAATCTTCCATAGCTGCAGGAAAGGTGAGTCCACACTTACTGAGCTACATTGCAGGGCAGATGTCAAATTATTGGAAGTGGCTTAGCCCACCTCAGAACCAGCAGGAGCTGTATTCCCAGGAGCTGTGCCTCCATACAGCCTCCTTTCCTGCCTGACTACAGTAACCCTGCAGGGGAGGGCAGCCCTGAGAAGCAAGCACTAAATAGCATCAGCTTTCTGTAGGAGTGTCTTACCCTAACTCAGGTGGAGGCTCCTGCCACACAGGAATGCTACAGCTGGAGGTTGTTGACACAATTGCCAGTGCAATGTCTGTAAGATTGGGAGGTCTTGAGTTGTAAATGAGAGCTATAAAGCTATGCTTTCTGTACAAATGTAATTAAAAGCTATATATTTGGAAGTCTTCTCTAAAAATACACTCAGTTCTCAAAACTTACTTTACAATGTAACTTCAGGACTAATGACCATACAGGACTCCTTTAACAGAATACACTCAAATACAGCTTAACTGGCATTTTTCAGTACCTTCCTTCTTTAAAATCTAACTCGGAATTTTTAGGAAGTGTATGAATCTTTACTCTGGAGCTGCAGTGAAGGAAATGACACTGTATCATAATTGCAATGAGCAGAACCACAGAGTTGTTGAGATTGAAAGGGACCTCTGAAGGTCATCTAGGGATTTTCTAAAAACAAGGACATACTTAGATAAAAATTTCCCTCCCTTTTTTCCATCAGAGTTCCTGAGTCAAAGGCCAAAACTTAAAGTGTGAGTACCAAATACAAACAGGAAAAAAAGCCCTGAATGTGTAATAAAAAACTGGGTTTTTTTTTTAACTTCAAAGCAAACTTCTGCTTTGTAAACTGGTAAATATCATGTTTACATTGAGAAGACACTGCTTCTTGGAAGCAATCTTGGCAAACCCATGGCAGAGGAAAAGTTTTGCCTCTTTGTAAGTACCATATCTGCACACTTCCTCGGGGTTAGAGAGCTATTGCTTATTCAGGACTTTTAAGAAGTTCCCACAATATCCACAAGCTGAGCACAAAAAGTATCCAAGGGTACAGATTAAATAAGGAGAGGTGGTGAGTCACAGCCAGTACATTATCATCTTCACCTGCTAGGCAAAAAGTAATTAATCTATTTCTTTCCTTTTTCCATCATTTATCCTATATTCCACAACTTCTTGAAGTGGCTCATACTAAAGTAGACTGAAGGTAATTAACTGATGGATAAAAAACAAGTATGTCTTGGTATTTCTACATAACTAGTCTCCTTTCAACAACAGGAGACCAGATACAGTATTTAAATGAAACATATTTCTTATTCAGGCATCAGTGAGCTTTTCTCTACATCATTTCCAAGCTGTGACTAATCAAGGGTTTATCAATCTATTCATTAAGCCAATTCTGAGTCACATACCTGCAGTGATGTCTCACTTCCTATTGATACTTTACTGACATCCCTGGCTGGCATTATTTTCCCACCACAAACCTCTCAGATAAAATTTGAACAAATGGGCCAATGAGTAAAGTCTGAGACTACTCCATATTCAGAACAAGGTGGAGACTAAAAAGTGTATTACAGTCAGGATCCAGGTAGAAAGTTTAAACGAGCTTTAAAATTGCTCACAAGAAAGTGCTGGCAGACTGTTACCAAGTTAATTTTTTTAAGTGTCTACACTTGTGTTCCTCTTCTGACTAGAGCCCTGACAGTTGCTCCATTTCCTGCATGATGTATTTCACACCCATGCTACAGCTAACATTTCTATAAAGTATTATTTATAACATTTTTATCTCATGTCTGTCCTGTTATTTTATCTGTCACTTGCTACTTTGCCAAGCTCTAAATATAGATGCAAATTTTTCTGCTTCATCTTTTCAATTGCAGAAAGAAGGAAGGAAGGGACTATTCCTCATCTGCCCTTTGGTGAGGAGCTGGACAGTTTATGGTATGAACTTGTAAAAAACATTCCCAAAAGAGTATATTTAAAAGAAAGACACCTACCTCATAAGTGATAATTATCTTGACTACAGAGAATGTCTGTCAAGGGTAATTTCCATCAGTGAGCTTAGTCTGTTCCTTAATTGGCTGTTCAGGTATGCAGAATGAATCAGGACACAGTCATCTCAGAGTGCCTCCTCTACAAATACTTCTGCCTTTACTGTTCTAGGGATGACTGGCACAGCATTCCCAGAGAAGCCTGAAAAAATCGTGTTAACTCCATGACCCTTTTGACTTACTAATTTTGTCTGACAACATAGAAATTTACAGAGTGAGTTTATTATCAACTTTCAGACCAAGTGTAGTAATAAAAATTAGATGTGATGACACACAAAATATTTTATTCATACAAACAGATTGTGTGTCATTGTACCAGTGCAGAAGATACAACAGATTTAGGGAGCTAATACTTTGTCCTAGGCTATTGGTAACCTTTACTGATATGACCATTTTTGCTATTGCTGCTCTTCTTCCACTCTTCCTGGTGTACTTCACATTCAAGTCTACAAAGAGAAAAAACAGGAGTCAAATAATGTGTAGCACTGTTTCTGCATTTAAATGTCATAAGGGTAAACTGGGAAAACTATTAAGATTCTTTTGTATCTCAAATCCACAATGTTCTTGCAGGGAATGACACCCACCCAGCCTCTGGTTTCTGTGCTCAGCAAAAAAAACTACTGAAGAATGCAATAACAGACCCAAACAATGAAAATATTTAGTACTACCCCTCACTGTAGTAATAAACTGGAGGAGTGCTCTGCCTGTAGCAGAAGGTCCTCAGGATTGAATGAGAGGTAACTAGAGCCTGGTACCTTTTGAAGAAGAAAAATCACCAACATCTGTTAAGTAAGCTGTGTAAGTAGCTGTGACAGCAGGGGATTTGTAGTAGTACCCAGCAAGTGTGGTGCCAGAGGAGCTGTTCCTGCAGAATCTTCCTCTAGCAGTCCTAGCTTGTCTCCCACAGTGCTTGGGGAAAATAAGTCCTGATTCTGAACTTGCTGGGGCAGCTTCTCAGGCTGGGCAATTTGCAGTACTTTTTCAGATGTCAGTGAGTGAGTGTTGACTCTGAGGACTTTCCCAAGCCTGGGTGTGGGGAAACACTCCCTTCTGGCATGTTAGCTTTGTTACCCCATCACAGAACAGAATAAATAAATATATATACTGATAAAAAAGGAAGAGAGGAGAAGAGGAGAGAAGAGAATGGGGCTGAGGGGGAGGGGAAAAGACTCTAAGATCTGGTCTTAGAGGTCTGGAACTTTAGCAGTTCTGGCATGAAATTAAGCAACCTACCACTCTTCTGACTTTGATACAGCCCGCAGGTGAAAGACTATCTGAATATGATTTATCTCCCACCCCTCTGGCACTGCCAAACTTTCTCTTCTTCTGCTAGGCACAATGGGGAATGTGAAGAAAAAAGAGAATAATTATTTGATCCATCCATTTTGTACTAGCAGAGGGTTTCCTGAGGAGGGAAAGCAATAGAACAGGATACTGGGTACAGCATGCTGGTTGCTGTGAGATGTCCGGAGACACATGATAACCTCCATCCCTTCTTCTTGGAACATAAAGGTAAACCACATTAGCTGGCAGGTAAATACATATCCCACACTCACCATAGGCTGCAGCTCTGTCCCGTCATTATCCTGGAATGGTCTTGTGTTTCTGTGCTTTCGCCCTTCTGTTAACTTGTTACTCTGACTCACAAAGGTCTACAAGCACAAACCAGAGTGAGATCGTTTGTGAAAGGAAACCATTATGCTAATAAAAATACCTGGTGAAGGAAGATAATTAGCCCAGGGCTAAGAAACTGTAGCTGGTTCCTGGCTGGATGACAGTGATACTGTGAGGGACTGCAGAGGCAGCAAAAGCAATGAATGCAGCTGAGAAAAATGAATTAAAAATCTCTGGTACATCTCCTACTGCAGGAATGAGGTTTCCAGCTGTATGAAATCCCTCCCCCGGCTCTCTGCCCACTGCTGCATATTGTCCTGAGGGCCACAGAGCCTCCCTTCCACCCCCGGGATGTTTGTAACCTGATTGTAACACAGACAAGTCAAATGCCTTCATGTGTTGGGAAACTCCAAATTCTTGTCTGTGTTAGCAAACTTACTCTTGATCATACAATGAGGAGGAGTTTGGATGTGCTGCCCACAGTTTTTCCATAGAAGGGTACAGAGCCTGTCCTGCTTGGAAGACTCCTTGTCCCTGTGGGAAATCCTCTCTTCACCCACAGCTCTAGGGCATGGCTAATTGCACAGAATTAAGAGCAGAGTTAAAGAGAAACTACCACAAAGTTTGGACGTGGAGAAAGGAGAGCCTCTGTTTCATGAAGGAAAATTGTCTCAAGAAGTATTTTAGAATTTGGCAAAACAGAGAGGGAAGAACAGAGGTCAAGGCTTCAGAGTTTTTAATTTGGTTTTATATTCCTAGCCAGGAAGTACTATTCTGAACCAAAGCCAAAGAATATATATCTGATTTCTTCTGTACAAAGGGTTACACCTATCTTTAGGCTGCCTTTTTGTTGTGCTATTGTTGTTCTCAACAAAATTCTATTAATATTATAGGAACTCTAACAGCAGCATTAAAAAAATAAATAAAATCCAAAACTCCAAAACAGTTCTGACATTGTCCTGAGGAAAGCCATTCAGAATATTTGTGTCATGTGAGCTACTCTGGCTGCTGGTTATTAATTTTCATGGATTGCTAAGGTTCTCTCTCTTTTGTAGTTTGTCAAGGAAAAGACAGACATGTCAAAAATAGCACAAAGGAAAAAAATACTTGCATCTTCAGATATTCTCTTAATTAGAAAGGGGTGACACATATATATTCAAAGGCTTCAGTTACAGTACTGCATCAATATTAGCCAAGTACTGAAGGTAATACAATGCAGTAATTACAAGGGTAAAAATGGAGAACAACCTGTCCAGAGGCAGAAGAGTTTAATCAAGAGATAGAAGAAAATGTTTTGGCAAAAGAATCTGTAAAGGTATGGAGCAGAGCAACTCAGATTTGCATGAAATATGTTCAGAACTACAGCATCTGTAGGATGTGGAATGGATCCCTGACTTGTTAATTTTTTCTCATCAGTGTACAGTTAGTCACAAGAAATATAAGTATTAATCTTAGGGCACCCCATGGATCCATTTCAGCAGCTAGCTTGTCTATTTATTTATATCTTTTACCAACAATATATTGATGATATATCTAATTAGGTCTAAATAGTCAGCCATTACTTACAGAATATGATCTAAAAGAAGGCAGCAGGTCATAGCTAAGGCACAGGAGTCAGAGGAAGCCATTTACTTCAGTTTATAAATTAATGTACTTGTATCCCTGAGTTCATCCTGTTCTAAGGTGTTGGAAAGGAAATAGCATGGGTTGTGGGTTCAGATTACTAGGTCTTGGGGAAAGAAAAAGTGCTTAAAAGCTTAGAATGTCTCAAATATCTTTGCTGTAATCAGTGGGATTTACCAGCAGCTCCTGATCCACAAAGTATGGCTTCTCTGGAGTTCCATCATTTGTTTCCATATCAATAGCAAAGCAAAGGAACAAGGCATCTGCTGTCACTTCAAACACAGACAGAAAGCTGTGGGATATCAGGTAGGCAAAAAATCCAACCAGCAAGAGAGGAACTACCCAAGCCTGCAGCTCCCGGTGGTAGTTAAATGCCATCAAGCCTCCAAAAACAGTAAAGCATACAACAAACACCTGTAAAGGGCAGTGAGAGAGAAGGGCAGCCTCAGTAATCATGCAGAAATGTTTCTTATTTAAAAAACCAATCCCCAAAACCCTGAGGCAAATATATTACAGCCAGTATTTTAAGAGCACATCTCATCTGGGAGATAGCTAAGCAATTTCCAGCATCACAAAGTTGTGACACTTTGTGTTCAATTCCATGTGTAAATACCACGGGGCAGAGGAAACCTCTAGCCATGTATTTACCAAAGGCTTTATGCAATTGGAGCTGCCAGAGTGGGTCCAAGGACACTGCTATCTTACAACAAAATACTTCTGCAAAGTTCAATTCCTCAGATATTCTCTCCCAAGCTTATTTTATAGCATTGACAACACTGAATTTAACAAAGATAAACTTTTTACTTTAGGTATATGAAAAGATAATCAAACCTGATTTTTCACCTCATTTTTACAGAACAAATATTTTTATTTACTCTTACCTTTCCTAAAAATAGGAGAAAATCTCCAAAGCAGCTAATGGATTCAAGTTTAGCAGAACTCTTTGCCAAAATACTGACAGTATCCTTTGCTGATGTACAAAAATTTGTCCCATTTATGGCTGTAGTTGTGTATGCATGCTGAAATGACATAAGATAATAATGCAGTGAGAAAGGAAAGACTCATAATCTAGATTTTACTTCAGCAAAACACAAAGCCTTAAACTCTATTTGGAATTATTGACTTTATGAATATAAAGAGTTATTTTGCATAATATGGCAATTTTATTTTAAATTACTATAATAGTCATGCTTCTAAATTCAAAGAGTTTTTCTACATAATTTCCACCATTAGCAAATGTTACAATAGTGACTAAATAAATTCCTGAAGCCACATTTATCCAGTTCATTTTAAATCACCAAAGTTCTCTACCCTGACACTTGTGAATGAATATGACACAAGTACCAGAGAACACCTGGAGTCACACTGTCCAAACTTACTGGCTATATATCTCCAACCCTGCTGGCCACTATGTAAGTGAAAAATGAAGTTATGTATTTACTGGGTCATTAAAGGTTGATGACTAAAAAGCTTTTATACATGACTCTTTCAAACACTGTAGTGAAATTCAAGCTTATAGTCATAACCATTAAGCAAACCTTTTTGGGAAGGATTCTGGACTAGACCAGTGACTGTATCATGTGCCCCACCCCACTCAGAACAACAGATAATTGGGGCACTCCCAGTTTTTCACTGTATTTAGAATTTTACATTATATTTCTTGGTGGAAACATGCCTGGACAGGTGGGGAGGATAGAATATTTACCTTCATGGATGTGATTATTTTTGCACTTCTGCATAAATTAACATGTATGTCCCATTTATGGAACTCCTCAGCAAGGTTTTGAAACTATGTCCAAAATATCAGCTAAGAAAAGCAGCACTCATGATACATTAATTACTGGGCTTTACCAGCAATTCTTACAAGTAGGTTCCCTTTACTCAAACTATTAGAAGGCAGATTACACCACAAAAGCTTTTGTCACATCTGATATGGTCAGTAAGAGCTGCAGTGTGCAAAGGATTACTGTTCTAAATGAATTTATAAACCCAAACATGTATGTGATGCTTACAATTGCTTTCTGCTTCACCTGGAAATTAAGAAAAAAAAAACAGCTCATAAGGGGTTTGCTGAAAGTTAATTATACTGGCCTACTGAAAACCCTTCCTGTTCAAAAATCTGAGTTTTCTTACTTACAATTCAAAATATAAAACAATTTCAGATATCTGAAGCAAACAAAATTTATTTCTGTAGAGTTCAGTTTTACCTCTGAGCAATTTCTGTAGCATAGAAAAGCTATGACATTGTATGAGAGGAGGAAAGGGAGGGAGGGAGGGAGGGAGGGAAGGAAGGAAGGAAGGAAGGAAGGAAGGAAGGAAGGAAGGAAGGAAGGAAGGAAGGAAGGAAGGAAGGAAGGAAGGAAGGAAGGAAGGAAGGAAGGAAGGAAGGAAGGAAGGAAGGAAGGAAGGAAGGAATTAAATGCAATCAAAGAGTTTTTGCCTCTTTATTGTGGATATTATTTATATGAAAAATAGGGTTTTTTCCTGATAGTAAAGAAAAAAACAGTGACATTCTGTCACTGGTATTTACTGTAAGTACAGTAAATACTGTACTTACATATTAACAAATACATCCATAGATGGAAAAAGTATAAATAAAGACCATGGATTTATTACCTACTCTATGAAAACATCAGAGACAGCAATGAACTCTACAGAAACTCAAAGAGTATCTGCATAAAAATATGTTTAAACAAGCAAGTTCACTTAATTCCTAAATAGGAAAAAATGTTTTCTCTGCTAACTTTCATTTATCCTGAGGGTGTTCCCTTCCTGGCAGGATGCCCTCACAGCAGAGCATCCCAGGATGCAGCAGCAGGAGAGCTGCCAGTGCCAGCCCTGCTGGCCCAGGACAGGCAGAGATGGCCTCACCTCACACTCCCTGTCTGCCAATCATAGCTGTCATTGTGTACGTCAGACATGAACAGATTTCTCTTTATAACGTGCTGTGAGTTCAGTCTGTTTCATCATTCCCAGGGCACTGAGACACAAAATAGGAAGGTGTTTTCTAAGTTTGTTTTTGTCCCCTAAGAACTAAACTCACAGAGCAGATCCTGATCTGGTGAGGTCAGTATAAATTTTGCCAGTAAATGAAACAGTGATTCTGTATTCATTATAAATTGCAAAAAATGTGTTTTAAAAATAAAAAAGAATGCTGAAAAAGCACGTGGGCTTGTACAAACATTGTTTCCAAACTTAAAATAAATACCCATTTGCTTGCACTCCCAAAATAGCCACTTTGGTATTCAAAGAATGTGCAATGAAAAGAATTTCTGATATTTATTAACTAGAATGGTTACCTTGGAAAGACTGAAAATTATGTTGGAGACAGTACACTACCTGAACAGGCATTTATTGTGTTACAAACCAGCTGATAAAAAATGGCATTTACAGCAGTTACAACTTAAAACAATGTAAGTATTACCTAATGAGAATATTCAAGAAATAAAGGCAGCCAGGTAATAATCTAACATTCTGGAATGAATAGGAGAGATACAGAAATTAATGAACTGCTGAAGGCTGCAAAACTAGTCAGATATGTGAGGAAGGAATATTACCAGCACAATTGGAAGATTTAGCCAAGTGATCTCTACCTTTTAGCAAAAAATACATTTCTGAGGAAAAAAAATATTTGAAGGGTTTCTTGTTCAGCCTAGAATCTTTTTCCATACACTTGCCTCACAATTCTCAAGTTTCTCATACAGACCCCATGCCCTGATCCCATCCAGCCACATGTTTTCACTAACAAAACACATCAAACATTTAAGCTAACCTACATCTCCATGAAACTCAGCACTGCATGCGAATGAGCTCAAGTGATTTTTTATTCTTACTCATCAATGAACATCTAACATACACAAGTTATTACCTATATTTGCAAATAATTTTGCTTTGAATTAAAAAAGTTTATATAGGCCATTAATTTTAAAATTGCAGGATACGTGCAAAAATCTAAAGCCTTTCAAATTAAAGATTGTTATGAAGGCTAAGATGGTAGACCATGGCCAGTTTAGAACCTGCTAACATTTAGAAACAGGTTATTTAAATATGTGTTTCTACAGACTATATTTTTTCCAAGCACAAAAGCTTTAGTAGACTTGAAAATGTTTGAGAGAAGGGGAGCAGGAATGATCCAAAAGGCATGGAATGTCTTCTGTCTGGGGAACATGAGGCTCTTCTGTCTGGAAGAGACATGACTGAAGGAGGATGCAGCAAGAGGGCTGCAGACTCATGAGAAATGCAGAGAGGCTGTGTAGGGTTAGATGGCTCAGTTTCTTCCAGAACAAAGGCCAGGCAGGGGCAGGACAGTGTGAAGCAGTAGGAGCCAAATTTGAAAACAGACATTATTCCTTCTCACCATAAAGCTGTAAACTGTGAACTGCTAGGCAAAGGATGCTTTAGCTGCTAAAAGTTCACATGAGCTCAATGGAGACAGAATTTCAGGGAAAAAGAATCTGTTAAGAGTTATTAAACACACATCTGAATAAGTTCTTAGCTTGAAAACAGATTCAGAAACAGCACAGAGACAGGGAAATAGCCTTTTGTTCTACCTTAGCATTTACTCACAGTCACTGCCGAAGATGGGATACTGAGCTAGAAAGAGATTCAGTCTGATCCTTATATACCCATTGTAACTCTTATATTTTTATCTTTGCCTAATGAATTGACCTTTTACAATGGTAGTCTCTAATCTGGTGACAAGCAAGGATGGCATTGTCAACATAGAACGCACAGGGGATAGTGGATTGGGATCAGCATTTATCCTTGCACCAGCAAGTTGATCTCGTATCACCACCCCTCTGAAGAAAACAAGCCTCTTCTGGCTTGGGGCCTGGGAACTAGACACTGATTTCTCAGTGTCACGATGAATAAATAGGGAATGTGAATGTTTACATATTTCCAAATACCACAGTATGCAAAAAAAAAAATCTATTTAAAGAATATATCCTTCTGTGCCTCACAACACAGAATGTCAAAGGTCTTGGAAAAAGTGACCTGGTAGTTTCATGAGAAAGCCGCTGTGGCTTGGATCCAGGCTGTAAGTTCCCCAATTGTTCAGAATAATTGCTACTTTGTGTAACAGCTGAATTCAGTCCTCCATTCTGGGGCTTGCTTACATAAAATGAGCTTTGGGTAGAGAAAATTGCCATAGCAACAGAATCTTCTTAAAAAGGAAGAAGGAGACATACTGATCTCTCATCCCAGTTCAGCTTTTTCTGCTCTGCTGGTGTTTTCATCCCAATCTGATTTTATTGCTGCCAGCTCTCTTAGGGGCTGCCCTGGTCACATATCCCCAGTGCAGTGCAGTGCAGCTCAGGCTGGACCTTAAAGTGTCTTAGCTTGCAAGTGTCACTGATGCCAGTGGAAGCCCTTCAGAAAGCAAAATCCAGTGGTAGCAAGAGGCAATGAGCGTGGCTGCCATGCAGCAGTTAGTGGTCTGGTGAGAGAGTTGTATCATGACTCTCAGATGGTGGGAAAAGAGAGCAAGATGGGCCTCGTGAGGCCCCACTGAAGAGATGAGGATATACAAGACTGGAAGGGACTTTCAGCCACTCCAGTGCCTATTTCAGATTAGCATATTATGCAAATCTTCTCTTAAGTGGAAAACCCCTTTTTTAAACCACTTAGGACTTCCCCTCTCCTGGGCCTTACATTTAGAGCTGTTCCAGACAGTTGTCCCACTGGTCCTTAGGAACCTTCTTCCAACTTCCAGATGACATTTATTCATGAACAATTTATATCTACTCATTTTTCTGCTGATCTCGTCAGGCTTTTACCCCTCCCTGCTGTCTCATAGATGACTAATGGGCTTGCTCTTACCCTTCATTTGTCACAGGATATTCCAGTCCCCTCCATGAGATAAGCCTGAGCACAAAACCAACAACTTGTACAATGTCATTTATCCCCTTCTTTCCAATGCAAGTGTTTCATCTTGTAGCATACAGGACTGACTCTGTGCTTCCTGCAGCCTTGTTTAAAAAAGGCTATTGTCCTGTGGCTGACAAACACATGGAGAATATTTTTCTCCTCTATTTCTAATCAATTAGCACACAGCTAATACAGAAATGGTTAATTTTTTGTTCCTAGGCTAATTACTACCTGTAAGAAACCTTCAACAACCTCCTGAATTTTCCCAAGCAGTCCAAAACGCACAACTTTCATTTATTTAAATTTCACCTTATATTTTCAATCTGGAGTTATTGGAGAAAATTTTCAGGTTTTCTTGCTTCATTCTCTCTGTGTTATCTACTCCCCCCATGGCTGTCATCCAGTGGGTAGGACCAACACAGCTTTCTTCTCGGAGGGTAGTTGGGTGTCCTTTCCTGCTACATCACAGGATGTGGGCTCCATTTCCATGATAGAGTTGGATCAAAAGGATCCTGCTTTATGTGTGCATTGCATGATGATTACATCATTACTGGGATTGCTTTCAGTGCTTCTGCACTTAATGAGAAAATGTTCTTATTTAGGATTTCTGAAATAAATAAAACTGAAGATTTCCAAAGAGTTGTTAATTTTTCTGCTTAAAAGCACAGAATTACCTGCCACTTGCTTAATTGCCTTTTATTTTCTCTTTCTCTCTCTTTTTTCCCCGCTTTGTTTTCTTCTTAATAGGATAGGGAAGAAGAGAAAGGCATCAAAGCAAGAAGTAGTCAACTTTGTTCAACTCTATTCCCTACATGGTTCATCCTACAGGACGAGTCAAGATCTAAACATTTTTGTTTCTTATTATCATGTATATAAAGTCTGTAGAGAGGAGATAAACTTAATTAAAATACTATTTCACTGCAGAAGAACATTTTTATCCTTGTATTTTCAAGAGGGTTGAAAAATTAGCTCTATATGAAAAGCAATACTGCCAGTAACATTAAAATGCATTATTGTTTTTGGGAGGAAAAAGAAGTACTTGACGGGGTGAGGCACAATGTGTTTGGCATGGAGAGAACTGTGCTTTACAATAGCACGCATGAATTTTGGTTTTATCTAGGTGAATTCTCCGCAAGGCATTTAACTGAAACCTCCTGATAGGATTCCATCCAAAGTATATCCAACTGCTATGGATATACAGCCATTAGACAGATTTGCTTTTGGTTTATTACACTGGACAGTTGCTGGCTTTCAGTCCCTGGGAAGGGTCTCTGTCCCAGGAAATGGGGCTCACACCCTGCTGAATTCACTGACAGCCCAGAAGGCTGCACTGCAGCAACCACGCTGATGAACACAGAAACCACACCCTGCTCAGCAACCCCTTTAGAAACCCAGGCACTGCACTTTGGAGGAGTCACTTTGCCAACTGGCTGCAGATGGACCTAAGGCAGACACAGAAAAACAAAACTATCCAGTTGTATTGTTTTTAAAATGCAATAAGGCTGTAAAGGGAGAACATGTGAGCACTTAGATGTGTCTAAAGTTAAGAGTGCCATTACAACTTAAGAAAGCAGGAGAGACACAGCTCTCATAATTCCCAAATCACATTAAAGGCCAGTATATTTTTTACAGAAGAAAAATTTCAATCTCCTGTTTAAGATGATTGAATATGTTTATCTGGAACATACTGAAACCATCAGAGCCAGATGAAAAATCTGGTAATTCTGACAAGTGTTGGCAAACAGAACTGTCAAGTCAGGATAGTGACTTTATATTCAGAAAGCACTTTTCAGCCACAGAACCCTGAGTGCTTTACAATTGTTGCTAATGGATTATACACACACATGAATCACTTTGCCCATGACTGAAGTGGAACAGCTTAAGGAGTGAACTGTTTTACAGCACATAGCAACAATACACCACAGCTTAGCACAGGATCCAGTTGCAAATCCAAGAGAAAGGCTGGATGTAATTGTCTATATTGCAATCTGCACAGGACACTGGGCTTACCTTACCCCTCCTCCAAAAAACACCCCTGCAAATATGACAATTGCCAGCATCTAGCACAGCACTCTGTCATGATGGGTAACTCTTTGGCTTGTTCCACTCAACTTCCAGGAGAGCTGAACAAAACATTACTGAGCCTGCAGAGAATGAGTCACTTCAGGGATGCTTGCAACTATTAAAGTCAGTATTAAATATCACATTTAGGGTGGTACTGCAGCCCAGAAAGTACCCTTAGATAACATAATAGAGCACATGGTTGATTCTGCATGGGAAGAAAGAAGCTTGCATTCTTTCACCACGGTTACTTTCTCTAGCACCTGTCTCTCATCTGCCAAGTTCTCAGAGGGAAAACAAAGTGCTCTGTTTAATCCTGATTAAACTTGTGAAGGAAGGAACAGAAAGAATTTAAATCACCTAAGCAGTCAGGTTGAAGAAAATAGTGCAGAAGTTATTGGATCTTCTATTTATTTTTTTTAGGGCTTCAGGTAATTATATGCTTCTCATTATAGTGAAAATAATGCTGGAATAAAAAGCAAAAGAGTAGGAAATAGTAAGGAATGCTAATGTACACAATGATCTTTGGACCAACTTTTACAACAGCTGTTCCACATTTTAGAGAACAAAATAATCAAAATCTGAACTTAAAGAATAATTCCTTAAGAAAATATTAGAAACACAGGTACAATTTTTTAACTCCTCCTTCCCAAGTCCTACTCTCAGGTCTTGTTCAACATATGTGGGAAATTTCTATGTTGCTCCCAGCAGCTTCCACCAATCTCAGTAGGAGCTCTTAAGAGCTCACTACTTCTGTTAATTAAGAAATATGGCAAAGCTGCTTAAAACTGTAGACATCTTTTCCTTCTTTTTTTCTTTTCTCTTCTACATATGGCCACAGATTTTACAGAATCAAAGACTACGACTTTCAATCATAGTTAAAAAAATGTTTTTAATGAATAGTCTTGAACACATTAGTTATAGGGGAAAAATGAAATAAATACTTAGACCCACAAATTACTCTATGTAATGCAATAACTCAAGACCAATGTTTAAATTTTGTACAGATAGAAGTTCTACTAAAATCTTCCTGCCTGTTCTTGCTTTTTTCTTCTCTAACTGTTGCCCAAATTGCCGTGGATTTGGAACATGTGTACTACCATTACCTCTGCTAAAAATAGATTTAAAAAGCAAAACAAAAGTGAACACTTTATTATGATCATTAGATTAAAAACCACGACTCATATAAAGCCAGAAATTTGCCAACAATAGAATAGGAAACAGGAACTCTTAAAAGGGGAAAAGAGCTACAATACAGCCTTCTGAAACAAAAGGAAGAACATTACAGTAATTAATTCTTTTAACAAACACATAGCAGACAACAGCTGGAGAAAGTAAACACTAGGATGCTGGATATCTCTTTGAAAGGCAGGAAGCCAAGCCAAGGGGAAAGGGTGACTACAAATGGAAAGCCTGGAGGCAAAATGAACTCTGATATTCCTCACCAAGTCACTGACTATAAGACCTACCTAGAAAATGTAAGCCTGGAAAATTCAGAAATTTCACTGCACAAGTATTTACTCTATGGTAAACTAAATTGAAAACTTTTTCTTCATAACTGTCCAAGATTAAAGCTAATTTATGCACCAATTTAAGAGGAGAAGTCAGGCCATTATCAGAATTATCTTGTTTACTTCACTACTACCCTCAGCAATGAAAACAAAGAATTCAGCAGTCAGAGGGTGGAATCAGTGTGAAAATATGATTCCCTTTCACATTAGGAATATCACAGTTCCTAGAGATAGAACAAGGCAATGCCAAAGACAAAAACTAATTATTTACAATAATGTATGTAACTCTGGAATGCATCTGGCGAAAAGAATTGTGAAGATAAAAAGAGGTATCAAGTACCTGTAAATCTGCTGTATGGCAGAAATCATCCACTTCCAATAAAAACATCTTTTAAACAAGACTGCTATCATCATGGTTTGTATTTCCAGATCTACTGAGACTGGCAATCACTAGGAATTTAAGTTTCTTTATTCAGGACTTTCAGGGGGAAGACACTGTAACTAGTTAGTGTCACATCTCCAGGTATGTTTCCTAATTCTTCATTGCTTCCTCCTACTGGACTCTCTGTGTTTCAAAAGTCTGTGTGGCACAACTCAAGAAAATGTGAAGTCTTCTTACCTACAGAAATAGCAAGTGGCCCTCTGAAAGGGCCGACTATCTCAAGCTGTATTAACAAATTTTCTAAAATCTAGCACATTGCATATTTGTCAGTTCCCTGTTTCTTTCCACTGAGCACTTGAAGGCTTTTTTGTTTGTTTAATTTAGGTGACCAGCAGGAAAATTTGGCTTGCATGCCATGCTAAGCGATTTTTAGCAATGGTTGGTCAGGCACCAACCATGGTATCCAGACAAGGCTGAGGGACAGAGATGACAGAGCATACCTGGTTAAAGTATCTTAAGCAACTTTCCTGGAAGCAAACCCAACAGAAACAGCAGCTGAACAGATGCTTTGCATTCTTCTGCAATAAAATAAAATGATTGGTTATTGGGCACATAATTAGCCTCAAAAAAACCCCACCATTCTACAAAAACACGTGACTGACTCTTCTAATAGAATTTTCACTTAGGGAGCAGATATTTCCATTAGGATTTTAGGAATTGTTTTAAATTTAGACTGTTCAATATTAATGACTGGAGAGCTGTGCATTTTTTTTTTTTTAATTCCTGTGTATGGAAGATTCTTCTCTGGGAAAAGAAAATAAGTGCCCCAAGCAGCTTTGTGAGCTAACAGCTGCCTTGGGAGAAAAACAGGCAGGCAAGTCAGTAATCCTTAAAGCACTTCACAGTGATCAGGGAGTACAGAGACAGATTTTTAACCTGATTATTAAAAACCTTTCACAGTTCTGAAATGACTGGTATCCTACTGAACATAAATAAAAGAATGGGTAGAAGGGCTCATTTGAACATACATGTGTTTTGACTCAGAGCATTACATTCATTTTTCAGGTCAAGAAAAATCTTGTATTAGAATAGGCTATTTATGGACTACTGAGCTGTATTAATTTCACAGCAAAAACTGAGCAGTAAAGCATAAGGTTTGTTCCATGCTCCCCCATCACATCATGAGCTCAGAACACCTCAGCATGGACATGATGCAAGATAAGAACATGACAACTTGGTATCTACAGTAGCCTTCCAAAATTAAGTGCCTGTTTTTCTCAACAAAAGGAAATTCAGTTCAGGGATACTTGGTCTTTTTAATCTTATTTTCCAGAGGTCAGAATGTTTTTATCTTGTTTGGGAGAGCAGAGATCTTTCAGTCCCTATAGAAAACTCAAGTCCCAACAACTACTATTGTTCAAGCAGAAACCACAAACCTAATCTTTTCCAAAAAGGTTCATGAAAATACTCCTTCAAAACAGTGACTGTACATGCAAACTCCTGACAGAGAATAATTTACTCTTGCTACGTAGTGCTGGAGAGATGATTTTACTAAAGCTGTGTCATCTCAGTAAGGACTGTTTCCTAAAAGCCTAGAGCAAGTGATCTCACCTACAATTTCCTCTCTGATTCTGCTTGAAGACTGCTGTGTAGAAAACATCTGTAAATTTACCTGCAAGCTTGCAGGCCCCTGACTATTTCTCTGTTCATAGAGAAAGCAACATTTTTTGTAAGGGTGGCGAAGTCTGTGTGAACTCTACAAGAATGCAGGGTCACTTCTCCATCCTTTAGTCCAACTACTCTGGTCCTCAGTGAAAGGGGCCATAGCCTGTCCTCCCTGCCATGCGAAGGGGCAAGGTTACTCTTGAGGGCATCTTTCCAAGGACTGAGCACATGAGCTGGCCAGAGCACTTTCTAGCCTCCTTAGCAGCAGTTACAGCTGTGGCTCATGTCACTGAATGCTTGGGAAATGGACAGAAAGGAGCCTCAAGCACAGTGCTGCGTAAATAATCTTTATTTGGCAATTAAATCTACAGTCATTCAGATTATAAGACCATGTAAGGAGCAAGCCCACTTATCCTGCGTTCTCTAAAGGCAGAAAATATTCTAAGTCATCCTACTGTCTTTATACAATGTTCTTAGTTAACACAACTCACCAAGTTTTATAACCAAGACTTTCATATGAAAGCAACATAAATCCAGACCACGCCTTTCAAGTGTTTTATTACAAGGAGTTTTTATTTAAGCATTCATAGCCTAGTCCCAACACATGCCTCATAGTAAATACCCTGTCAATGTAAATACACTGTCAATGTAAATACACTGTCATAACTATACATAACATGCTTCAAGGCAAACCCTAGAGGAAATGACCTACATTTAAAACCTTTTCTTAAATCTTCTCCTAAAATCAGAACTGTGCATTCCTAACAGTCCTCCCTACTTGCAAAAGTGCCAGAATCACATACAGTGGTGTGCTTCCAGCAGAAGATAATATGTGGAGATGCATGAAAGGAAAAAAGAAGGCAAAAAATATTCCAAACAGCCCAGATCTATGGTTTATGTGTCTTAAAAGATGTTGAATACTACACGACTCCTAGGAACAGTTCTTATTCCACATATTATTTCTATAGAAGCATATTACAAGGCAGATTAAGCATTTTCTGTAACAGATTTTAAATCGAACAATAGTATTCATAATTCTGCTTCTTAAATACTTGTGATGCAAAAAAATTTAATAAAGTTGTCTGCCATTTTTTTTTTCTTTATCCTTCAGAAAAACCTTATATAAAAACACTAAATAAAGGTGAGTTTAATATTGGTATTTGCTGCTTTTAAAATTATTGGCCTTGAGAATAAAAAGGAAGCATTGAGTGGGGAGGAAAAAAAGCTTTCCTAATGAAGAAAACATCTTAAAATATAAAATCAATCTATTAATAATAGACAGTAATAGCAATACAATCTATTTTTAAGCAAGAAATATATTCTTCACTTCTTTGCCCCATGATCTCATCTTTAAACAACTATTTTTATAGTGCTACAGAAGTATTTACCTACCTTTTGGTTTAGGATATTGTAAAGGTACAAGAGAATAATCCTTGGTATTCTCAATATTGTGATTAGAAATGAGCCTTTTACAGCAGTTCCTAGATGGTAGCAGAAAAGAACTGATATGGAAGACAGGACTGGGTGAGGTGGTGGATTATTTTTATTTCTAGAAAGAGAAACAAACAATTTTTAAAATGGTTTAGCAATTCATTTAAGAAGATAAGCATTGTGTCTTTTCAGTATTTGGAAATTTTAAGAATTAAGTTGTTATCACCTTTTCCAATTAAACTACTCCAATTTTTCTACTGACTTCATCTGAATGTTCAACTTAGTCCAAAGAAAAGCAGACAAATTTATAACTTCTGAGTTAGTTTAATTCTTAAGAAACTACTGTTTTCTGCATTGGAAAAATATCTAAGGAAAAAAGTACAATGGAATATATAAGTAAGTGAACAATATCTGAGAATACTCCTTGAACACCTCTTTCCAGTTTGTGTCACTTCTCTCATTCTCTGCCATCTTTTATTTAGCTCTTGGTTCTGCAAGATTTTAGTCTGAGGGAATGAATCTACTATTTCTTCTTCAGTGGTAAAATTAAAAACAGAAAACAAAATAAGTTCTCACATATAAAATTGAGAGCTACTATCTACTTTTATAATTGCAATTTGGCCAAATTTGGTTTAAAATTTTTTTTTTTTTTTCCCACAGAACAGGCTTTCTTTTAAAATGGAATACAGGAAAAAGGAATATCATACTATATGTTTAGGATTATAATCTGAACTAAAAAACTTGTATTTCTAATCCTTATTGTTTTAGAAAAATAATGTCTGCCAAAATCGGAAACCAAAGACAAAAAAAATGGCCTAAATACAAGTGTTATTACTTTGTTTCCTTTATAAAGGTCAGTTTAATGTCAGTCATTTACAGACAGTAATATGACACAGATCTCAAGAATTTAAATAAACCTCAGGAAATCAACTTAAAGACACTCCCTCACCCCTTGTCAAATGCTGAAAAAAGAAATCAAATAGATTAACACTCTAACATTTAAAATGTTTAATACAAAAAAAAAAAAACAAACATATGGATCAATAGTCATAATTAGACCTTCCATAAATTAACTATTAAGCAACTGGCCCAATCCTGAAATATTTAGTTAGGCAACAGAACCAGCAGCAGTTTGACTAAGTAGCTACATAAAGATCCGACATAATATCACAAATAAGAAGCCCTGCTTTAGGAACTGTTTCTTCAAAACCTCTGTTATCTTGAAAAATCAGGAGTTTGCACAAGAAATTAAAAAATAAAATGACACCAATAAGAAAGTGACTGGTTTGGGCTAAGAAGCTCTAAAAATATAATTTTATTAAATCCTCACTTCAGCAAGGATTTAAATCATGCACACTATATTCAGGAGTGGGATTATAGTTCTGCAAGAATCCTGAAAGTATCACTGCAGTTCATTCAAAACACAAAAAACTTTGCACTGGAGAAATTGTATTTAAATATGTGAATATACCACATTATTTGAAATAGGAAATTCCAGCAAAGCAGTTGCTACATTTATTATTTTTGTCTTATAACCAGGGGAACAGCTTGGGGGATAGTGGAATTTTATACTGAATAAGGCAGTTTGGGTTTTTTTAGTCATCAGGTTTCTGTGCTAGAAACACATGCATTGTAGTGTGCATGAATTATTCTATTCATATTGAGCCATTGGTTTTTTTTCCTCCCCAAAACACTTCCTTACATATGACAGTGTCAGTTTGATCTCAGAACACAAATTATTAAGTTTCTGCAAGTTAAAGGTTAACTAGTGATAAGAAACACAGAAAGGAAAAAGTTTATTCCTGTGTTAATAATGTATTTGTTACTGAAGACAAAAATGAAGAAGGGTTTTAATATTTTTAACATGTAAAAAAAATATTAAAGTTTAAAGCTTAGTTTAGATAAATTTTTACATATTTGAATGTTTTTCCACACCTCTTTTCCCCAGCAAAGGAATTAGCACAGGATCTGACAAGGATTTTGCTTTGCCTCCAAACAGATGAGAAAAAGAACAGATTTTCCCTGTAAATCTGGTTCAAAGTAGGAAACAAGAAAGAAACTAAACACAGCAACAGGTGATGGTTACGACTGTAAACAAGCTTAAGATTGGCTCAAACCTACTCCCATTGCTGCCAAGACTGAAGTTTCACCCACCTTTGTGCATTATGTGGCTGCAATCCTGAAGTGGCTTTAGCACAAGCATTGAGTCATTATTCAGTGGATTCTGTGCATGTGAAGTCCATGCATGTGCACAAGGTATCAGGGAAATCTGGGAATCTGCCTGATTGGTTATAAGACTGAATAGTGCCGCAGCTTGCTTTTCCTCTTTGGTATTTCTGTTTTAAGTTATCATGAGATTGTTTGATTACATACAACAGTACTATTCCAAACTCTTGTGGACCTCTATTCAATACCACATTATCTTTTAATAACTTTATTTCTTCACTACTGTCAATTGCCTTCATTTACTTGTGAGTTCTGTGACACTCCGTATCTTTTTTTAACACTAAGTTCCTTGAATCAAATATGCATCTTTGCTTTCATTTGAAAAACATTTTTTGTGAGAAGAAAAAAATGTCATCTTGACACACTCAACAGACATAAACATTTGAATGGGAGAAAATTTCTTTAAAATTCTCTTCTCTTATGAGGTATGCTTACAGTTTTCCTCACTCATGTCTTCCCAATTTCAAAGACTGTCTAAAAATAAATTTAGTATAAAATACTTTAGAAATGTTATGGAATGAATCTTCTATTCTTCAAGTAAATATGAATCTCAATTTTTAAACAAATACAATAAATTACAAGATTCATAACAAAACAGACATTATGAGACTAACAGAGACCACACAGACTGTACTGCCCTTTTACCTTATCTCAAAGCCACATGGAACAAGTCTGACTACATACATGCTGGGGGCTCTTTTAGGTCAAGTATGTAAGTCTGGCAAAGGATGTCCATAAATATTGCAGATACATTTGAAGAGAAAGCCTTTAAAAGTTTGTTCTAGTTCATCTCTCAATGACTTTGGTGCACATCCATAAACCTTCATTTTTGACTTACTGGGAGAGGTATGTAGTTCACTTCTCTTGGAAACTGTGGCACTCAACACCTTAGGTAGATAACCCCAATCCTTAAACTAAAATCTGTGCAGTGATATATGTGCACTGGAGCTACTAAAGAAGCTCAAACATAGACAGAACTGTGATGCCTGTGACAAATAGAGTTACCATATCACCTTCCTTTACTCCCAGAGAGGGGGAAAGGCTCATCTCCCTGCAATGCTAAATAGACAACACCTAAGCACATCAAGGTGAGAATAAACCCTCATGTGAAACACCAATTATAACAAAGAAGGCTTTTTAAAAGACCAAGCCCTTTCCACAAGTTATAAAATGTAATCATTAAGCAAGAAAATCTACTTCTTTTTATTAAATTAATGAAATCTTTTGTGTATTCATATATTTCATCTAAAAAAAAAAAAGGCCAAATCCATTTTCAGTTGTGGTATTACAGGCTAAATATATGTAACCTGTGAAGCTAATCCAGGTAGAATGACCCCCTGCCACCCCATTTGCAGCTCAGCAGTGGTTGCTGGCCGTGCAGCGCGTTGCTGAGTGTGCTGTGGTGGGAGATTTCCGCATGGGAAGGCCGTGCCATTTCCTCGGAGCGCTTACAGGACAAGAAGAAAGCCTGTCTGTAAGATCCCATAAACAAACTCTTGTGACATGCCTTTATGATGCAGCCCCAGGGAATACATTAAAAACACACAGCAGACAAGCTCAGAGCTGCTGGAACAGCTCGAGATAACCCTTGCCCTTGCTGGTGTGGCTGCTCCTGCAGCTAAACACCCTCTCCCCATTCCCGCACTGCCCTGCATCTCTGTGGATCTGTGCTGACAGCCTAAAGGCCAGGACAAAAGAAAAGTTGCATTTCCCCTTGTAAACACAACTCTCTCAACACAGTACAGGTCACCTGGCAAGCAAGAGGAGAGCTTTATGGTATTGTACAAAATCATACCAATACAACTGGGAGCAGGAACCTTCTGTACTTGGCAGCCAGTTCCTGCAGCAGTAAAAAATAGCTGGAAAGCGGAAGCCCCTAGCAGGGCAGTGAATGTCATCACAGCAGTTTCTACAGGTGCTTCCCTGCTCTGCACGAACAAGATATGGACAGTGCCTTTGCCTTGGGGATTTATTGCACCAAAATGCACTGCAGCACACAGCCCAGGAACTCAGCAGAACTACTTTACTTCTCAGGAACTCAGCAGAACTACTTGACTTTCCTGTGCTTTCTCAAGACAATTTAAATGAACCTTTAGTGCCTCAGCATTCAGCTACTAAAACTCAGGTACATCAATGTGCTTACAAGAGAAGAGCAGCTCATTATCCACAGCAGCACAGCCATGGGAGTTCCAGAGCTTCAGTAGGAAAAAACACAATGACATCAGAAATGAGAGTTCCTCTCTATCCAGGTCCTATTATAGCATGTAAAATAGAAGGGTGAGACTATGTCACTCTTTCAAAAATATTTCAGTGCTTAAAAATCCATCATTTTAGGTTCTATTTGCTCTTACCTAAGCACCAGTTCAGTGGCACAGCTGTTGTGTTGTTAATCCTCTCAAGGACAGGCTCCTTGATACACATGTTAAACCTTGTCCTGCCTTGGCTTTTTGGATGGGATGATAAAAGATTGCTTAAACCAGGGGTGGAAACTTGCTGTTCCTAGATCTTCCAGCCTTGCTGCTTTGGCTGCAACAGCACAGCTCAATCAGGTGCTGCAGGAAAACCCTATGGAGCCAGTCCTGCAAGCACAGCCTGTACTAATGTCTCTGCTGGGCACTGGGGAACAAACCATTTGAAGACCTTCCAGCAGCAACCTCTTGATCAGTGACTGAAACTCCCAAGGATACATTCTGGAGATCATCCACAGAGCCCTGCTTTCTAATTTTCAGACAAGGCCAAAGCTATCCTTCCCAGCTGCCCTAGACATATGGCCCTAGGCAGCAGAACCCCCCACTCCAAGGGCCCCAGGCTCTCTCCAGCCAGACTCCCCACCTCAATCTCACATCACCTTCCTCAAGGTTAATTTCCAACAAGGCTAATTTTTCAACAAATTGAGGTTATTTTTATATTCCTCTAATACAAAATGAAGAAATGCCTTAAAATGCCAGAGTTTTCCACAGATCAGAAAATCTCATCACTGGCCATAGAATAACAGGGCACTGAGGATGAGAGAGCTCATAAAATACTCACGAAGGAAAATTTTATCAGGAAAATGCTCTCTTCATTGTCAAAAAGCCCAAAAACATATTGTGAGATTTAAATCTTCCCCTGCAATAAGTGCATAACCCAAATTTTATTTCCTTTTACTTTTCCTTGTTTCATCTACATTTGCATTCCAGGGTATACAATATTCAAGGAAGTTTGTTTGTATATATCTAAACACTTTACAGTATTAAAGCATTTATAATTAACTGAAAATATCTGCACAGAATGAAAAAAAAAAAATTAGACCAGCAGTTATGCAGGCAGAAAAATGGAAACCCAAAGCAGCAATGAACACTTACAAAGAGATCAAACTGCCCATGAATACATTAAATTACCAAGGAACAATATATTGCCTCTCATTTGGAGCTAACGCAGTCTCCTAGAAAAGGGTGCAACACAGCCTGTGGCCTCCAAATGGTAATTCTCCTAGAGCAAACAGAGCTCCAATGGCTTATATCAAGGCCCAGTTTGGCCCAGCATCTCCAGGAGCAGGGGCAAGTCACATTAATATCATGCACTTTGTAAAATCTTACTCAAGATCTTGCAACATGCAACATTATTCTATAGTAAACTGGATTCCCAATATTGACATAAGTTGCAGTCTAATTGAGACTATTTTTCCTAGAAAATGATTGAAAGTAAATGCTGGAAAATCCCCCAAACTATCGGGGGCAATTCTGCACTCACCTGTTGAAATAACAAGTAACCACTGCCCCAGCAATCACCATTTGCTGACAGGCAAGAATGAATTCACTAGTCCAGACAAGGCCAATGAAATGATACCATGCCATGTAGCAAATTCCAGACAGAGCTCTGTATTCTACTTGTCCTTCCGAAGTGGACTGTGCAGTACCTGAAGTTGGGATTACACCACTGTGTTATTATAACATGCCAGACAAGGGGGGAAAGGAAAAAGGGAGACAGGGACAAAGAAGTACATGGAAATGCTTCTGTGCTCTTCAGTAAAGTTAAAAAAAAACCAACTAATTTGATGCTATTTAATTCTGTCTATTCTAACAAAGTTAGAAAAACAACATTTTATAATTCAACTTGGATTTTGAAAAATAAAATCTCATTAAAAGCAAAAGACTGTTAAATAGGGATTGAGACACAACAAAGGAAAAAGGAAAGCTACATATTAGTAAAGATATCTGAGAAGACATTACTCAAGACTTGAGTAATCAAATAGGTCAGAAGTAAAGGAAATCTTGATTTTCATTATTCAAATTTGAAATAACTGCATAGTTATGAAATGCTTTAGTGTTTTTTTGTAAGAAGCAGAAAGACTGCAGAAAAGTATTAAGGATACAAAACTTACTGTTGCAGCAAAACAAAACAGTATTTTTGTTGCTATTACTAATCACAACCATGGCCATTAGTTTTTTGTTCTCTATGCTTTGCAATCATTGTGCAAAATACAGGCAGATAAATGTAGGTTCTCTCTGGGGGGGTGGGGGGGGAAGAAGCAGACATCTGTATGGTAGTACATGCTCCAATTCTACTACTGTATCTAGGAGCATGGATAAATTAACTTATCCAAGCTAAAAACATTCCTTCCACTTCTGTTACCAACAAAGAATTTGTTCTGTATTCATAGATGGCTTTTCACAAAAGGTGGGGGCAACCCAGATTCCTCAACAATCAGACTTTTTTTCTGTGCAATCCTCTTTGTGGTACTTGACTCTGAAGGGTAGTCAGGGGATAATGAGATTAGGACAATTTGGTCCTAGTAAAAGGTCTTTAGGTTCCTAACATGCTATTTAAAAAAATATTTTATTTAACTAAGCCTTAAGTCTACTAACCTTAAAGAGAAACATGTTCACCAAATAAAACAATCTCTGGAGGTGAGTAGTTTCTTATTCCAACTCCATGAAGAAATAACAAAGCGAGACAGAATTGGCTATTACTGCTCAAACAGCAATATAACTTAAGCTTTAATACTTCATGTATTCATTTTGTGGACTTGGCAGTGTTAGGTTTACAGCTGGACTTGATGATCTTAAAGGTCTTTTCCAAGCTAAATGATTCTTTGACTCTGTGTTCTCCTACAGGACAACACACCACAGTCAAGTTCAAAACCACCATATACACAAGGCTATCTAGGAAATGGTTCCTTTCTGGCCTGTTTTTCCACAGCCACAGACTTCTTACTCAAGAATAACTAAAAGTAGAAACAGTAAAGATTTGTTTCAGCAATACCATCAGGTTTAGACAAGGTTTTTAAGTTTTCAGAAGCAAGGTCTTTTAGTCTGTAAATTAAGAAAAATATCCATCCACCCCCTAGTAGCGCTGTAGCATTACTGTAAAGGTCTTTGAAAGATAAAAAAATGCTATATGGGTACATAAATACAGACATATGTTCTAGATATTTTCTTTTCTGAGAGGTTCAGCAATATTGGCTGAACAGGCAAGCTCTCTCCAGTGCTGTATGGCTGGTCATTCATAGAAATACTGTGTGCCTCCAATACATTCAAATAAATTTTGACTCTGTGAAGATATTTGATGGTTTGAAAAAGCTACTACTCAGATCTCTTCTCACAAACTCTCCCTCATTCCTCCCCATCAATGCTTCACTGGTTTTAAGTTTGCAAAATTGAGGATTTTTTAAGGGGAGTTTTTGAGGATATAATAATTTACTTAAGTCATTAAAACAAGTGAGGCACTATATAATTCTGAATTCAAGAGATTTTTCATTTCCCATATTTCTTCCAAAGGCTCTAAACTGCCTTTTCCTGCAGCACTCACAACTAGCCAAATACATTCATTATCCATAGCCTGCAGCCTTCACTAAGGAAATTTAGGCAAACAAGATGTCAGTGAGACATAAGGTGTCCTACCTCTCCATTTTCATGCAAAGACATTACACCATTTTGTAGCAGAATTAAGGACATTTTCTATCATACAATCAACTGGAACATTTCTTTTTCCAAAATAGACCTGTTCAGGCTTTGTTTCAGTGGTGTTGTTATGAAGATTGATACATGTTCATATGGCAAGCTAATCCTGTTTGCTTTTTCCAGCCTACTGAAATAACCACCTGCAGTAATAACAGTAATGGCTTTGTCTTTCCTGGACGACTTGTACATGTGCACAGTGCTGTGCTCAGCTGCTCAGAAACCTGGCAGAGCCACCTGTCACTTGACCTTCGATCACTCTGCTGGTCAGGTATTGTAAACTAGTTTTGTTATTTCACAAAAATCTGTTTAATGATATAACTATCTCTGTTCGATTTCCTGTCTTCCGGGCCTACCAGACATGCCTGATTTTGTCAACAGAACTACATGCAAAGCTATTTTTCTATATCAATATCTAAGATAAACTTTAAAGCTGTCCTAGTTAACCTGTCAAGAAAAGTATATGCCATTTTCCTCATCACTGTACTATGGTCTATCTGTTCATACAAACTAAACTTTCTCAACAAAGCCCTGAAATATAGTTTAGTCTGTCAACAGAATATTTTTCTCCAACTGCACAATCATGACTCTTCCCAGTGTACCATACACTCTTAGCAATGACATTAACAACTCAATAAAGAACTGAAGTGCCTACATCTGAATCACCAAATCTGGAAGCCTTTGATCAGTACAAGTGTTGATCTGCTGCCAATACTTCAAAAGAAGTGATGTTAACAATGCAAACAGGCCAAGTGTTTGCAGCAGAACCCAGGAGAATTTCTCCGTGGGACTCGCAGCGCAGCGCTGCTCTGGCAGCCAGCACAGACACACTGGGACAGCAGTCAGTGGTGGGTGTGTGTGGTACCTTCAGCTACATTTGGGGACTGACAGACTCAGTTCAGATGTTTTTATTCAGCAGCTGCTGCTCTGAGGTTTTGCTGATGCCTGCAGCAACATGCTGTTATAAGAGACAAAAATTCCTGGGAAGTCTAGTCCAGCAATTTCCTTATCACAAACAAAGAGCCACTGACAAGAAAATACTGAGAGCCTGTTTATCAGTTCCTGTTAACATGAAAATATGCTGTGCCACTCCCACTGTGAGGAAAGGTTCTGGAATCATACACTGGATCTTAGTGCTTCCTGCAACACTATCTATTGTTATCTTATTTTGTGCTTTTTCATGTGAAGGTATTTACAGGTAAGCTACCTGACTGTAATTGGAATGTCAAGGTCCCTGCAGGAAATACATTTTTCTTGCTCATATTGCTGTAGCATGGCTTTATGTGGCAGTTCTGCTGCTCATTTGCAGAATGTAGGATGCACCTTCATTACACAAAAAAAATCACACCACCTTCTCATCTTACATTCACAGTATTTACACCATGTGGACTTCACAGCTCCTGCACTCTGGAAAGTGCAAACAATGAAACTCAATAACCCTAGGACATATCAGCTTTTCCAAAGAACAGCTGAATTCCATTCCTAGCCAGCTAATGGTTCTAACTGGTGCCAGTGCTTGTGCTACCTAAAGTCTCATGAAGTCTTGGCATTTCTCCTAGTTTTCTGGGTCTGGAATTCACTCAGCTTCTGCTAGTCTTACACATTCTGAATTACCAAGGTACTTAGGCAGGTGCCTACCTTAAAATGCATAAGTAGTCCCACTGATTTTAATAGGATTATTCATGTGTTTCAAATTAGTCATGTGCATAAGTACCTTTCAAGTGCAGGCTGTAGCTTTCTATAGCTCCCAAGAAGTTAGGGTTTTTTTTCTCACGGTAACACTAACTTTTGGAGGAGATGTAAATAAGGTGCCTGCATGGTCACATAATGATCAGGTGTGCCACAGCTGAAGCAAGGATCAAGTGTTCCATAACTGTTAAGATGCAGAGACACCATAAATATTATATAACTAGTGCAGATTCAAATAAAATGTTAAGAACAGGTGCAGCACAGCAGCAAGCCAATTTCATTTACCCATCTTTCTGTATTAGACAAAAGACTAGTGTCTTTGTAAACATTTCATTTTTTCATCTTTCTTGGTATATTTGCATTTAAAATACAGCCTGCACAGCCCCAGAAAATATATTTGTGAGAAGAAAATGTCAAAGTGTCAAACCCAAGAAAATCACCACCTATATTTTACAAGCTGAATCCTAGACAGGCAATTATTTGTCGATGAAAAAAAAACCACAAATTGCTCTGTAAGAGAAGGTGTCTCTGGAGATCTTCAGAGAAGTACTCTCAAAGTGGTGTAAAAATCCCCAAAACTCAAAAAAAAAAAAAAAAAAAAAAAAAAAAAAAAAAAAGTCTTCCACTTACAGGATAGTTGTAGAAAACTAATAAATAATCCAAAGGTGTCCTGTCAGTGCATTATTAACTGATTAACTGTGCAGTACTGTATGCATTTGTATACAACAGGATATGTTGGTATGTCATCCTAGAGCGGCAGAACACCCCCCAGCTTATCTGATGGTGAGCAGCTTTAAGAGACAGCATTTCAGAGGACTCATACTTGGGTTGAAACTTTGAGCTAAAGCCTACCAGAATATTCTCAATACCAAATCTCGTTTAGTGCTTGTCGTCCAGGATTCGAACCACAAAACACATCTGGAGCAGGGTAAGGGGCTGTAAGTCCCAGCAGCAATCCTGCCGACACGGCGCTGTCCGTGCGCCCAGCCCGCGGGCCGGGGCCGAGCCGCCCTTCGCTCCGCGGTTCCCGGAGCGCTTCCCCCGCCGGGCGAGCCTGCGGCGCTCCCCGCGGCTGCGGCGCCTCCTGGCGGGCGCGGGCGCTGCTGCGCCCTACGGACACGGCCGGGACAGCGCCCAACCCACCCAGGGACACAACCCGACACAGGGCGGCCTCTTCCCACCTGCCTTCAGGCTCAGGTTTTAACCGAGAAGGGATTTGGGTTATTTATCAAATGCACACGTACTCTTCTAAACATGAACATGCTTCTAACAGGAACATCTTATAAGGACTGACATCTGCACTAAAAATGCCCTGCCAGAATACCTCCGTCAAAACCTATGATTTACTAGGTTGCTCATAAAAGCAATATATTGACCTTCCCTTCTTATGCTAAGTCTGAGAAAAGTCAATTCTTTCAAAACTGAAACTTCATTATCACTCTGCTGTGCATTAAGTTTATGCTGTCCTCTGTACTGTGAATCACTTGCTGGAAACATCATAATTCCTTTTAAGCTAGAGAAACGACAAAACATAAAATACTTTTGAGTCAGGAGTTGTATGCTGCACTATGAATGTAATAGCAGGTCATAAACTGTTTGAATCCTACTCTCCAAGTAGGCAGAGGAAAAAGAAAAAAAGTTGAATGAAAATGCCTAGCAGGAAACACAGAACATAACGAATAAAGGAAAATAACACAACATGGAAAAAGCATAAAAAGCATCTCAAAAGCAGTTTTCATTGGGTTTTACTCCCTTGTGAATATATGTGGAATTTGCTTTTGGATACAATGTGCAAGCCACTATTTTCCCGCAAAGTCTGCAAAAACATCCAGAAAATACCAAATGGTTTCCTATCCTGCTCTTATAATCAAGTTTCTTCTGTTACATGAGCTAAAATATTTCTACCTTTCTAATGACTGCTCCATTTCCAAAAGTTTTTGAATACACAGACTCAGCTGGCATTTTCTAAATATAGATATAATAAGGGCAAGCTTTACATTCTTATGTGTGCATATTAAGATCAAGTCAGCTTGATTTAACACCAAGGATGTAATATTTGCTTTCATAGTTCTTGTTAATGATATATTTAGAAAACCAATGTGTTGTAATTAATTCTATTGTCCTATTACTAAATTTACTACAGTTAATGTTTATCTTAAATTGTATCTGTTCCAAGCAGGTGCATGAAATGAACAGTTGGTTGATAGCTCAGGAGATGCTCCTTTCTATAAAGCCTGGTCTGAAGCAGGGATGAGGTATCCCACAAGGTGTTTCAAAATTACTGCTGCCTGGCTGATCCATACATAAATGGCATAAAGATTTTGCAGAAAAGCAAACACAGAACTGTGTCCAGCACACAATGCTGCTTCTATAGTGGGAAAATCTAACTCCAAGCAGTGTGGAGAAGGAATATGCATGACATCTGAAGCAAAGGGCACCAGCTTGACTGTTTAGTGAGGAGGAACAATTCACAAAGAGACTGAAGCTCAGACATTTGGCCATGCTAGATCTGAACCCTTTACAGAAGAAGCAGATTAGCAGCTGCTTCAAGCAGCCATTCCTGACAGACATGAGCTACTCCAGGCAGCAGAAACAGGGACTGGCAAATTTGCACTACTCTCCGATGAAAGCTGGAGGGAAACAGATCCCAGACTAGCCTAAGCAATGGGTGTGATTTGCAATGCCAGCATGGACTCGGACAGCTTCACATGTTAAAAGTGAAGTGGGTCTTGTAAAGATCCAGAATCAATGAGATGGAAGCACTTGTGATGGAAAAGGAATGAGGTATCTGATCCATAGAGGTAGGGAATACAGCCAGCTTTGCCAAATGAGCTCAGCTATGGCAAGGCTAGAGGCTTTCCTGGCCTAGTAGGGATCTGTCAGCCCATCCTAAGGAGTTTCTGCAGCCACAGTCTCAAGCAGTGGTGGAAACATAAAGTAGAACAGTAACACCCAAGCATTTGAAGAATTGGACTGCATTTGGTTTTCCACACAGAAATCACTGTGTTTGTGAAAAGAGAAAACCCATAAACAACAGTCTCTGTCGACATTAATTCTACATCAGCTTTGACCCAAAAGATAGCAATTGGCTCCTAATAGTGGCCCTAGAAAATTAAAATGAAAAAATACCAGCCCCCAAATCCTAAGTATTTTCATGAACAGGGGCTGATGTGTACATGAGGAGTTACCCCCAGAGATACACAGAGTTTAGCATCACTTCTTTGAGTGATGTTCCACAGAAGGACAACCTGTCTTTCACTTGGATGGCATGGTGCTGGGCCAAGGAACAACATCCAAATTACCCTGGTTCAATCAGTGACAGATCTTACAGGAATATATCCATCAGTAATACCATTTCCACACTAAAAACCTGTTCTGCCAGATCCTTTATAGTGCTTGACTCTTTCCACAGAGCACCTCCTCTGCAACTCCAAGAACCACTGGATTAATCCAAGTACTGTTGCATTAGTCCAAATGATAGCAATTGTCACTGAACTACTGCTCCAAAGCAATGTTCTGCGTCTGTGACAATTCAACATTGTTTATAGTCAGGGGAGATGAACATCCTCATTTTGTAACATTTGCACTAAAAGCTGTCTCTTCCTTCCTGTTATTTTTTTCATTTAGGTACCAAATATATACTGTACCTACAACCATCTATTAACAAATAAATGAGAAAGAACAAAACTCAAGTCAACATATGGAAACAAAAGGCCAATGTAAAAGACTCCAACAAGTGGAAAATAAAATAAAACAAAAAAAAAAAGTAACTCAGCTGTGTAACAATGCTGGCCCACATTTTGTACGCCAACACTGAGAGGTCCCACATTTAAGAAGAGAACTTAGAAATGGATAGCACTCAGTCAAAAATATGAAAAGCATATACTTACCTGCAGTTCCTAAGCTAAGCAGTACAGCAACCCAAAATACCCAGAACACAATGAGAATCAGAAAGGTCCAGAGGGGCTGGAACAGGAGGAAAGGAATTCTGCCAATGATTTTACCAACAATTTGAAAGAGCTGTACAGAGAACGGAAGCCTCTTTCTTAGTACAAATATAAGGCAGAGCAGAATAACCTGTTTCAGGAAATAAAAAGACAAATTGTTAGGGGTTTTACCTCAAGAAAATTATCAGAGTTGTCAAATGTGGGATCAGAGGATACAGATTTCTCAAAGACATGACAACAAAGCAATTTATACACCTTACTACACATTAGAAAGTCCTTCCAAGACATTGCCTAGGTTCTCAAGGAGCCTGTGCATTAAAATCTATTTTCCTACAATAATTATTGTTGGTTTTTTTGAATAAAATAGGATTCATAAGACTTTAATTAATCTAATGGAAACTGTCTGCTTTATAGCGAACATAAATGTACATTACACACTACACATTGCTTTCACACACCCTGCATGTCATGAATTTTTAAACTTTCTTTCTACTCAGGCCAGCTTACCACTGTTCACTTTCACAATGGTAGGAGAACCAGTCTTTTCTTGCAGTTCACAACCAAATTAATTTTTGAGCTATGTATGCATAGGAGCAAAGCAGACATAAAATGAAAACTTATTTAAATAAATTATTGTCTTCCCAAAGTAAAAAACCCAACCTGCCATAACAAAACCCCGAGTCAAAAATCACACAATTTCCCCAGTTCTTTGTATTTGACAAGGAACTATGAACAGCAATTAAAAGGGAGGTTGGGATCTTTAAAACAATAAATACAATCAATGGCAGTTCCTTCACTGGTTTTCTTGCCTGCTCTGGAAAGAAGCCACCAGCTCTGAAGAGAAGCATAACCTGCAGTAGTGGGTGTTCCCACAGTTCTGCAAACAAGTCAGTTGTACTGGAACATACAAGCATTCAAAGAAACTTTTTCTTACCTCTTTAGTATCAGCAGATGTAAAAAGGTCATAACTTATAGAGGATATTAAAAAAAAAACCTGATCTGTGATACATTTATATTTGTCACTGTAAACTGCCAGATTGTTAATATCTGGCAAATTCCATATGGATCTTACTCATCTCTAAGACAACAGGACAACTGCTTTGACAAATGTCTCATGAAGTACAAATTGACTGTAGCCTCAAATTGAGCAATGGCTCCTTTTAACATTGCAACATCAGAATGAAAAAATCATTTCAAGTTGCTAGCTACACTCAGATTTTCATTTGTAAAACAAGGTCAGTGAGAGAAAAACAGAATTTTACCCTATAACTTGAGGTCTAGACACTGCTGCCTTCATTTCACTACCCCTTTCTTTCATTGTCTCAAAGAGCTGCTGACAGGGTGGGATGAATTCACAGATCTCATGTCCATACTCAGCTAGTGCCCCTGTGTATATTCAACATGATTCTCCAGTAGGCTGATGCAGCACAAAATGGGGATGGAACACAATTCTTGCATTTTTACACCAACAACACTAACACAGTTTTACAGGTTTGAAGTATGGCAAGGCTGACAAACAAGTTTCACAATGAATATATAAAATTATTTTTCTAGTTGTGATGGGGGCCTAAAAATCTAGTTGGAACTAGGGACCTTTAAAGTTCCTTCCAATCCAAACCACTCTATTATTTTATGATTATATGTGAATGAATGTAAGAAGTTCTTATAATTTATTCTCATTTTCCAATTTGAAAAGAATTAGGAATTATTTTTATTGTTGCAGAACCACTGTAGTTCTAGTGTTCAAGTGACAGCCTCTGCCATTGCTTAGGGCAAAATGCTACTTACAGTGATGATTGTTGAGAAGATGGCATATCCAAGTAGGAACTTTACATTTTCCTTTTCTGTTTCCAGTTCAGTGCTGGGGTCATTCCGGTAGTCATAATGGAGCCACCAGAGAACACCTGAGACAACTGAGCAGAGCAGAGCAGTGTGAGGGTGGGCAGGGCACGCTGTTGCTGCCTGGCCTCCCTTCCCAGTCTCCTGCCCTCCCCACCATCCCACAGGGCTTGGGAATACTGCCAGTTAGCAAAGTGAGGCACAGGATCAGTGAGCACAGAGAAACCTCCCATAATGGCCTGTCAGTCTGAGGTAAAACCGCAGCAGAACATTTGGATTTCTTGCACTTCTCCTAAGGCTCAGGCATGTCATTTCATTGTGGAGATACAATGCTAACTTTCACGGAATGACAAGCTTTAGCCAGACACATTCCTATGGTTCTCCCTTCCTAAAGCAGGCAGTGTAAGAGTTCACTAAGCATTCTTTGAAACAGTAGCATTTTCATAACTGCATTCATCTGCCAAAAGAAATGTTGTTTCCAGGCATCTATAAAACAATAAACATCACCATCATCCTAACACTCAGCAGCTGGAACAGCACAGCCAGACCTTGGCACCAAAAGGCAAGCAGGCCTCAGCTTGGAAATGACTGTGGTAAGCTGAAGGTTACTGAAGATGGCCATGGAAATAAAGGATAGCTTTTTTGTCCAGCTGCTAATCCTTCAGCACAGTGAAACAGTAAATATACTTACACAACAACCCAAATACAACCAGTGCAATCAGAGTATGGATGAGGAGGGTCTGAATGAATCTGAACGCTAAAACCGCTATCAAAGAGAAGGCTGAAAAATACATTAAATTTGAGTGTTACAACCCTTTTTATTTTAAATATAAATAGCAACAGCATTTAGTAAAGCTGGCAGTCTTTTTAACATTTAAAGCACACAGTTACCTCTAACTTAAATAATAAGAAACTTATAGCTGATATATTTCACCATGGGAAATACTACATTTTAAGTAACATTTTATGTAAGAGTTAAGTTTAAGTATTCATGCTGATGTCATCTTTTTCATCAACAATTTCTTACAGTCCCCCAAAATGAGGTATATAACCATGTCATGGAACACAGAATCTGATAGAGATCTGCATTTCACCAGTCTATTAAATTCCTCTGATAAAATCTGATCACTCTTCCTTAAAAAATAACTGTCCCCAGAAAATATGAAAAAACACCACTTTTGAATTAAACATATAGACTTATAAGAAACATTTCAACCCTTTAATTGAATATCATTATTCACTATTAACTTATAATATTACCTAGTGCAAGGATACTCAGTCCTATCACAGTATCTCTTCTTGCCAATATTCCACTCAAAATTCGATGAAAAACATCCATTTCATTAACCATTCTTATTAGGAGAGATGCATACTTGGAATAGCATTCAGGATTTTGTGGAATACAGCGATTAAATAATGGAAAGGATTTACTGAAAGGTTGAAAATAAAAGTGGTAAAAAGTATTAATTACCGGACAAACAGTTTAAAATCCACAGAAATGCATCCTGCCATTCTCCACAAATAGTATTCTGTTATAAAGAGTAGTTTTATGTATCATCTTCAAAATAAACTCCTAATAGTGTCAATCCTGTATCACTATACCAGAATAGATCCATTCAAGATCAGCCTGGGGAAAGAAATTAACAACTCCCTCATTAACTATCACCATCAGCACATAGCTCCTATGCCCATTCTAGTCTGGCTTCACCTGCTTTGCTCCCATGTGTTTATGTAAAAATGAAGTTCATGCTAACATAGCTGTAACCTATGCTGTTGTAGATAATTCTAGATCAAAACCATTTTGTATTGGTTTTATGATATTTAGGCATTCTAAAAGCCACACCAAAACGAGGTTTGCAAGGTACAATTAATGGCACCAAATATTTATACAAAATTATTTGTCACTCCCAGCCAAGCTTCTTGCACATATTTATTGTACCACTTTGGCAGTGCTGCCCTACAACAGCTGATGGCAAATTCATACCTGAAAAGGAGAGGTTTTTTTATCAACAGCTAAAAATGTCACTAACTAGCTTTGCTTCTACCATGTAATATTACTACGCAAGATGAATAACTTTGCTGAGTTCCTTGACAAACCAAAAAAGGCCTAGAAAGTTGAGGAAATATGTAAAACGTGCCTTATTTTTTCATCAATTTACACACTTGATCCACTGTATGTAATGTTTTTACATGTCTCCCACTCTCTTCTCTTCACTTTGTCCTTCTATTTTCTGCTGTGAAGAGCAGAATTAGCTCAGCAAACACAAAGATTCCATTTCTCTGCTGCATTTTCATGATACAATGGAGCTTAAAATCATGGCTTTAAGATTTTTGACTCACAACTGCCAAATTTGACAAAGCCAGCAACATCCACAGATCCATCCTTCAAGCCATCTGGCTATAAAATTATTCTGATGGAAATTTCTGGGCTCAGGAGAAGAAGCAAGGCCAAAGACCACATCCTTGGCATTGAGGAAGAAAACAAAATCTGTGCAGGGGCTAAGCTGTTCCTCATATGGAGTGCTTTTTCCTAATTTGGAAAAGGAAGAGGAATGGAAGTGTAGAGGAATAAAGAGTAGAGCAATGGAAGGAATGCAGTCCTTGTTTATTCTGTGGGACAGGACACTGGCATGTTCACAGGCACACAAAAAAACTTGTAAGGATACATGGACAAAAATAAATAAACAAAGCAAAACCATCCTGAGTGTGAAGCATCAAGCCAAATACAAAATGTGAGAAAGTAACAGTCCATAAGAAGCTGTTTGGACTGAAGGAGGTTGTAAAACACCTAGTCATTCTTACCTTGGTGGAACTGGCAGGGTGGGACACAGCTGAGCTGCCTTTGGATTTAGTGTGTAACTGGAAACATTCAGGTTGTAAACACAAAGAAAAGAATCTAAAAAAAGAAAAAAAAAGAAAAAAGAAAAATAGTAACTTAAGATTAGTAAAAAATTGAGAGAAAAAAACAGCTAAGTTTTGTTGGCACTTCTGGTTTGATCCCTTACCAGGCCATTTTTGTCCCCGATATATTCCAGTGGAAATGTGAATAGCAAAGTAGGTAGTTGAGTAAATCTAAACCAATCTCTGAAGAATATTTTGCCTTCTTGACTTAACTACAGTTACCACTTATATTCCTGGAGGGCAGGCACACTGTTTGCTCCACAGTGCTATACCTGGCTATTAATCCTTGCTCACTAGGACTAGAGAAAAACCTGAAATGATGGAAGCTACAACAGAACTAGATCCTCCAGAATATATCTGTAGCCAGATATATACAGAATATATCTGTATCCAGAACATATGCTGGGATCTAGGTGAAATATTTCCATGTACTCTGCTAACAACACTCTGCTCCATTAGATAGCACTTCTGGGAAAGAAAGGCTGGGTACATCCAAGCCACTCAAAATGCAAGACTTCTCCCTGCCTTGACATAAACATGCAAGCAGTTTTAGTTGGAATTTGATACAATTATGTTTACTTAGACTGAAAATACTTCTGTTATCTCACAGGTGTTTACAGCTTTCTGCAGATACAAATTACGTCCAACTACCTCAAAATTAAATTAAAACAAATATTGTCAATTTAAATAGTGATCCCTGCCAAATAAAACAGAAAAAAAAAAAAAAAAAAAAAAAGAATGGGATACTAACCTCCAACAATAATAGCCATTAATATTCATATGGTCTGAAGTTTATATATACCCCATGAAATAAGGCTTAGGCTACTAATTATTTTATTTACATGTTGGACATGAATAAACCTTTCACACAACAGCTACTTCTGACAGCATTTCATCTTGGACACCAGAATCCAATAAGATTTCAAGCTGTGTCCTGGTTTTGATGGGAAGTGAGTGGCTGTGGTACTTAGGTGCCAGCAGGGGTTAAACTACAACAAAATGGAATAACAAACATTGGGATCTGATGTCTAGAGGGATAAATCTACTTGTGTCTTCATGGAATTAAGAATTCCACCATAGTTTTAATTACATTTAAAGGAATCAGTTGGATAAGAGTCACAAGCAACATATGAATTCTGGTCACCTACTGGCACTCCTACCAAACTTCACTAGTTCTTTATCAATAGTCAGTTTTCTGCTACATTATCTCAGCACTGTGCAGGAATTAATGAACAACTTTCTATTTTACATAAGAGAGCTGTAACATTTCTAGAAACTATGTTTTTGAAATAAAGCAGAAACAAGACATTTTATTTTCTGTTAGCATGAATATTCAGGAAATCAATGGCAAGATATGATTCCCTAGTGTAAGAGCCATAACTAAAACGAAGTGGAATCTGCTCAACTGTTCTACAGTTACACTGAGGTACTCATATTCCCTGTGGCACACCATTATTCCTTGCAAAATTCTGTAGATCTTCCAAAGAGTTGAGTTGGTGTTGTGGACAACTTGACACGCACAAGGAAAGTGAACTGACTTTGAGGCTTTGTATTTCCAGGCTGCATGAATTCAGAAAGAACACATACCTAGAAAGAAAAAAAGATCCTCTTCTCAAAAAAAAAGCATTCTTGGTTTTTCATAAGTTTAAATTCTAATCATTTTTTTTTAAGTGCTACAAAGCAAGTGACACTTTTTCCAAATGAGTCAGTGGAATGACTGGGAACTTCAATGTGCAACACCCTTAAGCAGAAAGATTTGCTGCCTTTCTGGCTGATGTCCCATTTAAGATCCTCTTTAAGAAGGCAGCTGCATAAAGCATAACAATTCAGCACATTTTCAAATTCTCTCTTAACTTTTTAATTTCACTCACTCTTCTGCACTATTCCCACCTTTTTTGCCTTTCAATACAACAGTGTATAGATACATAGATGTATATGACTGACAACTAGAAGATGTGTATTTTACTAAGTTCTCAAATATTTGATTTATTTAGAACATTAACTGATGCACTTACTTTTTATTAGTCATGTCCAATCCAGAAAGATTTGCCCCTTCTACAGGAGTGTTCTTCCGACCACATATGTTCCCAAAACTGTCATATCCAAGCACAAGTCTTTCTGCAGCACCAGCCACCACAGCATAGCCACTTATAAACATCTGTTAAAATATTTTTTTTTAAATATGAAAGCATGCTACCATGGCTTTTCCTTCCCATTCAATAACTATTTCTTTTAAGTAATACATTTTTGCCTTCTGGTTGCAAACATTTAAATCTAAAATTCAGCCCTCTGCACAAGGCCAGACCAAGTCACATGGGCAACTTTAGCCCTATTGCTTCCTTAGAGCTTTCCTTCATCTATTGTTGAAAGTATATAAATTAAGCAGAATAACACAGGAGAAGAAAGATAGTAGAGGTCTGGATTAAAATAAGAGGAAAGCATTACTAAGGTGCTAAACACTGTCCCTAGTCATGTTCATGTGTGTCACTCATGAGGCAAGATCACTCAAATGGTAATTTTTCATGTGCTCATTGCATCTCAGTGATGCAAGCTGACCTTCAAGACACACTTGGATAATAGAACTGCTGCTATGATGGGCCCTTGAAGCTGCTATGAATTTAATCAGAAGTATTTTAAAACACAAAATACATTTCAAATGGAGATTACCTGAAATTTCAGGAAGGAGCACTCTTTAACACATGTGAAATACCTGGAGAAAGCCACACTGTGCACTTAGGTGACACTGCCCTGCACTTATGCATTTTAGCTCTGCTGCTGGATCAAAGTTCCAGTAGATCATCTTCTAAACCCAAGAGGGAGCTAAGTACTTCTGCTGCCCAAGTAGCAGCAATCTTTAGTTAAAATGAAACCCCTTGTCCAGCAACACAGCTTAAACCCTCCTGTACATTGTGAGGGCCAAAACAATCATTGGAAAGAACCTTTGCAAGTGCCAAGAAGCAGGAATTCTTCTGTGACACTAAAGTCCTGAGTACTGCTTTACCCAAGGCTTATCTCCCCGTCACTCCAGCTACTGAGGAACTCAGTGATGCAAGGCTCTCCCCTGTCCCATGGGGTGCAAGTCCCATTTCACACACACCAAGGACAGCCCCTGAGCTCTGTGGCTGTGTGCCAAGGGCTGGCTGCAGCCAGGCTTCCCAGTCCCACAGGAACCACTGCTGCTTTGCATGAAGGCAGCTGAGCATCGGCTGTGCTCGAGACATTGCACAGACCAGCACAACTGCCTTCTAACTTCAGCTTTACAGCCTTTATCTGTTTTTCTACTTTTAGTACTTGTGACCAAAGATTGGATCTGGGCAAAAACATGTCTCATACACAAACGTGTACCAATGTGCTTCTTTAGTTCTGAGACAAATCTCTTTTTTGCTTATAGTAGACTCTTATTTTGCAGTCTTAACTAGTTCAGAATTTTTTAAAAATTATGATGGCATACTAATGCTGTCTCAATATGGGCATCTTTGTATAGATTCCTCAATTCAAGCTAACATGTGATGTTAGTGGATACCTGTGGATGATTTGTTACAATAACAAAAAATATCCAGATCCAGTTTGTTTACTGAGCAAGTATTTTTTAATAATTAAAATGTTATCAGAAGGAAAACAAGAAAGAAGCTGGCAACGTAACTCAACTGAAACACGCTTTTAGAAAAATTCTGGTTCAAGGTGAAAATGCCCTCTAAATATGGGCACTATAGGTCTACTGTGTAGATAACTTTTTTTTTTTCTTTAAGTGCAGAATACTGGATAAAAGCAATAAATCTTGTTAAGTAACAGAGTTATAGCTGCAGGGGTACATGGCTATGATACCCATTACCACAGAGCCCATTAATGTGGTTCCAATTTTTTTTGCTATGTGAACAGATTAGTGTCATTACATTTTCTTAAATATTTTAAAAATAAGATCAAACACAAGAAAACAAATGTAATAAGCATGTAATAAGTGATTTCATAGAAAGTGAGCAATAAAAGCAGTGAGAGAAACCAAAGAAAAATCCTAAATCCTTACCATTTGACAGCTTTCATTTGTGGCATCCCCTCCACTAATCCAAGCAGTAAGTATTAGACAGCAGGTAAAAAACCCCTATCCTGCTCACAAAGTTCACCATCCATTTATGCAGTACCCAAAATGTGTAGGTATATTCTGAATTAGCTTCCATTCAAAAAGTTACTATGCATGGAATTAAAAAGTGTACTTATGAGAATCCTGAGTAGACGGAGACATATCATTAAAAACCCCAATCATTCTTCAGAAAGACAAAGGCATCTCCCAAAAGCCTGTGCGCTGATATAAAATAGTGACTTAATGTAGCATCAGATGGATACACATTGCAAGATATCAAGGCTACAATGAATAAGTAGAAAAAAGAGCCCAGTCAGAGCCGTGGACTAACTTACAAAAACAAACAAACAAACAAAAAAACAACAACAAAAAAGAAGCACATGGACAGAACTTAGAAGTGTGACTGACACTACAATAAAGCACTGCGCCACAACAAAGGTAAGATCTACCCCTGGGCAAACATGGGGACCTGTGCCAGGGACAATTTCAGTTTAGATTTAGTATAACACTATGCAGAACCCCATTAACTTTGGATCTGATCTGTCCTTTCAGGAAACAAACAAACGTGAGTGCTTACCAAACCAGCCCAGAAAAGACAGAAGAGGAGCAGCCAGAAAGTGTCCGTGCACTTTCTGTAAATGGCTGGTCGCCATTCCCGTAGTTCAGAAACACCATCTCCAGAGTTCTAAATAGAAAAAAAAAAAAGTTTCAAGAAAACAGCAGACCTGTGAAACTTCCTGTGCAATTAACTCGAGCTCCAAGGGGCGGAGATTTCAGCAGTCGCGTAACTCCGCAGCCTCGGTGGGAACACCCGCAGCCGTGCCCGGCGAGGAGCGCTGCCCGCCGCGCTCACCTGCCGCCGGCCGCCGCGCCGCTCCATGGCCGCGCTCCCCGCGCCGCCGGGCCGCGCTCCGCGGGGGCGGCGGGCGGGCCCGGGGCGCAGCCGGCCCGGCGGGGAGAGGCTGCCCGGGGCTCGCTGCAGCGCCGCGGGGCCGGGCCGGGCCGGGCCGGGCGGTGGCAGCTCCGGCAGCTCCGCCCGCCGCTGCGGCCGGAGCCGCGGGGCCGCCGCGCCGGCGGCAGGGACAGAGCGGCATCGCTGCCCCGGGGCGCTCCGCTGCCGCTCCCGGGACAGCCGCTCGGCGGTCCGGCAGCTCCTCCGCAGCCGCAGGTTCATACAGGGCCCCTGGCCAGGGTGGGGGGCTTATATTTCACCCTTCATTAGCTTATTTCTGGGAATAGCTGAAGATTTGTTACTCCCGGCGCAAAATGGGGGCTGTTCTGTCCTGTAAAGCCCACTGACGCTGGTACCCGCTTGGCTGTTCCAGCTGCATTATCGATGTTCAGTCAGTCATAGATCCTTTTCAGGTTCTCTTTGGCTGTTGTTTGCACAGTTACATCACGCTGACGTGCTGTATTATGCTATACATACTCTCATCTATGTCCATATGCATTTTGCGTGCACAGGAATACATGGAACAACAGGAATAACACCGAATAAGGTCAATCCCTGTAACTCAGATGACTGAGGAATGCAGGAGTTATTAGCCACTTTTAATAGCATGCTTTTTATGTGCTGTCCCTGTTGCCAATTTATTTTTATGTTCACTAAATTCAGCTCAATAATCTAGAGAAAATTAGAGATTGGAAGGATGTTAAAAGTATCATTTTGTCGTCTTCCTGACAGTCAGTGGAATAAATAAATATTCTCTTTAAGAAGTAACACAACATCTGCAATTGAAATAAAATTGAATTAAATGGAAGCTGTTTTGCAAAACTGAGAATTGGTCCATCTTGTATAGGAGACAGAGTACTAAGCTAGTCTTTTCCAGAAAAAGAAAGCAAAACAAAGTCAATGTATTCCAGATCTCTGGAGAAAATGTAGCATGAAACCTTGATGACAAACTAGCATAGATGGAAGCAAATAGGCAATATCAGAAACTGGGCTTTTATAAAAAAGAATGCATCTCTGCCCCAGAATATTTCAAAGTCCTTCTAAGCTGACTGGAAATAACTACATTTTTCCAAAAGGGTAAGTCATAAAATGTTTCTGAAATTGACATTTTAACTGTTTTGACAGAACCTGGTACAATTCTGATTTAAATTTACACACACCCCCACCCTCACCACCTCCCAAGAAGTGGTTCTGAAGAAACACAGCAGGAAAGATTTCTAAAAACTGTCTTACAAAGGATTTATTAAACCATTTAGTTTCCAGACAGCTCATAGTTGCCTTTTATCAGCATTCTATCTTTTAATGCCCATTATCCATCAATTTTGGGGGGTTTTCAGAATTTGGATGAAAACTAAAATATAATTCTAAAACTGAAAGAGTAGTTTTGTGCTTATAAAACATAAATAGAGAAAACAGTTTTTCCTTCACTTTGTGTTGTTGCAGCTTAAAAACATATGGGAAAAGTCATTTTCCCTTGAAATACAAATGTGAAATTTCACATGAAACTTAAGCTTTTTTTTTATAAGATAAATTCATTTTTTTATTGTATCAAGAAAACTAACCAAAATTATTAATAACCTTTAACCTAGACAAAAAGTATTCTGTGACAGGATCATTATCTGATTAAGAAAAATCATCTTGAAGAACAATGCCAGTGATGAAGGCCTATATTAGAATCTGATGACTTGCTGTCATCACATGCTAATATTTTGCTGTTGGTCTGGCACTTTTTGAAGGATCCTCTTTAAGTTTTGTGTTCCATTCTTACTGTGAATAGAGGAAAACAGCAAATGGAACAAATATTTTTTAATAAACTCCAGAATCCAGGTAACTGAAGTGCATGTAAAAAAATTGGAATCAGCAGTAGAGGCCTGATTTTACTGGGCAATATCAATCAAAATTCTTTTATTTCCTCAGCTAGCCTAGGAGCAATGATCCTAGAAATGCTAGAATTCTAAATTCTAAATCAGAATAGGATTTTTTAAAAAATATTGTAAATGAAATATCTTAATTGTACTAAGTTTTTTCCTGAATTCCAAACATGATCAAATAAAACATATATTCTACTTAGAAGCAGCTGAGTGCTTTTACCATGTGTCACTAGGTGGGGCTCAATTCCCAGTTTCGAGCTCCAGCTCAGCATTTGAAATGGGTGCACAGAGCCTCACACCATGGTGAGCCAGTATGAAATCAGGATCCTCATCCTACAGTTTAAGAAAATATCAGGAGACAAGGCTCAGATTGGATAACATATTTAAACACCCATATCCAAAGTGCAATACCAAAAGCTCTCGTTTGTTATTTGTCCAATCCTGCCAAAAATTGCCCAAAAGATCAATTTCAGATTTTCTGTCTTACCGCTTTCACAGGATAGAGCCTGGTTCTGCAGCTGAGTCATTTGAGCACCCAGTGAGGAGCAGAGAGCTTTAGAAGTGATATTTTGTAGTGTGAAACATAAATGAGATGAAAATGAATTCTGGAGAAAGAGTATCGGATTAGACAACTGGTCTTGTGCTCTCTCTCTCTGATGAGAAGCCCATGCTGGAGCCTTTGGTCTCAGTGCCCTGGTCTACATAGACAAGGGGACTGAGAATTTATAAAATAAATAACTTAATTTCAATCTTGTATCCAAGTACAGCCACTTCCATGGGAGATTAGTATAATGAGGATCCACATTCTCTCATAAGTCTGCACTGATCTCTCAAGAATGTAACATTTCTTGTAAAGGAAAAGAAAATATTTACAGTCCTAGAGTACCCAGGAACTCACAGTGATTTATTTGAGTTTTAAGACATCTTTTAATTTTCTAACCATTCAACCTGCTTGGTGTGTTGCAGTGGGGGAACCACAACAAGAGAGATTAACATTTACACTTCTGAGACTACTTGTAGTTTTTAAAGGATGTTTCACATGTTAACCATCTTCAGACATATTTACCAGCATCAGCAACAGAGATGAGCAGCTGTGTAAATTCATGGGCATTTTTCAACTCTGTTTTTCATGAAGTCACATAGAATATACAGAAAAATCAAACATGAAATCAAGCTTTCTGACTCCAAGCTTTAATAACAAAGTTCTAATTATTTCTTATGAGTGTAGTTTATTCACTGAGAATGAATGCTGGTGCTGCTTGCACTTAGGGCTCAACTTTCTCACCAAGAAACTTACCTGATTAAAACTGGAGCAGGAATGTGGACTGGGAGAGGAAGGTGCTAAATGAAAACAGGACAGTTCCTTGCTAGACTGGTTAAGTGAGATGACTATCCCTATCTGTATCCCTTTCTGGGTCAGACAAGGAACAGAGACCAATTACTTTAATAACAGGACACAGCAACTGAGAAATTCAGCTTAAAAGCAAACATTTTCTGCCTAATTAGAGAAGGTGCAGCTGAGCATAATTTCCATTGCTCTCAAATGATCTTGCTTATGCACAAAAGCTTAGCAGGCAGGCACTGTTCTCTGTAGGTAGCTATGCTTGGAAAATCCTGAACTGTAACACCCAGAAACTGAACATAATGCCTCCTATTATGCTCAAGCTGCTGGTCAGGTTTGCATTCTAAGCCCAGGTGTTTATGACCTCATCTCACTTGAACCATTCAGTATGAAATTTCTCATGGCAGATGCTGAAGTTTTTTGGAAAACATCAGCATATATTATTCACTCACTTTTAAGAATGAAATTAAAGAACCAGACAATATGGCATACCTACATACATAAGAAATTATTACACATTATTTGGATTAGAGATTTTTAATGGACAAGGAGAAAGAAATGCTTCTAGCTTTTTCTCATATTTGAGAAAATTAATCCATATTTATCCAAACCACTTTAATAAATCATGGTGAATGCTCAGTCAACTTGATGAGCTTCATAGCTAAAGGATCTGTAGGCTGTGCCTGCATGGCACACCTAGGGCTGGCTGAGAGTCTGGGCAGCCCTGAAATGTGCTTCTGACTTGTCATGTACTTTCACTGTTTTGCCTTCACATCAGTGATTGTCCTGACTGAGAGCAGGCACAATGGACAAAGACTGGTCTTGAGATGAATGTAAAGAAAAAGGAGAACTGGGTATAGCTGCTAAATAGGTTCCTGGAGTTGATAAGGAGTATACCATGGTTGATACAGAAATCAGGACCTAGCAGCTCTCTGAGAAGGATTAGAGGGATTCAAAAAGTGAGTATTATGAAAGCATTAACCTAAGGCTGTAGACAGTGGGCCATTATGCCTCTGTTGAGCCACAGTAACAGACTGAAAGCCAGGACTGGCTAGGCAGAGACACCAGAAACAGAAGTTAAATGGAAGTCTGGGACAGTGGGGGAATGGCTGCTGGAGAGAGGAGGTGGAGGGAGGTCTGGCATGCAAGGGACAGCATGCAGGATTTGAGGGATGGGTGGGGCTGGATGTGGATGAAACAGAGAGACAGGAGGAAATGGCTGAAAAAAGGAGGCCAAGATTGAAAAATGTAGGAACCTGAGAGCTAAGGGAGGCTAGAACTAGTATAGAGAGGCATAAGAATGTCCAGGGAAGAAGAGTGTAGATAGTGAAAGCTGTGTGGACATAAACAAGCCATAGTACAAGTCCTGAAGGTACTTAAAAGATTAAGACTGTGGGGAATGATCAAAAGAATCTGGGTCTGCCACCACACCCTTTCACAAAGCAGAGTATCACCTTTCCTCTCCTGTCAGCAAATACCCTGTGCTGGCCTGAGAGTGCCCTGGCAGACTCAGGGCTGGCTAATAACCCAAAGCTCCCAGCCAGGTTTCTGATCAGCCTGCCAGTTCTGTCACTGCTCCACTGGATCCACTGGCAGGCTTCTGTCCCAGCATCTAGAGAGTCCAATCCTTCTGATGACTTGACTTAGTTTCTTTATGATGCTCCATGTTTGCTTTTCTGTTCGCTCATCTAGAAAACCCCACCTGATCATATATTTATAGCTGGACTTTCTAAATACTCTGTTATAGGTATAATGATGAAAATGCACAAAAGATAAAATAAGCAGTATTTTTTCTAGTAATTTGATGATTATTGAGGTGTTTCATTTCTCAGTCTTCTCACTTGAATTTAACAAATTAATAGCCAAATTAATTAATGAAATTCTTCTGGATATTTCCAATGCATTGAGAAGGTCTATTTTTATTTCAGGATAATGATTATTGAGTAGATTAGCCAGTGGTCTAGAAGAATTGATTGTGCACATCTTTCTTGCCTCTATAGTTTTAAATTACTGCTGCAAACCACCATCCCTCCTGTGATTTACCAAACACATGAATCATTCAAGGAATGAGTATAATACCACAAAGTTAATTTGTTCCACTTGCCACAGAAGCATGCAGAGATCTGCACAAAGAGCCCTTTCATTCCCATCAATACACAAGCTAGAGCACAGCCTGACCCTAGAAAAGTGTTTGCTGAGTTGAACTTGATAATAAACTTTACAGGTGACTCATTTCAAGGGCTGAGAACAAAGCAAGAGAATCAATGTTTCAGGATCACACGGTACATTACCTACCAAGCCAGACAACACTGGAGGTGTACCTTTGTGGGAAATCAGAATTATGACGTGCCCAGGGGTCTGACTGGTAAATGGCATGGGTAGTACAAGATGAAAGAGCTTGAACTAGAACAACTTCTGTGTTTCAGGGCTGTTAATGTCCCTCTCTGGTCCAAAGAGCAGACATGCCAGTACATCTGAGTGTTCCAATACAGAGAACAGACAAGTAACACTGCTATTCTAAACATCCCCTCAAAAAGCCAAGGAAGGGAATTGCTTGAGTTTCAGAGGAATTGAGAAGTGAAAGCAGTGGATTTGTAAGGCTGGGAAAAGATGGCTTGATCTGTAAATTATGTAAATGGAAGGAAGGATGAGCAGCAAAAAAAATGGAATAACCTAGGATAAACCCAAATCAAACAGGATTTAAAAAGGCTTCAATCTGGACCACATGGAGTCTGCAGAAATATCTGTGACCTTCAGAGTCAGATCTAGTTCTGAATGAAAACAATGAGATGTTTTCATTAGTTGGGTGGAGACCACAGAAATGTGGTTTTTATCAACACTAAGTAGCAGAATCATTACAAAGACTAGAGGGAAGTCTTTTCTGAAAGCACAAGATGCTTCACTGATAGTTTAGTTCTTGTAAGGACAATTTACATTAATGGAATCGGCTACAGAGTGTTTGCCAGCGAAAAATAAGCGTTTTGAATCCACAGAGACAGCTTGGACCGTAGGGCCTTCCAAGTGCCGCGAGTGCAGGGGGCGCGGCTGCCCGCGCGTCTCCCACTGGGTGTCACCCTCGGGCAGCTCTGGCCCCGCAGCGCCCACGGCAAACGCAGCCAGGGCGCCTCGCTGCGCTACGGCGTCCGCTAAGAGGCTTCAGCGCCATTTCTTGTTGCTTTTCGTTTTGGATTTTGCCAAGCAGTGGGTCTACTTCACCCTAAACAGAGTAAAGGATTGGCCTGAGGGCAAAAGCACAGGAGCTGCAGTGCAGGGCTGAGAAACAGGAACTCAGCCTTAGACCTGATGCAATTTTTGTTATTAATTTTCTTTGGATGGAGAAAATTCCTAATCAGAGTGATATGGTCTAACTACATTTTCTGGCCTTTAACAAAGATGGACTGTGAAAGCAAGTAGTTGTATTACTGTTATTTTTCACACAGAGCCTTCTCCACAAGTCCTAGAGCCTGGAAGAGTTTTCCTGAACCAGTGCTTTTCACTGGTTTCCCTAGTGGAAACATGAGGCTAGTTTTATGGATTTATTGCATCTAGATGTTTATTGTGCAGAGGTTTGGCAGCACGTACGATTATCTCTGTGTTAATTAATTGTCTTTTTTTAAAAAAAGCCTGCCAATATCTAGTGAGGCTTGGGTAGCACCGTATATTATTCTTCTTTTTCTGCCTCAACACAGGTTTTATTTAGAGAAGGCATCAGACTGTCTAGTTTATTCAAAGGTAATGAAATGTTGTTGCTCCCAACAACAGTGCAGGCAGCCAGCACAGAATCTACTCAAGTTAATAGTCCATTTGTAGATTTCATCATATTCACCACACAGTGTGGCAAATTACTGCAATAACTTTACATGAGAATAATCATTATTTTAGTCAGGAGTTCCAGGGAAAGGGTCTTCATGGGTAATAATGTGTTTTTGCATAAATTTTATACAACTAGACAGGATCCAAAGTTCCATTGCAATGCATGTTTAAAAGACTTAAATATCTTCATTGCCTGAAAAGGGAATACTGAACACCCTGCTTTGCACAGCCTGTTGAGAGCAGGAGGAAAGTTGATTATCTATTTACTTAGTGCCAATAGGGTCTCTTGTCAAAGAATCATTGATCTGCTCTCCAAACACTGATGTTTGAGCAGCACATCTGTAAAAATCATAGAAGTATGTGGCCAATCATCTTGAGCCAGATAATGGCCCACAGATGTCTGTTATTTATCTGACCTACTCTTTACACTACCTTTAGTTTACCTTCATTTTTTTACAGAGACTTCTCATAAATTACCTGCTCAATTTATGTTTTGTCTTAATTAGTCATGAGAAGAAAAACCAACAGCAAGTGTGTTACAGGGACATCTACATTTACAAGTGGAATGCAGTCATGGACCCAGCAACACTGGTGGTGTTACAGACTATGCAATGGCATGACTTGCGTAAACAGTTTATTCATCTCCATCCAAGTTACATTGAATCACTCTCTCAGATGAGTAGCTCTAACTCATAGAAATTCTGCAGTCATTCTTAGAAGCACACCTATTTATAGGGTAAGAGTTTAATAGCTGAAATATTTGGTAAGAATCGTGGTCAAGTCCTGCAAAACCTAATTAAATGTGAAATACCTAGAGAAATTATTCCTACTCTATTAAGAATTCTTGGAATCTTATATTACAAACAACTTTTTCAGAGAGAGGAATCCTGAAATCTAAAGTCCTTTCCACGATATTCACATTTTTCCCATTATCTGAAAAGATACAGCATATTGTTACATGTGTACGTATCAAACTTTCTTACAAAATTTTATCATGCACAAGTGCATGAAGTTCAGCTAGGCAGAGCAGCTGGATTCTAAAATCAGAAGCATGGAGCTCCGTGTCATTGGCCAGCCCTACTTTGCTTTCATCCATTGCCTGCTGGTACTTCCACTATCAATATATAGGTTGATACAATATGTAATCACTTTGTGACAATGTTTCCATCAATCATTTAAAGTGAAAGAAGAAACAGTTTTCCTTTAATAGTGGGAAGATCAATATTAACTAATCTTGTAGCATTGTCACTAGAGTTAACCTTTTTCCATTACTAAGATTAAAGAACTGCATTCTTTTGAGATTTCAAGTTACAATTCTGCTTCTGCAACAACATCTCATCACTCTGTTCATAATGCTTGTCATAAGCAATCTTATTGTGTAAAATCTTTTTTTGGTGTTACATAAAATGAGATACAGTCTTACAATGAGACCTATGTAAAGCAAAATGTACTAGATATTGTTGCAGTTTTGATTTATTTTAATCTTTGTACATAAACCAAGGGCTGTTACTCATCTATTGTGATTAAACCATAGAACAACACTATTCCTGGTCTGTCACGTTATGGGTAAAATCATGGGATAGCTGCTGTGCTTTGATAGCATTCATGCAGTAAAAAAGAGTTAGCATTCTACTAGCTGTTCCCAACATTTGTCCTATTAACTGTGTACCATTACAGTGGAGAAAACTATTAGGCAATGTTTGATACAAAAAACTCACTGTGAGGTAAAAATGTCTTCTTTGAGCAGCTATTTGAGGAAGCAACATTTTGCAGCAATCATTGCATGCTTAAAAATGGAAAGAGATTTTGAAAAAAGGATGTTGACCCTCTTTCTAGTGACTAAAATTTGAAGTTGTCAAACTGACATGAGCAATGGCAGTATAACAATTTCCTGTCCACGTAACATATTTGCACAACATAACGTTGCTGATAACACTAAGAAAGTGCATAACCCAAAGGATGTGGATGTGTCTGGGAATTCCCATGGCCCTTCCTGTGTACCAATAAAGGAATAAGACAAAACAAACATCTATGGGCTAATCATGCAAACTCTTATTCATAGAGTTTGCTTCTCTTCACCTTGCTAACATGAACTTTACGCTTCAGTTTCCCTGTTTAGAGTCAATTAAAAGTAATCCAGCTTCCTGTCAACACTTGGCTCAGAAAATAAATGTCATATAAAAAACTATTTAGAAACTGATTGCTTTGGGTATGTAACAGTTCTAGGAGAGTTAGAGGCAAAAGGTGATTCTGGTCTCTTTTTGGCTTCTCTTTGAACCCATAGAAACCCATGGATTGTAGTGGTCTGGCTGGCATGGCTCAAAATGGACTATTTGAAAGCTCACCAGGACCCACCAGAAACCTGCACTCACACTAGGCCCTGTATGATTGCTCATTTGTAGAAATTTGGTTGCTCATTCTTTCAGGCAGAATTTACATAAGGTTGGGGTTAAATGTAGGGATATGTCCTTCAGATAGTTCTCCCTTTCTTCTGTGCCTGACTTTCTGCTGTCAGGCAAGTATTTTCAGCCCTCCCTGCCCCACGCCTGCCTCTTACTTAGAAAACTGGCAGCAGCTGTGTTTATCTAATCTCCTAGAGCACCTTCCAATCTATGTATAAAAGCATGCTGGCTTTGCCACACATGGTTTTGTTTATTGTATTAATCTGATTGTGGTCTGCTGTGCATCACACTCAGTGTAAGGAGAAAAATACATATATTGCATATAAGTTTTAACTTTGATAGTACTCATGTAACAAGAGTATTAAAATTTTAAAACTAGTGTCCAGTGTATATTTCCACCTGATTTACTTTTTAAAAATCAAATATTCCATTTTTACTGAGGTAGTAGTCACCAAAACCAAAGTATTTTTATTTTTGATAATGTAATCTTAATAAAAACATTCAACTGCGATATGTTTCCCTCAGGAACCAGCTATCTGCAAAGAATTTCAACATCCACATCATCAGGAGTCACAGTTAGATCCAGATTTCCTTGAATTATTTTGAAAATCAGCAATAAACACAATAGTTTTTAATGCCATCTTTCCATAGAATAATGTAATTTCCATTCTCACTGGTCCCAGAGAAGTATATATTCAATGTGTGTCTGATAATTTAAAAAGAGAAAAAGGCATAACCCACAGAATTTTAGCATGTGTGGTCTGCATTACTTATCACTCTTCTTCTAAGAGGGTTATGAAACAAATACTGGGGGCCAAAGTAAATAGTATTTCAGCCATCGTATAACAGCACATGCCATGGAGGTAGCCTGTTAAACAGATCTGCTGGAAGTAGCTGTAAGTTTTCTTATCCATATTAACGAGCTGTATTCTGTGTTTTGGTTTGTGTTGCTGTGGATTGCTGTAAAATCTGTAATTAAAACTGGAAGTATAAGGATACTTAATTTCCAAACATGGTGTTGTGTTCCTTTCATGTTGTAACTTGCTTTTCAGGCTTTTCCATGAGAACCCAATGCTGGTATTTCATTATTCTACATCAGTTTGGATTTTTGTAAGTATCTGCAACTTTGGTAACTGGAAGGAAGTTCCTCCTTGCTCATTTCAAGTTTGTTGCAAGTTATTAACATTTAGAAATCCCCATGTGTAAATCTTACTTCCTGTCTACTAGTGATCAGTGACGTAGCTTTTTAATAGTGGCTAAAGAGGCCAATCTTTTATGCAGTTGCCCATTTTTCTTTAGATTCCATCTCTGTATATCATGTGGCAAAGAGTGCTAAGTGTAGTACAGAAAATTTAGTGAGACAGAGAAAACAAAACAACCAATGTCTCAAAAGTTTCATGGTCAGAAGCAAAAGCTCCTGCAACAGAAAAGTTAACAAGTGAGAGAGAGGAGAGATGTGCCTCAGGACAATGATATTAAGTGCATGAGCCATCAGGGAGAAAACAGACTTTAGAAGTGTAGAAAGCAAAGTTTCAATTTCCTGTGATTTTTCTTTGTTCTTGCTTACAAGTAAGAATGAATATTATAGACAGAATAAACTCAGAAATCTCATGAGTCTCACTCCTAGTCATTATTTCAGCGGCAAAGTATAGAAATGGGCTAATCCTCCCTGTCTATTAAAAAGCATTCAAAAGGATTAGGAAATATTAAACAATGGAACAGGAAGGTTTGGGGACAAAACTAAAAGTAGGTATTGAATATGATTCTCATCTGTCATTTCTCATTGTGATAAAGGAGAAAGGGAGATGTAGAAGAACATACTCTGGTTGCTAACATTTGCTGCCCTTCCTGATGTCTCAACAAATTAATTCTGCAGCTGTCCCACATCATGCCTGGACCTCTCCAGGGATGGAAAGAGAGAGTCAGTGTCCCTGTTTCTGTGGTTTGTGCCTATTTATGAACGGATTTTGAATTAGCCATGCTGTTAGTTACTGATGCCATGTGGGCTTTGATGTTCTCAGAGCACAGAACACACAATAACAGCTGCTGAGACACTCAACCTCTGTTAGAGTAGTTACTGCATGTACATTTTCCTCCTAAAATGAAACTAATTGAAAATTATTCATATGACGATTCAGCTCTTTCTTCTATTTACAAAATTACACTGGCTAATTTCTATTTTAATTTTTATGTTGTCTTTTTCAACTAATCATTTTTTTTAACTTTCTCCCCTTCACTGATGACCAGGTCTAATAGTTAAAAATAGTTAAAAACAGTTGAAAAACTGATAGTTAAAAACTATATTGAACCTAATAACTGATGCCTAGATTTATTTTGACTCAGGCCTACCCACTCGCCAGCATCTTTTCCAGGGATATATAGGCCAGTTTACAGGCATGCTGGGACCATACATTTAACCTGAAAGTAATACCTCTGTGAGGATACAGGTGACCAGATATTTAGAGTTACAGGGCATTCCTGAAAGCAAACATGACAAACCAGTTGGTTACCAGCTGGCTACATGGCCACATATACCTTGTACAGTTCTCTAAACTGAAATGTGAACTGTTAGATATCAATATTGTGAACCTTCAGCATGAATGTGAAGAGCTGAAGAGCAGTAAGGAGGGGTGGATATATGAACAGTCAATGCAAAATTATCCATCTGTGCTTTGATTCACAGAAATGAGTGGCCCAGGCACAATGAAAGATGGACAGAGTCATCACTTGGTTTCATTCTGAAAGGAAGCAATATAAGGAAGACAGAAAATAGGATATGTAACACCTTCTTTTTTTGTCTCTAATATACTCCTTTTGTTGTTTATTTATTTTTTTAAATCCATTACACCAATATTGAAAAAGAGAAAATAAATTAAAAGTAGATAAAGAGATAGAGACTGACTCACTCTGATTCACAGCCCCATCAGCTTCACAGCTCCATCAAATGGGGCTTGCAGAGTTCAGGTGGTCTAAATTGGAGTAGCCCTGTAGTTACAGCTTATTGGACAGACAGATGGAACTGCCAGGCTTGAATTTTTATAAAAATTAAAATTGATTGAAGCCTGTTGTAATAAGAGTTGACGTGGACAAACATAAGGAGTAAAGTATTAAAAATAAATCTTGTGTGTCTGCCTGTACTTCCAGTTGAACTGTAGGCAGGCAGTAATCAGCCTGTTACTGAGAGGCATTGCTGCAGGTCAGCAAGACAACAAAATTCAAAATGCAAAATTACTGCAAAAATATTATCCTTCTGTCCACCTCACACATACATAGCAGCATGTGCAGTTAACGGAGTTGTCAGTGCTTCCTAGCACACACAACTGCCTACAGGCTCCTACAGGCTCAGAAGTCATATTATGTCTATATTCCTTGTATTTTTCATTAATATGTGTAGAACAGCTAAGCCGTAATACTGTAAAGCAATAAATAACAGTGTGCTTACCCAAACAATTAGAATTTATTTATCTTCCCTTGAAATACCAAATAGTAGTATGTTGCATCATGGCTTTTCCCCATTGCAGTCAAGCAACTACCTTACCAGAAAAGGCAGCCAAAACCAGTCTAGACTAAATAGTGTGTTCATTCCTGCAGTGCTGGGGCACAGCACAAGACCAACATTTGCTGTGCTGAAAGAGTCCTTATGAGACAGAGAAGGGACCCCAGAATATATTCCTGGACCTGACTTTTTCTCTGGAAGGGAACAGAAAGATTCATCATGCTCCAGCTCCTCCAAGCCATCGTGCTTTGAAAATGTAGCATCTGGTCCAAAATCTAGTAACTCTGGGTAATCTAACTGAGCATACATTTCTCAAACTGTATAAAATGTATTTGCTGTGCTAATTGTTCTGTTCTAAGGCTTTAAGAGGATGCCGGACATGAACAGTTGAATGTGGGTAAATGTTGACCAAGGTGATCTGATCAAGGATTTGGTACTTTTGCAGAACATCTCTTTAGTATTAGAAATGTTACTCTGTCATTATACTGTGGATCATTTATGGTCCATAGAGTTGGCCTACTGATATTTTTCTTTCCTATTATACTATTTGCTGTTACAGTGCTATTCCATTCCCAGAATTGTCAGTAATCATCTTTGTCTGTCAGTTAGCTGTTGACTGATATAGAAAACAGTGTAAAAATTTCTGAAGTCAATGGGGCTGAAACTCAGCAAACAATGCAGGAAGGAGCTATGCAGTATCTTTGCATTACAAAATATTTACTTCACAATCATCTCTAAAGTGTATACTTCAGGGAGTAGCTACTCCAAACAGTCTTCCCTGACAATGGCTTAAAATCAACATAAAGTAAATCCATAAAAGTGGAAACAAGAGACATCATTAACTCTCCTTCATTTATACTACAGAGTCCAGCCTTTTCCAAGTGTTTATTCCTCTGGGGAGACTATGACTGCCAAATATAACAATTTGATGAATGATTAGTAGCAGTAAATACAAAATGTTTATATCACACAATGTATATGAAAAAGTTGTAGCAATACTGAGTGATTGACTTGACTAAAAGCAGACATAGATGTCTCAGATGGGGAGGTGGTGCTAACACAAGACCTGCCCTCTTTCAGACACACACTAAGGATGATCACAACCATTATCTGCTTTGCCATTTGCAGGACATTGCTATCCGAACACAGTATGAGAAGTGAGGCTTGAGGAAGCATGTGTAAATAATGCTGGCTTCTGAAAAGTTGTATTTATCTTGCAAAGGCAAACTGTCTTTCCAAACTAATAACACGTGTTTATAACCAGTCCTGATGGCAGTTCACTGCAGATGCTGCATATTCATCCCTGGCATCAGAGCCAGTCCTGTTTTCTGCAGGATGCAACTGATGAAACTTGCAAAGGATGATGCCCTTTGAAATCTTTGTGCTGCATTTTAAGAAGTTTTTTTTTTACTGAAATGTTTTACTAGACAACGCAGGAAATGGGGACATGAAAACTCCTCAAACTTCATCTCCCTGAAATGATATTGAAAGAAATAGTGATCATACTGAATCAATTTGAAATGTAAGCAATTGGATATTAATGTTTTAGAATCATGAATATTTCAATGTGGGAATTTTTTCTGATGGTGTCAAAACGCAGTACTTTGTCATTCTGGTTCTTTTTTTTTCCCAGAACTCTATGAGAATATCAATATTCCACTGTGATGAAAATACATTTCAGTGATAGTGTTCTCCATTCTGATTCTTGCATTACTGGGTGAGTAGACATGTATCTACATTGTTTAAGTATGTCTGAAGCCCAAGTATTATAAGAGTTAAACATTCATTAAATACTTTTCTTAATAAGAAAATGCTGTCAATGCACTAATGAAACACTATAAGTAAAATTGAAATTTTCACTCCAGGCATGTTTTTGTAAAATAAAGATATATTCTCCAGTCTCTCTCAAAGTCTGTATAGTCTAAGACTTAACTGCCAGCTTAATCTTAGAGTTTGAAGGAGATGGTGGATTTGCATCTGATATTTAGACTCTAAATGTAGCTATTTATTAAGAAGGATACAGACACCACTGGAACTGCACTTCCGACCCTAATAATTGATTTGGCAATCCTAATTTTAAATACGTAATTTAAAGTAACATAGGGGCATATCAAAACAAGAAGAGATCCTATTGCCAGAAATAAAGATGTTTTTTGTTTTCTTCTGATGATCAAAACATATGTGCTTAGATAGCATATGAGAACTCTCATGGTTAAGATGTCAAATCTGAAACTTGAAAGGACTTCATTCTTCACACTTTCACTTAGTTAAGCAGACAGGAAAAAAAGGAAAGGAAATAAGGAAAAAATGTGTCAAAATTACTTAATGACATAATGATAGAAAGAACTTCAGAAAGATTAGTCTCTTGGAGCTTAAGAGTTTTTGTAGCTTAGGAATAATGATAACCACAATTCTCAGTGGATTCAGTCTAAGTCTAAGAAGATCAGGCTATAAAAAGTAAAATTTAAAACATTTAATCATGTGAAGTTAGCTACACAAGCTGGTCAGTGCAGAGATCTGCCATCCCAGGAACCATCTGAGCATTGCAATACTTGAAATCTCCTGCATTTCATTTCACGCCTGACAGATTAACAGATTTCTACACTCAGTAAAGCATAAACTCAGTGTTCATCTTACGAGAATAAACCACAAATTAGTGCAGTTTAGACAGTATCTGTGTTGAGTTTTTTATGTGCCACCAAGCAGGAGTGAAATAGGACAGTGGGACTGAGCTGTTTGTGGAAAGGGAGACGGGAGAGACGGAATGTGGAGTGCTGGTAGGAGTGTGGTACCAGTGTGGGTGCAACACGGAGCTTTGAGGCCCCAGGCTGAGAAAGGCAGTAGGACAGGCAGGGCAGCATGCAGGAGCTGCGACCTCGTGCTGTTTTGGAAGCAGAGTGAGTATGGGTGGGGTAAAGCTTAGGGGCTGGGAGGATGATTTGAACCAGATATGGTGAGAAGCCAGCTGGCAGGGCAGGGTTCCAGGGGCCAGGCAGGGACGAAGGAGTGAGACCTGGGGCAAGGGAGGAACATGGGAACAAACCTTGAGCATAATAAGGAGGTGCAGCTCATGGCACCACCTCAGATGTGGGGCAGGCATGGAGGTGTGGGGCTTGGGGCTGAGGAGAGCCACCAGGATGGGCCAGAATTCCAGCGAGTCCCAGGCAGGGCTACAGAGAAGCCATTCCCCAGCAGCACTCCTGCAGCACAGCGCTGGCTGAGCTTGGGGGACGGCTGCCAGGCCCAGCAATGCCAATGGCCGGGGACAGGACTGGCACAGGCGTGGGGCCAGGGCGTGCTGAGAACATGGAACAGCACAGCTGAGAGGCTACGGAATGTCAAAATGCCCAGACCTTGGTTCTGTGCCCACACAATGATAAAGAGGAAGGAGAAAGCAAGAACTCACCCAGAGCAAGCAGTAACATGCTCTGTCCCATGATCCTCCCTGGAAACACTTGGCAAAACATGGGTTGCTGTCTACAGTGATTTGTGTCAAGAGGCAACAACATGTCTGAGGGTCCAAAAACTGTCTTCAGTGCACCATGGAGCAAAGCAGGAGACTGCAGCTTGATAATTTTTTTTTTTTTTTTTTTTTGTGGAAAAGTTGATTGAGCAACTTGTCATTCTTTCCTTTTCCCCTTTTCCATCTACTTAGCTGAAAGGCTGCTTTTAATAGCTCATCTGCCATGGGACAAATTACATTTCTAAATTATTTTCAACTACAGAAATGAAAGAGTTCACAGCATCATTATTGTTGCTTTTATTACTATTATGCCTTTTCTTTCTCCAAAATACGTCCTCTCCCTAAGTTAAAAAATAAACATGAATCATATAGTCCCTATGACAAGCTGAAATTTAGCATCTAAAACCTGCAGAGAAATGAAAGAGTTGACTCCAACATATGAAACTTGCTGAGTAATGCTATCCCTTAAAATATTCTACTTCGACTCATTCAAACCACATCCTTTATAAACAGACCTTACTACTCCATGTTGCATAATGTCTGTGGCAGTTGTGCTCATTATCAGCTTTATTAGCACTTAAGAACTACAAATATTTTCCAGTTCTTTTGCTTGTTATGTCTATGGTTATACTAAACGCTGTGTCAGAAATTGCTAGGAATAGGACTGTTACATTCCTTAGCACTGAGCAGTAATCCTTCTTTAGAAAGAAGAGGTAATTCCTAACTGAGCTTTTTCCCTTGGGTAGTGCATGCATATTTACACATACACATATGGATGTGACAAGTATATGTATACATAGATATATAGATAATATAGATATACATAAATCTCAATACATATACACACTGCTCTATATATGACCCAAAATATGATATTTCTGAATGTTCCAGTTCATAAGTCCTATAATGTGCATATAACATCTTACACATAAAGGATTGCACAGCCAAACAGCATTAAAGACACATTTTAGAGTTTAATACCTAGAGATAGGAAGACAAAAATAAACACCAAAAGAATTAATTTTGTGTAATGGAAAATAAAACTTCATGCAGAAAAATAACATTGAAATCAAAAGGGAGAAGCTGCTCTCTATCTTACTAAAAACATACCATATCTTAGTTCTGCATTCCTTGTGAACCTTAGATTCCTATCCAAGTTGATAAAGCACAGTAAAGTGAAAATTGGGATTTAAAAAGTCCATTCATACAGATTTGTGAATGAATATTGACATGACCACATAATTTATTTTAGGAAACTAGAACAGAGAGATGATAGCATGTTTACCTCAGGAGCAGATCTTACTGTAACAAAAAGAATTTGTATAATCAGTGATCTTCCAGGTCTTATTTCTAGTGTTGGTTAAACAGTTTAAAGACTAAAGATGTCCAGAAACACAGTAAGATGTGGATGCTATGGGTCATATACTATCTAGTACATAACTTCTAAACATACTGAAATGGGTTTATATAAACATGAATGCAATTTTCTAACATTTATCCAAAAAATGTAGTGAAATCTCAAGTCTTAGAATATGAAACAGCAGCTAAATCTGGGATGCATTCAGCTGTGAAAATAAGAGAACACAGTTTTGTATTTTAATAGAGGAACTTTTTAAGTCCTATAACATTTAGCCATTGTCTCTTATGCAAGAGAAACTCTCTCTAATCTCCCCATCAACCTATATTTGTTGATTTCAATCCCTTTGCCAAAAACTGTTCTCCACTGACCCAGAAATTTTGCTTATTATGCACATGACTTTATGCCATTTCCTTTGATGTGTCACTAAATTCAATCAAACAGGATTTCTATTTCATGGGACATTTTACACTGTGAGGCCTTTCTAAAACCTTTCTCCACACTACCATGCCAGCATGATAGCAACACTCTTTCCTAAGCTATTGAATTTTTAAACAATGTGTTTTAGTAATGATAGTGTAAGATATGTCTGTTTGCCTGATTATGCAAAACATAAAGAATGTATGGCGTTTATTCACTTTGTTCATTTCTGAGCATTATTTCAGGTAGTGCTTGAGACTATCTACATGCTAGACATTTTGGAGCCTGACTACTTACAGGATATCTGTCTTTATGCAGCATTGTGAAAATTGGAATCATCCAGCACATTTTGCCAATGAAAATGTCATCGGTACAGAGAACTCTCAGCTCGGAGGTTTCTTTTGAAAAGGTCTAGTCTTGTTGACTTTGAAGGCATGAATCTGTTTTTGTGGGCTTTTTGCAAAGGGTTTGTTGGTGGGAATTATGCTGACTTCTCCTGAAGTGGCATCTGTTATTTATAAACAGTTATCCACATATTCAGACTACATTTTGACAGCTTTGCTTATATAGTGGTTTAAACATGAGTGAGTCTTTATAAATAAAATGTGTATCCAGACTCCCTGAACGCAAGCACAGCTATGAATGCTCAGCCCATGCCCACACCTTGCAGCATTGTCAGCTACCAGCCAGGGTGCTATGCTGTACCACAATTTAATCTTTCACACACAAATTCCTGACCAGAAGGAAACATTACCAAATCTGTCATAAGCAATACAGGTACCTAGAGCACATCAGGCCCTGGCTCGCCTGGACCTGGGACTTGTATTTCCTTTGGCATAATAAAAGCAGGCTGTACACCAAAGCAAGGTTAGAGAGTTGTTTCATACCTGTTCCCAAATAAATAAATAAGAGATCTTTCTGTATAAATATGTCACAACTTTTACAATAGACTTTGTTTTGAAATTTTTTATTTCCAAATACTCTGGAAGAATCAGAAACTCAGTACTTAATGTCTTCCTGTAGGGTCTTGGAACAGACTGTTGGAGTGGGAGGCCTCTGGCAGAGTTCTGAGTACACAGGAATCACACATTGAGAGCAAAGTTCCTATGAGTTTGGAAAGATTTTAAGCCATATATTTGACTTTAAAAAACATCTGTCTTCATTCATTTCCAACATGTTTATTTAATTTGAGACAGATGTCTCTCATTAGCCTGTTGGTGGGGCTTGTCTCCCTGAGGCAGTGTCATGCTCTCCACTGCTTGCTGTTGTTTTTTGAGTTTCTGAAAGAAGAGCTTTCAGAGTTCCTCATAACAGGTCAGAAGCCACACTATTTTTTTCTGCAGTAGAGTTTATCAGTCCACTTACCTATTTACAAGTCTCTATTTGGATGACACGTTTTAAGAAATTGAAAAATATGTCACTGGATCCCAAACCCTTCCTTTTTCAGAAGTTTCTGCTAATGCACTTCCTCCTCATTATTTATCTGGTTTCTTTTTGCAATAAAGCTGCAATAGATCAGTACATTCCTGGTACCAACTGAGTCTATCTAACTGTGGTTGGACTAGCTGGGTTTCTAAGGAACTAACAAGCTGAAGTGCTGGCCCTATAGCCAGCAGAAGAAGGGATCAAATTGCTTTGTTCATCTTTCTTTTTCCGAAACACTTACTACATTAAGGGAATATTAGGGGAAACACATTCTGCCATAATAATTTATCTGTAATTAAGCTTTTGCTTTCACCAGTGTGGGAAAAGAAACTCATCTGGCTTCAGTCCTGGCTCCTCAAGTCTGGTGCAAGGGAGTCATTAGAGTTACTTTTTTTTTTTTAAAACCGGAATTCTGTGTGCTAGGGAATAGAAAAAAAAATTAATTAAATATCTCATTTGTGGCTTAAAATCTATGCCAAGAAAATGACAGGGAAGTTATAAAACTAAAATTCATATTTACAGAAAGAAAATCTCCTTGTATCAAAAAATACCTGGTGTTTGCTTTCTGGTAGTTGTACACTTTCAATCCACAAACTAGCCAGATTATTTTCAGAGATTAAAATAACATTATTTTTTAAAATTCAGAATCTTTCATTACATCACTCAGTTCTCAAATGCTCTTTATTTCTCTGGAAAAGATTGATACAAAAGTGGGAGGCTATGGAAAAGGAAGAACATCTGACTCACACAATTAGAAATCATAGCCAAACTGTTCTGCAAGGAGAAGGTAGAATGTCCTGGGAAAATTGAAAACTATTTGTTGGAAACAATAAATGCCAACTGTGTTCAATGGGTCTGTGTGAATCTCTATTTGGTGTATTTGGTGTACTCTAAACATGTACTCACACACACTAAAAATTAACACAAGTAACGACTGAATTAATGAAACCAATTAATATAATTTCACATTTACTAAGGCTTCTTTTTGAAATATTTTTTCATATTTACATGTTAAATTATGTGTATATATGTAAATATTAATAAGACTGATCATTAGATGAGCAAAATATAATTTTTATTTTGGCTAAAAATCCACTTTTATGCTCAAATGATGCCATTCAGTTGTTTAATTTAAAGTTTGCACTCAAAGACAACTCCATTTTGGAGAAGAAATAACCCCTTTTTGGTATTTGGAACTGTTACAGCAGTTGAGCCATCAATCATAATTTTTTTTTATTATTTAGTTTTTATTGCTTATTTGCCTATATAGTGTATATGGGAGACCTGTCTTTAACAAGAAAAAGTTTATACAGTGATGCCCACTATTAAATCATTAACACCTGAGATCTCAAAATATTTCCTTCACACATGAAAAGTTAAATAACCAGAGCACTCTAACTGTGAGAATTTCAGCAGGGCATATGGGACCTCTCCAAATGTGACAGAGTGGAGAGGGTGATGGGACAAGAGCTGTCCAGAGACACTGCCAAAGCTGGCTACGGCCCCAGTCCTCAGAGATGGCCACTGTCACCTACAGCAGTAGCACTGCAAGAGGTGCTGGATACAGGGGCAGGCACTGAGGCTTATTCCCTCCTTATTAGACCCTAGACTGGCCTAAGAAGATTATTTACTTTATTCATGCACCCAGCTGAATCACTTCATTCTTTCTGATCTGCCTAGCAAAAAAGGCAGAAACGTTTTCTGTTGGAGCTGTGACAAATGTTGCTTGGGCTGGGTTACCTGACTGAAGTGGAAAACAGGAACAACACGGCTGTGGGAACATATGGATCTGGAAGAGGTGGTAAAGGGGAAGCAATTTATCTTTGAGACAGAGCTTGGACCCACTAGAGGTTTGCATTCCAGCTAGAAAAGGCAAAATATCTGATGAAAAATTGCTTGAAAATGGTACTGGGCTATGAACTGAGAGTTGGGAGAGCAAAGCATCTTGTGGAGTGCAAACCCAAATGCTAATGTTTTTTAGCACAGTTTGGATTAAGTTATACTAAGTATTGCCAGACAACATGAAGACTTACCAATTTCAAGAGGAACATGGATGAAGAGAGGTCTTTTTTTGCCTTGTTATCAGGAGATGACAAAATCAGAGGTTGCCTCTTTGTGCGGCATTTCATTCTGTACTTCAGAACCTAGGGGAGATCCACCAGATAACGCTGCTTGGCATGTCTGTGTGTGTATGTTGGCTGCCCCTGTGATGATGTACATTTCTAGCCTATGCATAGGAAGACAAGCAAGGTATTAACTGTGACCAAGCAACTGTGGTACCCAGTAATATAGACCTCAGTCTCGGCTGCATGGGCCTGGCTCCTGAAAAGAGTCTTGGAACATTCAGTGGAAAAACACTGTCCTTCTGACCCTCACTTGTTGATGTTTAGCCAGTATCCTGCTGAAAACAGGAGGGAGAGACAGCAGGGAGATATCTGTAGCCCAAAGGAACTTGAGGGGATGAATAAAAGCCTTGGAGTGCAGTGTAATACCAAAGCCCTGGGGAAGTATTTTGGAAAGCAGACCACTCCTGCAAAACCTCTGTGACTGTGTGAGATTCTCTGGAATCAAGACAGATTTTGTCTAAGGTCAGACAACCTTGTGTTTTGCACATGCTGTTCAGCAGATGGTTGGTTGGATTTTTTTATTTGAGGTTTCCTGGGGATGAAAATCCCCAATACAGTGGACAGGGAATTGAAAGCACCCAAAAAGAAACAGTATGTTCTTTGGGCTTTTCACCATTTGAATGACTGTGTGGAAGGCAGCCCAGCAAAATACTGCAGTTCTTCTGGGAATATGATCAGAGGGTCTGTTTGTTCTTTTGTCTTTGGTAGTAAAAGCAGCATCCAGACCTAATGTTTACTCAGCCTCCTGGATGGATGAAACACTAGAGGGGTCCAGGAAGACATGACATTATATAACCACAATGACACCGGCAAACAGCATGGATGCCAGAATCCAGAGCTACCCGCTGCGCGTTCTAGGTCCTGACAGGTTTCTTCTCCTGAGAAAGTCACAGTAATATTTTAGAAACTGATATCTAAGCAGGTGATACACCATGACAGTCTCTAACAACAATTTCATGGGTAGAGCAGAACTTTTGCAGAATGTGCAAACTGCCCAGGAGTCTCCATGTCAACTTGTCTAAATGTCGAGTCAGGCATGAATAGACAAAACACAAGAAGTAAAGCCTGAAGAATTAAACTGCATTTCATCAAGAATTAAGATAAGCCCTCTTTAGGTCAGGTAAGATTTTCACTTGAATCTCCTGTTCTATTAAGCAACAAAGGAAATTTTTGGAATGGTTTCAATGAACATGAAACCATTATGTGATTTGCCCACAATGCGAAAGCAGAGAGTAACACTGCAGTGTAGAGAAGACCTGTATAGATGCACTTGCCAATTATAGAACATTTAGAGTTTACTCTGGAGGTAGGTGCTTCTAAGTGTTCTTACTCCTGTGGGATTTTGGGTGCTACTTTGGCTGACATAATTAATTCCTCCTTTACTATATATGTGTAATGCAGTCAGTATAAACTCACTGAGAAAAACTTGCACATAATGCTTTCAAGAGATGCTTGTATTTTCTTTGTCACAGGTAAAATTTACTTTTTTTTTTTTTTAATTTCTTACCATTCTATTGCTTTTTAATCTATTACTAAGCAGTTTGGAACAATTGTGGGGTTTAGTGGCACAATATGAACTTATTCCTTATTCCAATGAATACATACATAATAGAACTGGGTTCTCTGACAGTATTTTGGTTGGAATAGTGCTCAGAGGTCAGAAACAGCAATGGAATGCAACCCTGGCATTCTTTTCCTTCAGCATATTGCTTGCAGATGATGATGATTAGAGTAATAAAATCTTCACCATTTCTTGTGATAAGAAGGAAAGTAATACAGGTTTGTATAAAATGTTTGTGCAACAGAAATACACATACAGGAGATGTTCACTTCATCTAACAGAACTGCTTAGAGTTTCCAGAGGGCAAAAGATTTTAACATTTTCATTGCAAAACATATTTCATAAAGTAATAAATAAATTTCAACCTTTCAAAGGAAGAACCTGAAAGCAAACTAATTTCTGCCCTTTTGTTGAGACACAGAGTTATACCCATGCTAAAACACATACTCCAGCTTATTGTTCTAATCTGTTTTGTGATACAAAAATACAGGAACTTTGCTACAAAACCTGTCAAGCAGTTTAAATGGAACTGTTTTAAATGAGTAAAATAAAAGTGCATCTTTTGTCTACAAGCTTTACTTTTTTGTCTAAGTAGAATTTGAATTCCATCTATACCATCTAGAATTCAAAAGCAAGAGAACAGAAATTAAGTGGAAAGAAAACTTTCTCTTCCTCCTAATTTTGAGAGCTAAACATTGTGATTTGATGGATGTTCCTGCCATTTCTATTGTACACCTAAAAGAACCAAAGGAAAACAGAATACCCAGAAGAAATACTGGGGAGTGCATGCTGCTTTTACAATGGAGCAAACTAGAGTGCAAGGTTGGCTATGGTTTTTCACCTCTACAAAAGCATGATCAGCTGAGAAGTTGAGTCCCAGAGACCAGGACATACTTTGAACCACACCTGTGGGAGAAAGTTCATGCTTGGGAACTAAAACCAGTAAGACATTCTTGGCAGTTTAGCAATCTCCACTCCTGAAACAGATTGCAGATATTCCCCAGATATGAAGTTGTGAAAGCCAAGGCTCCATAGCAACAAACTGAAAAAGTTAGAAAGGAAGCAGACAAGGTTCTCCAACAAGGTACTGCATGGTATCACACGCCCTTTAAATATATATATATATATATATTCTTTGCCAATTACACATTTAAATAAATCACAGTTTACCAGTGAAAACCAATCTGATACAAAATTGATGACCATTCCTACTATTGCTTTTTATAAGGCCTTCATTCAGAGTTGGAAGAAACATTATTTCTTACATAACTTGTTCCACTTGGCCTTTCAAAATAAGATCAACTAAAGCTAAAAATCTAAAGCAGTAAAAACCTAGTCAGATTAATGGAAAGGAATAGAAATCTCATATTCCATGTCTTTCTCAAGTGTTATGAAACCAAAATCATCAATTTTTTTACTCTATTAATCTCTAATAGATTATCTCTAATAGGCACACATCAAGGCTGCAACATCTACTGACTTTATGCTATAAATGTAAGGAATATATTGCTAATATTAATTTGTGCTCTATTTTAAGGACATATACAAATTCACTTGGTTCTAAACCTTTTTTAAAAGAAATAAGCCCTGTCCTCAAACTCTGTGCTACCAGATAGATAAAACATCCTATGTGGATAGCAATCAAATAATATAACATTCATTTTTGAAACAAAGCCTCATGCAATTTTTAGGAAAGCAGCTCTTCCTTCTGGAAAGCATAGGCATGACCTGATGGCCTACAGATGTGTTCTGAAAACTCCTGAGTCACTAGAGCTATAAATAATCTAATTCCTACTTTTTTTTTTTTTTTTAAACCAGCAAAAGTTATCAGCCACTTTCAGAGGGAGATCTTCCTCAAGGAATTAGCAACAGCATGTACACTTGGCTGGTTCAAATAGCACTTGTTAAATCTTAAAAAAAAAATGCAAGTAAATCAAGTAGTTCCCAAAAAAATAAAAATAGATTTGCTGCCCTGAGCTCCCACAAAGAAATTTAGCTTTTAGTGGTTGGTGTGGGAGGCAATGGTAGGAAGGAGATGGTAACAATTTCTAGTCAAAGTTTCAGCCCTTTGGCCTTCTACCTTCTTTTGGAACTTGCCACATGTATTCTTTATTGCAAAAATCTGTTAATAATTACAGTTCTGAAGAAAAAACTCTGGTTTCTGTATCAGATTCCCATGGATTCTGCTGGGAATGATTCTTAAAACAGCAGAAAGGAGCCTCTCCTAACCCTGTGCTTACTGCATTGTTCTCAGCATGTCACCGATGAGATCACATTTCTGTTATACTGTGGTTTTACCAGAAAACCTTGAAAAATTTCATTGTCAAATGACCACAAAATACTAAGGTCTAAAGCTCATTGAAGAAATAATTGGAAAAAGACTAATGTTAACTTCAGAGGTTTCCAATTCCAAAGTGTTCTTTTCACCCTGTAGTGCATGATTCCTTCCTCTCTTTTCTGAAAAATCGTCAATTTGAAAGGGACTGAAACTTAAATTCCAGTCCCAAATTCTTCACATATTTTGGGGATGTACTAACTGAGGTCTGAATTGTGCAGCTGACCCCACACTAATGGCAGAATCAATCACCTCAGTTAATAGGCACCTTAAGGGTATAGGTTATTTGTGCCTTTTTAAAAGCTTAATCTACTTGATTGCCATACATATAATGCACTGAGGGGAATGAAGGAGGGGAGAGGGGAGAGTCACCTGTGAACTAAAAAGTTTAGCCAATGGCTTGCCTGCAATTAAAAAAAAAGAAAATCCAAGTCAGTAACATTTCAATTCCAATTGACTAAAGCAAAATTTGTTATTATGGAATGATACATTATTCAATTTGTTCAAATGAAACCTTCAGGTTTAGAAAAAAAAGGACATCTCTGAAATCCCTTTTCTTTTTAAGTAAGAAAAAGAATTTTCCTAGACAAGTAGCATAACAAAATATCTGAATATATTTTGCTAATGTTTAAACATCAGTTTGAATTTTCTGTATGGTTTTTGGTTTTGCTACAAATGAAACTTGTAAAATCATCTTCATAGTGACAAAGAAATAACTCCATTTTAGAGGGCAGTTTCTCTCAAATCCCTTTTAATTTCATACGTGTACTAAGAAGCAGCTCCTCTCCCATGACATTGCAGATCTGACTCCCATACTGTGATGATGAGTGGAAAGCACTCTGTGCTCACAGCTGGGTTCTGTGACACATGTTGGAACTGCTATTAAATGCCTTATAAGGTACTGCCCTGGCTGGCTCTTCAGCGTATTTTTCTGAGGTGGTTTTGCATGATTTCCACACAATAAAAAGTTAAGTAATCCAAAACCTGCAGATGTACAATGAGGAAAATGCTTGCAGGGATTAAGTGATGTAGGGTTATAAACACAGGAACTAAAAAAAACAGCTATCAGTAGTCTCCAGTGACATGGCTTAATTTGGTTTGCTATGAGAGATTCTTGAGTCTTTATCTTTTCACTTAATGAGAATAATAAAGATTTTTGAGGATAAACAGAGTCATAGGTTCAGCCTAGAGAAGGAGACTGAGGGGAGACAGCATTGCGGTCTTCAACATCCCTGTGGAGGGAAGCAGAGGGACAGACACTGATCTCTTCTCTCTCTTGGCCAGTGACAGAACCCAAGGCAATGGCCTGAAGTTGTGTCAGGGGAGGCTTAGGTTGGTGTCAGGAAAAGGTTCTTCACCCCACGGGTGGCTGAGCACTGGAACAGACTCCCCAGGGCAGTAGTCACAGCTCCAGCCTGAGCTCAAGAAGCACCTGGACAAAGCTCTCAGGCACAGCGTGTGACTCTTGGGGAGTCCTGCAGAAGTTAAACTCGATGGTTGTAATGGATTCCTTTCAACTCAGCATATTCTGGGATTCTATGAAAGCTTTATTTCTGCTTCATATTATAGTCAGAGTCTCCATAAGCCAAGTAAAAATACCCTTCAAACTGGGGAACAACCCCCCTTTGAAGAAGCACAAATACACGGTTTATAGATTTTAGCTATATGTTGTAGTAACTATGGATAAAATGTAGAAGGTAAAAAAAACTACTTCCACAAAGCCTGTACTTCCTAATGTACTCCTATTGCTTTAGGATACTTTAATTACACTCCTATATAAGTATATTTTTCTGTTGTTCTGAAGAGCTGTTTCATCCAGTCTATGGTGTGACATCTTGAAATATCATAGTAAATATCTCATTGTAAATAACTAGTGGATAGCTAAAAATATCTTTATCTATACCATATATATGCATAGGTTCATCTGACCATACACTATCCCTTTCTGTATAATTTCTACTTTTTTTTTTAAGTGCCTAATTATCCTACTGAACACCAAGACCTCATTGTGGTGCCTTCAAACCAGCTGTAAAAGGATGCCTCAGCTATAAAAAGTGGTGTAAATGAGACTGTGGAGGAAGGAGACACCATCTCCACAGCAATATATAGGAACATGAGATGCAGGACAATGGTGGCCTTGAATTTTTTGGACTTGGGTATACCATATGTGGAATACAGAAATATGCCAGAATTCACAAATCACCTTCAATGCTTAACAGTTTTTCATATTTATACTCTGAATATTCTTGCCCTTTTGCTGATTAGAGCTGTTCAGCTGGACTCCTGTTCATCTTCTCCCCATTAATCTCTGGGCTCTAGGATCATTCCCTCTGTCCTCCAGTCTCCCTTGTCCATTCCATTCAGTGTTTCTTCTTCTCCTTTACTGTCTCCCCTTTTCAGCAGAACTTCCCCTCTTAGTAGAATTTCATCCCTACTCCTAAGCATCCATGAGCCACTTCTCTCTTCCCCCACACAGTCCTTGATTTCTCCCAGTCTTTTTTAACCTGCTCCCTTTCTCTCTTAATAGGAATCTGCACAAAGCTGCTTCTAGAATGGCCTGACTACCAGGAAAACTTGTACTTCAAAAACTTTGAGATTTAGTGCTGCAGTCCAAAGACCTCATACCTGTTTTTCAGTTACCTTCAATGCTCCTGTTAAGAGCAACCCTAGCAAACTTTTATAAAGGACAAAAAAAAAAAAAAAAAAAAAAAAAAAAAAAAGAGAAAAACCATCAATATATGTTTCTACCCTGGTTCCATAGTCAGCAAAAGCTTCTACACTTATAACTGGCATCCAGACAATGGGGAACATGAAATGTCTGTGGACCACACTGCTTTCAGGATCAATTTTCAATGTAGTTGCACACAACTATAATTTCCAGAAAAGAGCTAGCAGGCTAAATGAGACAGTCCTGACTAGGAATTTGAAAAGCAGGAAATTACCCTTCCTGATGTGACAACACTTTAGTGTGAAAAAAGCCCTGTACCTGTGATAGTTTTAACAGTTCAGCACTTTGCCATTTCCAGCATGTTTTCTATGTTGCCAGGACACTTCTTGTGTCAACTGCTGTTGGCTTCAAAGGATTTTAATCCTGAAATTTTAAATGTTGAATTAGAAAGGAAAACTGTATCTTCATCAATGTTTCCATTTGTTTCAGTAAACAAGATAATGAGAATGTTATTATAGCATCTGAAACAGAAAGTCCCTTAGGATTGAGGATGCCAGTGAGCCTAAATGCCCCAGTGGGGTCACTCGTAACATCTCCTGACTTTATTTATTTCCTTGGGTATAATCCAAATTTTATCCCCTATACCAGTTCTCCTTTTAATCAGTCACTTCCTAGCAGCATCAAAGCTGAACTTCACAGAAGAGGCATGTAACTTAAAGATACAGTTTGGATCCTTGTCTTAAAGGATCCAACTGTGCAATCCTCTGTTTGTTCAGATGTGCTTTTCTTCTCTGATGTTTGCTCATTTCCCCAGATACAATGAAATATCCAAGTTGCCCAATAAATCCTCTGATATAATGTTATTTTATGGAAGTTTGTATAAGAAAAGTCAGCAGCTTCCAACCTTTCAGGCTGACTAATTTCCAGTCCATTTCTTTATAGGCAGAGGTGTTAGTCATTGCTCCCCACTGTTTCTGTTCAAGGGTGTTGCCAAGTTAGTTTATAGTAATGCCATATTTTGGAAGACAGCTGTATAGGTCCCAAATCCCCCTTCATACCATAACATTTTTGCAAAGAAGGCTCCATTATTCCCATTCCAGCCATGCCTAGACACAGGTGCATGCAAAATCACACTTTTCCCCTTAACACTGAGGTATCTGCTGGCCATGCTTATGAACTACATTCAATGCCAAAAGCTTCCAGGGCAGTAATATCTGAATTCTGGGTTCACTTAAGGAGAGGCATACCAAGCATTCTGTTAAACAAGTCCTGTGACCAGATGAAGAACAGCTGCCTGTTTCCTGGCAGAGAGCATCCTGACAGCAACTGGGCACACTCAGAGTGGAAAAGCTGCTGGGGTACAGCCTGGGGCAGCGAGAGGGAGACAGTAAGTGAGAAACCGTGTAGACCAGGAGACTGCTGGGGAAGGGGACTCACCTGCTGCAGGGAGCAGATCTAGAGCCAGTATGACCCGTCAAGCATAGAAGGCAGCTTTGATAATGTGAGGTAGGAGCAGACCTGTTCAGTTGGTCCTGCAGACCAGATATCTACAGTGGTTTTACAGACAAGTTCTCAAGTAGTCCTGTGACCAAAAAGACCCACTATAGTTGGGCAGATATGGAGTGTCCAGGAGCAAAACACAGCAAAACAGTGTTTTCTATTATTACAGATTCACACTTTTCTGGTTTGTTATTTGTATAGCCAGTGATATACAATTCTATTGATGTACAACCTATCTTAAAGGAAAAGGCAGACGTGGCATGGAAGGGCCTCAGGTCCTCCTCACATTTCTGACTGGCAGAGCTTAATATTGTGTTTTCCTATTTTCTATACCCACGGGGATGTTCTATGGCATACTGAAAAGATAAGACTACAGACTGTACTAGTCAAAGTGGATTTGTCAATCACCTGAAGAAGAGCCATCTTGTCCTCCCCTTAATGAACTAGTACCCCAGGAATTCTGAGCTGCTGCATATGTAACAATATTCAAGATAATTCCATTGCATTACTAAACTCACAAACATGAAAGAATTGTTTTCAGTATTAATAATAAATTCCAGACCTTTTTTTAGCGCAGTCAGCCTTTCACCATTAATTCTGCGATGCAATGATAAAAGAAGGAAATGAGAAATGGAAATTCTGGCACTGAAAGACAAGCTCACAGCAGAATGAAAAGGAAGTATCACTACATACTGATCATTCAAGACATGTATTACAGGAAAGTGTGTAAAAAATCTTAATGAATTAATATCTGACCATAAGAGAGTTTTCAGCTTGTATTCTTTGTAATAGCACAAAAAGTGAACTAATTTATTTAATCAGAAAAATGCAAATGCATTTTAGAAAAGTTTTGAAATCTGCATGTATTTATCTGATTTCATTTTTACAGTGAAGCAACTTTGGTTCCTTTACTATGGCTTTCTTTTAGATCTTGATCACTTTTGAAGAAAAGAGAAGCAAATTGTATTTCAGTTTGAAAGCCTTTGTCATCAGTAATACAAAACCTCATCAGCTGGACTGCTAACACCCAGATTTGGTCTTCTCCTAACACTTTGTCAGCTCTGAGCCTTGTTGCCCTCGCACAGCCAATTTGATCACAGGAATACAAAAATTGGGAGTTTTGTTATAGTTGGTTCTTTTATCGTTTTTTCCACCTTGTCATTGCACAGGCTACAGGAAGAAAAACTTAATTCCATCTATTTCTGCTTACTCTAATGAGGAACACTTGATCTTGGGAGAGATGTAGCAGCACAAATAACAACTAAAACCACAACGAGTAATTTCAGCAGAAATTAAGTAATTGGAAGAGATCCTTGTGAACAGGACATCTTGTGATACATTCACTCCAGAGATTTTCAACAGTAGAGTTACACAAAGATTTAATGTGGCCAAGGACAAGAAACTTGATCATGCCAAGAGGAATGGCATTTACTATGTCAATACATACATCAGTCATCAGTGCAGGAACCTGATACAGCAAACAACTTCAAATGCAGCTGGAACGTATAATCCCTTGAATTGATGTGAGCTCATCTGTATGGGTAAACTAAACCCACCAGAGGTCAAGGAGCATTCCACAGAAGCAGTTATGCAAAAGGAACAAAATGTACCCACCTATGAGAAGGTACAGAAACATGCACTGGGGCATTTCCCAAAGTGTAGAGGAAAAATGAGCAGAAAGAAGGCAGCAAAGCATAATCAAGTCTTAAGCTCTTTCTTAAGGATGGTGCAAAGAAAAGATTTCCAATGACTTGTCCTTCCTCTTGGTTGGTGGGATTCAGACTGCCCAAGATTGAACAAATTACCCCCATTTAGAGAAGAGTGAAACTGAGGAAAAAGAGGTACTGATGAAAGCCTATAGCTTAATGGGCTTTACCACAGGAAACAGCTGGGATGCCAAAGGGCATTACAACTCTAATTCACTAACTTGTTGAGCCATCTTAACTCAAGAATAAGCCTTTCACACTTAGTCTTACTGATTAAAATAGACTAATTACATTTCCAAGATCTCAGTATTGGTCATGAAGCTTTCAACCACAAAAGTTGTTTTTACAAGCTACCTTTCTACACCATTTTGAGTGACTTGCCCATAACCTGTGAAGCCTTGTTATTTGTATAAGGCACCTTTGCCCAAACAACACAAGTTTCATTAGGTCCATAGAGAAGATGCATGATCAGATTTTTTTTTCATTTATCTGAGATTAACTTACATGAGAGGTGTCTCTAAAGCCATTTCTGTGAAGGTAGCAGCCTGGACCAGTCCTAGAGGTTTTAAACTTGCAGCTTAAGGAAGTGTCTGAGTAATAGCATCTGCATCATAAAGAAATTTTGCCATTTTGAATAATCTTAAACATTAAAAATCCCATAGTAATATTTAATGTTCTGGTATGCAGTGGCCATTGAAAAATTGCATCTTATTACTGATCTCTAGATTGTCTAGCTTTAATTTTCAAGCACTACCTGGCATCATGAGTGTGCCTGTGACTTAAAAGAGTCACTTCTTCTGCAGGCAGTTTCTTTTATGTTAGCAGCAGCTGTTTCTTGTCCTTCATATCAACAAGTAAACAGGTAGAAGTTATTATCATTAAAGTTACTATCAAGGGAAGGCATAGTTTTCTATTCCAAACTTGTCTGTTATTATACTAATTATTTTTGTTATTACACTAAAAGGAAACAGTTAAACTCTCCATTTATTGCTCATTTTTTCTAAAAGTGACACTGGATTGTGGCTAAAAACAATTGGGATAATTGAGTAATTAGAGAAAGTAAAACAATTGGAAGAGATAATAATTTTTCTGATTCTATGACTCAAATCAGTTAATATGTCTAGCCAGGAAAGAGACAGAATGTATTACAAAACATAATGCTTTGTTCTTTTTTCTTTTACTCTTTGGCTGGAAGGAAGGACTACAATTATTATACAAACAATCACTTGCATTAATTGTGCCTCTAGTGCAGAACCAAAATATTTTAAATGTATGGTGGTACCATGCTCTGACATATGGTGAGTCAACTCTAGGAGCTAAGCTAGTAGAAAATTACTATTTTATATTATCAGTATTCTAGCAGTTTATCTGTCAAAATTGTTACACCAAGTGTTTATGTCAAAAGATGCAAGTAAATAGGGTTATGGCAAAACGAAATTAACTTGGCTGAAGTAATTCTGGAGCTGCAGTTTCACTATAGGCTTGATCTGAATCTAACATCTGCAAATGAAAGCATCTCTTATGAATCTATTAACTCTATGCAACAAGAATGCCCTCGCAGATGAAAATGATTTACGGTCTAGGTTCTTTCCAGAAAGACAAAGCCAGCAAGCAGCTAGAGATGTGTGAGTTCATTCTAACTTTGTTTCTTGGTGTACTTGTAGCAGTGACGTTATAGAAACTAAATAAACATAGCATACTGGGGAAAATTTAAAACTTTAGAAAAAAGGTTAGGTCAAAATTACTCTTATGGCCTCAGGGGTGAAAAGCAACATTCAGCTTTGCAATGGCAGAAAAGAAGATTCCAAGAATGAATCTGAGGGGCTAGCCAAGTCTGAACAATCTTGATGCAGTAAATGGAGTCTTTGGGGCATGCTAAGGGTTGCCACAGGGGTGACAAAGGTTGACAAAGCTTCTCCAGGAGAAGGAGGTTCAGATGTTGCCACAGACTCACAATGAACTGTGTAACTGTGGAGGTGGCTGTGGTCTTGTGACTGAATAGGTATTCCCACCCTACCTTGCTGCCTCCCAGCATTTTCCTCATCTTCCTCCTCCTCTCCAGACCTCAGTACAGGACCATGCCCCTGCCCAGCCTGCTGTCTTATCCTCCCTCCATCTCAGCACTGCAGCACTTCACTCCTTGGTGCCCCATGCCTGGCTCAGCTCTGCTGTGTTTCCTCCTCTGGCTTCTTCCATGCTCAACAACAGGTGAGACATTACGGGAAGCAAGGAACTCTTCCAGCCACATTGAAGCTTGGGATTATTTTAAAAATGGCTCTGTATGCAATGTACAGTGCACCAGCTCAGAGAGGGTTCATACAATTCCAGTGGGAGAACAGGAGGCACAGCACAGGCCCTGGGGTCCCTCTTGTGGCTCCTCAGAACCCCTCACCAGGCTCTCCTGCTCCCTTTCAGAGGCCTCCTGTCCTTACATGCCACATGTCAGCAGCTGCTCAGCCCCGTGGAAGACCCAGGCACAGAAAACAGAACAGGGGCAATTTGGTTTAGTGTTCTTTTGCTTACAGCATTCCATACTCGTTTCTAAAAGCTCTGAGTGCCCAAGCCAGGGGAATTCTTGCAGCCCAAAAGAGCCCTTGTAAGCTTCACAGAGAGATTGTAGCCTCAACACAAATCACAAAAAGACAGGGAAAACCAAAATCCAGCTTGGCTGGCACTGGGTTTTTACTGACACAGTCTGGATTTCTGCCCAAACTATCCACTAAAGAAAATATCATAAAATCTTTCTGCACAGAATTTGTATGTCATGTCAGACTGGACTTTGATCCAAACTAAACAAAATATTCGCTACACAGCATTTGTACATCACACGTCCCTTAATCTAGAACATGTATGGAACAGATCAAAGTAGTGGAAGGCTATAAGTGCTTAGCACAATTAGTTTTTAACTGCTCCATTTAATATTCATCTGTTCACTATTAGGTAAATAGACATATCTCTTTCAAAGTTCTTGGTGTTTTGATTTAAACATTTTTTAGTATTTTTCCTTATACGTTAAAATTATGCATTATGTTAATACATAATACCTTATATATTAGCAGTAGTAATTACAAGTGTTTGAGACAGTTGGAAGGTCTAAAGAGAAATAATGGCCAATGTTTTAATAACAAGAACTTCAAAGGACTACAAAACTACAGACCCATTTTAAAATTCTAGCGACATTTTAAATTTAAAATATTGAATTAAAGTTACAGCTCATATGAAGTTGTATAACTGCAGAATACAATGGAACTACCACTTCATCTGGAGAGTAAGGTGATAATGATATGAGGAAATAACCAATTTCAATTTTATGTCATTTTTCTACTCTGGTGATGTTTCAAAATTGGGGAATTTAAAAAAAAATTTGAAATTTCAAAATCTTGAAATATTTTTGCTTTTATGTGACAGAATTTTGCTTTTATGTGACAGAATACTGCAAGAAAGTAAAAGATGGCTATTGAAATGATTTCTGAAGAAATTGTGTCATCTTCCCCATTTAGAAATCTATGTGTCAAACTGACAGTTCTTCTGTTTGGAGATGTGACTCCACTGATCTGGCCATCCCTAAGACATAATTTTCAGGAAAGCAAATTATTGTCTTCAGTTTGGTCTTGGAAAACTATCCCCAGAAGAAGCACTCTCAATGCTCACAGGCAGTGTCATCATTGCCTTTGTATAATGTATGCAGTTGCACAGTTTACACTTCATGTAAGAATCTATTTTCTAATTATAAACAAAGGAATCTGAGGATCAGTAAATTCCTTCAGCAAAATTACTGTTTTCAAGTGGAAAAATCAAAAAGTTCGTATATCTATTTGTTTATAAAATAACTTCTAAGGCCTCCAATTTTTTAATTAGAGGAAAAATTGATCAGTGTTACAGGCATACTAACCTCTCTCAATAAGCCTCCTTCTCCCAGGGTTAGCAGAGTTTTTTAAAAAAATCTAGACATTTTAAATTTAAATTTTTGAACAGCTTTCTCTCTTTGCCACATTAAGTCACCAGAACAAAGTTGTCCAGTGTAAGCTGCAGGGTCACAGGTTCTGTAGCGGAGGAAGTTTTTGTGCAGTTGCTAAATCCCCTGGTTTTGTTTCCTCTACTCTGAGCCCACTGTGCTCCCTAGACAGCAGCTGAATGTGTCTTGCCACGCTTAACCCCAGTCCACTTAGCACATATAGTCATATCTACAGCCCCATTTCTGTTTCATTTCACTTTTTAGTACTATCCCTCTTTCTTTGTATATTCCAAGACTGAGTCAGTGAAACTTTGTCTTCTGTGTCTCTCCTTATCATTAGACAATGAAGCATATCAGTTACAGTATAGTAATCACCACTTACAGCAGAGAATTCTGTCTACAACCAGACACACTGCATCTTGCAGCAAGTCTACCTAAGATGCTTAAAAATCAATTTCATTATTTCCACAGTGCTTTTCATAGCAGTAACTATTATCAGTTACCAGAATTAGTAAATAAATCTTCTAGTGTGTGTCCCTCACTGCCTGAAATTCTGAAAAACTTCAGAATTAAACCAATTTCCCTGCAGAAGGACCACACTCATAGTGTCACATCATCACAAGAAAAGCAAGAACTCTTTTCCGTGCAAACTTCCTGAAACTTCTTGCAGTTGTTCTCTTTCCCTCATTTCTGAAGTGATGTAATTTTCCCAGTGATGACAAATTGCAAATTGCAAATTCTGTGACTAATGAACTTTAGTCCATTTTAGTTTCAAATGCTTTCATGTTATGTTCTGTCTGCTCTCCAGGTAGTTTCTATGGACATTCCCCAGAATACCTAAGACAGTAACAATAAATACTTCTCGAAGACAAATGCAACTCTAGCAATATAGTGATACTATTTTTTGTATCTTACCTAAATAAGTCCCTTCTTTGCTGCTATGTATTTGAATTCTGACGTTGAAAACTTCAGACCAAACTTCTGAATTCTTATCCCACTCTTTTCTACATGCCTTACACATCTAGCCAAGTTAGTTGGTTTGCACACAAAAAATCGCAATCATAACTCACTCCTCCTCTGCCCTGCTTTACATTACAAAGTCAATATTACAGTAACAACCAGTGGATTTAACATATACGTGTATTTAGATTAATTAGCATTCAACTTTAGCCTAAATTATGAGGCTTCTCTCTTTTGTCTTCCTGTATAACCATTAAAAGTAAGTTGGGCTACTCTGGAGGGCCATTGAGAGCACAGTGTGTTTTACCTCCATTGACTGAAAAGGGGCTGAGGTGAAAGTCCTAATCTCAATATTTAAAATATAAAGACAAACCACATGAATATTCTCTGATCCTCATGACTGTGGTACATTGATTATTGTTCCTCATATCCATCCTGGTCCACTACTTTTTAAACATACATTTGTTCTTAATTTTTCATTCACTGTAGACACTGTATTTCAACAGCAATTGAAAATACCCAAATTAGATTAAAAAGGATCACAGAGTTTTATATGTTCTGTATGCTGTAGTTGCCTTGTCAGAAACATTGGCTTTTAACTCCAGAAAAGTTGTCCTGAGTTCAAGTAATGTATAATAAGCAAGGTAAAAAAAAATGTTCTGACAAAGCAATCTAATATATCTCACTTATTTTTAACAGTTTTAGCAAACCTATTGGGTTTTACTACAGTTTCACTATGTCTACATAAAATGGTAAATTGACAAGTACTTGTCATTAAATCCTACTTTAATCTTTTTTATGGTTTTAGAGTAGACAAAAAAAAAGTAAGAAAAACACCTGTAGAAATAAAGAAACAAACATAATCACCAACAGACGTTTAATTATCCCTGTCCTACCAAATGCCCAGTCTTTTGGCAGAAAAGAGGGTCTTACTGGAAATAAACTGTAGGATGAAAAAGCTCTAGGACATTTACTAATCGCAGATTGGCAAGCAGACTCTAAGGCTCCCAGACTGTTCCAGTCTGGATGAGTTATGTGTGATGCTGTGATGTATGAGAAGAGTTATTTCCAACAGAGAATTATCCATTATTAATTATCAATTATTATTAGCTTTGTGCAAGTTGCCATCCACATTAACACCAGTAGAGCTGAAGGTTCCACACGTGCTAAACAGAGCTAATAGTTTGATCAGGGAATCAGAGATCCCAGCTGAGAGCAAAACCTCAGAGAGCTTACCTTGTTTAAAAGTAACACATGGAAACTCCCAAACTATGATCTCTGTGCCACATGCATTGAGACAAAACAAACACAAACTTAAAAAAAAGCTGTTCAGGTTAAAACCAAATTTGAGTAAAAGAGCCAATGAGAACAAGGTGATTATCAGTACTCTTAGGCTGATTCTCAAGGGAATTAAGTAATTATTAGTCACACTTTAGAACAGTCCAAGAGTGAGAAAAAAAAATTCCAAACAAAATGCTCCTCAAATAATTAAGTATTTTATGGACGATTACATTATTTGGTATCTGCAGTAGTCGCAAATTCCCACAGCTCTGTGCTCTAACTTTTCTTTGATATACATCCCAGCATACTAACACTGTGTAACAGCATATTCATCATGAGCTCATAGTCATAGCAAGTATACTTATTGCTGCCTTTGTAAAAGCTTTTAGAGGAAATATACATAGGATTAAAATGATATTATGAATCAAGGAAAAAGTGTTGTTATAAAAAAATTTCATTTGCTAGACTTCCAATATGTGTCTTTAAAATGTTGTCATTAATAAACTTAAGTGTATATGATCACAATTAGGCTATGCTGAAGAACAGGGAATACTTGAATACTTGAAGCTGAAAGGTAATTCATAAAGTACTGCAGAAAAAGGCAACATTAGGAATCAAATCAACAGCAGGATTACATTAAGTCCTTTCTTGTTACAATTAGTCTAGTCAAGTTTTGAATTGCTGACAGCCCATTTCAGGGCCTTAGTTGTAATTCCAGTGCTTCATCAGTCATCAGATTAATTGGTTTTCCCTTTAACTCTTTATCTATCTTTATCAGGCTCTCTGAGGTACTTCAAGGAAAGGTGAGATACTTAGATACTACATTTTTTCTTTACTTGCTACTTGATTATTTGGTGTATAAACTGGTGTGACTGCTTATGTTTACATACCACGATAAAGCTAACTAAACAGTATCTACTATTAATCTGAGTTACCAATACTACAGACTATGTATAAGAAGACCAATAAAAAGACAGGCTTTTAATTCACAACATGGCTGTATCTCCTCATCACACCCTCATCCCACAGGAAAAATCATTCTGGGGAAGGCTAAACACGTGACCAACTACTGCAATTGCAATACGTACAAGAAAAATAAATAACAATACAGAGAAAATTATATCACTATGGAGATCAGTGCCAAAGCAAGCAACAAAACACATTATTCTGAAGAAAGAGAGGCAAAGACATGCTGAGAGAGCTGCATGACAAACAAACCACCAGGAAATAAAAGCTAAAAGGAATCTAAGTTATCAAACTGCAGCCAGGCATTTTGGGCTAGACTGTACAATTTACATAGAGGTCTGTGTTGAGGGTGTGACTTTGCTGCATTTTATCAAGCAGCTGTCACCACACCATCAGATGCATAATCTTTTCAAGACTCTGAAACTAGCCCTTACTTCTCATCTTGTCCCCTAAGGTGAGGGAAGCTCGGGTAGTTGGATTTGACAAGCCCTAGTCTGTCTGGAGTACATTTCTTTGTTCAGTGGAAAAAAAATTTATTTGTTCACTGGAAAAAAATGTTCTACTTGGCTTTGTGACATGTCCTTGTGCGAGTCATGAAGCAAGCCTGGAGAGACTCATTCCCTGTACCCACCCACCCTTATCTCTAGAGTGTCTGTTGCAAGTTTTACTGAAGGGCAAGGTAGTACCTCTGAACAGATGCAGCAAGCACAAGTCATTAAGCAATAAATGCTACCTTGATCACTTTCTTTATTAGTGTCAAGAGCTTTAATCTCTTCAATGGAATGTGTTTATTTATTATAACAATACACACCCAGAAGTGTCTCACTGGAGTTATGAATCCAAATCAGCATTATATTAAGTAAATATAATTTCTCTATCTTACTAAGATGAGACATTTCCTATTAGTCTATTTGTCTTGCTGCGTAGGGAGACACAATCTCATTGTTTTGTCATACTGCTTTAGTATTTTATCTCAGGTGATCAGGAATTCCTTGGGCTTCAGGCTACTTTGATCTCATGGCTCAATTGGCCGTGTCGTACTACAAACACACAATTTCCATTAGAGTCATGAAAATTTTTGTTTTCAATTTTATCAACATGTCAAGACTGGAACTACAAATGTCACTCAAGAAGCAAATTGCCCTACATAACATTTAGATTTATTAGAAGTAATCAAAAGCCTTATAACTGCAGTATTGGCTGAAGCTCTTTCCTTATACTGTGAAATATTTGAAGTTACCATCCAATTTAAGTTTGTGTCATTTTACTCAGTGAAGCAAGAAAATTCTACTGATATGACTGAGCTCTAATATTTTAACAGTAAATTGAGGGTGAGGAGAGTGCTAGTGGATATTATAGGATAGGCATTCTTTACAAAAAAAAAAAAACCAAACAAACCCAACCAAACAAAAAAAAAAAAGTTAAATGCAGAGCAGATTTGGAGCTAAGAAAATTTGCCAGTGATGTGAAGTCCTACAGTATACCACAGAAGTAGGAATGCTGAGAGAGAGTAGTCAGCAAAAGCTGGGTCAGATCCATCATTCCATTTGCACACAAGATGTTCCCTTCACGGCTTCTGCAGTTTGCAAGTCATTCCTTAAGATCCCTAGAAAATCTATGAGATCAAGTGCTCAGCAAGGGAAAACATGATGCTTGTTTTAATGCAAGTATTGCTTCCTGTAAAGGCTTGCTATAATTGCAAAAACATGTCCCTACTGATTTCATATAATATTAAAAACATGCAAGAATTAATTATTTGGGCAGATTACATTCTGAAATTACTTGCACATTTCTCAGTTTATTTTTTTTTAATAAGGGGGTCATATTCCTCAGTTAAAATTCTCAGTGATGGTATTCTTCTTTGAGTTTTTTGTCTCATTTTGAAGTGTGTTCTTCAAAACTGAATGCTATAATAATAGCTAAATTAATGGGTTGAGTTTTACAAGTCATATTACATAAAGATTTTTAAGCTCTTATAAATTAATATACTTAGCTCAGTGATTTAAAAACAGAACTTGTCTCAAAATCAAGAATTCTTAGCAAAAGAACTTCTGAAAAATGTGTGGTTTCCCTGTATCCCTTCTACTGCAGGTTCTGTCCCAAAGTAAATACAGATTCATAATTAAGCCCATAATAAATGAGAACAAAAGTTTCCTTCCTTTTCACTTGTAGCAGTGCATCCTTACTAGTAGTAGCAAACATGAAAATGCACAGGCAGGTTTGTGTATTTTTGTGTAATCACAGAGACAAACAAGACAACACGAGGCTTGGAAAGTCTGCAAGATACAGACTGTGCTGTGTGGTCTTACCCTGCCACCCCACAAGGGTTGGCAGTTGGGAGTGCAGCTATTTCCTGCATGGACATAATCATGCTCTAATATTTTAACTGTAGATATAAATAGAAAAGTTTTGTTGGCAAATTTAAAGCAAGATTGATGTGATATCCACTGAGCTGCCTGTCAGAAGATAATATTGGTTGATGAACCCTTGACACAGAGGTACTGTTCTTGAGAAGGAAACAAAACCGATGTATGCCTGCTTTAAGCCTGCTAACAAGGCAGATACTATTGCTGGCAAATGCACATCTTACACATCTAAATCTCATACACTTTGAACTTGATTTTCCTCTCCTTTCTATCATGAAATTAAATCCATAAAGCTTAAACCACTATACAGACAGTGTAAACAAGATTAGAATATATGTGCTTTTAATAGAGTTGCACAACTACACAAAGATTACAAATAAATGCACGTTAATTAGAAATAAATGATCTAAACGTTCCAGGTTCTACAGGTTCAGACTTGTTATAAATGACATAACATCAAATTATAAATCTAGGTCATAATTGAAAAATCTTTTGGCAACTTCTCTCAGATCTAGAGAGAATTAATGCACCTTTACTAATGGATGGTAGTTTTTGATCTGCCCCAGTAGTAAACACTTTAGCATTCAGCCAGCTGTGTAACATAAAAATTAGTAAAGGGTTGGGTCATTCATCTTCAAATCAAAGACACTTGAAAGAAAACAAAATAAAAAAGGCCATTATACATTGCAGAATAATTCCAAGATGGACGACAAAAATATTTACAAAGTTGCAGTTGGGTCTCTGGGTATATCAATTCAAATATATTTTTTGCAATTAGAAAATGTTTTTGAGAGAAAACAAAGCCTATGAACAGACAAATATTTTGACTGTGAAGCTGGATTTATGTTGAAAATTTTTGTAAACCTGTGTAATTAAAACCTGTGTAATTTTCTTGGTCAAAGGACTTCTGTATAGTTCTCTGCATACTCCAGCCATATTGCTATTACAGGTCAGTTCACTTATCTGGCATGAGTAAGCTATACAGGAAAAAAACAGGTTAAAAACTGTAATAAATATATATTTGGCATATTTTTTCCTATAATAATTACCCTTGTCTCTGAAAGCAAGTGCTTATAAAGCATTTCACCTGGGACTACTCTTCTGAAGGATAAATAAAGAATACAAAAATAACATCATGTTAACAATATCTCCACTGCACTTAGCAGTCTCTGTTACTTGCCCCTTTGCTACTGACAGAGATAGAACTGAGAGGATTGGTGGAACAAACTTGAAAGGAGATGGAGAACCTAGCTGGGTGAAGGCAATTGAAACCCACAACTAGTAAGGGAATTAGTTGCTGGGCAACAACTATGGAAAAGTGGAAAACATGCTGTATTTGTCAAGTGATCAAGGCAAAATACAGAGCTGTTATGGACACCAACTATAGTGACAGTTTAGCCTAAGAGCATTCTAGCTGCAATTTTCCTTCTTTAAAACAGTGTTCCTTCAGAATTAAATTAGATGAAGTTATAAATGTAAATTAAAGGAGACAGTGAAGGGGGAGGTAGCAAAAGAGACTAACAAAAGCTAGTCTCCTGCCTGCTTTTCTCAAAAGGGAGTCTACACCACTGATTGCTGGCAAAATATCCAAAGAGGCAGAACAGAACTTGCCTGTTTCTTTCCTGGCAGCAAGAAAATATGTTTCCCTGCATACTTTGTTTCTTTTGACTGAATTTCTCCTGTGTCATCAAGGCTTAGTCCAAAAAAGTGTCTGACCTCTATCTTCCTTTCAAGTAGCACATAAAAGCCTTTTCAGTCTAGTATTTTTTGTTTCTCAGATTCCTGGTTCAAGTGAATCACAAGCAATGCATTAATCAATTCATGGGCAAAGTAGGCTGTATTTATATTCTGAAAGTGTCTGAGTTCCAGTTCTTAGTGCTTCCACCCTTCTTTCTCAGACAATGGAAGTAGCATAAACTTTATTGTAAGAAAGCTTAGTAATTAGCACAATCAATAAAAGAAAATTATTAGTGTATGAATTAAAAAACCTTGCTAAGAATCAAAACTGTTAGTTATGTATTTTGCACACCACTGCACATGAATTCCCAATTAATTCATCCAGTCTTTTCAAAAAAGTAACAAAAATAAATACTGAACTTTGAACAAGTTTGGGGTTTGGACAAGAATTTATAAAGTATTCAGAAATATCGAAGCCAGAAGAACAGAAGAATTGGATACAATCTTTCAGATTCTGGGGACATAGCTTTGGACTCAAGACAAGATAGCAAAGTCTGGATTTAAGCAGAATTGTGCAGTAAGAGTTTAAATAATATATTAAAAGAGTTTGGAAGCTGAAATTCAGCAATTCTGTCCTCTAACGCTGGAATTCCACCTCCCCCACTGAATGTCTGCCTCTGCCTGGCAGTACTGCATGTTTGAAAAGGTAACACCTCGAGTTCAAATTCCTCTTGAGATTTTAAAATTCCAAGGTGATACAATCTCAGCTGAAGCCTCTGCTGTTTGTCAAGAGGTGCCTATGTCAAGCTTGCTTCTCAGAATAAGAGGAGAGAGGGAGGGAAAGCATCAAGTGAAACATCTGAAAAACACAGATCAAAGATTTTTTTGCCTAGCCAAGCTTCAGGTTTAATTGAAATATTTCGAAGATCCTAAAACTCCAACAGTTATTAACAAAATTAAGTAATATTTATGATTGAAACTGGATAATCTAGATGATAATACAGGGTTTTTTTTTCCTAAAGCATTTCAGGAAATTTATCAGGGCTGATAATGAAACAAAAAATGCAGGAAAATAGAAACACTAACAAGGACTGCACCAATGGGTCCAAAGATTTTTTACTATTCTTGGGGCTGCTAATGAATCAGTACACAGTTATCTGCCTTCAGTGTTTTGCAATATTGCACAATATTGTATTTGATAAAAGAAAAGATCAGCACAGGTGCTACAGATTATTCACAAACAAGGGCAAAGCTACCTATCTTTAGCTAAATCTTCGCAAATCTTTCTATATCTTTCAAAAACTAATGTGCTGCCTGCAAGGGGAGTAGTGATTGAGTTGAGACCCAATACACACCCTGACCCTTTATCTGCACAAAGACATCTTCTATGCAGAAACAATGGAAGTTGTGCAGTCAGTTCTTTCCCCTGCATCTAGGACTAGCACTAGAAAATGGGAATTACCTCCAATAAGATTACATGTTCTGGACATGCAGGTAAGTGATTCAGCATGAGGCACGCTGCACTGTATCTATATACCTGAGTCAATGTGTTTTGTAGGAAAGAATGAATAAACAACTTTAATCTAAAAATAATTTTCATTTTTCTTATGTCTTGCACTACATTTTCCTATTTTAAAGGTGTATAGTTCTGATTTTTGTCTAAATGCAAGTTAGCTTTGAGTTTATAAAACTCCTTAAAGTGTGTTTGGAAAAGCAATAGTACTTCAGATTTTGCACTAACCTGGGTACATGGTACAGTAGACCAAGAAATACTTCTTACTACTGCTTCACAAAAGCACCAAGGAGCCTAAGTTTGTAAATGGAATCTTACAGAAGGATGGCTTTGACTTTCTAGATGTCTTAGATTGCAAAGGAGTATTTGCTCTTCATTTGAAAGGTACTTTTCCTTCTATTCTAACAACTGTTCTACAAATCAGATACCAACCACACTGTTTGGAACCAAGTCTGGAGGTGGTTAGTCCAAGATGTTTCTGTGGGTATCAGCAGGAGTGAGTGTGGTTTAGATAATGGAGACAGATATCAGGAAACAAAAACTGGGCTGATGTTATTTTGAAGTTAAATATCATGGGGAAAGAACAAGATAACTGGACTAAAATAAAATCAGTTTTTCAAACTTAAAATCCTAGACTACCTAGCTGTTAATAAAATAAGCTGAAAATATACATTCTGATAATAATTGATCAGTGTTATTAATTGTTGTTTTTTTTTGTTCTAAGGAAAACACTCAATGTAGGAGCATATTTCTTCTATGTACTTAACATTCTTTTCAAATACACTCACAAAGCTCTAAGCACTGCTAATCCATCAGCTACATGTTCAAAGGCAGCAGTTTGGAATGCCAGCATTCAAGCTTTTCAAGAGACCCTAACTTGACTCCCAACACACCAGAATACAAAATATAATGACACAATTGTTTTTAAATCTTTGAGACTTTCAGGGTTCAACATTCAGCCCTTTGCTACAAACCACGTCGCTTTTCTAGCGCTAACTGCTGGTTACTGGACGTTTCTCCTCAGCCCTTTTTACTAACTCCTAAATCAATTCACACAGTCACCACAAGTGCACTCTGTGCTCTCTGTGCCCCGATACGGTGAAAGAATGCATTTGGGTGCTGGCTGCTACGGGAGGATTGCTCCACACACAGGAATGTAATGCCTTAGCTAGCACCAGTTTATGCTCTATTCATCTTGCCCTTTAACTGGCTGAATTAAAATTGTTCTTGCATTCAAAGACAGAGAATGAGTATGTCTGTAAAAAACAGTGTAGAGATATTTGAGAAAACTCCTTCAGACCTTGCTGTTAAATCAGATCTAAGATGTTTCTTTACCAGTGTACTGGACAGATAGAAAACTGATTAGCAGCAGTAATACCCCTTTGCATGTATTTTTTGTCAGGGCTAAAATTTTAAGTTGTTTACACTGACGTATGATTTGAGTTGACAAGTAGCACAAAGTGGCAGAAAATATCTAGTAAGTGATATGATCTCTGCCAGTATTTTGTCCACATTAACTGGCACCAAAGGACAGTAAGAACCAAATCCCTCTTTATCTCACAGTAAAATGCTTCACATTTTACAGTGAAGTAAAATTCACTCTTTCTTGTCATGATGATGAACTCAGCTAAAATCATGCTGCATTAGCCTTTTATGTATTTTAATATTTATTTTGTTCCTTGAAAATAAAATTTCAAGTCTGACACTGGGGGCACAAGTATACTGATTTGAGTAGATGCTATGTTTTGTTTACATTGTTGTACAGTTTTTTTAAAATGTCACTTTACAGTGATATTTAATTATTCAGTAAGCTGTGAGTAATTATGTCAAGTTAAATCATTCTTGTAGCATTTGGATAGCGTTCTATTAGTGTAGCAGGCTGATTATGTCCCATTATCAAATACAGAATTATTCTCCAATAGCTAATTATTTTTAATCTTCTGACTCCCACCTCAGCAAAAAAAGACAGCATCAACAAAGTAATGTAATGTCAAACAGAGATGCAGGATATTAAAGAAACTCAATTTCATATTGATGGTTAGTAAAGAACGGGGCTTTTGTTGTATCAATTTTCTCCAAAAGAGAAAGCCATTTTACATGAAGATTAAACATTCCAATAGCAAAGTCAAATGGAGTGCTATTTACCTTTTCCTCTCTCACCATTCCTAAGAATAGGTTTAATGACAGCCTAGAGACCACATTTGTTCAAACTGAAGCTTTGTTTACTTTATCCATGGAATTGCCTAACCTTCAAGGTGTGATCATACCAAATATTTTTAAAGAACACTGAATTTAACTAGCACTGCCTTCACTGAGATGTTATATATGCCACATCAAATATTAATAAGTCCATATTTTTAACAATCTATAAGAAAGGAGAGTAAGTTTTACTAAAAGTTACAAATACCTGTCTAGTAAAATGGATTTATTTCAGTCCTGAAATTTAAAGTCATGAGCTGGGACTGGATTCAATATGAAAAGAAAGGAGGCTACTCTTAATGTACTTGACTCTTTGAAAATAAGTTTTATTTATTTTTATTTAATATTTATGTTGCTTTTTGGGGTGTTTTTTTCAGTTTGGTCTCTTCCTCACAAACTCAGGCATGAGAAGAAAACTAAGTAAATAAGGTCCGTTAGTTTCACTTGTGTCTAATGAAACTTGGGAAAAAGAAATCTTATGAGGGAGATGCATAATAACTGCAAGATTAATTTATGTCATTAAGATATCACAGGGTAAGCTAAATACCCCAAGAGGATACTTCACTGTTGGGATGGAACACCTGGAATAAAGGGAAGACAGTGTCAAACATCAGATTCAATCTTATAACACTTTGGTTTGGCTAAAGTAAAGCCTCTGAGCACAGAAGGAACCAACACAATTTAGTGTCTCTATCTCCATAGTTTCTGTTGTGCTCCAGTGACATTTATTACTACTTTTGTAATTGCTTGTCCTCTAGCAGGAGAGCCTCACCAGTAAACACACCCAGCTGTCCACAGCACTCAAGCAGCACCCTGGCACTCCTCACAGCACAGCTGTGCTATTGCTGCAGCTGCTCGCTTCCGGAAATCCTCCATGCACCAAATCAACCAAAGTTTGGTTTAAATTTTCACTTACATGATCTTATTTACCCCAAGGCATTGCTGAAGATCAGAGAAATAAAATGCACCAAATATCATGAAATAGTGCTGCAAAACATGATTTTGAAAAGGATAATAAATGCATCACACATCATTCTGTGAGTGAGAAACAGAAATTTGCATCTGACACCAAAGCAATGTTGACAGGAATTTTCAGAGTGGAAAAGGCTCAAAGCCTCCCTCCCTGGGATGCCTGTCCTGCCTCCCAAGCAGGCATCATTTCCACACAGAGCCCATCCAGACCCAAAAACTCCTAGAAGACTTGTTGCTGAGCTAGTATCTCTTTCTAACATATCCATATGATAAGTAAGGAGATGTGTGTATGGCCAACGTGGTAACAACACAAATTTTGAAAGCAGAATATCAGAAAAACATAAAAATACTCACTTCAGGATTTCTACTATCAACAAATGATTCCCCTAATTTAAATTTTTTAAATTTTTGGTAATTTCAATTTTTCTATCAATTTTATTATTCATTACTTTTTTTCAACAAGTGAAAGGAAGATTCATTAACGTCAGAACTGGATTTTAATTTTTAACTAGTTCTATCCCAGTGAAACTTGAATGTTTTCTGTTAAGCTACATGTGATTTTATAAAATCAGAGGGTAGCTTTATAATCACAGAATAATTTATAATAGTTTAGATAATAAGAAAATCAGGGATTCACAAGGAATTCATGATACTGGGACTTTCATTGGTATAGAGATTTCAGGCACAGCAACAAACAGAGCCACTTTTAGGTATAAAAGTTGATTCTTCACTCCATTACACTGGTCCAGAGGGAGACTGAACTGAGTTTCTGTGCATCAAAAAGGGAACTTAGTAACTAATTTTACAACATTATTCAATTCCTCTTAATTATACATACTGTTTCTCAGTGATATTTGTGAGTTTGTGTATGCATTTATAACACAGTATTTGATAAAGCAGGTCTGCAAGAGAAATGCTAAGATATTTATGGAAGCAGGTACCAAATTACAGGTTGTTACCTGAACTTCTGGGGTATCTAATGAAATATAATTTATTATATAATTACTTAATTTACTGAATCATATGGGTCACTAAGACAAATTAAACAAAGACTTAAATTTAAGATAAATATCAGGAGCAATTTCATTTTGGAGAAAGCTCTCTATGATTTCAAATCCTGCTCACACAAGTAAATTTTACACTATCGGATATGATGATATTGCTGACTTTGATGTTAGCAGGGAGTGATGAACATTTTATAGCACTACAAAATTTCAAAACATTAGTAACTATTACAAAATTTTACTTACAGTCTTGCAAAACCATCAGTGTAAAGAAACCAATCTGTCATTGATGTCACCTGAGGCATTCCACTTCAATAATTATATATGACTGTACAGAAAACATGATGTGGCAATTGCTTTGCTAAGCAAACAATTATTTGTAGCTCTCTCTAAGCAAACCAGTTTAGAGACTTGGCAGGTCATATAGAAAAATAAATGCATGCACCTCTTTAAAAAAGAATGGAGTTTCACAGATTTAGTTTTGCTTTCCTCCTCACATTTCCCATAATCAATTGGTGCCATAGCATACATATCACAGAAAGAAAATCTGTAGAACCTGCTTGCATTTTGGCAAACCTTCTAAATGGGTAACAACCATGATTCCACCCAGTTCACCAGACTGAAGATATCACAGAGTCGAAGAGGTCATCTAAACTAAGTTGTGCAGCCAGGCTTGTGCTCTTGCATGTCTCCCAGATATTCTAAACAGTCCCAGCAAGATATTCTCCATCAATAGAAATGTTCCATTTATTTCAACACTGAAATAGATTAATTTGACTTGCTTTAGGTACCTATATTAGGAAAATATGTACTTTACCTTAGGAATAGATTTTTTCTCAGCTGGTTGTAAATGAGCACAGGATGACTACTTGGGTTAGAGACATGTACAGAGATGATGCCTACCTTTTGGCATTCCACTCTGGGAGCCAGTACTAAGTTTCTAGACAAATTGCCAGAGCTCTACGTCAGCAGAAGGCTCGCCTGCATGTAGCAACATATGTTTGAAAAGAGGCACAATTTTTCTGTGTTAAATGAGCTGTTGAAATACCATAAAGTGGGCAGGAAATGTGACCAGAATGTCACAGTGAAGTCATTGGCTGCTGAGCAGACTTCAGAGGCTTCAGCCCATGTCATACTGTGTGAGGTTCCTCTCCTCTCCCACGCTGGTTGATGCCTGGAGCCAGGAAGGGCTGAGCAGTTCTCATTCTGTGGTCAAATCTGCTCTTGGCCAAAGAAGAAGAGCAGAGGTGGCAGCAGCAGCAGCTCCTCACCTCTGTGCTTTTCCCTTTTCCATTATGCCCCTTGCCATGCCAACCTGATCAGCTCTGGCAAACTGGTGTCCTCCTTCTCTCATGCTGCAGCAAGAAGAACATCTAAGAGCCTAGTGTTAGTAAACACTGAAATACCATGCTGGAAACTGGAATAAGGTAGCAGTGGTCACAGTGGTTAATCTGGACAAGGTCTGGATGGTTCCTCAAGTGTGGGAGCTTTTGATAGAAGAGATGTGAAGGAATAGACAGGAGAAGGAAATCCTGAGATTACCTGCATAAAAACTGCAGACCCACTTTCCATCTTTTGTGACTGAACTACACTAAATTAAATGGAATTAAAGTCTAAAAGTTCTTTAAACATGTACGTACTATTTCTCTTTCTAAAATCCTTTGAAAATCAACTGTGATCTTACAAGGTAACCATCTTGAAAAGCTAGACACACAAGATCTGTATTCTACACCAAGTTAAAAGCAGGCAATATTTTTGGCTGAGGTAATGTTGGCATACAGCTACGTACAGACAGTGCTGAAATTTTATCAAAAACAAAGAAGGAAAATGAGAAGGTGTATGGCTGGATTTTAACTATAATGTGCCTATAACTTAAAAATCAAGGGTTTAGGTGCACCTTAGAATTATATGAATTCTGATGCAGACTCTGGTTGAATGGATATTGTAATTTGTTCCATATGCATTTATTTTGCATTATGAGAGAGAGCTGATTGCTTGCAGACAAGTATGTGTCAACCATGGAAATTAAAGGTAATTACATATTCAACTTCTCCATTAGTCTTCTTCTTTTACCTACATGTTCCACACACCTTGTACCAAGTCAGCATCAAAAGAAAAAGAGTCGGTCTAAGACTGTAAATGCCTATGTCCCCCTGCATTATGCACGTGTTTCCCACCTCCCAGCGGCAGTCCTGAGCTGGCGAGCACAGCTCCCTCCGGATCTTGAGCTCCGCAGAGCCAGGGCCCCGCCGGGCAAAGGGACACCGCGATGGGCCCGCACGGCCCCGCAGCCCGAGCCTCGGCAAAGGCTGAGGCTCGAACACCTTCTGTCAGAAACACATTCCCCGCTCCTCTGAAAACGGCACACTTTCCAGGGTGACCTTGCAGGAAAAGGGTTAACGGCCCCTGGTTTATAGGAGACGTGAGGTACTAAGCCCTAAAATTTACCTGAAAATTACTTTCTGTCTAGTGCGACCGATCAGCCTTGACAGGGTCCGCAACGCACGGTGTGAGGGGATCGATGTGACCTAGCTGAGCAGGTGTGTCCAGTGGCCTGTGTCCTGAGGGAAGGACGCGTATTTAGCCCTTCAGAATGTACAGAATCAAAGATAATTAACCCAACATCACTTCTGCGTGACCTGCTGCCCCACAGAGCAGCCGCTTCCGAGCTGGGGTGTCCCAGCTTTAGCCCGCTCAACACCTTTAGCCAGCTGAAGGCTTGCAGAGGATGAAGCTGGCTATCCAGCGGTGTCCAGCTTCACCAGTATTCCAAGAAGCGAAGTGGGGCTTGTACAAGGGCAGCGACCAGGCAGAGGGACACGGACCGCAGGCATGTCCAGGTGTGCCCTCACGTCCCGCTCGGCCCGCGCCCGGGACGCGGCGGCGGGGCTGGAGCCCGCGGGACACGTCCGGCCCCAGCGCCCCTCCCCTGCCTTTCCTCGAAGATCCCCCACTGCGCTTACTCAACCGGCCTAACTTCTGGAAGGCCCCGGGGCGAGGCCTCGGACCCGCCCCTGCTCTGCCCCGCTCCATATATAGCGGCGGCGGCCGGCGCACGTAGCTCGCTCGCCGCGGCCGGGATGCTGCGCGCCGCCGCCTCGCCGCGGGCGCTGCTGCTCTGCGCGCTGCTCTGGCACCCGGCCGCCGGTGAGTGACGGCCCGCGGGACGGGCGGGACGGGCGGGACGGGTCCCTCAGAGCCCCAGGACGGGGTGTCCCTGAGGGAGTCCGCGGAGAGCCGCCCGCGCTGGCGGGAGGGGAACAGCGACAGTGGCCCCCGCGCTCCGGGCCGGCGCTGCGCCGCCCGGGCTGCGAGGGCTGGTCGCCACTGCGGGCTCCTCGCTGGCCAGCGCCGCGCTGGGAGCGGGGGTGGCCGCTGCAGTGAAGTCGCAAGATTTCCTCCCGTTTCCCCCGGCTCCCAGCTTGTCGAAGAGGTAGAGGAAATTAGCGGTGAGGGCTTTACTTACTTCCAGCTTTGCGAGTGCTTTTCCCAGGCGGCTTCGTCTTGGGCATTTCCCCGAGGCAGCTGTGGCTGGCCAAGTGTGCTTGAGAGGGACACAGATGCATCCCGGGGTGGCCTCTCTCAGATGCTGTAGGTGTGTAGGGCAACCACAGATATTTAGAGAGACTTTATCTTTCCAGAATATGTAAATGGCAATCCAGGAGCTAACGCTTTCTGCAGCAGATACAACTAGGGATTGTTTTGAGCTATGCCTCGTTTGTTCAGTGCTTGAACATTCTCATGCATGTTCAAGCTTTTGTACCTTCTGCAGAGGTCTTGGATCAAAAAGAGAGCATTAAACAGAACTTCAAATTAACTCATCAATTTCAGAGTTACGAGACAGGAAATAATTGTCTTCTCATTCTTCACTTCTGCCAGGACACATTTCTTTAGTAAGATAAGCAGTCCTTTACGGGCAGGACTGAGTCTTTTGCCCCAAGAAAACGTTTCCAAGTTGCAATTAATGGCAACTGCTTCATATAACTGAACAATGACTGCAGGGAAACAGGAATTATATATAATATGACTGATGGCACTCTTCTGTATTTAAAGGCTATGAAATCCTACCAACAGCAGTCAATATAACTTGGTCTTCAATCAATTTTAAAACTATACTGCAGTGGCAACCAAAACCATCAGGCTACTTCTATACTGTAGAAATACATGGGTAAGTAGATAACACTATGATATGTTCATTAATGGCAACTGAAGAAAATGAAAAGAGCGTGTTTGAATATTTCTGAAAGTGAATGTAACAGGAAAAATGCCCAAACATTAGGATTTAGAAAAACCGCCAACCCAGGTGTCAATCTTTTTTAGTGTCCAACTATAAAAATATCAGGTTTAGACTTCTTGTTTTGCCCACTTCAGAAATGGAGAGATGAGCTTTAGATCAGTATTTCAGTTCTGGGGTTCAGTGCTGCTCAAGAGAACCAGTCAGGATACTTTGAAGGAGTTGATACTCAATCTGACGTACCATGTATTAGACAGAACTTCACCTTTTTATGTCTTTCAAGGTGTCTGGACTTGTGTCTTCAATGTTGGGAGGTGTCTAATAAATGAGTCTGCATTTTATTCTAATTGGTGAATCACAGTAATTAATAATTTTGTCTTGCTGGGTAATACTAAAAATTACCTCTGTTCATCTACCTCTGTCAAGATATTGTGTTTAATGTAAGCTGTAAAATATTGTGGACATAAAATATAGCCAGTTTATGCGAAGTGCTTAATGCCTCTTTCAGAACTGCACAAAACTTTCTGTGAAGTTCAGTAATAAATCTGTGCTGGTTTTAGCTCCCATTTTAATACATAGAGCACTATTTAATGTGCCCTAAAGGGAAAATCTATCATCCAACTTCCTACATATTAATGCAAAAAGTGGTACTGTAGTCTCTACTGTCCCTAAAAGTGACATAAAAATGAGTGTTCTCTCATGACTAACAAGTGAAATACCAGTATAATGGCTTAATGCACTTTTTCATTCTTTAAGAGTGATTAGATTAATGGAATTAAAAGCACACACTTAGCAGAACAAATTTAATGAAATTTTTGAATCTGGAGTTTCTTCCCAGACATTTTGCTTTCAAAAAATTTAAATACCTTTGCCCAAGATTCAGTATAGAATCAGATGTAGTTCTGTAGCAGAGGTGCCTCTTTTGCCTGAAGTTGCTGTTATGGAGGAAATGGGATTAAATATTTGCTTTCTTGTGTATGTATATTTACAGAGTACATTTCTTCCATCAAAGAAGCCAAACCTCTATCCCTTTTCAGTGCATTTCTTGTCACACTCTCCCCAACTGATCTGTGGCAAAAGAAATCTGATTAAGTGAGAAGGGAGTTCAGCTAACTTTAAAAAATGAAACTTGATCTACTTTGAGGAAAACCTCTGTTAATATTCAAACAGTCAGCACTCGCTTTTCTGGCTGAGATCACACAATTTTTGTTCTCCTTAATTCACTAGCAAAAAGAGGGAAAAGAGTTGAAGGAGTAATATCTAATCTGTTTTTTCATTCCTTCTTGTGAGGAAATAAAGTGAGAAATTAACACTTCTTCATAGTCTCATTGCTATTTCATAAGTAAATATACCTGCCTTCTATCATTTAAAAGTCAAGAGAAGTGCATGGGTCATGCTTTTTGTCAGTGCTTTTAGATTGTAATTCTGCATTGAAATTTGCTGCTGCTGTTTGGTTCTTAGTGGCATTTGCATAGATGCAAAACCAAATTACATCTACATGGAAACATTGTTGTCACATTAAAGAATCAGTGTCAATAAAGCTTTCTATAACAACTGATATTTCTTAAGGCAATAGTTTTCAAATGCATCAAGGATAACACCTTCAAAGTGATTTTTGCATCTTATTGTAATGGTTTGACACTGGCACAATGCCAGTGCCCCCATGAAAATGCAATCTCTCTATTGAATGCTGTGAAATGCAATCAAGAACAGAGCAAAGCAGGCCAAAGCTTAGTAACAGAAAAAAACTTTATTAAGCTACAACTATAAAAGAAAATAAAAGGGAAAAAAAAAACACACATAAAGATCAAAATGAAAACCTTGCAAAGCATTCCTCCTCCCACCACCCAACTCCAACAAACCACAGTGAGACACAATCTGGACCCCAATCAGGTTTCCACCCTGCAGACAATCGATACTCAGCCCCTTTGAGGGAGGCAGGAGTCTCTCCTGTGCCACAGACCCCCCAAGAAAACACACTGCCACATCCTGTGTTTCCATGTTACACATGGCACCGCCCGGAGAAAAAGTTTGCCATGGTGACCCTTCTCCTTTCCATGCGCAGTGCTCTCACCACCAATGCATGGATGGACAGACTGCTTTTAGGATTTTTCCTTTCAAGGATGCCCTGCCAAGAGGGGAAAAAAACAGTTCAGTTTTTCATTTTTTGGGACCACAGTCCAACCCCATTTTCCCCCTGGGGCCAAGGGTCCAAGAACAGAGATCTCTTCTTCTTCTTTGAGGACAGGGGGCACCACCACAAACCCCCTAACTTTCCTCTGTTTGCTCCACTTCTGTCTTTTCCCAGCTGAAGCAGGTCTCTTGGCTCACTGGCATCCTCCTAAAATACAGTCTCTCTTGGAGGAGACAAATTGTTTCAGTTTGTGGCTAACAGGGAAAAAGTCCAGCCAAAAAGCCACTCCTCATCTCCTCCCACCTAGAATTTCTCCTTCTAACATCCCAGGGTCCAAACTGTCTCTCATCCTCTCTTTCAAACTGAGGAGGAGTGACATTTCACAAAGCTTTCATTTCTCAGGAAGTCCGGACTCCCTGGCTGGCTCTCTGCCCAGATTTTCCAGCTCCCACAAGCAACTGGGCACCTTGTGGCCCCCCGCTCTTCTTCTTCCCCGCGGTGAACTGCTGACAAGCCCCGCTGCCTCTCTCTCTCTCTCTCTCTCGACTCAGGGTGGGGAACAGAGACATCCCAGATTTCTCCACCCTTCTACTTGCAGGGGCCAGCCCAGTTCCAGTCCCTCCACCCCTGGGCCCACCTCAGCCAGGCCATGGGCCTTCCCCTCCCCACCCAGCCACGGCCGGGCAGGGGAGAGGCTGCACTGCACGCTGACCAGAACCAAAGAGAGCGAGTTCCCCTGGGAATTCTGCTTTTAACCCCTCTGTGTTCTTAGAGGCGTGTCCACCTTCAATTGGTCAATATCCAAATTGACCTCTTCCTTCCGAGAAAATTCTTTTTCCGTGTCAAACCACAACACTTATATATTTTTAAATACATTCTGTAACTGCAGAAAAATGTAAAATCAGAACCAGTTATGGTTTCTATTCAATTAATGTAGAAGATTGATTTTTTAAATTTATATATATGTCCTATAGCACATTTCTGTAATTAATATCAATCACACTTGAATTACTTAATTCTGCTTTGAATTGTAAAATATAGCTCTACAGAATAGTGACTTTAGAGGTTTTCTCCTTTTAGCCTCTACTGGATGAGGGAAATTATACAGTTTGAGGGGAAAAACATTTTTTAACGTATCTAAGTATATAATACATATGTCTGGTTCAGAAGTGTTGACACTTCTTTCTTGCTCTTTTCAGACAGACATCTGACATTAAGAGAAAATGCATGCTGACATCAGAAACAGAGTGTGATGTTACTGATGCCCTCAGGAATGTAAAGGAGACCTATACAGCACACATACTGTCTGTAAAGCCTGAGAAGATGGATAACTTTGAAGAGCCACCTTTTGCAGCCTCTGAAAAATTTACACCTTATAGCCAGAGTAAGTAGGTTTTCCAATTAAATCTTACTGTAAGTTTATTTTCAGGCTTACTTCTGTTGATTTAAACAAGGCTTAGATTGAGCTGAAAGGTTTTTTTCTATAGATTCCTACAGTAACCCTGCTGATATTGGAAAATAAGATATTCAGGCATAAAGCTTTCCCTGTTGTAGGGGATGGTGTAAGATTTTGGTTACCATTTGTTTCTCACTGCACTGAGTAGACCATTTAGTTAATATTATGTACTAGATGAAGAGACTTGTTTACAATCTAGGCCTTCACTCACTTTTTAAGCTTGTAATAGATTTGAGGAGGGAAGGTATTGGAGGGCAGAAGGAAAGAAGTGCATGTAGTATATAAATGAGGATGTCAGTTTTTTAATTCTAAAAATCTTTGTTTAGCTGTTATTGGAAAACCAGAGATAAAGACTTATTCACAAAAAGGTTCCAAACTGAATGTCATGTTCGAAGATCCACTTACACCATATATGTTTCCTAATGGAAGCTTTCTGAGTATTCAAGATATTTTCCATCATGACCTGGAATACAAACTCTATTACTGGAAAGATCAAAGTTCTGGAAAGGTAAGATTTAACTCTATTTTTTGTTCGGTAATAATTGTTATATTCTGTACAGTTACACAATTTCTGTGCTACCTTCAGAGTTGACACTTGAAATATTTTCTTTTTCCTTTACAGAAAGATGTAACAACAAAAAGCCATAATTTTGAAGTAAGTGTTGACAGTGGAAAGAACTATTGTTTCTATGTCAAGGGAATCATTCCCTCTCGCAGAGAAAATCATAATGGCCAAGAAAGCATGGTGCTCTGTACCAGTGTAGGAAGGAGCATCTTAGATGGTAAGTTTCAAGTAAGATTTGTCACTCAGTCTTTAATATTCTAACAAAAAACCACATCTTTAAATTCTGGTGCCTGCAATGAAATAAACTGTTTACTGTATAAGTTAGAATACACAGTTAGAACATGGAAACTTATGGGAAGAGCTTACTTTAAGTAAGAGTCCACCATCTTTAGTTAGTTGGAGCTGGTTTTAGGGTTTTGCCCAACTGTTTTGGTGAAATTGTCTGAGTTGATGACTGGTGTCTGAGGTTCCAGATCTCATCACTAGCCTTCAGCTTCATTTTTGTTTCCAGTTGTTTTCCTCAGATTCTTCCAATAGCAGGTGCCATAGTAAGTGCTTGAAGGATTAGCTCTCAAACATGGAAGTGCTGTTAACCTGCCTATCCATTTACTTGTAGTATGAACTGATCTTTAGTTATGCCAAAAGCAGATAATGAGAACAAGAGTTTCTTTCTTGTTCCAAGGTCAGAGATTAGCAGATAGACTTCTTTACTGGTAAATAAGTCAGCAAGTGTACGTGAATCAGCCAGCCATTTCAGACTAGCCATTTGGCTATCACTTTCTTCAGTATACAGTCATTAACATTACTTAAATAATATCATGTTGCTGTACTGTATCTTTCTTCTCTCCTGTTAAGAATATTTGCACTCTAGAGAAACTCTTCTAAAATGGCAGATGAACTCAAATTAGCTTTCTTGTACAGAGAATTTACCACAAAAGTGACAAATTGCAATTTCATTAAAATTTAAATAGAAAAATCTTTTCTCGGTGTTTTCTATCCTAGAATAGATTTTCACTTGGACAGAAATAATGTACAGGCAGGGGGAACGGTTTGACTGACTCTTACGGTGTTAGCATGGTACTTCAGTGCACTAAATAAGCTAGATTAAAACCTAAAGTGAACCAGATGAAATAAAGCTTTACTTCAGTTTAATAAATTAATGTTAAAATGTATTTAGTTGACACTGAAGTGGTGACTCCACTTCTGTGAGACTAACATATAGAAAGCATTTTTTCATTTGGTGGAATGAGTGCTAAGAGTTTGTAGCACTGTGGCATTGTGGGTTCTGATAACTGAATCTTGGTTTTTTTTTTTCCCCTACAGAATATGGAGCAGAAGTCTTTATTATCCTAGCAGTGATAGCAGTTGCAGTCATCACTCTTGCCATTGTCCTTCCAGTGGTTCTGTGTAAACGCAAGAAAGCAAAGAAAACAAGAGATGTGAGAGAAAAGGAGCTGCTTAATGGTGTCTAAGGAAAAAGTATTGCAGACACTAGTAGCAGAGCCAAAGCCGAAAAAAAACCCCAACAGCAAAAAAAAAACCTAAATTGGGTAATTGATTGGAGCCTTTTAGGCTCTCTGAAACAGGAATTCTGAAACCCAAACTTTATGTGGATTAGAAGATCCACTAGACAGTACAGATACAAAATCCAGATATCAGGAAGCCCTGTGTCGTTAGCGGCCAGAGGCTGGATGAGCATTCTGGTGATCTGTTACAATCATAGCATGTGCTGAGTTGGAAGAGACCCATTAGGATCATCGAGTCCAAGTCCTAGCCCAGCACAACACCACCCCTGTGCCTGACAGTGCTAACAGCTTCTTGACCTCTGCCAGGCTGCTGCTGTGACCACTTCCCTGGGGAGTCTGTTCCAGTGCCCAAACACCCTCTGGGTGAAGAACCTTTTCCTAAACCTTCCCTGACTCAGCTTCATGCTGGTTTTTTGAGTGCTGTCACTGGCCACGAGAGTGAAGAGATTGTACTGTCCCTCTGCTTCCTTTGGCGAAGTTGTTGAAGTGTCTCCCTTCAGTCTCCTTTTCTCCAGGCTGAACAGACCAAGTGACCTCAGCCACTCCTCATACAGTTTCCTTTCTGGAGCCTTCACCATCTTTGCTACCTTCCTTTGGACCCTCTCTAACAGCTCAATGTCTTTTTTCTATTGTGGCACCCAGAACTGCCCCCAGCCCTTCAGGTGAGGCCACCCCAGCTCCGAGCAGAGCGGGACAATCCCCTCCCTTGCCTGGCTGGCCATGCTGTCCCTGATGTCCCCAGGACAGGGGTGTCCCTCCTGCCAGGCCACTGCTGGCTCCTGTTCAACTTTCCCTTGACCAGGTCCCCCAGGCGCCTTCCTTGGCCCCTTTCTGCTGCCCAGCCTCTCATTCCCCAGTCTGTCTGTACGCCCAGGGCTGCCCCATCCCAGGTGCTGAGCCAGCACTTTCCCTTGTAGAACTTCCTATGGCTGGTGATTGCCTGTCTCTAAATTGCCATGGTCTCTTTGCAGAGAGATTTTTCCTACATTGTTCCCAAGCCCCTTCTATTGTCCTGTCAAACAGGATTCTGAACTAGAGGTACTTTTAACTTGATCAGTGCGGCCTTATTGAGCCAGAAGATTTACGGTACTTGTGAGGGGGGAAAAAGACACTACTTTTGAAAAATAGGTGTCTTACCTAACTAAAAGGAATATTTTTCTGTTTCTATGAAACAAACCCTGTATTTATCTGCCTTTTAACAATATTAACTAGTGAAATAATCTGTTAGTTCAGATGTGACAAAATTGCTACTTTTATTTCTGCACTTCTTGGATAAAATTAACTTGGTCTGTTTATCTTTGGATGTAGACAAAGGTAAACAAACTGAAACTACTGCACTGGCAACTTGTAAGAAACACTATTGAAGCAGGTACTTGCTATTTATCTGAAAAGTATATACAGTTACACTACACTTAGAGTTATATAGACAGAGGAGTCTGATAGTTCCAACTAAGTGTTAGAACAAATACTTTGCAGGCTTTGAGTCAGCAGTAACTCACTTCAGCAAGCACTGAATAGGTAGCAGTATTTACTGCATTTTGAGTATAATTTTTAATTAACAGTTGAAGAAATGGTTGCTATGGTGTAGATTCAAATCATCTTGGTGATGGGATTTTTAGACCTGTTGCTTTGACTTTTTAGTATTTATTTTATAAATGAGAATCTAATTTTTATACTGGTGTTATCTGTTTTTATGATGGTAATTTATACTTTTCTAGTGAAATAAAGGTGACTGGAAACATAGGTCTTTCTTTTCATTTTCAAAACAATGTACAGTATTCACTCCAGAACTAAATTAAATATACATTTAGGAAACTTATTTTAGGATAGCAGTGTAGGCAAGTTGCCACAATCTAACAAGTGTATAAAGCAAACTACCAGGACACCTGCAAGGATAAAACTAGGAGAAGTCACAGTTCACAAACTGGAGGTTTTGAAGAGTCCTGAGTCACATTTCTGCTGTCCATTGACATGAACAATTAGTCAGGGTTTGCATTCACAGCTGCTTCTATTCCCACACTGCTGCCTCTACTTGTGCTTGTGCTACTGATGTTCATTCAAGGCATTGTGGGGCCTGCCACAGAGATGAGAACTGCTAATGATGGTGGTCAGCATACACAAACACAATAACTCAAGAGTTGTAGTTGGAACTAATTGGCTATGGATCTCAACACTTAATACATGTCTTAAAAGAAGATACCTATTGTATTTATGGAAAGGAATACCTTACAAAATTAATATCCCAATCCAACAATTTGTACAGAATTGTATTTTTATTATTTGTCCCTGCTGTGCTACAAATGCCATCTATGTATGGGTTAAAACTCCTGGGAATGTGTAAGTGTGGTTTATAGGGGGTTTTCTCGGGTCTTAGTTCCTCTTTTTATAGAGGGAAGAAAAACACCAGAATTCTCCCCCCAAAACCCTGTTTACTTCATGTTGAGTAATAAATGCTTTATGCATTTTCTGCTGATACAAAAGCCTTGTATGGAGAAGGAATCTTACAACAGCAATCAAAAACATGAGAGCTCGTGGGAGTCAATTTAAAAACATTCCAAAGTTGTCATCATTGCTTCCCTTCCCCGAGGCACTCTGCTTCCTCAGCTTCATTCAGTGCCAGACACACAAAAAGGAAGAGCTAATAGGAAAAGGAAAGCCTGTAATTACAGCATAGCATTTATTAAATTAGACCATGCAGTTGCTTGTCATAAACTACACAGAATGATGCTATAAATCATTCTTCATTACTTAAAGAGATTCTGGGTTTGTTCTGAATATGGGGAGAGGGAAGGAGGGGAGAAGAGATGCCCACAGAAATGCAAACAAGTGCCTTAAATGGCAAAAGAGAGACCCCTGACTGCAGGAGCTCTGGAAGCCTGAAGCACTTCTGTTTCCTAGCTGCAGTATGTTATCATCCAACAATGCTGAGTAACCAGTCACGGGGCTCAGATCCTATTTCAAAGAGGGCGTTTTCTGTTTGTGGAGACAGTTAAGAAAGGGGCTTCTTAATTGCAAACTTCTGTAAATTCTATCCCTTGGGCTGAACCCACGCAAAATGTTTTATGCAGAGACTTTCTCAGAGAATTGTGCTGGGTAGAAGTTGGTACACCAATAAAGGTGTTGTCACTAGGAAGAAAGACTAGGCCTGCACATGTGGCCACTTCAGCACTGTATGGATTTAAGATTAAGCCAGACACACAGGAAATGGATATGAGAAAGGGAAGGCTTTTCCTATGCACCTAAGTTCCCTGCCTCCTCTTCTAAGCAGGTTTCTGTAAACAAGCATGTTCCTACTGATGCTCCCTGTTCCCCTGTTCCACTTAGTTCCATCACCTGAAAAAGGTATCCAGCTATTTCAAGTGGATAAATACATTTGCATAGTTCCCTCACACAGTATTTGTGTCCTGTCCTTGAGCGAGTGAATGTGTAACACTGCTCACTTTAACAAGCCTGCTTTGAAACCACATTCTTCTTCACACAAGCAAATAAAGGCTGTTGCTGTTCTGCTACTTTTCTGTCAGCCCTAATAGCAATACAGACAATAAAATTGCTACCATTACTTAAAATGAACAACTGTAGAGGACTTCATAAGCATATGATGGATATGGCAGCAAACAGCTTTGCTATTTCTAGCAGACTCAGCTTTCCAGTGTGAGAAGGCTGCTGCTGAGAGGCATGTAATGATAAGAAAGTGATTATGAGCTTAACTTGGATCACTAGTGGTGTGGCAACTCAGGACAAAGAGTTTTCTGCATGAAGTGACAATAAACAGCTTTGATGGATTACCCCGTTGGTTCAGTTTTGTAAAGCTGATTATTTTGCAGGTTAGTAGTGATTGCCACATTTCGGAACCTTGTAACACACATTATCAGACTCAAGAGTCAATTGAATAATCATCTAATTACACAGAATTTATCCACATACAACTAACTATGCTTTTTATAGTCTATGTTTGTTCTGGTGTTCATGTTTGAGAATGACAGGAAAAGAACAACCTGCTGGACAGGACAGAAGCAGGAGCTGGTCAGCTGAAAATCCATGGTACTACTCACCACGGCATATGCTCCCTCACAGACTATGCCCAGTAAGTCCCTTACAAAGACAAACTGCCAGAGAGAGCTGCCCTTCCCTTATTTGAGGGTATGTGTCCTCCAAGGCTCTACAGCAGAAATTTTAGCAAAGCTCAGGGCATAAAGATGTACTGCAGATCTCTTTCTTACAACATATAATGAAAAACCTTCCCACCAGTGAGATCCTTCTGCTTCTTCTGGCACAGGCTCTGATTCAACCCACAGAGCCTCTTGCAGCATCCCCCCAGAGAACCCAAAAAGAACATCTTTCCCTGTAACTCCTCAGCCTCTCTAACTGTAGCTGAATTAGCCAAGTTCACAGCAAGATTTCCCTCAGGGGTGGTTTCTTCATGTCAAACCTGCCAGTACCTGGCTATAAACATGCAGCCACCTTGACTGCCTCCAGGGTTTCACAGCCATGCCATCTCAGATGCCCAATTCCAGAGGTTGTGCCTGTTTCTCATCTTGTCAAAAGTGACATATTTGTGTCACTGGCTCTTGTAAGAAGCTTGAAATGCTTCTGCTCCTGACTTCCCCTGGCTCCTTTGTTGATGTTTCCCTTCCTCTCCTACTCATTCCCATGACTTATTTTTCACAAGAGATGAACCTACTGCCTTATTTCTTCAGACAGGTAGGCAGGATCTAATTTTAATAAAGATATAGAATCTGAAAAAATCCATATCCCTTAATCACAATCAAAAATATAATAATAGCATAGAAGCATTGTTTTTTTTACCTTCTACAGCTCCCCTTGGTCAGTATTATTGAGACAGTAACTTCCAGAACATTCACTGGCACTGCTCCAAGCACCTTACTGCACCTAATTACATTTAAGCATAATTTTTTAGTGTCTTGTTTAAAATAGCAATGAAGTTATTAACATGAACTTTACAGTTCCAGATATCATTTATACTCCTTGTTGCATTTTCTTTATTTTTACATTTTCTACCTTATTACTTCAATAAATATTTAAGTAGCAAAGTACTGACATTGTTAATTTAAAAAAAAATTAATTAAAAGAGCCTTAATTAAAACTCACCTTCCTTTCAACAGAGAAATATTTTCCCGGTGAGATCACATGGTAATTTTTAAATTAGTTATTCAGTAACTACACAACTCAAGCAGCTAGAGCACTAGAAGAGCTAGAGTGACAAGTGAGATGTTTAAACCTACTCCAATAGGAAACACTCATTATTCCAGGGAAAATAGTGGGTTTGTGAGTTGAGTTTTTTATTTTAAAGAGTGCATCCTTGATTAACAAAAAACGCTTTCCCTCTCTTGCCTTCATACTTTACCATCCATTCACCCCAAATATGTACATCTCCACAGAGATTTCGCAGCTTTCCGCTTGATTGTTAACACGATCACCTGCAGAGCTCCCCAAGGGCGCCACCAGAGCCGCGCGTCGCTGCGGCGGGGCCGCGCACACCGCACCCGCTGCTCCCTCCCCGCGCAGCCCGTGGGAGCAGCGGCCGGGCACGTCCCGCATCTGCCGCAAGCCATCTCCACAGCGCGAATTCTGCAATCCCTCTCTGGTTTCTGGCCTTCCTGCGCCTAGAAAAGGTGACACCAAGTGGTAAAAAACGGCATAATCGACACATTAACAATCCGACTGTTTCTAAATGACAGTTTGAATCCGATTTCACCAAAATTTGGAGGAAAAGGGCACAAGAAATTTATTAGATCCTCTCTTTTCTAATAATGAAATTCTCTATTTCCTAACCCTATTTTCTAATCATGGAAATGAATAGAGAAACTGGACAGCTCAACAAGATCTGATATTAAGGGCAGGAACAGCTCTCTTCTCCTGAACGCTTCCCATATCCTATTCAGCTTCTCCAGGAATCTTGAACTCCAATATACCCTGTGTTGTCCAATATTCAAACATTGCTGGAAACAAGGCTCCAGTTAACAATTCATCAATACTTACCTATTGTTTGCATGTGGGTATTGAAGCCTGCATAAAACCATACTCCCTTCTGCTGAACAAACATCTTTAGTCTTAGAAACTCAGAAATAGCAGAGAACTGTATTTTCATGCTGACTGTTAAGCTTCTTATAAGACTTTCTTTCCTCAGTATCCTTCAAACAGAAGAGTCCTCTTACTGCCCTTTTAACTCTTAGAGGAACGGACTAAGTACCTTACAGAAAGAACTGTAGTCTTTTAGAAGTACTGGAAAATGTTTTACTACTGCCACAGATGTCATAAATTGAGCTGTAGAAGCCCTTTGAATTATGCTGAAGTACAAGCTACATTTTGAACTATGATAACATGCTATCCAGTGGCAAGGAAAAGAAAGGCATGGGTAGGAATAGCTGGAAGGCAGCTGTGTTTGAAACCTGGGCTATTTTGGGCTGTATGTGCTTTGAGTTCTGCTGAGCCTGTCTTGAAAAAGCAACCCCAAAAACACCTTTTGTAAAAAATGACTTTCCACTCCACAGCCAGTGATAGGCACAAGAAGTCACAACAGGTCCCAGCTGAGAGGCTGTTTTTCTGTACCTGTCTCTCAAGCAGGTCCCTACAGAACAAACTCGGAGACAACAAAATACACGGTGCCTGCAGGAACTGCCACTGCCTGTGAGACATGGCCCCATTCCAGTACCTTCCCTGCCAGCAGCATGAGGCACCCCAGGGCCCGAGGGGCAGCTCACAGAGGTAACACCCTCAGAATGAAAAGAAAGTGCACATCTAGCCTCAAGCAGCATTTCTAAAACTCTCTGCATAGAACTACTGTAAATGCAACTATTTTCATAATTGAAAAAAATTGGAAGGTTTTTTTCTTAATCTAGTTAGCATTGGTGGGCTGAGATTTGACCTTGGGCCGTAATTCCCTACTATCCTCCAAAAAGTTTTTGCACATGGCTCCTGGCTTTTCAGAGAAGTCTTGTTGCAATATATAATATTGCATCCAAGTTTTAAAAAGCCTCTGGCACACATGCTTTACTTTTTAACTACTATTTTTTCCCAGCACATTAACCCCTCTATAGATACTGCACCTTTCAGTGTGTTACCATGTCTATCCCATCAGTTGCTTCTGACAAAGCTGTGTTTAGCTGTTGCTTTTGTGGCAACAGATTCCTGCAGTAAAATACTACAACTAAGTAAATAAATAAACATTGGCTTATTTTGGGGAGCACCTTTACACTTGTCATAACTCACAGTGATTGAAAGTAGTCAATTGGTTTTTAGGACCTACTCGCACTAAACCACTCAGGATAAGGAGATTAAGGGTATATTTGGTTACACAGAATGCCTCTTCAATTGCACACATGGATTGTCCTTCAGAGCAGCCTCCCCGAGAGTTTCAATAATCAACCTTAAAAAATTAGCTTTGATTTCTCCAAACTCTTAAGTCACTTTAGTGGAGAAAATTTCCTTAGTAACATGGGTGAAGTTCCCTATTTCTGCCCAAGTAAACCAGACTCAGCATTTTTTTTTTTTGTTGTTTTTTTTTGTCTAGACAGAATTGGTCTAATTTTTTCCAGTTCTGTTCTATTTTGGTCAGCATCATGTGTAGATGCCACTGGTTTCCTAAAATGAGGGATGGGTGGGAAATAAAGGATATTGGTTTGTGGACAAGCAGAACACAGGGCTGGGCATTACAGCAAATGTGCTCCTTTCACCAGTAAAAGCAATTGTGTTGATCTTCATGGTTCAGGCTTGCCAAAGGTCACTAAGAGAGAGGTTTCTAAGCAGTGTAAGAGAGATTATGATTAAGCCTGGTTTGTGAAAGACATTCCACATAGTAGAGTGTGGAAGTCCAAGTTTCCACACTCTCACATAGTCCAAGTTTCCCTTCTCTCCTGTTTTAAAATGCCAACTGGATGATTATTCTTGCATTGTAGCATTCATTGCAGGATTACTGGCAAACAGGAAAATGTCTTCAGTTTCTCAAGTCAATCCACATGGAATTTGCTTAGGCATATTATTCCTATTAAATCCCTGAATTTACTGTATTTTCCAAACTACTCCCTTAAAACAACTTCTGTCTGTGAAGTTCCAGGCTGCTTGTCACCTGACTCTGCCTTCAAATTCAAGGAAAGAAAATGATGCAGAAGTTCAAGGAAGGCTTTGAAGACAACATTTTTTCTAAGGTTTTTAATATGAAAGACAAGCTGCTTTCATAATAATCTAACTTGGCTATATTTCTGTTTCAAGGTGAACGATAGAATGGTTTGGGTTGAATAAAACGTTTCATCTTGAGTACATGTGACAGGATGAATTTCATCAGAACATACAAACGAACATAGGAATCTGTAATGTGCACAGCCACTCTAAACTTCCCGGTGAAGTTTCAGGCATCACAATAAAAACCTGACTGTGTCCAGACCACTGGCAAGAGCCTGGATCACAACATGTGAAGGGAAAACCAACCCACCTCTTCCTGACACAGTTGCACATCCCTGATTAGTAAAATCAAGGAAGCTCTTTCCATGCTCAGGAAAACATCTGGCTACGTACACCTAATAAAAAAGCAAATAGATTACACATAGAAATAACTGCTCTGAACAGCAGCCTTGTAAGCAGAAATTTGAACTTGCACACTGTTAATTTTTTTGACAGATAAAAGTTGTGGTTTATTTTCTCTATAAAACCTAGAGAAACCCTTTCACCCTACTATTTTTTGCAGCAAGATTTCAGATTATCATTACCATGGATGTTTCTATGGACATCTCACAGTACCAACAACATTAAATTTAAATTTTAATAATGGATTTTTTAACTTTTACCATAATATATCTAAAAATAAATTTATGTATTAAACATCCCCTCCACAACACAGAATTTCCTATTTCCTCCTCTAATTCATCAACCTAATTGAACAACACTTTGATTTGTAAGACTGCATTCTTGTTTGAGACATTTTCCTTCAAAGGGAGGTCTACCCTTTAAGAATACTTTACAATACACTTGTTGCACAACTAATCTCAGTTAAGAAAAAATCTGTACTAGTTAGCATTAGAAAACACTAATCACTCAAAAATCAGTCAATTCAAGCATATATTGGCTGCACTTTTACACTACTGTGTTTCAAGTATCCTGATAGTTGGTATGTCTACCACAACAAAGGAAAACAATTAAAGCATACAAATACAATGAAGGTGGAGAAATATTAACTTATTGTCCTCAAAGTACAAAGATTAAGGAGCACGCACAAGATAGTGATATTATGCTAATCCTATTCAGGCCCTTCTAAAATCAACAAAGAGAAAAGAAGTGGCCAGGAGACAAAGGAGAGAGAGGCCAGGATCACAGAATATTCTGAGCTGGAAGGGTCTCACAAGGATCATTAGAGCCCAGCTCTTAGGTCAATGGCCTGTACATTATTAGCACCACACTACAGCCAACTGAGCCAATCTCAGTGCAGACTTTAAGCAGATTAATGTATCTATAAACCCATTGCTCTAAATACGTGTCTTCAAGAAATGAGCTCTCGTACTTGGTTAAGCCTAAACCAGATGGCAACACCTGGCTGATTCCAGGGCAAATTTTAGACAGCACTGCAGATTTTCAAAGCTGAACACAAAGACAATTAGATCATTGAACAACTTGGCATTTGTTGCATATGCATTTACTGTATTATTACAGAATTCCTAATCACATCATTAAGAAACATAAAAAGCCTAGATATATTTTGTCTTTAGATTTTTTTTTATTATTATTTCAGAGGCACTTAATGTCTTACATTTACATAGCGCCATTTCCCCCTCCAAAACACTTTACAGTATTTACACACAGGAATGTTTCCCACCGTTGAAATGCAGCCATCTGACTATTTCCAGTACCATCTTCAAAGCACCAGCAATTTGAGACTGAAAGTATTCATCAGTATGTTGTCCATTAAGATAGTTCAGAATTCCATTTCATGAACTTCCAATTTGTGCTATTAAAGAAACATAACTAAAATACAGTATCACAGTGCAATTCTGCAACAGAACTGAGACTTCAAACATTTTCATTAGATTTTTTTACAATCCCTTGTTAGATCAAGTCTGTCTCAAACACTTTAATGTAAGGCCTTTTAAGAATTTAATTCTGAAATATCATTTTTTACATATTCTTTATAAGCCTCCCTTACAATCAAGCAGAGAAGAATATTTTTTTTTTCCTTCCAGTATGTTTAGAAACACCAAATCCTGGCCCTAAGGAGACACCAGCATCCTCAGTTTCAACAAACTTCATGGCACCTAAAGGCAAACATATTCCTCCTTGGTTTTGGAGATGGATTTGTTTGTTTGCTTGTTGTTAGTTTTAGAAATAAATACAAGATTACACAAAATTCTGTTACATTCAGTAAAATTCTAAAGTACAATTGGGATAGGCTGCTGGGGGCAATGTAAGTGTGCTGTGTATGGTTTTAGTTGTTAGGATTAAAAACACATTAAAGTATCCCAAGTTCACTATTCCACTGCAAAAGACTGCCCTAATCACAAAGATCATAGCAACTTTCTCAGTTTCAAGAACTTTGTCTTTCAAAAAGGCTACTAAAACATCCCTTCCAAGAGAAGAAACTGCATTTGTGCTGAGAACTCCAATCAAAAAAAAAAACCCTAAACCAAAACACCATCCCACACCAACCTATCTGGCATCTCTATTTCCACGGTTACATTTGGAAAAAAAATTACGACCTCAACAGAGCATGCTGCTACCTGCTATGTTATGGCTGATGTGAGAACCTGAACAAACAGAACCAAGAGATTAGTGAAATCAGGCACCTATCTGCCTTCCTGTAAAACAAGCACAAAAGTTATTCTGGTACCTTATTCTCTTGAATATGCTGTACTTCAGAGAGAAGCTTTATGATCTTCATTGATGCATTATATTCAGATTCTACTGTAATTGCTAGATTCTTGTACCAGGATAGCTGTTTGCATTTGAGTACTCTGAAAGAATACTGACAGGTAGGGGCAGGAACTACGATAAAAGGAAAAATATTAACAGGTAGCAATTTCAACATGAAAGAAATTTACTAATCAAACTGGGTAAAAATTAACAGACAGCAGTGCATCCAAGTACATATTCATTTTACAAAAAGTAGGGGCTTTTTAAAATCTAAACCCTTGATAAAAGATGCACAAAGTACAGATGTATTGCATATTTTATGCATGCCTTCATGTAGTGCATTCCTATATTACATCTTACATGGAACACTAAAAAACTACTAGACCTTCACTGTAACATGCGTATTGTAATTTTGTTTTAAAGCCTAAACAGCAATTCAGTTTGAATTATACTTTCCTATTCCCTGATCAAAAAATACACCTTGCTGCATTTATGCTTGGCAAAGTCAAACGACAACCACAGTAATCATTTGTATGGAAAAAACAATTACAGTAAACCATTTTAAGAGTTTGGTTCCTTTGAGGGGATTTGGAAGCTGGAACAGGAAAACCAGCAAGGACTGGAGATCCTTACAAAACACAGAATCACCAGTAAACAATTTGTATTGGAAATCAAGAAACATCATGACAATAAAAGAATAAACATGAAGACTGAAAGCATTGTTTGAGGCTTCACAGTCCAGAAGACCAGAGAGCACCATTATCACTTGCTTTCAAATTTAGACGTGCAGGACAGCTAAAACTATAAGATCATCACATTTTTTGTAAGAGGGAGAAAAGGAGGAATGTGGAAAAAGTAACTGCTGTGTTATAGGACTAAACACAGGACAACTGTCTGCTATTTCACAAATTAACATTTTTGAGCCCATTATAACCTCTACTGATTTGATGAATGACTGGACCCACATTCTTTTCTCTGCTCCCTCTTGTGAGAGTAATTCATTTCTTCAGAGCTAAAAACATTCACGAGCTTCTTTGATACAGGGATCATCACTTTTCTTTCCCTCCTCTTTTTTCTTGTGGGTCGGCCCTTTCCTCCCTCAACCTCCTCTCAACTCTTCATTACCACAATACTTCTCTGACAGAAGAAGGACAGGTGGGCTAGAGGATGGATGAAGCTTTTGCTAAACTGGGAGAGAATGGGAGCTGAGCTGCAGAGAGAACTGCATGGACAGACAGATGTTAAAGATGAATCCAAATCCCAGCATATAACAACCTTTTTTTTTTTTTTTTAAACACCAGAAGGAATTGTTTTGTCTTTTAGTTTCAGTTCATCCTTTTCCAGCAAGGGCACATTGGCTACATCACAAGGCTTGGACAAGGAAAAGGCTCTTTCAATTGAACAGGGCACAGATCTGAAGATGGGACAATGTCCTGCACTGTGTGAGATCTCTCTGAAACATGCATAGAACAGAGCAAAAATCCAAGACTGCTTTGCAGGAACAAGAGAGGTAGCAACCCTAATTTTAACAGGGTTTTTCACCGAAGGGAAAGAAGGTCTACAAAAGTCAAATCAGCCGATTTCAAATGGTTTGCATCCCAGGATGAATCAGGTTACACTAATTTAAGCCCAATTTAATTTAGGCAGGTTTTTAAACCACAAGAATAAGGACATTCTTAGTACATATCAATAATTACACCAACATATACACAATTAGCAATATCCTACATAATAGTAAATGCTTAACAAGCTGAGTAATTCTATAGTACATTGTCTGACATTCTACGTATGTCCTGTAATCATCAATCTCTAGCAGTTCAGTTCATGACTTTAAGATCCAAATTCAACTGTGTCTTCAGTTATTTTCTTGAACTCATAGTTTCCTCGGCCATCCATATGCAAGTAGAACTGAAAAAAAACCAAAATATGTTATTAATTAAAAATTACCAGCTCTGTAAAGACCTAAATAAATTATATTTGAAGTACTTTTTTACATCTTTAAAAAACATTTAAAAAGTTCTAGAAAAATCTTAAACTCAGAGGGTAAGCTGCTCCCACCTCACACATCATTAAATTCACCTGCCTCTGTAAAAATGTCAAATTACATTTTTGCATATCATACACGAGTCCGCTAATAGCCACATCTAGACTTAACGCTGTTCTCTTGGGTTTTGTGTCAATATACTTAGGGCACAGATTGATCCCCCTGTATGAATTCAGTATTTTTATCCGCAGGTACAGTCTGTCTGCATAAAAAAAACCAGTAAAATCTTACTTTGCAATAAGAAAGTCCATGTCTCAGAGACATTTTTTTAAAGCATAAATGTATTAGATATAATGAAAGCAAAAAAACCCATGCTGTTTACTGAATTCTAGTTCAAGGATTTTTTTGAGTCTAAGAAAGACTTAAGCAAGCCTCTCAAACTTTATAGATACATTTAAAATTTTGGGATAGCATTTCATAACTGAAAGCATAAGAATATTTCAAAAAGTAAAATGAGATGATGAAAAGTAAAACCTTATAAAAACCCAAACAGAACATGACCTATTAGGATGTAAAATGATAACACCTCGAATCACCAAGTCCATTTCACACAGTCAGTCAACAAAACCCAGAAATATTCTTAATAAAGCTAAGATTACATACATCATGATGCTTCCAGAGTGATTTCCTGTGAGAAACAGTGAAGAGAGTGATGCCAACCTATATGACAAAAATACCCACAAAACAGTTAATTTTTCTCATGGCTAAGGTTATCAGTTTTTCAGTATTGTATCAGATGAAGATCTTAAATTCATAACCACAAATTTCCAGACTATTATTAACACTATACATATATAGCTTTTATTACAAGATTTTGCAGGGCAGGGTGGGGAGGGAAGCAGTTAGGAGGGATTTATCATTTTTTATTGATTTCACTATCCTTTTACTCCTAAAGATTTGTCAAACATAAAATTAACTGAGTAAAAGAGGCAAGGCAGGAGGCAGGTAAAACAATAAAGCTGGTGAATAAAGGAATTTTAACAACAAAAATATCCCAAACCCACAAAAGCAGTAATCAATTACACACTTAAGAGTGACAATTTAAAGTGAATAACTTTCCTTTGTTTCCTTTCAACCTAGCCTACTATTCATCTCCAACAGTAGGAGCAAGGACAAAATTACTCTGATGATAAATCAAGATAACATTTTTTCTTTCTGCAAGGACAGCCTAACCAGGAATTCTATTTTTTCAGCAACACGCACTAGCCACTTGGCAAGCACAAATGAATATTCGTGTTAATAGAATAAGAAGCATATTAAAAATAGACTTTAAAAACTGTCAGGGTATTGATACCAATATGGTAAAATCAATTCATTAAATAATGCTTTTTCTTCTGCAGAGTCCTCACCTAATGTTCATTCACTACTCCAGAGGGCTCCTTCAGTTTCAAGCACAAATTTCAGTGGATGCACAGCTTTGCTCCTTTATCATTCTGGAATACTGCTACTTAGTAACTAATGTCATTTCAAGCCCTTTCCTTTCCCAGACTAGGGTGTGAAATTTCACCTTACTGATTTCACATGGCACTACAGAGATTTGAAATGGTGAGTTTAAGAGGACAAGGAAACACAAAGCAATAATTAGCTTCATCATATCTTCCTTGAGTGCTTGGCATCTCATATTTCAAAATAGATGGAAATGTCAACTTCCAACATTTTACTTCTGTTGCCCTGCCCAAAAGAAGCCTTTTGAACAAGAAAGCATTCTACAATTTTAGATTATTTGGTCCTAACTTGACATTCTAACACTCTATCTGGAGAAGTAAGGTTATTTAGCAATTAGTAAGAGTTCTCTGTATATCATAGAGAATAAATGCACATCTAAATTATCCTGGGACTACAAAATAATTAGTGAATTCTAGTGTGCATAAAGTTGTATGCCCCTCTAAGCTTTTTTCCAGATTAAAAAAAAAAAAATTTTAGTGTGCACTAAGTGTAAGGAAGAGTGAACCTTGTACTATTTTACATTTCTTGTTACTGTACAGAGAGATAATTCCAGAAACAAAGAGCTCACCTTTCGGCAGTGGCTGTAAATGTAGCCCTCTACATCCACACTGACAGCACTCGTGCACTCATCCAGAATTGCAAACTGGGGCTTATGATAGAACAGCCTTGCCATCTGGAATGCACACAAAAAAAAAGGGATACTGTGTATACAGAACTACCAGCAATGGTGCAGTGTTAGAAGTTAAACTAAGAATTAGTGTCCAAAAATCTACTATGGAAAGGGAATTAAGTTGGTACTCACTGAAATCTGAAAATCCAAAAGCTGCACATTATCTTATACTTTTTTTATTCAATTATTTTAGAAATTCTGTTTATACAATGAAAGCACACAAGACATGGTGAAGGGATGTTTAAAAACCAATATTTCCTTTTAAATTTTGAGTACAAACACCCCTATTTTCAGTTGTTCTCTCAGTATTTAGGTATTTCACATTTTTGGGTGTTTCTTTTAAGTCAAATACTAATATTTAATAAATAAAAATAGCTTTAAGTTCAGATTTTATTTTTTGGTCATGTTCTGCATTTGTTAAGCATTTATGCTTTTGAGACATACTGCCATTCTCTGTTTTTCTCCCCCGCTGAGTACATCCATCCAGTCCTGAACACTATCCCAGCCTCCTTCACGTTCCAGGATTTGACCCAGCTGGACATTATCCAAGTACTCCTTCAGCACCTTTTACGGAAACAGGAATGACAAATATAAAAAGCTATAAAGGATTACACCATAACATTATCAACCCTGGTAAATATTAGAGTCCTATTAAATGCAGTGCTTTTCATAGCAGTTTCAGTATTTCTGAGTTGGAAGCATTACTCATCCTGAGCAAGACCAAGGGTTAATTATCATTACCTGGTCAGAAATCCCTTTCTTTTTCTGATCTTCCAAAGTATCTGGATATATAACTTGATCTCTGAGCGTTCCAAGAGTCATGTATGGTCTCTGAGATACAATTAGAATCAAAAAGATATGTCAAATATTTCTTAACATAGTCAAAGTACAAAGAAAGAGAACATTATTGTCCAGTAAAGTACTTGGTCTCACCTGAGGAACATAGAATAACTTTCCTCTTACAGGTTTCGTTAAACGCCCACCAAACAAAGGCCACAACTGCAAAAGGAAAAAGATTAAAACTTGACAAAAACGTCCAATCACAAACATGCTTTGCATCCTCCCCTGTTTGTTTTATAAAGTTCCCTTACCTCACCAAGAACACGGAACAGGGAGCTCTTCCCACACCCATTTGGCCCACAAATCAGCACATTTGCACCAGATCGAACCTAAAATTGCAAAGCCAGCACATAAAATGGCAGTGAGAAAGTATTGCTGAAAGTTTCTACAAGCAATAAGACAATCTAGTATCATCATATGCTTCTACACTACTTTCTGATATTAAAATGAGTAATTTCCAGCAAGATTCAGGGTTTTTTTCCAACTGGTTTAGCACCAACTGCAGCTGGAAGAAAATGCACTTATAACAATACAAACTTTTTTGGGTAAAATAGCTTATTGCCTCTTTTTTTTTTTTTAACTAACATGACAAATTGCTTGCACTTCTCTTATAAATTGGATGACCTTTGAAGCTATCAATTTCCCTTGAAATTTTATATTACTATTGTTCCCTATGATACTAAAAAAACTTACCTCAAAGTTAAGGTCTTCAATCAAAACATCTCCATTAGGTGTCACCAATGGAACATGATCAAACCTGTATGTATTGCAAAATTAAAAAAGAAAAAACTACAGTTGTCTAAAAAAAGCTAATACTGTGTGTTCACTTGAGAGATTTAAGGCACTTGGAAACACCTCACCAGTACTTCATTCACTCTCCCAGTTTCCAACTATAAACAGCTAAGGAAGTTCTTGAAACCCTAGCTTTAAACATCTACAAGCTTGGTTTTATCCCCTGAATTTGTTTTTTGAATCCTTCTAAGCGTTTGGTCTCCAAAACATCTTGTGGATATAAACTTACATTTAATGATGCATGGCATTTTAAACCTAGCAGTGAAGGGTATCTCACTAGTTCTACAACATGCAATGAATGACTTCTCTGCTCACCTCCCCCTTGCCTTTTTTTTAATGAATTAAAATAGCTATATCACCTATTTTCCCCCTTCCTTCCTGTCTTTCCCCTCTACTTCCTCTGCTTTCCACACTGTCCAAATTATCTGATCTTTTAACAGGCTGCATTTTATGCTTTTAAGTACCAGTACTATGTCAATGCCACATTCCTCATACTGCAAAGAATGTAGGAACATCATGTACAAGTACATCAACAAAATTTCTAAGCATGCAGAACTAAGAGCAAGTACTTTGTAAATGAACCTGATTTTTACAGTTGAATTATATAATGGAATAAAATCCATAACTAACATATTTCTAAGAGGAGACAAGATGGTCTGAGAAGTCATATTCTAAAGGACAGTAAGAATGTTACCAAAAACCCCAAGTCCAGAGAGCAGAGTATGTCTTCTGGTAATATGAGAGGATAAGAATTGGCTTACAGAACAGAAATTCTGAGTGGGTGTGAGGTGGAATTACTAATAAATAAAGTTCAACAGGAACTACAAATTGTAATAATGGGTATTCAGACCTCTATTAATGGTCGCAGAGAGAAAGACTTAAAAAAGTCTACATTAAAAATATTGAACTTGTGGAAACTTCACAAACATACTTGATAAGGTTATCACTGTTGATAATTTCTCCAGATCCAGGTATCAAAGACAAAGGTTGCTTTTTATCTCCATCTTAAATAAAGAAAAATGTATTAGTGACTGAAATGCTACACACAGATGAGATATTGCATATTATATCACATTTACCTTTTTCTTGTGATATCATTGTACGCTGATATTTGCCACTGTTCAAGTCCTTCAGAACCTGCATTAATTCTGTGATTCGAGCTGTGAAACTTAAATAAAGAAAAATCATGCACAGAAGGTCTAATAAGCACTCTGTCAAACTGATAAAATGACAAAGTTATTCAACCCAGCACAGAAGCAGAATGTTTACATTTTAGAGTTGCACCAGGCTGTCTAATATGCACCATATTTTAAAAGTTCCTTTTCCTTTTTTTGTAATAGCCAAATTTTACTTCTTACAATGTAAAAAAAAGTTTGGTAAATAATCAATACATAATTGATTTAAGTGCATTTGACAAGGTTTCAACTATACATTAGAACTCCATGCTTGTACTATCAAGATGTGAAATTTCTGGTGGACATAATTAGCACATCTTCAGATGCATTTTCACCATAAAATGTTTTTAATTACTGAATTTTTAGCATGCTGCAAGGAACAAAACACATAAGCTCATTTTCATTCTACTATCAGTTTCTGAAATTGAGATGAGAAAGATTCTTACAATTAATCTTACCCAGCCAATCTTGTCATTTCACGGCCTGCTAAGACTATTCTGCCCAAAGCTTGAGACATTCTCAGTAACATTCTTCCACTTTGGTAGTAATCCTAGAGTAGAAGAAAGTTTCTTTACATGGACTAACAAAATTTAAGATCTAGAGGTTGTTTTAATTCTGGTCTATTTACCTCCAAAAGTTCTGCATGAGTGCTATTCTGATGACGGGGATCAGACAGGTTCAAAAATGGACGACTAACAACCAGGTAGCCAACCACAGTGGCAAGGTCTGCAGTTTAAGAAGAAATATCAAGCTGCACATTAATTGAAACAGTAAGAAAAAAAGACTTCTTATGTAAAAAGTTTGTTTTGTTATTTATAGGAATCCATTAGCACTTGACACACACTTACATTTGGCAATGATAGTGTCAATGAAACCCATAGAGAACCGGAACAGGATGAAATTATGCAAGTGTTCCACCTGGTAAGTTACAGAAGAAAGAAGTTCAAACTACCAGTACCTGCTTTATTATCTTTTATTAGACATTTGGTTCAAAAAGTTATTTTTCAGTATTTCAGTTACATTAACATGCCTCTAAGAGTGGTAAGCACTGCACAAGAGTCCCTGCTGGCAAAGACTTGCATTTGTGATCAAAACAACCTACACATGAAACTCAACAGTGAGAACAATAATTGTGGTGGATGACAAAGGTAAGTGGCAAGAGAAAGGCCATTCTAACAGAAACTACTGTTCTGCTTATAGCCTACCAACTAATTTTTTAATCAAATGAAAGTAGCTGCAAAAACATCAAGCCACTGTAAGGCAATTTTTATGAATACATGTCATGAATCATCACTATAGAATTAATTAGGTTTTGCTTAAAATATTTTAAGAAATAAAAGAGGCTTACCAGCTTACGGAAAGTCTTGTGAATAGTCTGTTTTTCTCTCAAGTTTCCATTATAAAAAGCAATTTCCTCACTAAAAATAAACAAAAAAAATGCAACTTTATTTTGTTAAAGACAGTTTTTGAAAAAAGTCAGCCATAAAATATGAATACAGCACTTTCAGTTACTTTATGAAATAATAGTTTGTACTTTTTCACAACAGTAGAACACAGAATTATTTATACCGCACGTAGTCTTGACTATGGAATATAATGCACATACAAATTACTTTACAGTACATAAAGATGCAGACACTTGGCTCAGACCTGATAGCATCCTACTTCCCAAGTATATTTTAACACACAAGTTCCACTTACCCCACAGTATAGTCACTTATATCTCAGCAGCCAAGCAAGTGCATACCTGTTTGTAATGAGCCGTGAGTTGACGTATCTGTACTCCCCTTCATACTTTTGTTCTACAATAGTCATCTTGCCAATTGGTCTCCTTAAACGTGTAAGGAAAAACCCTGAAATAATCAAGTACGCCATCATGCTAGCTGGACCCTGTGAATATCAAAAAAGAATAAAAGCTTAGGTGGTCTCAAATGACAGTATCTATATCCAAAGTGCCCAGAAAGCATGAATCCCTTAGTTCTCACCTCCTATGTGTCTATGTTGCCAGTTCAATTACATTTGCAATTCTCATCATGTCACCTTCTTTGGTATTGTAGATACTACTTCACTATTTTTACTAATTCTCTGTCCCTAGATGTCCTTCCCACCCCAGCCTTCTATTCAGGTTTTTATCACCACTCAGTGTGACCTGTCCCCTACTGTCCTAGTTTATTTCATTAATGATTTACTGGGACCCTCTCATTTTTTTCCCCTCCTTTCCGCCTCCTTCTTTTTCTTTACATTTGCTGAAGTGTCACACAGCAATCAATATTTTACTCTCTTTGTCTGCTATACACGTTTCCTGGTCTCTCAAGCAGTCCTGGATCCTAAGTTCCCCTAGATGAAGGACAGATGATTAAATACCACGGAAGCATGGAATGGCATAAACTGAATTTGGCATAAACCACAGAAAGTAACTACTACAGAGAGCAGAACAAAGACATCTGAGACAGACAGTTACCAAGGTTCAGTTAAGCCTTACTGTCTCAACAAAACTTGCACCATATGTCACCCATAGCTACACCTTTTCAACTCTTGAACATTTTTGGTAATGCATCATTTCACTGATTTGAAGAATTAATTCTGCAATTATTCGGCTTATCAAGTCTTACAGCTCAATGCAAGAAATGGTTCCCCCTCACAGAGGCTGCACAGAAAACTTGTTTTCACCTTTAAATTAATACAAGACATAAACAGTTAAAAGGGTATTGCACTAAATAGGATTTCCAAATAACTACTAGAAGAAAATAAAGAACTTTCTTGGTCCTTCGCATTGTTGATCAAATGCCTGAAAATACTGGTTTTTATTTTGCTTGCCTCAAAATAGAGGGCACCAAAGCACAGAAAACATTAGGTGTAAATGCCTGTTTTTAGTATAGCCCTTCAAATCATTTAGGAATCCGCAACTACCACCTAGAGTTTTCCTCAGATTCCAAACAGGTACAAGGCTAAAACCAAAGAAGGAAAAAGTGCTTATAGTTCTATAAAAAAACACTCAATTTACCTGTGCTCCTATTGCACTTGTTAGCTTGAAGATGTACAAAACTATATCCAAGAAGGGCTGTAAGAAGCATAGGAAAAAAGCCTTAAAACACAAACACAAAACTAATATAAAACAGCCCAGAAGCCATGTACCACCCCAAAAACAGTTACAGCTCTGTACTACAATACTGGCAAGTTAATTATACAAACTAAAAGCTAAGACAAAAGGATTCTCAGCCACATGACTTTTTCCTGAAAACACTGGCTCTAGAATTGAGCATAAAAACATCATGATCATCAAATACATACCATATGAAAAGAGTACTTTGCTATTTTAGGTCTGTAATGACAGTCTGCTCACTTATCAAAGGTGGACTAGAACCCATAAAAATTTAACTGAAGTAATTATGAGAAATACTGAAAGAATAGTTAATGCCTATTTTTGGCTACATCCCTGATAGGAGAACTATACCAAAGTTCTATAACCTCCCTCAGTAAGCTAAAACAGCTGAATTACAGGTTTTGTAGTCAGAAGGTTTTGAACAAAGTAACTTGTAGTTTACTTATACTCAGCTTGCATGAAACAAATAGCATCAAAAAAATTTAATCTAAAAATGTCAACGGTATTCTTATTCACAACCCAATCACCTTAAAATTCATACCAGAAAGAGGGAAAAGCTTATTCAACCACACCTTCCTACACACAAAAATATTTGTGTAACTGAGAGCCAGCCATTGCTTTTCTCCTGAAAACTATCTACCTGAGAGAGCAAAGTCATCACTGTTCATCTGCAAAAGAATGCTGTATGTTCTTTAAAGAAAATTTAATACAAATTATAACAACTCACAACAGTGCTTTGGTTATGAAAGCCACAAAGAGTGTGAAAAAATCTAGCATCATAAACAATTTTTTTAGTACCATACTCCAAGCAATCCACCTACAAATGCATGTAATTGTTGCGAGCTGACATCCCCATCTTAAATGTCTACAGCTACTACTCAAAGTTGTCTCTCAAAAGACTTACCTTGCTAAGGTTTGAGTACAGGTCCACTACACTATTACAGAATTTTTCCACATCCTGTGTAAGGAGTTGATCTGGATTAGCTATTCTGTTGTCCAGATTTCCCATTTTGTAGTATGTATAAGCTCTGAAACAAAAGAATTGCTAAGTGGCAGGAAAAAAAAAATCATTACCTGGGATCTGAAATAACTGGAACACCCTTGCTTCATACAACTGAGATGCTAAGTAGGGCAAACATTACTGTATGGAATCAACATAGCTTGTGCTTTTACCTGACTAAATCCACATTAAATGCTGCAGGATTGTTTAGGCATTTAGGCTCCAGGATGTCTGAGCTGAAGCTCAGGCTCATGCTGTGCTACTATTGAACTTAGAAAACCCTCACACATTCTACTATAGCACATCTGACAACCAAAATTCAGTACAGAAGACAGTACTCAAGCTTACACATCCAATTCAGTCCTCACCATATGAAGGCACCTGAAGTACTTTGGAATCTGACCCAATCATGGAAGTGCATTTTGTCCCCCAGTTGAGCCAACTTCACTGTCTTTGTAACTATGGCATATAGAACCTGGATAAGCCACTCATCCTCAACTGCAAGTTAGTTGCAACCTTCTTAATATGTATTTAAAATTACTTGAATCAACTTCTAAAATCTGTAGACAAGGTGTTACTTACTTAAGATATTCTTCATAGAGATATCTGGTAAGTCTTACTCGGAAGCAGAGTTTCAGCTCATTTAGACCATACTTTAGGAAGTTATTTACTAAAGAGATCTAAAATAAGAGACAACAATATTTAACTAACAAGAGCAAATATACTTGGATCAATTTGCCGTATAAATTGTGTAAACACTTACAAACAGAACAATTCTCCCCTTAAAGTTAAGACTGTCACAAACACACCTAAGACCAATCAGGCAGTATCTACAGGACCACTGCTTAGGTTTCTGTCTCCAGGTCCCAGTAGACCTCACCACTTAAGATAAAATACATTTGTATTATACATTTTCAGCTCTTCTCGTAAGCTCTAGAAAAGAGCCACCACTTTACAAACACTGCCTTAAATGTGTCAACTAGTTTTAAAGTTTATTGCAAACCAGACAGCAATAATTATTTCTAACTGGTGCAGCTCAGAGTTGTCAAATAGCTGAAGGAAAGTTAAAAGTGTGGAAGAAAGCATAACAAATCTGTGAAAAATGTAAGGAATATAAAAATTAAAGTCTACAAAAAAATCTTCATCTTCAATGGTGCCAAAAGAATCCCAAACCTATAGTCAAAATTGCCAGCAACAAAACTAACCTGAAAACTCAAACATAGCTGTTAAAAAACAGCTGCTACTAATAAGGAAATATGTTGATAAAGTCTCCCACACACCGGAGCCAGAAAATTAAATGCACTTTCATACCGATCTGTATGTGAAACAACTAATTTCCATAGGTTTTAAGATGTGTATGTGAATGTGTATGTGAAACAACTAATTTCCATAGGTTTTAAGACACTCCTTTTAAGAGACCTTTTCTTCAAAATTTTAATTTACATTTAGAACTAATAGGTCAGCACAAGAAAAGCACTTACAGCAGGCATTGCAGCAATGAAGTTGAACAAGTATTTCTTGAAATCTTTTCTGCTGCGGCCAATGATAGCACTGTAAATGACCACCAGCTAAGAGTCAGTTACAAGAGAAATAACGAAGTACAAACTTAAGTGGATAAATTCCCAGGGGACTACACAGAGGGGGAAAAAAAAATCATCATGGAAACCTGTAGCATCAGCTGTAGGATCCAGTCTGACACACTCCTGTAAGCTAAGTGGCAAGTGGCAGACTGAGCAGTTATCTCCTATCTGCTGCTCTGTAAATGCCCACATTAAAGGCTCAAAAATTCATGGTCACAGAAGACCAGTTCTTTCCCTTCTCTGTTTTCACAGATTCTCACAAGAGAAACAAAGCAGTCTTTCCATTCTACAAAGCACGAAATGTCTCTCCTCAAACACAGTATCATTTTGAATTCACAGTTCAAGACACATTGTGATTTGCTTAAATTAGCAACAAGACCAGCAATAATCAGAGGTCTAAAAACCACTTTCTAAAATATTAAGACTGAAAGCATTGTTTTAATAAATCTAAAGAGTAAACAGCTCAGTGGGAAGAAATAAAAGTCCTAATAGCCATACACCATGTCTTAGACTTAAGACATATAACCACTATTATGTACCTTATTGAACATTCAGATCAACAAGATTTAGAGTCTTCAGTGTACAAAATGTTACCAAATGAATATTTAATAAATAGTTTAAAAATATTAATTTAATAAAATAATTTTATTGATGAACAAAAATAATTTAATATATTTACCAAAATATAGTGGTCCCTTCCCAAATAGCAACTACACCAGTTTTCCAACAGTTTTAAACAAGCAAGCTATAAAATATCTGACTATGTATTCTGATAGACAACTTTTCCTGTTAAACACATGAGAGAATGTTTAAAAATAACAAACGCATAGGTACCTTTCAATGACTGTTCCATTTTGAATCATCCAAATATCACAGTAAGTTCGGACTACCAGCATCACAGCAATAAGCAGCAAATAACCTGTCTAGTACAACCACACAAATGTAACAGTTAAATAATGACTAAAATTCACCAATTTTTCAGTAACTCATCCAGCTGTATCTAACAGAAAATACTACCCTGCTGCCCTAGCTAATGTAATATTTACATACTTTGCTGGAAACACATTAATGTACAATACCTTAAATAAAGTACTGAACTACATTTTTATGGTGAAAGTTTGCCTTTTAAAGAGCTGTATTTGGTTGATACATATACTGGACACACATTATAAGATGGAGAATTGCAGAAATAAAGAAGTTACTGCTATTCTGAGACACCTTTCTGCCATAAGGTTGCAAGAGACCTCTGAACATCATCTACGTCAACTCCCTACTCAGAAAAGGGCCACTAGTAACCAGTCTCCAGTCAGACCAACAGTGAAGACAGTTTTCCATACATTTCACTGTTCAGTCACCCAGCCAATTCAGTTTGGCTGTCAGTGTATTAAGGGAGACATGATATCAAAGTATTCTATGTCCTCTGTTCTTCACTTATCCATAAACACAGTCAGTTCTCTCATCACTGAAAGCAATCAGGTTAGCAAGGCATGATCTACCACTGGTAAATCCAGGCTGCTTGCAATCACTTTTTTGTCCCTTGTGTGACCAGAGTTAGCTTACAGTCTAAAACAGAAGTTTTTCTCACAGTCCTGCCTGGAATATGGTCAGGCTGACCAGTAAACTTGTTTTCCTACATGAGAGAAAGGTTTGAGTTTTTATGGGATTATCTGTAACCTCTTCTAATGGCCCTGACCTTTTGAAGCTGATAAAGGCTAGCTGTGTGAGCTTCCATCCATGCTTCTACCTTCTATGCGCCTCCTTTTTGTAGCCAAGCTACTGAAGGTCCCCATTCTACACTCTGGACATCACAATTCACTGCTCTTGTGCCTGATGTACATTTAAGTTCTTACATTTCATTGCTTAAGTTCTGAGCTCAACTAATGCTTTGGATCTTTTTTCTTTTAGAAGTGCCCTGGAAAGCCTGAGAAGGATGGAGGCATTGATTTCTACAGTGAGTAGCTTTCCTGAAATGATGCTGAAGAGAATTTTTGAGAAATTCATTTTCTAATACAGGTCGGCCTAGATGCAAGTTACTAAACCAAAATAATGAATAAACTGCATCCTATTTAAAGACAGGAAGCACACAGAAGGAGAAGTGTACTGCCTTGTAAAAGATAAACCCAGATGCCCTTTTAAAAGTTATGCTACAACAGTAGTTACCAGCTGACAATAAATGGCTTATCTTGTAATTGAAAACAGAACCTTTAGTGATACAACAACTGAGCATAACGTAGACTTTTATATTATTACACTGCTATTTTAAAATACACAGTGCAATTTAGTCCTATTTAAATAATGTATATGCAGTTGTTTAAATTCTGATGTAATTTCAAGACACTTGACTCCAGCCTAATTTCTTTATTTATTACTGCAGGCAATGCTTACCTCTTTGCAAAGTGTTCTAGGGACCATTATTTTCAGGATTCGACATATTCGTGCAATAAACACTCTGTCCACCATTGCTCGCTCCTTCTTTCCCTCTTTCTGCTGCACACAGAACAGAACAAGAAAAGTGAGAATTTTTTGTATTAGTGAACCATTGATCTGATATTTGCTCTACCCAAGTCATTTACAGCTACCATCCTTCTGCAGAATTTGCAGTATTTCCCACCAACTTAAGACTTGTTCAGACAAGTTAAATAAGGAATTGGGAACTATCAAAACAAACTGCAATAGGAAGTAACTGCTACAGTATAAAATATTTTTTATTTAAATTCTGTGTTAAAGATGATAAACAAACAATACAGACCAAAGCACTAAAGTACATCCCAGTGCAAGTTGTAATGCAAACATCTCTTAACATTGCTTGTCTCTAAAGGACACCATTAGCCAGTATTTTTAAAAATGCCTTCCATTATTTGTCCAGACAATCAATGGTTTAAGCTCTTTGACTGTACAGCCCAAACTTGCTTCAAGTAAACCAGAATTTTTATTGCTTTACTTCTACAAAATGGTGCAACACACTCCTGCTTAGGTATATCTATAAGTCTTAAAAACCCTCCCATGCTGTACCCAAACACCTTTTATTTGAGTCAGTTTCATTTGTTCACTCCATATAATCCTATCTTCTGTCCTGACTAACCTGAATACTTTTTAAAAGCTAATGGCCTGTGTTTCTTTTATTTTCTTTCATGTAAGGACATGACAGAAGAATTCAGTCCTGAAAACAGACCAAAAGGGCAAATGTGTACTTTGAACAAGTTCCAGCTAATCAACATAATCCTGCTACCTTTGCTACCCAAGGCTCATGTGAACCATGCTATCAACGCCTATATCAATATTACAATTTAGAGAGGAAACCTGAAAAAGATCCACTCTGAATGCTCCATGAAGAAGCCTACACCTAATTTTCATAGCATGAAGTCAACAATAGCCCCATCCTTCTCAAAAATCTATGTGAACACAAACTACAAATAAAAATCTAGCTAATTAGGATGCTATGCAGTAGATGATTACAACACTTTAATAAAAAATCATTTACACAAAAATCCAAGTAATCCAAACATCTAAGTCTACTGTCCAGTCGTAATGAAGCACGATCCTACACACATTATTGCTTCCCTATAATAGAAATTACTAACACAATGTCTGATGGTTACATTTCCAAATGACTAAACATATGAGAGTTGAACCTGTTCTTCCCCTTTATTCAGCCCCACCCCATTTCTGTACTTCCGTGTTGCACTTATATTCATTCCAGTATCTTCTTGCCTAGAAGTTTTTTCCCTTAGGTTGTTAGTGCCATTCAGCACAACTGTACTCAAAATGGGTAGGAATTTAAAAAAAATAGTTAAGGTTTTTACAAATAGGTATAACTATCCAAAAGATAATTGTTTATGGTAGATAATACAGTCAAGGTGTGTTAGAAACTAACATAATGGTTGCAATACACCCTTCTATTTATCCAGTGCAAGCCTTTTTTTTTTAAGTTTTCAGCAAAGATGAAAGTAAATGGAATCTATTCACACCATTGTAACACCAGAATCACAGACTCTGCCTTTTGGACTGTCACGTTTTATTTGACTATGAAACAAAAATCTTAGCAGAAAGGGATTCAGTATATCCCTTTCAAATAAATGAATTAACAGACATACAAAAGATCAGGGATATGACAAACCTCCTACCAGATGTTTGAAGTAGTTTCTAATTTAGAAACTGACGGAGTCAACATCTTGTTCCATACATTTTAATTTGACATAAAAAATAAACACAAGTTATACCAAATCTACACACAGCTGTTTGTTTCTATGTATACAGAAAATCTTAAAACATTAGTCCTTATGAATTCGTAGGGCAATAAGAGATAAAAAAGGACATTGTGCACATCAAGAATCTATCATTATGGAGTCAAATTTCAGCCTCTTGTGATTAACCCGATTCTTCTATTTGTTTCACCAATGCATGTCTGAAAGTATCATTCAAACCATATTTGCACATAGCCAAGATTAAACTACAGTATAGGACTTAAAGTTTTAAAAAATCCTATTTATTTAAAATTATTAAAGAATATTTGACATGAAAAAAGAATTACCTCATTATTCTGCAATGCTTGTTTTCCACTTCTTTTACTGCAGAGAAAAGATAAAAAGTATTTATTTGTTATTAACACACTTTTCTTTGTCTTGATCTCAACACACAAGACAGAGAGGAAGTCTTGGGATTATATTCCTACCTATTTCTTTCAAAGCAATACAGCAGGGCTACCTCCTATGTCAAACCTACGTGCTGCTTTTATACAGCATATGTAATTCTAGTGAAACCCCACTCATTCCAGCAACCAGTTTCATGTAAGAAAACCAAGGAAAACCCTTTCATCTCCAAGTTCTGCTTTACCTTGGCTCTTTATCATGATCTCCAAATGTTTTTGTTTCTCACACATATTTTACAAGCATGGCTACATGGTTCCACTGACCACAAATGAAAACTACAAGAATGCAGATCCAGCAATTCAAGCAACCCAACTTGGATGTTTCACACTATCTACATAAGCTAACCAGATTTGTTTTGCATTGTATTTGACTTCAAAATAACACATTTACTACACAGAGAGATTATTTGTTCATACAAATAATCTACAGCTACAGGGGAAAAAAGCCAGCTCCTGTCAAATCAAGTTCCTGCAAAGATGTCCATTAAAAGGGGAGTTAGTTTTTAGTCTATTTTCTTTCCCCTGCATTTAATAGAACAGCAAGTAGAAAAATATTTATCAACTGGTGTTAAACAAACATTCAAAAGCACAGTGCTCTTCCTTTGCCTCTAGTTTTAAGAAAGAAAAGCTGACCAGTAAGGCAGTTATAGTTTGTCTTGTACATGAAGCTGTTTGGAGAATTTATGTAATTTAGAAGTAGCCACAAACCATATTAAACCACAACTTCGTTAACCATGATATTATAATACTGCCTGAGAGCAGGCTGCCTTAAAACTACATTCATACACTTTCAAGGCAGAACCTAGGATACTACAAGAAAGCAGAAACTACGGAAGGCATTGCTCCTTCGGTCTACAACACCAAAATAGGAGCAGACTGCCACACAACCAGCTATCCCACAATTTCATCAACAGCACCACTTCACATTTGTGTTTTAAAGCTCTGCCAAGAAAATATCTAGAATGAAACTGTGCCTATTTTAAGTTATGATGATTAGAAACATCTATGAATGTCACTGACCAATAAAAAGAAATAACTTAATTACTGTGAAAGGAAGAGGCAAGGTAGCAGAGGAATATGAGAAAAGAAGGGAAGGAGGAGACCATGAAAGCAAGAAGGGAGATCCACCAGTTCAGCAAGAACTTAATTAAAGGTAACAGAGATGGAAGCCTGAGAGAAGATAAAAATCTTGTAAGATTACTTGTGCTAAAACAAAGAATGAATATGAAGGGCAGCAGGGGCCAGACTGGGGGAGAAATAATAAAAGTTCAGAAAAGATATAACATTTAATCATGCTGTGATGGTAGTACCTCTATGGAAATAGTAACAGGGTTTAAAGTCTAAGAAACAATCTAGTTAGTGATACAAGAGCAATGTATTTCTGGTACAAGAAACTTCTCAATACATCTTGTAATTTTATGAAGTAGAAAAGGTTGACTTATATTTTAAAAACTTGAATATGGATCAGCCCAATCACATTTGGTTTAGTAGTAGGAGGAAAGTAGCACTCTTAAGCATGAATAAGAAGTGATCAAACTATGTGGTTATTTCTCTAGATGATTCATGACTTGTCATAATGTAAGATGAAAGCATGCTGCTCTTCCACACATGCTGTAATAATTCCTGTAAGCTTTATTGTTTCAAGTTCTGCCAATGTTTGAAGTCACAACACTTATAATACACAACTATTTCAGCTTTAAAAGGATCAGAAGTGAATATATTAATAGAGTAATCTATAAGGAAGATAAGACCCAGAATTATTCTGGCAGTTAGTTCTATATCTTTGATGTACTTATTCACACATTTTGCCTACAGTAGCTGTTGAGAGAAATTGAGCAGCTGAAATTACTGACTGAGCTGAAAATGATTATCCATTAGAGAGAAAGCAGGATTGTTCGGAAATCAAAATCTTACATTTAATAATTAACTCACATTTAATTAGCATTTATATTTATAAGGTTTAAGATAAAAATTAAGCATTTGTAAATTTAAGATCTAATGAAAAAAGAGCTTTAAGTGTTCGGTTCTCTTTTTCTAAGAAATTTTGTGCAAGCTCAAAACAAGACTAATACTTCAAAAAGAATGGAAACAGTCTTATGTATGAAGTCTAGAAAAAAATATTAAATGTGCCTATATAGTTCTCATTTTATTTACAAATAAAGACTCTGCCACAGTTCTGCCTGGAATAAAACCTTTCCAGTCCAATACCTATTGGCACTACTGCAGACTCCATTGTACTACTGTAGAACTTTTTTGTGAGAATGGTGGTTGCATGCTCAATGAATTTAAAGACTAAATAACATTCTCAATTACTCAGCAAGAATACAGCAAGACTATCTGGTTGCAGCAGAGAGCTCTAACACTTGGAATAGATTCAAGCTCTCCATTATTCCAGACCTCTCATTTACATAATGCTGGAGCATCACAAGCCTCAGTGGTAGAGGAAGGTAAGTGCTACATGCTGGCCAAGTTCTCCATTGCAAGTAACTCCCCTGGTACAGAGGCTTCCTTCGTGCCCTCACAGACAAGGGGGGATGACAATGAAAAGGTTTTTGAAAAAGAGTTATCCAGAAAACATATAGAAAAAAAAAAGAAAAAATACAATGGTAAACCATTTCTAATAGTGAATCAAAAACAGCGGAACTTGTCACCATATATTTTCAAGATCTAACTGCACAAAGCTGTCTGAATTCAATGTATAACATTTTTTTAAGACCATAAATAGTCTACAGGTATAATGGAACACACATCACTTGAGGAAGTTTAAGGAAAAGCAGCATTTCAGATGGAGCCTTCTACCCATTATTTAACTGCACAGGGCTTTTACAGCAAACACAGATATAAAAAGCAGAGAAAGATGTCAGCAGAACCTGGGATGACACAACTAGACCAAACTTGTCATTCATACGTGCATGGTAACTGAACAGCAACTCTCTAAAGAGAGCTAAATAAGCAAGTAATTACCCAGTAGGCAGCAGGCAATAAACAAAACACCTTTCTCCTACACTGAGAAACATTATCAGCCCACACCAGCAAGATGCTTTAAAGAAACTAATAGTTTTGGGACTCTGTACAAGCATTTGCCAGCTCATCCAACTTCAAGGGCAGTATGGTAGCCCAGTGGGGAGGGAGAAATCATGCAATTCCAGTCTCCAAATAAGTACTGGTCAGAGCACTGGCTCTTTTGACTCTATTTACATACTAGTGAGGCTATTCTCTCTAAAGAAACATGCAATAATACTGGTTACTCAAACAGAGTAATTCTCAACACTACTGAAGAAGAAAGTGATTTGAGAAACTGTGAAGAGCCTTCAAGAGGCCCGAGTCTTCTTACTGAAAAGTCTCATGCATACTAGTTCTGTGGTATTTACAAGCAAACAGGGAAAAGTTAAAGGATTACTGTCTTTAGAAATACCTATCTCCATCCAGAGCAAAGTTCAGAGGAAGCAATCTACACTGAGCTTAGCACGATAGGGAATTGCAGACGAAGAGAGTGATAAGCAAGACTTGCTGTTTAATGACACATTATGAGGAAGTAAGGGCTGTAAAATATTACACTGTGCTTAACTCAAAAAACCCTACAAATTTCAGGTCATGCTACCTTCCTTCTGTAGAATTAGGATGACTTACCTCTGCTCAACACAGTGCAAAGAAAGAGTATCTGGTTTAGGATTAAGTGTAGCATTTCAAAGAGTTGTTACTTATAGGCAACCTCTGTATACTGCAGCCCTTATATGTCGGAATGGCACCATGCAATTTCACAGCTTCCAAAAATCACACAAAATAAACAATTTTGCAATAGTTCATAATTATTTGTGCAGTTTTCAGGTTTTGGAGTCCAGATACTACTGAGACATTGTAAAGACAGAATAAAATTCAAATGACTAAGGATGCAATGCAACAGTGGAGAAATAACAGCTATAGTGAGCAAAGTCTGATGCAGCTAACTGGCAAGAAGAGTTTCATAGTGCATATCTCATTCAGAGGGGTAGGGAGCAACAGTACAGTTATTTCAGGTGAAGGGCAGCAACCTTACTCAGAAGCCTGGGTACAGTCCAAAAGCATGCCCATTTACACAGTACACTCTGAGCACACACAGAAACCAAGAGCAGAACTTTCTTGGCTCTAGACTGGTGGCTAGTTGCAGCATAACCAAAAATAATGCGAGAGGAATGTATTCAGGCACGCAAGAAGGGGACTCAGAAGGTCACAGAGAGCTATGTTACTGCAAACAGCAGCTCTGCATTGCTAAAGCTCAAGAGGTTTCTACAAACCTTTGGAAAGAAGGTAACAAAGCAGAAATGTTGGAGAGGAAATTCAAAGTTTCAGTAGAAGAATGCATCACAATAATGTATCTTACATATAAGAAAAACCTCAGCACTATTAATTTTATCTTAAGCTGTGCTTTTATCTTAAGCCTGAGCTGTGGCTGCAGACCTCCCTCATGGATAACAGTGTAAAAAGATTTCTAGCTAGTTTCATAAAATTTTATGTTAAAATAATTTTTAAAAAAATTATACACTGTTACACACACACTAAATCTTGCCTTACACAGCAAGCATTTTATGCAACTCAATTAAGAGAGAAACCACTAATTAGCTAGCCAGGCTCTAAACAAAGGCAGTCTAAATGCTAGGATTAGGGCTGAGTCATCTAGTTTCTCCTGTCTCCATACCCTCCAGCTGAATTCAGGTTTCCTGAGCCCCAGGCAGGTTTTTCTATAAGACTGCATTTTCAATGTATTTTCTAGTAATCGTATCTGCATATTTAGTCTTTGGGTTTTTTTTTTTTTTTTTTTTCCCCCTCAACGCTAGTGCACTTACTGCAAGCAGTAGACTGGACAGTCACATTCATGTCCTGGATAAATTTACTTCAATGTAGTTAGCATAAAGTTGGTTTTGTCACCTGCCACCTTTCCTCCAAGTAACACAAGTTCCCTTTAAGGCTTTTACATATAGAAAAGCAGTCTATTAATTTGCACCCTTCCTGTCAAACAGCCATGACTCAACCAGAACAGGTCCCTCCATTTGAAGTACACTGGTAAAGCCCACCCAAGCACATTCAGAATCTAGAGAAATTATGCAAATTAACAAGAGAGAACATTCTAAATATACACAAATGGAATAAAAATGCACCATCTGTTTCAAGCTACAACTACCACTTGCTATATTTAAACTCCTATTTTATGTTTGAAAGCGTCTCCAAACATTTGGACATGTGTCCGTCACCTCTGATTGCAATACTGTCACTGTCACTGCACGTTCACAGGCTGTGCAGCCAGGGACACAAGCAGTGACATCTACTGAGTGAGTGACATCTGCTGCCACTCTGTCAGCAGACAATGGCTGAGGAGCACAGTGACAGGCAGGAGCATAGGTTATATGTCACCCAAGATAACTGTGCAAAACCCCATTTGATATACACTGTCTGCAACTCAACCTCCCTCCTCCCAATGAGCCGTCCCCTCACTTTTGGCTTGCCCAGCCTCTAAGGCACCATGCATGCACTAGTCTTGTTTTATTCACTTTTTCCCCACAGGTGGGATGCTACCACAGGCGTTTCAGCAGTTCAGTTTATATTAAATTGTGTCCACATCTTAGCATCTTCTTGGATTCTAATGAATGCAGCTAGGTGACAGGAAAGGCCCTACAAGCATATTTTAAAATAATTTGTCACCTTCCCATACACTACAAATGTCCTCCTGTTATCCTGAACTGTTTATTCCATTTCCCTAATCTTGCAGTTTCAAACTCTTTACCCCAACCTACCTTCTATTACTTCTTTCAGTCCCTCCTTCCAGTCGAAAGTTGTATGAATTAAATACCTTCTTTTTACAAGTAAGCCAGGCTCATTCTCTGCTTGTGTAAGTACTTATTTTAAACTACATGGATACCCAGAAAAAATTCTTATTAGAGGGGTAATAAAAAATATCCAGCTCCTTTATGCAACACCCCTTAAGGTTTTAATTCTGAAGCAATCAAATCTTAAGCAAATATTCTGTAGCTTCTTGTTTGAGGCAAGATTAGGGAAACAGAATAAACAGACTTTTTTTTCCTGCACTATAAACCCAGGATAATGTAGCTCCTCAAAGAACTTATTACTTTTAAAAAACCCAAATACTACAACTGGAGTCATAATTGCACTTCAATACCACAACTTCCCCCTTCCAAGAGGGCACAAAGTTTTTGTAAGGAAACAGACTTTTTGAAAAAGAACAGATGTATTTTTCTCCATGTTTTACTCCAAGGAAGTAAGATGGAAAACTAACAAATTACTAAAAGCAAACAGTTCTACGTCATTCTATTTAGGAAGATTTCAGAAAATTGTAGCAATAAGGCATTGTAAATTGCAAGTGGCACCCCCTCGCAGTTCTGTAAAATCAATGAGCAATGTAATACCTCTTACAGCACATCATCTGTGACTAATCCAGGCAGTACTAATTAAGTGATCTTTGACCTAGTAAGGCAGGTTGGCATAACACATACAACTTAATTATTCATACATTACTACTTTATATGTACTGAACTTTGCCCCTATTGTTTGACAGCAGAAAAGTAGGTGAAACTTGCTACCTCTCCCTGCTTATACATGCCTGTAACTGGTTATTCTGTATGAAAACAAACACATACAATATGACGAGCCTATCACATAACTTTCTTGTTACACATTCAAACACATCTGATTTGCTAAAAGATTATTTTTTTCCTCAATTCGTATGTTATTTTACTTTCCAAGTTCAACCAGCAGCAGACCTATTGCTGACATTCCAGCAAAACTTAAAAAAGCACACAAAATCAAGCAGAAAAGTGCCAGTTACTCCAGAAATACATGAAATAATAGGAAAACATGAAATGTTATTTTGAACACAAAGTATAAGTATGTATTCTGAAACTATGTGAGGAAGGAAGAAGTTTTGCAGGTAAAGTTTACAGTTGCACTAGAACACTTCAGTGGTCCACCTGAATGTTAAGCCCAGCATTTTGCTGGTTATATCCAGGTCTGCAACATTTACCTTTGCCCTTACAAAGCTCAAAACTAGAATTTCACCTTCCAGAATTCAAGAAGTTGCAATTCACCTCACACTAACGTGGCACAACATTTTCAGGCATTATACACCAAGGTTAACAAAGGAATTCACACACACAAAACTAAATCATCTCACAGATTTTAGTCAGTTAACCTGAAGCAGCAGATAGGCTACCAGTCCTCTTCCAGACTATCTAGACTGCCAAGCGAAATTCTTCGCCCTAGGAATAAGTACAAAAATTTAGGACAGCTATGCCTTCCTAACTTCTTCCTCTTTCCAGTCAGAGATATACAACACAGATGTTAAAGATACACTAGGCTCTGCAGATTTCAAAGGCCATATAGTAACATATTAATTTCAGCACAATGCTGAAAATGTAAAGATTTGGCACGATGACAATCCTTTTCAAAAGCATTCTATAACTTACATCAGCAACAAAGTGTGAAAAAATGAATGATACATGAACTAATGAAACTAAAGGAGGATGAGGCAATGGTAATAACCAGATGCTTTTGTCTAGGCTGGTGATACAGGCAATGTAGCTTACCTACTGCCTAGTCTTGACAGGTAGCATTCTGTAAGGCTCCTGGCAAGGTTTGCCTCACAGGAAAACATGGAGAAAAGAACGAAGAACAGTGGGTAAAAACCATCCTCAAAATAGCATTCAAGCAGCAGCACAGCTATTATTGAAACAACCGAATATTGGATGTTAGAGTTTGGAATCCATGGCCACAATACAGTACCAGCAGCAAATAAGACCTAAGCTGTGGAGGGACTCAAAATTGTAAAACAATACATACACACCAGCAAAAAATCAAGCTTGCAAGCATGGCACTTACTTTAACAACTGCATTTCTAATAAATTCAAGAATGCAAAATAACTAAAGAGATTAGAGAAGTAAAGGACAAGGCATCAGAAAGACTGCAGTACAGAGAGAGGAAAAGGGACAGATCAGGTCAGGCTTTCAAAAGCCCATGCATCTGTTGAATTAGCTGGAATGTAATTCATAAGTTATCTCCCCTTCCCAATTCCCACTAATCTTGTAATAATGTTTGGTCCACCTAATAGATATGAATACCTCAGATTTTTAACACTATACCTAGCAAAATTGAAGATCCACACAGGAAAGACACATTCCAAAGAGTCTTCAGCATTTAGCCTAACACTCTTCATACACTGACCCTCAAGCTAATGCATGCATTGCTGTTGTCAAGTCCTCTAGATCAACATCATAAGACATGAAAGCAAAACAACCCAGGACACACATAATATCTATTTCAGGTATAGGATATTACTCTGGACAGGTTCTAGCCTGCTTCTATCAAATGAATGCTACTAACAGTGGGAAAATATTAAATGCACTTCAAAACTACACTGGACCTGCATCTATGTTTGAAGATGCGCTCCAAGATCATCCCTCAATGAAGACAGAGTAAGGTAAGTGTGGACAACTGAGATTACTTTAGAAGTTAGACCCATGGTCTAACTTAATACATAACTACCCCTGGAACATTTACATGGCCCAGTATTTCTTACAAATACCACTATATTAGGCATGAAAATCTGAGCTTATAATCTTTGTGCCCTTCCATATAGCTTTTCTCCTTTTTTAAAGTGGTATTTCACTAACTTAGGCAGAGATATTTGAAAAAAACACCCCTCCCTATGAGTTTGATAGAAGAGTAACTGATAGCTCAGGATGTTGTTTTAACTCTCATGCAAAAAACAATGTAAGGTAGAAAACTTAGCGGCATATCAATGTCTGCCATGTTGTGTGACAGTTGCCTAACTTCATGAAACACCTACATATATTGTGCATGAGTGGACTTAGGTAAAATAAAACTGGATCATTGCTTAATCTCAGGTGTGTTATTACTTAAGTCTGTTGAGTAAGTCCATATAATTTTGTAGTGCCTACAAGACAACTGTAGGCACTATAATATCGCAACATACCAGGTCTTAAGCATGTAGTTAGCAACTTACAATCACAAATACAGTAAAACCGTGAAAGGGCTGAGTCTGCGATACATTCTTCACCTGCCACACTTTGCAATACCAGTGCTTTGTAAGGCATTAACGAATACACACCCTGGAACCATATACCTGTAAGGCAACCTCACAGAGAACATCACCACATTCGGCCCCTTTGAAATCGTGCCCGTGTTATCTTATTGTCACACGGCAGCATCCAAACAACAGCTGAGTCCATTAACTGCCTATGCAGTCACGGTCATCCCTAGAAGCCAAGTGTCAATACTCGTTCCTAGTCCGGAAAATAGAAAAAGCCGACATAATTCGGGTAACAAGGTGGCGGTGGTTGGATGCTCGCAAGAAGAGCACCGACCTCACGCCGGGGAAGGCGTGGGGACAAGCAAGCTGACCGCTGTGCCCGGAGCTTGTCCCTCATGTGGGGACAAGGAGCCGCCTCCCGGGCAGGGGGCGGCGGCGGCAGCGCCCCGCGTGTGGCACAGGGAGCGGCCGCCCCTCCGCCGGGCGCGGGGCGGTGAGGGCGAGCACAGCGCCCGCTGCTTCGGCCTCCCGGCCCCGCGGCTCGCCCGCCCCTCCCGCCCCGCGGCCCGGCGCGGCCCCGGCTCACCCGTGCTGCGCGGCCGCCCGCCGCTTGCCGAGCAGGCAGAGCAGCGCGCAGGCGGCGGCGGCCCCGGCGATGGCGGAGTGCCGCGCGGTGAGGAACTTGCTGTAGGCGGCCATGGCGAGAGCAGCGCGGAGCCGCCGACCGAGCGCAGCCGAGCCGAGCGACCGAGCGAGGGATGCCGGGAGGGGGCGGTGCCGCCCGGCCCCGCGCCGCCGGCAGGACGGGCCCGCCGCGCCGGCAGCGGGTTGTGCAAGCCGGGACGGCAATTACCGCTCCCCGGCAGCCCCTGCCAGCGGGCGGACCCGCGGGGAGGGGAGGAAGGGGCGTTCCCTGCCGCGCCGGCGGGGCCCGGCCTGTCGCCGGCCGCCCTGGCCGCGGGTCGGGCTGAGCGGCGGGGCCGAGCCTGCCCCGCGGGTTGATCTCCCCAGGCACCTCCTGCCGCCGGGCGGGCTCTGCTCAGCCCCTCTGCCGGGGCTCTTTGTGTGGGGGCACTGGGTGATTCTTGAGTCTGTGCTGGAAATGGCTTGTAAATGTGGGAGTGACGAAATAAAAATAAAACTTTTTTAAAAAATTAATAAATTTTAAAGCGTTTTAAAAAGTCAGAGAAACTTTGATGTGGGTTTCGCCACACTCTTTTTTTTTTTTTTTTTTTTTTTTTTTTTTTTTTTTTTTTTTGTTAGTGCCATGAGAGGAGCTGCCAAGATTGTCTGTCAGGCAGAGGGTGGAATGAGTCGTCACCCCTGTAAGTACAAGAAAAGAATCCCTGTAAAGAGTAGAGCCATGCCCAGGTACAGCCGGAGATACCAGCTAGCTTTGTCCCACAAAAACCAGTTATACTCGCACAGGTGCTTTTTCCAAGCAGAGTTAATAACAGATTGGCATGTCGAGCTATACCAGCGAAAACACCCATGCCAGCATAACTGTATTTACCCTGGATCTTCCCCTGTGGTCATATCCCTCAGAGAGATGCCTGATAATGGATGTGAAGTGTCTGCTTTCTGTGGGAACTGGTCGGTCATATATTGAATGCCTAAACTGGTGCCATGGTTAACACTGAAATGACAAAACTATCCGATTAAACTTACATGTGGATCAAAATGCAGGTGGAATCAGTGTATCTATTCTTAGTCTTTAGAAATGTTCTCATACAGGCTTTTAAAAACATGTGAATACTTGTGAATGATGTGGGTTTTTTTTACTGTAGCTCAAAGGTCAGTCCATTTATTAGGTATTCCTATTTCTTCCAAGTATTTCTGCCTGGAGTAGGAGGTCTGAAGCTGCAGTTTGAGAGGTAATCCCTGGTTCTTCATTCTGAATCACCACATATGCTCTTCCTTCTTGCTCCCTATCCCTATCCTTGATATTATCAGGGATTTTAAAGCAAGTTTATGTTTTGGTGTAAAAGCTGAAGTCTCAAACTCTCAAATTGTTAGCATTTTTTTAGAGCATTAGAGCCACAGCTTTTGAATCTATTATCTGCATTTCTTCTGAGACCGTAGACACACCAGTAATCTCCCTGCTTAAAATATGTGCTGTACATTGGTGGTTTTGGTGTGGGAGGAATTGTAAACAATTTGAAGTGTTTCAGATCTTCAGGAAAATATATAGCAGAATCACCCAGCGTTAATTAAATTCATGTTTTATAATGTGATTGTGAAAATACCTTGGTTTTTAAAATCTTAAGATACTTTGAGAGTAGGTGAGTATGAGAACCTAAAAAAGAGGTACTTTTGGTATGAAAATAAACTCCTTATATTGAAATAATTGCAAAAAGGAAAATTTCTGCGAATTTCCAGGTTTACGAATCTTTGTAGTACAGATTTGCTGGTACTTCTCAATATCAGCACAGAGATCAGGAATGTTATGATACTGTCTGCTTTTCTTTACAAGTTCTCTTCCCTCTTTAAGCTTAAGTTGGTTGTACCCTTCCACAGAAGTTGCTATCTAGTACAGCCTAACTTTGTTTCCATGAACTGTCCATCAGCTGGGGCCGTGCTGACCTTTGTTGTTTGCATGTCTCCATGACTGGTGTTTCACTGTTTGTCTGCTCAGTGTCCTTATCCCACTTTCTGACACTAGCCAATACCATGACCCAGTACATATTTTATTTCTCTTCTAACTTTTTCTTAAATAATTTCACACATGCCTATAATTTTCTGAGAAACTTGTCTTATGCATCCAGACCTCCACTTTGTCTCCTGCTTCCTTAACACTTGAAAGTTGCTTTTTTTTTCAGAATAACTTTTTAAACATGATTGACAAATGGGCACTTTGTTCAAAACATAAGATTTTTATTGATCCATTATTTTGTCAGTTTCCAACAGCATTCGTGGCTAAGCATATCTTGATAAAATCACCCACACTGATCAAATGTTTTTGTGACAAAAACTTGGTTTTTTCCCTTTCAGTTTGAGATCTGCTGCATTTCAACACTTTATACATTGCATTCATATTGCTTTCCTGGTATTCTTGGTACAAGTCAACTGTAAAGGTTTTCCAAGGTAACAAATAAGAGCAATGTCAATTCAAATGTATCTCAAATTTAAAAGCTAGAGGTGGAAAGGTAGCTTGGAAGAAACAAAGAGTTCTTTTACCTGTACTAATAGTACTGTGTGTAATTTCTCTGATAAAGCAAGGTCAAATTAACAACCATCTTTTTAATACAGTCCATGGTGCCATTGAAACTTCTTACTAGGGCAGTAGGAACATCCATATCAAGCAAGTTATTTAAATGAGAAAGTGCACTCTGGAAGACTGAAGACTGTAGGAAGAAAAATGTATGTTTACTATTGAAATTTTAAATCCCTCTAATGGACATCAGGAGACCTCGTAACAGGCAGTGTTAAGCTGGACTCCTGTGTCTGAAGTGGTAAGCAATGGTATCTGCCTAGGCAGTTCTCCTATTCCCCGATTTAAAAATCAAAGTCTAATAATAATATACAGTAATAATATTGCTAAACAGTTCAGATTTTCAGTTCATGTCCTTGGCTACTCTTGATTTTAGATGCTTGAGTTTTAAGGAGTCTAAGTCAGAAATACAAGAAATTACTACAGAGTGAATATCTGTCCCACTAATAGTTATGTGAATACATTTTATTTAATGGAGTCTAGGTTAACAAATAAGAAGATGCTCCCATTTGGTTTCTCTCAGAACAGGAAGAACCTGTATTATTTGCTGTTGGCACTTGGCATACAGCACCCAGCTATATTCTGAGAACAACGTGTCATCTAATAATTAAATGAAAAATCACGTTGTTTATTGTAGGTCTAATGTAACATATAAATATAATGGAGTGCACTTTGCAAATGTTGTGAAAGGTGGCAGAAAAATGAGATTAATTTATGTAAGCTGAGGTAAACTGCAAGATGCAAACTGTATCATGCATGTTCATAATGTTGGAAGGTGATTTGTGTAGTACTGGTCTCCATTCTGCAGACTTACATTTGCTCAATTTTTAAGTCTATATAAATTCAGTAGGACTGTTAACTTTCTAAATTTTAAGTAAAATCCTGTGGTATTGAAAACTTAATAACTAGTAGAGCAAGAAGGAAAGTTCCAGGGATTGATGTGGTCTCTTTTGTGAAATCTGTGTTATCTCCTAGATATATCACTTAGTAGTAGAATTTGGCATGGTTTGCAGGGAAATAATTAAACTATTCTGTTACTGTAGTCATCAGCACTAAGTGATAAGGTTTTGTCATTCTGCTGAAGTGCTACAACAGGGTATTAAGTTTGTTGCTTGATGTTTCACAGAAGGAGGTTCTACTTTTGAAGTTGAGCTACATTATACAATGTATCAATATATGTGCAAATAGGTGGATGTGAATAATGATACAGATTATGGTCAATAATCTTATTAAACTTTATTAATACAACTTATGTTTGACTGCTGGTATCATTATATGTTTAGTCACTACTTAGAACTTTAAACTCCAGTGCAGGTGAAGTAGTGTAGATCTGGTATCAACCACTCAAAACCCATAAGCCTCCAATGCTGATTATAATGCAGGCTTGATCTGCAGAGGGGGGCCTACAGGGTGAAATTGAAATGGACATAAACTTTCTTTGATCTACAGAATGCAGAGTGAAGACAAGCTTCCATTTCTTTGTATCTCCTATTTTCTTTTCTTGTTCTTGCCCTTTTCTTACCCACCTGCTGCATGTCCCTTAGATGACTGGGGTGTTACAAAAACTGTAGATGTGAGAAGGTAGTTTTTCTGAGCAGTGAGTAAAATCTTGGAGTAGCATGGGCAGAAGATAAGGGGTGTATAGAAAAAAAAATGTACAGAGCATTGGCATTTAAATTGATGCTTGCAGACCTTCTGTGCCATTACTAATTCACTTTCCCACTGATAAGGGTACTTTTCCTAATCTTTATTAAATAACATTGTAACCCACAAGTGTTAAATTGCTACACACAAGTCTACTTTATGCAATTCCTTGATTTCTGTCTATATTTTTGCTTTATATACTTGTATTTTTTGGTGTGACTGTGATCTAGCCTCTGTACAAGCAACTCTTGCCTCTGCTTAATAGCTCATGCCTTTCCAATATACAAGACAGTAGATTGCTTTTTATAAGCAGAGCTCGTAAATTTTTAAGTCTGGGTGAAAATGTGAAAATACACAGGAATTAATGCTATTATACCAGACTCAGAAATTATCTGGTCTTTTTTCTGTATGTGGATAGTACCAGATACTCTTAGAGACACATATCTACTTTTTTAGTGGATTTTACTCTGACTTCAAACACACAGTTACTTCATTCTAAAGTGTGGTGTTTGACAGCAATTCTAATTTTTCATGTCAGTAGGCATAATCACTCATATTCTGCTGGTCCAGGAAACGCACTGGTACTGCAGAGAGAGAAAACACCTGATTTGTACTAAGAACTCAGTTTTATTTTCCTTACTGTTTTTATTTGTTTTGTTGTTAATTGGCTTCTGACTTCGACATTTACACAAAGATGTCTCAACTGAGCTGTTCACATTGGTGCTTAGAATGCTGATATTCCTTTTGTGAGTCATATTAATTGGATAATCTGTGTAAAGTACAAAATTAGATTTTTCTCCAAAATACTCTACATTTATGAACAGTCAGTTTCAATTATGATTTTGAGCTTCTCTTACCTATCTTGTTAGGACTAGGTGAGTGGGTTGAAAAATGGAAATTAAAACTAGGTGTTCCTGTTTAGCTTGTTCTGAAGTGGATCAGAGCTCAGTTTGATCTTGATAGCTTTTGGTGATCTGAAAGCCAAGGTATTTCACTGCTCAATATTTATTTCTAGCTTATCTCAAATATTGTATTGTTTTATGTTTTAGTAGATACATAATAAATAGATGACCAGATGTCATTGATGTTAACTTCCTTATTATATCTAGAATAATGCTTGGTTTAAAAAGTGTTCCATTTATCATCCAAAAGTGAAAAAACAGAAAGAAATTCTTAAGGAACATTTTATGGAAAAGGCATTCATGAATAGTATCATGGATCTTTGCAAAGTCAGTCTCAAGTTTGATATCTGAATTTAGTAATTTAAGAAAAGGCATTTAAAATATGTTTAAAACTAATATCGCTTGCATAGGTAGAGCTCTAATTCTTTTATTGAGATTGCCTCATAATTCCCTTATAAATAGTGCTTCTCAGCGGATTATATCTTTGTCCATTAATGTATTTGCTGATTTTGTAATGATGCAAACTGAAAGTTTGCATAAATTTTCTGTCTCAGCTTAGATATCAATTTATTTAATACAAGATGTCATACCAATATAGTCCACTTATTTCTCAGAATGAAGCAATGCGAATTTTTTTTTTTTTAGTATATTAAGAGAATATAACAAGCTTTTAGATAATTGTATTTTATTACCATGGTTTGCAACAGATTTGAGTTTGGCAGAGACTATCTTATATGAAAGACAAAACTTTTGGAATGCTGTGTCATCATCACTGTTTATGTCACAGCTCCTTCTATTTCAGGTGATGGAGGTTAAATTTGTAAAATTGTTCCAAAAGGGAATCATCTCTCTCTCTTGTATTTGGTCATAAGGTATCAGACATTAATTTTAAATCATAATAACTTCAGCAGACCCATCTTCCTGTTTTCCAGGAGCTATGACCACAGATGCATATCATGATGACATGTTCTTTGAACAAATATGATTTGTTTTTAACATTGGTAATGTAGAAAGAATGCTAATAGAACAAGGATTTTAATACATTCTAACTGCAGATCTATTTGCTTAGTATCAGTAGTGAGGGTCTAGTTTTACACTCCACAGAACTCTTCTCCCTACTGGCATATTCCTGGAAACTTGTCTCCTACTTCCTCTCATTACAGTAACTTCCAAACTATTTAGTTTCAAGTGCATGATCCCCAGTGAAATTCTGTCCTTGGTAAACACAGTAGTCCTTCATCATTGTTTTGTATCAGTATGGTTCAGAATTTTTTGAGAATTAAATTAAAATTAGAATTTCTCCTCTGTATGCAATACTTTGCATTTAGTAACACTCAGGCTCAATTACCATTTTGCTACACACTCACTAGCTGAAGAAAGGTAGACAAAGAAGGAGCAGTGTCATAACTTGAAATGGATTTCTAAAACTGAAATCTTGTCTCCACCCATTATTTCACAAGTTTGCAATTACTATAGCAGCCCTTCTGATTAACCATGTCAGAGACAATGAACATTCTAGAAGCCTAGTGGTCTGTTTTTATACACTAATAACAGGTCACATATGATATTCATGTAGCATTAATGAGTAAGTTTTTCATTTGTTCCTTCACACTGACAAATTACTGGCTTTTCAGAAATGGATTTGTATGCCTTCTGTAACAGATCTTGGCCTTAGGCTACCAGCAGTGCTGGAGATTCCATCATGTGTTATGTTCATGTCCCTCACAGCTCCCACAGCTCAGCAACCTACACCATACTCTAAAGCAACCATGCAGCATCTCTTTGCTCCCAGCTCATATTGGCCAACCTTTCTCCATACAGACTGAGCAACCTGTTATTGATCAAGCACCGTGCACGCTCCAAGGCTTTTTCTGCAATGGGTTTCTTGTGCCAAAATGCAGCTTGAAATGGTGACTGAGCATAGTAACAGTTTTTGACTTTCAGAATTATCCTACTGATATGAATGCAAGCAGATAAAATGACCTTAGGAATGAAAGGAATGCAAGACTGAGTGGAAGAGAAAGAAATGGCTTGACAAGAAATCAGTGAAGAAGGGGTACAGAAACTGGAGTGGTTTAACAAGGCAATATTTAGGAAAGGAATCTGAGCCATGTTGGGTTAGGAAAGCAGTGGAAGGAGGACCTGAGACCAGTTGCACAAGGAGATTACATGGGTTGGACAATGATTCTGGCATTGGGAGGAAATTAAATGATTAGACAAGAAAAGCTGAGTGGATATGTGTTGCGAAACAAGAGGGTGACATTTAGAGCTACTGAGCAAAACAGGAAGGAGGGATTTAGAACTAATTGCCTGGAGAAGAAAAAGGGTGAAAGAAGGCAATGTAATGAGGTGTGAGATGGAGTGGACTGGACTACCAGAAGCCAGTGGTACCTGACCTACCAATTTTTGGTTGAGGAGATGGGGGAAACATGGTAGGAGAATTATTTGACAGGGAGCTCCAAGTTCAGTTCTTAGAATCATAGGACCATTTAGGTTGGAAAAGACCTTTAGGATCAAGTCCAGCATTAACCCAGCTAAGTCCACCACTCAACCATGTTCCTAAGTGGCACATCTGTTTTTTATTTTATACATAATGTGTATATATACATATACATATATATATATATATATACATATACATATATATATATATATATATATATATACACATATATATATATATATACACACGTAGATTTTATAATCTTTTAAATACCTACAGAAATGGTAAGTTAACCATTTCTTTGGGCAGCCTCTTCCAAAGCTTGACAGCCCTTTCAGTTAAGAAATTTTTTTATAATATCCAATCTAAACCTCACCTGGTGAAATGTGAGGCAGTTTGCTCTCATCCTATCACTTGTTATTTGGGAGAGGAGACCAACACATGCCTTGCTATGACCTCCTTTCAGGCAGTTGCAGAGAGTAATAAGGTCTCTTCTCAGCCTTATTTTCTCCAGACTGAACAACCCCAGTTGCCTTCTTGCATGAACCTGTGCTGGATTCTGATGGGATGGGTGGCCTGATGGCTATTGCCTACCGGCCTGCTCTGTCATCTATTACATATGAGGCAGGAGATGATGGAAAGAATGACAATTCTCCAGCTGAGGCAGATAAAAGCTAATATGATGATCTGAACTACTACTTTAATTCTGTCACAGACTCATTGTAGGGTGCTGCCTCAGTGTAAGTTATCTAACACACTCAAAGTTGGCCTACAGTTGCATTTTATCCCATTTTCAAATGGGATAAAATGCTTATCATGAAGTGTACCAGAAAGGTACTGGCAGAAATGTGTCCTACTTTAGTTCTCAGTGTTGATTAAAGATCATAAAAATCATAAAATAAAACACTGGAGTATACCTTTGGGATCATCCAGATGGTTTTTAGCAAAGATGGTATAGACTAAAAGCAAAGAAGGCCAGGGAAACAGGGTTAGTTATTACACGTAATAAACCTCTTAATTGCAAGGAACAAGCAGGAAAAGATAAATTCCTATTATATTGTACAAAAGGTAACAAAATGTGTAATTTAAGGAGTAAAATTCAGAAATGGGAAAAGTGGGCGTTTGTTAAATAAGAATAATATCAGTAGAGTAAGAGGCAAAAACATGACCCTGAAGAATCTTCATAAAGTCTTAAAAAAATATGAAGCTCCCCTGCATGAATATATGTAGAAAGAGGCTGATAGTATTCTACTTTTATTTTCCTTCTTTTCTTTAAAGAAAGGATATTACCTTATTTTTTGAGAAAGAATGGTACTACTACATGTTTTTACTAATACTACAATTTACTATTTACATATTGCTACTAAGATATGTTAATAATTTTTTATACTGATGTATTAATATTACATCTCACTGCTAACAGGACGTTTTAGTCTAACTCACATCCAGTGGAATTTAACATTTTAAACTTAATTTATTGGGGGATTTGATGGATATGACTGTGCAAATGTGATACCCACCAGGATAGTTGCTTTAATGCTATACAGGCTAGAGTTGTACAAGTTTTAAAAAAAATGGTGGAAGTTTCTGTAGGGATATGGATATACATATATGTGTATATCTGTATCTATATAATTTAGATCTAGATCTAGATCTATAATCTATATCATACAGAGATTCACAGACACACTTATTCTTTTTTTGGTACAGAAAAAAAATTATTTTTTACTTTCATAGGAAAACATAAATAGTGAAGTTTTATCTCATTCTAGCAGAAGGAAGAAAAATATTACTCTTGAGCCTTAAGGGATAAAGTTGCATGTCTCTAAACAACGTGAGAAAATTCTCTGTTCCTTCCTACAGAGAGCTACACCCTAAGCCACAGCTGAAAGCTCATCCTCTCTGCCTGCCAGCTAAGGCACAGTTTATAAGGTAGAGCAGGATTCTTTGCTTCAGCTCAACAAGACTGAACCCAGACAGTCCATCTTAATGCAGAACATATAAAGAGAAGATACACAGTTTAAATATGAAGTTAATAATCATCCAAATTACATCATTCCAATTCAAAACTCAGCTGCCAATTGCACTGTTATCTGAAATGAGAGTGACTTTTAGTGACTTGTAGTAACAAGTAAAAACACGTTTCTTTGTTATTATCACAGCTTAGTTAATGTACTGAATGTTCACACGCCAGTTTATTTCACATTAACTTGGTGGGAATAGCATAAAGAGGCAGCAGCAGGAACCATATACTCTATGGATCAAACCTCTAGTAGTTGTGTATAACTAAGCAAAAAGAAATATAAACTTAATCCTCCTAATTATTTTCCAAAACTTAGTTGGGCCAAATATTTGACCTTCAGAAACCCCTGTGACCTAATTTTTAAGGTTGTTATATATTTCCTTTTGTAATCTAGAATTGTAAATTGTAGGGCTTGAATCGCATGACTACCTGGGTAAATGAGAAGCAGAGCAATTGTGTTGTCTGGACCGTATTGTTGAAATACCTTCCAGCCCAAGAAACTCTGTTCTTCTTCAAATACCTGTCTCTCAAATCTGTATTTTATGTATTTATATCATGCTAGCCGTAGATTGAGTATATTTGGATCAATTTTAGAATAGTAGGGAAAACTCCCTTCCCTTCAAACCATTTTCCCAAGAACAAGGTGAAACTTTGCTAGAGTAGCCAATGCGATGCTTAGGCACAGAAAGGGACGTGGAACTAAAGCTCCAGAGCGTTCTGGTGGAGCAGTGACAGCAGGTGACAGCCGCTGGCAGAGCAGTTGGAGGCGTGCAAGTGCCAGCTGTGCCACAGGATGGTGCCACAGCGTTAGCTTTGGCCGGGTGCAGCGCTCTAAAAGCACAAATGCTGAAGGAGATTGTGATACAAACTTTATGGGCAGCAATGTCTGCATTTGCTGTACTTTGGATAGATTATTTAAGTTCTACAGGTAGGGTATTTTCTTTATCTGTGCACATCTGATCTTCATCCCCAAATCTCATGTACATATTTGGGGGGACTGTGCACTAAGTACAGTCTTTTCACTGGTGAAACAGCAGAGCTCTCTTTGCCTTCCTAACCTCGATTTTATGCAACATCTGTAAAACACATTGTGCAGAAATAGTTTTAGTAGCCCAACTATTGAACTATTAATTTACATATATCTTTTCATTTGATTTACCAAAGGTGTATTAAATGAGCATATTCCTTCTGTTGGCATAGTGGTTAAACCAGTCTAAGTTGCTGTTGGTCTACTTTGGTAACGTTCAGTAGTTATGCGAGCAGTGGAAAAGCAAATTTGTACAAGACACCTGAGAAATAGATATTCCATTCCTTTCCTGTGGTATGATAACTTCTTTAAATGAAGAAATAGTTCCCAAGAATGCCTGTATAACCAAGTGGTTGATGTATCTGGAGAGTGACGTGTGAGATAAAATCAAAGTGAATTAACCTTGTCAGATGCTTTTTGTTGTTTATCACAGAAATTTATCTTTTGAGCTTATGAATAAAATTATATCATTAACTTCACTCTAGCAGGAGCCCTGTATATGATTAAGACACCTCTGTCACTCAGATGAAAATAGGCTTGTTAATAACTCTCTTGCTTATCATCCTGGTTGTGGTATTGCACAATTTTACTTTGTTTATCATTATTTTCAAGCCTTAGAGGTCTTCTGGTCTTGCTTACTCTATTTTCATTTCTGCAGTGGATATATGAATGATGAGATATCACTGGTAGCTTTTATTGTAGTCTGTTGAAATTTATTCTCTCTAGACAATATTTTGACAAGATGCGGACTTATCAAACTCACTGATATTTCATCAAACTGTCAAAATGCTGTCAGTTAAAACATTGTTTTCCATTCTATTCCAGAATTACTGTTAATATTTCATTTCACTTGGAACAGAACCACACAAAACAAGTGAGGTTTTAAAGCTTATTACAAAATACTTCATAAAATATGGTAGAAGTAGAACAAGTACATAACAATGGCAAACTGTGGTTTGAGTCCATACACTTAAGTATTTTTATTTTTCTAGTCTAATTGTCTAGCTACTCATTTGGAAAAATGTATAAACTTGTTGTTTTACTACCGATTTAGTAGTAGTGATTTGAAACTTGAGACTCCTCTTGACATTCTGTGTGAATGGTAACTATGGAAATAAGAAATGATGACCCAGAGTAGTGGTGGACAACATTTTGTGACAAGAATTATTGTCTGAATAGCTTTGCAAAATATCAGCTGTCTTGTGGAATAACCCTACACACCTGATCATGAATTGTTACAGAAATTTCCTTATTTCAGTGAAAGCAAACCAGCAACATTCCCTTCTCTATGCAGACCTTTCATTGTAAGGAAGCAATTAAAGATTTCACTCATAACCACAACATATGACAATAAACAGTTCCTCATCTTTCTCATATCTGTTCTAAGTCTTTAGGGAGAAATTATGTTTGATGACACTTATAGACTCAAACTTCTATAGGCACAGTTACACCCAAGAAACTCATAACTCTTCATATGCAAATGAACCCATGAAACTGCTTATGGCCATGGGGCTGGGTGCTTAACCCACTTTCATCAGAAAGAAATCAAAATGCCTCACTCCCTAGGTGCTACATTAACTGACAGGAACTCAGGCAGTGGCCTCCAGGTGAAGACAATTAAGCTATCCTACCAGATTTGGAATGTGTTGGGAGCAATTCAGTGACTGGTTGTAAAGGAAGCAAGAAAGGAATGTGTCCTGCTTTTCCTTGTTAGGGCTTGCTACCACCCTAGGGATAAGAGAACTCTTTATTTTCCTCCTGAAGGGGTTAAAAAAAATTATGTTGTATGTGAAGCAGGTGATCTGAACATCTTACCACAATTACTATATCATACATATTCAACAACATTCCTTTTCACAGCTTTTTTTCTTTTTTTTTTAATTGTGTGGATGAAAAGCAGGAACAAATTTGGTCTACCTTATCATTTGCCTATAAGCTTCTGTGTCCATGTTGGAGGCTACAGGAAATCAATGCTTTACCACTGAAATAACAAGATAAAAATAATTTAAAAAGAAATGCATTTATGTTATGCATTCCCAGTGCAGAGATACAGGTCCAGAGTGGTCACAGATTCTCCCATATTTGGTAACACTGCTGCTGCACACTGAAAATTGAAAACAGAAGTTCACAAAGAGGGAAAAAAATCAGTGGAATTTTAACTACAGCCCTGTGCACTCTGGCACCATGGCAAACCACAAAAAGCACACACAAGTGTGCTCTATTGCATTTTGAACATGTCTTCCTGTGGTCATTTTGATGTTCAAGATCATATGGTGCTGCTATTTCCTTCTCTTTTCCAATTCATTTCAGTTGTTGCACAGTGGCATTGATGGAAAATCTGTTCCTGCACCTTGTTCTGATAAAGCCTGTCTTCTCAGAACAGGTTTTGCGGCAGGAGCCAAATTCAGAAACTCAGACTGAATCTCAGTACAGTAGATTTGACTTTCAGATATCAAAACTAGTAAAGAAAAAAAAAAAAGAGTAATTTGCACTGTCTGTTTGTAAAGCTGGGAACACCCACTGCTACAGAATGTGTTTGCTAAAAATTAAATTTCTGGAGAGGATTACAGGAGTTCATGGGAGAGGAATTCACTGAGAATTACTAGATACAGAAGTCATGTTTGGTTCAGGAAGTTTCTCAGCTGCAAATGGCTGGAAGCTTAGGAAAATATTCCTGTCCAATATTTCATATGTTTCTCAAGCATCCATTCATAGTTATTATGAGAAGCAGGACACTGGTTCTACTGGACTCGTGGTCTTACCCAGCCTGGTCATTCTTATTTTGAAGCCTTATCTATATAAATTCTATGTTCTCAGATTTTTACTGCTGGAAAATCCTTGCTTGAGAGATAAAGCACCAAAAATTATTAAAAATCCCTTATAGTATTGAGATTAATCCATAGTTTAATCTATTTCTTACATTAATGCCTTTACTTTTGAGTATGCTAGGTCCCACACCTTAGAGGTTGTAAGATTAGGCCCTAATCTCAAATGTTTATGTCTTTCACTGTTACATACTTACTACACTGTGATAAATAATGTTATTAAAAAATAAATCCTTTTTACAGTACCTTTAGGTATGTGAGTATGGAAGAAAAATGTGGGTATCTGTTATTAGTCTCCTTTTGAGGCATTAACTGTGTTTGCCTATATTCTGAGCATAGTGATAGACCACTTTGAAGACAACATAGCTGTTTCTTGTACAGAACATGTACATGTGACCATAAAAAGCAGAACATATTTCTCCCTTTTATTTCCTTTCCAACTTCTGCTCATCAGAGAAAATTTTTGTTTCTATGTCTGAGTTTGACCAATCCTGTTGAACTTCTGCATATCTCCTACCTTTGAAGTCCCTTAATATTATCTCTGAGGATTTTCTTTTAGCTTTCCAGCTTGAGCCCTGCAAGACCATGCTCTGACATACCTTTTGATGTTTTAGTAGGTCACTGACATACAGCTTTTACCTGCCATCAGACTTCAAAGCCTGTAATGTTCGGCAGCCAAGCCTGTCTCGGGGATTTTTCTATTGGTTGGGAGAAGTTACTGAAATTAGATGGCAAATGCTCCAGCAAAACTGCACTCACATTCCTACGCTGAAGATTGCCAGTGTGGCTTTGTTGATTATATGCTGCTTCATGGCTGCATCTGGCACTGGAGGCTCTCTGTCTGAAGAGGATAGTCTCCAAAGCTGTTCCACAGAACAGGGTCAGGGTGATGAGGAAGGAGCCAGCCCAGGTTTGTGGCCTGCCATTGGTAAAGTCCTCAGGTTCTAGAAGAATGGAATTTTCATCTCTGTAGGCTTTTATTTACTGGGACTGCTTTTCCAAGAGCAGTTGTCAGCAGTGTCTGCCAAAGCACAAGGACTCCGCCTGCAGTCATTCTGCCTTGGCACAAGGGCAAAGTCTCCTCACAGAAGCATCCCATCTTAGGTGGGACCCCATCTTTATGAATCATGGCACAAGCAGGAGAGCTCACAGGGCATCCCCACATGTTCCTACCAAGACAATTAATTCAGGAGAAAACTGAGGAGGGTCTCCAATTGGAGTGCATTCTGCCATAGCTCAGGCAGTATCAGCAGCCTTTCCGTTCACTAGATTTGTAAACTTACCAACTTGGGTTCCTCATTCTTGCTATTATCAAACACAGTACTGCTAACATGCCAAGGAACCACTCATAACTTGGACACAAAAAAGTAGGGTTATTTATTTGTATTTGATACTGCATATAGTACAGTAGTATAGTATACTATGATACAGTATATAAAGTTTGGATTTCTCATTAAAACTATGGATTTGTAAATAATATTTGCTAAAAATAAACTCCTTTTGAATAGCTATCAGTAAATGGGAACATTTATGGCTTTTCTCAGGATAAAATGTTAAAATACTGTGATTTTCAATGCAGTGAATTGTATTCTATATTTTTATGCTATATGCATAATCAAAAGTATCAGATATTTATAGATATTGTTAGCCTATAATGTTGGATTATTTTGCCTAGGCAAGATTACAGAAATAGATCTGTCCTATTACTTTAACCCTTCTCTGATTAGTATCATATTTCAAAAGATATGCTGCTCTTTTAGGTACAATGTTAGTTTCTCAGGTTTATATATGCAGGTTATATATTTATATATATATATATCAGGTTTATATATATGTATTAAATAATAATGATCCTGATTTTGTACATATTATTCAGTAGAGAGTTTCTGAAAGAGCAGAAACCATTGCTTCCATTGCACAAGAAAATGTTAAATAACATTAACTAACATGTTGTATGAAACAAGTCCAGTCTGTTCTCACATCTGTGATTCAAATATTATATTGCCATAGCATCTGCTGTCTTGCAGCTAATCAGATTCATCATTACTATTTAAAGCAAAAACAGGAAACAAAACAAAACAGATAGACCACTGTCGGTGTTGGATTAGGAATTTTTGGAACAAGTCCAGTGAGAGACTGATGAACTATAGCAGTTGGTGTCTCAGCCCATGGCCTACAGGTAATTCTGCATTAGGCACCTACACTCCCTGTATTATTTAGGAAGATTTAGGAGCCTCATTTTAGGACAGCTGAGCAACCTGTGCCCTGGGCAAAGTGCAGTTAAGGTCAGTAGGAAATTCCCTTCAGGAATTCAGGTGCTGCACCAAGGCTGAGAGCCACTCAGGAATTGTGCCTTGGGACCAGGCACCTACAATTGTTCCATCAGAAACAGCATAGAGTTCGCTATTTTTACTGAAGCTTTTGTACAGCAGTTCAGGGATCAGCAAACTCAGAGATATGTTAGAGGCATTTAGTGCCTTGTCTTTAAAGGGCCCATGCCTGTATATTTTCTATATTTCTATTTATTTATACCAGATTTGTTCACATGAGCAAGTCTCAGAACTGCATGGCCAATGTTTCTTTCCTCCATTTGTAATTATATCACTTGAGTGATGATCCAATATTTTGAAAGAAAGGAAATACTGATGGGTGGAAAAGGTTAGAATTTCTGGGAGAAGACTTTCCACTCTATCTGAAACTCATATTCATGATCAAGAAGCATTCATAATTGTCATTGATGGAGGTGACTAGATTTTTGTAGCTGAGAAATACCACCCACAATTAAGCAAATTGTTACACAGGACTAGGAGTAGAGACCTCTCCTGATGCTAGGCTAGAGACATGCCACAGAATTCTCATGACAATATTGCCACAGGAGACTGATCTGCATTCACTGACACAGAAGACGCTGGCAATAGCACTGTACTTTCAAAACCTTTGAACACATTATAATCACTTTAGCAACTTTATTGAACAATATTATACCCTATAGCATCTATATGCACACCAGTGTTCAATAAAGTGTAATGTCATTTTAAAGACCTCCCTTAATACGGGTGATTAACACTACTGTATCACAAAGCAGACTGCAATACTTAATTTGGTAAGAAGATGTTAGAAAGTCCAGGATGAAAACTACTGAATGAGCTCCTTGTACAAAACATACTTCCTCAGGGTAATGTTACCAGCATAGGAAATTCAGTAAAGCTTGAGATCCAGCCATTGTAGCTGGATTATGTTTTCCTATCCTTCTTAATATTATGGTCAGATTCTTTTTGTAGTTAGAAAGAAGAGTAATCATATAGCTCTACTTTAGCATAAAGCTTCATTATGAGCTTTAGTAAAGGGTAAAGTATATCTTGCTCTGTGGTGACAAGAATAACCTTTATTTCCTAGTCCTTTTTAGTCCTGAAGTACCAAATAGTGCCCATTAGTAATGCACAGGAGAATGCAGCTCATCACCTTTCCCTCACTGTATCCAAGCTGCAGTTCAGATAAACTTGTAACAACACAAAGGCACAACAGTTCAATTTTGCCATGATTAGCTCAGTTGTCCTTATCAGCCAATATTGGTCAGCTTTATGCTTTAACTACGCTCATTAAACACTGTTCACTTGTTCATAGCAAACATACATCATTGTATCTCAAACATATATATTGTCATAAAAACTGAATCTGAAACAGTTTCTTCCTGAACAAGCTGCATAACAGACGAGGTATCAGCAGTGCTGATCTTTAGCTGAATCTCTCTTTTATTTGTCTAGGCTCCAACATAAAAATATGATCTCTGGCAACAAAACTGCATATGGAAGCCAAGTACAGTCCGTAAGACTAGCACAGAAAACTCTGAGCCACAATGAGAAAAACCATTCCAGCTTCCCCTTAAGCAGGTTGTGAGGTTACAGCTCCCTACTCCATCACAAACTAGTACACTTGGGTTTGCCACCTTCAAGGCAGGCTATATTCGCTCTTTTGGCAAAATCATCTGAGTGAACTGTAAGACCTTTAACCATAGGGGTTCTTTTAACCTAGATCATTTTGTCAGGGCTGGATTTAAGCAATCATCACACAACATCAGAGGCAGGAGAAGGAAGGAAGAGGCAAAAACAGATCTGGAAGTAGAAACCACTTAATCACATGTAGTGCATTTGATTGCTACTTGAGGACCTTACGTGCTCTCCTAACCTGAAATAAACTGTTCTCCCTGGCAGAGAACTATTGTTAGAGGAAAAATTGAATGTGCGCTAAAAATAGTTCTGAAACTACTGAAGATTAAGGGGTTTATTTGCTACATTTGAATTGACTTACTGTTGTGTTAATAATTAGCCAAATTTGGGGAAAGGAAAAATTTCTAGCCGCACCTTTCTTTTTAAACCTGATTTACCAAATTCTTTACATATTAAATACTGTCAAGAACATACAAATTAATTTTTGAGGCTGAGAGCAGCAATAGCCAGCTCTTGCAGAAGGACTTTGTGTGCTCCAGAGCAGTGAGACAGAAATCTAGCGACAGCAGTAGTCTCTTCAGGACCCTGCAGGCCTGTTGTCCAGAAACTGGGTAGCACTGTATTCTGTAATCGACTTCTAGCCTTAATTCGGATCACAAAGCCGACAGAAGCTGCAGCACAAGCCCCTTCTCCTGCAAGGCAAATCCAGCGCCGAGAGCTTTGCTTAGCGCCTCTCGCAGCTGCAGCCCTGCTGCCCAGAGCGCATCAGACCAGGAGCCACCAGCTGCCAGCCCTTGGCGAGATACCGCCTACGAGGAGTTCCCAGCCAAACCTCCCGTTCCCTGTAGAAACAGGCTGTTTCCCTGCTAGCCCTTAATTGCTGGGCTTTCTCTGCCTTAAATCCTGCTGGTACTGGTCGGGCAGGTGGGGCTAAGTGAGCCGGGGTGGTAGCTTCAGGCCTCCTGGCTCCCACAGCAGCAGGTCGCTGTGCCGTAATTAGTGTTGGTTAATGGTGTGTTTGGCAAGCTGTGAGCGTTCTGGAAGTTGTTCCCTTCGCGCAGTCTTTCCTTTCATTCCTCACCACCCACTGTTCTTGGCAATTGCTAGTTAAGGTGGAAGTTTCTTAAGAAACTGCTTGTTAAAGATTTGGAAATAGGGTGCTGTATATGCCAGTGGCAATCCTTTTCCCTGCAGGATTAGCAAATGGAGTTGTTCCGTGTCCAGTTGCATTTCTGTCATTGTGCTTCCGGCTTTGCATAATTTTTGAGGAACAGTTTAGGATGTTAAGTAGCTCGTCTAGAGCAGGGCAGGCTGCCATATAAAAGAGGGAAGACCAGGGAATGAGTTTTAAATTAGGTCAGTTGATGTAACTGAAAAGAAAAAGTCAACAGTTTGGGGCATCAGGTCTGATAATAACTGCTCTGTATTAAGCTAAAAAACAGCTAGATCATCTGAGAGAAAGACCAGATAATAATTGTCAAATGGAGGAGAGATTAGTGGAGAGGAGGGCTATTAGCAAGGGCAGAGGTGATTGAGTATCTCCCGTAGAAAGAGACCTTATTCATCACTTTAAAAAGCATGGAGGGATTATCTTGGGGGTGAATTACAATGAGCCATTAAATAAAAATGTCATTATTTAGTACATGCTAAAGCTATGAATTTCATTTCCCCTGCTCATCTTTGTGGTCTGCCTTGAAGACTAGCACTGAGAAGAGAGAGATGGCTGATCCCTGTGTGAGTGGTGCATCTGCAGGAGATGGGGTGCTCCTGTTCTCTATCTTGGCTCTGCAGGTTCATTCCAGTCCATAGTGGCTGCTGTAGTTTCACCCACATAGCTCCCCTAAGGGCATCTGCTGCACTGACTGAAATTGAGGGTGTTCTAGGAAGTGTGCATGAACCTTTTATCTTGATGGTTCTCAGGTAGGTGGGTGATATTTATTATAACCAAAAAGATCTTGTGAGAGAAAAAATAAATTATTTTATAAACCATCAGTAGATGCAATAGGGCCAGGGGAACAATTTTTAAAATTTTCTAAGACTTTAAACAAATAATTTTCAGGTTTTAGTTCTAGCTGTTCTTCAATAACAGTTCTCTTAAAATATAGCAGTGGGCAGTTTTTATTTTACTAAAAATGTCATTACATGTTATTTTACTAATAATGTAATTATTTCCTTAAACAGAAGCTGAGTCTTGAATGGTTTTCTGATATACAGATTGTTTTGGCCTTTTGCAGGAGCCTGTATATAAATTCTTGAAAAAAAAATGTTTTATGGAAATACTTCTTGAGAGCAGAATGTTGCTTGTTGGAGTGCAAGCAGAAGGTAGAAACTTCTACCAAGTCAAGTAATTAGTTAAAAATTATTTAAAGTGATGCTCGGCATGAGCCAGAGTTTCTTGCTGTTTCTTCTCTTGCAGATGTGGCAAGTAACAATAGTAGCAAATATCCAGCTCTGTACTGAATGCTTATTGATTGCAGTAATAACATATCTGGTCATAATTTATGTCTTCCAACTAGTCTAGAAAATCTAGCACTTCTGCACATAGAATAGAGGCAGTATTTTGAAACTGATTTCTTAACAGAATTTACTTTACCAGTTCTAGTTAACATTCATGCTGAAATCTAGAAATGTTTCTTCTCTAAACAGTGAATGGAGGCTGCAGTGTAGAGCAGCTTTCATCAGGCAGGTATTTATATGGATTTTAAAGAGGCTTCTGTGTGAGTAAAGTAAGGAAGAAACCAAAACTTGTAGTTTGGGGGTTTTGTTTGTCTTTTTTAATTATAACCGAAATATACTATAGCTTTTACTTCATTGTGTCCACATGCTCTATCAGGAAAAAATAACATGTTAAAAGAATCATAGAAGTGGCTCTTACAGAGCTGGACATTTCCCTGGCTGCTCTCATGAAAATTTAGCATTTTTACTAAAAACAAATTCAATTTTTGTGCCTCTTCTTGGGGACTACATTGTCAGACACTGGCCTCTTATTGCCCCAGTCTTCACTATTTGTCTTATAACTAATTCCCAATAAAACTAGGACAGTTGGATAAAGTGCAGGAGAAAAATAACTTTAAGCAACCCTTCACCTGCTCCACTTCTGTTCCTGCCCTGAAGCCTGCATTAGTGATGCTATAGACTGTACTTGGCTAAAGGGGGGCATTTGCCCTGTGGACTAGTAAAGGGTGCCCAACACTCAGCAGCTGTCAGACCCTTAATCCTATTTCCAGTTTATCTACTGCAGCAAAAGTTGTGATGCACACCTGGCCTTTTATGCAAGACATATTTCTTGAAGGTAGATCTATTATTCCCGTTTCTCTTTCATGTAATATTTTCCAAGGCAGTTTAGGAGGCAATCAACACTGTACAGTCTGAGAGATGGTTGCAGCTGTTTTGTGCTAGATTTGATTCAGGGGGAGTGCAGACAATCTGTATTCAATTTGGCAGCCAAACTGAAAATGGGGAGGGAAAAAAGCTCTGAACAATGAAAATGCAAAAGGACAATTGTTTTTGTTTTACTTTGAGGAAAACCCAAAACTTCATTTAACATTCCCATAATGCAGCATGTGGGCTCAAACCCTTTTTTCAAAAGATGTTTGAAGGTAGGCCTCCCAGAATGTAGAACACCTTTATGTTTTAAATCAAAAGTGGCTGAAAAAAATATTTCAAAAGCATAAAAGCATAAAAACATATAATCCTAGTATTTATATTTCTTTCCTATTTTCAGTTTCACATCTATAACAGTTTTTTTTTTTTTTTTTTTTTTGCAAATAAACAATTCACTAATAAATTTGCTGAACTCTTGTATGGACCCAGGTTAGCTTATGTGGGAGCTGGCATGAGAGAGACAAGACTATGGAGGGGTTGAAGCATAATGAAGTGTATGTTTACTTCAGTAGAGTATATATGTACTTGGAACTGCTGATTTTATTCTTCCTATCGTTTTCTAAAATGTGCCTGGGAATTGTGTAATTATGGCAAGATAAAGTCACTTCTATTTTCAAAAAGAGTGTCTGTAAGGAAGAAAGACTCCACTGGAGCTATAGGCTTTTCCTTTGAACAAAGGTTTGGCTCACCAAATAGTATCCATTGCTTTGTATTCTATCCATTGATAAGTATAGGTGGAATTTCTTGTTTATCTTGTTTATTGTTTTTGAGCACTTATCTAATGGTTTCAATGACTTTTCTCACAATAAACCTTTCTTTTTCTGATGATGTGATTGTTGATTGTACTATTTAACCCACATTCCCTACCATACTTCCTTGTTTTCACATTAAATTAGTTTACAATTGTTTACTCTGGCCTGATTTTGACACTTGCAGTATCAGTTACCTGAATGATCAAAATCCTTTTGAAGGTTAGACTATTGTTTTCTTTTTTACTTTTTTTCCCCATGCTTAGAAGACTTGAAGAATTTATAACACTGGATTTCTAAATTTACATCACATGTTATTTAGAATTATTCAAGGTGAAGAAAAGTATTTGAACAGAGCTTAATATTGACACTAGAGATAAGAAATGTCACATCTTGTTTTAGTTTAGTTGTTTAGTTTCAGGCTTTATGAATTCCAAAATAAATTTAATAAAATTCTTCCAGTAGAATAAATAATGGCAGATATAGAGAGGAAGGATGAACAAAGGAGAAGATTGGAGCTCTAACACAAAATCCTGCATGGGAGTGGCTGGGGAAGCAGGCTGGAGCAAGGATGGGGAAATTGAAGATGTAAAGCCTGAAACTGCTAGGGTTAAAGCAACTGGGCTAGGAGTTAGGCGCTGAGGGTTTTGATATGTTACTGAAAGTCAGTCCCATTCCAGACCTTGGGCACTGGATCTAAGATTGCTGAATTTAAATGGCCGTTTAATATCGAGAAATAAAGTGTGGGTTTGTAGTCCTGCCTCTACAAGGTGGAAAAACTGCTGCTGCCATCAGTCACTGTGAGGTGATGTAACAGAAGTCTGTACTCAGGTCTAAAGGTCGTGGTGTTGCTGGGAACTCCGAGTTTCTGTGTGATGATGCAAATTTCCGCTTTTCCAGCTTCTCTTTCCTCTTAACCAGAAAAAGTGCATATATCTGCACATGCAACTAAATTCAAAAGATAAATTATGCCAAAATTTGGACTGTCTGGGCAGCTGAATCCACACCCATGCTGGGGATATAGTCTGAGGCTATATAGTAATTTTGTTACTGCTTTCACTTTCAATAGGTAGCCAACAGAGCTCATCCAGGAATAAAAGTGGGCTGAGTATTGTAGAAAGTGTCTGTGTGTGTGTGTGTGTGTGTACGCACGCGTTACTCGCTCACAACAATACGGGGAGCTGTACAATTAATGATAAACTGGATCCAGGAATACAAAGCGTGGGAGGTTGAGCATGAGAAATAGATTCTGCGCTTTGCCACGGCGTTTGTGCTCCTTGTTGGCCAAATCACTTAAAGGCAGCGCCCGTTCTCTAAACGCCCGCAGCCTGGATTGGAGCTTCCCTGCCTTGGGAAGCCCGCTCTGTGCCCGGAGCCGCCGGCTCCGCGCGGCTCCCGCGCACGGGCGCTGCGGGGCCCGGGGCGGTCCCGCGGGAGCCCCGCCCCCGAGGCAGCCGGCCAATGGCGGAGCGCGGGCGGCGCCGGGGGCGGCGAGCGGGGCTCGGAGAGGGGCGGGCGCTCCACGGGCAGCGGGGCGGCCGCGCGTGGGGCCCGCGGCGGCCCGGCTGCTGCCTGCGCTCGGCCGCCGCTCTCCGGTAAGCGCCGGCCGCGGGAACGCTGCGGCGGGAGGAGGAGGGGGGGCGTCGCCTGTCGCCGCCGGGAGGAGCCGTGGGCGAGCGTGGGGCAGGGCGCCGGTGAGCCGCCGTGGGGACGGGGGCGGCTGAGGGGCCCGGCGGTCCCTCGGTGCGAGTCTGGCCCCGGCCACCCCGCCGCGCCGCCCGGCCGTTCCCCGAGCGGTACCGGGCGCGCCCCGCGCCGCCGGCGGCCCCTGCCCGGAGCCTGCGCGGCCGCGGGGCCGGAATGCGCGGCGGGGGCAGGGCGGGCGGAGCGCCGACCCCCGCCCGGGGCACCGGGAGCGGCCCTGCCCTCGGCCCGCCAGCGGCTCGGCCCCTCTTTCCTTTCTTGCTTGCTTGCTTTTTTTTTTTTTCCTTTTTCTCCCCTCCCTACCGGGGAGATTGTGCTGGGAGAGCAAATTTTTGAAATATCTGGCGCTTTAGTTTTTCATCTTTTTTCCGTCGGGACGGGCAATGGCTCGCTGTGAGCCAAAGGAGTCTGGAGGCGTTTATAACAAAGCTGGTGGATGCTTTTCGCTTTAAAAGAGTCTCCTGAAGAAATATGAAACACTTCCCAGTAATGAAAGGCATGTGTTCTGGGAGGGAAACGTTCCCCATCTGCCTTGTACCACAGGAGGAACAGACGGAAGGGCTAATATTTACGAGGAAAAGGTGCCTCTTGTGCTAAGCTGCTCAAAAAAACCCTTCTAAGCACAAGTTTTTCCCGCTTAGAAGCAGTTTGTCATCGCTTTTACAGTTTTCAGAATGGTGGCATTATTGTACTGCTTGTACAATAAAAAGAGACAACATTTCTAAAGTAACACAGCTTTAAAAGCACGGACTTGCCACTGGAACAGGTCTAACAAATCATGCAACTTAAAAAGTTGACTCTAAAGCTGGCCAGACTTAAAAGAGGCATGTCTTTTAAATAATATGAAAATCTTTCTCGATATAAATAGATATCACACTTGTTAAGAGGAGAGAAGGTTATGTTTTGCCTCTAATTGCAAGGCAAAATTGCAAAGTAGCTTTGTAGCCATGAGAATTATATGTGGGAACAGAAGAAACTTGCTTAAACACTATGTTTAATGTAAACCTCACTTCAATCTACTTGAGGTGTTTGGAATTGCTTAATTATCTGCATTATTTGTATAGTGTGATGAGTGTTCTTATAAATACTGACTTTAAGCAGTAAACAGAAATTAGAGCAGTTAATTTGTGTTAAATTCTGAAGCTTTTTTCCCCTCTTCCCCCCCCCCCTCCCCCTTCGCCCCGCACACACTCCCTGGAAGGCTTGCACATTAATTACAAAAACAACTGCTTTCCTCTGGTATTTTTAAACTGCAAACAGAAATAAAGCAGAAATAATGGAAAAATAATTGAAGTGTATTAGAGTAATGCCTATTGAAATTCATAGTGGGAGTGTTCAAAGTGGTAAAGGTGCTACTACTTCAGTTGGTCTAACCAAATATAAACATATGCAGGAGAACCCGTTTCGACCTGTATTTTTCAGTTTACAGCAACTTTTATTTTTAGGTAATGTAATTGATTTTAAAGATTTGCTGCAGATGTGTCTACAACCCACATTAACTTTTTAGCAGTTCCAGTTTGGTTTTGGGTTTTTTTTCCCCTGTGGTGTTTATGCTATAGTGTAAACACTGGGAATTTCTCCTGGTGTTGGGAGAACAACAGCAGGCGTTGTGGGAGCTGCTGGAAGTGTACCTGACTCTGCCACCTGCAGTTTGCTTTGAAATGAATCGTTTAACCTGACATGGCAAAATTTTCAGTAGCTTTCTGGTTTGTTGTTTTTTTTTCCTAAAGGAAAGAAATGCAGGTAGTTTCTTAGTTTATGCTCCCCCAAATTTGTGCATTTTTATGGTGGAGCTTTCAGAGCAGAGCAGTATCATTCAAGATAACTGCACTGAGACTTGCAGATGAACTTTGATACTAAAATAGTTTTTAATTTTCTTCATTTTTCTATGTCTTTCTTTTGATTGCCTTTCATATTTATAGATAACAGGCTGAAAAGCCCACATAACTTCTTTGAGGATATTTTACTTTCTGAGACAAACTGCGATAGGCCATGGTCTCTTGTGTGGCACACCGCACAAAGAAAATTTATCCTATTGGATCAAGGCTGTGTGTTATCTTAAGAGAAAGGATGCTGAATACAGCTTGGTGGTTCATGCAAGAGGGATGTTGATCATAGTCTGTATCATAGCAAGTGTTTTTGTGGTTGTATTCAGTTGAAGTAAAATTTCATGGTAAAGAATAGGTCTTGGTAAATGTAGAGAATGCAATTTCTAAATATTCAAGGAAGAAACCGCTCATGAAATAAGTATGCATCGTGATTAACTTTTGAAATAATTTTGGCATGCCACTGATTTTTTTTTTTTTTAATGCAACAGTCTGTCTTCTGTACAAATTTAACTAACTTCAAATAGTCAAAGCTTTTATAATCCTCAGTTTAGCATTTTTATGTAAAGCAGTATCATCTTTAAAGAAGTTTTGGATCTTTTAGGTACAAAAGTATTGCTTCACATGCATTTCTATACTAACCAGCATTTTTCCTTCTCTTTTACCTCCTTCTCCCTCCCTGATTTTTAAGGGTTTCACCGTTGGCTTGTCCAATGGACATCAAGTGGCAGTGAGCGTTGACTGCGGGAGCTCTCCAAGCGCAGCGGCTGCTGGGATGTTGCGGCAGAACGGCGGAAGTAACAAGCGTGGTTTGGGATTAGCCCGCCTGTCTACCTCCAACTTCTTCACCGTCTCCACTTCGGCAAACTGGGGAATGGGGCGCAGCACCAAGAGCAGCTCTCTGAGCAGCATTAGCTCCAACTCTGACTGCTATGATTCTCCTGTTGTGGATCCAGAATATATCATGCAACTGGTGAACGATGTCAGAAAATTTGCAGATGTGCTACTATATTTGAAGGAAGCCTTTCTTTCAGAAGGTGTGTCGGTTGTTCTCAATTCTTAGATTTTCTGAAACTTAATTAACAACTCCATTTGTGTGTTTTAACTAGTGTTTGCTGTGGTTGTTTCCCCCTGCCCTTTACCTTCACCAGTTATCCTCCCTTCCTTTTCCCTCCCCACCCCCAGCATGATGATTACAGGAAGTGATGGTTTTTAGTTTGGGTTCTGCATTTCCTCACCAGAACAGTGCAATCTGTTTCATAATCATAACAAGGGAAAATAAGCTCTTAGCAGGCTGTCTAGGCTGATGCTTAAATTTGTGAGACCATCGACTGATTAGTTTTTTAACCACTTGCATGGTTAAAATGATTTTTGTAATTACAAACAGTTATATTAATATTTTGGTTATATTTCAGTTTTCTAGGCTGATTTTGTTTCTGAAAGTCTTCCACACTAGTAGTTTGAGTTTTAAGGTAAAATATAACCACTGTCTTCCTTTGCAAGAGAAGTATTTACTGCCTTCTGCCAGCAGGTGGAAACTGCAAATTTTCTTGCTTGCGGGAGATGTTGGTTACTGTGTTCCTGTTCCTTTCGGGGCAATACCAGTAGTCCAGTTTTGGTCATCAGCAGGAAAGCTTTTATCTGAATTTTGTGATATTAATATCTGAACTGACAGCAGTTTTGTATAAGATGTCCTGAGTGCTGAACATTTGCAGTCACCTCTGTGTTCAAATGAGTGTGCACACAGCTGAAATACTGCTGCTAAAATGTGTGTGAACAATTCGTAAAAGAGCAATAATTTGACACTAGTGATCACTTTCATGTCCTCATAATTTTTGCTGAGCACACAGGATGAGCAGAGTTATTTGTGTGGTTGGGTGTCTGGTGCCTACTGAGAATGAAATAGGCATCCTGTAGGAAAGGAGTGTCAAAACACCAAAGTGTTCCTATTGTCATACAGCAGTAGTTAACTACTTGTCAGTTTAAAATTCAAAAAAATTTAACATGGAAAACAGGAGTTGTCATCTTATTTTATAATACAGTATGGAATTAATTTGGGAAACTGTGTTGTGCATTTGAAGGATTTATAATTTATAAAGTATAAAGGAAAGATGTTTCTCTTCCATAGTTTGACCTTTGTCCCCATAATATAGTGAGCTCTGTAATGCTGGCCATGCTTACTGCTGGCTGGAGACAACCTCCTAGAAGCTGTATTGTTTGGTTTGCATTTTCCAATGTTTGGAAACGCTTGCAATTGTCTGTCCAAAAACTAAAAAAAAATTTACCATAGTGGTTGAACAGGCTTCTTGAACATAAAAATATGGTTTGTAATGCTTGCAACTTACCACCATCCTTAAATTAGTTACATCAATTATTTGAAGATGGAATCATATGCAGGGATAGGAAATGAATTTCTTTCTTTTTGGAAGAGTTGCTCAGTGAGTGTTTATATTTGCTTGGTAAGCATGCCTAGAAACTGCTGTAGGTTTTTCAGCTTCTAACCACTGTTCCCTCAGCTTCTGCATCAACTATGAGTTGTTGTGTTGCCTCTCTGGCAGATTTGTCTGAACTCCTGATGCACAGTAGCTTCAGGCTCAATTGACCATATGGCTCCCAGTTGTCCCCATTCTGCTGCTGATTGCCAAGGGTGTGTGCCTTCAGTGTCATTGATACTGATGCTTGTGTTCCCTGCTTGTGCTACCTGAGCTATCATAGAAGAGCCCAGCAGTTACTCACCTGTAGTTCACTTAACATTCATCTGATGAATCTTGGACGACAAATCTAAGATTTTGGGTTATAACATGTGTTTGTCTAAAGTAGAGCATAAATGCCTTGGGATTACAGACTTGAGCTGTGTTTTGTTATGGTACCAATGCAAGTTGATTTGTCACATTGAAGAATAAGTTGAAATCTCTTGAGGGGAGGGAGTATTAGGTAAATTAAATGTTCTGTAGATTTCTTCTCTTGCATTCCTTATGCTAACATGATTTCATTTCTTACTGTAGTCTCATTGTCACAATGCTGAATAAATTTTTGATACCCATCAACAAGGGGAAACCTAAGCCAACAACCAACCAACCAAAGCACCCCAAACCAGCAAACAAAACTCTGAATGTAACTGTAGAGTTTAAAAGTTTGACAGCTGTTTGGATATGAGGGAGATGCAGTTTTCTCTTGTGTTAAGTGAAGTACCATATGTTCCATACCCTTCAGTTCTTGCTGTACTTTTGGCCTTGCACTCACTGGATGTAACATTCTGTTATTAGTGATCCAATCTGGGAGCCACTGTAAAATCAAGATACTTTACGTTGTCTTCATTAAAGGAGAACTCTGGGCATTTTTTGTCCCTAGGTCAATGAATCCAGTGCTGTTCCACAAATTTTGTATTGATGCCAGGCTGAAACTGTAGTGGTGGTTAGTGCAACTAATGCAGTTAGCGCATCAGTCTCTTGGTCCAGCCTTCAGCTAAATTTCTAGATGAGCAAGATTGTCATGTTGCTAGCTAGTAAGGACTGTTGTTGTCAATGTGTTTTTGTGTTTGAACTGGAAGGTTGTCTTCAGTTGTAGCATTTATACTTTATGTAGTTAGAGCCAACTTAAATTTATTGAGAAGTCTCAAAATAAGTCAGTCTTCTTTTCTGATAAGAAGAAAATGAAAACAATTCCCTAGCAATTCCTGCCTGGAAAGCCATACATGAGAGTGTACGTTGAATTAATACCCAGAGAATTCAGTTAATTTCATGTAATTTGTGCTGTTCTTAGTGCTGTTCATTTGACTGTTCAGTTTTATGTGTGGCATTGTTTTCCTGATGTGCCCAAGGTTTACTTCTTTCCATTCTAATGTACATCCCAAGTACAAACTGTTAAGACATAATGACTTGAGAGCTGGTGAGTTTTCTGTGCTTTGATTTCCAACAGTAACATTTCAGCTATTGGCTGAGAGTGTGAGAGCCTCGTTGTTGCCTTCAGCTTACACCCCTCTTTATAAAGGTAGGACACACAGGGAAGTACAGTTGAAGGGCTGGAGCCAATCTGTGATTTTCACAGTAGAGGCACTCAAGATAAAAGAAGGAACTTCCTGTGGTAAAAGCAGTTTTAGGAACTGAGAAGTTGTTCTCTTCCCATGGAGACCTGCTGAGGACTTAAAAACCTGACCACAGTATTGAAAATATCAAAGATTTGGAAGTGTGTGAGGTATATTTAAGGTAAGTCCTGTAACTTCTGAAGAGGTTAGTTCTTGTCCCAAACATGCAGGACGTAACTCTTACAAAGTTGTATTAGGGACTCTACCAGTTCAAAAGAACACCACTGCTTACTGCATTGATATGCAAAGTTGAGAATCTGTTTAATAGGTATTTATGTATGAGGTTGGTGACTACAGTCCAAGCTTTTACTGCATATAATAAATTTTACTGTTGCTTCCAGTAAATGATGTTACTGTGTGGTCTTTGCTCAGATGAGATTCATTTTCTCAGGTTTAAAAAGACCACTCAAACAAATATTTAGGACACAGTAAAATATCTTCTAATTAAGAACTGAAATTAAGTATTTAATCTTTAAACATAGCAGCTTTTGCTTGTATTGCATTAGAGAGGGAGAAAGCATTCCTGTTTCCTTGCTCTGAAGGTACTTAGCTACTAGTTTTGTGACATCTGCTTTTTTTGTTGTTTTTAGGAATATAATATATACCATAAGGTCTGCCCTTGAGACTGTGGGAAATACTGTGTTTCATTATGAGTAGCTCTAAGGGTAAAATTTGCATGTGGTTTACAATTGCAGGAATAATCACATTTTAATATGTAGTTGTTTTGATTGTACTTTAGAATATGCTTCAGAATTTTTGCTTACTTTATCACAAACTTTGAAGTAATCATCAAAGTGTGGTATTGTGTCCTTCATGTGGGTAATTTTGCCTCCTTTTACTGAGCAAAAACTTTTTCTTCCATTTCATCCTATCTTCAACAAATGTAAATTGCAGTTCATTCTAAAATGTTAGTATACTTTTTTTTCCAGGTGTCTTAGAACCAGAGTGGCAAGATAAAGCTATTATCTTTTATCAGATTTTTCTGAGGATCAGAACATGTCTGCTTTTTTAGAGTTTGACAGATTTTTGATTTGGGATTTGGTTTTTTTTCTTTTTGTTGGTTTGGGGTGGGTTTTTTTGGCTTTGGTGTCTGTTTGGTGGTTTTGTTTTGTTTTGTTTTTAACTGAAGCAGAGGCAAAAGTACTGCTGAAGCTGGATGGCCTGGTCAGGAATGTTTCCATTCTCTTTACAGTAGCACCAATACTTTCAAACACATAGGAATGCTGCCTAACTTGAAACCCATCAGGTTGTTGTTTTTGAAAGATAAAATATTCACCCCAGTGGGACAATTCTAAAGGTGTCTCAAGGTAAATAGTTTCCTCAAAATAAGGAACTTGCAATCTCTAGTGACTTCAAAACCTTCTTTTAGCACCATGCAGATTGGTGTTAATCACGTACTACACTAAAAGCCAGAAGCCATTCACTGAATATAGTGCCTGCGGCTCAAAGGTGAGGTCTCTTCAGCCCTTCCTGGCTTGATAATGTATATTGTCTCTATTTTTTGTATGATAAAGGCACTGCAATATTTTTAGCATTTCATTTATTTCCTTATTTTCTTAGAGTCTAAAATACTTCTGTCCTTTTTTCTGAGGCAGTGTTCTTGAAAGTCAGTTTGCCCTGTTTTGCTAGGGAAATCTGAAGCTCATTAGTTACTGCAGTGACGATTACAGATTGAATTTATGATAATTTTAATACTAGGTGTAATTTTGCTGTTTGTTCTTTATTCCAGTTTTGACGTTTCTCAGTGAAAGGTGCTGACTTTGATACACCTTAAACTAGATGTATTTACCTGTCTAATGACACCTTATACTAAAATGCTTGGTAGGTGGGCAAACTGCTCTAAACAAGGATCTGATAAAGTATTTACTTTCCTTTGCGGCACTTTCTGGAAGCAGCAATTGGGAGAGTTTTTTATATTTGTTTTGATTTGAGGGCAGTTGGACTGATCTCTTAAGACTTCTTGTGGAAGATGGTGCTGGTTTTGTGCTAGGTAGTATTTTTTTGGATAAATAAAAAACTTTTATGAGAGAAGGGAAAGGAAAGTGCTGTTAGGGCAGCTAACTTTTGGGAACTGTGAAAACATAGTGATTATCAAATGTGTAAACAACCTGCTTGTGAATTATTAAATGACCTTTGAGAATTGCTAGAGAAAAGCAGAGGCATCCATGTAATATAGCACATTGTTTCTCCTACTCCATGTAGCAGAAAAAAGATGGAAAACAGTCTAGTAACTAAAAAATAATATTACAGAATTAAAAATAGTTGAGGATGTTGACAAATAGTCTTAAGTAGAATTTTAAGGTTTATTGCTTCCAGAATCTGTCAAAGTATAATATGCTTGCAGTGTCTGAAGAATAATTTTGTGATTTATTATTAAAATATATATATTTTTTTTTGTACTTTGTAGCTCTATTCAAACTTAATCCACAAGGAACTAACTGCATGTTTAAAATGCATTTGCCTGTAATAAAAGTTGTTCATCCTCTTGCTGAACCAAATTAGATGTTAAAAGGTGAATTCTGACGACATGTGTTTGCTACTTCAGATGTTATGGTTCCCATGGCAGAGTGAGCAGAAGTGTCTCAGTAGCAGGGAGACGAGGACTGAACCAGGCTGGGGCATCTGTGAGGAATAATTTCTGATGTGCTTCTGCAGAAATTGCCTTTATTGCTCCCTCTCCATCAGCAGCTTAATTGTTGTTACAGTTCTGTAACTGTTTAAAATCCTCAAGATGCATCTAAACCTGCTGTTTTCTTATTATAAGGCTTGTTATGTTTGGGGTTTTTTTTTAACATGCTGATAGTCTATTTCCACAGCAGCAGAAGAAACTTCTACATGAGCTGCTGTGGTCTCACTGTTTCTTCCTGATGCTGGTGGTAGTTCTCTGGTGACTGCATAGCAAGCAAAGTTTTGGGGGCAGATCTACCTGAAAACTAGTCCTAGGAAGAAAGGAACTATTTTTTAGCCAGATCAGTTCAATGAGTTGGCTGTAAGGTTGTACTGAGTGCCAGTAAAGAGGGAGAAGGTGGTTGGCAAAAGAACAAGTGGCCAGAGGTTAAAATGGAACAAGACTCTGAGGCTCTAGGCAGAGTTGGTGTGGCCCTCCAGGCTGGCATCACAGCATACACTGCTAAAACCTGTATCAATTCTTTTGTCTGCTTTATGGAATGCTAAGTTTGACAGGGGTTTATGAAAGGTGGAGAGAACAGCAAGCAGAGGATGCCCTCTGTAGATGGCACATTAACCAGTCACCTTATCACTGAGCTTTTGGCACACTTCAGTTTGACAGTCATCTTCTAAACTTGCTTTTCTGAAACTTGCTTCTTACATGCAAAGTCATATCTGCTTCCAGTCTTTCTGACCTGGAAATTCCTTAGTACACCCTTTCACATATCTCCAAATAGTAGTTACTGCTAAGTAGAAGTTCTGTCAATCTGAAACGGAAATTTTCCTTTCAGAAATCTGAAATAGTCTTTCAAGCTAAAAAATGTGAAGGATATAAACAAGGATAAGAACAAAGTAAATAGTTCCTTAAATTTTCTTTAACAAGTAAAACTATTGCTAGGAACTGCAAGGTAATAGTAATGACTTTTTAAAAGAGGTTTTCCTGGGTTTTTTAATGGCAAACCTCAGAGGAAAAAAAATTAGGCTGCTTCTTTTAGTATAGCTGTAGGACCACAGCAAGCCAGAGACCTCCCGGTTATTTTCCCATGCTTCCTTCACTTTCACACTGTCATTTGCTGGTCCCTCCCTTGGACAGAAAGCACTGAGATCCTTGGCCCTGAGTCATGTTCCTGTCCAGTTTCCTCAGAATTGAGAAGCTAGGGAAAGAAAGGGTGATGTGCAGCCTGGATGAAGGCAAACCCACAGCAGTGCAAAAAAAAAAGTATTTTACAGTCAGTTTATGGGAGGCAGGCATAGTTATGAATCATAGGTTTTCCTCAGGAACGTTGCACTTAATCTGGGAGAGCAAACTTCCCAGCGTTCTTCTCATTTCACTTCAGATCATCCCACAGTCTGTTTTGCCCAAGCCTCCTATTTTCTGAGTCTGGTGGCTTCAGGCTTTAGTCAGGGAGTCTTGGGCTTTCAGACGCTGTGACCAGAGCAGAGGAGCTGGGTATTTTGTTTGGTTTTACAAGTTTGCAATGTTAGTGCACTGCTTAATTCATCTGCAGTCATGGAACAATTCTTCTGTTTCCACTATTCTGATCAAGAGAAAAAAAACAACCTGGCCTTGAAGTTGAGTTCAAGCAAATCTGTGTTCTTCATAGTCAAAGTGTTGAATGCTGGTTGCTAATGTTGGATAGTAAATGCTGTTTCTTCAGTTTCAGGGAAGATTGAAGTTAAATAATAACTTAGTGGACCAGGAGATAAGTTTGTGGCTGATAGTACTACCCCTCCCCCAGTTGCATACTCCACATTCCTTCAGAACAAATGTTCACTTGTTGCTATAGTGTCTAAGATCAGCAGTCAGGAGGGGGGTGTCTTGAAGGCTCATGAGTGTTTAAAATGTAAAATCAATGCTTATGTGCAGTCAGATAGTTTGGTTGACTTAAATAATTAGCATATCTTTCCTTAGGAAAATTCTGAGCTATTTATAAGAGAGCACAGGCATTTTTCATTCTTATGTTGCTTTTGAAGTGCTAAAAATGTACTACAAGGGAAAACGTCATTCTTACTCCTTTTCACATTTCTAATGTACAAAAGGAACTCAAAACACTTAGAGCCTTAGCTGGAGTGTTAATTAGAATTAACTTCCCTTTCCATGACAGCAACTAGATTAATGGAACTGAAATTACAAGATCAGCAAGATGATCACTCACTAGTGAGGAAGAGGATGAATAGTAGTATTTTAATTTTTGAAAGTAAAGTTAAGCCTTTCAACAACAAAAATCTTTCTAATGTAGTTTACAGCTTAAGGAGCAGCAACACTTGAACCAAAAACAACCTGTATCTCTCTAAGGATTATGTCGTAACATCTGAAAGATAAGAATTGACCCACATTCAGTCTAAGTCTTGTATTCTAAGCAGCAATTCCCGGGTACATGTAGGAGCTCTTGTGTTTAAAAACAAAAAATGCTTGCCATAATTTAGTTTCCCACTTTTGGTGAAATGTATTATAGCAGATTCACAAAAATACTCAATTTTCTCATTTTGCTCATGCATCAGTTTATCAAAGTTGCAACATAAAATAAGAACATCAATACAAATAATTTTTGTATGCCTGACAGCATAGAATTAGCAGTTGTAATTGTCATCTTAATGATCCTGACTTCATGACAATTTCAGAGACTAAACCATTCCTTTTCCACCAGTTTTGTTGGAAGTGTTTGCTCTTCCTATTCACAGAACTGAAGCTGACTTGTTGCTTAATTCTAAGCGAATGTTCATCTTATCTGACAGTTGTAGTGATTTGATTGTTAGAGCTAATGTCTTGGTAATGGATTAGAGTTAGAACAGCATGGCATGGTAGGAGATTTGATACAGAGCTTGGACCTTGATTTTTGTATGTAGCTGTTTCCCTTTCCTCAGGAAAATAGGGATTTTATGGGGGCTTATTCCTTTGTCTGTCTAAAATGTCCCTTTTATGGAAGACGGACGTGACTCATGTAAGGCTGTAGAAAATACTTATGTGTGAGTTAAACTTTCATCTTAATGGCATTTGTTACAGAACACTGTAAATGCAAAACCTAGGACTTGAGGAATTTTCTTTTATTGAGGCTGAGATTTATCTGAACAAAGGATTTTTCCTTTTCACCAATTTTTTGCTCCTTTATTGCTTGAATAATTTCTTGGACTAATTTTTTAAAGTACATAGGAATTCTTGCCAGTTACAGTTATTTTTAGTTGATAAACCAGTTTTAATCTTAAGTTAACAAAACTTACCTCTTCAGTCTTGTTTTCTTTGTCATGACTGAGCTAGTTCAGATATTTAAGCTATTTTAGTAATATAATGTGCCTCTTTTTCAAGTATGTTGATTGTCTCTGCTGAGTAGGTTCAGGGCTTACAGGTGGTGTTGCAGCAGGTCATGGTGTTGATACAAGTTCTGTTAGTGCTGCTTACCTGTGAGACACAGAATGACCGTGGGATTGTGGAGCTTGCTACACATACGTGCTAAAAGGAAGGGGAAGTTCTTATTATTTAGAAGTCTGCAAGATGGGAAAGACCAAGTGAGGAAGCTTCAGCAAAGATGCATTAAAAAATGGAAAAAAAAAAAAATGGAAAACGTCAATTGCAGGATTGTAGATCAGTCATTTGCAGGGTGTATATTTGATGGAAATAAAGCACCTTAGTGCCTTTTTAAAAAGAGGCTTTGGCGTCTTTAGGACTTGACATTATACTTAGCATTTCCAAGTTCTTCTCTAAGTATTGTATTTAAATTTTCACAGTTTATGCAGGTGTGATTGTTTTAGGGCTCTGTGTTGTGAGGGAATGTAACATCTCAGTTAATGTTCTACTTTTGGACTACAGCTGTATTAGCTCTTCTTTTAAGCTCAGATGTCACTGAAATAGTTATGGACACGGTATTCCTGAAGCATTAGCTTAAAGACTGCTCAGTGTTCACCAATTTCTCTTGCTGTTTTAGTGTTTATAGTGGTATGAATGGATTCTTCAGTAGACTGCTTTTCTGTGGGGTTTTTTCTTTGTTTCTCCTGTGGACTTTTTATTTCATTCATTGATTGTATACAGGGTATAGAAGTTATTTTGTTCTACCACAACTATGGAACTAAAAGGTCTGTCCAGAAGTTGTCCAGGGCTGACAGCAAGTGGGGAAAAAAGTGTTTGTTGGAATCACTAAAGTGGTGGAGGTGCAGAGCAGTCAATTGGCAGTCAATATGGTCTCAGCTCACAAGCAGGTTATCCACTCCCAACAGAAGAGCAGTTAAAGGAGGCAGCTTTTTTGAGGGGTAGTTCTATATGCTTTGTTCTGTATTGAGTAAGCTGCGAATTGTTTATCTGAAAGCTTAGCAGCACACATGAATTGTGACAGTTGAGTGAAGACATTTTGTGAAGGGCTTTGAGAAAGTGACTGTGATAAACAGCTGATGACAGTTGTGAAGCTAACAGTAGGATTCAGACTGCAGAGTGGTCAGATTAAATGCTTTCTGGTATTCATGTTTAAGCCCTTGTGTTAAGGACAAGCAAAAAAATTCAGTGAGCAATGGAGAGCTCCTTCTAGCTGTAGTTGGTTTCAGATGATGACTAGACATGAGGTTTTAGAGAAAGTGGCTGAGAACTTAATTTGAAAAGAAAGCAATAGGTCTGAAGCATATAAATTTTTGATCTAGCATTGACTGCCTAGAATGACATCTTTAGTGCTACTAGGGAGAAACAGATGTGTGAATCCAAAACTATGAAGGAAATGAATTCTGCTGTGTTTCTCACCTTTCTGTTGCAAGGTATTTATGAAGAAATACTACTCTGTTAGAAATTCATGGTGAGATGTACAGTGAGTTATGGTTGTCTTTGGGAAAGTGCAAGTGCCAGTGTGATATCAGTTGCTGCCTTAATTATGGTGTTATTGTGTTTTCTCTTTATACAAAGATCTTCAAAAATGCTTTGGTGTCTATTAACTAATATCAAAACATTATATTGTAGTGGCGATTGCTCCTGAGTTTAGTAAATGGAAGATTTTAAAAGTATTTCCTTTGGACCATTCAATTGGCTCTATCACCTGTGTGAGTTATGCAGTCAGGTTTTACTCTCTTGGGTGGTGATTTCAGCAGGACATCAGTGAAGGAACTTCAAATAATCCTTAATCCGTTATGTTCACCAGTTTTCTAGACAACTAATGTTACCAGCTGCTGCTTTAGGAACTTGAATACAACTTTAAATCTAAGTTGATTTAAAAGTGTAACTTTTCTTTTAATCAACAAACCAGAAATGGACTACTGTCACATCCTATAGCAGTCCATAGTTGTGTTTAAAAAATCCTTTAACATAAATGCACAAAATAACACACCCCTTGTTTAACACCTTATTCTCTTGTGATCCTGTCTTTGTGTGGTCTTTTGAAAACTAGCTGGGCAGGCAGCAGTAAAGTAGCTTCTTCACTCAGTCAGCAGCTTAGGCTAAAAGTGGAAGAAGCAGGGATGTAGAACAAACAGCATTTTAGACTAAAATTAACATGAGTTAAATGTTAAGTATTGTTTGACAGTCTCTCAATGTTGGTTACGAAAGGTTAAATTAATTTTATTTAGAATTAATAAACCATAAGTTTCATACTACCCTTTCAGTGTGCCAGTTTGATATGGTACGATCAACTTGATGGAGATTCTTTCATTTTGTAATTTGGTTGTTTGGTGTTTTTTCATAAAATCTGTGCTATAACTGTTGAGTGAGTATTACTTCATATACTCTCAGAACTTGAACCAGAATGCAAGGAACATTGTTGATTAGTGCATGAGAATTCTCATTTTATTTTAACAGTGTCTTCCATTGGCAGCTGTTCAGTCTAGTGACTGTTTGACTAAGTTTTAGTGAAATATCCTTGAATAAGAAATAAGTAACTAGTCACTATTAGATGTAGGGTTGCCTGTCCCAATGGATATGATTTCTTGTGAACTGTGACAGATCAGATTTATTGCTAATGTATTCATACTAAAGAATATAGCCTTATGTCTGCTTCATAATTTACAGTTTTAACTTAAAATGTGTACTGAAACTGCTGAAGCATTATCCTAACCTAGATTTATTCTTAATCTCTGGGAAGATTCAAGGAAATTAACAGTGACTATAATGACCATGTAGTGTTTTCACTCTCATTTGTCAGAAACAGATAAGTAAGGAAACATTAACAATTTTCCCTACTAGTTTCTGATCTCTAAATTCTGGTTTAAGGAAAGATTAAAGTATTCTAAAGATTAAACTGCATGGCTTAACACATCTCGGTTAGTTAACTGTAGTCTCAAGGCTAATAGAATAAAAAAGTTAAAAGCATGTAGCGTACAGCATATTGAAATAGATGAAAACTGTATTGTGGTGGCTTTTTTTCTGAAAGGCTTCCCCACTTTAAAAAATGTGGAATTCATCTATGAATTCAAATGTGAGACAAATGTGAAGTAACAACTTTTCTGCTGATGTCAGTTGGCAAACCAAAAAAAGCAAAGTATGTAACTGCTTTCAGTGTAAGCAGAATTGTAAGATTTTGATTATTCTGATGTGTTTTGCATATACACCTATTTTATTGACTTTTTATAATACTGTTTTAAGACATCATTATCTTTGTAACTTTAATTTCAGAAAATTAATTTAGTCTGGGTTTGCTCTATATATGTAGTCAAGAAGGACTTTTTACAAGTTTTGAATTCACAAGTACAGAATAGGTCCACAACTAAAATGGGTTAGGAGTGTCAACCCAGTTTAATAAAAAACAAAAACCAATACAGCTCAAGGTCACCTCAGACGCTGATCAGCATGGTTAGTGCTTGAATCTAAATAGATTGCTGTATTTTGGCCAGTCCCTGATAGCAAATGATAAATTTGAACGGGTTATTTGGGCATTTGTTATATATAACAAAAATTCATCATGGTAGAAAATTTAGCCAGGAAGGATTCACTAACGGGGGATAGTTAGTTTTGTGCTCTATCCAGAGATATTTTTTCTGCAAAAATTGCAAGCTTTCATATGCAGTATGCTTATTTGAGAAAGTAAAGATACAACTTTTACCCTTAAAATTAAATAAAGGGAAGTACCAGGTGCTTTATTTTACCCTAAATTTGTGCAACCTGACTAAAAACAAATTTAGTAGTTTAACAGTAAATAGACAATTGACTTTCCAAATATTAAATGCTTTCTTGTATTACAAAAGCATTATTTGTGTGGAATAATTGAAATCAAACAGTGCTACTTTCAGTACTGTATTCAGTGAGCTGTTTGCAGGAAGTCTCAATGCATTCTCACTGAACTGGGTCAATATTGCTCTTCCAAAAAAAAAAAAAAAACCTTACAAAACTCTAATGCTTTTACTTCAAATATAGGTGTTTGGGTTAGTATTTTTATTTCTTTGTTTTCCTCATTACTAATCAAATTTCACATGTCCCATATTTTTCTCATGAAAATAATTGCTGAACTGCTTATTTTTCATAAATTGTAATTTTTTGCTGCAGGATAATGTAGTTAGAAAATTGGTTGGGGCACATGTTGCTAATGAGTATGAATTTAGTGTGGTGTGTTTTAACGATGCCATGACAACAGGGGTTGCTATGATACTGATGAACAAAAAGGCTATCTTGCTAATTTGGAAGCTTCAAGTACTATGTTTCTTGACAGAGGGATGGGTAGATAGCTTCTTATTCTGCATTGTGCACAGGGTAGAAAGGTGATGCTTCTGCAGCTTCCAGGCTTGCTGGAGATTTTGCAGGAATAAATTCTTCCAGGAATTCTCTGAGTGAGTTTTTCTGTGAATTAAAATGCTTCCTTCCTTACATCTGCAGCATGTAACCAAATAAAGGAAGAAATACAATAGCTAAGACTGTTGTTTTCTCATCACTCCTTGACTATGATCACCAACAAATATCTCTACCACCATTAATTCATACAATCAATGAAAATCATGTCTAACTTTATATGTTTACTGCCTAGGAAAAGGCTGCTTTGACAGTAGACCAGACAGCAGGGACATAGGTAACTTTGCTATTGTCAAACCACAATCAATGTAAAACTTGTTTTCACTGTGTGTTTGATTAATTCTTGTGGTCTTTTGAATGTGGTAGTGAACTCTGTTAAATCAAACAAATATGCTAATCATGTTAGAATGAGGCTGACAGAGGTAGCAGGCTAAAAGAAAATGGTGGTTTAATCTGAGACTGTTTGCCAAACTCCAGGTGTAGGAATTAGGTGATTTCCACACAGGTCAATATTGTATGATTGTTTTGCCTACTCTTGGAAGTCTCATAGTCTGGATCAGGTTCAGACCTGAGTGATGACAGTGTCCTAGTTTGCAATATGGACATAGAGGAAGATGATAATAATGAGATTTTAGATAAAATTTGTTTTACTTTGGATCAGCTTAATTCCAATGCTGATTTTTTTCCCTGCCCTAGGTGGCAGAAGTAGTGACACCATGTAGTTCTTCTGTATAATGTAAAAGAAACAGGATATAATTTACTTAAAAGTCAAAATGAGATTTTTTAATAAATAGAGTGAATGGTCTCTTAGCCAAGATAATTGGTCTTGAATATTGAAATGTTGGTTACTCAAGCCTCTTTCTTCTGAATCCTTCCAAGATTGAAAATTATGAGGAACTGACTCCATTCTATAATGTGAAATGTTAATAAAAAGTTCTCAATCCAGATATTGGGGAAATTGCTTCTCAGTTTGTGTGTTTGTTTTACCACCATCCTGCAAGACTATTTTGTCTGTCCTGTTTGTCCTGAAAGAGGTTAGGATTTATGGAGAAGATGTGAACTGGTACTTAAAATTGGAATTCAGATTATTGGACTTCAGTTGAAGGGGAGGTGAGGTACACACACTTCAGCTGATCCCAGGAGAACAGATTTACAAAGGGAGTTCTCAAAATGAGGACTAGACCTAGTGAGGGTGATGGCTACAATGGGCATTTAGGGATTTTCATCAGTTGCATTTATTCTACTGGAAATGTCCAGAGTGAATTCTCTGTAGATGCTGATAATAGTGAAGGCATAGTGTGTTTGTGAAGACAGATGCGGAAAATATTTGTTCAAAAATCCAAGTTACCTTGTTTATAGTAAGATTTTGACAAGTGAGGTGAGTTTCTGTAGACTTCCCCCAGTCCAAAGAGACTGGTCTGTGTACATAAACTGTGGCTGTAGAGAGTATGCACAGTGTGTTGTTCATACTTTGTAATATTCTTGAAAACTATTTGAATGCATGACATAACTAATAACATCTTTCTAATTGTCAAAAGTTCCTAATGAAAAGCTGGACTTTATTACATATTGTGAACTAGAATATCTGCTTTGATAAGTCTCACATGCATTCTGACTCAAAGAATTTTGCAGGGATGTGTTACTTTTCAGTTGTTTTATATAGACTGCTACCCTGTCTTTCGTTAGTGAGGCCAGCTTCTGTTCTAAACAAACTTTTAGCCACAGCAAAACAATAGTTGTATTAATGGTTTCCCTTCTTTTGGGACTGGTGGAAATTGAGTAGCAGAGAGTCTGCTGCTGTTAAAAGGCCTTAATATTCTATATGGAGAAGCAGTAAGTAGACTTGCATATACATCTATCTCCTGTATGGGTCTGGGTAGTGGGGGAAAAACTGTTAGTCTGTATTTAAACTTATCCTGGCAAACATTTGTTGACATAAACAACTTCAGAAATGTTTGGGCCAATAATAAATCAGGTCAGACAAAAGAATGTCAGCCAACTTACACAGCAGTGCCTTTCCTGACTGCGGGTATTGTGACCAGCCCTGACTTGGCAGGGAGGGTGACTGGTGCTGACGAGCTTGATGAGCAAATTTGGTTTTGTTTTGCATGAATAGAATCCATAGCTGTAAGGACATTATTGCTTAGTAACTTACTAAACAAAGGCTTCCCTTTGAGAAATATGTAAAATTAGAAAATAGGTAGATTATCCTTTTACATTAAAGATGTGTGAGCGGTTATAAAATGTGGTGACTAAAACCATTGAGGACTGGGATGCCAGTGACAATAGTGTGTTACTGTGATGGCTTGGCAAACAGACTTTCCAGCTGCTTTGTACTGTCATTCTTGTATATTAGACTTGTCAGCTTTGAATACATGCTTTTTCACCCTGTTCTTTTCCCTCCACTTCTCCTACAGAGTATGCTTTCATTTGGGTAGAGTTTGTTTTCAGCTATTGTAAATGGCAGTTCAACCCCTAGTGAAAGAAGATTTTCACATAGGCTACTAAACTCTATCCAAGCCTTTTTTATCCCCCCTTTTAAGAACTGGTTTTCTCCTTTTGAGAGGTAGGGGGCTGACTCATCCCTCCAGGAGACTGCAGGAAACTGGTCACCTGAGTGAGCAGCTGAGCTCAAGTGCCCGGAGAGGGCCTCCAAGTGTTGCAGGACCACTGACATGATCCTGCTTCAGACTTCTGTGGATTTTGCATTTCATGCTGTTAGGCTCGAGAGAGATTTTAAAACAATTTGGCATCCATTGGTGGAGAATTTCCTGATGACTTCATGTGCATCAATGAATGTGTGCAACAGTACAAAGGACAGAAGAAAAACTGACAGTAAATACTTTTCGTGAGTACTTCAGTTAGATTGAAGTGCTGCAGGAACTCATCGGAGACACATTTCCTTGTGCATTCCTTTCACTGTATTTGTTCTACCGTTGTTTTGATCTCAGCCGTTTTCAGACTTCTTACCACTAAAACTGTGTTTCTGTTCATCTGGCATATTTAGGCTGCTTTGCTACCTGAGGTTTCTAAATCCGTTCCGAGCAGGAAATCTCTGGTTTAGTGTCTGTTTGGACTCACTTATTGTGAATGCGGTGTAGTTGTGGTTTCTGACGACTTCTGCCCCCAGCTCTCCCCAAACACCACTTGTCACAGACCTTTTGTCTTCTGGAGGCACAGAACCAATGTTTCAGATACTCTGTAAGCAAATGATACAGTGATGGAATACAAAGAAATCTCAGTTGGGTGTAGCCAGACCTTTGCTTTTGAGAGTACAAATAAGTAATCTCCTGCTTGAGTGCCTTATTTTAGTGATAGTGTTCTCCTGGATGGTATGATAAATATTTAATTCAACTCAGTGGTTGTTTTCCATTAGCATTTCCCTTTGAAGCTTATTACTTCTGTTACAGACTTGAAGAGGCTTGTGTCTGCTTCAAGATTTTTCTTTCATTTTCCCCCTTCTCGCTTACTTTGCCTTTTGTCTGCAGCTCTATTGTTCTGGCAAAATAGATTACCACATTTTAACAGTAAGAAACTGCATTTTGGGATCAATTTTGCTTTAATTAGTCTTTGGAGGGGTGTTAACGCATAAGGAACCCTAAGAGACTTTTTTGACTTCTAACAACAAGTTTGTAGTTGTGAGTCCCATTGAAGTCCCAAGAATAAATCATGCTGTTTGATGTATGTCTTGTTATATTCCTGAGCACTCTCAAACTGGCTGTAATCTGTAGATTGGTGGGCCTGCTTTATGGCCTTGTTTTCCCTCCCTGATTTGCTAGGGGTCCAAAAATCGATCCACTGTGTTTCCAAAAGGATCTGGCAATGGGGTATGGGTGTTCTGATCACATGATTAGGAGCTCTTCTCTCCAGACACAAGTGAGCACCTGTGTGTCAGAAGGCAGGGACACTATCCTCATCTCGACTAGGCAAGAGATGCAGTTCTGGTCAAGTGGTGCCCTTGTGCTGACCATCTCTAGTCCATTAACCACAATATTCATGCCTTTCATGGGAGGGCTCCATGTATCCTGGTTAGACAGAGATGGCTGATGGGCATGTTTCTGGTATATAGTCTTCAAATACCTTCATAAAAGCCCATCCATCCCAGCCCTGCCAATAAAAAGAATTAGTTCTGATGAAAGATTGTGGAATATTTGTCTACCTCTGGAGGTCTGTAAGAAGATACAAGATATGAACTCCAAGGACTACCTCCGTAAGAATTTCAAAACTTAAGTCTACATGCTAGACATATTTCTTAATGAACTAATTTGGACTACGTCTAACTATTAATGTCCTAATTAATGAAGATAACATGTTACTATAATTTTAAGATATATTTTCTGTGTTGTCTGATCCACTTTGAGTTTGTGGGCATCAGTACAACTTTGCAGTTTTTCATTTTCATCACTGCCTGTGCCTGGAACTGCCTGGTGACTCCCAACAGCATTTATTCTTGTACTGGCGGAGTACAAATCATGGATTAAAGTCTGAAGGGACCATTAAAATTATTAGTTTTCATTTTGACAGCTATAAAATTTTTCTGAGTTTTAGAAGGTGGCAGTGGCCATACTGGCTTAGGCTGAAGCTGTGTCTAACCCATTGTATGAGCTCTGATGATTGCCGAAGTTGAATAGCTAGAGAAAAGTAAAAATGAGAGGTTGGTTACATGCTCTCAACTGTTTTGCTTAGTAGAATTCTCGAGCTGTTGCAGGTTACATTGGTTTAGGACAATGCTTGGTAGTTCAGTAGAATACAGTGTGGAGTAGTTGAATGCAAAGTGGTGAAGGCAGGTCCAAAAGGAATTAAGTTCATTCAGAGGCTGCAGTTGTGTTCTGTGTGTAGGAGCAGCTGTGGGGCAGCAGTCATGGATGCTGGGGAACTGGATTGCTGAAAGCAGCTACTCTGCTCTGGGCTCTAAGCAGCAGCCACTGCTGTGCAAGGCACAGGCCAGAACTCATGGCAGACCCACCAGGGCATTTATTCACTCATTAGTTACTCGCAGGGAAACTTAACTTGTCCAGCTCTCCTTGTTCCCATGTAAACTTCATGTTGATGTTGTGGTTTGGCAAGAAATTCCACAGGTCTCTTACATGAAGAAATACCCCTTTATTTTTTTAAGCTCCTGCTTGCTCAGTTTAATCATCTGAGGTGTGTTACATAGAATTGAAAAACATGGAGAAGCAATTGATTCTACCTGGTCTTTTCAAGCCTTTTTAAATTTTCTAATCTTCTTTCATATCCCCTATAAATCATGGAAACCACTTCAAGCCTGGATTGCTTTCCCCATAAAGTTCTGAACTCTGAGCTATATATGCCTTTACATCAATGCGTGTTTGTCATAAACAACCTCTGCTGCTAATGTGGATGCACTGAATCATGGCCAAGTTGAGCACCAGGCTTTTGACATTTTTTTTGCCTTAGCTGTGCTTGAGTCAGTTAAAACTCGTTATATCTAGGTGTAAATGAAGATAAAGCCACAGCTGGGTGGTCATTTTTTTAACAAGTTACTTAAAACTTTCCTAATTTACTGCTGAGTAAGATGGATTTTCCTAGACTTTCGTGTGTCCTGCTACAGATAGAGCTTGCTTGTCCCTTCCAGCAGGATAAGTGCCTGTGAATGGTATATAGTCTTTACCTTCGTATACTTCCTGAGACAAGGTTTATTCCTTTAACAATGTATAAGCCAGTTTGAGTTGAAAAAAAAGTCTCCTGATATTTGGCATGTAGGGGACTAAAGCCTGAAGCATGGTGATCCTTAGGAGACTTCTGTTGTACCTGATACAAACATAAAAATTTGTGTGTAGCCCCCCCACCTGCACACCTGATAGCAATGATCTACTCTGCTGATGTGTCATGTTGTACTATGTGGATTCCTCAGAAAAATTTAGCTGCCTCTAGCCTAAATGTAATGTCTTGTCACCAGAATAAATGGCTCTGAGTTGAAACTATTCTCTGAGCAGCACTGGATCAATTTGCACTGTACTGTGATTGTCCGTATTGACCTGTTTGTTATCACGGCCACAGACAACACAGAATTGCCTTGCTCAGTGGGGAAGTGAGTCAGCTTCTATTAGATCCTCTTTTTCTTTTTCATAAGCTAGACTTTCCTGAATTTGAAAGCTTTTTACCACAGCTTGCAACGCAGCACTCTAGCGCATGAGAAACTTTAATTCCATGCACCAGCACCTCTTCTGTAACAGAACAGATTGTGGTTTAACCTGTGCTGTGGATGCAACAATAAGTATTTTGTAAAAAACTTAGATGGGGTCGGGATTTAGAGGCACATAGCAAGAGGCATGTGCTATAAAAAGCATCACCATCTTGGAGTGTGTTTGAGAATTTTTCTGATTTGGCATAATTTAGGTGTTCAACTTATTTATCAGGTCTGGCATGCTTTAAGACAGACCTTTGTAGATCTAGGCTTATATACTAAAGATGCTTAACATTTTGCTGATACTTTAATTAAAAAGTAGCCAACATTTGCCAGAAATTATAATTTACAAACATACATATATGGCGTTGAATTTGTATCAGGTGAAAAATTACTTACTGAACAGTCAGAATCTGCTTTTGTTGATACTTTTTTTCATCTATGTAATTATCAAAATGGTGGTTGATGAAATGACATGAGAAAAATACGATGTTTTGATTTAGAAACCTTAGGGTATTGGTGTAGAATTCCCATACCCCCTTTTTTAAAAAAGTATACTTGCTTCACTTTGTGAGAAACAAGTTTGTGTAAATGATGTACAATATTGCAAGTTTACTATTGGCAGCTGCTATTATAACTCTTATCTCTTAAACAATTTCTTTATTTTAAGTAGGCTCAGCTTCAATATGACCTAGAATTCCATGCAGCTGAATACCATCAAAGTGTTTCGTAATGTGACTGGGTGTTAATTCACTGTTTTAATGTAGTTTCTCCTTTACTTTTTTCAGAAAATCATGATGGCCTGCATCAAGTAGTACATGAACGCCTGGGGGAGTTGCTACGTGTTTTAAAAGCAGTGATAAATAAACATCAGACTCTAAATTCAGTTGATATTCTTAGTGCTGCAGGAACAGTTATTGCAAAAGTAAAAGGTAAGAAATTACTGTCTTTCATATTCATAGTGACTTGGTTGGCTTGGAGTTATAGATAGAATTCTACATATACAGAAGAAACCAGGGATTTTTTAAGAGCAATACTGTAATACTTATTTAAAAAACTGCCTTCCCTAAGTGAAGAGTAATATGAAGTAGCTTGTTCTCTCATTGATGTGATAAAATTCTGCTTATAGGAAGCTAAGTGCAAGCCCACATTGAATTCTATAAGCACAAACCTTTGATTTTAAGCTTTTCTTTACCTGAGCATCATAGAATAGTATCAAAGTAATAAACCTGGCATTTATCCCCTTCGAGATTTGCCAAGAATCTTTGCCTAATTCTGTGAACCTGTAGGGATGGTATTGTATTTATATCAGGCGAATAATCTCTGAGCAATCCAAATCTGAATAGTTGAAGAGTTATAAATTCCACAAGTGGATCATAGCCATGTGTCAATAAAGGTGTCAGTAGCAACAAGAAAGTGTTTGCAGACATGTTAATACTTTCTATTGTTGATCTTTGCTAATGCAGCTTTTGGCATGCCAGACAAATGCAAATAGTGAATTGCTCCAGCCCCAGAAACTTGTTCCTTCTCTGTGTAACCTTTGCAGCTCTTCCTGCTCTGGAGTCTGGTATATATTACTGTGGAACCAGCTTTGAGTAGGGTTAAATCTCTACCTCTTCCCTGTATTAAATCATGTAGAATATCTTCCTTCAGAGACACATAGTTTAGTTTTTCTTCTTTGTCTAGGCCTTCCCTCTTGTTTCCTATTTATCTTAGTATATCTGAAATGTATTGTTGATTCAGTAAAGTGGGAATATCAGTTAAAATTCTAATGTGTTTAGCTTCCTGATTCCTATATATTGGATTCTTCCAAGCTTCTTATGGATTCTTCATATTGATATATGGGTTTGCCAGTTTGTTTGATCTTGGCAGGTACTAGCAGACTACTTTGCATTTTCTTTGTGTTGCACATAAAGTTTCCTATAGTTCTGTACCTGTATTTCAAATGATCATGGGACAACTCTGTAACTTCTGAACTTGCCTTGGAGGTAACACAGAAGGTATCCCTTGTGGTGCTGTTTGTTTGTTGATCGTGGGGAGAGTTGAACTACACACATACAGTGGTAGTTAGTGTTCAGTGAACGTGTTAATTGTTTAGTGAACATAATTCTTCCAACTTAGACATGTTTCCATGCTTAAGTGTTGTGGTAAGATGACTGTCCTCTACTCTGCCCCAATTTCAGTGGTTGCAGGACAATGTTCAACTTACTTAATTTAAGAAATATAAAAGTGATCTAAGGTATGCAAGTAAATAATATAATATTGTTTTAAAACTGCTCTCAAGCTTAACAGCATGAAATGCAAAATCCACAGAAGTCTAAAGCAGGATCATGTCAGTGGTCCTGCAACACTTAGAGGCCCTCTCCGGGCACTTGAGCTCAGCTGTTCACTCAGATGAGTAGCTTCTTGCAATCTCCTGGAGGGATGAGTCAGCCCCCTACCTCTCAAAAGGAGAAAACCAGTTCTTAAAAGGGGGGATAAAAAAGGCTTGGATAGAGTTTAGTAGCCTATGTGAAAATCTTCTTTCACTAGGGGTTGAACTGCCATTTACAAGAGCTGAAAACAGACAGTACTGCCTCAATATTTGTAGCCATTGATACAAACAAGTACTTGGATACAAAGATTTTGGTAATGCCTGTCAGTGTTTGCTGAGACAAAAACTGCATTTGTCACACCTCTGGAGATGGAACTGGGGAGATTCAAAACTCAAGAGACTGACTGGTGATTCAGTCCTACTTCTCTGTGAACAGCAAAGCCTTTGCTCCATGAAAACAGACTACCTCCCCCCAACACAATCTGTGGTAAATGTGAAGGCAGTTTGCCTTCAGCACCTGTTTGGTTTTCACAGCTGTTCTTTTTCTGAAAATCATACTGCTCCAAGTTTATATTCAAACTGAAGTGTGTGACAGCTGGTACTGAGAAAGCGGAAATAAAAATACAGCACATTGTGGTGATTATAAGCATATCAGACCTCAGATTTGCTTACTTTGACCTGTGTGTAACACATGAATTCACATGTTTTCAGCTGTGGTTATTTCACCAGAGGTAATGCAGCTTTTGAATAAACAGGAAGCTACAAGAATGTGAGGAGCTGGTAGAATGTATCCAGTATCCTTTTTCCTCTGGCTTCCCTGTCTTTGTTAATGTGACATTATGAAAAGTTCATGTGACTCATCTGTTTCTTGTCATTGGAGGACAGAACTATAAAAAGATATGGAAGGCACTCTGTAGTTGGATTTATAACTAGGAAGAAAATTAACCTGGCATGGAAAAATTCTGATGTTTATTTAGCAGAGGATGAAATAGAAGCAAGTTCGGATTTACACGTGATTCCATCTCCTGGTTTTTGAGTCTGTGCATAATGTTAGAGTTTAAAATCTATTTTTTCTTTGGAACTTCATATGGGGATACACTGTTATTAAGATAAACAAATGTCTTTTCCTCTCCATTAAGTCGGTTACAATAACTTCGGGACCTTAGTGATTCATGAAGTCTTAGTGTCTTGTGAAGTGTTCTCATAACTATGACAAGTTGCACTGTGCTTTAAACATAATGTCCAGTGCAGAGAGACTACCCTGCTTTGGATTATTGCAAATGTGGCTATTTCAAAGGCTAACAAAAATTAGAGTGCATGTGACCCTCTTTCAAGCTTCTTGGCCTTTTTCCAGGACTTTCAATGGGAATGATAGAAATGTGCTCCTCATTCTGCATTTGATGTTCAATGCTTTTCATTTTAGATAGATTGAAGGAAAAACTAGCTATAACATGTTATCTGAATCTTGCTATGGAGAATCATGCTTGGCAGTCCAGGTTTGTCAGACTTGTTCTATTTTGGACTGAGGTTGAACGAAAATGGCGGTGACAAGAATGAGACATGACACATTTGATTTTTCTGGTTATATCTTGGACAAGACATGTCTCACTGGGCCTCTTTGGACTCTATAACTTATACATGCCTACTTGAGTGCTTCATGAAAAATATATTTTTAATGGCACCTCACTTAACTTGGAAGAATTGAGACTTACTGAAGCATCTTTCTTGGAACCTGTTTAGATTCCCATTTCTGTAAGTCACTTCCCACTCTGGCACAGCATCATATTTGTAGTTATTATTCCACTCAGTGCCTTTAAATAGTTGATGGCCCCAGAGTACATGGTCCTCCTGATCCCATGCTGAATTCAAGTTTGTACTCTTCTTCTGCTCTTAATTACACCCTTTGACTTAATCACTATAATGAATACTGATTCCTGGTAAAGCAGAAAATAACACTTGTCTTGTTGAACTTTCCTATTTAAGGCTTTTTTGGTAGTAGTTCTGCATCAAAAAGAAATACTTCAAACAAGAAGTAAAAATCTGAACTAAAGGAATTCACTGAATTTTGTAATCCAGTGAACATCTATGATGATAAATTTTGCTCTGAATGAACATGGAAGGAGTAGGAAAAAGTTCCTTGAAATTGTCTTGTTGGCATCCAGCTCAAGTTGAGGAGGCTGCCAAACCTGATAGTAAGTGCAGGCTGGTGAAATGATATGGCACTAAGAACTAAAAGCCGAACAGTGAGGCTTGGATCGTCTCTAAAATACTGCCTATTCTGCCTATTTCCAATCTCCATACTATTGCTCTTTTTACTTATGTTCCTCTCCCTATTTATTTTACATATCTTTGAAGAAGAGAGGTAGTAACAAGAAGTATTACAAGTCTTTGTTTTCAGAGAGGGAGTGATCTCTTGGTCTTTGGGCTTTTTGTTTGCTTGGGTAGTTGTTTTGTTTTTGACATAGTTCTGAAAGGCTTTTGAAAACACTGTTGTGAGTTTAAAAATAAAATTGGTTGCAAAAGTATTCAGTTCTAAGAAGTTGGCTGGTTGCTTGCTTCTTATAAGTCAGCTAGCAAAGCATGGCTTGAGAATGTATTCCTGTCAGTCCTGCACGTGTGTGCGGGCAGCAGCTTGAGGCAGAGCGAACCTGTGCAGACTCCAGCAGGGCCGTGCCCCACGGGCTGTGTGCCTGCCAGTTCTCTGGGCTGTCCATCACCTTTTAAAGGCCCTGCTTGCCCTTCGGTCTCAACAGCTGTCAGCCTTTCCTTCATCGTTTTAGAAGCATTGATCAAATGTCCTCAGGCAATGCTTCAACTTCTGGGATTCTCACGTCCAAACCTTCATGGCTGTTTTGGGTTACCCAGCCTGATCTGTGCTTGATTGGAAAAAGTTTTGATGGCGTGACCCAAGAGCTGAAACTGCAGCGTACTGCAGCATTTTAATGAGATTGCCAAACCCACCTCAGTTTGAAGATAACTTTGGAAATAGAGATCCACTGCAAGCTAAGCTTGCATTTCTAGTACTGGATTTGGATTTTTGAAGTATCACTGTCATATGATTCTTTGAAGTTCATTGTATGTCATCTGAAATCTTGCTTAAAAGAGTTGTCTAGTTGTATACTTGCTTTGAAATCTGTAGAACTATAGATAGATAGCTGTCATTTCCAGACGTGGCAAGATTACTATAGTTCATTGTTGTCAGTAGCTATTGTGTGCAGTCAGGATGTCCTGGGGAAAGAGAGTGCGTGGTTTCAAGTTGACGTTAAGTACATCAGCATTCCAGTGGTGCTAAGCTAGAAAAAAGCTGGTGGTATTCTACTGAATTACTAAGAGATTAGACTAACCTGTTTTGGGAGAACTGAAAAGAAGTAAATCTGAAAAATTAGAGATTTGTTACTCCTTTTGTGATGGATCCTGAAAAGAAAGGATTTCTCTGGCATATAAAGTGTAAAGCTTAACAAAACTCTTCCTGGAACAGGAAGGCAGAGTGAAACAGACGGCATTTCTTTAGGGAAAGGCTCTCTATATTAATGCCTCGTTAGCTAAGTGAAAGAAGTGCTTTCTCTCCGAAGACACCATAGCTAATGGATATAAAAATGTTTCCATGGTAAGTGCTTTGAATACATAGACAATTTTTACTAATTCCTTCTAATTTTGAAACAGTTTGCATTTCATGCTGGCTCTTAAATGATTTTTCCAGTCATTAGGGGCTGGTAATCAATATGGTTCCTTGTGACTGCTTAATGATTTGGGATGAGAAGTTTAGTCTTATATATAACATTATTACTGGAAAGCTGAGATTTTCAACTAACGTGAATTTAAAAAAAAAAAATCCACTGCTATTTACAAAATTATTTAAAAAAAAAAATCTGTGGAGCTTTATTGAATCTTATTTCAAACAAAGGTGCCAGAGGCATATTTTTTTTTGTAATTACAAAGTGTAGCCGAACAAAGAGGTAGGAGAAGCTGTAATTTAGTAATGAACTGTGTCAACAGAGACTGCGATGTTATTATAATATGCAATATTATAAGCCCACAGTTTTTTGCTCTGGGCTTATTACAACGTTATTTTGTATATGCAAGTAATTGTAAAAATAGCCCATGAGAAGAATCTGTATTTTCTGTAATGGCTTTGTATAGATAATTGTTATAAAAAGTTGATCAAGTCTGTTGACATACTGTATAAAAAGGAATGGATTTAACTGTGTTACATTACTGGTAAAAAACTTTTCCTTTCACAAAGGAAGTCTAATGGGGCAGCAGATTACTGTACTTTCTTTGTTTGTTATCCATTAGTATTTAGGCACCTGGCAGGAAGTTTGAATACTTTTTAAAATTAAAGCCTGTTAATTTGCTGAGAAAATTTGTATAGAATGGGCAACATTTTAACTTACTTTTTTTTTACTACTTCTACAAGTCATTGTATTCTAATTCTACTTGAAATGTAAGGAAGACAAATTAACCTTGTTAGATTTTGCAAAAAGTGATGTGGGTTGAATACCTGTACGCGTGTCATTGCAGCACCTCTAAAATAGGTATGAGCATGTGTGACTTACACACCTAGAGAATTAAGAATATTGCATTGCTTAAAAAGAAAACTATAAAAAACAATAAACTGAGAAAAAGAATACTCAAATACTAATGTGAAGTTGTCATTTCTCACAATGTAACTCTGGGAAAAACTTCCCTCCAGAGGATACAGCTTCAGCTCAACTGAATGTATGCAGCTTTTTTACAAAATATCTCCCAGTCACCATTGATTAAGGAGTTAAGTTGAAACCAGGCAAAAACGGTCGTGCTTTTTGTCTTGTCTCTCACTCTCTTCTTGTTTGGTAGTTGTTAATAGAAACTCTGGATGAATCATTCCTTTTGTCTCATTATTCCAACTTGTCATAGAAGTGTGCTGAACACTGTGTTGAGTAGTTAAGTACTTGATCACCACTTTAAACCATCTAATTTGTCTGGCAACACTCTTTTTCCTATTTGGGACCACTGTCAGTTATGCTGAGTTTCTTCCCCACTTTTAACAGGAAAAACTGAGGGGCTTTTGCCAGACTGTAGAGCTTATAATTGAAGGGTTTTGCAGTGGACACCACCTTTTGATAACTTTCTGCTTGGCTGTACTCAAGCCAGAAATGCTGTATTGTGGATTGTATTCAGTTGAGGGGGCACCCCCACAAACTACTGCTCCTGTTTGGAATTTTGAAATTTCTACTCAGAAAAAAACCAGCTGTTCCAGTATCTGACTGCATTTGTGAGCTGCTTTGTGGTGGTGCTGCTGCTGTGTGATTTGACTCTGGTTGGTAAATGACTGTTTTTGTTAATGCATTACCAACATTTCCACACAAAGCTGCCCCTTAAGTAGGAAGATACAGGAAGTGCAAGAATAATCTGATTTCATTGTGAGAAGCATCTGGATTGTGTTAATTTTTTTTCCTTTAATGTTTACTTTCTTTCTAATCTTCTTTAAAACCAATGTTTTTTCGATAATTCAGAAAAGCATAATGTTGCATGTTCTGTAGGAGACTTTGTGTATTAAATTTGTCTCTAGGCCTGGAAAACTTACTTAATTGACCCCCACCTCTCACCCTTTGGTATTCTTTTTTTCTTTTTTTTTTATCTTTTACAAGCGGTGAACTTCAAAGAAGTTAATGAAGAAAATAAGAGAGAACTCTTCAGTGAAATATTTTCTTCCATTGAAACATTGGCATTCACCTTTGGAAACATGTAAGTTGGAATCCAGAAAGAGTTTTTAGAGAACTCAATGAAGCCAAATCAAATTAAGACGCAACAATAACAAAACCTTTTGTTTTCTTTTGTACAACTATTTTCTGATAAAGTAATTTAAATTAGCTACATCTAGAACAATTTTACTATTTGGGTTTTTGTCAGTTTGTTGGTTTTTTTTTTAATAAGGAAATCTAGCATGTTACAGAAATTGCACAGAATATTAGATGCATACTAAAAATGGTTTGCAGAACTTTTAAAGGACTTAGTAACACTATCTGAATTTTTGAATTCAGTGGCACGGAATTGCTTGGTGAGGTAAAGTAGTGAAGTAACACAATTCTTTGTTTTTCTGGCAGTGTATCAGACTTCCTTATGGGAGATGTAGACAATGGCTCGTCATTGGGACTTCCTGTATCTCGGAGAAGTCGGGTAGGCTAAACACGTTCTCTCGGAGTGTAAAATGTAAAGGAGGCTTCAGTCCCAATGAAACTCTCTGCATCATTGGGCTGGGACACTTGAAGTCATCTGTGTTTTAAACAAGATTCAACCCAGGAATAATGTGTATTCAATGTGTTTTCAATGTGTTCTCAATTCTAAATGATAACGATGACTTGACAGGGCTACCTGCTGTCATTGTTTTTGAGATTTTTAAATTGGTTCAGTGAAAATAAATGGGGAAAATTAAGATACTTGAATGATTGCTCACTGAAGCAGTTAGACTATTATCTGTTAAACCTGGAAACCAAAGGGTTAATTACTTCATTTTTGGCTTTTAAAGACTAGTATTTATTACAAAATTACCTTTTCTTCTTTTGGAGCCAAATATGTGCTGTAACCGTTTCAGCAACAGTTCACTAAAAGAACTGTCAACTTAGAGGTAGTCAAAGAAAAACACTAACATTTTAAACTTTTTTTAAACACACTTGAAGGTATGATTGAAAAATGCTCGGTACCAAATTCTGTTTTGAATTTTTGTGTATTGAGAAGCAAACTTTCAGGTAAATGAAATAAATTTAAGAGTTACATGCAAGGAAAATATAATTGATAATTGGTGTGTATTACAAGCTATGTTACAGCAAGGTTAAAAATGTTAGATTGTGCATTTTTTTAAAGGCTTTGTTGAAACATACTTAAAACTTAGCATTTCTTCACACAGGCTTGTGTGTAGCAAGCTATGCAGCTACAGTTGAATGGTCTTTTCAAACTTTCACTGTTTGATAATTCATCTTTCTCCCATATGCGTTACCACACAAATTCTACTTCTGTAGCTGCTACAAAACTTACCTTCATAAACAATATGGAGGAAAAGTAGGCTACTCGGAAAACTGGTTCCAGCAAACTTCAATTTAGGTCACTGATAAAAAGTATGAAATAAATAGCATAGAACCCAGCGTCTCATGTAAATTAAATTCTATTATTTGAAGGAGTACTGGTTTATCTAATTGGTTCACCAGCAAAAGGGAGGTGCTGATTTTGCAACACTTTTATCTTGAAATGGTTTCGCATTGCAAAAATATCTGCTTGTGGAAAGAGGTCTTACATATTGTATTGTGAAGTGAATGATTGATTGTCTAAAAGATCCCTCTTCTGAACATGGGGGTAAGGGGAAGGCCAAGGGTAAATTTGAATATAGTGAAATGAAGAAGGAATTCCATTCCAGATGCTTCAGAAATCACCAGCTTATATTTAAAACCTTGCTTTCATAGTATCGCTTGCCTTTCCTAATGTGAAGGTGAACAATTACAAATTCTGGAGCAGGTAGGGTAACATACTTCAGTTTCTTAGAAATCTGTCTGAAGTGCATTTTCATTTAGGCAAATAAATACACATTTAACAGGTGAATCATTTCACTTTGATTTACAATTCAGAGAGAAATTTGGAGGCCAACTAGGAGTTGAGTGTTAAGAGGAGTTAAATGCAAAATATTTAATAGCTGTTTAACTATTTCTGTAGTTGTGCGTGTTCAGTGATCATAGCAGCTAGCTGTATTTTAAACAGAGCATAACATTTTGGTAGAATTTAACATGTAAATACTTTGAGGGTTGATGAAGGAGAAATATTTTAATTGCCTCTGTAGTTAGGGACCTCCCTAGTTAAGCTGATGAGGATGGCTCCAAGGAGGGAAGGTGGGCAGAGCTGATCTCGCTTCTCTTGACTGCAGGGGGGTCTACATTCTTTACTTTAGGCATTCCACTTGGAAGCTTAAGTTAAATGATATGTATAACCCCTCTTAGCAAATGTAATTGTTCTCATTTTAGGTCTTGTAGTTCAACCAGATGTACAAGGTGGAAGCAAAGATATTTTTTAATTAAAAACAAAAGCACTTTAAAATATTCTGGAAGAGACCAGAAAGACATGTCTGACCTTTCATTACTCAACAAGCTATTTGAATCCTATTTGATGCTGTGCCGATCTGAGAGCATAATAAAGAGAAGGAGGATAAAATGTTCAAAGTGTGTGAAGAGATTTGTCTGTGTCAGGGTGAGAGTTGGGTAATGAGGGGGAAAAAAGGACAGAAGAGACTGGTTGAAGTTGGAAGTGAAAGGGTTTTAATTTTTCTAGGACTACTAGGATGAGTCATTGGGTAGCTTGAGGAGGGCAAGCTGTATGGATCATGTTCTGCTAAGTTGCAGGACATAGAAGCAAGCATGAACAAATGCATTTATCTAAAATTTGGTGTTACATATCTGCAGTGGGTGAATGTGAAAGAATGAGTGACCTTTGATTAGCTGCCTTAACTATTGTGCCTGCTTTACTGGAAAGGAGCAAACAGTTTTCAGGACTGCAATGATAGAGGTTTTATAGAAATGGGAAAAAAAATTTAGAACTTAAAAGTGCATCAAGTTAATAAAAAGTCTGAAAGTTTTCTAATTACTATTTTTTCTCCCCTAGCAACTTTTAAATAATCCTGAAGACAGTAATACTTTATATAAAATCTGAACTAAATCTAGGAATTTTCAAGCCTTCTCTGCAACCAAGTATTGATCCATTGCTAACTTCAGATTTTAGGGTTTTTTACCAATTTAGTTGGGGACACTTTGGATAGATTTCCCACCTTTTCTGGAAAAGCCTTTCTGTTTTGTTGAAACTCTTGTATTAGAAAGCCACTGTAATAGTAACAAAGCAGGTCTTTAGGCTGTAGTTTGATTCTGTTTGATGTCATTGATGATTAATACCTTGCATGTTTTGGTCTTTGGAAAAGCTTCTTCTGCTGTGAAGTAAACAATGATTCTTGAGAGATTTTTGTGATTTATATTCAGTTTTCTTTTACATTAAAAAACCCCAACAAACCAAAACTATTTTTGTCATTGATAACTGTGATAACTGTGCTCCATTTTAGTGAATGTCTGAAAATAACCCAGTGCCAAAGTCTAAATGGAAACAAGCTGTTCTTGCATAGCTTAAGGGCACTTTGCATCTATTTCTTAGCCTTTGTTTTCTCTCTGCTTTGTGCTTCAAAGTTTTCAAAAGTAGTTTACCCATGTAAAATTATGTAAGGTTTGATGTCTGTCTTTGTTTTGGTTTGGCTTTTAAGGGGGTTGTTGTTACAAAGTAAACTTTTTATTTATTTAAATTTGTTGAGCAGTCAGGTCTACAGCACAGTCTCTACAAATAATTCAACTTGAACAACTAAAGGGGTAGCAAAATGCAGTGAGGACAAAGGTAGGGATGACGTGATGTGCTAAATTCCTTTTATTATTGGATTACATTCTGTCAGGTTGTACTGATTCTCAGGGCTTCATTAGCAAGTGTTACTAGTCAGCTGTTGTGCCTACACTGCACCACCTGCAAGTAATTTACAAAAAACTTTATTCACTTGAGGAAGAAATACAGGATTATAATGGCTTGTAGAATGGTGTCTGTTTTATGTTTCTGACATTAAGTCTGTGTGAAAAGGTTTTTAAAAGGTAGGTAGGGCTTTAACAAAAGCTGGAGCTCGCTTAATTGTTTAACAAATCTGGTTGATATTTAACTCCTTCATCACAGACTTTCAAGATTGTTAATATAAAGGTATATAATGTTCCTTGCTATTTATTATTTTTCATTTGACAGCAATGGGAGTATAAAAAATGTGCCTTAGATGAGAGGGAGTGATGGTGCAGTTTGCTTTATCTGCTCTATCTACAAAAAAACAAAGAGGCAGCTAATGCCATTTATGTTGTTTGCTTTCAGTTCCAGTGAGAGATTTTCTTTGCTAACTTAATGTTTTATTTCTTGTACACCAGTCTTTTGAGAATCTTTCTGTGGAGTCTGGGGGTTCATTGCATGAAAGGGATGATATTCAAGGTAGGTCATTCACTTAATATTGATAAACACCGTTTTGTAATCTGTGGGGTTTTTTCTTCTAAAAATGTTCTAAGTTTGGTCACTTTTTTACACCTATGCTCCCTTTACAATTTCACTGTGGGGGAAAAAAAGGGTTCTTGCAAAGGTTTCATTCTTTTGTAAATAACCAACCCATGTTGCCTTTTTTTATTTTGGTGGGGGGGAGGGACAAGGCCTTGAAGCCCCTTCCATGTGTTGTCATACGATTGGTGTTTTGTTGGATCACTTTCTTGAAGAAAGTTATGCTGACCATATGACTACTCCAGATAAAATACTGTGACCCTTTAATTTGTTCTAAAACCTCTGTCAGCCCTGTTTAGAGTCAACTAGCATTAAAGACCAACTCAAGATCAGAGCTGCTTAAGCATTCACAGTTGGCTAATACTGGCTTTGCTCTCAGTGTGCGGTCATGTCTAAAAATCACTTCTTTGTGTTGGATGCTTTATTTGCAGGACATCTTCGAGCAGAGGAGGTTGATAGCATGCTCCTAAGAAATGACAGTGGAATTGAGTCAGCTCTGTCCTATGCTAAAGCATGGTCAAAATATACCAAGGATGTAGTTGCATGGGTAGAAAAAAAGCTTAGCTTGGGTGAGTGGCTCTTTCTGGCATTTAATCAGCTTTGTCATGATGAAATTAAATCTGTTGTCAGGCCTCTGTGCTGCAGACTGTCAATAATGTGATTTCTAAATTAGTAGCTGTTCCGCTGAAGTGGACAGAGCTATCATGCATTTCCTATAATTAAAGGCCTATAACAAAGTGAAGGTGGTCCCCTCTGTAGCCTGTTTGTTAAAGGAAGACTGTAAAAAGCATTTAGCATGTGTTATAACTGTTGTTGTGTTATAATGTAAACAGTAACTGTGAAATTTTTTTAACAGAAGTGGAGTGTGCTAAAAACTTAGCAAAAATGGCTGAAACTGCTAAAGCTGTTGTTGGACACCAGGTGAGTGTATACCTAAGGGGTTTATCTTAGTCTTAAATCTTTATTGGATAGCTTGCCCAGGCGTAAAATTCTGATGTTGAGGAATGTAATTTTAAGCTACTGAATTGATTTATACGATAAAGCAGTGATTAAAAATATCTTCATTTAACAAATGGAAAGATGTAATGGAAATTTTTATATGTAATATTATTTTTGTTGAACATGCAGATCCACAATATTCTTTTTTTCTGACTAATATTTTGTATGCTTTGTGATTTGGTCTTGTAGACTTCTTTCCTAGTAAAATGAATCACAGATGAGAAATTAATTTTCTACATTCACATCTGACATTCATACTATTTTAGTAAATAATAAATTTAATTGAAAATCTAGTTTAGTTATACAGACATTTAGAATGTCATTACACCTCTGTCTTACCTAGAACATGTTTTGTGTAATTTTAGGATTATATGCCATTCCAGTCAATATTCATTAATGCTTTTCAAAATGATATTGAGAACAGTCAACTTTGGCAACAAACAGCTGCTGCTCTCCAGTCTAACAAATTTGTGCAGGTATGTTTAAAGAAAAGTATATATAATTTTATAGAATATTTAAAAGAACAAACTTCCAGCCTATATGCCTTTAATATACTCCGTTAATATTTCCTATCTAGCCCCTTCTTGGAAGGAAAAACGAGTTGGATAGACAAAGGAAAGATATCAAGGAACTTTGGCAGCGAGAACAGAAAAAAATGGTTGGTAATTCTTTCATACCTAACCGCTCAGTCTAGAATTCTTCAAAAGGATGAAACTTTGAAACTAGCCTGTTAGGCACTTACATTCACACATAGTGTCTAGGGCTTAGTGAAAGTAGATGTAACTGTCCATTTCATGGCAATCTGGCATTTGTAAAAGGTTGTCTTTCAATGTTGTTGTACTTGATACTGCAACATAAATACTGTGCATAAGTCTCTTTAAACATCACATTCAATAACTGAAAAATTAATGTTGTTTATTCTTCTCCTTTTTCTTTTGCTGCATTCTGCAGCAAGAGCTGGAAGCTGCTCTCAGGAAAGCCAAGTTGCTGTATACACAGCGTCAAGATGAGTATGAAAAGGCAAAATCCTGTACTGCTCGTGCTGAGGAGGAACAGCTTAGCTCAGGTGGAAGCTTCGTGAAAGATTTCAGCAAGCAACTGGAGAAAAAACGAAGACTAGAAGAGGAAGCTCTTCAAAAGGTAGAGAGGTTTTGCTTTTAAAGTTAAGTCTATATTGCTTTTATTCATGCTTTCCCAAGGAGGATATTTGAGTGAGTCGAGTTTGCATTATTAATTTTAATCATGCTATGCTCCTTTGGATTTTTTATCTTAAAAAGGAATCTCAAATACAAGCATATTGAGTGGAGTTTTTTCTTGCTTCTAGTATCAAGGCCTGTAGTCCATCAACTTTTTATACTTGTGTTTTCTTTAGGCTGAAGAAGCCAATGAGCACTATAAAGCAAGCATGGCAGAGGTTGAAGAAAAAAGAAATTATTTGGAAAGCTTTAAAAGTGATGTTTTAACACAGCTTCGGGAGCTTATTTACCAGTGTGATCTTACTCTTAAAGCTGTAAGCATGGTTTTTAAAATACTTTTTGCACAGATATTTATATATTGTCAGAAATAAGAGAAGGCCTCATAAGCCCCATTTTAAAAATAAAGTTTTCAAAGGACAGATGTCAAGCCAACAGAAAAATGAGGAAGACTTCTAATCTATTTGTGCTCTCTTTCTGGTAGGAATTAAAAAAAAAAAAAGTTGGGGGGAGGGGGGGTCTTGAATGTTTCTGGGTGTTTCATAAGCTGTTGCCTTGCAAGCAGCCTGACTACACAATCCTTACAAAAAATCTTTTCAAAATTTTGATGGCAGTAGTGTTCCTCTGTTGCTTAAGTGTACAGCTTTCTTTGCTTTGATTAGGGCATTAGCAAAGACATTTGGATCAAGACCAGTATGGATATTAACACACTTCAGCCTTGCTGGCAGTCTCAGTTACTGCAGAATCCACTGTGACTAGTAGAATGTATTAATTTATTGGTGTAATAGGAAAGTGATGGTCAAAATTGCATATGACATGAACAGATTTTTTTTAAAAGCTTGAAGAATGTAATAACTCATTATGCCAAGACATGTTTGGGGATTTTTGGTTTTGTTTGTTTGTTTAGATGAGACAATGAATATTTAATGCTGGTGTGGGGAGGGAAAATAAAACATCAAACTGAACCCTGCTCCACAAGCAGCCCTAAAACCAACCCTATTAGAACAGTTGAAAGTATAGATAGACTTGTCAGTTCAAATATATTTAAATTGCAGACTACTTTGCAACCTGAAAGCTGATGAAGCAGTTATGCAGTGTCCCCCTTTTCTGGTCTCTGGCATGTAATAAAATCTCTTAGAAGTGTTAGGTAACTTAATGAAGAAAGTGTTCAGGTAATCTGCCTGCTGGGACAGAGTTTTGTGTATTTCATGTCTCGAGACAATACGGAGCTCACCTGGGTTTGAGGAGAGAAATACTCATGTCTCTTATTACAGATGAAGCTTGTGCAAGTCTCCTGAAAGTTGACTGTAAAAAGTAACATGTTACTATTTTCTAGAAGTTTTCAAGTCTTATTGTTAAATAATCTTCTGCTAGAGTATTAATTTGAGTTGAGCAAAGTGTAAGTGAAATATTTAGTAAACGATCTACAAATAATATCTTTCTCCCAACAGGCAACAGTTAACCTGTTCCAGCTGCAACATGCTCAGGTTGTATCTCTGCCAGTTAACTGCCAGTCTCTCTGTGAGAGTGCCAAACTCTATGACCCTGGTCAGCAGTATTCAGAGTTTGTGAAAAGTTTGCCAAACGATGGTGTTCCTGTTGAATCAGGTTGTTTTGAAACCCAGAGTTCCCAGGTTGATGGGTAAGTGCCAAAGTACAGGTGGCAACTGCTTGGTTTAAAATGCAACACTTAGACATATGTGTTTAACAATAAAACAGTATATTTGGAGGAACTAAAGGAATCCTGGTGTTTTACCATGCTTTACTATTCTCTTTCTCTCATCTTTTATATGGTGGATTATATATAATTTTTGACATTAAAATCTGCCTCTGAATTCTAAGGCAGAATGTCATTTCATGTAATAATAGTTGCTAAAACATTGACAATTGTGCAAGACTTGACTTTTTACTATTTTTGTGTAGATACTGGTTAATACAAAAATTTAAATCTTGATTTTGGTAGTGTCGTGTGGCATTAGTACTTGAAAATCAGTGTAGAAAGTCTGAAGAGGTAGTTGTCCTTTTCTACAAGCCTTGCTGCTACACACAGTAGCTTCTTTCATATTGTTTACATTTGGCAACTTTTTGTCAGGAAGTGTTTCTCGATTTCTATCTCATGCTATGTACCTAAAAAAAAGCTCAGAGTCCATGGACATGTTATAACTTAATGATTTTTTTCCAACCTGAATGAAATATAAGGTTTTATTGTTAAACTATGAAGGATCCAGCTAATGTGGAAGTAAAGACTTCAAAATAAAGACAGTTTCTTGTGTCAGCATGCCAAATGCTTTTCCACCTTTAATTTGTTGTAAAATGGTCATCTTGGCACTAAAGCACCAGAATATCCATTTCAATCTGTGTGTTTCACAGTTCTACAGGAAAGCCTCGTCATCGTTTTTCAAAAGGGAACTAAATACAAAAAACTGAATGCTTGAGTCAGACTTCTACCAACAAAAGGCAGGAAATTCAAAGTTAAAGCTGAGATTCTTAATTCTTGTCTGTAAATTTCCTGCCTTTTAAGACTGATTTAAGCTATACTCATAAACTTTGACTTTGGGGAATTTAACTATGTAGCTCCCTGAGAAACTGATGAGCGTGAAATTTCCAACACTTTGTGTGCTGCCTCAGCTATTTACTGCTTGACATTTATAGGAGCATATTTTTTCTCCTCCTCTCTGCCCACCTTTTATTTTCTTTGTCACAGCCTTGTGCTTCTTCATGTACTTGATCATTTTTATTGTTTGAGTCTGCATTAATTTAGGGGACTGTTCCTTGAACAAGTGCAAATTTGAATGTTTTTCAGTCTCTGTTTCCCTTAAGGTTGATAGGGTAGAACTGATTAAGGAACAGCTTCCTGACTGCTAAACTTGGCCAGCAAGCTATTTTATCCCCAGGGTGCTTCAGCATTTTATGTTAATTACTGTTAACATTATTCTGTTCTTACAGTGAGAGTGAATTTTCAAAATGGACTGACACTGGTACATTTTCTGTGCTTTTAAAAAGCACAGTATGTGAACACCTGTGTGTTTATAGGTGGATGGTCCTGATGGCTGGTCAGAGAATCTTTTGGAGGGGATAGCATATTCAACGGCTTCTGATTATTCTTACCTTCAGATGAACAGGCTGTTTTTTCAAAGTCCGCAAGATAATGTTTATAATACATAAAGGCATGTGGAAAAGCTGATTCTTTCTGGGTGCAGAGAAAATACTGGGAAATCTCACATACTTAATTGAAAATAAATGGCCACTTTTAATATTTTTGTTTTTTAATTTTGGAATTAAATTTAGTTATGAGAATGACGTCAAAAATGTGTGGTCATGAATAGTAATTAAATGTAGCATTTTTCATGCCCAGGGATTAAAAATATGCTTTTTATTAATTACTTTTCATTAATTTCTTTCTTATTCATTCTTCAAGTTACTTTTTTTTCTTTCTGAAGGGTTTTTAATAAGCAATCAACAAACAGCATCCATACATCCCATGGTAGCTTATCTCAGTGTTCAGGAGATTTTCCTGCTCAGACATTAGATGATGTGGGAAGCCCAGTTTATCATCGTTCACAAAAGGTTAGAGAGAAGAGATCTTCCAGCAACACAGATATTCCAGGTAGTTCTTGTTTTCTTTTGAAACTCAGTCTCTATATAAATACATTTTTAAAAAAAGCTTTTAAAAAATGCTTGGTGTCTCAGTCAGAAATGTAACACTGAAGGATTAAAAATGTATTACAAAGTTCAAAGCCTATACAACATTATGTACTTGAGTATAATAAGGACAAATGGAAAACTGCCTGAGCCTAGATCCTTTGACAAGAAAGGTGAGATAGAATTCAAACAGCAAGTACTGCCAACCTCAATAGACTAAACACTTCCAACTGAAACTCTAGCAATTGAAAATCCAATGGTTTTGTAAATTTCACGTTGATTGCAGGTGTTCTGCAAAAGCCCAACTGTCACGTTTCTGAAATGAATTTTCTTAGCTCCTGAAACTTTTACAGAAATATATGCCCTGGGGTTTTTCCACTATATTGCATGTTCATGTAACTTGTGGAAATTTTCCTATTTTGAATATGCTCATAGTTAGTTTTCAATTAAAAAAAAAAAATAAAATTTGTCTTTGACATTTGGAATTGGTGAACTTTCTGTTCAAAAGCAGTACGAGGGCCACCGCCATTCAGATCATGGTCAGTTGGCAACCAGAGTGGAGGAATGTGCAGTGACTCCGAGAGTGCAGGGGGGAGCAGTGAGTCCCGATCCATGGATTCTCCATCTGCCAGCCCAGGTATGGCCACCCTCACTGCTGCACTTACCTGAAGTATTTTCCCTGCACTGTTTCACATTATTGAAGACATCATTGTTAAATAAATAAGGATTGAGCAGAGCATGTAATGAAAAACAAACAGTTGGTTGGGACTGATACTTACAGCTTCCTGAAAATTTTTCTCATCTCCTTTTTCTCATCATAGGGGATTTTAAAAGACGACTTCCCCGAACACCTTCCACTGGGACTATGTCATCTGCAGATGATCTTGATGAAAGAGAGCCACCATCTCCTTCAGACTGTGGTAATGTTGTTTCTGTACCTGAACTCCCCAGAAGTTGTTTTTTGTTACAGTGTGTGGCTTTGGTACTTAAACAAGGTGTGATTGTCAGCAGCATTGTTTTTCAATACAGTATGCATCCACTTCAGGTTGAGAGATGAAGAATAATGTTAAGTCATTTTTATGAAGTGGTGCAGAATTGCCTTTATATATTTAGGACATATATAGGATTGTATGGACAACCATAGAACATTTCTAGTGTTGTCACCCTCTTGAGGTAAAACAAATGATTCACTAACCATTCCCTCCAGACATTTGTACTTAAATTTAGCTCCATACTGAGTTATGTAAGATCACTTCTAAACTTAGGAAATGCATAAATACATGGAGTTGATAAATGGCAAATTGGAAAAAACAAATTGAACCAAATGTTTAGGGTAGTAACTGAGATTTTCACCTCTTCAGCTAAGAGAAATGAGTTCAGTAATGTCTGTCCCAGATTTGACCAGGCCATTTCTAATTTTCAAGTTAATTTTGACTGTATAACAACAATGTTGCCAGAGGCATTGAAACCTGAATAACTAGATTATCAGAAATAGTTCTATTGTATGTCTACTGTACTTACTAACTAATTTTGAAATATTTGTGGCACTTGCTCAGTAAAGCGCTTAGGAAATTCTTTACTTAGTCCTTATTTCCTAAATGTCTACCTTGCCTTCTGGAAATGAACCTGTGGTAAATAGTATTAATTCAGATCTAGACTTAAAGCATGGCAATGTGTTACTGAATGCAAGCTTTCATTTAGAGTGGTATTGTTTAATCAATGTTTGAGCATTTAAGAAGCTTTCTGGGAAATTAACTGAATGTGATAATTTTAAGTTACCTGTAAAACAAAGGGGCTTGGTTCACAGAGTTGTTGATAGCATTTTAAGTAAATTGTCTGAAAAAAATTTGGACACAAAAAAGACCAGTTGCTATTCTTTCTAGTTTTAGAATCCTCTAGAAAATATTTGATGTTGTTACAGGAAACTCAGAATCAGTGATTTTTTTCTAATTTATTTTATAAGGCTGCTGCCAGGAGTGTGTGTTAATTCTCCCTTGCTGCAAAATACTCCTTTTTTTAAGCATTTCAGAAACACAGAAACACTAAAGGCCAAAACAAGCCATCTTTCATCCTCTAGTACAGGATTTTGAAATGTATAAAATTAAACTTCCATGAATTGTTGCCTGAAATGCAGGGCAGTTGGAATTAAATGTCCTAATATTTTCACACTGCCACAATACAGGAGAAAACTGGATACTTAATAAGGCAAAAATGATTGTTTTATTCTGCTTTTGCACGAGATTGTTTGATAATTAATGTTTCTGTTAGGTAAACTGCAACATAGTGTTGCCTCCTTGTGATTGAAATGTTTCTGATTACTTTGATAGTTGCCATTACTTACAGACTTGAGTTCTCCAGCACAATTCTAAAAATCAGAATAACTACCACCCCAGTAGTAGATATTAAAATGACTATAACAGGGAAATTCTCTTCAGGTTTAAATGATCTCACATCTGAAACTGCAAATTCTCCAGGACCTTTTAGAAATGCTAATATGTCCAAAGCAGCACAAACACACAAACTACGGAAGCTGAGAGCTCCATCTAAATGCAGAGAATGTGACGGCCTAGTAGTATTTCATGGAGCTGAATGTGAGGAGGTAAGTTGAAAATCAGTTTTAATTTCTCCTTGGGATTTATGTAAAGTTGGGAGTTTTGTTTCCGTATAAAAACTGGAGTTTGTGACTCGTAGAACCACCATGAACTTAAAGCAGAGGCACAGCATGCTAACAGATTTTTTGTTTTGCTCACATATGGGGTGAGAAACAGCAGAAATATTTCTTACAGTGTTAGATTGTATTAAGCCATGTGCTTTTTTGTTTCTTCCCCTGTAGTGTTCACTTGCATGCCATAAAAAATGTTTAGAGACTTTAGCTATTCAATGTGGGCACAAAAAACTTCATGGAAGGCTTCACTTATTTGGAGTGGAATTTGCCCAAGCTGCTAAAAATATTCCTGACGGCATTCCTTTCATCATCAAAAAGTGTACATCAGAAATTGAAAGCAGAGCACTGAATGTCAAGGTATGGTCAAGTTTGTTCATACTTAAGTTTGACACAATCTTAAAAAAAAAAAAATCACTTAAGATTTTAATGCTGTCGGTATCATCTGTGTTTTTCAAGTTCTGTTTCCAAATTGAAATAGAGTTGTGCTCGTCTTTTAATTTTAGGGCATCTATCGTGTGAACGGAGCCAAGTCAAGAGTTGAAAAGCTTTGTCAAGCTTTTGAAAATGGAAAGGATTTGGTTGAGCTCTCAGAACTCTATGCACATGATATCAGCAATGTTCTCAAGCTGTATCTCCGCCAGGTATGGAATTGAGTGGTCAGATGGAAAACAAGAGTGCTGTAGCGTATTTCTTCAGCACAGTACAAGCAACCACCCCTTTTCAGCAGTCCTACAGCAGCAGATTAAACAAATGCCTTGTATAACTGCAGGCTTCTTTATTTGCACATGGAGCCTGTGACAAGGGCTGGGAAAAGTGTCGGGACTACAATATGTATTCTGCATGGAATTATGGCTTTCTTTAGTATCATATGCATAACAAGCTCCTGTTTGTCTACTCAGAGTTTATTTCTAAAACCTTTCTGATTAGTGAATTTGCCTGTCTTACATGGAGTTTAAAAGATTCCCATGTTCTTGCCTCTTCATGCAGACAGATGCTGTTTATAAGTGCTAGCAAAAATGTTATGAAACACTCAGAGTGGTCACTTTGTTAATTATGGAGGGATTATCCATATTTTTCTTCTAAAACAGAGCTTTAAAGCTTCATGATTGAATTTTCTAAAACAGTTTCAATATGTATGTGAAAAAAATGAAGCTGCGATGTTGCCCGGTGAAATTGAGTCACTCTGAAAACGTGTTAACCCTGAAAGGAATAATCTTTAGCTGGATGGTCCTGTCTTCTTCCTCATGTTGGCTGTCAGAGATGAGCATTCCAATCCTATGATCATCACCATTAAGTGATTTTGAAATAATCTTTCTTTTTTTTTTCTTAATCTTATTTCAATAAATTGGATAAATGCTCAGTCCTGGAGCTATTGTGGTAAAGGGTTAGCAAATGATTTCTGGAAAAATGTGTAGATTGGAAAAAGGAAAATTGGGGATTGAGCTCATGAACATCATCTAAGAAAAGATCCTAGACCAGAAAAGTTGAAGGAAGGAAACAGTTAAAATTCAGGTTTAAGTATGTTTCTGAAATGTTCCTATTTCTTCAGCTTCCAGAGCCCTTGATTTTGTTTCGGCTTTACAATGAGTTCATTGGACTTGCAAAAGAAAGTCAGAATGCTAATGAGGAGTTGGATGCTAAACAAGCTAGCCCCAAAGCAAAGACAAGACAGTCACTCTGTATTGAACTGAATAGGATCATCATTAAAATTAAAGATCTTCTGAAACAACTGCCTGTACCAAACTATAACACTCTTCAGTACCTTATTGGACACCTTCACAGGTAAGAAAATGTTTTAAATGCAAACTGGTGTTGAAAACTTAACTGCTACGTGCTACATGCTAGGAATCTCTTGTACCTTTTTGATGACTGTTGAAGAAGATGTCACATATGCCTTTGATGACACTGTTCTGTTGCTGGAGTTTTTTCCATGTAATGAATTCCCAAGTGAGAAGAATATGAAAGGGAAATAAAGCAAGGAAAGCATTGGCCTCCACTATTTTTGATTCTCTGCTAGCATTGGGGTCTGTAGTAATTAAGGTAATATGCAGGGATCTAAATATGATTTAAATGGTGATGTAACAAAGATAGGACAGTGATTTGGTGGCTATTAACAGAAAACTGAAACTTGTATCATGTCTCTTAATAACCATTCTTCAGTCACATTTCACTTCCTTGTCCTCTAAATGGTGATTGGTATGATGATGTACTAAACCAACGATTACCTATAAAAATGGGTAATACTGGGCTCTAACTATGTTATTACTTAGAATGAGAGACATTCTTTTTCCCAACTCCAGAAATGCGAAATAGCCACAAATAACTTTAACAAATAGGACATAAAAACGCCCTGTATGCTAAGTTCAAGCCACTGTTAAATGTGGGCTGCACTGCAGATTTCTGCCTGCCTACCAAACCCACTCTGTTTTTTATTGTCTCTTACCCTCTTTAGACATAAGATTTTAATATCAAAAGTATTTCTGAAATAAGAAAACTCTCTAACACCCAGGGATTTGTTTTGGTTTGGTTTTTTCCCCCTCTTTGTGTAGAGTTACAGAACAGTGTGATGAAAATAAAATGTCAGCCAGCAACCTTGGCATAATATTTGGCCCAACTCTGATCAGACCACGTCAAACCGATGCTACGGTTTCTTTGTCATCACTTGTGGACTACCCTTATCAAGCCCGGATAGTGGAGCTGCTCATAACATACTATGAAAAGATATTTGATGTCTCATTGAAACCACTTCTGAGTGCTTCCCATGCTGAAGAAACAGCTGGTACAGTCAGAGTTGCTTTATCAGCAGATGAGAGGGAGCCACAGCAGCAGAGGAAATCGTTTGTTGCTGTAAAGGAAGTGAGTGACTCTTTTGCTGCCACAATGTTACCTGTGCCACATTAATTTCTGTGTTATATTCTGGAGCATTCCAGAGCTTATTTCTAATAAGTCTTTGTGGGTTTTTTTTGATAAGGAGTACCTTTTTTGTTGAGCTCTCATTTACTTCTGCTCTGACTCTTGTTAGCAGGGTGTTCAAGTAGTTCCATGTGAAAGAGCTCCAGAAACAGCTCTACTCTTTTTGGAATCTAAGAATAGCAAGAATACAAAAGAAGAAGCAGATACATCTGTAACTGGTTAGTATGCTGTTAAATTTGGGTGTGGGTGAATAAGGAGCCCTGGATGCTTTAGATTATAGTGCATGTAGCTCTGCAATATAGACAGAAGCAAGTGATAAAACTTGTTCATCACTGTTTGATATACTGTTTATTATTGTAATCAGAACAGAAAATTAAATCTTTCTAAAGGCTTTTAAGAAATCTGTTTATGGAATCAGAGCTTAAAGTATTTGGTAAGAGAGTATAACAGTAGTTTGGTTTCTCTCTTGTTTTAAAGAAAGCAAACAAAAAAAAGTCCTAATTATGCCGTGACTTGATTTCTGAAATCTGCTACTGTGCTGTAAGCTAATACCCAGCAATTTAAGTATTTTAACCACTGTTCCCCCAAAATTCATATCATTGCCACTCACTGGAACTACACCATTAGGCTTTGGAAAGACTATTGTCTGACAGAATCATCAGAGCATTTTGGATATAAGTATTTTTGCTTAAAAAACCCCAGGTTTACTAACCTAATTCTAACTCTGAATTTTTTTCTCTGTTTTATCTGCCTATGCTACTACAGGGGTTTGGTTTAATGTAGGTATGATTTAAATACTTCATTTAGGAGTAACTATACATGTACCCTTTTAATTGTACTGATTTTTATCTGATGTTACTAGTTCAGTCATGTCCTGTACATCAACTGTGCGACATCCTGAAACATACTAAAACTGAAAATATTTAGGGATGGCAAAGCACCAGCCAAAAAAATGAAGTGTCTCTTTGTTTTCTCTTTGGTTACAGCTGTACAGTATGTGTTTTACTGCTGGTGAAATGCTTACATTTGGCTGTTGCTAGTATTTATACAAACTATCCCTAAAAACTGCTATCCCATTAAAATACTAACTAGCAGTGGGTCATTGAAGTCTTGCTGATTTCTCTTGGCGAAAAGATCCAGTCATGTCTCTTTGTGTTTCTAGGTGATGTTGTGAGTCCCACTTCAGAGAAAGACAATGATCCATTCATTTCTCCAGCTGAAGCCCCCTGTAAAATGACCACAGTTGCTGTAAAACCCAACCGTCAGATTGCCAAAGTTCCATTGCGGGCTCCAAGGACCAAGCCAGCGTCTCGCCCTATCAGCCTGCCTGTGGACCGAATACTTCCTCCGTGCATTTTGAATGAAAGAAATTCACGGAATGCAGGGGCAGTAAGTTCAGAGAAGCTGAGCAGAAGCCCTACTATTGAAGAAGTCTCAGAGGTGAAGGCAGTCCCTGCTGTTGATACCTGCTCCAGACTGCCTTGTTACGACACCCAGATGCTGCGAAAAACTTGGGACAAGCAGTACAAACAGTATGATATCACAGCAAGGACAGCAATGATCGTGACTAATGTGCCCCAGGAGATCCGAGCACTCGAGAGTGGAACTGCAGGTGCTTTATCATCATCGTGCAGCCTTGGTAACAATTCAGCTAAAGCCATTCTTCCTAGTAAGCCATATTCTGTTGTCGGGTCAGGAAGGACAGCAGCAGAAGAGAATGGTCCAGATGTTAATCCTCTTGCTGCCTTTAGGGCACCAAGAACATTGCAACCACCCCCAGGAACATTTTATAAACCACCCTCTAACAAATCAAAAGAAAATGGAGATGGTTCTTCTGCTAAAGCTTGTGCACCCACTAGTCCTAGCTCTGTGCTTCCCCAGGATAATACTGTGAAACTGGCTAGGAGCTCTGCACTTCTGTCAGGTGATGCTGAACAAAACACAAATGAACAGAAATCTAGCTCAGAGGATATTCACTCCACAGATCTGAAGCCTGCTTACCATAGACTGAGACCAAAAAGGATCCAAGAACTGGAACACAGGGAAGCTCATTTTGTATAGGGTGCAAATTCCTCTTGGACTATATGCAATTTCTTGATGTTGCCCAGTGGAGTCTTCCCTTTTCCTGTTTATCCTTTGCCTTCCCTTCAGAATTCCACTTTTGTGCCATATTTGAGTTATTTTTATATATGCAGCATTTTAAAAATGGGGGGAGACCTGGGGAACTGTGAATTAAATAAGTCAAACCTTTTGTAGTTCAGTAGCTTTCAATAAAGATGTAATACATTCCCAGTCTAGACACAGTTAATGGGTTCATTCAATAAGACACTGAGCTTCATTTCATTGTGTGGAATGGACTACTTATTCATAGAGAAACAGCTATTTTTCTTAATAGATGTTATAATAAAAATGGAAGGTTTAATGTTCACTGTCTAAGCATAAACCAAAGCTTGTGCTTTGCTCTGTAAAAGCATTTGTTTATTTTTCTAATCTGTGCAATTAAAGCTTTGCTCTCAAACAGGCTTACATACTGGCCAACATGGCAATAGTTTTGTATCATATGTGTATATTTTAGGCAGACATGGTTATCTGTTGCCAGTTTTCTGTGTTGTCACTTTAATTTTTTTTTTTTGTACAGCAAGGATGCACTTAATTGAGCTTTACTATTCAGAAGCAGCAATCAATTCACATCTGGTTTTTTGCATAGCTTAGTGAGTGGGGCAAAAGTGCACAGCCTTTTTCACTTGGGTGCCCTTGTGGACACAGTTGCCCTGGTGCTGTCTTTCCCAGTTGAATGAAAAGGCAGTGATTTGCTTGCTATAGATCAGTTTTACCACTTAACCTGGTGTAACTGAAATGAAGAGCTTCGTTTCCAAGTTTCCATGAAACAGATGAAAATAACCAAAAATCAGCATTAGTAGGTGCATCTAATGGTTTTCACTTTGTATTAAATGGTTTTTATGTATACACTGTGTTATATTTGCTATAAAATATATTAACGTGTTAACATTTCAGTGACTCTGGCTTCTATATCTGGATTTCTTCTAACTTATTAAAGTACAGATGTTTGGCCTTTGCAATAGTGTAGTACTCTCCTGCATCTGTCTTCTGGGACTAGGGTGTGGCACACATTTCTTTATGGGATTACAATTAGCATGACCATTTCTTGCATACTATAGAGTTCAGTTGTTTTAGCATGGTACTTTCTACTGCTGTAAGCACCAAGATGACTCAAAGGATAGCAAAGATGAAGAATCACTTTTCTGTTTTTGCAACAGGAAATACACTGGACTTTAATACACCATTACCTTTGCCAGTCTTCCCAAAACACCACCAATAAAATCCCACGCTGTTTGGTGGACATAATCTGATTTTTGTTTCCAGAACTTACAATGCTGGATTTTGATTCCTTGTCGTGTTTCCACAGAAGCAGGACTTGCATTCTTGGCAAGGGCTATCCTATTCCTGGATGGTTGTGGCCATGCTCGAGGTCATTTCTTTGGGGAGCTGCCTCTTATTACAGAAGAGCTGAAAGTCCCAGATGCTGCTGTCTGCCTAGACTGGTGTTGGGAGTTACAGATCAAAACATGTGGAAAGGCTTCCTGACGTAGATGGGAATTTGTTCTGCTTTGACAGTGGAGGAGTGGGCTATATGTACCCCACACAACTGGTTAATGAATCATTAAAGACAGTGTAGCATAACTTCATAGCACAGTTGTGGAAGGATCAATATTGATTAGGACTACAAGATAGCAAAATAATTTGTGAATTATCATTTATTGTCTCACTATATTTGTTTCAGCATGTCTAACACTGGATATTGTACTGCCTTAAGAAATTAAATTTCCCTATTTAATAATTTCTTAATAAAGCTGTTCAGCTACTGTGATGAAGGTCTCTAGTATTCCCCAGAGCAGGCTCCTGAGATAGAGAATGCCAACGGTGAATACTGACCCATGAGAAACAGACAAACGTTTTGTAATCAAGTCATAATACCAGTTATTACTGGCTCTTGCCATTCTCCTTTTCACGTGACATCTTCCGTATTTTTTAAGTCTTAAAGGCTCTGTAAGGGTTTCCCGCAGCGCCGCAGGTTGCAGCGGGCTGGGCCGGCAGCGGGAGAGCGGGGCCGGTGCCTGTGGGTGGGGATCTGCAGGTGTTTTAAAACCCGTGTTATTTCACGAAAAACATCCGTTGCAAAAGATTATTTAAGTGTCCCAGCTTTACAACGCCTTCAACTGTTTTTTATGTAACGCAAGCGAAGTACGAAGCGAAGCAAGGGCACGGCTGTGGAAATGGAAAGCGCTGGAGCCTATGTAGGCGCCGGGACTCGGCTGCCCGGCGTGGCGCAGCAGCGGCGGCGGGCCGGGCTGGGGCGCTTCCGAGCCCGCCCTCCAGCCCGCGGGCAGCGGGGCCTGAGGGGGACGCTGCGAGGCGGCGGCTTCGAGGCCACCCTGTGACTTCTCAATGTGTCAATTTTCTACACGTTTGCACGGTGGCGTCACGGCCGTGTTGCACTCGGGCCCGTGCGCTGAGGGCGCCCCTGCCCTGTGAGGCAGCGGGGTCCGGCGGCCGCCGGGGAGGGTGAGGAGGCGGCGGCAGAGGAGCCTATTGGAAAAGACTTGGTTTCCTTGGAACTGGAAATGTTTTGGGTGGCCCCAGCTGTTTCTTTTGCTTCAGATACAGATTTTCCTTGGTCTTGCTTTGAAATGGCTTCGCTCCAATGGAAGTGCAGCAGCCCTACCCACCTGCCCCAGGTGACAGGCTGTGGATCATTCAAAATGCCAGAACCCTGCAGCTTGAACTCTGAGGAGGAAACCTCTTGCTGTCAGATTTGTTTGGTAATTGCATTTTCTGAAGTCCTAATGCATTGCCTCATCCCTCTTAAAGCTTTGGCAGAGTACCTACTTCTGTAAGTCTCTGACCTAATTAGTCATGACAGCTGTTTGTTTAGTAGGGCCTCTGGTGCTACCAGCACTGCCCTTCTGAAACCATCTTCTCAAATACGGGGTTTGTTCAGATTTGAAGAAATACAGAAATACCAACATCCTGGTAAAGGCTTGATTGTGCTTGGGTAGGTCATAGGATATTTGGGAGGATTTTTATTCATGAGTCCTTAAACTCTCAGATTGAGCTGTTCTGTATCAAGCAGGGGATTAAAACAATCTCCTTACAACTGAGCAGTGTTATTCTGCAACTGCTAACTGCATCTAAGATATGTGTTTCTTTGCTGCCAAGCTGAACATTCCTTCAGAAACCCTTCTCTTTCAGCAGTGCTCACAGATGAGGTAAGCTTTTGTGGTTAAGTTTTCAAAGTTTTTGTTGCTTCTGTGTAAGAAGTCTGTTTTGCTTGCAAATCCATGAACTCTTTAGCTTCCGTGTAGCAGCGGCCTAATGCAGCTAATCTGAAAGTTGACACGAAAGGCAGCACACATATGGTAATGCTGGTAACTTAGCTTGTGCTTGTAAATTTTGAGTGACTTTGCTACATACCACTCACCATACAGAGTGGACTGAGAGCACACAAATTTAGTTCTGTTTGGGGGAACCTAAACTGGAACGTGTGCTTCAGCACCATACCTGATGTGCTGCAGCTAGTGTACCTTCAGTCTGTGCCTGGAGCTCATCTGAAGTAACGCTTAGGCAAATAGTGCATGGGTCCTTGGTCCTCAGCACTCACTGTATCACTGTAGACCTGCTCTTGTTGGGTCATGCCACTTGTCAATATACACATAATATATTGTGAAAATAGAGCAAACCCAATGTTTCAACTTCCCATTAGTAAAGGGGGGGTGGGTGTGTGTGGAGCAATAGGTAATGCCTGATGTTTACAAACTGTGTTATTTAGAATATTCATGGCAGTAAGTCTTACAGCAGGACACTTAGGAGACAAGCCTTTCTGAATAAAATGTTCTATCTGCATGCCCATTTTCTTTTTCTAATTTAGAGATCCAAAGGGCCCTTGGAAAGTGTTTCACTCACAGGTAGAAGAAAAAGTTATCCAAAATCTTCCAAAATGGTGAATGCTAGGACAATTCTTGCTACTTGGGCTATATGCAGCTGGATGACAGAACAGTGTTTATATGAAGTAAGCCGAATTATGCCAGAAGTAGAAAGTATGCCCTGTGTTCCCACTGCTTTGTGCTTGTTTATCCACAGATTGGGGTGATTAGCCCACTGCTGGGTTTGCATAAGAATGGGATGTGTTTAAGATTCCACATTTCTCTGCTTGACATGGAAGAGTCTTTGACTGTGATTGTCTTTGGTTCATAGAAATACACCATGGGGCTTTTTCTTAGTCTCTCTGATGTTTTATCATTTGATCCTGGTTTGACAGAACTTCCCATTCTTTTCTTTCAGGTTACTCCTTATTTCACAAGGAGGCCTCTGAAATACCTAGGAAACACCTAAAAAGCTTCAGCTTAGGTTTTCCCCAGTAGCTTGAGATAGTTGGATATAAAACTTAACTCAGAAAGCCCCAACCTGTGTTTGTGTAGTTTTCTTTCCATAATCATCTTTCCCATAAACATCTGTTTATTGATATAGTATACATTTATACACACCCACTCCTACAGTTAGTCTAGACAAAATTGTGTTAGCATTAATTGTGTTAACTTTCTAGTGAGCCTGTGTCGAGGGACATCTTCTACATGCATTAGAATGTCTCACAGGTTAGGAAGTGGTTTGGGTGCTGGAAAGCATTGCTGAGCATTGGAAGTGCTGGCCCATGAGCACACCCGATACACCTAGGTGTGCAGATTTACAAAGTTATCTTTTCAGGTAATTTTTAAATTCTCCTTATTTTACAGAAATATTTGCTTGTGGTTCTGGAGAGATTACTGGGGATGTTTTTATAATTTCCTGGACAAATAGCATTTGATAGAACTTAATTTTTTAGTCAAAAGTCAGGAATAAGCCCAGAAATAAGAAAACAAAATTCTTATATTTGAAACAGCTGTTAAAATTATGGCATATGCATGTGAGGTAAAGGGATATCACAACACACATGCCATGTGACCCCATGTATTTCATATAGGTGCTCATGAAGCACGTCACAAGGATCTTTTTATCTACTGTAGGCATAATGCAAGAACTGTCACCAAACATCTATTTCCACTTACTGCTTTCTTTATGTAAGTGGAATGTCTCGTGATTTGTGGTTGCTGGCAACAAACTGCAGATCTTTAGGAAATAGCTAAGTCATAGTGATCACTATGGGTAGAGCTACAGTGAAATTTTGCAGTGTGCACCATAAGCTGAACTGTATTTCTCCCTCCTATGTAAAGTAATAATCCCTGCATAAGCTTTCTCTGTTTGCTTCTGAAGATCCCTTTGTAAAGCTAAAAATCAGAAATGGGTCACAGGAGCAGCAGATGTAGTTGACCACAGAAAGCAAAATATCCCCTACCATCATCCAATTGTGATGCAAAAAAATCTAATTAGGAGAGATTAATTTAATCCGTTAGAGCTGTTTCTGCATACGTGTGGACAGCAAAAAGAGATCCATTTTCTTAAAATAACTTGCCTTAGGATTTTAGAGGTAAAATGCTTGTTTGCTGGATAAAACAATTAAATTATCTGTTTGCCTTACACATTGTGGTAGGGCTTAAACCCAGTCTGCAGCTGAGAAGCAGCAGCAGTGCTGGTTTCTCTGCTTTGCACTGACATTAGTCAGAGTTACCTTCTATGTGTGGCTTTATGAAGCTTTGTTTCTCTATCTAGATTGAAGCGGGCTGGGTCTTACCTGTGATATGAACATATGCTCAACAGAAATTAGATCAAAGCCACTTTTAAAATAGGAGGATGCCAAAGAACCATGGAATAGAATCATTAAGACTCCAAATTGAGTCCAACTTTTGACCAAAAATACCACATCAATTAAACCACAGCACTAAGTGCCATGTTCAGTCATTTCTTGAACACTTCCAGGGACAGTGACTTCACCACCTCCCTGAGCAGCCTGTTGAATGCTTGACAACACTTCCAGTGAAAAAAAATTATTCTTGATGTCCAACCTGAACCTTCCCTGGCACAGCTTGAGGCCATGCCCTCTTGTCCTGTCGCTGCCTGGGAGAAGAGGCCAACCCCCACCTTGCTAAACCCTCCTTGCGGGAGTTGTAGAGAAGGGCAAATTCTCCCCTGAGCCTCCTCCAGACTAAGCCCAGCTCCCTCAGCCGCTCCTCCAGGAGTCTCTCTCCAGCCCTTCCCCAGCTCCGCTGCCCCTCCCCGGCCTGGCTGCAGCCCCTCAGTGCCTGCCCCGGTGACGGGCCCACAGCTGGGCACGGCTCTGAGGTGTGGCCTCAGCAGTGCCGAGTGCAGGGGCACAGTCCCTGCCCTGCTCCTGCTGGCCACACTATTCCTGATACACGCCACGACGGCCCCGGCCTTGGCCCCCTGGGCACACGCTGGCCCATGTTCAGCTGCTCTCAACCAGCACCTCAGGTCCTTTTCCACTGTGCAGCTTTCCAGACACTCTTCCCCCAATCTGTATCACTGTCTGGGATTGTTATGACCATTTGGCAAATAATTGTCACACTAGCCAATCTCCAGTCATCTGGGACCTCCCTGGTTTTCCGGGATGGATGATAAATTATGGAGAGAGGCTTGGCGAGCTCTTTTGCCAGTTCCTTCAGTACTCCTAAGTAGATCCTATCCTACTTCACAGACTTTTGAGTGTCTAAGTGGCACAGCAGGTCACTAACTATGTCCTAATAGATTGCAGGGGAGGTTTTCTGCTCCCCATTCCTGTCTACCAGCTCAGGGGACTGGTTGCCCTGAAGATAACCAATCTTTGTGTTGAAAACTGAGGTAATGGAGTCATTAAATACCAAGGCCTTTTCCTCATCCTTGGTTACAGTGTTTCTCTCGGCATGCAATAAAAGATGGAGATTTCCTTTGGCCCTCTTTTTGTTGTTAATGCATTTATAAAAACACTTTTTATTATTTTTCACAGTGGTTGTCAGTTTGAGTTCTAGCTGAGCTTTTGCCATTCTAATTTTCTCTCTGTGTGACCTAAAAACATTCTTGCACTCTTCCTGAGTTGGCTGCCCCTTCTTCCAAAGGTCATAAACTCTATTTTTCCCTGACTTCCAGTGAAAGTGCCCTGTTCAGCCAAGGCTGGTCTTCTTCCCTGCTGGCTCACCTTTCAGCACATAGGGATGGCCTGATCCTGTGCTTTGTTATCCTTTGTGCCAGAAGCCAGGTTAAAGTGGGTGGTTTAGGTGACACCTGTGTGCAGGGGCTCGAGGGCCCAGCAATGGTGCTGAGGAAGAAGCAGAGTGCACTGCTCTGCTGTCGGAGCTGCAGTGGGGCCAGGGAAATCTAAACAGTGTTAAATTCAGTGAAGCAGTTTTGTGGAGGATTTTCAAAGGTGTCACCAAAGCCCTGTGAAGGGGAAAGAAAAAGGCAAGCACTGCCACATGCTTTTTAAGTTGTTTTTTTTTTGTGGTTTTTTTTTTTTTTTATAATGAAGGCTGGATTGTTGTTTGGCTTCTATTTGGAAGAACAAGCACAGGGAAATTGTGATGGTGCTTATATAGAGTCATTGCCCAGCATGCGCACTGGTAGGAGTTTTTGCTGCATTGCTGTTTCAGATGCCCTTTACAGATGAAAATCTATAGAGAATTCAGTTTTCACTCAGATCTTAAATGTAGTGGTCTTTTTCTGATTCTAGGAGAGTGTTGTTATATATGCAAATGAACTTATTTTTTGGAAATTAAATTTCTTTCAGTGCCTGCTCTCTTTCTGATTGCAGCCGTCGCAAGCCAACACTGATTTTATGAGCAGGGTGCTGCCTGTAAAGAGTGAAGATAGATCTCCACCATGATTAATCACTCCAGAAGTTCACGTACCTCTTCAGTCCAAGTGGAGTTCTCCACACATTATTACTAGGTACTATTTTTTATCATGGTTCTACTGTGCTTTTTTATTATAGTGTTTTGCTCTCCTTAAAGTAGTAAAACTTGAATCTTAACCACACAAATCTGTTAGTTTGTCTGAGTAATGGCCAGATAGGAAAGGATCTTTCAGCACTGAAAATTAATTATTCTTTATTTATTCTGTGCTGCTATGGAATCTGAGGTTTATCTGTCCAGTGACTTCTGACTGCATTATTTAAGTTCTTATTTTCCTACAATTTTGTCTCATCTTCACCTGTCTAATTTAGGTTTCAAAGGAGTATAAGGTTAACTACATCCCTGAAGCTGTTCCATTTAGGAAAGCAAGATTCTTTCCTTTTAGCTCTTAGTGAAGTTTTTATAAACAAACCAGTCTGGGGAGAGCAAGTTGTTCACCGTGAAATTAGAGGTGAGCCTGAAGTGTGTCTGATGAGAAATGGAGAAAACTTTCTTAAAGTTTTGTATGTTGATTGAACTTCATGCATTGCTGCCATAACTTTAATTGTTATGTTAAGTATTTTTAAATTTTGACTCAGGTAGCACAGTGTTAACCTTGATAATCAATCTTGTAGTCACTTTCTTGGAGAACATTTTGGCATTTTTTGTCTCTTTATGCATATTAATTATATTGTCATTGAATTACTTCTCTTATAAGCAATGGCTCCCTGTCACTATCAGCAAATATAACTAGCAAGGTTCAATGTAAAAAAATCTTGAAGATTACCTAGCAAGCACAATCTGTATAACCTGACTTACTGCCCGTTTTTCCCCACCAAGGTTTATTTGGTTTGGCTTCTTTACTACTTATATTTTTAGTCTCAGAAAAATAGTTAGATTTTTCAAAGCAAATGCTAGCAGCCATTTTATCTGTCAGTCATCATCTCATTTATGGCCTTGCATGATAAATTTTCTAGATACTAATAGTATAGCTACTACTGGTTCAAGAGTGGTGCAGGTATGTCATGCTGATGCAGGTAGCAAATTTAAATAATTTGTTTATTTTTTAACATGCCCATTTATATTATATTTGGATTTAAAAGTCAAAATCCTTTTTCCTTTTGAAGGCAAAAATTCCTGGTGATTATAATGAGTCATGAACCTGAAAGACAGAGCGTACAGTTGTTTAAATCCTGTGGTATATGTACTAAAATGTAGTGGGAGTTGCTGAATTTAAGAACATAAAAATAGGAGATCCTGTATTTTTAAGGAAATGGCAGCAGAATGGATTTGCTTTTATAAAATCTATTTCAGACTCTGTTAATCAATGTACTTTTATCATGTCTGAATGGTAAGCCTAATAGCTAAACAGTTTTATATAAAATAATGTCCAGAAGTAAATCCATCTTTTCTTGTAAAAAATTAGTTTAAAAACACAGATTTGTTGTGATAAATGATGCAACGATTAACTGCCTTTGTTATATGCATTCCAAGTTAATAGCCAAATTCAGTGTTCGTGGCTTTTTTTGTTCGAAGGAGATGTTCTTCCTCTCTACTGCTTTTCAGTGCTGATAAATATGTCACAGGAAGTAGCCTCCAAACAAAGGAAACTCACAATTTTTCATGTATGATAATGTATCAAGTGCAAAATTAAATGGCGCAGACAATGGAAGGAACCGATCTCTGTGATAACATAATCTTAAAATAAGGAGAGAAAGCTGTTATTTTGCTCTAAGGTCTGTTTCTGCTGTCAGATGAGAAATGGCAATGCATACTTTGCCACAGGTTAACCAGAAGTATTGATGCAGAAGAATGAACTTCTTTAGGCAAGTCAGACTTCTACTCTGGAAGAACTGGATCCTTCGGAAAAGACAAAAGGTAAAGTATTAGTTTTTGGATTTCAGGTTTGAACCATGCACTCCACTGGATTAATTGACTGGTACTTTTATCAGCATGTAAAACTCTCAAGTCCCTTGAAGAATCATATGATTTTTGTAGGGGCTGTTGTCTGACATCTTGTCTGGTGCAGTTTGCAAAGCTGCTCTTTACACACCAAACATAGAATAGCTGTATTGGGATTTTCTTGACAAATAATATTGTGTACCAGAAAAGTTGTGGTTAGTACTATTTATATATTTTCATATAAAAAGATCTGTTGTTAGAAAACATAATAAGCATCATTCAGCTCAGAAGGGTTTGATTCCTAATTTTAGATTTGCTCTTCACACTTAGCTGCTCTTAGATATGATTCTTGTTAGGACCTTACAGTTCACACAGATTGTGTCTTTTTTAGTATGGCTGAATGACATAAGTAAAGCAAAAGCCAGAAGTATTTTAAGTACTTTCAAATCCTCTTAGATATTACGATATTTCATCTTACAGCAATACTTCATTGCAGAGTCAGCAGTTGATCTCTAGCCAATTTAAGCTTCTTACATTTATATGGTCTTATCACTGTTCTTGCTCCATTACAGCTCTGGATATTACATTCCTTTGTGCATGTTGCTGGGATTTCTGGCTAGTTGTCTTGTGGTTCTGCAGGATTATGGGCTGCTTTCTGATACTTCTAGTGAGTTCTGAGACACCTTTTTGTCCTCTGGATAAGGTCCACAGGAAAAAGTGGGAGATCTGACAGCAGTGGTCCATCCTTAACACACAATACATTGGTATACATTGTGTACCAAGTTGAAAGAAAGCTTCCCTTGGGCCTCAGACTTCAATCTTTTCCAAACTAGTTAACTCAGACAGAAAGGAAATACCAAATTCAAGTCTGAGGATTTTGTATTTCCTAGGGATGAAGAAAGAATCAATATCTGAGCATTAACACAGATTCACTCTGCAGCAGAGGTGGACCAAGGCGTCTTGTCAGTTCTTGCCCCTCTGAGTGCTTGTCCCAAATGGATGGCAATGGATGGTGATCAGACTTGTGGACCCTACTGGGAGGGGTATTCTGAGCTGTGCACAACAGCTGTCAGGTTTCCCTCTCTATTAATTGAGTCATTGGCCCTTTGCTGCTGCTAAGATCTTGTCTGCTTTTAAGAAGATCAGGCATGCATAACTTCCTAGGTGGTGTTGGATGGGGTTTTTGTTACTGTTCTGTTTTAGAAAGGAAACCCTTAATAGGAAAAATATTAAGTAGAAAATTGTTGCCTGGTGTAAAATTGTTGCCTTTTGATCTAAGAATATGTTGTTCTTAACTAAAGCTGTTAGACAAAATTATAATGGGAAAACAGGGCAGCTCCTGATTTTCCTTTTCTTAAAAGCCCTGTTCTTAATAATGCTGTGGAGTGCCTTTTGCCCAAAACAACATTCACGTGTAACCCATCTTTGACTCTGCTGCCACGTGCATTATTATTACGTATTTGGTTCCTGGCTGGGGAGGAGAGAACAAAGGTAAAGAAACAAGGAGGGCCTTCCTGTGCATGTGGCTACAACCCCGGTTCTGAAGATATTTTGTCCTGGCTGTTACAGGGAGGAGCAAAAAAGTGCCATGTTTCTGGACACAAAAATCCCATTGCTGTTCCTCAGAGCCCAAAGTCTGTGTTACAGGATCAAAGGATTCAAACCTCTGCCAAAACACACAGAGGCAGTAAAACAAACTAAAACACAGGAGTGGAGGAAACAGACTCAAAACCAGGCAGGATGTTGCTCTGTGGTAAAGCAGTGCCCTTGATTTTCTGACATGACATGGGAGCCGGTGGCTGTTTCTAAGTGTATTGAAAGGTCTGGGCAATAAAGTGGCCTTTGATGGGTCTTCTCTGTTATTGAATAAGGTGTTTGATCTTAATACATACATTTCTACAGGTATTAGGAAATTAATAACATTGAAATGAATGATGACAAAAAGAAGCAAAAGTAAAGGTCAAAGTTTGTAGAGATTATGCTGAAGTCTTTTACCTTTGGGTAAGCACAGTGTACTGACAGCCTGCTAATGAGCCCAGCAGTGTCAGAGTGTGGATTAAAATAATCCTTCTATCTCTTATATCTAATCCTTCTTGTAGAGTCATGCACTACAGCCTGCCTCTTTTTGCCTCAGACAGGATGTTTAAATATTTCTTTAGAAGAGGGGGAGCAGCCACTGAGCACTGAGCTAATGGTGATGCTTCATGGTATTCTGATGAAATCCTCTCTAATTGATTTCTCATTCTGATGAAATTTCCTTCTCAAATGGTGTAACAGGCAGTGGATAGCTATGGGTACGTGCTGCACTGGGCTTTTCTGCTGTAAGAGGAGATCTCATGACTTTAGCCACCTAGTGACTCTATGGTGGTCTATTTGTAAAAATTATTTTTAATTCACTTTTTTCCTTGTTTTCCAGCTTCGTTTTCTAGTCGAGCTTTTATGGCCTCTGTCATTGTTCCTTGCACTTGTCTGGTTGAGGAAAGCTAATCCACTGTATCGACAACATGAATGTAAGAATGTTTAAGATGTTATCATGATCTGACTTGTTACAGATAATGGCCAGGTGTTCTCAGACAGAGGTTTGGGACCTCTTTGTCCAGTGGTGAAAGAACAGTCTTCCATTTGAGTAGCTTAGTTATTTGTAGCCATGTAGTGTAAGACCTAGAAGTGAAGACATAGAAAAAAATGTCTAGTTTTCTTGTGAGATGCTTTCTGGTCAGACTTACCTGGGGTCTCAAGGTGCTATATAGTTTTTGATTTCCATAATTCTGTTACTGAGAAAGTACTACCTCACTACATATTTTAAAAGCCTTTCACATTACTCAGAATTAGTTTCTGTTGAAAATAGCTGTATTGCTTATATTGGTGACTTCTTTTTTCTCAGTTAAAGATAAACATATTTCCTAATTCCTATTCCTAAACCTGATTCCTATCACATTCCTTTTGTAGAGACCCAACTCATTGTGCTATTTATATTCACAAAGGCTGCATTAGAAAAAAACACCTAATAATTTCTGTTTTGTGTTTTGGTACTCTAGGTCACTTCCCAAACAAGGCAATGCCATCAGCAGGAACGCTGCCATGGTTACATGGCATCTTCTGTAACATGAACAATCCCTGTTTCCGCAGCCCAACCCATGGAGAGGGTCCAGGTGTAGTGTCCAACTACAAAAATTCCATGTAAGCAGAACTGTATGTGTGAGACTGGGTTGCAGCAATAGAGACCTGCTAGGGAACTGCTAATAGCTTGCTCTGGGCACCTGTTGGGCTATCATGGGCATGAATGATGCAGGGAGAAAGGCTGGAGTATCCTCACCCTGCTTAGAAAGGTCTCATTACACCAAGGAATATTTTAAAGAATTGTTCTGTGGTGTGAATGAAAAGGGAAGATAATAATATACCAGTGTGCAAAGAGTGGAAGACAAAAATTTTCAGTTCTAGCACTTTGGCTTCATGCTAACAGTTGCAACAAAGTTGAAACAGAGTTCACAATGCTAGGTTTAGGCCTTTTAGAGACTTCAGTGCAAGTCCCTAGGGAACACATGCTAACTTAATAAAATCTGTAAGAACCTGCTTACTGAATGTCTTGGGACAAACATTTTTTATAAGAAAGCATGGAATACCTAAGCCTTCTTTCCTCATCACTAGAGTTGTCCCTTCTAAATGAGAGTTCTGATGAAGTAGCAGCAAGAGCCTTCACTGCCATTTATGTAGCATCTGTTTTGGCTGTATACTTGTGAGACTTGAATCAGCACATAAACTTTGCTTATTTGCAAAATAGGAGGATGGGAGATTTCCAGACTATTACTGAAAAAGGGCGATGGGAGTGTTTATTGCTTTATTTGTTACAGCTGAGTCATGAAAGAAAGTATAGTAGACAAGGACCCTTAGAGTGAAAAAATCCCTGTCAGCCTAAATATAAAAAATGCTCCAAATCTCCCTGTTGCAAAGTCCACTTTGGAGCATCCAATGATTAAAATTCATGAGCTAATAATGTGAAGGCCATTGAAGCCCCTGTCATGGGAAAGTCTGTAACGTGGACCATTTTACTTTTTGTTCCTAGTGAACAGGATTTAAAATAGTCAGCTGAACATTTTTGGTGGGGTACAGTCAAACACACAGTGAAGCTAGAGGATTCTGTTTTCTGTACATTCTACCTTTTCTAGGTTGCTTGTTACAGAGCAAACTGTCACTTTGTCAGTCCCAGTAAATCCAGTGCACTACAGCAGAAGTAAATTGCATTCTCTGAAATAATTTGGTCCTTCTTGTTTGTTGTTTCCTGTAAGCTAAAATGAGTCATGTGGACTGAGATATACTATTGCATGCATGGAAAAACCTAATACTGTTGAAGAAGTGTAATAGCCTTACCTGATAGTAAGAACTTTTAATACTTGTTCATAAACAGAGAATATGGTTGCATCCTTGCTTGATCTGTATGTTCTAATCCAGAACCAGTAGTTGACTATCTGTCACAACCAATAGTTGTGACTATTTGTTATTTGTGTTTTCCTGCTCCTTCTAGAAGAAATATTCTGAAGGGACCTAACAAATTGATGTGTGAGGAGAAGGATGGTTTCGTTTGTGAATGATTCCCTGTCACTTGCTAGGCTGAGCATGTGCCCAAAGTACCCCATTCAACTGCTGGAGCTGGGCAGATTTGCACTACAACTGTGAGATACAAGTTGTCTGGGGAAGGTCCTGTGTCATAAAGACCAGCATGGCTAATGAAAAAATGTATGAATGCTGAATCATCTGCAACACAAGTAGCCCTCTTAAAACTTCTGTGGACTTTCAAATCTAACTGAACCACAGACTACCTGAAACTGAGGACAAAGCAACTTATTTTTTTTCCTCGTCCCTAATACAGTCAACTCCTCTCTTTTTCTCTATTCTCCTCTCTTCTTCTTTCTTCTCTTCGCTTCTCCTCGCTTCTCTGTTTGGTTTTGGAATTGTTTTGACTTGGAAAGTTATCAAGAGTCATCACTCTTAAATTACTGTTTCTTCATTATTTCTCCTTTCAGCCTTGCAAGGGTATATAAAGATGTTCAGGAGCTTTTACTGGAAACCCCTGAAATCCATGACCTTGGAAGAATCTGGGAAGAACTGATCATTATGACTCAGTTTATGGAAACAATGAGAACTAATCCTGAAAGAATTGCAGGTAATTGTTGTGTCTATATCCTTTAGACTATTTAGTTTTTCCTTCTGAGAGTTGGACAGTAGTTACTTTGGAGGCTGGCAACATTATAATATATTTCACATGTAGCTGTTGCTCTGCTTACTGTTAGGGTAAGCTAAAATCTGTTCAGTGACAAATACCTGTCATTTAAGGGGAAGGAGAGAGGCAGTCAGCATTGTTCTACAACCATCTTCCTTAATTAACAGTAGACAAAACTCGAAAAGTATAGCTATCTCACCACACATAGTAAAACATGGCTTAAGTGTCATTAACATGGCTTAAATGTCATTAATCATTATTAAAGTAAAAGCAGAAGCAGTGAGAAAGTGTCACTGGAAGATGCAGAGGAATGGAAAATTAGGAACATGTCTGAATATATGCCCAGAGCATAACCCAGAGAAGTGCTTAGAGGTACTTTGTCACAGTCTTAGCTAAAACAGGTTTGAAACAGTGAAGAAGGAAACTCTTCATGATGTGTTTAGAAAGAGAAAGTATTGAACACTTAAAAACGGAATTGCAAATTCATTGCATTAACTTTTATTTAAAGCAACTTGCCAAACTCAAAACACAGTCCTGGGGAAGATAGGGAATGGTATAATTGTAAATTTTTTTGACTTGAAGTATAGAATTCGAAAGGGTACTCCTAAAACTAAAGGTATAAAAATGGTCCAGCTTTGTAAATTGATCTGTCCCACTCTCAAATCCTTTGTCACGGGAATAGCATTCTTAATAAAATTAGTCACTCTCCATATATTTTTAACAGGATTTGTATAAACCATCTGATACACATGGTCCACTATCCTATCAGAGGTTTATAACTAGAAGTAAAAAAGGGATTATCTCCTTGTAAATAACAGTGAGACAACCAAATGACCCAGAATGTAAACAAGAACTGAGTATAATGTGAGCTGTTGTTTGTACCCAGCCATAGAAATCAAACATGACTATTTAGAGAGGAGGAAAAGCATGTCATGCCATGGGTTTGCTGTGTATTGCTAAGGGGCCACACCCCATGGTTTAGGAAGTTGCCTTTGCATCCCATATCGACTTTACTCATGAAATATAGAGTACATTCCCATGAATCCTGTGACATATAAAGTTAATGCTTCTTCAGAATCTGTGGAGATTTTGAATGTTCTTTACTTTAAAAAAAAATAGAAGTTTGGAATTTCCTATTATATAAAACAGTAAAAAAGTCAGTTTTGAAGCTTAAGTAATAAAATACAAATTACCCTCTTTCTTTATACAGAAAAACTTACTGAAAGATTAGCTATTTAAATTGTCTGTGTTTATAAATTACTACTGATGCTTTTAAGTAACAATCTTAATTGAATAGCTGCAAAGTTGAGCAAGGAAAAATTTGCAAATATCTGTTTGAGTTCTGATTGCCCTTCTGATTCCTGAAATCAGATCTGCCTCTTGAGTCCTCCTTCCTTGTTCCAGTCTCCCTTTGCACTGACACTTTTGATGAGATGTTTTCTTGTGGTGTGCTTTTTCCTCTGCACTGCCTGGATGCCAGGAAAGGCATCAGTAAGAATATGAGGGACAGACTCCTGCTATTGTTTTCAGTGTTTACTGCTTGAATAAATATGTGGAGAAACAATTGAAGAAGTTCTCAGGCCCTGTAGCCTCAGGTCAGAATATGCTTAGTGCAAATGGAATTGTGGAAGTTAGTTGGCAAACTCTGATAAGACTCAGCTCACAGAATGGAGTGCATGTTTATTAGAAATGTCTAAAGTTACATTCCCTATGTCAGTAGGATACACACTGCTCCTGTCGGTTTCAATTGCATGTTCAAAAGACTAGAAGAATTAGAGCTATTCAAGCATTCTTTACCAAAGTCTGTGCATGCTCTGTGAAGTATAATTTAATAAAGTTGATAATAAATATTTGATGAACATGAGCAACATTAAGTTTCCAAGCTTTTATCTTCCACCATGTTGAAGCAGAGTTCTCACTGATAAGATTTGTAACAGAGACAAGTTTTAAAATATTGGAACTGTTTGACTTTAGGAGCAGCAGTATTTTGAATGTTGTTACCGATAGTATCAGGGAAATTGGTGGCCTTTTACATATGTCTAATTTAACATCTTACATGTTTAACCAGGTCTCACTGGTTTGCCCAAAGAGTAGTTGTTAATCTACTTTAATATGAAGCATAAGCTACACTTTATTCTTCTTGAAAGAAATTGAGTTTTTTCTCATGGAATATTTTCAAGGGTCACTTTTGCAATGCTAGAGAATAAGGTTAACTAAAATTGATTTACAACAAGTGATAAATCAGTGTAAATGTAAAGGGTGGACTGAAGTTATTTACACAAGGCTCAGAAGAAGGGATATTAAGAACAGTAGCATACTTGAATCTGAACTTTTAAAATAAAGCATTACATCATAAAAAAATCAGACACTTTCAAATGCAGTCAGGGCTGCTTTCAATGTGTCCATTGCTGTAGCCCTAGTCTGAAACATCTTTGAGAGATCAGATTTGCAGATCCAGAACACTCAGCATTTTTTGATTATCATTTCCCAACAAAGGATTAAAATGATTTTGAATGGCAAAAATAATTTTAGCCCCAGATAGTCACGACTAGGTATAAGAGCCAAAGCACATTCTTTTTGCAGGTTTAAGCCAGGATATGAGCTATTCTTTAACTTCCTTTGTTTGGTATCTCACTGATCTGTGCATTCTTTTTTCATTCAGGAAGAGGAATACGAATTCTAGACATTTTGAAAGATGGGGAGACCCTCACTTCCTTCTTGCTAGAAAATGTTGGCCTCACAGATTTTGTTGTTTACCAGCTTATTAATGCTCAAGTGCGACCTGAACAGGTGGGTAGAGTTTAACAGCTACCGGGTGATTCTCTGTGAGGAACCAATCTGGCTGTATGTGCAAAGTAGCCTCAGGGAAGGCCTTGGGCTCAGAATAACTGATGCCTTACGGGTCATTTGTACAATTTCTCTGTTTTTTGTGACTCTAGAGGAAGAGATGTTTGGTTTGTCTTTAAAAAACATTTTGAGTATACATTAAATATTTTAACAAATTATGAAATAAACAGCTAAATCCTGTTGCTGCACCCAAATAATGAGCATTAAGAAACAGTACTGGCAAATACTGCATCCATCCCCATGACTGAAGACTTGACTAAAAAACACAATGAAGCTGTGCATCCTTTTGAGATAATAGTCCTGATGAGAGAAGAACTATTGGAGGTTCTTAGTTTATAATTTAAATACTCTGCCCTAGTGTCAGCATGGCAGCTTTTTGGTATTGTCTCACATGAATAGGTGGAAGTGGAGAAGCAGACCCACTTTCTAAGATTCTGATTGAATAACAGATCTGCCTAGAAAATTCAGACTGAAAAGTGCAGGTCAAATCCCTCATGAAGCAACTAAGCAGGGAACTATGTTTAACCAAGTCCAGGCTATCTCTGCTTCTGCATGGTGGCTGGGAGCTCTCTGAGAAATGCTATATTAATGAATGAATGAATGTTGCTGAACTGGAATTCTGGAACAATTTCTACACTGAGTTAGTGGGGGTGGAAGCAAGTGAATAACTGAGGCTGAAAGACACAATTCCTCTGTTTCACTGCCACATAAAATGCAGATTCTGAAACTGTGTGGGCAGAAAGAGAAAGGGCATTCCTGACCTTTCATGCAGTTCCTTTTGTGCATCATAGGTTCCAGATAGTGTGACCAGTAGCCAGATTGCTTATTTGCTGTATTCTTGATTGGTACCTGGGGAAGCCCTCCCCTCTTCTCACTTTATCATGAAGCAATACCACAAGATCCTACCAAAGCCAGTGTAAATTGATACACGCTATATATTTTCACACTTCTGTGTCAACTGAGATGTTGAAAATTTGCTTCCTTGCTGCTTGTGACAAGGATAATATATACAGATATCCTGCAGTTTCTCTTTTTCTATTCATCCCTAACCTCTTCTATGCCAGAGGTTTGCTGTGTCAAGAGAACTGAGTGTTGCTGTGTCATAGAACTGAGTGTTGCTGTGTCAGACTCTATTAGCTCCCCAGTAGCATTCATTCATCTACTGCTAAAAATTCTTCTTGCCAGTGTATGCAGGACTGAAGTTTTCAACACCATCACCAACAAAATGATTGAAATCTGCTGGAATGTGGTGTTTTCTGCTGTGTTTTCTGTGCCAGTGTAGAAAGAGATGTACTTCTCTTTCTGCTGGAAATTAAAGAAAATGAGCATTGGTTAGAGGAAGCTGGAGGAGATCTGGTTCAAATACCACTTTTGCTGCCCTCTATACAGTTTACTTGTTAGCAGTAATTACAGGTGATCTGGTGATCTGTAAATCACCAGAGCTGAGGAAGCTATGAGGAAAGTGTTGTGAATACTTCTTTCAGGTGAAAATGATGCAGAAAAAACAATCTCATAATTTTAAAGACACAACAAGAGAATTCTTTTCAATAGGAATTGAACACTGCATTTTCTGTGGGAGATAACTGGCTTCATTCCAGTAGCCCTTCTTGATAAGCAAGTTGCTTGGGCTGGATTTATGCATGGTTGAGGTGGAAGTTTCAGAGCCATGACTAGATCCTAGATCTATGGTTTTCTTAATCATCAACCATGATAGTTCATCTCCAGTTCTTCATGCTGCTCTGCCCTCTGCTTTTTTCTGTACACCCCTTCCCCCTGCTGATAGCAGGGAGCTGATCAACCTGAAAGCAACTTGTTTACAAAAGCCTGACTGTTGCCAACAGCTGGCTGGAGATCTAGGTCTGAGCCGCCTGGGAGTCAGGAAATGACACACAGAGCTGAAAGCTAAACCTGATCAAACAGCCAACTCGCTGAAAAAATAATTTGGACTTCATCTTGCCAGCATTGGCTAAACAGTGACACATTGATTTTAAAAAAAAGTATTGAAGTTTCCCACTGAGGACCTGCTTTTTTGAGTCATTCTAAGATAAAGATAAGAAACTGATGTTAAAACACAATAAGAAGTTCAGGAAAGATTGGCAGCAGCACAACCTATGGGAAAAATTGGAAGGGCGGAGGTTTGATCTTTTTTTAATCCCATCTGTTCATGAACATTATTGAAATGCAGTTGCAGTTTGTAAATAACAACTCTCTTTTTTCTATGTTTATCCTTTTTGGTGATGTTAATGTCGTTTCCTCATTTCACAAGTCAAATCAAGGTTCCCAGGCTGCCTCCCTGTGCAGCCCAGTTTCATTGCAGTTGACACTGCCTGATGAGGACCGTGCTAAATGAAGCGTGTATGGTTAAAAAATGCTGTTCTTACCACACACATCCCCAGGACATAAGTGACCGAGCAAATATGCAAATTATTTCAGTGACATAAAATAACTTAATTCCAATTCAAATGTCCCAACTTGAGGGAGGAACAGAGGTGTGTGATTTTTGAGATTTTTTGCAAGACAGACTATATTGGTCAGTTGAATTCCTTCTTTTGCATTCTGCCTTTCTCCACACTGTCAAACTTGTGTTAAGAATGCCTTCATATCAGTACAGCTATTGTAAATGCAGGCGAACCCAATGGGAAGAAATGACAATGTTTGACTCAGTTCAGAAGGCTGAATTATTTCTTTATTAACTATGCTAAAGTACATTAATATACTATATAAAAGGAGTATACTAAAACTACATACTACTTTCTCTGACTCTATCCCTAACTCTCTCGCAACTCGTGACCCTCTCTTGTGAGTCCAGACACAGGTGGGTTGGATTTGCCATCAGGCTCAAACAATCCTCACCAGAATCCAATCAAGCACTCAGTCCAAGTAAATAATTCTCCAAACACATTCCACATAGGAAAAACAAAGAGCAGAAATAGAAATTGTTTTCTCTTTCACTTCTGTCTGTGCACCTCTATGAAAAATCCTGAGAGTGAGAGAAATGTACTTGCCACATACAGCTGTAGTGAGGATAGTGCCTCTCAGATACTTCTAGAAATTCACATTCCTTTTTTGCATCATAATCCCAAAATACAATCTGTGTGTAATTCAGAGGCCTTTCTTTTTTTGTCAACTGCTGCTCCATAAACTGAAACTCAGGGCAGTCATGGCAGATAAAATACTATGTTATTCTAGACCTCTCTGCCTCTGCCTTTCATATTCTGGATGCTGACTTTCCAGAGCCACACTTGCACTTTGGTTGATAGCTTCTGACAGATGAAGCACTTAATCAATAATTCCTCAGTTTACTTTGAATCCACTCTCCAGAGCAACTAAATTATTTTTTTTCTCATTCCTTTGTGTTTTTAAATATTCTTGTCACAGGCACCACCAAACAAGTGATAGCTGCTAACTATAGGAGATTTGCACATATAAAATTTTGATAATGATGAATTTCCTAATTTGCTTAAGAAAATAAATATGCATCTATATCTGACCTGGTATAGGTGTGGTGTGTATTTTCAATACATATGTTTTAAAGACTGGAAAAGAAAATTATTTTCCTGGGTAGATTTTGACAATTTCTAATCAGAAATTTAACAATTTCTTATTAAATTCATTTAGTCTAATGGTATTGTGTCAGTGCATAGTTCTTGCTTGTCTGAAAGTCTGTGTTCATCTCAACCAGAGTATGCATTTACAGTCATCACAATGTTCTGAGCAGTGTTTTCCTTAAATTTGCAGATGGACAGAGGGTGGGAGCATTAGCTTATAAGCAATTTCCAGGGCTACTTTTTATTATATTTCCATGTATTCTGTATATTATAAAGTAAGTAAAATTTATTCATAGACTATAGAGAGCATTCCATAACCACAATGTAAATACCATGTACATCTACTCACTTCTATAGAGTTATTCTGCATTTACATTGGTTTAACTAGAAACTAATGTGTTCCCGTTAGTCAAAAACTGAAGATAAAAGATTTGGGCTTCTTCTGTTCCATATTTATGTTAGAAATGGTCATCAGTAAATGGGTGTGATCTAATGTAAAATGGCTTTGTAAATCGTGGCTATGTGCCTGTACAGAGTGACAGTGAATAATGGCCGTGGGAAGCATTGTAGTGGAATAGTCATAACTGAAACAGAATCCTGAGGGAAATCAAGCTTGAGAATGAGAGGTATTGGCCTTTTTTTTTTTTTTTTTTTTTTTAGAACAAGTGACAGCAAAAATATCACTAGCCTGAACATAAAAGGTAAAGTGATGTAGTACCATCATTTGGTCCTGGGAAAATAATTTCAACCAAGGTGCAGCTATGCCACAAGGATGAGTGGCATGGTGTGCTTTGTGTGCTTTGAATGCAAGGTGATCTAGTATAATATCAAGTGAGGGTGATTCAAGGTTTGATGCTTCAGCTGACCACATCTCTCTGCCATTCATTAAAATATTAGCAGGGGCTGATGTCAAACTGTCCACTTTGGGTAAATTTTTAACTTCTCCTGGGCAGTATGCACGTTTCATAATAGTAAATAAAACATTGGTTTTCTTTGCAGTTTGCCTATGGTGTCCCTAGCTTGACTCTAAAGGACATTGCTTGCAGTGAGGTGCTCCTGGACCGCTTTATTATCTTCAGCAGCCGAAGAGGTCTCCCTTCTGTACACAAGGCCATGTGTGCCCTGTCCCAGGACAGTCTACAAAGAGTAGAAGATGCCTTATATGCAAATGTTGATTTCTTTAAGCTATTTCAAATGGTAAGTATTAACACAATTAACCCTGCCTTAATGGTGTCTTTTTTTGTTTGTTTGTTTTGTTTATATTTCATTGCCCTTCAAGATTGTTTTTTGTTATAAAAAATTTTTGTCATCACCATCTGTCCAAGTGGTCTTAGTTTATTTATCCCTATAAATGTAAAGTTATGGATGTGTTATTGTTAACCTACCACCAGCAGGACACCAGATAGTTCTGAGTATGTTTTGGGATGAAACAGATGAAATTCACAGTACAGCAGAAATTCAGTACAGCAGAAGTAAGAGATTCAAATGCAGTTTTTAAATCAAAGTTTGTATTGAAATATTATTTGGTCTTTCCAGTCTGTATAGCAAAACAGTGTGAATCATGAGGATTCTGAAAATACTGAATGCAGCCCATTCTCTCTTTGCTCCATCCATCATGACAGAATTTTATGCTGCAGTCAAAGTCATGATGCTGTGTGAGCTGTTTTTAAAAAACCCAAACCAATCAAACTAGGAAGTTGTGCTGGCTTTCATCACTCTTTCTATAGAAGCTTTTCCTTACCTCTATTCATTTTCTTTGCCCTTCTTTGTGTTTCTGTTTCAACTGTGACCTTGCTATAAATTAACCACTTCTGCAGCCTTGGTTTAGTATGGAGATATTATGCCACTCTATATATATGTATAAACATAGATTAATATCATTACTTTAAAATATATAATAAAATACAAATTATATTAAATGGCATATTTTTCTAGTATTTCATTTGTATTCTGCACACTGAGGTGATACTTTCAAAGAACTATTAATAAAGGCTCCAGGATTTCTTTCCTCATGATAGCAAACTTAAATGTCTATCACTGTGTATATATCTTTCATGTTTGTTTTCCCTATGATCATGCTTTGCATTTTTCAACACTGAATTTAATTTGCTGTTTTTCACCTTGTAATATAATGTCATGAAACCATCACATTGTCAGCTTGCTTTATAGGAGCAGCCAGGATATATGAAAAGCTCCTCAAGTTGCATAGAAAGTATTGATCGGACTCTTCTGCCACAACAGTGTAGCACTGTGATTAATTAATGGATTAATGGATTTTGTCCAGCTCTGAGTTTCCAAAAACAGGAGCTGCAACTGACACACCAGCAAAACACTGTTTGATTATTGTAGCATTAATAGTCAGTCATTGTGCCCATGTGATTTTACCAACCCTGATAAGGATTTGCAGTCAGCTTCTGAGAGATGCTGGTTTCCATTCCTAAAAATATGTCTTATGTTTTCTTGTATCCCATGCTTGCTGGAAGTAGCAGAGAATTAATACTACGGTATTTCTAAAATAGATTTTCAGTATTTGAGAACTTCATGTGAATATTCACAATGTACTGCCCAGGTGTTTTTACAGATTTATAATTCCTGTTCCTCAGAATTTCAAAAATACTAGGTTAAGGCAGGTGCTCCAAGAATCCTGTATAATTTTTGCACAGACTGGTTCCCCTTAAGGGACAAGGAAAAGTGTATTTTGAAGCCCTGCATGTATTCTTCCTGCCTGAATGTCAAGTGACAGATCAGAACACGCTGACATGAGCTTTCCATAAAAACCCTTGCCTTTGTGGCTCCCTGCCAGGTACCTACACAGTGCAGTTGTCTTCTGCTTTCTTAACCACCTACTTACTGACTGAAGGGAATGGCAGGCAATCAGCAGGGTGTGTAGGCGTTTTTGGGGAAGGCTTTTTAGGGGCTTGTCTCATAAATATCATAGTCTAGCTACCTACAAGTCCAGCTTTGTATTTTGTTGTAATAGCAGAAGAAATGCCTGAGAAAACCTCAAGAGTGCCAGCTCCAAGTGCATATGTGATTCTTTAGACAGCTGACAGAGAAAGATGCAGTGATGCAAACCAAGTGGTATGTGACAGCACACCATGGTGTCACCTGTTTCTTTCAAGCCATTGATAAATTAAATGTTAACTTCTACTGAAAAGGCAGTTTGGTCAGTCTGCAGGAAGCCTGGGAAAGTAATGGTTTCTCTCAGTTTTGACAAACAGTGAGGACCAGACTGTCCAAAATCAGGAAGTCTCTGAAGTATAAAGTTCTACAAATTATTTACCTCCATGGCAAATAGGGGCTTCTGTATCAAACCTTAGCTAAATTTGGAAGTTACCAAGAGTGTGTATATCTCACTGGAAGAATAGCCTCTGTGAGAAGCAGCTTCTCAAATGTCCCAGTTCCTGCATACCTCCTCCATTTTTGCACCTTTTGTCATGGTGGGATTAGATGAACAGAACAAATCCCAAGATATATTTTCAGTGGCCTGTGTTTGTTTCAGCCTTGTATTAGAAAGAATATTTACACAGACTACTTGTGTCTGCACATGGGTACTGGATTTGTAGCATTATAAAACAGCCTTATAAGATACTGTTCCAAATAACTCAAAGAATGTGAGCTACAGAGATGCCATTTGGGTTTTCTTTTTGTTGTTGTAACTGTTGTCATGTAGAAGCTCATCTCTATTTTTTATGTATTCACAGCTTCCCACAGTGTTGGACAGAAACTCACCAGGTGCTGACCTGAAGGCCTGGGGGAGGGTGCTGTCTAATGTCTCCCAAGCAGTGCAAAAGGTAAGTGGTCTAATAATAGATTACATCACTTTTCTGCATAGCTCATAATCCTTGTTTTCCTTTGTTGTTTTTATGTTCCAGTTACCTGCTTTACCAGAAAGAAAATAGACTTGGGGAAGAGCCAATTTCCTACTTCTTCCTCATTACAAAAGAAATGTAGATGTAAGCATTGGCAATTCTGAAGTGTATTCTTTTCTTCAGAAAATATATGAAAGAACAAGAACTGAAAATGCTGCCTGTGTCCAGGGCAGAGGAGATGAAAGGATGAGGTTCTGACTGCATTCACACTTTACCACCTGGGCACAATTGCGACCTCACCAGATACTTACTTGCTTTGAGGGCTGCAATTAACTAAGTCTTGTTTTACTGCAGCTGGCCAGGAAGCCAAGTGTTCAGGACCTTTTAAGGGTTCTGCAACCACTTGTAGAAGATGGAAGGCCAGAATCCTTAGGCCACTTGGTGAGTTCGCTGTCAGATCTTTTCTGTGGCTACCCAGAAGGAGGTGGATCCAGAGTGCTTTCCTTCAACTGGTATGAAGATAACAACTACAAAGCTTTCCTGGGGATTGACTCAACAAGGAAGAAATCTGGTTATCTTTATGATAATACAACCAGTAAGTTTTCCCCCAAACCATTAAGAAACTCTCAAAAGGTGCACCTTACATTCAAATACTAGCATAGAATGTTGCTTTTATGAATAACATTTTAAAGCAGTTGATTCAGGAAATTAGAGCCAGGTGAAATTATTTTACTCCATACGTACTTCATAGCTGGAAGCAGGGAAGCCCAGGACTTGACAACTGACAGAAATACACATTTGATTTTAATATGGAGGCATAATCATAGGTATGATGAGAATTAAGACTGTTCCTCTGTTTTATCTTCTATTATATGCTACTGATATCAGGAAGAGCAAGATGACCCTGAAGAAGATTCAGGAGAAGACAGTATAGCATCTGGAATTACTTTTCTCCAAAGTATTTTTCTAAACTTTATCTTTTCTCCTAACTTGTTTGATGGCCTGGGGCACAGGAATTTAACAATCTCTCCTTTCCGATAACAGTCAATTTGATACATGGTGGCTGTTATCTTCCTACATAAAAGTACATCTACATTGTAGCAGTAGTGTTCTACAGTATGATTACATTCTATATAGAAAATATTTCAATTTATCAATTTTTGTTGCTTTTATTTCCTCACTATTTATTTCCTCCTGTTGTAATAGGACATAATGCAAAGAAGAACCAATTTTTAACCATTTGTTATTTTGTCTTTTTATTATGTCCCCTTCTGTTTGCTCGTTAGTTTTTCTCTACACTGAGCTCACCAGCAGTATTTTCTGTACTAGCCCTCATGTTATAGCTGGTAGATCTGTGTCCCTTCTGCTATGATAGATAAGATTGCATGGTTACGAACTATAGATGGGCAGTTTGCTTACAGAGACCTTTCATGTTTGTGTTAATACTTGGCTCTACTTATGAGTGAGACTTCCAAAGAGGCACAGTACTCCATCTTTTCAGCCAGGAAACAAATTAATTAAATGCTGTCCAAGTAAACTAATTACTTCATAGTGCAGGGGAAAGATAAAAATATTTACATTAAAATGTTTAAATTATTGTAGGATTCATTCTGAACTGTTCTGGAGTTCAACATTTAAGCCCACAGGATCAGCTTTTTATTAGTATCAGCTACAATACAAAGGAGCTAAATCATTAGGAGTAAAGCAAATAAAGTTCAAACTGCTCAATGAGTTCTGAGCTGTCTCGTTTCCTTCCATTTGCAATACCATGTAAATAGCAGCAAACTGCAAATGTTTATTTATGTTTGCTTTTCCAATTTCCATAGCATATTTTACAACTTCAATATCAACTTAATAGTCTTTCTATCCATTCAGTCATTGTACTTCTGCATTGCAGAGTGTGCTTTAACTCATTCATATTCAAACTGCACTAAAAAGCCCTGCAGGATGTTATGTGTGATAGGATTTTATTAGGGTTACATAAAGACTGTCTTTCTTTCTGTCTTTAGCACCCTTTTGTAATGCACTGATCCAGAACTTGGAATCAAACCCTTTAACAAAAATAGCCTGGAGTGCTGTGAAGCCCCTGCTAATGGGAAAAATTCTCTTTGCTCCTGACTCACCTTCTGTACGGGAAATTGTAAAAAATGTAAGTTCTGAAATATAAAAGTTGTATCCCAAGAAACATCTTTTAAAAAACAGTCATCAGTAACAGACAGCCTAATCAGATTTTCTTCTCGAAACACCATTTGCTCTGATGGTCCTCAGAGGAAGGACAGGGACGCTGTTTAAAAAACAGGAGTCATGTCTTCACTGATTCATTGCAATTTAGTCCATGCTGCATGGTTTTTCCAGCTCATCCAAGGAGCTTTTTCTTGGCATGATTCCACATTTACACTAGTAAGCATAGTAATATTTATTTTACAGAAGTAGGAACATGAGCAGCTCTGTGCCAGCAAATATTTAAATGGAGCAACTGTGAAGCTTAGATAAGCTTATTGAGAACTAACACTGAGATATTGCAAACCAATAGCAACATCATGGTTTATTATTTTGTCTTTTGAATGCATAAAGAATTTTCACTTCATTAAAATAGGATGGAGGCTAGACTCTTCAGCAAAATGCTTGATGTTGGGTGAAATTAATCTGAGCAGTTAAATCAAGGTTGCATATGACCCAGATTTTGGCCCACTCATAACCAGAAATTCACTACTCTAGAGATCTGTATAAGGCATAGAGCTGCTGCTCAGATTTCACACATAAAAACTTCAGATTTACAGCAGTTTAGCATTTCAGGTCTTAATATCATAGCTATTATTATATCTGTCTTTTCCAGCTGTCTTCCATTCATTCATCTACTCACACCATTGTTTTTAGTTCTTAATGGAGAGAGATAGTCAAGGGGAAAAGTTCTAAATAATTCTATGAAAAATCTAAGTATTTAAAGGAATTGAAATGAACTAGGCTTAATGTGCAATTGTTTTTTCCATTACATATACCACAGAATGTTATCCTAAGTGACAGCTCTGGCTGGATTTTACAGATTCTTTTTCTGATGATTATTAAAATTTCTGCTATTTGAACAAGTTGGATAAGTTTTGAAGGTAAAACTTGCAGCTGTCTAAGAGGTTCCCCTGTCACCAAATCCTGGATGGATCATAAATTCTGTCTATCTCCTTAGATTTCTAACATTCTTTTCTGCTGTTTTTTTCATTAGGCAAACTCCACTTTTGAGGAACTTGAACGCCTCCAACTGTTGACCAAAGCTTGGGAAGAAGTAGGACCTCAGCTGTGGTACTTCTTTCAAAACAGTCTGCAAATGAATATGATCCGTGTATGTTATAACTTATCTAAGATCCTCAGTAAGAACAGTCTTTCGCCATTTTTTATTTTTATTAATGGAGAAGACAATTAATTTGAAAAGTTTGGCCAGAAGTGTACAGCCTTTGCAGCAAAGGAAGCTGTGGTCTTTAAGGCTGTTGGCTGCTGGGCTTGGTTTGAAGGCAGGTCACAGATGCATTACAGCATCCCTGCGGCAAAACTTCAGATTCAGGCAGTCAAGAATCTGGCTAATGATTTCTTAATAAGGCAGCAATTGCTTCTTCCCTGCCTCCCCAACATGTCTTTCAAGAACAGACATATTGATTTTCTTGAATTCTGTATGGGCAAGGAATACAGTAAGACCATACTTTTTCTGGCCAGACAGAAATTTATTTTGGGAAATTGCTTACTTCTGCATCAATTAGATTTTAATTTGATCCACCGCAATTAATATCTGTAGTTAAAGTTTATAAAGCAGTTCATACTAGGAAAAAACATTTGATTTCCTATATTTTTCTATATTGTATTAGACATTTATAACATTTCTCCTCTTGCTTATAAGGAAAGAATGCAATAAATAGTCAAGTAAAAGTTTCTTTTCATCCATTCTTCAGATCACACATCCAGTTGCAATTACTATCTGTAGTTAAAGTTTATAAAGCAGTTCATACTAGGAAAAAACATTTGGTTTCCTCATTTTTCTATATTGTATTAGACATTTATAACATTTCTCCTCTTGCTTATAAGGAAAGAATGCAATAAATAGTCAAGTAAAAGTTTCTTTTCATCCATTCTTCAGATCACACATCCAGTTATGCAAATGTAAAATTGATTCTTTAGCATACCATTTTGTCCTTGTTCATGTGTTGAAAGAGTTATGGAAATGGAAACTTTTCTAGCTAAACAGGGCATGGAAAGGTAATTATTGTGGCAAAGCTGTCATATTTTTATTCAGGACTCTTTGAAGCACCCTACAGTGAGGGACTTCCTGAACAGCCAGATGGGTGCAGAAGGCTTCACCGCAGAACATATAATCAACTTTCTGCACAATGGATCTTCAAGGAGCCGGGAGAAGGGAATGGTGGACTTTGACTGGCGGAATATCTTCAGCGCTGTAGACCAAGTTCTGCGTTTGCTCAGTCAGTATTTAGAGGTAAATTTAGCCCTGCCCCTACAGGGAATAATTGTAGAGGATATCTTAAAACCAGTTATGCAGTACTGGGGTCTGTGGTAACAGTCAAGAAAGTTAAAATCATAAAATCTTTGTTTGTTTCAAGTTGAATCTCATTATTAAAACTATGTGTTTAGAATAATACAGTGGCACAAGTACATGAATATTTATTATTTTTAAAAGTTCCATTTGATGATCTTCAAATGCTTTACTCAAAATGTTAGTTGAATGTCTGAATTTTAATGCTGAGAAGTAGAAAGTGAATGCAAAACTGCAAAGATTTGTTTTTTTGTAGTTATTTATAACCAACAGGCCACTAATTTCAGCATGGTCAGGAGCAGAGGAGCTAACAGTTCTTTGGTAAGTCCCCTTGTAGGTTTTTAAGCACCTGATCAAAATTCCATTGAAACCAGTGAGGGAATTTCCACTTGTTCTGTGGTGACTTCTGACAAGATGTCTGCTTCTTTCCTGCAATCTGTACCTCTCTTCTCTAGCAAGTTGTTTTCAGCGGTACCTTCTGATGATTTTTGAGAGAAAATTGATACCAGTTATAGGCAGCTGGATTAAGCCTAACTCCTAATTTCAGTCCAGTTCAGTCTAAAAGACCATTTGTCCCCTACGAGAAGGCAAGAACTGAAGGTTTATCTGCCTTCCTACAGCTAGTACAAGAAGGAACAATAAAGGCTTTACACAAAGCTCTGTTGATTCATTTATTGAACTTTTCGTATCACGTTAGCAGAATTATTTCTTGTCAAACTGAGTGAAATATATTGTGTGCAGCAGGTCAGTCCTGGAATATCAATAATATCAGAACAGTTACTGTACCTGGTAATAGATCTTTGTGTCCTAATGTTCTTTGTAATGAGCTTATTCCTTTAAGTCTGCTGTTTACATGGAGTTGTAAGCACTTGAGAATGTTATCCCACTGTGCCAGACACAATGGCAACAAATAGCTCCCTTTGGGGAATAGCCTGCTCCTTACCACCATAGTATACAATAAGGACAGGTGTGTTGCCAGCACCTGTCTTTGGTAACTCCAGATCTCTGCTGCAAACTGTGATACAGCTGAGAATCCCACAAGTTATGCAGTGGCTGCTTCTCCTCACCACCCCAAAAATTTCCTGTTCGTCTGTTTAATTACCTTAGGCCACAGAACCTCTGAACTGTTGGTGAGAGCTACACAGTCACTTCTTTGTTTATTATTCTCTGGTTTTATCTTCCAAACCTGTTCTTATTATTTTGACTTTGCTTTTGGTTTTCCCATTTTTATTGGACCATTTAAAATTGTTAAATAATTACTGGGAGTAGATTTGAAATAGATTTCCCCAAGTAGTTGATAAATTAATTTTTATATAGTGAGATTTATGAAGACAAAAACTGAGTTCAATTCACTGGGGGAAAACAAGAGCCTAGATAGAGCATACAGCCTTTTTTTGAATGCAGTTCAGTTACGAGAAATAAATTCTAGCTTTGGCTCATAGATTACTATATAAAATATCTTTTCACTTTCAAACTGTGTGAATTATTGCAACATTCCTGTCTTGTGCTATGTTCTTATACAAGCTTTGATTTCACTCTACTTGTGCAGAAGATCTATAAGCATTTGTGTTTTGTGTTTTGAACACATGCAGCTTCCTTTACTGGACCCCTGGAAATGAGCCTATGGTGCTCTTCAGCCCACTTCAGGCACTGTATGTTCTGCAGTGAAAATCTAGACAAGTTCAATTGCTGTCAGTACTTTGCCAGCATCATTCTCATAGATTCCCCTGGAGAACTGAGTTCTTCTGCAGCTGAAACACATATCTTGAAAATAATTCCTCCTGATAAAGAAACAGCAAATAATCCTCCAGACCCTGCAAAGGCACAGTTCCACAGGAGGAGTTCGTTATGCACACACTGCCACTTTTGCAAGAGCTAAACTGAATTCCTAAACTCAGTTAACACCATGTGGGATAAATGTACTCCACAAAAATTAAAGCAACATGAGCCCTCAGTCTTATTTTATTTCTCTTCTACCATGCAAAGTTTTCTGCCTTATGTTGCTTTCTGATATGAAATTCTACATATTTTCATTTTCTAAAGCAAAAGGGAAAATGAACATCTACAAACACCAGGAAGAGTAAAGCCACAAAATAGTGTTACCAATTTAAGCACTGTTCTGTTGTGATTTTAAAAAGATATTTTCATATAGATCCTATTAAGTTGTGATAGTACAAGTTTTAAGGGAAACATAGCATAATTTCTCGCAGGGAAAGGTTAAGTAAAGGAGTCTTTAAGATTAAATAACAAGTACCAGTATGACCCCTTTGATGTGGACTAAGTTTTAGTTATTGGCTTGCAAGAAATAATTGAGGAGATAAGATCAAACAAGTTAGTCTCTTGGAATTTTATGAGGCAAAGGAATTCAATAAGTATCTTTTCAGTCAGTCAGGGGTTACTGCTACTCTCTGTTAATATTTTGCCAATTCTGAAGGGCAGAAGCTAAATATATAAACATAAATATGTAATTTTACAGACAATGAATGCTTGAGTATATAGCATTCACAATCTTTGTTTTACAATGCCTGCTAAGTAGGACCTAAATGGAGAAACATAAATAACTTAGATTTTTATGAATTTTTGTCTTGTTATATGCATTAATAAGAATACAGTTTGGAGTAATTACAGATACTATGAAACAAGACTTTTTTTATTGAGATAGCCACTAAAAAGGGCATGTTAACTTAAGTCAGCAGGTACACAATATGACCAGTTAGATAAATCAATCACTTGTCTGGTGTTACATAGGAATAAATGTTTAAATACCTAAGACACATTAAAATCTAAATATATGCTCTGACTTTTTCTACTGCTTCACTTGACAAAGCGCTTTTCATTTGAAGTCCACAGCCAATGTTCTTTTCTTTTCTTGACAGATCAGTCATCCTTTAACTGTCTAGTATTCACTCAGGCACTTCCTGGGCTGAAAAAGGGAGGAGAGAGTCAGCTTTTAATAGTTTCATCATAAAGCTGAAAATAACAACAGTTTCAGTTGAACCTACTTTCCTTTTCTGTTTTCAACTACTGATGTTTTCTTTAATGTATACCTCTTACTATTTTATTCCCATGCAATTTTTCTCTTTGTAATTATTTGTAGTGTTTGACCTTGGATAAATTTGAAGCTTATCTTGATGAAACTCAGCTGACTCGTCAAGCCCTTTATCTGCTGGAGGAAAACAAATTATGGGCTGCTGTGTTTTTTTCAGACTTAGAACCTACAGCCAGCAATCTCCCACCACATGTAACATACAAGATCCGAATGGACATAGACGCAGTGGAGAAAACAAACAAAATCAAAGATAGGTATTTACCTGATAGCTATTTCTCAGTTCTTGCCTGCCATAACATAAATATGAGAGACATAAGGCTGTTAGAACCTGTGTTGGACACATATGTAAAATCCAGCTATATTTTGTAGTAGTTACTGTGCAGTGCAGTACAGAATCCATCTCCAGTTACCAGGTTCAAATATGAATGGTATCAGTCTTGTGACAAGCCCAGCTGTGGGTAGGTGCAGGAATACAAGGCAAAGGGATGACTCTGCTTAGAATCTGTTAAGTAACTGCTTCAGTTTATAGATGGTCCCACCATTGGGAAAGACAGACAAGAAAGTCCTGCATGGATTGTGACACAGCTCAGCTGGACAGCAGAACTGCTCTGCTGTTCTTCCTCAAGTCCTCACCAAATAGACTCACTTAAAGGGATATAATTTCTCAGGATTGTCTTCAGAAGAATATAATGGTATCTGGTAGTTGCAATCCAATTGTTCCAATTTAATCTCCAAGGATACCATATTCCAAATACAGTTTTTCCTACTCTAGAACAGTTATTTTGCCATGGGACTAATTTACGTACATTTTAGGCCAAAATTGCTATTCAAAGTCAGTGCAGAGAAAATCAAAGGAAAAAAAGAGCCTTCCACTTTCTTGAGCAATATGTTCTGCTAGACCAAAGTCTAGAAAATACAACTCCAGGCAGTGTCCCTACAATTTCAGTTGCTAAGATTAATTGATTAATTTGCCCCACAACCCTTCCCTAAAGTCACTGCTTACCCAAATGTTTCCACGTGAATTTTCTTTTGAGGTACTGGGATCCTGGTCCAAGAGCTGATCCTGTTGATGATTTACGTTATATCTGGGGAGGTTTTGCATATCTCCAGGACATGATTGAGCATGGAATTATAAAGACCCAGACCAGTACTGAAGTGCCATTGGGAATTTATCTGCAGCAAATGCCATATCCATGTTTTGTGGATGATGTGTGAGTAAAAGCAGTTTGTCTTAATTCTATTCTATTGCTGGATGGTTTAAGATTCTCGAGCACCAAAATTAACCCTAAATTATGAATGTCCTAAGGTATAAATGCAAGAGTAATAACTGAGACACAATTGAATTAATTTAGTTTTTCCTTATCCTGTTATAACCCAGACTCCACAAGCTACCTTTGCCAAGATTCTACCTCTAATCCAAATCCTGCCCTTCATTTCATCCAGTGTCCAGGACTAAAGTGAACTCAATATGCTAGCCCCTTAAAGGCGGCAGTTTTCTTCCAATTTTCTTCCCTGTTCACAACGTGCCTTCTCCAGTGCTGCAGTCTATGATACTGCAGCTGTCCTGGTATGCTTTTCACTCAAAAAAAAAAAAAAAAAAAAAAAAAAAAGGCATTAGAGGAATCTTTCCATAGTTTGCTCTGTGCATCTGTGCAGGCAAATGCTACTATTTCTGATAAAAGCAAATTGCAGACACATAAATTGACCTGCCATTTCCATTACTCATTATGTATTGATCTGAGAAAACATCACTCTGGCAAGCCTGCTGTCTGTTTCTTCTCCACTGAGAATATTGCAGAGGCAGAAACCCCATCTTTGCAAAAGTTCTCTGATGCCTGCACTAGCCACATGCATTTCTGTGCTGATATCCAAACTCAGTGATGGCCTCTGCAGAGATCCTGCTTAAGTGAGACACGTGCAGCCTCATGGTAACCTGTAGGCTGTGCTGTGCATGGCCTAGTGCTGGTTACATGTGTTCACCAGCAGGCAAAACTCAGTGTGCCCCAGGCCATATCACAAAAGCATGGGTTTGTTTCTCCAGACCAGATTGCTTTTCAGGAATGTTTTAGTGACAAAGTGAAGATTTTCCCTTTGTTTTGAAACTGACATAGCTTTGATAGCATATTGCAAAAACAGTTTTATAGGGTTCAGACTTAGGAAGCTGAAGATTTTTTGTTCCTTGCCCTTAGCAACTATGAGCATTTGGCCTTTAAACAATCAACACTGGATTCCCCAAACCCCATAATATGTAGCAGTGTTAATTAGTAGTATTAAACAGCTCACATAAGGATGAATGTGTACCCTGGGAGCCTGAATAATAAAACCATCCACATCAGTCTTTACTAGGAAGAGGGAGATGTGTTCCCTCATCTTCTTCACAAGATAACTCTCCCAGCACAGCAAGGCCATCAATGCCAGGGAGACATTGTTTATATTAATGTGTTCCCAGACTCAGCAAAATGAAGATTAACAGTGCAGCTGGCAAACTGTGTCCTGCACAGGACCTTGCTTAATAGCTCCTGTAACTATAGCATGCTTAATGGAAAACTGCCTCAGCCTTCACTGCGTGCCAAGGGCTGTGGTGAGTTGGCCATGACTGCATGCCAGGTGCCCACCAAGCCTCTCTATCACCTTCTTCCTCAGCAAGAAGGGAGAAGAAATTAAGATGGAAAACAACTCATAGGTCAAGATAAGGCACTTTGCTAAAGCTAAACCAAAAAATAACCCAAAGATTCATTCACTATTTCCCATCCAGCAATGTCCAGCTGTTTCCTGGGAAACAGGGATTCATCATGCATAGCAGTTGCTTTGGAAGACAAGTATTGACAATATCAAATACCCTGCACTTTCTCCTCCTTTTTCTTAGGTTTTACAATATGGAATATCCCTTTTGTCTGTTTGGATCAGTGTTACTGGTTGTCTCCCCTCCCAAGATTCTGCCCCCCCCCCTGCCTAGTGGTAAAGTGGGAAATGCTGGAAAGACAGTTCAGATGCTGTGCCAGCACTGCTCAGCAGTAGGCAAAACACTGGAGTATTATTAACACCTTTCTAGCTATCCATGCAAAGCCCAGCACTGTGGGGGCTCCTAGGGGAAAGCTAACTCTATCTCAGATAGATCCAATACCCTGACTCATGATTTGTAGGAATTTCAGCAGCCTTGTTGGCAGCATATGATGCTTTTAATGACTAATTTGTTTATTTCTCTTGTCAGTGAATGCTTGGAACAGAAAGACAGTGACACTCCTATATTGTTAACATTAACATATGTCTTAAAATATTCTTTGTGGATCATAGTAAAGGCATGGAAATTCACTGTGAAGAGAGATGTATTTTCATGAGGCACCAAATATTTTGCAGCCTTCAATAACCCTTAGAACCTCTTTTTAAAATAGAAATAACATTCATTTTTCTCATGGGAATGCAGAAACTATTACTTTATTAATATTTAGGATGCTTGTGAAGTTTACTAGTGACATGCTATTGATGTTTGGACTGAGAATTTACAGTTCTGTACTTAATTAATGCACTCTTCCCCACTCCCTTTTCATTTTTGCTTTTCATCTAGTATTTCTCTGTTTTACCTAAATTTAATTTATTCCTTCTTGCTTTGATAGCTTCATGATCACCTTAAACCGCGCCTTTCCCATCTTCATGGTGCTAGCTTGGATATATTCAGTCTCCATGACTGTGAAGAGTATAGTGCTGGAGAAAGAAATGCGTCTGAGAGAGGCTATGAAGAACAGGGGCATAACCAACGGTGTGATTTGGTGCACTTGGTTCCTAGACAGCTTTTCCATGATGGCTGTGAGCACACTCCTCCTCACAGCTCTGATTATGGTAAGAACAGCTATTCTCAAACTCACTCTTGTGTTTGCACTCCTGAAACCAGTTTTCTGTTGAGAAAGAGTAGTAGCCATTGGCAGGGAGATGTGAATGGTGGAGGCCTGTTTTGATCACAGCATGTAGCAGGCACATTCTTCTAAGACCTCATAACAGCATCAGCACTTGACAGAGACAGAACAATAAATGCACTAGTAAATATTTATTGTGAGATCCCTCAGAGAAAATACATTGGGCTGGTTACTCTGTATGTCATATTTTTTGTAGGCAGATGCAGATCTCCCAATAAATAATAAGTGTTGTTTTAAATCAAAGAGATAATAATCTGCAGAATTTTAATCTTGTAATTCAGAATATGCGATTAATTTTTAATATGCAGTGCTTGTCTGCTTAGAAACTGTGCAGCTATTTCAATGGAAAAAGAGACTGCAAAAACAGAACTTCCAGGAAAACCTAAAAAAAATCCACCTTTTGCACCAGTGATTCAGAATTACTGTAATTTTTATAACTTTTCAGGACAGTTCAGATGTTGTCTCTGAGGACTACCTTTTGTCTCCACTACCTGAGAATCAAGCTTTATATTGAGAGCTTGCTGCTATATTTTTTCATATAAATTTATGGCATTTTGATAAGGAAGAATGAATGCCCTTGCATCTTTTCTGATGTGGGGAGCTGGAATTGATAAAAATACATAGTTTGGGTTCAAGCTGCTCTGTCTTACCAGCATTTCCTGATGAGTTGTTGTAGTTCCTGGTGTTTCCATTGCAGCTTGGGTGGAGAGAAAAAGCTGACTTTATTTGCTACACTGGTTTAATTAAAAATCAGGAGGTAATTAAGATCAGAGAGGAATGTGCTTGTACCTGTAATTCACTTTGTTTCCCGTATTTCACTATGCCAGTGTGAGGCACCTTTGTAAATACATTCTTATGAGACATTGCATCCCTGTTGATAAAGAAATCAGTCTCTAAGGCCCAGTGGGATGTTGCAACCATGCTGGGACCTACTTATAGCCTGAAAGACCTATTTAAGTATTATATAAACTGACCTAATAAATAGGTCTCAACATTGGTTTTAAACACTACATAGATAACTGGCAGCAGTCCCTGTTCTTCTTGAGAGGGAGTGTTTAATCCACAAAAAGCTCTAATGAAGAAAGGTCAATAAAAGTTCACCCAGTGGGTCAGTTAATAACAAGGATCTCTTAGAAATGGCACTTGGATTCCTCAGATGTGATATGCTTCTGGTTGAATAACATCCAGGTGCAGAATCTTTATGATTTGCCTTTAGTTTTATTGTCGGTTTTTTAAAGATGTGTTTTGTAGCACTTCCTTACATTGTCTTTTCTGTACATCAGGCAAGTGGACTGAGGGGATGGTGTGAAGAGATAAATGAAAGTTTACTGTAATATTTCAAATTTTTTTATTTAAAATGCATGAGTTTCCAAGGGAGCAGATCTTGCTTGGAATCATTTACTTGTTAAGACAGGGGCAGAATGTCTGTTTTCACTCACGTATGAATTTTGTTCATTCTGTTGTACTAACCTGAAGTCACAATCCAAGAGCAGGGATAAAGTTAGATGAAGGATTTGTTATTGTAGCAACTTCAGCTGTTGAAACTAATACCTGGGAGACTTAGAAGTCGTATTAGGTAAGACTAGCTTATTACTCTACCTGTTAGCTTCTAGAAAGCAGCAATACTTGTAAATTTTTCTGTTTTCCTTTTGCTTACAGCATGGACAAGTGCTACATTATAGCAATCCACTTCTGTTCTTTCTATTCCTGCTGACATTCACCACAGCCACCATAATGCAGTGTTTCTTGTTCAGCACCTTCTTCTCCAAAGCAAATCTGGCAGCTGCCTGCAGTGGAGTCATCTACTTCACCTTGTACCTGCCCCACATCGTCTGCTTTGTCTGGCAAGACCGTCTGACTGTTAATCTGAAGATCCTAGCAGTAAGCCTTTCACTGGTTCCATGGCATCTCTGCTCCCCTTCTCACAGTGCATATGTGAATCACAAAGTATTGCACACCTCTTCCTCTTGGCTTTTGATGTTTTAAATGTTTTGAATATTTCCTTGTAAGTCAAAGGAAATCCAGCTTCTGGTATGTTTAATAAATATGAAGGCAGTCCACAAAATGGGGACAGTTATCTTTTTCATGTGCTATAACCTACTTAACACCCTATGTCTGAGGATAAGAAGACCTCAGTTTCACATTCTTTCCTTACCTGAACCATAACATTAAGAATTGAACTCCAGTGCCAAAGTTCTGAGAAATACCATTCATCTAATGAGTTGTAGACATTCTCCATGCAGTGCTTCCTTGTTGGTTCTCTTCCATTTTAGGTAAGATACTTAACAAGTCAGGGGAGCTGGAAAGTTCTTCCTGTTTTTTGAGATGGAGCCATGATCTTACAAAATTACTCAGATTGATTTTCTGTTGCCCAATGAATCAGGAAGGAGAGCGGGTGTTTTGAGTCCAGTCTCCCCATTTTTACCAAGCATTCTAACACCATAGGTAAAGGAACTGTCTTCTCTTCTTGCACTAGGAAATATAAGGAAAAATGAAAAAGAAAACAAAACACTTCCAAAGGTGAAACTAAGTATATTAAGTTATAAACTAAGTATAAACTACTGTCTTATTAGTTTTTTGTGTTAGAATCAGCTAGCAGACATGACAGGGGAAGCAGTTATGGTTTTCCATATCCTGATCATCTGGTGTACTTTCTGTCATGTTACTTGTAGTGGCCCTGCCTCATACACTCAGGAAATACCTTGTTTCACCTAGATAGTTAATGGTGTATGCTGTAAACTTCTAGATGCACCTATAGTATTTTCCAAACAGACATCAATGAAGAGAAAAAAATATCTGTGAAGATTGCCTAGTAGTTAAAGAAAGTACAGCCAAGGTTGAATTCAGTCTATTATAGCTAAATACTGGTTAGAATTGCAGAAAATATAAATATAAAAGTGAAACAACTTTTCTCATGTCATTTGTTAGGCAAGTTTTAAAGTCCAGTCCCTAAAAGTGGGGTTTTTTTTGTTTGTTTCGGGTTTTTTGTTTTCTTCTTATGGTGGTGGGTTTTTTGTTTGCTTATTTTTTGGGGGGGTTTTTTGTGAAGTGTCCTTCTGTAAGGGCTGAATGGTTGTTTTTTTTTTCCTTTATTCCAGAGTTTGCTTTCTCAAGTAGCTTTTGGGTTTGGTACAGAATACTTGTCACGCTATGAAGAACAAGGTCTTGGCCTACAGTGGGGTAACATCAGAACCAGTCCCTTGGAAGGAGATGAATATAGTTTTCTGTTTTCCATTAACATGATGGTTTTTGATGCTTTTCTCTATGGAATTCTTTCTTGGTATCTCGATAACGTTTTTCCAGGTACGCCTGATACAAAGTAGTGATAGTTGCTGCAAATTGTGTTAGTCTGATCAGTCTCTGCGTATTTCGCTGGCAGAAACAGGGTGTTTGACCTTGTAGACTAGGAATCTTATCCAGTTTACCACTGCTGGTTCATTAAGGATTTCCACTTTTCTCTCTTCCTTTTTCCTTTCTCCAGTTATATTTCTGAAAAGAATAAAGAAAGAAGAGTAAAAAGGAGGATGTGATTTTTTAGTCCTGTTTTATAAATTAAATAGAAAATAAATCTACAAAAACATCATCTGTTAAAATCCAATTTGGGTACATACTTTTCCTTTGAAATTTTCAACCATTTCTGTGAGATTCCTTTAAATTTTTAAAAATATAGATTTGACAGTTCTAATTCACATATATACTTTGGTCACATTATGTTTCTTTCATAACTGTTTCTTAAAGGATGGTACTGTTTCCTAAGACACATGCTGTGTTAATTGTTTAAGTTCCTGTGTGGATTTATTTTATTTCTAAATGGAAATCATTATTCTAGTACCAAGTCACAAAAGCATTTTCTTTGGCATCAATTACAAGATTCTGAAACCTTCTGTGTGAAAAAATGATTTGTCCTTCTAGCTTAAATGGTTATCTTGCTTCATATTGAATATTGTTACAATATAATAACTGCTGACTCTTATGCTGTACAAGCAAGTGAGCTTTCTTGTTATCAGTTTATTACTCCTGCATGTGAACTGCAGTTCCAGAAGATGTTCTTGGCAGCTTGCTTTTTCTTTTTTTCTTTTTCTCTTTATCTTTTTTTTCCTCTTTCTTTTTCACAACTCTGTTTAAAGAAGAGTGGACAATTGACTATTTGCATGAACACAGCAGGAATTAAACAATAGAAATTGCTTCATTCATAGATACATTTTTTTCTGTTAGCACTTTACACAAAAGTAGCATCTTTTGGGGGTTCTAGTTAGTAGCTTCACTTGATCTCAATATTTGCTGTCTTGTCTTTCTGCTACTCTTTCTGTAGAATTTCTCATATCATTTCTCTGTCATACATATGCAGCCCTGCCAAATTAATGCTGTACTATTTGAGTTTACGACAGGAATTCCCTGGATAATTCTTTGAACCCTATGGTTCTAGTCCTGCTCAAGTCTGCTCTGAAACCAGCCATTCATTGGTATAATGACCCTTTGGCTATTCATGCATTCTGCTCCATAACAAATTTCAATTGGGTTTGCATTCATCCTGAATGAGAAGCTGTTGTTTTAGCCACCAGTTTCAGAGTGGAATAATCCAGTCAGACTGTTTGTGAATGCAGACTGAGAATTTCTGTGCATGAATAGGAGTACAAGTGGTTGGCTGAAATACAGGTAGTAACACTGTTACTTCAGAAGTAATAACTTTCATAAACAGTGGTTTTCAATTAATAAAACTGACCATCTTTTTATGAGTATCACAGATCCTCTTGAATAAGTAACACAAGGCAAATAACATCCGGGTTCACAAAGATGCCAGTTTTAAAATAGAAGCTCAAATTCTTGCATTCTATAAATCAATATTATCCAGGAAAGCAGTACAGACTTTCAGTAACTCTGATCTGACCTGCCAAGAACTGGTAATATTATTGTGCTGTCTCTTATCCAAATTGAATTAACCTGTAACTAAAAAAGCCCATTTTTGTTTAAGAATAGGTTTACACTGCTGTTGTCACTTTTCCTGAATGGCTGTGTGCTGAAATAAGTCAGAGTGTCTTTTCTCATTACCAGTTGTAAATTCAGCCCCAGGGTAATATGTGTAAATTTAAAAAGCTTTTCAGTCATGTCAAGCCTCAAGTGTTAAGTGGGCATTAAAAGAAAGTCCCTGAGTGAGGCTAGGATCCCACCTTAAGCAGTGAGCGGCTGCCTGGTTGGTAAGGATTCAGGGAATAGCTTCATTCTGCAATTAAACAACTTTCTACTTAAGACAAGGTAAGGCAAGTCATATCACATTTTCTGAATATTTTACTGCTGTCCAAAAAGAAAAAAAAATCTGTGAACAAAATCTGTCACCTACTTGGTACATGGTTTGACCTTCTGATATGCAACACTAGAACTGCAAGTGTTTATAAATAGACTTTGCTTAGATGAATTTGTGCCTACTGTGGAATGGGGTTATGAAATGCACTTTACCTACTTATTTTCGTTTTAGGGGACTATGGGTTACCACAGCCTTGGTATTTCCCTGTGCTGGAATCCTATTGGCTTGGTTCCAGAAGCCCAGAAGCTGAGAAAACAGCAACTGCTGATGGTGAGTTCTTTTAAAACTTTGGTTTTTAGAAATAACTTCACTGATTTGTTTAAAGGTGACTGTGTAATATTTCCATTATCTGGCCTGCTGCAAAGGTGAGAGACTGCCATCACTGGGAGTCTTGGCAAGTGCCTTTGAACTTGGAGTGTCGTGCTATCATTAGAGTCATTAGAGGTGAGTCATTGTTCCATCTGAGAGCCTTTAAGGCCTGGCTTAACAAGCAGCATCAAATCCTCACTCTGTAACCCACACCTTTTGAGACATTCACAGAGTTCTTACTGCTCAGTACAACATCCATGAAATGTTAACGTTACAGTGAGGTTCCCTACTTTTCTAAACCTGACTCTTTTCTATATAGTTTGACACTAATTTAAGCCTCTTTAGTTTTTGTTTTTAAGCATGATCATAATCTATGCCACCCTTGTACCTGAGTGAATAGGCTCAGTAAAAAGCCAGCAAGTTGATTAGGAGCTGGAGCGTGCTACACACAAGATGCTGAGAGAGCTGGGTCTGCTCAGCCTGAAGAGAGAAAGCTCAAAAGAGCTAGACTTCTCAGATGGGTCTAGTGGAAAGATGAGAGGCAATGGATACAAGCTTGAAAACAGGAATTCAGATTCAATATAAGGAGAAAAGTATTTATTATGACGGTAGTTAGAACACTGTAACAGGTTGTTCATAAAGGTTGTGAAATCTCTATCTTTGGAGATAGTTGCCATGATCTGAATTGGCCATATTTTTTGAGGATTGAACAGGAAGTCTTTGGAAGTAATTTCTGATCTAAATTATTCTGTTATTATCTCAAGTAGCCTGATTGTGCTGATTGTTATTTCATCCTCTCTTCTACAAAGCCCTTGAAAAGATCAAGGCTTAGGATTATTTCCTTTTCATCAAAATACCTCTAGAGATATGAGGTTATTAAATTTTTGGTAATTAAATCTTGATTACTTTTGGTTTCTATAGAGAAATGTCCAGAGTCAGAAGGTGTGGATCAGAAGACCACAGAAAGGGAAAAAAATGAAAGCAACACAAATAAATCTGAAGAACCTGAAAAAACAGAAGAAAAGAGTGACGGCCAGGGGAAGAAGGATGGTAAAAACAAACAATGTAAACACAAACGAGAAAAAGAACCCGGCGAGCAGGGGAAGCCTAAAACAGATGTCCAGGACAAAGATGAAATTAATAGTAAGGAGAGAGAGCAACCTGAGTACTTCTGAGATACTATACTCATTGTACTTCATACCAAAGTAGACATAGCGGTGATTGGAGCCAAGCTACAAGAGCTAGTAGGGGCCCAGTAGGTGAGAGCACGTAACTGCCAGAGCTGAGCACAAGAGAGACATCGACACTTATTTATTCTTCCACATTCATCATTCCTTAGAATATTTTAGCCACCACACTTAAGACAGCTGGCTCCCAGAAGAACTCCTTAACTTTTTTTAAATCACACAAATGCAGGCTGTTTCTTTGGCAAGTTTGTTTTCCTGCTGATGCAAGCCTCAGAGACACATACTTTGACTCTTTAAAATTAAACAGAGCCATGACTTCAATAAAAATACACTGAGGGGAATGTTCTTCCCTCTTAGTCCCACCCCTCTTTTTTTTTTTTTTCCCTTTTTTTTTTTTTTTTTTTTTGCCTATCTTTAGTGTGTTTTGCTTCAGTAGGAAAAGTTTGGTTTCAAAGGGATTTATCTGAAGTGCTCTGTGTGTCTGTCTGCAGCCTTTTCTGATGCTGACATTAGCCATCATGTAAGAATTCCTGAATGACCTGTCTTGTTTTCAAGCCCCAATGTCTTCTTTTGTGGTGAGCCAGAGTTTTCTGTATGAGATGCTCAGAGGAATGCATGTGGATTCTGTAGCACAAGTAACTGCTACAGGCAGCTCTGAGCCTTTTCTGACTCTCTTGAAAAGCAAGAGATAAAAGTGGGGTCATCACAGCTCCTCACGTAGGCACTGAAAACATGCATTCAGGGTGAATGGAAACAGGACAGGACTTCAAAGGAAAAAGACAGGCAGAGGTTAAAGGTTATTTCAGCCAATCTTCTCTTAGTACTGCCTTATCTTTTTGGTGCTTTACTCCTTAGTTCCCAGGTTCCAACTGCTCCATGGCCACAAAGGAAGGGCTTTCTGCCTGTCACTGCACAAAAAAAAGCCTGTCTTCCCTTTCAGCCACCCAGGAACTGGGAGGCAAGAGGAGGAGCCAAGAGCAAACCTAGTACAGTTCAATGACAATGAGGATATAGAATCAAAATGGAGAAATATGTATCACAAATAAAAGGGAGTTCAACCAGTGTCCTTCAGGTGATGCAAAGAGATACTGGGGGAGATCATCAGAGAATTTGCCTCACAACTTGTCAGTGAGTCTTGCAGACAAGACTCAAATATGATCTAAAATTATGATACATATAAAACTAAGGAAGGTGTTTCAATTGCCAGGATATGGATAACTATCTAGCCAGATTTCATGTGAACTTTTATGAATACAGAGATGTTTCTATTTGTCCCAGCAAGGTAAATGGAAACCTAGATTCTTTTCACAAGTCAAAAGAAAAGTTACTAACAAACATAATTTTATCTAAAATAGTGCTACCCATTCTATATTGATTATTGCAACTGTTCTGTAATATACACAGCTCTCTCATATACACAAATTTGGAACTTTTTCCTGAGTCCTGCTAGTGATAATAATGACAGTCACAAAAGCCACTGGTGGATGTGGGGCTGGTTTCACCCAGCTTTGCATTGGCTGCTCTCCACACAGGCCTGCTGGGTACTAAACAATTTAAGTAAACTGCAATTGCAAAATAAGCCTTCCTACAAAGGCTAAAGCACTCTGTGTAAACAAAAGTGGACAGGGTCTTTAGTTTCCGTTTCTCAACTCCCATAATTCACATTGCCCAAGGGCTTAATTTACTTCAAAGGAAGTTTGTTTTGTCTAGAAGCTGGTGCAATAAAAGGTCTTGATGGTGCTATTTGCAATAATGCATTTTTAATCCTGAGAGAAAGCCATCTCATGTAGTGCTCATGTTAGGTACTATCTCAATCTTGACCTGGTCTCAGCAATGGTGTAAATTTCACATACCAGGATTAAAGGCAAATTTTTTTGTTGTTGTGTTTTGTTTGTGTTTGGGGGAGGTTTTTTAAGCATCATGGTCAAAGAATGCACAGCTGGGCAGATTATTTGAATGGCAGATTTCAGCCTAGCTAGAAAGGCAACCTGCTGCTTGTTTAATGTAATCTCTCAGCCTATCTAAGTATTTCCAGAAAACAATTCCAAATAATCTTCCTTCTACACAATGAGAACAGAAAGCATGTTCAGTTTCCCCTGGTCCAATGAGTTACCTCTCCACAGACCACCACAATTCTGGGCTCTGCTTCTCCTGCCATAGATATGAGGGTGAATCGAAATAAATTGCACTGCAATTAGGAATCTGGCCTTACTTTTGTACTGGTGTGACTTCGAGAATCTGGCCCTGGAATATGGTGCTGTATTATGCTGGGTATGTGCTATTGCTTCTGCACCTACTGATGTGTTTTCATCATCAGAATTAGGATTAAAACAGGTACTTTGATTCTGTTTTCATTTTTGATTTTTTGCCTTTCAAGTAAATACCTTCTTTGAGCCCGAGCCAACAGGATTGATTCCAGGAGTGTGTATTCAGAACCTGGTGAAGATTTTTGCAAACAGGCCCAAACCAGCAGTAGATGGGATAAATATTACTTTTTATGAGGGTCAGATCACCGCCTTCCTCGGTCACAATGGAGCAGGAAAGACAACTACCATGTAAGTCTCTTGTTTTAGAAGAAGCAAATCCAGGGTAGTGCTGTATAGCTGGGGCACTCTTTTCACCTTCCCTTGTCTCCCTACCACCCCTGCAGCTGGCTTGACACACAACATTAGGCCTTTTCCAGACAGGGAAATGCTGCCCCTAGGCATAAAGAAGGTATTCTGGATTAGCTAAAGCCCTGGGAGGGGAATCATGCATGATGCAAACAAGTGAAAGTCCAGAGAAAAGGAAGCGATTCTCTCCCCCAGAATTCATTTCCCATGGCTAAACTACCATAGGTGAAGAAAGAGAAGGATTTTCTGGCTGAAAGAAAAAATTTGCAAGCCATTACATTCTACATGTTCTTGCTTTCTCTGACTGGCTCTAGGTCAGTCACATCTATCGGTCTGTGTGCAGAGGAGTATAAAATACAGGCCCTCTTTAAATAAAATGGCTACGTGCATGCAAGATCCATGTCCAGATTAAAATGTCCTAGAAACCTAGCATCCCAGGAAGCTGGTCTTCAAGGATGTTTATCTTTCTTTTTACAGAACCTTATTTGGCAAAATAGGATTAATTGGTGAACAAATCCTTTTATAAAGCTGTGACAAGATCATCAAATATTGAAATAATTGAATGTGTTTCATTATTACTTTTCTTGGCAGAATACTTTAGGCCTTTTCAATTAAAAAACTTTTATTTCAAAGGCACTTTAAATTGCCTTATAATTTTTAATTGTTTCAAAAGGAATATCTTCAACCCAAAATAAAAGCATCCTCATCTGCTGAAATGTTTTGTAAATTTGAGGGGGTTTATTCTTCTGATAAAAACAAAATTTTTTATTACTTTGAACTTTTTTAAACTGAAAAATCCACTAGTCACCCAAATCTATTAAGAGATTTACCTATTTACCAAATTTAGCTATTTACCAAATCTATTAAGATATTTCACCCATTTACAACATAACATTTGGTCTTGTAGTTTACAGAAAATAAAGATTTAGGGCATGAGTCAGGAAGGCCAGAGACCTCAAACCATTATTCTTTTTTCATCCTACTGAGCTTCATTTTAGACCCATTTATATGTAGGGGTGATATGCTGAACTAAAACAGTTCCTTGATGGAAACCAGAACCATATAGACAGTTGTATCAAAAATTACATTAGCAGATCCATCAGATTCTCTGTAGCACTTCCATACATGCTTTTCACTGGGGTCGTTTCATCAAGGCCTATCGTAAGAAGTCATCATGCTCCATCTAGTGGAATCATGTAATGTAGCTTCCTTATCTAGCACAGAGATAGGAGAGGGGGAATTTCCTCATTTTGTTTTCCCAGGTCGATACTGACAGGCCTGTTCCCACCCACATCTGGAACTGTGCTGGTTGGTGGCCTGGACATCCAGACTCACATGGACTCCATTCGGCACAGATTAGGGATGTGCCCTCAGCACAACATCCTATTCAATCAGTAAGTGTCACTGTACTGGCTTCAAGGAGAAGCATCCCAGTCTGCATGTGTGAGAATCCCCAGTGCAGGAGAAATCTCCTGCAGCATTTCACTGGGAGCAAAGTTTTTTAGGAAAATAACAATGCTCCTGGTGTTTTCTGTAATAGTGTAGGTTAGCAGGAGTTATCCTGGAGGTTCATGCACTACAATTTAGAACCACTAAAGAAAAGAAATCTGAATTGACAGTGCAGTAGCAGGATATTTTTATGCCTATTTCTTACTACCACTCAACCACTTACTGCTTTCTCTGGTGATTTCCAGCTTCACTTCCATTAGTTTGTGTTCATCTCAACAGCAGACTCTCGTCCATTTTATTCCCATAAATGGATGGTTTGATGCCTGCTATACCTGTTCTTTTAGTAACAGGTTCTGCTTTGAAAAGGCAAAGAGACTATGACCTGCAAGTGAAGTATGTTGATCCCAAAGAAGGTCTTTTAGGGTAATGCTACCTCTCTTCCTTTAGCAAGATAAAGCTAGAGTGAATTTATTGCTGCTTGAGAATAAAAACAGTTTATTCATTTAACATGCCTTCTTGCCTTTTTGTCTGATGTCACAGCCTTACTGTAGCAGAGCACATCTTGTTTTATTCTCAACTGAAAGGAAGATCCAGGGAAGAAGCTGAGCAAGAGCTGGAAACAATGCTGGAAGACATGGGCCTCACCCATAAAAGAAATGAAGAAGCTCAGAATTTGTCAGGTGCCCACAGGAATTTTCTAAGATGTTTTGTCCTTCTGCGTTTTCTTTGTCTCTCATAGAATCATGGAATGGTTTTGGTTGGAAGGGAGTTTAAAGTTTATGTAGTTCAAGCTGCCTGTCATGGCCAGGAACACCTTCTGCTAGACCAGGTTGCTCACAGCCCCATCCTAACTGGCCTTTGGGCAGTTATTGGTCAAGTTACGTATTTGAGGCCATATTCTGACACATCAATGCACACTGGGTGGATGCTTTCTTTTCAAGGAGTAAATGGGACTGTACAAGTAGTAAAGCTAGTACAACATGTCCCTAAATCTTCTATGTCTTATAAATATGCAACAAATTCAAATATACTTGAAGCTATTAGTTTTAAATAAATAAATAAATAAATAATCAGTTAATATGCCAAACAAAACAAAACAAAACCTCCTATTATTTCAAGGCAAATGAAATACTATACTATCATTCTGCCCCACTGTATGGCTCAGTGCTCCATACACTAGGGCAGTATTATTTGGTAGGAGTAGTTTCTTCCACTCTGAAGGTACAAATACACATAGTATATTTTAATAACTCTCACTTTCATATTGAAAGACTGATTTGAATAAACAGCCATCTGTTCTTACACTACTTTGTCCTCATTGAAACTACAAAAACAAAAGAAGGTTCATTTCACGACAGAACATGAAAACCTCATATCTTCCTTGTTTTGCTTCAGGCAAGAAGCAGAAAATATAATGTGTAGATGGAAAATATTTATTATTTATATATATAAATTATATATATTATATATATATATATTATATAATATCTATGTTTTTATATATATTATATATATATATATATATATCTGGTTTGAATTTCAGAAGAAAATTTACTATTAATTTATCTTTGCAGATATGTGTCTTAAGACAGGTTTCATTTTACTTGTAGCAGTTTGTCCCCATACCAAAAAGCAATTTTAATTACATCCCCATGACGTATATAACTTGTCTTACGCTCCTGGCTGTGTTTGTCCTCTGGTAGGTGGAATGCAAAGGAAAATGTCTGTTGCCATTGCTTTTGTGGGTGAAGCAAAAGTGGTAGTCTTGGACGAGCCCACTTCTGGAGTTGATCCATATTCCAGGCGATCTATCTGGGATCTTCTGCTGAAATATCGCCCAGGTAAGAGATTTGAGAGTAGAAACTATTTGATTTTTTGGTGGGATTTTTTAAACTTGTAGATGCAGTATGTGCCTGCTGTGTAAACTGTCATGAAGTGTGATATGAATACAAGCAAACAAGATTCTTTGAACAGAATGGTTGTGGAAAACCTGGGACTGTCTTTGGTGCAGAGAAATAATTGCCAAAATGCTAAACACAGTTTTGAGTTCCAGAGAGAGTCCATGCCTTGAACATTCCTCTTGTTCCTTCTAGGCAGAACTATTATCCTGTCAACTCATCATATGGATGAGGCAGACATCCTTGGAGACAGAGTAGCCATCATATCTCAAGGGAAACTCTTCTGCTCAGGCTCTCCTGTATTCCTAAAGAACTGTTTTGGCTCTGGCTTTTATCTCACCCTTGTTCGTAAAATGAGAACCACAAAAATGGGAAGGGCTACAGTAAGTATGAAAGTAGTACGTGTAATCTGAGTAATACTTGCACTGCACTAAGGTAAAAAGCACTTAAGTGCTGCTTGTCACTATGTACAAAACTGCAGTTAATCATATGATTATATAATTATGAATATCATATTAGCATGGTTTGGGTTGGAAGGGACCTTAAGGATCATCTAGTTCCAACCCACCATGCTGTGGGCAGGGCACTTTCCACTAGACCAGGTTGGTCAAACCCCATCCAGCATGGCCTTGAACACCTCCAGGGTGGGGCATCCACAGCATCTCTGAGTAACCTGTTCTGGTGCCCTCACAGTATAGAATTTCCTCCTAATAGCTAATCTAAATCTACCCCTTTTCAGTTTAAAGCCATTCCCCCTTATCCTATCGCTACATGCTTGTAAGAAGTCCCTATCCAGTTCATTTGTAGCCCTCTTTAGGTGCTGGAGGGTCTCTAAGGTCTCTCTGGAGCCTTCCCTTCTCCAGGCTGAGCAACTCCAGCTCTCAAGTTGCCTTTGTCCATATGCAGGTCTTTCTAATTCTTGCTTTTGCAGTACATTGATTTTAAACATCAGGTAGTTTGGTAAGTAGCTCAGACCCTAGAAAAGTCTACATTTATCCATAGCTGAACCAGCCTCTCACAGCTTGGAACGTAGGGTTCTGGGTGTTTACTGTTAACGTAGTGCTTCCAGTCCTAGTAGCAACACAATCTGAACACTCATGGCCCCTGCTGATTGCATTCCCCCAGGTATTTTGTATGTAGTTTAGAATTGATTTGTGCAGATGGATTTATGTTTTCTGCATTGCTTAATCCAGTCTTCAAATGATTTTCAGTATAGTATGTTCAGGATGCTCTGGATATGACATCTTTTTCATTGACTCAAGCTGTTCAAATATTGACAGCCTTTACATCCTGTTTTGAGTAACTGAAGCACTTTAATAATTTTTTATCTCTTGCTTGTTCATGCTAGTCATTTTGTAGCTGTGGATCTCAGTGCTCCTGCTCCTGCTCCAGCTGTGTGCACGGGGGTGAAGAAGGAGCTCCAGAGCTGGAACTGGATGGTAAGAAGCAAGATGGTTCAGCATTCCAGCACACAGCTATGTCTCCTATTATGCTGCAATCTTGTCTTAAAGATCAATGCTGCCAAGGCCCACTTCTTTGGTCTTTGTGTCTAACATTTGTATTCTATTGTAAAGTGAATTTAATAAGGGTTCTTGATGGTTTTGCTTACCTTTTTTGTATATATATATGGTCTCAGGTACAGATGATGAACTGGAAGTTTGTGTGCTTTACAAGTATGGTGTTGAGTTTTTGTGTAATTTTCTGAGGCATATCTGCAGCAAGGAAATAGACTTTCACAGAAGAAAAAGTAATTTTGGCTTTTCTGCATAAGATAAGCATTTAAGTAGATACTCCTGAAAATTTAGTTGTGCTTTATTAACAAACCTGAAATAGTTTCCTTCTACATAATTCCAGAGCATAATTAGCAACATAGCTCAGACTAGTGCAGAATTAACTGAGGTATCTGTAAGTTATGTAATAGAGCAGTACCCTTTTAGTGCAAACAACAGCTTTTGAAATCATGCTTAGTATGGTTAAATATTCATTCTATGAACACTCTTTTCCCTTTCCACAGGAGATTTAAATGAGCTAGCAGAAGTAATCCACCATCATATCCCAGAAGCAAAATTAATTGAAAGCATTGGCCAGGAACTCATTTATCTTTTGCCCAATAAAAACTTTAAACAACGATCTTATGCCAGTCTCTTCAGAGAACTGGAAGAAACACTGGATGACTTGGGACTCAGCAGTTTTGGAGTTTCAGACACACCACTTGAAGAGGTAACAGATTAAAATACCTCCTGACCTCATCATAAGCACCAAAATATTTACTGAGACTATTTCTGTTCTTAAACATTTAATTCCTAATTCCTACAGTGTCCTTCAAAATCTAGTCCCATAAGTTGTGGCACACTTAGAAGGGCCTAGAGAAAGGAGAGAGGATCCAATCCTTAATTCATTGTAGCCTTGTGAAACCTGACTGATCAGCTTGAAATGCATCCCTTTTTTTGGTATCTTTGTTCATTCATTTATTTTCTGAGGTATTTAATAAGAGACCTCTGATTATCGATGATAATACGAAGTACTCAAAAGGTATCCAAATTTTCTTCTTCTATATTGAAGGATAATGTATTGTGTTCTGAAGATCAGGTTACTGTACCTATTCTTCTCCTAACCAGAAAATGTATTTCTCTGTGGCAGGTTTTCCTAAAGGTCACAGCAGAATCTAACTCTGAAATGCAAAAAACAGGTATAGATCCACAAATCCATATTTGATTAACTGTTCTTGAGACTGCTTTTTATTCTGAATGTCTGTAAAGAGGAGTTTCAGAACTTTCAGTATTTTATGTGTTCTTGACAAAATAAATTTGGTCAGCAAATAGCTGGTTTTAGGGCCTGACATGATACCTAAAAAATAAAGATTAAGTCAGCAGAAAGACTTCTATTTAGATTGGATGAGGTTCTTAATTATGCAAATAAAAGTGGAGTGTCAAGCACCTAGATGTCAATGGTTTTAGTAGTTGTATAAAAAGTACTTTGCTGATTATTAGTCCCTAAACTAATAGATGATTAAACTGTTCATCCTCCTGAGTAAGAGGAGAGTTAACCTATATGATGTCACTAAACACAACCACAGTGCAACAGTTGTAATTAAAGCAATGTGGAGATAGGATATATATGGTTGGTTAAATCATTAAAATGTCTGTGCTATTTCATGTATGTAAGATAAAGTGTCTTCTCTGATGCTTCTCATCTTAACCTAGGAGATACTCAAGAAAATGGTTCTGCTCTTGGCAAAACTCCTACTGAGAACAAATCAGCTGAACAAACTGCCCTGAAAACTAATGATGCTTGTCAAATGCCAGTAGGCAGACCAGGAGACCAAAATGAAGGCAGAGGGTCCCGACAGTATAAAGGCTTTCAGCTTGTACATCAGCAGATCAAAGCACTGCTCATCAAACGCTTCCACCACGCCTCCCGCAGCCACAAGGACTTCCTAGCACAGGTATTGACTGACTTGTGCTGCTCTAGGTTCTTCCCCACAACATTCTCAACACTGTCTTTCCAGCAACAATGGCCCTATGGAGAGCAGTAGAGGTGCTGCAAATGAATAACAGTGCTATTATGACTCCAACTCTTTTGCCACTTCTTTTATTTCTTTCTGCCTGGAGTCTACCAACTGCACCAAGTTTATGATTCTATCACTACCAGCCCAGTGTTTCATTTTTAATGTAATGCAGTTCTATGACAGCCAGAATTTTAAGCAAAAGCACTGTAAATTAAATTGTTGATGTTCAGGAGTTAAACCAGATTGGATCTGGGTACTACTGCTGTCCTTCCTTTGTTTATGCAGTTTATGAGGTGCATCCAGTGTCACTCTACAATGTTTATACAATAACCTAAGGTGAAGTTTTTGTGTTCCCTGCAGGTTGTTCTCCCTGCTAGTTTTGTGTTGCTGTCTCTAGTACTTACAGTCATTATTCCTCCATTTGGAGAATATCCTGCCTTAACTTTACACCCTTGGATTTATGGGCAACAGTTTACTTTCTTCAGGTAAGAGCAATCACTTAAAGTACATTTGTCACACATACACCTTTTTCTCCCATAGAGTTTAACATAGTGGGGCCCTGTCTCACTGATTTTTCTCATTCTGTGTGATGTAAGAGAAGATTCACTTCACTGGAATCAACAGGTTTAAGATAGCTTGAAATTGGTGCAGCTGGAAAATACAACTGTTAGTACATCTAACAAATAGTCTTTCAAATATCTAACTTTGGTATTCTCCTCTTCCTACCTGATTTCAGGACCTCAACACTTATAAAGTTACATAGCCTATCTAACAGGAGATCCAGGCCTCCACAAATAAAAATGCAGAAAGCGTTTTTCATCTTCTGCTTACTGACTGTGACAGCACTGAGAGAATAGTAATGAGGATTCAGGCCTGTTTTGAAGAATGCTGCTATTTGACTTATTTGACTGTCAAAAGTCAGCTTTAGTATTAGGAGAAAAGAGCCATAGCCTGTCAACCATCTCAGAATGTTCTAGGTTTTTACACAAATAAATAAAACAACTGAATTATTAGCATTTGAAGGGGGGGCAGTTGGTACTGCCATATGGTTGTCCTCCTCTGGTTGCTATGTGTATTACAGTATAGTAGTTTGAAAAAATATTTTATGAAGTACATCCTATCTTATTCCCTTAGCAATGAACGGCCTGGCAATGAGCAGATGGTCTCCCTTACTCATGCTTTCTTGAATAAACCAGGATTTGGAATTCGCTGTATGAAGAATCAGCCTCTTTTGTAAGTTGCTAGCTAATTTCTCTTGAATGAGATCCTAGCAGGATACTTCTACCGGAACTTCAGTAGTGGAACAAGAATGAATTTCCTTGACTCTTCACAAGAGCCAGTGCTTCAGAACTGTTGTTGGCTATATATAGTACTGGATCAAAAGTAAGAAACAAACAGCAAGATAACGCTGCCACTGGATTAAGAATGATTCACTGTGCTCAATGTTACTGACTGGAAACCAGCTCATGCAGCTTGGTATTGAGAGTTAAGCAACCTTGAAATATATGTCAGTACATCAGTAACCTCAGGCCCAGATCTTTACAGCTTCCCTGGCACTTTCCATGTCTGAATCACTTCAGGTTCCTCCCGTTCCCATTGGTGTGTTTGGAAGCAAGAACTTCAGCAATCACTCAGATTGTGAAGTGGCAATAGGACAGTGTCTATGATTTGAAACTGTTATTCTGAATTGAGGGCAGCATTAGTAGAGCTCCAGCTTTTGTTGTCCTACCTTCTTACTCTGTGAGTCCTTCTTTGGAGCCATTTGTCACTGGCTTGCAAATGCTTTGACATTTGTTCCTTTTCTCCTGATTCTTTCCCAGCCATGATATCCAGCAATTTGATCTTACTGGTTGTCCTCTCTTCTCCCTGGTATAGCATAAAAAAGGGGAAACTTTAAAAAAAGAAAAAGATACTGCATGAGAAAGGAAAATTATAATTTCTTCACAAAGATATGTCCACTACAGATTTCCAGTACTGAGGGATCAAACACAATCCCCTTGTTCCTTCAGTGTCCTATCTGCAAGCTGAAGGCAGTAAACTTGGCAGAGATGGGGGGGGGGGGCGGGGGGGGGGGGGATCATATTTATTCATATGTACCAAATACTCTAAAACATTGTTCTTACTCAAAACTCACAGGATGAGGGCTGAGGGGGGAATATTTGCTTTGGGCATTGTGATTTTGTGGATTTGTCTCTGCACAGCTTGAAGCTCTGTACCTCTCCACAGGAACTACCCATGCAATAATATGCCAACTGCCTGGAGCACACCTGCTGTCCATCCTAATCTAAGCAGCCTCCTGCTGAGCCAAGAGTGGAGCCCTGAAAATCCATCACCTTCCTGCACGTGCAGCACTCAAAAGAAGCTCACTATGCTGCCAGAATGCCCTGCGGGTGCAGGAGGCCTCCCACCACCACAGGTTGTGTCTTTGTGCCATAAATCTTTGTAGAAAGTTTCATGACAAGTGCTGGAAAAGGGGTCAGTGTCTAAGTACCTGCCCATGCTAATATACATGGAAGGAGTTCAGTACATTCTTTTTTAAGAGAGCAAGACTTGCTGGAATTTGGAATTCAGTTTCAGAGGCATAGGAAAATCTTGCCCATTTAAATTAATGTTGATTACTGTTTTCATCCAAATTGCAAACTTTTCATGTAGAAGAAAATCATAAAAATTTGAACAATTTGTCCCATAATTTTAAAAAACCTATTTTCTTTTGCCCCAGAGAACAATTCTGTTTAGAAGGTTGCCTTTCTTTCAAGGAGGGAAGAGCAGGAGGGAGAAAGAGGAAAGAAGAGAAAGAAAAAAATGTCACCATTTTAAAAAAGTGGAGTGCAGTTCTCTCATTCAAATGGGAAAATTAATATTCTAGTGAACCCCAAATTATTATTTTTACATGTCTTTCAGTTAAATTTGTATCAGAAATGTTTTAAGCTAGCAAAATGAATATTTGTATCCATGTGCATGAAGATGAGTGATTTAATAACCACTGATGCTGTGTGGAGGAAAACAGTACTACATTCCCTCTTCTCCTATCAGTGAATGATCTTAGTAATGCCCTTTATAAAATGTGCTTGCTCTTTTGAAGACCAAAGGGAAATTACAGCCTGTCAGTGTTTGTATATAATAAATGTTTTTCTAAAAAGTTAAACAGAATTTCAGGCACTCTCAGAGTAGTAGCTCCCTAATTTAATATCTCACCTTGAGCACTGTTCATCTTTAATATTCCTGTTTGCCAGGCTGAACATACTAGCAAAATTACTAAAATATTTCTAATTTTCATAGAATCAGAGAATTGTTAGGTTAAAAAACACCTCCAAGATCCAGTCCAGCTGTTAACCCAGCACTGCCATCTTCACGACTGAACTCCATCCCCATGTGCTGCATCTCAACATTTTTGAACACTCCAGGGATGGTGACTGTACCACTTTCCATGACACAACTTCTGGAAAAGTCATGCAGCTTGCTTTGATTTTTCTATCACTGTTCACAAAACAAAGTTATTTTAAATATCTGTAGAATTCCCATTTATGAAGGAAAAAAAAATTTATAGAGGTTATATACCTTACAGCATCCCAAGTTATTTCTGATTTCTTGGTAATCTCTGTCCAACAAAGTTGAATTTTGTTGATTGCATGCTAATGTATTTCAGAGACCTTTAGTCTAAAACTTCAATTCCAAGAGGAAATTTTTTAAATTTATTTGTAGGGATTCTAGTCCTCTAAACAAAAGGTGTTCATTATAATATTATCCTGATCATTTTGCAGATATGATAGTTTTGTATAACTTCTCAGAAAGAAACAGTTCACTTGAGTCTCCAGGAAGTCATGGTGTGTAAATAATTGTCAATAGAATTACGTTTAAGCATAGATAACTCAATTAATGAAGGCACTGTGGGGATGTTACCAGTTTTCCCATCTAGAATCAGCTGGATATCTCTATAGTGTCTTCTGCATCATACTCTCCTGGACAAATGCAGGAACTTCTGGAAAGTTCCTTAGACTTACTTTTTAGGTCATTATCAGATTATTTCAGGTTGCAAGCTTTGCCCTCTGAAGCTGCCCTGGAACCTCTTAAAATATATTTTACTTAGGATAAACTCAGGAGTGTGAGGTCTTGCATTTCACAGTAATCCTGTATTTGTAAAAGACTCAACAAAGTTGTCATGTGGCATCATTTTCATACTTTAAAAAAAAATTTTCCTTCCAACTATCTAATGTGCTAGTGAAGTGAATATTTTTGTATTAATTTTTACCTAAAGTTGCTAATAATAGGAAACAACCTTTTTTTGTTGTTTGGTTGGGTTTTTTTAACCAGAGCCTCAGTTGATTTGAAGTTTCCTACTTTCAGATTGAAGAAAAAGCCTTGAGCAGCCATGACCTTCATTACAAAGATCTATTTCAGAGTGACATGCAACTGTTTTGAGTCATGCATCACAAACTTACTGATTTCTTAAGTCTTAGTAAAGTAAAGCTAGAAATGACCCTCAAGTGATTGACCCACTCTCTGTCAGTGATACTATGAACCTGAGCATTTCCTGACAAACACTTAATAGCTTAAGACACTCTGAACTTTATTGTAATTGATTTGGTTTTTTTGTTTCTTGCCAGAGAGTGCAACGCAGCACAGAAATTCTTCAAGATATGACCCACAGAAATATTTCAGATTTTCTGGTGAAAACATATCCTACTTTGATAAAAGGAAGGTAGGGATGAATCTCTATTTCTTTTTCACATGTGGTATTTTGTACCTGGTGATGAAATTCTTATTTAATAATAACATCTGATTTGACACAGTATTCTGTAGATTTGAGCACCATTTCTCTTAGAAGACTAGAAGAGGCTGATTAGGGGAGTTTAATATTTTCAATTATAACTATTTGTATGTACAATCAGGTACTCCTTTATAGGCAGAGCTAAGTGTCAGTGCTGATGGAATGCCATGTTAATGGTGACAAAAATGGTGCCTCTGCACAGCATTGGTCAGCTGCCTTGCAGAGATATTACTTTGTCTCCCTGAAGAACTGTAGCCACCCTAATGTGACTATCTGCCTGAGTTAATTATCACTTGCTTCCCAGAAGTGCTAAAGAGCAGCCAAAGGACAGTGTCACACAGATGCATCCATCCTACTGATAGTTCCTCAGCTGGCCTGTGTGGTAATTAGCTGTGCAGGGCCCATGGCCTATTATCTCTGATTCAGGCTTGCTTTTTCAGTTCCCAGCAGAGTTCTTGAAATTCCCTTTATATTAGCTATGTGCTGACTGCCTTTGCCTGATTCCCTTTAGCATGTGTCATAATTGCTTTAAATACATCTTTAAAAATCAATTAAATATGGATTAGAATAGCCCAGTATGTGTCACTTCATGAATCTTGCTTATCTTTGTATGAATTGGAGATGAATCATGTCAGAAAACAAATAGCCAAAAACACACTGCAAGGAACACCTAAAGTCCTGCCAACCTCACAACTCAAAGTAATAACTACCAGACTGGAGGTCTGCAAAATATAGGAATTCAACTTTAATTTTTATTTAAGCCTGACGTATCATTGACTTTGGTTCTGTATATTGAGAGGGGATTCTCTTTGTCTGTTTCAGCTTGAAGAGTAAATACTGGGTCAATGAGCAGAGGTAAGAAAACAATTCACAGATTAAGGTAGTAAATAAAGGAACAATGTATTTCTGTTTAACCAGGGGGCCTCACAATGTTTCTGCAAATGGACAAGGGCAATTGTGGCAGAAACTGTAGAACAAAGAGATGGCTTCAGTGGGAAATAGGCTGGGGATAAGAAAGGGTCTTATAGAGACAAGGGGTTATATTAGTTTGAACTCCCTGCAGGAGATGAAGGCAAGAGGCTCACAATGGAACTATCAGAGCTTTAGTACCTACAGGAGTCAAACCAATGGGCACTGTGTGGTGAAAAGGTTCAACACAACATTTGTAATACTGTTGTGACACAGCTCTTTTAGTGCCACAGAAAAAATATAAACCCTCCAGAAAAGTGACCTGGGTGGGATGAAACCTAGACACCGGCCTACCAAATACAGAAGTAACAACCAGAATTCTTCGTGCCTGCTCTGTACATGAGCAGAAGTTATAAACCAGATTGCACTAGTTCTCTTCTTTAGGCAGAGACAACAGCTAACCCCAGTGTGTGATATCTACTCTGCAGTTACTAAGCTTTGAAAGAAACTGGTTAGCCTGAGGGACATACTTATTTCATTTTTCACCAGTGGTAGGATTTCACTTCAAAGATAGCAGCTGGATGGCTGCCCTTCTTCACAGAATACTTGGTTCATGTGCAAGTATTGCTTTCTATGGGACTGGGCTTCAGTTCACCTTGTGCAGTAGTATTTATCATTATGCACTGGCTGGTACTGACATTGGTGAATACCTGCTCCTCTCAGAGCATCTGAAATTTCAACTGAGGTCTGTGCTGTCCTTAGTCCTCCATGCTGTCTAAACCATTACATGGCAATTACCTTGTTTTAAAGATTTTGTTCTGTAGAAATCACTGTATTCTCCATATCTTCTCTCTAAATAATTTTCTTAGGATCGTGGTATAAACCTCTCAGAAACTGGTAAAGCTTCTATTATTTATAAGCCCTAAAAAGACCTAATACTACTTGTTAGAAAAAGAGTAGAAATTGTTATACAATATAATTATGTATAGAAATTAAGCTTGCATTAAGTGGGGTTTTTTTTTTAAGTGTTTTTTTTTTTTTTCCATTAATGTACAGTTATGGGTATGTAGTATGAGTTACTGATGATATTTTTCTCTTTGCTAGATATGGAGGAATCTCTATAGGAGGAAGGCTTCCAGTTCTTCATGTCTCTGGAGATCAAATTGTCAATTTTTTAAGTGATCTTGGCCGAATGATAAATGTGACAGGAGTAAGCAAGATTTTAAATTTTTTTTGTTTGGGTTTTTTCCCCTTACTAAAGCATGGCTACTGCAGCATTTAGCTTTTTCATTTTGTTTTAGGGACAAACTTCACTGGCTGCTGCTAAAGAAATCCCTAATTTCCTTAAATACATGGAAACTGAAGATAATATTAAGGTATTTGCTGGAGTTAGTCTGCTTACTCACAGTCTTTCTTGACATTGACTTCAAATTATGAGAATATTGCTGGTGGTATTCCTATATGCAAGAAGAGTTGAGATGCTATACTTTAGAAATAACTTGTTATTAATGTTATATCCCATACTGTAGGTAATTCTTATTCATAATATTTCAAATGTGAGATTATTTAAAATCATGTTCTTGGTATTGCTTGCTGTCCTAAATACTTTGAGTAGTATACTAAATTTTAAAATGTGCTTCTATAAAATCCCCTGACAGTAGTTGTTCAATGCTTTTAAAAGCATAGTATGCGAGCTCCTCCTGCAGGACTGTGCCTAGGAACTATGTATTCCTGGAGTTTAATTCACCCGTGCTGACAATGCCCACCAAAGTAGATAAAAGGCAACCAACTTTTCTCCTGTAGCTCAATGAAGACAGTAACTGACAAATAAATCTGTGATTTCTGACTCTTTTAGGTGTGGTTTAACAATAAAGGCTGGCATGCTATGGTTAGTTTCCTCAATGTAGCCAATAATGCAATCCTCAGAGCTAATCTGAGGACTGGCCAAGACCCTGAGGAATATGGGATCACTGCTATAAACCATCCTCTGAACCTCACCAAGGAGCAACTCTCTGAAGTCACTGTGTAAGTCTGCTTCTGGCTTTTACCCCTCCCTCTCCTGGCAACTTGCAACTTCCAGCATGCTCACACTCAGAGAAAAAAGAGTTCAGTTGACAGAATGTGGAGACCCTTCCCTGAACTTTCATTCTAAACAAGAATCTATTAATGTCTTGCTACGTTTACATGAGATTTCATTCCTATCCCACAGAGGAGCTATGACCATTGGACATACATGATGGCATGTTTCTGTTGATTCCCAAGCACCAAGATTCTGAAATTTTTGTTCATGCTCCAAATCCAATACATTTACTTCTGAAGTAAAACTCGTAATAAAAAATGGAATGAGAACTTGTCTGTAAGTGACTACAGGCCAAGTAGTTGACAGCCCCACTCTCTTGGTGCCAAGGACAGCAGGCAGGTAGATTTTTCAATGGCATGTAATAGGTATGCTCAAATCTGAAAGTCATAATTTCTTGAAAAAGACATCCCTAAAAAGGCAAGATTTTACACTCTCCTATTTAGTTCATAATTCAATGACACTGAAAACTTTGCATTATAGCACAGAGGCAAAATTCTGTGCTTCATGTCACTGTCTCCAACTTGCCTTTTTAAGTTTCTCTTTTCCCTGCTTCCAGAGCACTTTGGCTATTGTCCTAAATGTCTAGTTTGAGATGTCCCACACAGGATAGGCTGTCAAACTGGGATATATAAAGCAAGTAAAAGATCAGGGAACAGTGCCATATTTGTTAGTTACAGCCCTCAAAACAGCTCAGAAAAATACACTAGCACATTTTGAAACTGGAGAAGTCTTCTACTTATTAAACAACTTTGCTACTTCTAGATATTAAAGCACCCCCCAGAGTCCCCAAATACTAATATAGTGTTGCATTGCATCTATTCCCTTGCTCACACTCCCTTCTTGTGCTCTATTGTAGACTGACCACTTCAGTGGATGCTGTTGTTGCCATCTGTGTGATTTTTGCCATGTCCTTTATACCAGCCAGTTTTGTTTTATACCTGATCCAAGAACGTGTGACAAAAGCCAAGCATCTCCAATTTGTCAGTGGTGTGAGCCCTGTTACCTATTGGCTAACTAACTTCATGTGGGACATAGTAAGTAACTGCTGGTCTGACTGACCCTCTGATTATCCTGAGTGTGCATGAACTGAGGGCAAATCAGTAAATCAAGTAAGGTGATTCTAAGCATTGCAAAGCATTCATTTATCTTAAGTGTTTCTCAGAGACCATGCTAAGGATCTGGCCTTGACCTCATTACAGATGTAGAAATTAATTTAGATGCACAACTCAGTCAATTAATGAAGCTGTATTTTTATAGTCTTAAGATTTCTAGCCCTTACAGTTAAATATATAATGAAGTACAACTTACTACAGCAGGGGAAAGCCTCATTGCCTGATGCTAGTCACTTCTGTCCTTCAGAAGACCCAAAACATACTTCAAGATATTCAAGAAACCTAAGTGGAGAAGACTCACAGCCTGCTGGAACAGTGTCTTATAGGCCTGACAAAATGCTCTAGGGTGTCTAAAATGACATCTTCATTTAGGTCACTGTATCATGGTCACTGTGTTATTCCAAAAGGATTTATACCACAGGTGCAGACTTGCTTAGACAGGGCTCAGGTTCCCTCCAGCCGCTTTGCCATAAAAGAGAAAATTCTTTGGCTGGCTGAGGCACAACAAGGGCTGGTTCTCCAGCCATGCCTTTGCAACCAAGAAAGCGGGCAATAAGAAAGGCATGAACATGGAATTGAAAAAATTAAAAAGAAAATAAAATCAATATTTGAAAAGCCCAAAACTCTTCAGGATTTGGAAGGTTCTCTCAGGAGAAGATAAAGCAAAGCATTATTTTAGTAAATGAGGGAAAGAAGCAGGTCCCAGAGTTCTGGCTCCCTGCTGTTCACAGCAGCTTCCTTGACAGGAATTCTGCTAGGCTGTTGCCCTTGACAGTGTGATGCGAAGGCACAAAGTGGTGTTAGCAGTTCAGGGAAATGCTGCCTTCCATCCCATGGGGAATTCCAAGCATTGCAGTAGAGTAGTGCTGCTAATAGTGAACAGAGAAAGCGAGCAGTGGCCAAGCATACTCACTTTAGCCTCTTCCCAGGAATGTGGCTCAAGGGATTAGCTCTTCCATCTTACACAGCCTTTGTTTGCATCACCAGAAACTGTACTTCCCTTGCAAACACATGCCACTTTTTTTGGGAAGCTTAGTGCCAAACTATGAAATAATGGATTCACAAATCATAATCTAAGAAACAACAATGTATGTTGCATTTTTGATGAACAGTCTGATTAAAGATGTCTTAGAAAAACATTGAGCATTGCCAGGGACCTGTTGATCCAAAAAATTCAGTGTGACTAGTCTGACTCAAATTCTGATGTTCCTCAATATAAATTTCTTTTGGAATGATGTGTAGGATGTCGATATGTTTGCAGCCCTTCTCATGTCTTACACATTGGTCTTCCCCCTGTGCTGTGGCAGATGAATTATGCCCTGAGTGCTGGAATGGTTGTGGCAATATTCACTGGATTCAACAAGAAAGCATATGCCTCCCCAGCCAATCTCCCTGTGCTCGTTGCCTTGCTGCTCCTGTATGGGTGAGTGTTCAAGGTTATTGCTGCATGGAGGGCCCTGTATTTCACATGGAAATGATTTCATGTTAGTGGAACCCAGCTTTGAAGAATAGAACTGAGTGCACGCAAAACAGGTTAAAACTAAATTCTTCTATGGGATATTTACACATTTTGTCTGGCTACATGCTGTAAAAGAGATTCTTTTGTCACTGCCTGCCTTGCATTTTTAAGCATTAAATGTGCCCTGTACAGGAAAATATATTTGTTCAGTTTGCTGATTTCTTCCTTGTACATTGTGTAGCAATTTAGTGGTTGTTCATTTGCCGCATTCACAGTCAATACTAAAGGGTCTTGCAGCATTCAACATTTCTTTGTTTCTTCTTGGTGTACAATTTACTGAAATGTGCAAAGATACCTGGGGTGATAGAAACCTTGCTAGCATTAAGTTTTTTCAATTTTAGCAGTGTCTTATGCCCTGCATTTTATTAGTACAAAAAAAAAGACTAAGCAGAAAAAAAATCTTATTTAGTAACCAGGGAGAAAAAAATACTGTGGTGGGTTACTGGTTGGTTACACCATTTTGTTATGCTTGGGATGGGAAGAAAGCTTAACTTTGTGTTTTCCTTAGGCCAACTAACATGAGAATATTGAGAATTTATCATAGTTTTTCTATTTCTTGCATGCAGATGGGCAATAATTCCCATGATGTACCCTGCTTCTTCTTTCTTCAGTATCCCCAGCACTGCTTATGTTACACTGTCTTGTATTAATCTCTTTGTGGGAATCAACAGCAGTGCCATTACATTCATCCTAGAATTATTTGAAAATAATCCGGTAAGTAATGTTTTGTAATTTTGCTGGATTCCAAGCATCTCCAAAGCCTCTGTCTCACTTCTCTCCACAGCTGGACAGGGGAGAGAAATATAATGAAGGCTTCATGAGTTAAGGACTGGGAGAGATCAGTCACCAAATACCATCACAGGCAAATATGAGAGATATTAGCTGAATTTATTATTTAAAAAATCAGAGCAGAATAATGAGAAATAAAATAGGATCTTAAAAAACACCTTCTCCCCAGCCTTCCCTTCTTCACAACTCTGCCTCCTCTCCTAGAGGTGCAGGGAGACAGGGAATGAGGATTATTGTTCATCACCCATTGTTTCTCCCACTGTTTAGGGAGAGGAGTTCTTCCCCTCCTCCACTGTGGGGTTCCTTCAACAGGAGACAGCTCTCCATGAACTTCTCCAACATAAGTCCATCTCACAAGCCACAGTTCTCTGCAAACTGCTGCAGTGTGAGTCTATCCCACAGGCAATAGTCCTTCCCAGACTGCTGCAGCACAGGTCACTCTTCCACAGGGTACAGTCCCTCAAGGACAGGCTGCTCCAGCATGGACTCCTCTCTCCATGGACCTCCCACGGGGTCCCAGTCTCCTTTCAGGCATCCATTTGCTCTGGCGTGGGTCTCTTCCATGGGCTGCAGGTGGATCTCTGCATCCCTGTGGATCTCCAAGGACTGCAAGCTGCTTCACCACGGTCTGCATCATGGACTGCAAGCAAGCACCACACAGCCACTCACTCCTTGTGCCCTCCCCCACTCCCTCCCACTCCCCCACCCCAGGGAAGGGGGAGAGAGCCAGAAGACTGAAAGTGAGAAAACTCATAGGTTGAGATAAAGACAGTTTAATAGGTAAAGCAAAAGCTCTGCACACAAGCAAAGCAACACAAGGAATTCATTCAACATGGGCAGGCAGGTGGTCAGCCATCTCCAGAGAAGCAGGGCTCCAGCACACATAATGGTGATTTGGGAAGACAAATGCTTTAACTCTGAACATTCCCCTCTTGCTTCTTCTTCTCCCAACTTCATGTGCTAAGCATGACTCTATATGGTCTGGGATATCCCTTGGGCCAGTTGGGGTCAGCTGTCCCAGCTGTGTTCCCTCCCAGCTCTTTATGCACCTCCAGCTCCTTGCTAGGGGGTAAGGTAAGGCACAGAAAAGACCTTTTCTCTGCAAGTACTGCTTAGAAATAGCTAAAACATCCCTTTTGTGTTATCGACCCTGTTTCCAGTGCAAATCCAAAACAGCCCCATAGCAGCTTTACATGTTATTACCAACAGAATTACATTACCTCTGCTACATAGGGAAATACTTCATTACAAAACCAAATTTTTTCACCGTTACCAGTTTATCACAAGCACCTTGTCTGGTGCAGCGTATGTCAGGATTTTGCTGTTTATGTTTTATGTTACTTTGAGTATAACTTGATAAATACTCTGTTTTAAGAAAACAGAACATCGAATTTCTCTGACATGACAAAGAACTTTTATATTGCTGTGTTTTCTCAAATAGGTCTGGTTTAAAAATCTTATGTTGTTTCTGTTTCTTACAGTCTTTGCTGAAGTTTAATAAAACATTGAAAAACGTACTGCTTGTCCTCCCACATTTTTGTCTGGGCCGTGGACTCATCGACTTGGCCATGAACCAAGCTGTGACTGAAGTATATGCGAGGTTTGGTAAGTAAAGCCAGTAAGAAACAAGTTATGGCAGTGGCACATGTCCTGACCTTGGATGAGATGTTTGGAAGGATTAACTCAGAAAAGTAGTAGATTTTCCATCTTGTTCATCATCAGATGGATGAGAAGGATGAAAGTTCACCCTCACTAAAGGAATCACAGCTTCTGATAGTGCTGCCAGAGCTCTACAGCCTAACCAGTAGTTTGCATTGGAAATGAACCTATTTGTTCAGTGTCAGACTCTGGTGTCTTTTTTATCCTTTGGAAGACCTTTAAACACTACAGGAGGATTTATTTTTTCATTTCATTTGAGCACCTGAGTTAATGTTTAAAGTGACTGATGTTCTTCAAATGCATTCTCATGTGATATGGTTGTCCTTGATATCAGACAACTTATTAAAAGAATAGTCATACAACAGAACTCATCTGTTTTAATTCAGAAAACATGTGTCTTTTCATATAATCCATGCAAGTTTCATGTAAAGATATCCAAATTAGTGCATATTCAGAGAGATTATTTTTACTCCGTGCAGCAGCTGAACTTGGAAGGCATTTTGTTAAGACTTTTTATAAGACTGGAAAATTAAAACTATTGCCTGATCCTGAGCAAATAAAGTACAGTAATTAATTATGATTATGCTTTTTGTTCTGAGGAGTAGTGGGGTTTTTCAGCAGCATATCACCTTCCTTTCTGGTGTTCTTTCTCCAAAGGTGAGGAGCGTGTTTCTGATCCCTTTCAGTGGGACTTTGTTGGAAAAAACCTGGTTGCCATGGCTCTTCAAGGAGTTGTGTTCTTCTTTCTGAATCTCTTAATGCAGCACCGTTTGTTCTCCACAAGATGGTATGTATAAAAGTTATATTAATGTTGCTTTATTAAAAGAATTACTATCTTTGTTATTCTCTCTGTCCCTCTTCTTTTTGTTCTTAATTTTTCTCTAAATTTGTGGCTTTTTTTTTTGTTTTCTATTTACTTACCTGATCTTATCTTAATTTATTGATATCCTGATCCAAGAAAGCATTTACAAATCTGCATTATCTTAAGAGGATTTAAGAACATTTTATAAAATAAATGAATTTTCTTGAATTAAGATTTTAATGTAATTTTTTTAAATTTCAGACACTGTGGTAGTGAGATTATAAAATTACCTGGAAAGTTTGTAGTGTCCTCAGTCAGGCTAGGTGCTAACTAGTACTGTGGCATCCCAAGACAGCAATTCTAGTCTGTTGCACAGGACAGCTGTATCCTGGACTCTATGTGAACTTCTCTCTGCTTTACAAATGTGCCTCTCCCTTGATGAAAAGAGCTACCACCAGCTGTGAGTGGGTCATTCACTCCTGTTCAAGACTGCCAAGAAGAGTACTAATTGGTACAATATATAAAAATACTGTCTTGCAGAGTGATCGACTCAAAACTTCTATTTCTGAGGACCATCACTGGCTACTAAGAGTAGCTAAATAGTGAAAGCTGTGGCTAAGGAGCAGGTTATTGGCATATGAGTGACTGACAAGGCATGTTCTTTTGAGCAAGCCATTTCCTCCCTTTTTAGTATCTAGTGATTAACTTTAGAGGTCAGGGCTTCTCCCAACAGCAGGAGTACTTCAGCCAATTGTGAAGTTTTAACCCCACTGCTTCCACCAGTCACATTTTTGCAGCAGATTAGCCATTGTTTCACACTGTTATTCTAACTGAACCCAGGGCAACCCCATATCTTGGTTTTTCTAGGCTTGCTGAGACTGCCATGTCACCTATTATTAATGAAGATGAGGATGTTGCAGAAGAAAGAAAAAGAATTATGAATGGAGGAAACAAAACAGATATCTTACAATTACAAGAACTGACCAAGGTAATATTTTGAGAAGAATGAAAAAAATATTTACTCCTGTCTCAGTTCTAAAGTTTCCTCATCCCAATAGCATTAAACTAAACTAAAAATTCAGATGATTTTCATTTCTGTAGATGTCTTGAAACATAAACTTTCCCTTTTATTCCTTCCCCCTGTCAATATAGATTTATGCAGGGCGAAGCAAGCCTGCAGTGGACAGACTCTGTGTTGGCATCCGTCCCGGAGAGGTAGGTTGTTCAATAACACTGGATTACATTCCATGGATCAGTTCAGATTTTATGCCCCTGCTGATTTGCAAGTTGGAAATACTAAAGAATGTGATAAATTTTGCAATTTAGTGTTTTGGCCTTTTGGGAGTGAATGGTGCTGGCAAAACAACAACATTCAAAATGCTGACTGGAGATACTGATGTGACATCTGGAGATGCTGTAGTGGCTGGCAGTAGGTAAGTACCTTGAAAAAAACCCTGTGACAGTCCATTTACCAGCATAGAACTGTCCAGATCACACTCTCAATGATCCAGCAGCTCTATGGCACCAAGATCACACACAAGGTAGCACACAATTGCATTTGATACCTTTAACACTTGTAAAATCTGTGGGTTAGTTGTAGTAATGCTTAACAGTGGGATATGGCAATCATATCTAGTGGCAAGAGCTCCCAAACATAAGATAACCCATCCAACAGGGTACTTTGATCTGAGCTTTGGGACTTTTCTCTGGCTGTTTCTAGCATCTTTGTTTACACAGTGCTGGCATAATGTCATAAGTTTTTACAGTTTGTTGGTTTACTTCCAGGTTGTGTGCCTTGGCTTGTTGGGTGTAGTTGGGATTTGATTCTTTGTCCACTGCTGTGATTTGAACAATAACTCTTCTGTTGCCAGGACATGGTCCTGGTCAGCCTGTTCTAGGTGACTCTGCCCAAGCAGGGTCAGTGGACAAGATAACCTCCAGGGCCCCCTTCCAACCACACCCATTCTGTGATTTTGTACTTCTCCTACTACCATTGAAGTGTTAGCCTTGTGTCCTGCCTATTTGTTGCTAATGACCATATTCTGAGCTGAAATAACTGCTTCTTTTTTCTAGATATAAACACTGATTTCAAAAAATAATAAACCCGAGTGGCTGTTTAAAGAACTTCTCATTAAGTTAGTCTATACTTTAACAAGAAAATGGGTGAGGGAAAATGGGCTTACACTCTCAACCAGGACTGAGCTGACTTAAGATAATAAGACCCCTTGCTCTTATGAACAGACAGATATTTTCATATCATGTTTTATCAGGAAGAATTAATTCTCCTCTTACAAGAATTGTTGCCCCAGAAAATAAGGATTTTATTCAAAGTGCTTTTCTCTGTCTTAGAGCTGGTATTACAGAACTACAACTCTTTTTCTTTGCTTCTCCAGTATATTGACCCATATTTCTAATGTTCATCAAAACATGGGATACTGCCCTCAGTTTGATGCCATTGATGACCTGCCCACAGGACGAGAACACCTCTATTTATATGCACGCTTGCGGGGGGTTCCAGCAGAAGAAATCAAGAGGGTAAAGTACTCTTGATTTTGATAGTTACAGTGATATTTTTGATGACTAATGGTGCTCTTAACATGCTAAAGGTCAGAATTTCCAAAATGTACTTGTTTTTCTGTGTATTGAAGTCCTGGGTGTGGTTCCTGTCATTTGGACAGTCAAGTAACAAGACCACACTACCGAATGCCAGTTCCCAGGTGTTAATGGTACTTGCAAATCTTTGGCACCAACAGTGGAAGGCTAAAGATGTGATTCCTGTGGCTCAGAATGGCACTGGTTCCTGTTTTGCTCTTGCCTTTAAAGCTGTGTTTGTACAGGGACGCAAGCATGAAGATTCCAAAAGAAAATAATTTAAATTCTTGTACAGATAGAAGTCTGTTGCAGAAGTCTACAGCTGAGGCTGCCTTATGGCTTTCCTTCACATAGGTAGAACGTCCCTCATCATCATCATAAATAGTTTGTACTTCCCTGGCCCAGTTCTAAAATGAATGTGCTAAAACCCAGGGGACTGTCATGTTTCTACCGGAAGAGGGATGCATCAACAATCCTGTCTGTTCTGCAGTCGCTGCTGTGTGAAACAGAAGGTCTTTTCCACAGGTTGCTGAATGGGGCATCCAGAAGCTGGGACTTCCTCTGTATGCAGACCACCTGGCAGGGACCTACAGTGGAGGCAACAAGCGCAAGCTCTCCACTGCCATTGCCCTGATAGGCTGCCCACCACTCATCTTGCTAGTAAGTGTCATGGAAACACAGCCCTGGGTAGTTCAATATAACATCTCATAATACTACATGCTAAAGAGCCACAAAGTCCTTGAAAGCTCCTTTCTGCCCTCAATTTACAGCTATTTCAGTGTAATTTTGAATTAAGTTCAGGTATTTTCTGGGATGAGTAACTGTGTTTCTAATGGACCACAAGTGATTACAAAAGAAAGATCTTCAAAAAAAAGTGTTGAGATAAAATATATAATCCAGAAAAATCTGAATTTAAACTGTTTTTTAGTTTCAATCTGCCTTTTCCTGTCAGAGTGTAACTACTGATGTAAAAGATGATCTTCCAACATATCCACCTGGCTTTATCCAGTAGAACAAAGGAAGATACGTACCCTTTTCCAGCCTTTAACATCTTTGGAATAAATGAAACAAATTTATACTATACAAATGCTGAAATGTAGTTCTTGCCAAATAAAATAAGTGATCAGATAATTGCAAATCTAAAGGGAAATTCAGTAAGAAACTACTACAGAAATTCTTTATTTAGACTATATTCTACCACCTTAATTTGTATGTCTATGACTTTTAGACACAATCACTTTTACTTTGTAAAGTCTATGAAGTAGCGTTTTAATACATATTAGTAGCCTGATTCCTTGTACCATTTAATATGCCTTTACATGTATTCTACCTGTAGTAAATAGTCAGATGAAATGTTTTCTCATAATTTCTTAAGACAAAATGTTCAATGAAAATTTTTCTATCCTAATTTTGTTTACAGTTTTTGTTACTTTACTGAGTTAGCTGATTTACGTAGAATCAAATTCTTAGGTGACTTCAAGAATGACTAAAATTACTTCACTGATTTCTTGGATTGAACAATGTCCTATATGTTTATGCAAGTAAGACCTGGTGAGAGCTCATTGTTGCCCAGAAAAGGCACTTCCTTCCCTGTAGCTGTGCCCTACACAGACAACACTGTGTTCTTACCTGCAGTCCATGTTTCCGAATTGCTTTGTGCCAAGAAGCCCATTGGTACTCACTCACTTCTATTCTTCTCAAGGTCTATGTGCTTTCTCAAGGCACAGATTACCATAGAGAAACAATCACATGCTATGGTCCAAAAAATGACCTGATTTAAATAGATTTTCCCTGTTTTATCTGACTCTGATTGCCTTAACATTTCCATTACAGGATGAACCGACTACCGGGATGGACCCTCAGTCCCGGCGCCTCCTGTGGGACTCGATTGTTGGCGTGCTCAGAGATGGGCGAGCAGTGGTTCTAACCTCACACAGGTAAGAACAGTTCAAATGCAGAATCTGAAAGCACTGAAGTACATCTCTTGGCTTTTACCTCAAATATCTCTTCTCTGTTTTGAAAGTATGGAAGAATGTGAAGCTCTCTGTACTCGTTTAGCCATCATGGTACAAGGTACCTTCAAATGCCTAGGCACAATTCAGGAGCTAAAATACAAGTAAGTAGAATATTTTTATGGTGGTTTTTAATGGGAAAATTTGGTGTATGTGACATGTACTATTAATATAAACAATTCAATGGTTAACCACACCTATTTCTGGGTGGAGCTGTGCTGTATATTAGACAATCTGACCAGATCTCATTGCAACTCTATTATGCTACATACCACTTCTGCAAGGCAAATACAGGGTTTCCTAAAAAGCTGGATTGTATGCAATATCTTTACGTTATTGTTTTCATAGCTGCAGAAAAATAATTTCCTTCCTGAATGATGAAACAACCTCTTCACCCAATTCCTAAATCTGTATGTCCTTCACAGGTTTGGAGATGGCTACATTGTCACTCTGAAAATCAAAGCTCCAAAGTCTGGGCTGCCTCCAGATCCTGCTCCTGCTGAGAAATTCATACGCATCAACTTCCCAGGGAGTTTACAGAGAGAGAAACACTACAACATGCTGCAGTATCAGATTTGCTCTTCCTCTCTGGCTAAGATTTTTCGATTAATAATCTCCAATAAGGAAAATTTGCATATTGAAGAATATTCTGTGTCTCAAACAACATTAGATCAGGTGAGTAAAAAGTAAAACATCCACAAGAAAGTCTGTCTGGTGAGAATTAGGCAACATAATGGGGTTGTATCCAAACAAGTGAAGGACTAAATTGCCTAGAGAATTATCTCACACGTCTTTCTCAGGCAAGATTCCCAGGCCTCTCATCAAGGAGGGTGTATCAGTATGTTATTATTATGACTTATTCCCTGTGTAAATAGGTGCCATGTGAAAGCTGGTAAGACAGTGTTTCCTGTATGACAGAATTCACACAACCCATTCCTTCAGGAGCAGCATTCTGAGCAAGGTCAGCAATTTGGAATGAGACTGAGCTGAGAATAGCATTTTATTTTAAATAAGAGGTTTGGACTGTGTTGTGTTAAAGATACTGTGAGAAGCAATTAGACACACAAAACCTGGGAAGTCTACTGGGAGTTTTGAAAACACCCATTTGCTAGAGGGTATTGGCCCCATCTGTCTGCTTTCCTAAGTAACAAAGGGTCCACATATGCAAAGCTGTTTTTGTTGGGATTGCTAGAGTCATTCTAGGCTGCCTTTCAGCTTCTTACTAAAATATTCTGTGTCCTCTTTCCTATCACAACCAAACTCATGCTGTGCAAACTCTGCAAACCTGGCTGAAGCCATTTCTTCCTTAAGAAAAAGTAGGATTTTACTTGCAAGGAAGTACATCCAAAGGAAGGAATTTACAAGGAAGGTTATCAAAATAAAGGAGCAACTCATGATTTTAGCTGATAATGCAGTGTGTCAGTTCAGTGATGTCTATGGATTCCCCTTTTTGTCTGTTTCCTGCAGAGCAGTCATTCCACTAACTCATCTCAGTTGAAGACATGGTGATGTTGTCTGCTTTCCTCACACAGGTTTTTGTGAACTTTGCTAAACAGCAGATGGAGGATGAGGAAATTCCTTTGCATCCGCGTGCAGCTGGAGCCAGCCGAGAAGCCAGGGTGTCCCCAGCTCTGCATCAGCAGGCCGTTGCATAGACTGCTCCTGCAGCCTCCAGGCTGTGTGCATGCACAGTGCAAGCATGTGCCATACCAGAGCAGAGCAAGGGTAAAACAAAGGTTTGCACACTCAGTATATTACACTGATTTTTTTGCACCTTTCTGAGCACTTTGGTCTCAACAACAGCCCTAGCAACAGCCAACTTCTACTGCTCTACCAGTAACACTACGTGCTGAGAGTGTCAAAGGAAAGGCAGGTCCTCCTTGCTATAGAATAAAATCTTCCTCTAACATAAAGTCCATTGTAAGATACAAGAAGAGAAGTCTCATTCCTCCTTCTTGACATATAAGTAACATCAAAGACGGATCCTCTAGCTGGTACTTTCAGGCTGGCAGGTTTTTTCTTCTTTAACCCTTATGTCAACTGCTGTGAGTCAGCAGACAGACCCCAAGGCTGAGAGCATTGCCCAGCTTAGAAGCAGATTCCTGCTGTGCTGAGTGCACGGGACTATCAAGGTCAGAACAGTGCTGCCTGATGGGGCTAGTCCTGGGAGATTGCTTCACTGTCTCACCAGGCTGCCAGTGAAAACAGACGGTTGTCTCAGCAAGAATGAAAAGAATTAATTCAGAGCTCAGACCCAGACAAGAAACTTGCTTTAAAAAAAAAATTAATTAAAATGATCTCATACTCATCTTCAAGTTGCCTCAAAGAGAGGCCAAATGTCAAAATGGAGATTAAAAAGAAAGAGAGTATGTCCAAATCTGCCAAAGGTTTTGTTTTCTTGCAGAGACATGGAAAGGTCTCTTTGTTACTAAACAGGACCAATTTTTTCTTCTCTCCTGCGACTGGACATTAAGTTGGTGTAAAGTGTGAATCGGGTATGTGCTTTCTACCTCCTCAGAAGGAAAATTTCAACCTGCTTGTACTGCACACTGCAGCCAGTGGGAAATCATTTGACATTTAGCTCCTTTTTCTGCTTCACAGTTTAACTAGTAGAAAAACAATACTGAAAACAAATTCATGATGATGTATTGCTTCAGTTATTTATCAGATCTACTAATTTCTAAGAAATCTTCTCTAAGATATGTGACACAGAATTAAAATCTGGGTCATGTATTTTTGCTTTTAAAGATATTTTTCTTCAATTGATGTAGATTTTTTTTATAAGGACACTCTTGCTTTTTACTGTACAAAATATTATGAAACTTCAGCAACCGGCTGTAGCCTTCTCTTTTTGCCATAATTATTTCAACTGGTTTTAAAATAGATTTTATTGCATATTTCACCCTTACAAATAGTTGCAAAAATCTTTCTATACATCTATTATAGATAAATAAACTAATTATGAAACAAAACAGTATCTATGCATTCTCTTCATATTCTAAAATAGCTTCTTTAAAATGTCATTCAGATACATTTCAATAGCCTTTTTTAACTAGATTTACACAAAACCCAGCTAAGTCCCACAGAACATCCTGTGACAAAGGAAACACAGGAAGTCCAAAAGGAAGCTGATTTTCCTCCTTGGCTCTGAAAATAGGAAGAGCGTTCCAAGGACTAGCAGTCACTTCACGTATTTACAGTGTATTAAAAACTACTGAGAGAAGCCTGGTGTAAAAAGCTGGGTAAAAGGTTGATTAGTATCATAAGAAGATGTTATATCAAAATAGGCCAGATATCAAGGATATGGCATAGGTTAGATTGCTTCTGAATCTTATTTACTAGTATGCAACTACTAATGAAGACCGAAAACAAACAAAAAACCCCAGCACAGGATATGACATTCACAAATACTACAAATATTTCTTACTTAAGATTCTTTTGGCAAATTAGGGGTTAGACCCAAATCAGGTTCTCGAGATATGGCCTATTTCTTTATTCCAGGAACCATTCATATTCTTCGGTAATGTTATCTGTTACAAAGCACCTGCCTGCCTCCAGGCAGCACACACTCTTCAAGTCAAAGAAGGCAAATCATGCAACTGTCCTGAGGCCAGCTGGCCGTGCTGGCTGAACTGAGCTCTGATAGTTAGCTGGTGTGTCCTCGTTCCAGTGTACTTCTGTCTTGCAGAATGCCACTGCTAAATTTGGAGCTGCTTTTCAGCACAGACTTCTCAGGATCTCTGATCCGTCAATCTAGACAGACTAGTACAGAAAAATCTAAGTCAGGTTACAGTGAACTGCAAGGACCTTTTTTTGCAGTTGTGGAACAAAGCCTTATCTTTTAAGGTGCTTCTGAGTTGAGAATTCTTCAATGTAAGGAAGTATAGCTTTCAAGTGCATACAATTTCCCTTAGCAGTGGAGATTCAACATGCACCAAAATCCTTTTAATTAATTCATTTATTTGGCAGGACATTTATGAGGTTTGTCTTCTTGAAGTTCTGTGCAATATTCAAATTGAGCCTTCTTTTCTTACAACAAAAAGGGAATAATTGGCATTCTATGACTCGGATAATCCTTGAATTCTCGTAAGTAGGTGCAGTGTTTATCCTTTGCCCAGACTGTCATCTGAATGAAGCAAAGCAAGGTGAACAGTCCCACTGGAAGGAAGGAAAAAAAGGACACATTTCATTATCAGATTAAAAACATGCTCTTGCTGGTGACATCACTTCAGGTTGAAGTAGCAAAACATTACTCACCTGGAACACACTGAGTCATGATAGTGAAACTGATCCAGGTCCCCACCTGTTTTGGCCAAGGAAATTTAAAATATTTCTGGTGACAGCATTTGCATTTATCTCTCTATTGATCAAAATAACCTTGTCCTAGTATAGGTAAATAAAAAAATCAAGGTCAGCCAAATCAATTTCTACCGTTAATGACCTTTAGTCAAAAAGGTGAACAGTGCCTTATTATGACAAACAAAACCTTCATATTTGTTTCCACAGCTATTACAATGACAAACTTTTAAGCATTCAAACAGTGTCCTTCCTGTTTCTCTGCCTCATTTGTATTCATCAGACCTCCATCACTGTTAGCAATGGTAACTTTCTATAGTCCAAGGCCCAATGCTGTTCTCATTAACATCTGTTGATCTCTACTGAATTTCAAACCTTACACTGTCCTTCTGTGCAAGAATGAATGTTCCACTGAGTTGCACTGACTTTATCTGCTTTTGAATTCGGTCAGGAGTTTAGCTCCTGATTAAGGAATATGAAACGATAAACTGATGAAAGTTTCTAAAGCAGTCACCACCTACACAAGTGATTGTGTAACTTAAAATGGAGAAGACTTTGGCTCATTTTCTATCTTACAGTATCTTTTATTTGTCTGACCACTATTTTCCTGCTTGCAGTGATATTTCTAGGCTCTTACATTATAAATCCACCAGACACCTCCATTCCTTCATTGCAACACATGTTCAGTGACAATCTTCCTGTTCCTGGCTTTAGAATTTGCCCTGCTTTACAGTATATGTCTTGTCTAGCAGCCACACGGAAGCACTGGCCCAGGGTCTGGGGTTTAGGGAAGGAGGGGACATGTACTGAACTGAATGGTTTCAGAGGTTTTTTCCATGTAAAACATTCTAAAAGAAACAAAAATACATTCAGCAAAACTAAAATCTGAACATCTTGTTTGAAAATACATACCTCATATGTATAGTTAGGGCAAGATACAAAGAAAAACAGCCATGTGAAAGGATTCTTTGTTGGATATGGGATCTTACAGGTTTTGGATCCTACAGATTAGAAAACAAATCACAAAATATTCACACTCCTGAATATATTGTTTCCTGTAAAGACAATCCAGCTCCGCCTACTTCTGTCTCCTATGACTGCCAGAGGGACAAAGTGGGAAGACAGGATCACAAGAGGAATGGGACACCTGTAAGGGAACTTCCCCTTGCTCACCAGCAGAACATAGCTTCTTTCCTTTTGCACTGGCAGTATAACCAATGTAACTGCTCCAAACACAACCCAGCCCAAAACAATAAAGATTTCAGTAAGATAAGAAGCACTGTTCAACAGTGTCAGTCCTTGCACTGTTTGATTTCTCTTAGAATCCAATCTTTACAGTGGTGAGCAACCTGTGCTCCCACAGCAGTCAGCTGACAGGTATCAACACCCCCCAGGATCAGGTCTTTCCTGAAGCAGAGTAACTGAAGGAAGTACTGAATGGCTGTGCAAAAATGAAAAATGATGATGCAGTTTTTACCATTTCTCCAGAGGTCACTGAGTGCAACATGAATGGAAAAATTTCCAGCTTCACACAGCTGCAAGAAAAATTATGACAGTTAAAAATGTTCTTCTATTTGTTTTTCTTCCTTTTGTTATTTCCTGAGGTTCTTTAAAATATTTAAGAAAAGGAAAATAATGTATTATAAACATAATAAATATCCTTAACTAAGACTGCTGACAGAAGGATGAAACATATCCATTCAAATATGAGTCCATATTATATTCTTTTATATATTTATGATATTTTTCAGAAACTGGACTCCATGTCCAAAATATCAAATTTATTACTTACATAATCCCCTTGAAATCTAAATAAACCACAGGAGATAGAAGTGAACTCGGGGGATAGTTGCTTTATCTTTTGATCATTCTTATGCCTTTAAAAACATCCCAAAAATTATCTGCATAGTCTTTGTTTCTCAGAAGTTATTAAAACCCCAAGGAAGATACAGTTTGGTGTACAAGTAAGTTTTCTTCTCTGGACTATAATTGATATGAATCATGAAATATAATTGACCCAGCTTCCTTCACTGGATTTAAAGAATGCTTCCCCAATCAATTATGAAGAGAGTGTATTGAAATGACCCATTTGTATGATTATGGACAGTCTCCAGGGTCTGCAATGCATAACTATTAGCAAATGACTAGTGGTCAGAGCCTCCGAGTTTTATTCCCAGCTCTGTGCTTTCAGTTATGGAGTTTCTCGATAAAATATGACCTCAAAGAATTTTCACCCTGGGAAGCTGCTTTGGGATCCTGCAGTCACTGATGATTAATTTGTCAAAGCAAGTGAGCAGCTGATGTTCTAAACAAGTTACACATACATAGGAAAGTCTTTTTATGGAGGTACATCTTTATTGGCTACACTGACTTTGCTTCTGCATGAAATGTTTTTAGGAACTGTGAGAATGAGAAGTGGCTGAAGCATCTTGAATCATAAAGAAAGATGTAAACAGATTTTTGAAGCTCAGCAAAATGAAATTTTATCACTGGAAATTATCGGCAACATACTCTCTTAGTTGGCCACTTCTCTGAGATTTATGATCCATTGTGATTTTTAACACTCAATACACAGTTCACAAAACAAATTCACTGGCTTTTAAACACAGGGTCACAAACTTTCAAAGATTATGAGAGATCATCTCAGCAGATAAATAGTCTAGTCTTGGAATGGACACTGAATCAAAATATTCCTTTGTGTACAAAATCACATTAAAAACTGATGGATTTATCTGTTTTGCATGCAAGTGGTTGGCTTTAGTAGTAGACATGCCATATGTCCTAGTCCTAAGTATCTGTTTATCCTACTCCCTCCTCCACTTATATGACAAAAGAAACAAGGCAAGATATTTTAGCATTTTATAGAAAAAGCAAGAAACCTACCAGAAACATGATCACAGCAAAATTTATCTGTTTTTTCCCATAAGCTATTAAAAAAAGAGTTTGCATGTCATTAATACTAGTACACAAAGCACATACATAAATACTTAAATCATTGAGGGTTGTTTTGCTACTTACAAGGAGGAGTGTAAAGAGGATGATTGATGTAATATGCAAGCCAAGCTGCAAATCCCCAGTAATATAAGCAGTTCTGAAAAATAAGCAATTTTTCTTTGTTTTAGTACAGTCTTTTAGGCCAATATTCACTGCAAGGACTGTTGATAACAATGGATTGGGACAATCCTTCAACTTGCTGATAATACAAGAAATGGCAATACTAAGTGTGGTAGGTGGGAGCAGGTAACAGGAAATAAGAAAGGAAATAGTATTAATAGAGTTAAGATTTCCTCTAAAATATCTCGGACATTTTAAATTTATAAACAGTTTTAGAAAGTATGATCATATGACTGAAAACAAAATTATTTTGTCTGGCAAACCATCGGGCAAAGTTGAAGAACATACAGACTGTATGTTAAAAAGAAACTTGTTTTGCTTACCCCTGAGACTGTAAGACCAGATTTAAGCACTGTCCTCTCTTCTCGGTTTATTATTTTGCATTGCCCAATCTCCTGTCCTCTTCTTCACCCCATCAGTTTCTTTCTTTCCCATCCATTAACTTTTCCTCTACACTTTCACTGTGATTTCCCTTTTGCTGCTGTCACTGTGTTTCTGCAATGCAGTTTCCACTCTCTAAACTCTCATAACACAGCTGTCACTAATGGCTGTACTGACACATTCCTGACCAATCTCAGTGCTTGTTCGTAGGCTTCATCCATGAAAAAACTACTTACAATGACAATCTTTACCTCTTATTTGGCCTCCTTGGCCCTGTCTCCTGGGGGGTGGGATTTTTTTTTGACAGTCATTGCTGCTCTGGTGTCTTGGTGACATTTTATACTCCCTCCTTATATACATGTAGGTGGAAAGGAGGCCCTTTCTTGGGCCCTTCCCTTGCTCTGTGCTCTAACCTCTAGGTGCCATTCTTTTGCAGACAGACATTAACCCTCAACAATTCCTACATTTGCCTCTCATCAGTTTAGTCTTCTTTTACCCAAGCTAGTGGCTCAGTTTTTGATGTATTAGGGTATGTTTATTTATCACCTGGATTTCAGCAAGACCACAACTGAGCTCTTTATCTTTCTTTTACCACTTCTCTGTTCTTTTCTTTGCCTTATCTTTCTTTGCATCCTATTTTTAATATTGAGCAAAATTCTGATCCTCTTACTCTTTCTCGTAAAGGTCCTCTACTCTTTCTGGTCCTCTTTCTTTTTCTTGGCCTTCCAAATAGGTTCCTATACCTTAGACATTCCTAGGTGTTTCTGCTATCTCCTTCACCACTTCCTTCCCTGATCTTGCAGGCAAAAATCCAATCCAAGGCTGTCCTGCCTGATTTAACTTTTTTTTTTGTTTGTTTGTTTGTTGTTTTTTTTTTTGTTTTTTGTTTTTTTTTTCTTTGAATTTTGCAGTCTTTTCCCCCTGTATGTACCAGAACTGCATTTCTAGCAATACTACCCTGGAAAAGTGATTACCTCAGCGTGTCCAACCTGCACTAGCTGGCTGCAGTGTCTGATGGTGCATTTTTCTGAAAATGCTGGTGCCCCCTCATCTACTGCAAACAGCTGTATCAAACATTCAGTTGCATTTCCATTTTCTCAGGGTTAATTGAACCACTGCAGTGCCCAGCGACCTCAGACAAAATGGACACCCTTTTGGGTATGCTGTAGTACAAGCACTAAGTATGTCCTTGCTCTGAGATTGTGTAAGAGATAACTGATGAGAAAAAGCAAATTGTTAACCAGTAATTACAAATCAAGTGGGATGAATAAGCAGAAAAAATAAATAGCTTCCCTGTGATGACTTCATTTTCCCCCAGGAAATGCAGCAGAACCAGTGAGGGGCAGTAAAAGTACTGTCCTATCCATAAACTACTGCTTCCTCCCTATAACTACCTTCTTCAACCAGCACTTAAAATTTACTGATCACTGTACAAACTTAGATGGAAACAGTTTCTTGTAATCTTGGAATGGCAACTTCAGAAAAACCTTCTCCTAGCTTCAAGGCTTGGCACGGGATGGAACATATGGCAATGGATTTCAGTGAAGTAAAATTAAATAAATAAATAATCATGGCTCAGTCCCCAATAATACATGTTGTAATTGAACTCAACAAGTGCTATTCAGCCAAAGAACATGATTTACTGCAAGAGTATTCCTCAGTTATAACAAAAGAAACTTCAAAATTAGTGGGGTCTACCACTGCTAAGGACCTTTACAGTAATACTTGTAAATGTCCAGCTGCCACTTGAATCCTTATTCCTCATACAAACACCTTCAGTGAGGTTCAAATAGGAACATAAAGACTTCATAAACTCACTTGTAAAAAAGAAAGAGTTTCTGTGAATCCTGAATGATAAAGCTTTACAACAGTCTCTTATAATGCTGTGGGTCAAGTTCATATATTGCAGGGATCCCATAAGTAACTTATTCCTAAGTTTCCAAACTTACAGTTAGGACTTTTGTCTTCTCTACTGCAATTGAGAATCCATAGTTCTTGATATCCTGCCAATGTTTATTCATGACCAGCATGTACCCTTCTCTTTGTCTTCTTGTCTTCTGGTTTAAATAGTATTTATTTAGATCTAATGTTCTCTTTCCTCCAGATGTTTTTCTACAAAGTGATGATATCCCTTCTTTTTACTTACAAAAATGTTCATGGGTAAATAAAGACCATATGAGACCAATCATGAGACTAATCTTTGAGGAATTCTTCTGGTAATTCTCTATTATTAAAGGTCGGGCTGATCCTTTTTTGGCACAACCATAATTATCTTTCTTTCACTTAGTTCCTTTATCACCACACAATTTTTTTGTTTACTGGGTCCAGATAAATCAGGTATTCTACCTTTCAAATTCCTAGAAAAATTATGTCTTAGAAAAAATTATACTATGTTAGATACTCTGCTTTTGGTAAAGCTGATGCATTGTAGGGCATAAATTATTCCTAGTTCAATTTTGGAAAAAGGGATGAAAATCACATCTCTCATCAATTCTCATCTCAGATTTCTGCCTACTGAGATTGAAGTATCTCCTGTACCCACAGCATTCCACTGCACTTAGGAAACAAGCCATCTCTATATGCTGTGTATGTGATCAAACCCTGAAAGTAAGAAGCTTTGTCTACCGCTTTTATGTGATTGAAAAATGGAAAAAGACATGTGATTTTTTTCATACTGGCACAATTTTGGAGTAACACTGCCAAGGCAAATAAAATTATAAAAGCAAATCAAACCCAAGCATTGCTAAACACATAGAATAAGAACTGAGAGCAACTTTACAGATGAAAGCAAGGGCCACCAATCTGAGAAGATGGAAAAGAGGAAGAGATCAGAATGACTGGTACAAATGTCAGTTTTAGCAACAACCATTTGTATGGTCTAAAAGGAACAAGTAGTTGTCAGAGATGACAGTGAGAAAAATAATTATCACACTGATTGTTTTTTTGAGGTAAAGTTGCTAATTTATCTGCTGTTTAGCATGCGTTATCAACTGTTGTGTCAAGAACAAAAGATCTACAAGATCTGTTGTGCCAAGAATGAGATCTGCAAACCTTTTAACAATTCTTGCTGCAGGAAATACAATGAATTTCTAGGGAGGATTTTTTTGGAGGGCCACTGCTCCACTACAGACCCTCCTTTCCTGAAAGCTATCACCTGAAGGACCAGAGCCACTGGCCAGCTGTAAGGAGGTAGCCACAAGGTAGAGCTTCAGCTGCTACAAGTCACTGCCATAGAGCAAATTACAAGGAACTGCCTAAATCCCAAATGTTAAAATTCCCAAATGCTTTTCCAGTTGATAATCTCTTGTCTTCCTTAGAATAAATTGTACTTTTGATTACTAGTGTATTCTCTGTTGCAAACATTTGTAAAATAATTACAGTTTATGCATAACCATGCAGTCACTGCACTACTTCTCAGACACCCAGGGAACAGAGTCTGCACCCCAAGAGCTGCCGTGTGCCACAGCAGTGCTGGTGACATCAGGGATTGCTCCTGTGGTAAAGAAAATGCTTAACAACTGGGCTGCTTTGCACTGGATCAAAGGTAAATTAACAGTTCCTTAACAGCAAAGAGGATTTTTGGGGCAAAGCAGATATAAAATGACTGCTACAAAGATTTTTTTTTTTCTAAAAAAGCAGCTCTCCCACCATTGTGCCTGCCTGTACTAACTTTAAAGTTAACTTGGTCCTCAAACATTCACACCTAAAGATCTAGCTGAGTGAAAAGGAAGGGTATGCTGAAGGTTTAAAATTCTAAAAAGTAATGAGACTTCTATATTATTAGTAACAGTTTGACAGCATGTGGGTTATACAATAGTGACATTAAGAAATCTTCTGAAAGAACTTTGGGCAGCTTTATGGGTGAGATTTGCTGTGCATTGCTACAGAAGCCACACAAAAATGTCTGTGGTGCAGAGGCAGAGCATAGGCTGGCTAGGCTGCATTTGTAAGGGCAGCTGTGGATAGATTCTGGCACAATTTACCTTCACAATATTCCTCAGTGGCATAGTCCCACGGGAGAATCGATGAACAAATACTGTTTCAATCAACCTTTTGATGTAGTGGAAAGAATGGCAGATACATGCCAAGCTAGAAACAACAAGACAAAAGCATTTAAGAGTGCTTAAAAAAACCACGTGTGGCAAGACATTTGGAATAAGACTACAAGAAATACTGCTCAAGCCTGCAAACAGACTTACTTAACTACTGGGTGCGGACTTGATGTAAACCTCTCATCCAGTCCATAGACAAAAGTCATGCGGAAATAAAACACAAAATAGATGAACAATGGACCTGTATATTCTATCAAAAATACCTGCAAAAAGAGAGAAAATAATTAGACAGATGAATTAGATGATGGTTTTGCTTTGGTCTCTTTGTGGTAACTAATGCAGTGGGATAAACACCTCCATGCATCCAGGATGGCATTAAGAGAGGCAGGGAGGGAGTAGAAGGTTTGGGCTCGGGCTGTGAAACTGGTAGCCATGCACATGAATATTTTGCAATGATTTGTCTCAGTTGCATTCAAACAGCCATTGCCAGTGCAGCAGACACAGTATGGGTATGAACATATAATAATGGCAGCCCAGAGATCATGACAAATATGCATGCATGTTACATTTATGCAGCTCTCACCCTTCTCTTGCACTCAAAAGCTGTTGCTTTATTTTGGTTTAAAATGAAATTTGGTGAAGAATTTGTCTTGAGAAATAGGAGTTCTGCTTCTACTGAATGAATTTTGTTTAAACTGGAAACACACCCATCTGTGTGAACAGTTAGCACAGCAGTTGTCCTGGGAAACAACAATTTCATTCTATGTTCAAACAAGTTTTAATTAGAATACTAGAAGGAAAAAAAAATAAAGGAAAAAAAAAAAAAAAACCAGAGGAAACCAGAGAAGCTATCCTCTAATTGATTTCATTTCAGATAAGTGTGTATTTCTTAGGAATATCACTTTAAATTGAAGTTAATTTTGGACCAAATATTAACAGCTGAATTTTCCACCCATCTATAAGCAAGGAAGGTAGGCCCATACCTCACTCACAGAGAAAGAAGGGAAACTGATTGTACTTCTGTCATAAACAAACAAACAAAAACCCAACAACTAAAGAAAGCAAACAAAAAAGAAACCCAAACAATCCCGTTCTTTAATGTGTTTACAGTTGTTTTGATACTCAGAAAAGTTGGGTTATTGACTTCTGTTACAATCAGCATTTTCTCTGGTGGAGATCAGGTTTGCTTAGAGATGAGAAGCTCATCTTTTTGATTTGATAATACTGAAGTATTTGTTTGTTTATATTTGAATGAAGTATCTTGAAGGGCAGAGAGAGTAAAAGACTATGAAACCGTAGAAGCTTGGTGTCACTCTGCCCAGTGATATTTTGGTGGATATCAATGCACACGTGTGAAGATGTGAAGACTCAGTCTTGCAAAACATATTTGACTTTTCTTATTTTGCCTCCTATTAACATTGTCTTTGCTATTTGTAATCAACACAAAGTTTTATTCATGTCTCATAGCTAATAAATGGTAAATATGCCTTTAAATTACAAGGTACTTTTCCCTTGACATTGTGCTGTTTATTGGAACTAGTGTAATATTGTGCTGCAAGGACCTTCTAGAGAGCTGGAAGGGTCATTGGTCACTTCACTGCATAAACAGCAGTGCTGTGTTGCCTCCCAGGTGAGTTGTGATATAATTTGCATTTGAGCTAAGACAGTAAATATGCAAGGTCTATGTGGATAGCTGCTAATATTGCAGAAATTATTAGCTGCCATTAGCCTGTCACTGGCATCCTGGGACACAGTCACATGCAGACAGCAAGTAATCATAATTTTATGCATTTTCTTGCTGAAGTCATTTCAAGTACTGACATGTGAAGTTGCTCCCATGCCTCTTAGCAGGACAAGCTCATTGGAGTATAATCCTAATTTTGTCAAGAGTTACACAGGTCCTGTGGAGCAGATTGCCAAAAGCATTTACATACCTAGTTCCTAATGATTTTGCAGTAGACATCCATTTGACAACCTGCATTTAGTTCTGTAGAGCCAACCTACCCTGAAGCAGGTTTTCCAATGCTGCTCTCCCAGGGAACTAAATAGGCATTCAATCTGTTACTGCTTTCCCTGATTAAATGAACTGAAGCAATGAGGATTCATTGCCTGCATCCACTATCAGAGCAGACATCATGCAGAAATATTGGAGAGAAACAAAAAGTGATGTAAGGATTAACTGTGGAAAACTAGCCATTAAAATGGCTCAGACTTGAAGCAGAGCTCACCGTAGTCCATCCTATCTGTGGCCCTAAATCTTTAAAGTATAAGGTAGCTGTTGTGCCAACAGGGAGGTGCTGCAGGATTTCTTCATCCCTCAGGGACTTTCCTTCTGAGAAGGAAAGAAGTAATTACATCTTAGTGACATTGAAGTCCACTTTGGAAGCATACTAGCTTTATATGGTGCTTTATCTATGAGAGTCCTTGATGTGATGTGGGTTTAGTGGAATCGCATTAAAAAGACCAAGAATATTTACACTTATTTTTTATTTATCCCTGTAATCACATATAACCCTGGATCCTCTGTTCACAACAAAACAGTTAAAAGAATTCTCAGTCCTATGTGCCTGCCTAGTCTAGTAGAATTTCTTCATCACTGCCAACAGCAGAATTTGTTGATGGGGCAATGCCCTTTATCACAGTTCACTGACCTCCTAGTCAGCTGCACCTCTCTCTACTGCTCTTCTCATTGCTTATCATCAGACAAACAGAAGATGTGTTTGGAAAACTCTCCTATAGAAATTTTCATGCCTTCTTTTCCAAAACAACCAGCTAGGAGGTGATTCCACTGTACTTGAGCTTTTAATGCCTAGATTTGGAGGAATCTCCAGAAGGCCAGCATTTTCTCATGGCAAGTCTCACTACATAAATTATTAGAGGAATCTGACAAGAGAGACCTTCAAAGAAGGAAACAAATAATCATACATCTATTTTCCATGTCCAGATTTTACACAATGAGCAAATCTTCACCAGCATACTTTTAAGGGATTGTTTAAATAAACTTACCCTTAATGAAAGCAAAGGAAGAAAGTGTTACATTTTAGCTAAAATTAATTAACACAGTTTGGCAATTAGACTTTCTTTTGTGGACTCAGGCCACGTAAGAGGCTTCTAGTAGCAATACCTACAAGTGTATTAATGAAGTCAGACAGCTGTCATCAGCTTTGTCAGCAATTGCTACATCCACAGCAATGTATTCTGCATTAGCTTCCATCAAAAGCCCTGTAATTCCTGCCTGAGAACAGGATTATGTGCATTGATAGCTCAAACTTAAAACCCCTTTTGGTACTCCCAGCTGAGCAGCATCATGGCTATCATTTGACTGCAGCTAAGGGCAGTGAGTATCTAGATCCTATGCAGTCTCTCTGAAAAGCAACAGTGCTCAGTAGTTAAGAAAGTGCATTGGAACAAGGTGCAAAGTCCTGAGTTAATTACCAGGCACCAGGCTGTAACTGTATTTCCTTCCAAAGAATTGTATTTGTTCTGGATTCTCTTCAGCCTTCACAGTGCTAATTAACGCAGCTGGAAACAGATTCTCAAGTGCCAATACCCTTAAGTACACCTTTCATGCCAGGGCCCTGCTCAGTTTAGTTACTCCAGACCTCACAAGTACTTACTTGGATCAAGTTTTATTGACTGCCTTGCTGGGTACCACCGAGGATCTGTAAGGCCATACAGAGTTGTGTGATATACAACGTTCAGTTTACATCACCCACTACTATAATGAACCCAATACAACAAGAAAAAAACCTTTGTTCAAAGGTTTTTATAAATATTTATTAAACACTAATATAGGTGATAATTACGCAGCAGAAAAAATACAAAGCTGTATCAGGATAGGATAAAATAATTTTACTGAAATCTCACTGTGATCACATTCATGTGCAGGTTATCAGCATTATGTGTGAGCATATTAAGTTTCAAATTATGTAGTTTTTTCCTATTTATGTACTGGATATTCTGATAGGATGTGAGCTGCTGCAGAAGTTATACTCACATAATTTATGGAACATCAATCTGATCTCTCTAATTGTAGCATTTGGTTCCACCTAGGCAACAAAAATATTGTAAATATAAGATGTAAGTTTTGAAAGACAACTACTAGGTGTAAGACTATTGAGCCAAATAGAAATGTGATTTAGACAATGTAACTATTTCTTACAGATGTCTAGCCTTGGCATAAAGGATTCAAAGAACTGACAGGAAAAAGGCAGGACAATTTTTGACACCTGTTTCAGAGGCAGCTTCTCTAGCAGTGATCAGGAGTTACTACTACTACAGCAGAGACAATTTGATGGCTTCTGAGTACCACACAACTTGCACCCTCTTAGTAAAGCAACTGAAGTTGTCCTTTTTGCCTAAAAGCTCCTTCTGGAAAAGAGTTGAAATACACTGTAGTAAGTATGAAGTTTGCATAATCATTGCAAGTGGCCAAGGAATGGCTACCAGTAGATGAAATACCCTTCATAAACACCAAATTTTACTTAAGAAAAGTTAGTAACTTCTAAAAAAGTCACCTAGTCTTTTGAGCAGATTTTTGTTTTACCTTATCTAGGAAGCATAGCTGTTTCTTTGTCTCCCAATCAAGGATTTCCACCTGAGAGGACATAAAATGATAATTAATCATTATTAGCTAAATAATATTTAAATAATATGTAAACTCTTAACTGATTCCCACATTCATAATAAATGTGACTCTCAGAGTGGGACACGGTTTTTCTCTGATCTGTGAATTGAGTTAAAAACCTTCTTAATGTTCTCAAGAGACAGCTTCAATCACCAGTTTCCAAAAACACTCAACTTGGAAAAAAAAAAAGCCAAATGAATTGCTTTCTTGGATATATTCAGTAGCAGAAGTAGCTAAGTTTTTGATCAAAAACGTGATTTGGGCTATTTTTTTATGCTAGAGCAAGTGGAACAAGTAAGGGGTAGAAAAGTTTCACAGGATTCACTAAGGAAGAGTACTTTTATGATTCATAACATTATGAAGAGTTTAAGAAAAATTTTAAATGTGTATATATATGCATATAAGCAAATATTCTCAGTACATATAGCTTGAAGATTATTGTGTATTGTTTCCAGAATATTTTAATTGCAAGGAGAGTGGAAAATATTGGTGGATATAATGAACAAATGCAGCTAAATATCTGGGCTTCAAAAACACTTAAACATTTGTTATAGGAATAGTGTTACTCCTGCCTCTTCAATCACTTGTTAAATTAACTACATATTAGCATTTTATATTCCAAGCAGAGGTTTAGCTACAGCTGTGAAAAGGAAAGAGCAGTTTATTTCCACAATCAAATGACAGTTTGGCAAAATATTATGATTTTGATCAACAGTCAAGGGAAAAGACCCCAGACATTTCAAAGCCCAGTTGCAGCAGCTCCCTAAACCTCATTGCAGTTGTTGGGATTTTTATATAAACATCTAGCATTAATTATGTTTGGTATTAACTGGCCAAGAGAATAGATTAACATTAGACTTTAAATATGATTCCTCACTAAAAATAGGAGTCACAGTCCAGTATCTTTCTCAGAGGGTTGCTTTGAAGAGCTCATTTGGTTGGAGTATCTTATTTCCTTGTTTCACTTGTCCCAAAGGGTTCTTCTTCTCGAGTCACACCTATCAAATCTGATCTCCACAAGGAACACTAATGCCGTGGTATTTTCTGCCTGTGCATTGTAAGCTCTAACTGGGACATTGAGGGAGAGAAGTGCCGTTCCTCTTTTGTGATATGTAACAAGTGTGTGATGGATTGTTAGGATTTGTTTTCCCTTGGTTTTTTATATTTAAAATAATACACTTTTCCAGTTTTAATGTCTGTTTGTGTGAAATCTCCATGGGAAAGCAAATGAAGTGGATTCCTTTCCCAGAAGACTATTCTTGAAAGACATCATCCTGACACTTGCAGTCCACAGAACAAGTACAGGGCAGGGAGGAGGCTGTACACCACTTTTTATCCCTTCTGATGCCAAGTTTCTACAAGGACCATTGAAACCTTGGGTGTATCTCAAGGCTCTTTTGTCAACAAATACCATTGAGCTGCCTTGCAGACTGCAGCAGTGCCTACACTTTTAGTAGTGTCCTTCCCATCCCATACCCAACCCAAATATATATATTTTTTTATCAGAATCTCCCAGGGGCAGTTTTAATTTATGGCCCCCAGTGGTTGTATTAGAGCGATATTCTGCAGGTCAATTACAGTGGTTTAAATATCTTTCTGCCACCTAAGGTATTTTAGTTGGGTTATTCTTGCTATGCACAAGACTAGACCGAAAATTACAGAGTTTTTCTTTTGCTCTGTGGTTTTCATGCGAGTGGCTGTAGAGAAATCTCTGTGAGCCTTTAGAATCAGTATGGGAAACAAACAAATAAAGCTTGATTTCACTGTTATTTGGTTCTGTTCCAGCACAATGCTTTCAAATGCCAAACTGTCGTACTTGCCTATACTGGTCCATGCAAATACCTAAAGGAAGCTTATAGAGATGATGGATCCAGACTCTTACAGAGATCATGGTGACAGGGAATGTATCTGGATGCAATAGGAGAAAATCCAGACACAAGGAATTTTTTTCATCACAAGATAGGCCAAATATTAGAAGTTGCTTAGAGAGGATGGGGAATCTCCATTCTTGGAGACATTTAAAGCTAGACTGGACAGGATCCAATGCCATTTAATCTGCATATATCTGCTTTGAGCAGGAGTTTGACTTCATGATTTCCACAAGGCTCCTGCAACCTAAATTGCTCAATGATTCTTTTTTTTTCTTTCTCTTCAAACATTTTATTTACTTTCAAGATCTAAGCAAATATCAAATGTTCTTTCCCTTTTCAGAAAGATGGATGCTGGAACAGCTTTCAGTTCCACTCCAGTCCACAGCAAATTGTGCAGCACCAGAGTGAAAGCAAGGTGACTGTTTCCTCTATCACGCCTCTTAGATTTATCAGAACATCCCCCAGTGTAGGTGTTCCCTGCACAAGGAACAGAAAAGCCTGATCCAAAGCAAGAAATGGTAGTTCCTGAACATCCTGGCCAATCCCATGAAGCAGCCTAGCACTGAACACAGTGTTTCCAGCCTTGAGGCACAGCACCAAGGCAGTTAATGCATTGGCTGGCAACAGTTTTTAGACACCCGGCAATCTGTTCTTGGAACACTTACTGATGGGTATCATCTCTTCTAAACATAAATCCTTTGGCTCAGAGAACTTTAATTTCATTGTGTTTTCAAAGCATTTAGCACAATAGGACACCAACTGTTGGCCTGCATTAGTGCAGTAAGACAGTCCATTTATTTGGTGAATTTTTAAAGACATTTTAAAATACAGCTTCTCTGAGACTACTTAGAGTAGAACTTAATCAATAGGCAGATTTTTAGAAGACATTAAAAACTCTTTTATAAGTGACTACAAATATTTGATGTTTAGAAGACATATTTCTTCAATTGCATATGGATTGAAGATTGATAGTGTAATTAGTAAAAGAAAAAATCTTGATTATTAATGTTTAGATCACAGACAAGTTGGGGGCAAGCAATAATCAATACACAATATAAGCAGAGAAAATTCTATTCAGCTGTTAAATTTTTATCTGGAAAATAAAAACTTAAAATAAAAGTATTCATAAGGGGAAAACAGCTGAGCAAAGTGTTTAAAAAGTTTTTAAGATGCAGTGTCTCTGTAATAGGATTACAAAAACATAGTCACTTGAATTCCTGCTTTAGCTATAGCTAAAGTGCTAAAGGATCAGCAGATCTTCAAAAATAATGTGATAACTATTATGGAAATACTGACACATTTATCATGTCTGTGCATCTTAGAAGTTTAATTTGAAACCATTTGTAATCAGTAAATTGAGTAAACCTGAGTGAGACTTTATAAGCACTGACATAAGCATATATTGTATTGATTTATTTTTAAATTACTCAGATTTTCAAAAAAAAAAAAAAAAGTTTATTTCACAGTATAGGAACCAACCAGTCTGAGAAAGAGCAATGCAGAATGAATTCTCCCTGAACTGTTAAATGCTTACATAAATCAGTTTATTTGAATTTAACTCTAAAAAATTAATCCAGTGGTTGCCACAGTCCAAACTGTGGCAAACTGAACCTTTCTCAGCATTTTTCCTATAGAATTATTCATTTTCTCTATCTCCTTTGACTTTTCTTTTATTGTTTCTGAAGGGAGTAAGCATGCCTTAGTGTGATCTCACACTAGGGCATATCAAGAATAGTTTTTTCAAGTCAAGAGTTAAGCCAAAGGGAGATTGCTGTAAGTGTACTTAGACTGAAAATTCTGTTTGTACTACTGCTTTACAATTGACTATCAGTCTGAAGCTTCTCTTGCACCAAAAGATACAAACTGTTGTAGAGGATGGGTCTAAGGATCCATCTAGAACTAGTTTCTGAAACAGCCAGCAGCAGGTGATTTAGAAAAAGTAATAAAACAGGGCAAGAATGTAGTGACTGAGGGAAAGGGAAGAGACAATGATTTTGATTCTCCTGCACTAGAAGTGCTGCCTATGTATTTAATAATTTTTCATGGATTTCTTTCTTCAACGAGTATCCATTTGCCTCTTAAACCTGTGTAAACAGTCCTGAGGCAGGGAGTCTCACAGCTTAGCCACATGCTATGGGAGGAATTCCCAAACCAGAACCAAGGCAAATGTTCTGTGGAGTGCTGAACCTTATTCTCTAAGCAGTCCAACTACACAAATCCTTACTTCCAAAGCAATGGCTCATATTTAATGAGACTAGAATCTTATTGCATTATTTTACTGTGTATAAAGAGATACAGTGATGCCCATACTCAAAGGGTTTTCTAAAATGAATTTTCACTTTTGTGGAATTTAGATTTACAGGTTCGCAAGAGATACTCTAGGTATTTACTCCTCAGCTTCCTAAATTCTGCTCTTCTACAAGCCAGAGAGCACCAGTTTGACCTGTGCTGACACTCATACTGCATTTTTATTTCTTCCACCTGTTTCTGATTTGCTAGTTAGACATGCTCTCATCTAAATTCCCAAGGATATTGATCCAGTAAGCATCTTTATCCCAAGGTCAGCACAATGCACAGCATTTAGATTCTTTCTGGATGAAACTAAACTGTCAGCAAAGGAGATGATCTAGTTCTTCATGCTTTACATGTAAAAGTTAGATACACTGCCAGGAAGTGGGAAAATTGCTTTGGAATGTCTTTTGCCATTCCCCATTTCTCCCACAGGCAGATCAAAAAGTACAGCCAGGAGAGGAAAACAGTGAAAAGGGTTGTCTCCTACCAAAGAGAAAGCCTGAATTTCTGTCTGGACTCCTTTTATCACTGCTCCCTTCCATTGTAATTCTGTTCAGTATTTCTCTATAGCAGATGCCTTTTGGGATACCACACAGTAAAGAGATAAGAGTTGAAGTAAACTTGGATACCCTGATCAAATTGTCCTATCTGACCTTGGAGCTGGGTGCCTAACCCAAACATATAGCAAAACCCAAGTTGTTTTGTAGACCTGGGCCTAAGGATGGTAACAGGTAGAGCTACAAATGCTCATCCTTCAAAAAAGTATGGATTCATTTATATAATTGACAGAGATAAAATGAGTCAGCATAAGAACAGTGAGGAAGGAAAAGGAAGGTCTATTCATTTGGTGTGGGAGGCTGATTTATTTTTCAAGATATTAAAAGTTGTTAAGGCCTTCACAGCAAATTCTGGCTCTTAAAAATCTACAAAAACTTTTCAGCTTTTACTACTCTGAGATCTTTCAGGAGGAAACACAAGATGAAAAGGAACATCCACCAGTTAACACTGACTTGGTGCATATTTACTTAGGCTGGCTAACACAGAGCTGCATGTTGCCAATTTCCCAGGCATACTGAAAAGTCACATCATTCACTGAGTATCTCTGTCACTATGAAGCACATTGGAGTGCCTCCATCTGAGAACCTGAGCCAGCTTTGACTCAACACTAAGTAGACATCCAGGTTTTCCAACACCACTGCATAGCCTTTTCCTTGTGCAAGAGAATATTCACTGCCTTGGGGCTTTAGTTTATGGTTATTTTCTACAATGGCAATATTCAGGCAGAAGAGTTATACAAATTCTTTGTAAAATCACAATCATATCTTTGTATCAGCACTGTGATTTGCATTATCAAACTTTGTATGCTTTTGACGTGGAATTGAAGAAATTGAAGAGGTTTTATTTTTCTTTGTTTTTTACCTAGCAGCATCAAGGATGGGTTTGTTGTCTTTTGATAGCCCAGGAAGACTGGAAACCCTGGGAATTTTAGAGAGCTTATACAGACAGGTGAACTTACAAAACTGGTAGGGTTTTTAAAAATATACTTCAAAGAACCCCATTTTTTTCCTAATATAAGACTTCTAATTTCAAAAGAAGCCTTCAAATTCTGAGTAGCTCTATGTGCTTCCTGCCAATGAACATTTTACTATCATCTTCTATACAAAATTAAGCTTCTCTCTCAAGCTTCACAGAGAAAAAAACCAAATTGCTGTCTTCTAAGTAAAGCAGTACAACTGAAGTGTTGGTGTGGGGAAAAGTGGTGAGAGAAGAGTAAGGGATAACGTTTGCTCTGTCATCTCATCTCTTTCTGTGATAATAATCTTTAGTGTTAGTTGTGAAAACAGAGCAGATGTCTTCAAACAGCAGGAAAATTTTCAGTTGTCCCTTTAAATGACTGTTCAAATATCTCATATGTGGCCTTGTCTTTCTGGCAATTCTTGGAGGATACAGCATCTTGACATGTTCTGCAGTGTTGCTTTTAGCACTTGCTCTCAGTGCTCTTACTTGAGGCTCTAGACAGCATAGTTCTGAAAGGGAGAAGCCTTTGTAACAGGAGCTGTGACATCTCAGCCATGCCAGCCAGACAGCAGTCACCACCCCCCTTACATTCAGAGGGTTTTCATCACAGACAGAAGAGGGAGGGACCTTTAAATGCCAACAAGGGGGGCCAGTACATTATTGCTTTTAGACTGTACTGCACATGTCAGTTCAATCTATCATCAGGGAGTGACGATTCCAAAACATTTTTGGGTATCGCTACTCACAAAAGGCACTTACCACCCAAACTAATTAAGGAAGCAAAAGTACAACTGTGGCTCTTGAGACACTAATTTTCTACAGTATGAATATATTTGTTCAAGGATCTTTCCTCTAAGAAGTCAGAATACCATTCCATTTTCTTTATATGAAATGCTTTTGAAGACCTAAACCTGTCAAGTAAAAAGAAATGGTACAATTCATTAGTCTAACTTCAGAAATCTACTGGAGACATTTACATCTGAGCATGTCACATAGACATCCCTCATATGGAAAGGAGGAAAAGAGGCACTGTTAGGATAAACGGTATCATAAGCTCTGAAACAGACTTCAAATAGGTCAGAAGAGTTGTTCTCTATGCAACTTAGAGAATTGAGCACTCCTAAAGAACATTAATCTAGATACAAGTCTCTGTCATACATCAGTCTTTGGAGTTGAATCTCCTCAAATTATCAGGTGCAGTATTTTCAAGCATATGCATATTTATTTATAGTTGTCCTTGAAAAGCTTCTTCTAAATGATTAGTGATAAAAAATTAGGTGAAAGAAGAAATAAACCAACATCAGAAGTAAACATGACAGTTTGGTGATTGTGGAGTAATTTGTGATCCTTATCACCAAGCACCACAGAAGAACAGTAAAGGGTAAATGGTTTATAAATGTGTAGGGGAAAGTACAAATTTATACAGCTCCTCAAAGAGAGAACGCTAAAGTTTGTAACAACAGTAGAGATTCTGCCTGCCCTCCCCAGGAACTACTGAGAGAAGTCGTACACTCACCTTCTCTCTTTACATAGCTCAGCTTTGAATGTGTGGTAGGGAAATGCAATTCAGGATTTAAAGTCAATGAATTTGTAACAGAAAACAAATCAGGGAGAACAGTGCAGAAAGCAATAGGGAATTGCACTGCTAGTGCTACTTAGGCAGTCTTTGTCCACATCCTACCCCTGAGACAGCCCACACACTGGATGAGCTGGGCAACTCTGTTTCCACCCATTATATGCTATAAAAAGGACAAAGACATACAAGTAAATTCATGAATCATGCTGAGTTTGCTTTAGTGTGGCTTAAACATGGGATATTGATTTAGGGCTCAAAAGACCTGGATCTCCTGCTATTGTCCTGCCTACCAAGACTGAGCAGGTCATTCAACTTTTGTGTGTTTCCCCATCTGCAAAATTAGGTAACAATAATGATGTCTGTGCTTTTGAGGTCTTCTAGTAACTAATGCTCTTCAGGAGTTCAAATAAGTCTGAGGCAGAAGAGCAAAGCTGAAGTGACTAAAGGCAATCAGGAGGGTATTACACATGTACTTACTCCTGCATTTGGATCGCACAACAGTTTGAGTTCTACCTCACTGGTAGGAATCCATGAGGCAGTAAAAGCTTGGTTGTTTTTCCTAAAAAAAAAAATCCTGGGAAGTTAACACTGCTGAGGAAAAAGCACAGTGCGGGTACCTACCTCACACCCAAAAGAGCTATAGGCATTTTATTTTGCTGACTTGTGACGTCTGGATCATTTTTATATCTTTGAAAAGTAAAACCTGAACTTTTAGGTCATGCTGAGTTACTAAAGGAGTAGATGATTTTCAGATTACTTTGGATTCTATTTGTGTTATAACAACAACTGCTTTGTAATTTTCACGGGAGGAGGAACATTCCTCGTCCTGTGCATTGTTTTTTGGTTTTTTTTTTTAGGTAAATTGAGATTGAGAAACCCAAGTATAAGCCTGCAGAAACACATTCAGGATTGCTGTCATTTAGCTTGTACAGACCTGTTTTTGTAATACAAGCCACACTTTAGATTTTTTGTATTAGCCAGCCTAACTAATTCTAGCAAAGATTCTGTGGTGTGGCTGTTTATGTAAGTGATGAGAAGTTACCCTTGAAGCTCCCCAGATGCACGTTACTCTCCGCTTTCTGTAAGCACAAGGAGCTGATGTACTAAACTCCGCCCGGCTGTTTTTCATTCCCCACTCAAGATCGAGCGCTCCGTGCTAGCAGAGACCCCTCGCCCGTATCCGCCGGGCAGTGTGCGCCGCGGGGGGAGCCGTCCTCTCGGCCAGGGCACCAACTCCCCCGCCGGCTCCCCGCCGCCGAGCCGAGCCCGGCCGAGCCGGCCCGGGGCGCTGCCGCCCGCGGCCACGCCTGCACCGCGCCGGAGGCTGCGCGGGACGGCTGCCGGCGAGGTGCACAGCGCCTGGCGACGGGGTTTTCCGAGAAGTTGGGAACAGAAGGTGCCGAGAACGTTCCTCGCTCTCTCCGTAGGGCTGGGACGCGCTGCCAGAGCCAGCGCAGGCTGCCCGCGGTGCTGCCCTAGGCAGGACCCGCGAGAAACCCAGAGCCATTGATCCGGCGCCTCCGCGGACCGCCGAGAGCGCGCCGGGAAGCCCGGGGATTCCCCCCGCCCCGCTCTCCGGGAACACGTCCGAGGAACACCGGGGACGCGGGGATCAGGAACGGCCAGGGGAACGTGCCCGGGGAAGGATAGGACGGGACGCGCGGCCGCCTCTTTTGCGCCCTCGCCCCGATGAAATCCCCGGGGAGCAGCGTGCTCCTCCGGGTCCCTCTGCCCGGCTCCGGCGGCGGTCACTTCCCTCGGCAGACTCGGGAGCGGATGGCTCCGGCTCCCCGGTGCTTCAATGCAGATGCAGGGGAAGAGAAAGGAGCCCGCCGGGATCCCGGGCAGCCCCGTCCAGCGGCGGCAGGATGCTGCGGGACCTGGCCCGGGCTCGCCTCGCTTTGGCCGCCCCCCGCCCCCGGCGCCGCCCGCACCCACCTCGAAGAAGCCGGCTCTGCCGCCCATTCTGCGGGCACCCGCCGCGCCGCCCCCGCCGCCCGCGGCACCTTCCCGGGGCCCCGCGCTGCGGCCAATCAGGCGGCGCCCGGACCCCCCGCCCCGCCGGGCCGGGGCCGCTGCCCGGCCGTGCCGGTGGGCGGCTGCTGGCAGCGCTGCCCGCCCAGCGGCCGCGGGGCCCGGGCAGCCGCAGCAGTGCGGGACCGCCGGCACCGCGCGCACGCCAAGTTCTGCAGCTCCCGGTGTTCAAAAACTGCGGGAGAAGAACAATATGCAGCGGCCGCTGGGAGTGACATTTCATTCAGAAGGGTGATTTATTTTTCTTTGAGAATTACTGCAGGAAGTAGTTTTGTTTTTAAAGGGCTGAAGTATCTTAATGAGATACCTTGAAAAATACAACTGATGATGAGGTGGAAAACATCCTCCTTTATTTTTCTTGATAGTTTACCTGATGTTTCAGGAGTGATTGGACTGACAACAGAACTCTGCTGAGATCCTTTCTCCTCCCGTGATGTGTTCCTGCCACTGCTGGAGATTACATGCGTGGCATAAAGTAGTACAGAGCTGACACTGTTTTTTCTCCACCCAATCTTCATTGTGTGATATCTTTTCTTTAAGAGCAAAGTCTACCAGGCTACAAAGGAACATCACTTTTTCGCTGCCATAAATTTCCATTAGACAGAAAGATTTATGCTATATACTGTTCGAAATCATTCTGCTACCTCCATGTTTAGCCTTCTTGCACGGATCTATAACCATCAAAGCTACTGAAATATCAAATAATAAATTTCACCAAAAGAAAAGGCCTCTACTGGAAAGCCAGAAAGCTGATCAGAAAGCCCTAACAGGATGTTATTCATTATCAGTGTAAATATGGGCAAATATAGAAGCATATACTGCTTCACAAGCTAACCCCAAGACTGGAGTATTAACATTTGAATCAGGTTAGACATTCTGGATTTTTATGCTAAAGAAAACAAATAAAATTATTGCTTTTCCAAATAAGCTGGCATCTCTTTCAGTACGTTTCATTTCCACGTGCTCTGTAACCATATAGAATCATGAAAGCGCTTCCCAACATGAAAAAATAATCAGATCACAAATATAAAGAATATTTAAACTAACCTTCTGTACCAGAAAGTGATCAGGCAGTGCTTCAGACTGACAGAAGTTATGCAAATTGGTTCCCTCTATTAGCACAACATGCAGCTTGAGGAAAAAAATATCTATTAGAAACACAATGCAAATTGCCAAGCTGACTGCAAAATTAGAATTTGCGGCTCATTTGTTCCTTTTAACTGGAGTTACAGGAGAGAAAAACCACCACCCTCAACTCTCCAGGACAGAAGGGTTTTGGTTAAAGTGTGGTGTTCCAGAAGCCTCCTCATCTAAAGAATGAAAATACCCCTAAACAACAATCCTTCAGGATTTACTCGGTGTGTCTTCACAGGAACCAGCTGGTGTAAAACTGGAGTACTGCCCTGACATAGTCCCACCCAAATGCAAACACAGCCAGAAGGGGTAAGCATTTGGATGCTCGGTGTCTGTCAACGACTACCTGTTACTGGAACGCGCCATGAGCACAATTCAGAGGTTTCCTCTCATTTACTGAGCCTGCACAGCAGCCACAGCCCGGCGCGGCCGCGGCTCGGGGGTGTTACCGAACCCGGGCCGCTGCTACCGGGCAGCGCCGCGCGTGCCTTGGGCGCGACGCCGGCTGCAGGTCCCGCGGCCCCTCGGGCCGGAGGATCCCCGGGGCCGGAGGATCCCCGGGGCCGGAGGATCCCCGGGGCCGGAGGATCCCCGGGGCCACAGCCGGCGCGCCCGAGCCCGGCGGCGCCCTCAGCCCGGCCCCGCCCCTGTGCCCGGCCCCGCCCCCGAGGCCCCGCCCGCGCGCTGCCGCCCGGCGGCCGCCAGGGGGCGCACGCCCGCGGCAGCCCCGCGCCCTGAGGCAGCGCGGGGCGGGGCGCGCTCCGCTCCGCGCCGCTCCCGCCCCGCCGCCCATTGTCCCCGCGCCGCCCCTCGCCCCGGTGCCGGTGCTGAGTCACGGCCGGCTCGGCGCTGCCCGGGGCCGTAGGTGCCGCGGAGAGCCCGCCGGCCACCGCCTGAGCAGCGCCATGGGGACGGAGGGCGCCCGTGCCCTGCTGGAGCGCGCCGGCACGCTCACCCTGCAGACCGGCAACCTGCTCAGCTGGGGCTGCCTGCGCAAGAAGTGCCCGGCCACCCCCGGCGAGGAGGTGAGGGGCGCCCGGGGCTTCCCTTGGGGCGGCTCGGCCCGCCCTGGGGCCCGGGCCGGGCTCGGGGAGCGCTGGGTGCCGCTGCCCGAGCGGCTCCGGAGCGGGACGCGTTCCGGCGGGGCCGGCGCCCGTCGCGGCGAGGAGGGACCGCGGCTCCCGAGCCATCCGCTTGCCGCTGCCCCCGGGAGGCGCGGGATGGGAATCGCAGAGCAGAGTTTTGCTTACTTGCTTCGGTCCGTTCGTTGCGTTGCGCCCTGTTGGGAGGTCGGGGCCCCCGTGCCCCCGGAAGCACTTTGCCTTGAGAAGGAGCGAGCCCAGCCTTCTGATCCGGGAATGAGCGATTAAAACACTTGCCGATTTAAGTCCTGTCTGTAATGGCAAAGGGGATCCCTTGTATTTCTCTAGTAAGGTAAAAATATGCATAGATATGAGCTTGCACTACAGATGATGAAAATTCTCTTTTCTAACCCGAAGTTAATTTAATTTCTTCATAGAGACAGGTCTTGGGAAAAGTAGCAGTCATCTTTGAAGTAGAGAGCTGTCATTCTTTGTAAAGAAGTTGAAGAGAGCTTTTTAATCTCACTTTAAAAGTATTACCTTTAGCGGCATGTGTCAATATTTGGAGCAGTTCTCATAAAATGTCTGGAGATCCTGTGGGCATGAACTTCAGAACCACCATATTTGTTGTTTCACTGTGACAAAGTAATCTCAGAATGGTCAGTTAATAATGAGAAAAACTGTGAGTTTGGCTGATTATTGCTGTGTAGTGACACTAGTGATAACCTAGAAGTTGGTTGGTTGCATATTAATCATGCACAAGTGGAAGAAAGGTGGCAAGGAAGATGATGTAACAAGAAGGAAGAATTCATCATACTCTTGTTTAGTTGTCATGTGGTCATAATGTGACCACATAACATTTTATTTGGCCTGGTTGCTTATTAAACATTCTGTGATCTGTGTGAAATGGGGCTGGATTCTGTAACAAAGACATAGCTGTGTCATGATGGGCACCCTTATGTGGGTAGCTTCTGGAGGGCTGTTAAATAAAGAGTGGCCAGTGTGCATAGCTAATAGTTAAGGTACTAAAATTCACTTGTTTACAGAGGAATCTTCTGGCTTTCCAGAGTTGCTGTGCTTCCAAAAGCAAATAATTGGTATCATTTGCCATCAGCTTTAAACCCCTCTCTTTGGTGTAGTCAGTTCTCAGTGGCAGAATGTAAGCCAAAATTTTGCAAACCGTGAATGCCAGAGTTAGGGGATGCAGCTGTGTTTGGAAAAGCTGATCAAAGCAGTGGAATACGCTGCACTTTGCACATGGCCTGAGGGGAAGGGTGTGGTGTGCTTTGGAGTCAGAGGCTGGTGCATAGGAACCGCAATAAAAGTATGTCCTGTGACATTTGCAAAGCAGCAGCAAATAAAAATTTAGTACTATGTCACATGCCCTTTGAAAGGAAAAGATAACAATATAAATTGAATCAAAATAGATTTAAGAGTTATTTTATTAAAGGGTTATTGTGCTTAGCTATTTACTGGGGTGGTCAATTTTTGCCTCTGGGAGTTTTTATATTGTTTTAAGCAATGGAAGGAATATATAGTATTTGTGTTCACAAAGTATTGTTCCTGTATTGTGTCTGATATCAGGCAGGGGTGCTGACTTCTAGTTTGTGCATGGTATTAGAGCTCTCTGAGTTCGGTGTCATAGGAGATGGCTGCTTACTGGTACACAAAGTAGGTATGCCCACAGTTATAAAATACACTGTGGAAAGTAAAGTAAAGCAGCAGCTGCTGGAAGTGCTCCTACCTATGGCAGGTGGCAGTCAGACAGTACCTGTACTTAACTCCTGAGATGGATCAGAGGGAAGCTGCAGCTGCACCACTGGTACTGTATAAAATTAGTTAGCTGATTTAACAGTTATGTCTCGCTATGTTCAAGAAAGTCCATTATCAGAATCTTAGTCAAGTTTATTCTGCATCTGTGGATAAAGGAAAAACGTAAGTGTGGGGAAGGATCTGTAGGTTCCCCCTACAGTGATGCAGGACTTAAAAATATTAGTGGTTTTGCTTAGTGGAGTAGGTAGGCAGTAAATGGGTAGGTCTGTATGCATCTTAAAAAGAGAAGTAATTAATACAATGAGTATTGAGTGGTTGATTGTAAAATCTCATTTCTACAGTGTCATGGCACTTACACTCTTATCTGACTACTTTGTAACTGAAGAATTTCTGCGCAAAAAACCCGCAAACCCAAAAAACCCCAATCCACCCCATATCTTAGTTCTTGCTTGCTTAGCATTGTACTTTCCTTTTAAGATGGCATTGGTGTGAGAAATAACTGAAGTACAGTACTTGTATTACTGCTAAAACTCTGTGGAAGAGAAGAGAAAAATACGTAAGCTAGTTAGAGCAAGTTTCAGATAAAGGCTATGAAGGAAGAATCTTCTGTGGGGTGGTGTCGTTAGTTCAGCTGTGCAGTCTGTCCTACACATCTCTGTACTGTTGTGTTTGTGTGTGGCTGGAACATACCCACACTTCAGCATGAAAAAATGTTTTGTAGGTGCGGGATTGCATCCAGAAAACACTGACTGAGTGGAGCTCAAAGGTTGGCCAAGACCAAAATCAGGTATGCATCTTACCCATGTTACATGTGAAACCAAAGACATAGAGAGTCAGTTACACTTCTAAAACTTATAGTAACTATTAAATTGCTGTAAAAGTATCTACAGCTCCAGATACCTTGAAGGAATATTTCTTAACTCCCCTTCTTTCCTTAATGTTTAGTAAATTTGAAGTAAATTCCTAATGTGTAGTAAATTAAGAAATGCCAGTGTAAAGAGAGAATCCTGTTGATGGCAGATAAGACAGTTCTTGGCAAAGTAAAAGCAGTGGGCTGTAAGGTTTTAAATTAATTACGAGGGCAAGTAAAAGTAAATAAAACCCAAGTATTAGAAGTTTGCTAGTATGCTTGTTAAAACTCAATGGAGAATTCTCTGAACTATGGGGAACACAGATGGCTGAAGACCATCCAATTTGGAGGGCAGCTCTGAAGCATCTGTTGTCTCAGAAATATATCTGAAGATGTCAAAGTGGCAATTTTTCCCTTAAGAGCTAAAGACTTCCACATAAGTCTTAAAGCCACAGACATGAACATCTGACATGAAGATTTTGCTGTATTTGCCCACTTCTGTCACTTTTGCTTCTGAAATTCAACACAACAGTAATAGGTCCTCAATAAATTTATTATTTATTCTGTGAAATATTAGCGTGTTTCAGGAAAAAAAAAAAGGTACCCAAAAAACAATAACAAGAAACCTTTTAAAGAACTTTCCTGATTGTTTCTTTGGGCTTTGTTACCAGTTCTTGTATAATGGGGGCATCAGCTGCACGTTGTTACATTCCAGACTGAATTGTGTGAGGCATTATTGCTGAGTCACTGAGGAACTAATGACTGCACAAGAAGACAACACAAACACTTGTCTCTGTCCAGTGTAGCCACCTATTTAAAGTAGATTATTTAGGGTAAGCTAGGTTTTACTGTAAGAACACATTACCTTGCATAATTCCAAATTCTCATTAATTATATTGATATCCAGGAATTAAAAAAAAAAAAGTTGTGTTGTTTAAAATGCTGACTGTATGGAGTAACTCAAAGGCTCACTTGAGAATCTTTTGGTAACAGCAAAAATTAGCAAAGCCTTTTTTGCTTGGGGCAGTGTTGAATGTGCCTTGTAATACAAAGTCTGATGTAGGTAAAACTTAAGGAAGTCACCCTGTCCCAGCTGACATGAAATGTAAGCCTACTCCTAAATGAGGTCAGGGAGTGAAATAATTACTGTTTTAAATCAGTATTTTACAGCATTTTCATTGTAGGTTTTTCATAAGCTTCACTGAAATGACAAAATATTTTTATGCAGAGATGTTCCCATCCAACTCAAACCTCCTAATTCTGATTTTCAGCTGGTCATGGGGCTTTTTTCAAACAAGGTGCTTTGAATTGGCACAGCAGTCTGTTCATATCATACAATCAGAACTACTAGAACTACTAAATCTTATTTTAGTAATTTGTATTTTCTATATTAGGGTCATATAGGGCCTTTCATATATCTTCATTATTTTGACATCCCCACAGTGATCAAGAAGCCTTGGGTTACTTGCTTTCTGTCTTTGCATTTTTCTACTGTTTTTGTTTCTAACTGTAAGGCACTTGCTTTTTTCTTTTTCTTTTTTTTTCAAATTTCTTAAAAACATTCTTCAGGAGCTTACTGTCTCCTCTTGATGTTGCTACTAAGTTTCATGTACTTACTACAGGAAGCACTGGAGGTTCTGGAATGTTCTGTAGCTCAAGCTATAGAAAAAATAAATCCTGAAGAAAGGGATGAGTTGAAAGTATCAGGTAAGAACATAATCAAAAATCCAGTGGTATGGAAAGGTTTCATATGTAGTCATTAATAGATGGGGTTTTTTTGCTCTTTTTTATAAATGCAGCATCAAGTTACACTATTGCACACTGTTTTTCTTAAACATTGGCTACGAAAATATTGAATTAGTATTTCAGATTTTAAAGCAGTTCAGCATTATTCTAGTTTAACTTACACCACCTCAAGATGTTTTAAATGTATTTTGGGAGTCTTTGACATTTTTGAAGCAAAATATTACAGATAATACTGGAATTAAGAAATAGCATTGGAAGCACGTTTATTTGCATAATTTTTCCAGGTTGAATTTGATGAACTTGAAGGAGGCAGTCCAAACTAACACTAGTACATTTTGAGTCTCAGTAAGTTGTGAAGAAGTCTGTTTGTACTATTGCATTTGGGATTCTTGTAGAGGTTGTCACTGTTATTGCTTTGTGTCTTGATGTTTTACAGCTTATGACATCATCTAACTGGATGATTTCTTGTTCTGAGACTGCACAACGTCAAAATTAAAGAGAATGGTGTCTTTATTGGGCAGTCATCTTTCAAATAGTTGGATTTTTTCCCAATTTTTTAAGTAACTGGTGTATATTTTAAAAATCTTTTACCCAAAAAATCAATTAAAAATTAATAGTGCGTATAGCAAAAGTAAATGGCTGTATATTAGTAATACCTGGCTTGTTTAGTTATTGATTCCAATTTGTTTGAAAATAGCAAAGCTTTTCATCGTTGGATCAAATTCTTCATCGATCAGAGACGCAGTTGACCTGGGTAAGTGTGGAACTCAAAACTTAAGTTAGGATATCTTTTTTACTCTAGAACTTAGATGGGAAAAGTTCTAATGTTATTTCTAAGAGGTGTATTTAGCTGCTGTCACAAGTATATCCTGTTTTCCTATTAAGAGAGACTTGGTTAATCAAATCTGTTTGCACAGTAGTTCAGTCAGTTAACTTATTAAATCAGTCACTGTGACCTTGGATCCACAAACTCAAATCTGATTCCTTGCTACAAGCAGGAGCAAGTTTCTATTCTTTCACACAAAACTTGTTAAAAAGTAAATCGCATGTCATGTTTTAATAGCAGTGATACAGCCATTCTTGCCAGTTCTTGTTAGTTTTATTTAACATCATGAACTTCGCTACTGACTGCACAGTCTTTCAGAGATTATTTTGGAGATAAAATAATGCTACAAGTAGCTGGTGAAATAGTTAGGTGTTACTGAAAATGCCATACAATGTCTTTGCATAAAGTTGTGTTGGCCTTATGTAGCAGTAATTGTGAGCAGCAATGAACTTCACTATTTAGGAAGATTGTTGGGTTTTAAGGTTTAAGGGGTGACCAAAGAAGAAAGGGCCAAATACCATTATTCTCCATTGATATCCCAGTTAATAGCTTACTTATTGTAATTTTTATCACCATTTGTCAAACATACAATAATGGACTCCTCTGCTTTAAGAAGATAATTACTTTAGCTGAGTAGTTCTACTCCATTTGCTGTGCTTAAGAGTCCTCATGACTTGCATTTTTCCTAAGGCTCAGTGAGACTCCAAGACTTGCACTTTTCTCTGGCAAATTAAATCTCCGTATTTGGTGTGCTTTTAGTTTAACTCCTCACACATATCACATAGTTTTCCTAACCTATGTCCTGTACTTGAGTAATAGTTCAGAGTGAAAGCTACAAATTTTAAAAGAAATTGAGAGTCAAAAAATAGAGAATTGTTTGTCATTAGTGTCTTTAGAGGAAAATACAGTTTTAACATTAAAAAGGAAGAAAAAGCTTCATGCTTTTGTTCATTTTCTGTTGGTTTTGTTGTTTGCTTTCTCAAGACCTACAACTCAATCTTAGTCTTCAGCTGTATTTTTGAATCTTTGCTAAAAAGGTTGTATTATTATTCTTGACCACAGATGCACTCAGAGTTTCAGATGGTGAATGGATAACTAGCAGAGTGAAGCAGGAGGTGTGGTTTTTGCTAAATTTGAAGAGTCATGCTGTTTATGTTTGTATCTGACATGATTTTGCAGTGTCTGTTGTTTTTCCTCAGCATGTTCTGCCCTCGGAGTTGCTCAGTTAGACTCAGTCATTATTGCCCCACCTCCTGTCGAAGATGGAACTAGCCTCTCCTTGGAATATTTGCAACCTTATTGGAAAGAACTTGAAAGCCTAGTTCAAAACAAAAAGATTGTTGCTATAGGTACCTCTGACCTAGATAAAACACTGTTAGAGCAGCTGTATCTTTGGGCACAGGTGAGAACCAACTTCTTCTCATAACATTTCTTAGGACAGAGTAACTGCTTGCTTTGTTGACTGACAAATTGTCACAAACTTGTGTTATAAATGGTTTTATATATAAAATACTAATTAGCCCTCTTACTTTCAACATTTTGTGGATGGTCATAATGTTTAAGGCAGGGGAGGCTCAAATATGACTGTTGTTTGTTCAGTGATTTTATGTACTGACCAGAAACAGCTGGAAATCACAGGTCTGTTCAGAAGCAGGTTCTTTGAAGTACTGATAGTTTGAGGATTGAAGTATTGAAGGTTTTGGATTCTTGTATACTTAGGAAGGAGTACAAACAGTACTCTTTAAAACCTTCAGATTTATTCCAGGGACTCTGAAAATGTAGCTGTTTTCACAAACAATACTCTAAAACCTTCAGATTTATTCCAGGGACTCTGAAAATGTAGCTGTTTTCACAAACAATACTCTAAAACCTTCAGATTTATTCCAGGGACTCTGAAAATGTAGCCATTTTCACTTTAAGCTGTGTTACAAAGGAAAGGATTTCCCCTTGGAAAAATTTTGCCTTAGTGTGAAGCATAAATGTAAAGAAGAAGAAGACAGGCTCTGAATTAAATGGCACAAGACTTTGCTGTCCAGAGTGACTAATTCATAGCACCATAAAATAGGTTGAAAGGTCATTTAGTCCCAAGGCTCCTGTCATGGGCAGGGACACTTTTCACTAGACCACCTTGCTGAGAGCTCCATCCAGCCTGGCCTTGAACGCTTCCAGGGGTGGGGCAGCCATCCAGTGCTTTTCTGTGCCTCAGCACCTTCACATGGAAGAATTTCTTCCTGATGCCTAAGCTAAACTGCCTGGTTTTCTTATCACCATATGCATTTGCAAAAAATCCCTCTCCAGCTCTTCTGTAGCCCCTTTCAGGTACTGAAATGGACTCTTAGGTCTCTCTGGAGCCTTCCTTTCTCCAGGCTGCACAATCCCAACTCTCTCAGCCTGTTCCCATAGGAGAGGTGCTCCAGTCATTTGATTATCTATGTAACCCTCAATGTTTATGTATGCTGAGAGAGGGCAATTGCATGATTTAATCACCACCTGCTTGGTGATCATGAATGCAGTTTGTGAGGAGAAAATCAGTGGAAGAGCATCCCTTTTAACTTGATCCAAATCAAGCAGTTGCCTGAAGGCATGGAAGATTGCAAATTAATATATCCCTAACAAAAATGGTTTTGGATTTTTTAGTTTGAAGTCTTTTTCAAACTGACATCCCTATAATGCTTTTACTAGAAAGGGGGAAATAAAGCTGCTACTGTTTTGGGAGCACAGCAGACAGAAAGCTAGAGTGCAGTGGGTTAGCACTCACCTTGCTATGGCAGCACCTGAAGTGAGCTTTGGGCTATGTGCTGCAGGGAATTGCAGGTGTGCAGCTGCCTACACTAATTAATCATGCAGAATTAATTAGCCTAGCTCAGACTTCAAAACAATGGTCAAAGACAAATTGTTCAAAGCAAAATTTCTGTTGTAATAGAAGGCATGAGGGAAACAGCTAATATAAGTACATAAGTATTTTTTTCCTTATAAAAATATTTTGTTACTCTCAGGTGAAACCAAGTAGTAATCAGGTGAACCTAGCTTCCTGTTGTGTGATGCCACCTGATCTCACAGCATTTGCAAAAGAATGTGACATACAGCTGCTAACTCACAATGACCCCAAAGGTAAGACTTTGCTGATTAAGTTAACAAAAAACTTGTAAATGCATTTATTCAATAGAAAATCAGGAATAGTATTTTCCTGAACTTCAAAGTGTGTTGTATTTGAGGCCTGCCAAGGATTCTAGAAGTCTCTCCTTTATAAAATCCTTCTGTTAAGTTACTGCTGTTGCTTCCTCCCCTCCCCCCACCACTTCTTGAAACAGTCTTGCAGCCTTGGATAATTTCTTGAAATACTTCTAATCAGAGAAAATAAAGTAAATAGAACAAAAACCTCCTGAGAAATTTGTAATATGTTTATTTCTACAAAATATGGAATTAAATGTATTGCTGAAGGCCAGTAAATGATAAATGAAAATGTATTTGCCTGGAACTTGTGAACAAAATTACATAGAAATGTTAATGGCCAGTTGATTTTTGAGTTGTTTGGTAATATTAGATGTGTAAAGTTACTATGCTTTAAGTAGGATTCTTTCAAAGTCTTGACTTCAAAGGACTTAAAAATTCTTCACTTTTTTAATGCAATGATTCATTTGCTAAATGAATTAGAAATTGGAGGCTTTCCTTTGAGCTGTAGAACTGAGTTACCAGCTTTCTACAATATTCTGGGATATAACATTAGTTTCTCTCAAACATCAGTCTTTCTTCACTTAACACCTTAAAGTGTTGGACACCTTAATACCTTGTTGGAATAATAAAAAGTCTTAAACAATATTTAGTTAATTCCTTCCCTGTGTTCTTGATTACAACTAATTATTCATGATGATACTTTTCCTTCCTTTTCCTTTCTTTCCACTTGATCCCAAAGAAAAAAAGTATGTGAAGCATTTATTTTGAAGTATATACTTCATAGTACCACTGTTAAAAGTAATGAATTTCATCAGTAGCAGGATTTACCTCTTCTCTGGCAGCATACAAGATGAATTTCCATTCAATCTGACATTTCCCATGTCCTCTGAAGTGCAGATGCAACTTGCATTTTAATAAATAGTATCCACTGAGAGTCATGAAATGAAGGAGAAGATGATTTGATAGAAAACAGCACAAGTTATGATTCCTTTGTGTTGTTTGTTCAGCTTAACTTTTCTGCAATAGTCAGCTGAAGAGTATCGAGACTGTTTTTGGTGAGCACTCCTCACCAAAGACAGTGTTCTCTTGATGAACATTCCAGAGGAAACTAGGAGGATTTGTGCTTGCCTTATTTTGTTGCTTGGTGGAATTTAAGCCCCTTTTTCCTAAAGCTTTCTGGGCTTATGGTTATTATGAGCCCAATTATGGGAGATACTATAAATATTGACTTTGCAGTGACTGCAGAGGCAATTCTAAATGCTTATTACTTTGCTGATTTCAGCCCTATAGTTGCTTTACTCACCTCTGGTTTGTCTAGCTAGCTTCTCAATTTAAATTTTCTTTTTCTCCTCCTAATGACTCTGCTGATTTCCAGAGTCTCAGTTAGTTTTGTGGGAAACACTCAATGTTGCAAAAAAGTGTCCTGGAGATTTATTTTGTAATATGCAGGTAGGTGCTTTTAACCTAAATGCATTCTGGAAGAGTGGATCTGAGGGGTATATGGTGCCACTTAATGTCTTGACTATAGGAAAAGGCTTCTATTACTAAGTGTTGCTTTTTTGCAGCTGTTTACATTATATTTATTTTAAGCACAAATATCCCTTCTTAACTTCAGAATTACTTTGTGAAGCAAGTTTCCAAGAAGTTCTCCAGGAAAGCATCCAGAACATGAAAGCAGACAAGTGGATTCCTTTATGGCTTCTGCGATATTCAGTCATTGTTAAAAGCAGAGGAATTATCAAGTCCAAAGGCTATATCATACAAGCTAAAAGAAATGCATCTTAAAACACTGTCTTTTTTTTCTTTTTTTTTTTAAAGGCTGTTTAAATTTCTTTGGGATGGGGGAACATTGCATTTTTCATAGATTTTTACAGCATTTATAACGAACTACCAGAAGTTGTAATTATTTCAGTTTGATGTCAGTAGGACTGTCTGTAGTGTTCTAGTACTGTTTTTCTTTCTTAACTATTGATGGGGTCATTCAAAATATGGAATATTTTGGGACTTTTTTTATTGAAGTTATCTACAGAGTAACAGTTTAAAATAATATTATTTTTATGACCAGTTCACTGTAAAAATTATCATTATATTTTAGCTGCCATTAGGTAGCATGGAGAAACATATATTTTTGTTTTTTTAAAAAACAAATTTCTCTTAAATCATACTTACCTGGTGAATACGCATTTCAAGCATTCAAGGACTAGCTTTTATAGAAAATTGTCATTTTTTTAATGATATGATACCCCCAAAAAATTAAGCTGGTATCTCATTACTTGATATGTATATATAGGCAAGTCAGCTGTTTAATTTGTGGGTGTGGGAAAATTGGTTTATTTTTAATAGAGTGGAAAAGACTCCTATAATTTAGAAGAAAATTCATCTTCCAAATTACTTTCTGATTGTTACTTGAATTCTTTCTTGCTTCTTTGTGCCTCGATATGCTTCATTTAGTGTTTACACAAGTGTGATGGCATTTTTACTGTTTGAAATAGAAAATGTATTAATAGTGAATGTTTAAAACAAGATTTTAAAACAAGCGATTAAGAAATCTGTTAATCAAAAACTGAATTGTGCCTGTCTCCTTCTCAACTGTGGCTTGATTTTTTTTTTTTTTTTTTTTTTTGATACTTGTGAACTACACAAGCAATTAGCCAAGTAGAAGACAGTAAATGCTGTTGGCTGTTCACTAAAATTACTTTTGCAGTTGCCTGGGAAACCTGTTGCTTGAGTGCCACTCAGGAAAGATGAAGCAGGGCTTAGCCTGAAGTTAGGTGTCTTTCTGATTGGCAGCAGCTTAGCACATTGGCTTTTTAGTCCAGAAAGATTGCTGCAGCTAAGGCAAAGCTTTTGGTTTAATGCAGTCCTTCCTGTCAAAAAGGCCTTTTCCTTTCCTTGGCCTTTAAATAAGAGTAGATACCTAAAGTTCAAGTTGTAGTTTAGCAGGAACTTTGATACCAAGTGTCTAAAATAGTAAATTACATTTCAATTTCAGACAGCAGCATAGCCTCATGCTGGTAGTAGTAATTAACTTTGTTGTACATATTTTGAGATTTGGACTCTAAGGGAATGAATTTTCACCAACATATCTTTCACATTCTTCATATTGGCAGCAAGTGGGATTTGAATGCCAGTAGGCAGTATCTGGAGTGTCAGCTTCCTATAATCCATTCCACTATGTTTAATGATTAAGGTTTTTCAAGGTACCTTAGTCCTCAAATACTGTATTTGTAGTGGCAAATAGCAGGAAACTTACTTGGCGTCTTCGATTCTTTTGACAAACAAGAAAAACAGGGAATTGAAACTAGTAATGGATCAATAAAAGTTTGGATTTTTTCTCTTAATAAAAATGTAGTGGTTTCTTTTTAATGTTGGGCCAATGTGCATCAGAGTTAAAAATTACATTAGTTTAATTTTAAACTTCCCTACTACTTCTGTATTGTGTGCTTATGATTTAACCACCACCTGTAAGCGCTGTCTGTATGTGGCTGATTCTGTGTCTTATCAGACTTGTGTGCTCAGTTTTTTATATTGAAATGCTACAAAACAGGAACTGTGCTAAACCAATGTAAAGGCTGCTCTAATGGGATGATTTATTTCCTTTCTGTAAACTGCAAATAGTTTGCTTACTGTAGAAAAATACCCTTTAAGACGTGGTATTTCTAGAGTCATTAATAGCATAACACTCTATCAAATTACCACATTATCTCATTCGTTTGGTTTGTAGCAAGACGGGTGAAAGGGGATTTCCTTCCATGAGAAACCTGAAAGTTTAGCTAAAATTTGAAACTCCCGTAGGCATTTTAGTGCAGCATTTTACACTTTTCCAAGCGCCTGCACCCCAGGACTCCACCCCGTCTCGCCCGCGTCACGGGGCCGGGCTGGCGCGCCCGGGACGTTCTCCCCGCCGGGAGGGGAGGGCGGGCGGCAGGAAGGAAGGGAGGAGGCCGGGCAGGAAGGGGCGGGCGGAGCGGCAGCAGCATGGTGAGCACCAGGCGGGCGGCGGCGCGGCGCCGGGAGCAGGGGCCGCGGGCCGGCGGCGGCGGCAGCCCCGGCGGTGCCGATGCCGATGGCGGTGCCGGTGCCGGTGCGGAGGTGAGCGGGCGGCGCGGGGCGCGGCGGGGCCGGGCCTGCGGACGGGAGCGGCCGCCGGAGCTCTTCGGGCCGCTTGGCGCTGGGAGGTAAAGGTGGCGTGCTTTACTCGGCATGACAAATGTTTTAGCATTTCTCTGTCACTTAAAATGATACTTGGCAGATCATACCTTTTTGGTCTACGAACAAACTGGCCTCTCAGCAATCGCAAAGCTTTGCGATTGCTGAGAGGCCAGTTTGTTCGTAGACCAAAAATTGGTTTTGGACACCATTTTGGGACACATTTTGATAGTATTTAGTGGCTTATAGTTGGGGAAGGCTTTCAATATTTCTGAACGTTTTTTCTGGATTTGCTTCCCCTGGCAACTTGATAGAACTCTTTAGAATTAGGAGATACTTGATTATGTTTCTTAAAGGATGCATGTGTTTTTTATTCTGCCCTGACCAAGATACAGTAGAGAGATAAGCAAGGGATGGTTTCATAAGGTTTCTTCTGCATAGATAGGGCTACACAGAGACATGTGTTGTCAGTTTAAGTAGGTTGTTTAAAAATATTTTTAGTGATTTTTATAGCATTGTTTTTGTATAGTTATCTGTCAATACAATACATTTTTTTACTCCTTTTCTAGGTGGGATCTGCTGAAATTAGTACTCCTGTGACTAGGAAGATGACTAGAAGAACTAAGTCAGTTCGTAAGCCAGAGGTGATTCAGGAATGTCAGTTTGAAGAGGTGGAACATGCAGAAATCAAATCAGATGCCACTGATATCTCAGAGATGCAGATCACTAGGAGTGAGAACACAACTCTTCCATCAGCACAGTCAGTTGCTGAACCACACATTGATGGTGATGTGTCAGAAGCAGAATCAAACTGCTCTTCTGTGTCTGGTTTCCAGACACCTTTGCTTGTAAGAATAACACGGAGGCGACAAATTGTAATTCCTTATCAACCAGATTCTGCTGACAAAAAAAGACATGGCAGTGCAGCTTTTGTAAATAAGTTAAGTAGGATTCTGGATGAAGATGATGTTTCTGAAGCTGAGTCTTGTTCCTCTGCTGTTTCTGGTGTCCAGATGCTTAATGTTCCCACAAGTACAAGGAGCAGACAAAGTAAAAAGAAGTTGCAGCCACACAGAGTTCATGAAGCCCAGAGTGAAGATACTTCTGATGCAGAATCATGTTGCCTAAATTCTGCTGTCGAACCATATGTCACTCCAAAACGAATTACTAGGAGCATGCAAATGAAATCACAAGCAGAAAATACTAAGCAGACTGAGGAAAAAAATAGATTTGTTTCAGAAGATGAGAATTTAATTGAAGACACTATTAAATCTGATCCTATCATAATTTCTGATTCTAGACCTACTGCAGAACTTGGCAGTGACACAGAAAATGCTTCCACCCTCATTGATGGTAATAAAGAACTCACTTCACCTAAAAGCAAATGTGCTAATGCAGCCTCGAGTGAGGACACAGAAGAGGAGATTTTAAATGATGTGGCATCCAGTCTTACAAAAACAAAATGTAGTGACACTAAATCATCTGTGAAAGAAACAGAAAAAAATACACAGTCCATTGAGGTAGACCATTCAGAAGCAATATGTGGCCAAATACAAGAAGATGTCAGTAAAATAGGTGCAAGGAAGGGGAAATTAGATGTGTCTGTTTCTTTGACTGACTGCATGAGTCCCAAACAATTTCTAGAACCCCAAGGACAAGGAACGCCAAATGAAAGTAAAAAAAATACAGAATGTGAAAGAGCAGATGCTGAGGCAGATGCACAGCAGTCTTTCTCGTGTGATGATAAATTAAGGAAGAGTAAGCAAGCTAGTGCAGTGAGCAGCCCATCAAAGGACATGGCTGTTGCACAGACAACTGAAAGCATTGGTAAAAGCAGGATGCACAAAATTGATGCAGACAGTGCTGACAACCAAACAAATGAGTATGATGTATCCCACAGCAGTGAAAAACCAAGCAGTGATAACAGCTCTCTTGCATTGTTTCTGAGCAACAGTGAAAATGATGACTCTGAAAATAGTGATGTGGCAGACATAGATGCAGTTGATGACAATCTGTGTTATAAAAAGTCAGATGAGACAACTCCTTCCCTCAAAAAATCTTTAAAAAGCGATTCACTGCATGTTGAAGGTCTTTTTGTAATTGATACTGAGCCTGGCATGAGTTCTAGCCAAAAGTATTATCTGGATGATGTAGACCAAGACAGAGATGCTAAAAGTAAGCATGAGGGAGATCAAAAAGATAAAGAATCAGACTTGGAAGAGGATGAAGAGGAATTGATAGATGAAGATGAAAAAGATGATGATGATGATCTGTTGAAAAACAAGGTTGATGTGTAAGTATCTTGCTAGGAATAGCTAAAGAATCTGCATTTCATTTAAGAATATGCACATTAAGTGCAGAATAAATCAGGGACTAGTCTTATCACGTATGTCGTGTTGCTGCAGAAAATGGTGTTGCACATACTATATAATATGAATATGGTCCATAAATTTAGGTTTTGGTATTTTTTTCCATTCTGAATATAGTAGGAACAGAACTCTGAATTTTTTTTGGCATCTGGAGGCCTTGTATGTGTTCATCTTAAAAAACAATGTGAAACAAATCAGGCTGACTGAATTGGTTATTCAGGTCACAGTTTTGTTAATTTTTTTTTTTTTCCAGTTGGAATGTAGATAACAAAAGGTCCAGTAAATTCCTTACAAGTTGCCTGATTAGATATTGCTTTTTAAACAGTTGCATATAATTTTATATGTTGGTTGTTGCTGTGCTGTGCATGTTGACTCTTCAGGTGAAAACTAGCATGGAATCAGAATAATTTAGGTGGAATGATACTTCTTGAATTCTTGTAGTCCAGTTGCTGCTAGAATCCCTTCTTATGTTTAAAGCGTAATGCTCATTTAGGTTGGATAAACAAGCCTTAATCTAGTGAAAACCTTCAGGTAGACAAGAAGTCTTAGCTAAAAAAGCTTAGCCAAGCTAATGTGAAGGCATTGTACAAGATCAGTCACAGTTTGATAGAAAGTTGTTAAAGGGCTTGTATTAATACATTAAATACCTGTTGCACCTCTTTAGATATTACCATCTTCTCTGCATTGTAGTTTAGAACTTTTAAACATTCTTGTCATCGAAAACAGCCATTGTACATTGTTTGTGGATACATTCCTTTGGCTGTGTGAATGAAGCAGTGAAACAAATGTGAACATACTAAGCTTGAAATTTCATAGAACCATCAGGGCTCTGAGCCATTGACCATGAGCCTCTGGATGCAACCATCCAACCACTTTCTTATCCAAGTTTAATGACTTTGTTCTTAGTATGGTTATACAGACAAGGACTTAAACATTCCTACAATGAGTTCTGGTTTATTCATACTTCTTATTAAGAGTTACGGTATTTTTACTACCAATATGTTTGGTGTTCTTCTCTTTAGCTATCAAGCTTGTCACTGTATAGAAGGATGCTAGTCATGAGTTCTGGCAAGGTTAAGCAAATTAAGAATTCAGTTAAACAGAAGATAAGATCTAAGATGAGAGTCCAGCATTAGAGTTAATATGAAAAATTCCACAGGTATTTTTTAATAGTAAGTCTTATTTCATATTATGACATGAATCCCCTCGCATCTGTCATTTCAAAATTACATAATCTAGATAGCAAGATTTAAAATCATTGCAAAACTGAATCTTATTGGGAAGAATAAGAAAAGTATTTTTTCTGTTCATCTTTCTCAGAGGACTGTAGAAGGCTTAGCTCTATGCATGTTACAAATAATTAATTATTTCTTCTTTAGTTTACGTCTTTCCAGTAGCATAGACCCTGGGTTGAATATCAAGAAGCTTGGAGGTTTATATATCAGTTTTGATGCAAAAAATCAGAAGCCTGGATCGAGTGTAATTGAACCACTAAAGGTGAAGAAGAAGGACCAGGTAACATGTTTACAATTATTCACTTACCTATGACTATAGTAACAAGATGTTAATCTAAGAAGGTTGGTTTGTCTGATTTTAAAGAAGTATCCTTTTTATGGTTCATTGAGAACTTACATTGTTTTGACCGAAGTGTGGTTTTACATTTGGTTGTAATGGTGAAAGTTTAAATATACCTGACTTCAGAAATGGAAAGACAGTGCAAATTCTACCATTAACTTTTATAATAAACTAAAGTTGATTATACGTGGAGTTTTGTTTAATGATACAAAAGCTTAAGGTCTGCTGACAAGATATTTCGTCCATAGCCAGAATGAATTTCAGTAAATAGAAGTCTATACCCTAGTATGGATTTAGCAGGCTTTTTTCAAAAGCACCCTTGGAAGTAAAGGGAATGTGTTACTTTTGTTGAGACTTTTCTTTGGCTAATCCATGATAGTCCTCTTTACTCCAGATGATTTGCTGTCTCATTACCTCCAGGGCAAGTCAGCTGCTTTCTGTTCTTGTCCAGTGTTCTATTTTGAAGACTGTTACTGCTCGTGTATTGCATTACAACGCTTGCTTAGATTCTGTGTAATTCCTTCAGAAGATTCTGTAAATACAGTTAAGCTGTAAATTTGCGTCAGTGAGGTGACTCTCTAATGTTCAAAAAAATTCTTACAGCTCTTGCAGAAGAGTGTAATAACTCCAGACTTTGAAAGAAAGGAATGTGTCCCACCCTACAGGGAATCACTTCACCAGCTAAAGAAACAGCGCAGGGTAAGTGAAGAGTGGTAGTGCCTCAAATAATGAAACAAGCTGTGGTAGAAAGCTGCATGCTGGGACTCTGTGCATATCCAGGCCTCACTGGAAATGGAGTGATGCACTGCAGTTTAGTGTCTTCTTTGAGCTGTCCTGTGGAAAGTCATTCTTTCAGTCACAAGCATAGTGAAGTGAATGCTTACATGCTCAGTACAAATCTGTCATTGATGCAGTGCTGATAGCCTCCTTTATAATAGTCATAAAATACATGTTTTAGGGGTACATATTTACATTCTAAATGCTTTGTCTTTTGTAGGAAGGAGTTCCCTTTTCTGTTCCATCCTAATTACTGAATGCAAACTGATTGTTCTTGGTATTGCATCCTAGGCAGAGCGAGAGAAAACAACAGGTGATGGTTGGTTTGGTATGAAAGCCCCAGAAATCACAAGTGAACTGAAAAATGATCTTAAAGTTTTGAAGATGAGAGCTTCATTGGACCCTAAGCATTTCTATAAGAAGAATGATAGAGATGGTCTCCCCAAGTACTTCCAGGTAAGGAAGCAGCAGAAAGTGGCATTGTACTGCTGAAGTTATGAGCAGCTGTTCAAGGACACCTAATAGTTAGCTTCTATGTTGATTTAATTTCGTATCTTAATTAATAAAATGTTTTGATTACTTAACTAGAGTTTGCAACTATTTAACTTTGTGTTCCATATGTATATATGCTGTTGATGTTCTTAGCTTTGGCTTATCTCATAGAAGTGAACAAATACCTTACGGAATCCAGATTTTGAACTGTCAGAAGACTAGATTTTCACTGCTTTTTTGGAGTACTGGCCTTTCTAAACAAGTGTGTAGAAAGTAATTGGCTTTTATTTTCTTACTAGCTAATACAGTTTAAATGGAGACAGCTACCTTTGTGATAGGCTGAAATTTTTGCTGCTTGTAGCTCTCAGCTTTGAAACTGTTTGTACCAACAAAGAAATTACTGTGGAAGCTGTAGAAACAGGCCTCCAGAAACTTTGAATAGTTAGCATGCTTGAGGAAATGTTTTCATTTCGCAAAACATTACTTCACTCTGAAGTGTCAAGGGTGTTGTAGGTTGTGAAATTAGAGAAACTTAAATTGAAGCGTTCCACAGAATTAGATCCATGCAGGTTTATTTTCACTGCCTGAAACATGTACTGTGTGTATCTTCACTGCTAACCTGAGCTATGAGAGCTGACTGACATGCTGGTTGGAAAAAATGTGATGTGTTTCAGGATAAGCCCTTGTAGTCATCTAGCAAAACCACCGGGATGAGAGACAGGAAAAGGTTTAAGGTGGTTATAAAGCTTTCTTATCCCTTATGTTTAAAAAGTTTAAAAGTTAAGAACTTTAATTAATTGTTGGTACAGCAGTCCAGCATTGAAAACTGTACAGTCTTAAAGCTCCGGCCTTCCTCTCTGCACTACACAAGGAGACCAAAAGGAACTCTGCATACAAAACATGACTTATTTTGGTTTTTTGCACTTTTATTAAGGAACTGTCATTCTCATCTGCTCATCTGCTCTGTAGGTGTCTTCACACTTGTTGCTGGGGATTTAAAAAAAAAAATGAACATCTTGCTTCATGTACAGTAAGCATGTTTTAATTTTTGTTTCCTAGGTTGGAACTGTAGTTGATTCTCCCATAGACTTTTACCACAGTCGAATCCCTAAGAAACAGAGGAAGAGAACAATTGTGGAGGAGCTGCTTGCAGATTCAGAGTTCAGAAGGTATTTAAAAGTAGTTCTGTAATTCTAATATCCCATGTAAAAGAGGAGTATTTTTAACTCTAGCCTTTTTTTTGTTTTATTCATATTGTAGGGTGGTTTTGTTATACTTCAAAGAAAAATTTTTAGTCTTTTAGCATTTCCATAATACTGCCATTTAGAAGGGGGATAATTAGACTGAGACAATGTATATTTCATCTTCATTAAAGGGTTTTATCCAACTTCAGTCATCAATATTAGCAACCACTCTTAAAGACTGTTTATTTTTTCTTGGCTTAATTCACAGAAAAGAGCAGCCTGTAATTCTGTGAATATTGATATTTCATTTTATAAATATGTCAGTCTATCACCTGTCATGGGAATCAAAATTTTGCTAGAAGACTTACTTGAAGATTATGATTTGATTAAAGTCTGCATAGCCTACAGTTTTTTGGAGTAGATCATTTAGTTGATCCATTTTGGTATTGGTTATTACATGATATTAATATTGATTTTTCACATAATGACTTGTTTTCTTTGAAGTGGTACATTATTTGGGATTATAGTTAATCTTGTCTAGTAAATTTAACTATAATGTTGGGAAGTTACTGTATCTTATTTCTTAAGTGGTTTTATGGTTTGACCTGATTTCTTAGGTATTTATTATAAAGTAGTTTTAATAATTAATGTATTTGAAATTTCATTAATTAATGTTTTGGCTAATTAAGGGCTTTAATCATATCCCTTCAGTATTAGTGCAGATATTTGTCAAATTTTGGTGTTGCATTTTAAGCCTCAGCACTACTCAGTGTGCAGTGTCTGTGGTACTCATCAGTGCAGGTACATAAAAGTCTGTTAGAGGAGTTAGCAACTCACATCAGCAATTACCCTGCTCGTTGTTGAGTATTCACCTCATCTCAGTTTTCTGTCTGGAGTAGAGTAAGGTTTATTATCTTGAGTGGGGTGTGAAGGCACTATAAAAGTGGGTGCAATTTCTTCATGGTATTGTGGAAATGGTTGAGTCTTCCCCTTATGAGCAGTAGCAGTGTTTCAGCAAACTGTTCAAAATGTGACTGCATGTGCAATGAAGACCACCCCCAACCAAAATTAATTACAAAATTCAATAGAATTTACTCCCAATGCAAAGTTACCTGCATTTATCATTGATCCAACTGCTGATTTCCCTTGATTTATACACTTATGCATAAGTAAAAGAAACTGATTCAGAAAACATGAGAAAATTCAGTTTGGCAAATAGCGTGCATAGAGTACTGTCCATGTTATCTTTTCCTTGAATTTTGGTGTGCCATGCTTAAAAGTAAATTATCTATTTTGTTCAGATATAATAAAAAGAAGTATCAGGAGATCATGAGTGAAAAAGCAGCTTTTGCAGCAGGGAAGAGGAATCGGAAGAAGAAGAAATTCCGCAATTAAGAATTGAAGAAAAATACCAAGCTGGAACAACTTATTTGTTATAAAACTTCCTTACAGAATGCTTTGGTTGTGGTGTTTTGTTTGGTTTCTTTTAAGATTGCAGGTGATGTGCAAATTGAGGTTTAGGGCAATTCTGGCCATGGGAATAAAGCTAGGAAACTTTAGGTATCTCACTTCAAATTAATTTAGATTTTAAAATTGATATTTATTTTAATTAATATTTATGTAAAGAGATAATTATATGAATGCATATTATTGAATCTGAGTACAAAATTCAGCTTCAGAGATTGTGGTCTTCTCAGGCTTCAGACTTTACATTCATTAATTAGTAAATTCAGTTTAAAGTATATATGTAATTCATCTTGGCACATATTGTGTGTTAGAATATATTTTTTCATTACTTGTCAGAGGTGCTGTTGGCCAAAATTGTAATGGAAAGTATTGAAAAATGGTTTGGTTGTGAAGGGTTTATTTAAACACTGACCATAACGGTATAGAGAATGCCTTGGAGTTCTGTGCCTACACATATACTTTTATATTTATGTGTGTATGCATTATTTTATATATATAATAATATATATATAATATATAGAAAAGACAAAATACATCTTAATAAATAAGTAATACTTATATGTCAAATTTTAACAATCATTTTACTTTTATTAATTTTCACCATTTAATTATTGTTTAATGATATTTTTGGAAATAACATTGGCATCCATTATGTAGGATGTGTTGTTGTGCAGATTGTGTCTGTTAGGTGACCGGGAATAGTTCAAGGTGAACGAATAGAGTGAGTCTGGAAGGCCTCTGCTGCCATTGCAGAGCCAGAGATGTCATTGGCTCAGTGCCCCTTCAGTCACAGTTTATGACCTTTTGTGATTGTTACAACTGCTGCAGTGTTTGGTTGGTTTTTAATTACCTGGTCATTGTTGCTGTTAGAAATTAGTGTAATTTGGTTACTGCTCCAAGGTAGCAGAAAAGATGGATAATAGAAGAAATTAAAGTGACACTGCATTATCTCAGATGGATTGGGTGAATAGGATGTAGAAGTTACTATCAGAGGACCAGTGGTTGATTGTTTCCTTACCACAAGAACACTGAAGCTTAAAGGTTGCAGATCTTAAACAAGAAGTGCTTAACTGTGTTCTTGACTAATGTTTAACTGAGAAGTATTTTTTTTAAGGATTAGTTATTTACGCTGAAATGAGCATTGTGGTATGTATTAACCACCAATTGATGCTTGAAAGAAATTTTCCTCAGATCCTTTGGGGTGTTTTTTACCATTCCAATGTTGTCCATAATGTTTTACTACTAGAAACAGACAGGAATGTAGAGTCCTTAAAAAGTCTTCACAGCCTGGAGATGAATGGTGTCAAAGTAAAGTGAATTCTTTGGGAAATGCTAAACAAGTACAAGTAGATCCACCTGTCCCCAGGTCTCAGTTAATATGCATAGGCTATTTTAATGCAATTATATTTATGCCAATATCTCAATTCCCAGTAAATTATAAAAAAGCCAATAAAAACAACTCTGGTGTTTTGTTCTCCAGCTGAGATGTGGAAGCACAAAAAAATTAATACTGAACACTGAGAAGAAAACAAGGCACCACAGTAGTTGTCATTCTGTTGTATCCTGGGGTGTTGGAAAGGCAGCATGTGAGTTTGAAAGACATTAAAAGAGAAGGCTGTGGTGTTACACAGCAAGCAACAACTCCATGCATGTTGCTCAGGCTGAGCAATAGCTGGCTGCAGAAGTTACTTCATGTGCAGAAAGGGATTTGGCTTGGCTCTGTATCCTTTCCCTTTGATTTTTCTGATCCCTTCTGTTTGTCCCAGCATGCCCAGCAAGTGCCCATGTTGCAGGGGTGAGATGTGTGGAGCGTTCCCCGCGCTGCAGGGTGGCACTTGCAGTCGTGTTGGCCAGCTTTGCCTGAGCTCCTGCCTCAGTTCAGCCTGTGTTAGATGCGGCACTGCACCTTAACACCAGTTTACATTAAAGCACACGGACCGGCTTTGAAATTGACATGAAGGTGAAGGTGCTGGGGAGATTAAAACCCATATGCACCATGTGGTTGCCTGTAGTTATTAGATTACTCTGGAAACAAGTAAAAACTGTCATGAAGTTTTGCCTATCAGTTATAAGTAGTATTTTCTTTTAATGGCAGAAATATTTGTGCTAATTTGTATTTCTGGCTTTACTGACTGTGATGGTTAATGTTGCCTGATGGTGTGGTTCATTTTCAGATTTTCCTTCATTGCTTTTAAATAAGCAGAATTACAGTCACACCTGCAGGATTAAAAATAATTTATCAAGAAAACCTCACAAATTTAATAATTCAGGAATAATGAGGCCAATTAATTTATTCAATTCTGAGCAAAATCAAGGTGGTTTGTTTATTGCTGCTACTGTTTTGTTTTACCACCTAATTTGATTGCTGTAGTTAAAATGGCTCTTCACCTTCTGTCTGTCGGTAAATCAGAAAATACGGTGTTAATTCCGATTTGTGCAGTTTCTGGGTTTTCGTTATTTGAAAGTAACCCTAGAAATGTATCACGGTGACCGATCGTAACTGAAGTGTCTCCAGGAAGGACGAAGTTTTAGTATTTCAAGTAAAATTACTTTCCGCAGACAGTGCTGGAAGCGTAGCGGCCCCACGGGGCTGCCTGTCGGTTGTGAGCGCTCTGGGGGAGCTCGGGCCGGGGAGCAGAGCAGAGCCCCTCTGCCGCTGCCCGAGGGCGGGAGCAGAGCAGAGCCCCTCTGCCGCTGCCCGAGGGCGGGAGGAGGAGAGCAGAGCCCCTCTGCCGCTGCCCGAGGGCGGCAGGAGCAGAGCAGAGCCCCTCTGCCGCTGCCCGAGGGCCGGGGAGCAGAGCAGAGCCCCTCCGCCGCTGCCCGAGGGCCGGAGCAGAGCAGAGCCCCTCTGCCGCTGCCCGAGGGCGGCAGGAGCAGAGCAGAGCCCCTCTGCCGCTGCCCGAGGGCGGCAGGACAAGGAGAGCAGAGCCCCTCTGCCGCTGCCCGAGGGCGGCAGGAGCAGAGCAGAGCCCCTCTGCCGCTGCCCGAGGGCGGCAGGAGGAGAGCAGAGCCCCTCTGCCGCTGCCCGAGGGCGGCAGGAGCAGAGGAGAGCCCCTCTGCCGCTGCCCGAGGGCGGGAGGAGAGCAGAGCAGAGCCCCTCTGCCGCTGCCCGAGGGCGGCAGGAGCAGAGCAGAGCCCCTCTGCCGCTGTCTGAGGGCGGGAGGAGAGCAGAGCAGAGCCCCTCTGCCGCTGCCCGAGGGCCGGGGAGCAGAGCAGAGCCCCTCTGCCGCTGCCCGAGGGCCGGAGCAGAGCAGAGCCCCTCTGCCGCTGCCCGAGGGCGGCAGGAGCAGAGCAGAGCCCCTCTGCCGCTGCCCGAGGGCGGCAGGACAAGGAGAGCAGAGCCCCTCTGCCGCTGCCCGAGGGCGGCAGGAGCAGAGCAGAGCCCCTCTGCCGCTGCCCGAGGGCGGCAGGAGGAGAGCAGAGCCCCTCTGCCGCTGCCCGAGGGCGGCAGGAGCAGAGGAGAGCCCCTCTGCCGCTGCCCGAGGGCGGGAGGAGAGCAGAGCAGAGCCCCTCTGCCGCTGCCCGAGGGCGGCAGGAGCAGAGCAGAGCCCCTCTGCCGCTGTCTGAGGGCGGGAGGAGAGCAGAGCAGAGCCCCTCTGCCGCTGTCTTAGGGCGGCCGGAGCAGAGCAGAGCCCCTCTGCCGCTGCCCGAGGGCGGCAGGACAAGGAGAGCAGAGCCCCTCTGCCGCTGCCCGAGGGCGGGAGGAGAGCAGAGCAGAGCCCCTCTGCCGCTGCCCGAGGGCGGCAGGAGCAGAGCAGAGCCCCTCTGCCGCTGCCCGAGGGCGGCAGGAGCAGAGCAGAGCAGAGCCCCTCTGCCGCTGCCCGAGGGCGGCAGGAGCAGAGCAGAGCAGAGCCCCTCTGCCGCTGCCCGAGGGCGGCAGGACAAGGAGAGCAGAACCCTTCTCCTGCTCCGCCTTCTCGCTGGCGGTGAGGAAGATTGGTGTCGCCGGGCCGAGCGGACACGGCAGGGACGGCCGATGGCTGCTGTCGCCGCCCGCTTCCAGCGTTGCCCAGACCGGCAGGCACGGCGGGAGGCGGGCCCGGAAAGCCTCGCTGACGGGAGAAGGGCCAGGCCGGCGTACCGGATACCTGCGCCGGTAAGGGACAGGAGAGCGTGAGGGAAAGATTTCCGCCCAAAAGGCGTAAGGGGCGGGGGAAATTTATAAAATAAAATAAAAAAGAGAAGACACGACTCCGCCGGGACTCGAACCCGGAACCTTTGAATCCCTTCAACCCTCTAGAAGTCCAATGCGCTATCCATTGCGCCACGGAGCCACCTGTTGGAGTCTCCGCACACCATCCATAGAGCCTGCGCGCGCCGTCACGCGTTAGCCCAGAGAGCTTTTAACTCTTTCTAGTTTTTCCATTTTATTTTTCTTAACCAGCACGAACAGGGTTTGCCGTACACGGTGCTGCACAAACGAGTCTCGCGGCAGCCCCTGCGTGCCGCCTGAGCACTGCCCGCGGCCCGGGTAGGGCCCACGGCTTCCTGCGCAGCGCTCGCCACCGGGCTACGCCCTCATTTCTTAACGAAGACCGACTTCATCAGTGATCAGTATAAAATATTTGTTGTCATACCACTCTGGCGTTTCCAGTATTGATCCTTCTGCTCGAGGGACATAATTATAATCCACAGGTGGCCGTGTATTGAGGAACTCCTCCAGACGTCCGTAAAAGCTCTGTAGCACTGCCCTCCTCCATGGATTCAGAAAGAGAAGATTTTTCCATAAAAGCTGTAATTGTAGCCTGAAAAAAGTCCGCGATACTGTTTTTAAAATAATGAATAGGTGTAATAAAGCCCCCAAGAGACAGCAGTATGAGGTATTCCTTCTTTAAGCTTGCCCTCCAGTACGCTGCAAGGGGAGCCCGCGGCCTGCTGCCGCTGCTCGCGGCTGCCGGCTCCGGGCAGCGGGGCCTGCGCAGCAAAGCTTGCTGAGAATCTCCTGCTGCACTTCATCATAATTTAAAAGTACAGGTAGCCATAAGAGCGGAGAAAAGCATTTCAAAATTTTAGCATGCCCTAAAATCTGAGGGACAAGGAAGCTAATCACACCGATGTAAAGTAAACTGACTCGGATCCACAATCCCCGAGGTATTGATTGCATCCAGGGCTGAGATACCGAGTGTAATGAATAACCGAGGTACCTCAGGCACTCCGGCAGTGTCCTGTGATTCCCAGGCAGCCGGCTGCTGCACCTGTGGCCAGCAGGGAGCCAGAGTGCTTGAGCTGCCCGATGACTGACTGGCTCCTGCAACACTTCCCAGAAAAGAAGGTTGCTGGAAGGCTTCGGCAGTTCAGCAAGTACCAAACTGGAGGTACAACCCCCAAGCTAACAGACTGTTGTTGAGCCAGAACATTTGTAAACAAACTGAGAATCAAAACCTGTATAAGATTCAGAGCAGATCTGGTTGAATTTGCAAGCTCTGGGTCTTGCCACAATTGTTCTGTTATGGACAGAACTCTTCACAGTGCTCCTGGTAAAGGAATGCAAATCTGGAAAATTTGACTCCATAAAGCCCTGTATTGCAGAAAAGAAACAGAAGTCTTGCTTCTAAGAATTGAGTTGATCTTCAGAATAAGCTTATATTTATGTTTGTGCAATTCAAATAAACCTCTTGTAAGTAACTAAGAATCACTATAAACATCTTGTAGTTTGTGGACACGGGCATATTCATTGTGGGGTGCAGTGTGTGTTGGTGCCTCACCAGTGTGATCTGGTAGCAGGGCACCTTTGGGCAGCATGGCACTAAGTGGCTGCAGATAGTGAAGAACCATTCTTTTTTGTCACAAGGCTGGTTCTGAGACTCGTATTTTCGTTGTGGATAGTTGGTTTATAAAGGTAGATAAAGGCCGGAAGTTCATGCGGGAAGACTGACTAGGGAAACGTTTGAAATTTTTCTAGAAATGTTTCAAAATACTCAAGTAGTTTTGCTCTTTTATTCTGTGAATGTAGTCCCGGTGCAAAGTCCACCTTTGCGTTTGGGCAGCAGATGGAGCTGCTGCATGAGAAACAGAGCAGCTCACGGGTCATGAACTTACTGAATGTGGTCCTGGGCAAAAACGGCTGATCTGATGAACCTTTGCGTGTGTACCCAGATCAGTCCTTTGGACTTTCCCTCTTCTGGGACTGTCTGGAGTCCACTTTTGTTGCAAGCTGGCTGTCATTTCAGCTTCTCTTCAAATTCATGTTCTTTATCAAGGAGCAGAAGTTACTTGAAATAGAGTTGTGCTGGGTTTAGTTACTGGCACTCAGAAATTTTGCTGAGCTCAGCAATGTGCCATTTTGCTAATTTTTAGAGGGAGGAGAAACTGAGGTAGGAATACCTTGACACATGGCAGGAAATGCATCGATGGAGGCAAAAAAATATAGCAGTCTTCTATTGATTAAAATACTCTAGATAATATTTACTAAATTGAAGTGATCTTTGATAGACTTTTTACAACATGGGTTTGAACATTAACTTCTGTTAATTTACTGTAGTGCTATGTACTGTATATCCAAGTAATTTTGGTAAGATTTGAGCTTTAAAATGAATTTAAATGGCAATTTCCAAATTTTCAGGGCATCCACAAATGTTTGTTGGGAGTACCACCCCCTTTCTCTAAGAACAAATGTAATTAATGCACTTTTTGAAAGAGGTCAGAGAAGTCTGTAATGTCTAGATAACCTAAATGGGACCTTTACACCATCTGTACATTTCAGGGAGGATTATTACAACCCTACTGCTCTGATGATTCACCTGTGTGGTGCAGCAAGAGAAAGCACTCTTCAAACTTGCAGGAAAAAATGCTGGGATGCACAATGTTTGAGGATACTAGAAATAACTCAGGGAGGGTTTCTTTTGGTAATTCACAATTTGATTCAATTTTTAAAATTTTTTAACATGAAGATAAATGCTCTGCATTGTAGATGCTTCTGCAACCCTGCCTTTTCCTCGAGGAAGGCTGTAATTGCCATGTGACTATTGGGGTATTGGAGAATTTGTTTGTCAGGTTGCCAGCAGGAATCTGTTAAGAACCTCTTCCAATTCTCTTATTTATGGTTGTTGTTGGACTAATGCATGTTCTGTCCTCTTGAGTATCTTGGGGTAGACAGGAGAAATTCCCAAGAGCAATGCCATTAAGAACTTGGGCACACATGATGAGTTATGCCAAATCATCTCTACAGGGGATTATAATGTTAATTCTGTGTCATTCTATTAACAGATCAGGTGCTGCAAAGCCATTTACTTCAAGAGCGCTCCCTGATAGTGCCAAACCTGAGCAGTCATATGGCATCTCTTGGAGCACTGCAACAGGACTTTTGGAGAAGTCCCAGCTAGTGCCTCTGGCCAAAAGTGGAGTACATCTGATTTACAGAAAGGTGGGAGTCTGTTTCAAGACAATTTCAATGTTTTCTGTTGTTAATTTGATCTGGTTTTTATATATATATATATTTCAGAAATGCATAAGATTTGTATCAAATACCATTCAAAATATTCAAAGTGATGTCTTTCACTATATTTTAAAATTGTATTCTTAAAAAGCCCCCATTTTTGTTTTTCTTAAAAATAGTATTTATAAGTTTACTTAAGAGCCAAAGCAGTCTTAAAGACTACACCCTTGAGTCAATAATTATCAAAGACAAAGTAGACAGTGCAAAATTTTGTCCTTGTCTTACATTTTGAAATCTAGGTGTAGCCATTGAGGCTTAGTTTTTTCGTTTTTTTTTTTAATTAACACTGAGCCACTGAATATTTACAGTTGAGTTGTTCCTTTGCAGCTTTGCAGGTGACACTGTAACTCAGCTCCTCTTATGCAGTTCAGGAGAATAAGTCTATCTGTGGTCTAGTGATTTAGTCCTAAACACCTGGAATTTTATCCCAGCTGTGAAGCTACTGCGCTACTGTGGGCAGCCTGATGCATTTTCCTTTCTGTAAAATATGGACAGCAGATGCTTTCTTATTCCATGTGGTGCTGTGCAAGCCAGTCATATGCAAGGTGACTTTAAACAATTGAGATTAAACTTCCTCTGAGAATTCTTTATTATGATATATTTTGCTTGTCACTTCACATCTCTCAAAAGTGAATGGCAAAAGGTAACAAAACCTACACAGATGACTCAGCTTCTTTTCACCAGGTTTCCTTTCTGCTGTGAGCAGGGTTACCAAACAGTCCTGGGTGACAGTTTTCCTGTCCCCTGCTTACTCAATTGCTTTCTCAGCTCAGTTACTTGGTTCTTTGTTTTACAAGTACGAAGCAGTCATATTGTCCAAATTATCTTGAGACACAATTTGTGCTGCCTCTGCAGCACAGCATACTTTTCATTAGAAACCCAACAGCAAGGATACAGATCTGGGCTCAGGGCTTCCAAAATGATTGAGAGGAGCAGGAATATTTGTCTAGCATATGGGCTAAGGTACAGTACTTTAAAATTATTAATATATTCATTTTTTTCATCATCAACTATGCAGGTTAAAAAAATAATTTGAATGTACAATTAAAAGGCAATGAACCTGAAGCAATTAAAACCCCCCTTACCTTCTCCCACACTGTTTAGATGCAGTTTGTTTTCTGTCCTCACCCATGTGCTCTGGAAATCACATGTGGTGTTTAAGCAGTGGTGCAGTGCAGTCATCTGGTTCCGTGCAGGAATGTTTTGTAAGCCAGAACATTGGGTTAACTTCTGCTTTCATTTGAGTCCTTCTGAATGTAAGCTAACAAAATCAAATGGGGGAGTTTTTCCAAGGCTATATAAATGTTAGCAAGAACATAATTTGGCCTGGAGTGCTTTGCCTTTTGTAGTAGACTGAGTTGGTATGATGTTCATGTTAACCGAGAAAACAGGTAATTTTTGCCAGCCTTTCTTTTGAAGATGTCCTTGGTTAATAAATCCAAGCCTTTCAGAGGAAAAAAATCTTTTGCTCTGTATTAAATGATCCCTTTTCTGATTAGGGATAGAAAGAGAAATGGCTGCAGACTCTTGTCTCTTTGATGAGGGACATTAGTATCATGGGATTCACTGCTCTTTAAATTTCCCAGAATGTGGCATTAGTACTCTGTGGACTGTTTGTCTTGACAGCTAAAAGTTACTGTGGGGTCACAATGTCCTATCACTGCTTGGATCATCACTGGGTACTAGATGTGTCCCTAAGGTTGGATGTGTGTAGTTAGTGCCATTTCTGGAAGGATCTTGCCAAGCATGTTCTAAAGGGATGAAAAGCTTTCAATCTTGATTACATTTCGCTTTTCACACAGTTATGAATCTGAGTGACTGACTCACTATTCTATCTGATACTGACTGATGTAATCACAGAAACAATTCTATTTAAAATCATGTTCTTTCTTCACTATTGTAATTATAAATATTGCACAGGCTGAAAATCTACCCCTGAATTATAAATACACTCTTCTCCTGACCCCAACAAGTTTTTACTAAATCTGTTTAAATGTATGTTTATTTTACCATACTGGAAATTTTCAGCAGAATTATCCCTCTCCTGTTTTTCAAACCGGTAAATATGGATTGTATTTTAAAGGTTTAATTGTAAATCTGTTTTTTCTACTTGAATATTCACTTAACATAACTGGATCAGAATTTATGAATTTGATTTTTGTAGCTAAGGTCATTGTGCAATATGAAGTAATGGACTGTATGGCAGAATTCCCAAATTCTACCCCTGGGTTTGTCTTGGCCCTAGCTTGTAGGGTGATATTCAGCTGCACAGTTTTAGTTGCATAATATTTCTATAGAATTGACAACTCTTCCATCAGTATCCATAGCCTTTTAACTGTTTGAGTACATTCTTCACCTTTCTCACTCCTGTTGTTTTACTCCAAGTGTGAAGTGTGATTGAACACCAGACCCTGCACAGTAACAGTTGTGCAGAGCTCAGCAGCTCTTGGTTCACACACACAGTGGACAAGGAAGATCATCAAGCACCTCTACTACAAAGGAATTTCATGTGGATTCTCTGTCTCCTTTGAACGAAAAGCTGGCACTAGGACATCACTGCTGTCTTAGGCCTCTTGTACCCCTGCATGCTATCTACCAAAAGAGAAACAAATCTCTTCCAATTTCACAAATTACAGAAAGATCAGAGTGACTTCTTATGAAAATGAGCATTCTCTTGTACACAGGTAGAAATCTGAAGTTATTTTATAGTAAGAGAAGACCTCCGGGCTTTTTTCTGATATAATTGCTACTAGAGTGCAGATCAGGGATGCACAGGAGCTAAAGAGCTAACTGAGGAAAAGGACCTGTGACAGGAGGTCAGCAGGCTATGTACCTTTGGGAAGAAATGAGATGGAGAGCATTGTTACTTTTGGCAAAAGAAGAGAAAGCTCCTTCTCTGCCTGCAGAAATGATATCACAGAACAATGTGGTGCCCTGGGAAAAGATGAGGATGAACAAGGACCACTGGGGGAGGCATCGGGGCCAGCTGAACCTCAGCCAAATATCAACAAGAAGAGTAAAAGACAGCTGATAGGCACTGGAGATTCCCATCTGTAGGGACTGGAAACATTCATCTGCTATGTTGATGTGATGTTTTGAGATGTTTGCTGAGTGCCAGGATCCCCGATACTGCAGAGAGACTTTCAGGGCTTGTCTGGTCCTTAGACTTTTGCTCCTTTCTGAATATGTGTGGGCATCAAGGACATATCAGGAGGGACAGTGAAGCTGTGGGACTGAGCGTGAAAGTTACAAGGGCTCAGGTCCCTTCCAGTGAACAGAAGAGGCTGGGATAGCAAAGAAGACATCCTGAGCAAGGGTTATTGTTATCTAAAGAGAAATTATAGTGCAGGGTCAGTGAAGAGGTGTCTTTAAGATAGGGGAGGATCTCACTCTTCCTCTGTGAAAGCTGCAGAGCTGAGGGCCTATACTAAGTACCAGTATATAAATGCTCACAATCTGGGAAAAAGCAGAAGGAATTTGAAGTTTGTGCACAGTTGGAAAACTAAGATGACATTAGATGTATACTTGAGTTATTACTTTCTTAGTAATTGGTAACCTTTTAAAATTCAATTTGATGGTATCAAATGGTTTTATAAAAGAAGATCAATTGCAGAATTCCAGTTGTAAGTAAACTGACTCATGGTTAATTGACATGGTCAAATATCTCTGCCAGTCCCTAGCAGAGCCAGTTCAGCTCCGACTTAACTATCTGGAGTTCTACTACAATCTTCTTGTTTTCCATCCATAAAATTGTATAATGAGTGTGATTATGTAATGCAGTTAGACTACTATTTTCAGAATTGTTGAACTGCCAAATTTATTGCAAGTTGCACTAGACTATGCTCATTATTTGACCCAGATTAACCATTGTACTGGCCAAGTTAAAGTCTGGCTAATTTGTATTACAGCTGGAAGACTTAATTTGCTATGTGTTGAAGATAATAGATGAATGGAAGGAAAGTGAAAACAGCAAAGTCAGTTCATACACCAATACATTAAAATTTGTTCTTGAGAATCTTTGTTAAAATGACTACATAAATAGGCAGCTGCATCTTATACTGGTATGCTCTAATATTAGTTTGGTCAGTGCTTCAAGACTGACAAATGTAAAAAAAAATGCTTTGCATCCGTAAGCACAGTAAATTTGTTTTGGAAGTAATTTAGATATTGTGTAAATGAATGCTATGTTACAATCTTGCACTAAGGCCAAAAGCAGAACACAGAGCTCAAACTCTGCACTTTTGTAATCTAGCAGTACAACTTTTTCCCTCTTTTAACAGCCATAGTGGAAGCACATTGAACTAGCAAGTGATTTTTATAGCTAATCCTTGCATAGTCTTTGCTCCATATTCTCCTTCCAATTTTTGTCTCATAAAACCAGTCATTGAAGTTAATGCAACTTATCACCCAGCAGAAGTTACAGTATGAAGAAACAAAAAGCTGCACATCAAAGAGTCTTCTGTGCAGACAGAGCAGACAAAAGGCTTCTTTGTGATGAATGTGCAGCGTTAGCTCTGCCACTCTAAATCAGCAGTGAATTTTCTTCAATTCTAGCATTGAAGTAAAGAATGTCCTTTGTTCTTGTAGGGGGTTTACTTTCATTTCCAAACTGCTGGCAGACAGTAAGCATTGACTTAACACACAAAATTAATTTCCTGTGTTCAGAATTGTGATATACTTTTATAGAGATGTATCTTGGTTTATTCAAATTAGTAATAGGTACCAGTCATTCCTGCAGTGAAGTGAAACAAGCAGCTTCCACAGTCAGTGATGTCTGGAAATCATAGGAATCACTGCCAACAGGATCCCTTATTTTTTGCCATACCCTCCACAGAGATAATGTATTGTTGTTGTTTGTTGTTGTTATTACAATATATGACTGTAGTTATTTTTGTAAATACCTGAGTTTGCAATCACAAGGGTTTAGAATCTAGGTAAATAGTATGAAAGAGCCAAAAAGAAATACCATCACAACTCTAGTCCAAAATTACAGAGATTAGGGGAGACATTTGCACCCAGACAGAGGGTCAGGGACATTTCAATCAGGTTTCAATACAAGTGGCCTTTTCCCTATAAACTTGCTACAAAATTATCACTTGCTTTTGTTAGTGCTGTGATTACAAGATATTCCTTTGTGTGTCTAAAAAGGGGAATATGGCTTCTTAATTTACCTTCAAGGACTAATCTTATTCACAGGTAGTTTGAAAGGGAAATAGACCCATTTTGTGTTTGGTATTAATTGCTACATAATTGGTATTTGTTACATAGAGACCTTGTGCTTTTTGACTGAAAGATTTGCATCTTGTTTAACAGCAAAGCAGGCATCTACTAGAGATACTTCTGTGTTTTATGTTACCAATAAGAATGAGAAAGAGTGAAATAGCATTTGGTGAAAATGTGAGAAATTGTATCTCTAGGCAGGCTGGACAAGTAACTATAACACTGGGTTAAAATGGAATAATGGAATCTGATAGAGAAATTACTTTAGAATCCTTAGAAAATCTGAGCGTGTAAGTGAAAAAAAGAAGAGGCAGAGAGGATATATAAAGACCTGGATTATGGAGAATGAGAGTAGTGTTGATGGTGCTAATAAAATTTTGTTAAGGGGTTGGCTTTGGGTGGAAGTTGTTTTTTCAGGGTCTTCTCTTCTGCAGTGCAGAATGGGTTTTGAGTGAGTGTGCAGCTAAAACATGGTAGAATATGATGAAATCAGTTCCCCAGGTGTATTAATTTCCTTCTTCATAAAATCAGACATTCATTCAGATTGTTTTCCTGTCTCTATGTTGGCAAAGCTTGTGTGACATACGTGGGAATTTACAAGTGCAAGCCATATACAATTTAATATACTTACATAAATGGCAGAATAATTAGTTTTCAGGTAATGAATTTTAACACTCCTGATGCGATACCTCTCTTCCTTTGTGTTATATCTAAAAGCAAATTAGTGACCTCTTGATTTGCATCATGAGATATGGGTTTGTTAAGGTGCCAGTAAGGAAGACAGACTATAAAGTAAAGTATTGCTTAAAATATCCTTTGTTGTGGCTAACACTGTGAAGGAAAAGGATATGTAGGTAGTTTTATTTCCTTCCATATGCTGAGTTCTGTAGTATTGAACAGGTCCCAGATCAGGACTCAGCACACTGGGCACATCATGTCCAGGGAAAAGACATCTGACATTTTGAGTTTTTGAGCTCTTACAGGATTTTCTTAAAACAATTCTATTTCTCCTGTCTACCATCAAATAGAAAGTCAGTTCACTTAAGAACTGTTCGTTGCACTTTTGGATGAGGATAAGGACACACAGTCAGTGTAATGAGCAGTATGAAGTGAGAGCCACCCATGGGCTCCTCTCCTGCAGCTGGCTGTGCCCTGCAGCTGGCCATGTTCTGCAGCTGGCTGTGGCCTGCAGCTGGCTGTGTTCTGCAGCTGGCTGTGGCCTGCAGCTGGCAGTGTTCTGCAGCTGACCATGTTCTGCAGCTGGCCATGTTCTGCAGCTGGCTGTGGCCTGCAGCTGGCTGTGGCCTGCAGCTGGCTGTGGCCTGCAGCTGGCCATGTTCTGCAGCTGGCTGTGGCCTGCAGCTGGCTGTGCCCTGCAGCCACAGGAGATGTCATACAGCAGAGCCTGACCACCAGGTCTGCATCAGCACAGCACCGGCCTGAGCCTCCTGTGGCCATCACTGATCCTTCATTCCGGCAGCATCAGTGCACAGCCCTTGGGTAAAGAGCCACACAGTGATGCAGTTACACATCTAGGTTTTGAGAGCACCAATGTTTTCAGGGCAGATATACAGCCTGGGTGGGTGGGGAGTGATCCTAACTGGAACTTTTAAGTAACTTCCATATCATCATCATCATCATTATTACTACTAATAATAATACATTATAAAATATAGTGTGATGCCTGGAATAGATCACTTTACCTCTCCCTATTAGTTTGTTGAACTAGACTGATGGAGGGTGTTTTTGAGCTTGTGCATAGTTTTACATTGACATTAATTAATTAATTTTGTTGGGGGCAGGGTGTGGTGGTGATGTTTGGATTTTCTTCTTCCTAAACTTTTTGACAATAATTTTTAATAAGAAATATTTTTTTAAGAAATAGCCTGCAAAACTCTCAGCTGAAAGTAGGAACTTCTCTATTTCATAATGGCTCATTGGCAAATAGATGGCACATTTTTCACCTAGTAGAAAAGTAAAAATAATAACTAAAGTGTGAAAAAGTTTACTCAACACAATATTCAACTTCTCCTTGATTTAGGGGGAAAAAATCTAACCCCGCTGCTCAGTTATCGTCACTGTGATTCATCAGCTGCTGTCTCCTGGGCAGGTCTGAGTGCTGATTGGGCACAGAACTTCTCAAGGTGTGTCTTTTGTCAAGAAGCTTTTGCATTTTAAGGCACACAGTAGACCCTGAGAGTCTCCTGCTATGGTAAGAACTGTTGTATGTCTATTTATTAACCTGTACAGTCTCACTGTTAGAAACAATGCCTGGTGGTTAGAAACAAATAATTATGTGTGTTAGCAGATGTTTCCAAATCAACTTTTTGTGGATTTAAAACTGGAAAGATTTTAATTTTGGATCTTAATTGTGACAGCTGTCGCTCAGTATGCTAGTAGTGATTTTTTAAATTCTGAATTAAAGTAACTGTAAATATATAATAATGAGGAGTATTGTCAAATCCAAAGAAAATTAGATTAAAATATTTTTGTAATGTTGTCATACTTTGAGAGAGAAATGTTTATAATATTTTAGATGGTTTATGTTTTTTAAAAAATTGTATGTGTCAATTATTTTCAAGTTAAGTAGTACAAAGAAACTTTCTTCTCATGTTGCCATATCTTCAGGTCAATTTTGTTTTTTCAGAGTTATGAATTGGCTTTTTTTTTTTTTTTTTTACCAATTGGAAGCTAAAATTAATCTGATTTTCACATTTCTTTTCAGCTGACTTTGAAAAAATAAGGGAGAATCCTGAGGGAAAATACAGGGATATATTAGAAACATTTTTACTTTGTAATTGGTAGGTTTACGTCAGCTTAACTATCAAATAAAAATATGCAATCACAGGGATTGAAAAAATTTGAAACGTGCTACATAGACAAGTTTGCATGTAAATGTCTGTGATCTAACACTGGTGGAGGATGGCAGAAAAGGCTGGGGAAAACAGCAGCTGTAATACCCAGCAGGGTAATGTCTGCCCTCCTCCTTCACAGAGCGCTGCTCAGAGCTCAGTGCACATGACTGTACTTGTTTCAGCTCTTGGAAAAATGTTGCAGTCATGGCACAAGCACCAACTTCTTTGTGAGGGATGATACCTAATAAAAGGAGAGTTTCATTTTAATATTACCTAAATAAAAAAATAATTTTAGGATAATACATAACTGAAAACAAAGAACCTTTAAGGATATATGATTTAAAGAGATATTTAAGAAGTAACTCTTTCACCAACTATCAAAACCACAAGGGTTTTGTAGATATTCAGACAGAAGTTTCTTGCTATTGAATTACATTAATTGGCTTCCAGTGCCTTGGCATATTTCTTGGTTTTAAAAGATTTAGTGCTCTACAATTTTGTGCTTTAGAATAGTAAGATTTGTTTTATGTACTTGAGGAGTGTCTTCACACTCAGTAAAGTTAGAGTGGATTTCTTTCTCAGAATTTTAACTCTGAGCACCAGTCAACACAAGAGGTGCCGAAGTGCTGGTATTGGTGTTATATACATAATATACTTTTTCTAAACATGGTTTTTTTGATATCTCCCAGCCTTTTCTTGTTTGCATATACACCTCTGTGATACTGTAATATCAGAATACCTTTCTTTCTAGGTATTCTTATAATGACACCAAACATATTCAGCAGCTGTTACCATCAAAGAAATATTTTTCAGTATGCAAATAAACTTAGCTAAAACAGCAATCTATGTAATTTATTTCATGTTCTTGACTTGCTTGTGCTGACTTTAGTTGTATGTGCAGGGGTCAGAGACTGGTTTCTATTTCTATGTGCCATGCTATCAGCAAAGGAGGATGATAGTAAGAACTTTGAAATGCATTCATGAGCAAGACCCTCATGGTGAAATTAATTTAACCATTCCCTTATTTAGGTGGTGTTTTTGTCTGAGCTAAAGCTTTAAGGATCCATGTGTGTCCTACACTTCAAGCGCATTTTCTCAGTCTTGTTGCCAGTGTGCTGCAACATAAGAACCAAAGTGCAAGTACTTTAGAGGCAGGTGTGCTTCATGAGGTTAGAAATTTGATTTCAAGAAATGAGATGTCATGCCTTTGTTGCTTAGATGGCAAAATTATAAGATATTCTGAATTATGTATTTTTAGATGGTTTTGCTTTGAAAAGATGAAGCATGCCAGCCATACCTTACAGTCCCTACTGCTGAATCACAACACTATTATTTCTAGAGTTGGGTGTATCTGGCTAAAGAATACTCTCAGACAGTATTTGTCCAATTGGAGTCCAGGAAAAGCACCCAGCAGTTTACAATCATTGTAATGGTGAATCACATTAGTGTCTGCTGTGTCCATGTGCATTCAGCCAAGAAAAAGAGCAAATACTTATTTGTGTCTTCCTCTTTGGCCACATGCAGTAATAAACTGAGTTCAAACAGCAAACTGCTAATCTAAACTTCTTGAAAACAGCCATTAATTTCATGCCCATAACTTTTTCTATGTGTTCCAGCAGCTGATTGCAATCACCAGTGCCAGTGTTTGGACACTCATGTATCTGATTTGTTGCACTGAAGTTCCACGTCTCAGTGCATTATTGGTTCCTGCAGTAAATGGCACTTACAAACTGTGCAAGGATTGCATAATCCTTTGCAATGGATTATATTATTTGAATTATAATTAGATGCCAGGCTAAGTACCCTTTTTGTCATATAAAAGGGTTTCAGAAAAAAGGAAAATAATCTAGTCACTGTTGGAGTCTTTTCTGTACATTTTTAATGAAAGGCCTGTCACTTTATTTGATGGAATAGTGTCTTCAGATTAGTGCTGCTTTCTTAACTGTGTCTAATCTCATTTGATTTAAGCATCATGGAATAATAAAAAAATCAATGTAGCATAGGTTTGTTTTGAAGTCAAGTAGGGGGCTAGCAAATCAGTAAACATCAGTTCATCATGTTTAATTAGCTAATAGAAATTTTCTGAAACCATTAAACAAGACCATGACAAACAAATTACATGTAGGCTTATTAATTTATAGTGAAGCTCTGGTATGAAAACTGAAAACTTTAAGTCTGACACTGTTTTCCTTTACACAGAAATTACAAAACAGTTTGTCTGTATAGTTTTAGTAGCTCCTTCAATAATGTGAAGCATTTCTTTTAGTCCCCTTCCACCAACCTATGAAGTTGAAAAGATTAATATTTGTCTCAATCTTTGGATCATTTGCAGAATTAAAAGAACATAACTCAGAAATTCCTTTACATATCAATATATCAAATGCAAATATGTGAACTGTGCAGTATTAGAGTAGTGACCTTCAACCAGACTCTAAGTCAAGAATTTCTGTTTCCAAGGCTTCTCATTCTTGCTGAGTATTTTCCTGGCACAATGTATGGATCTTTTGTGATGTGTCGTCTGCTGGAGAATGAATGGAGGCCCTCTGGCTCATTTATCCTGCTGTCTCACTTGGGATTTGAACTATTTTGCTAGAAAAGAATGTCTAGTGCTCTCACTTTCAACTCTAATCCCCACATCATTAAGCTTGCTGTAGCAGTTCCCTGCTGCATAACTATTTTCTCAGCTATAGAGCCTAATGATGGTTGAAGAGTAACTAAGATTTTCAGGATATGTATGCTTGTGCTTTAGAAGCTCTCCATCATGAACATGTTATATCTTAGAATGAGAAAAAATACCTCTATTTTGAGTAATTTTATTTCACTTCCTCCATACACTTTGCTTTTTTTCAGTTTGGCTTGTCTCTTTTTGTACTGTCCTTGTCTCAAACATTGAAATTAGGGCCAGCTGATACCTTGTCATAACATTGACATAAAAGCTGTAGTGGACTGAAAAGCATAAAGCACTGTGGATTGTTTTGTTTGGGTTTACTGGGGCATGGGGAGTTTGTTGTTAGTTTTGTTTTTACAAAAAAAAAATACTCACTTTGTATGCAGGCAGATACCATTTAAGAAGAAAAATACTATTATTAAATATGTCTGTCTTGATATCCAAGTTAAGGAAATCATGCCTTACTGTAAGGTAATTTGGGAATTTTTTCGTCATAATTCCCCAATATTAGTGGTTTTTTCTTACCCTACATCACAACTTCTCAGAATATTAACAAATTTTTTTTCAAAATGCATACCTCTACTGTTAATTTTCCCTTAAGACTTGCCAAAATAAAGCTATTAAGAAAAAATGCCTTGAGGACAGCATCACTTTACAGGAATTCAGTCAGAAGACAACATACCAACTGATGCAATTAAACTAGGGATTTTTTTTTTTATTAATGGGGAGAAAAATTTTGTACTTAGAAAATAGAAACCTATTAGCTAGGCAACTCCTGATCTACTTCTAGAGCTATTAACCTGTTTAGAGACTCTTCCACTAGTGAAACTGCACTATTGCTCATGTAACAGTAAGGAAAAAAAAACAAACAAGGAAAATTTTAGTCATTCTCACATGTCAGCTTTTTCTCTAATCATGTTTTACTGCAGGCTTTCAGCTATTTATTTTGTTGTGTGTTACATTCCTGTTCTCTATTCTCTTTACTCTCCCTACTTACTTCAGCTTAAAATGTTCTTGAAGTCTTTTCATCTGTCCAGTTTTAGCTACTGCTTTTCTTCCTCTTTACTGCATCTCACATTTATCTGTCTGTGTCTTTCTTATTAATAGAAAGTTTATTTCCTACTTTTTGAAAATACTATAGAAGTATTCTGTAGAAGTGGAGTCCATGAAACTCTAAGAGGAAGAGTGAAAAGTTAAAGGACAAGAAAGCTTGAGGAGCCAGATAGAATAGAGTTGTTTAATTATACAAGAAAGAGAACAACTTAAAAAAAACTGCAATACAATTTTGAAATATCAGAATTAGCAAAAATGATCTAGCAAACTAATCATATTACTTTGCTCATGAAGTTTGGGGACCATCAATAAGTACAGTGCTCCTGATAGGTGTTCCACTGTTTTCTGTGTGAAAGTTCTGTACACCGGTGCACAGCCATGTCAGTAGAACTGAGAGCAGAACATTTCCATATAATGTTAAGTATTGTATGGAAATATTCCTTTATATTGTAGTTTGAAGTACTTGAGAGACTTTAACATAGTTCTCTCAACTATACACTTTAGTACAATGACTACTGTGTTACAGATTGGTGCCCTTTCTTCATCAAATTTCTAGATTTATCAGTGTGACTTTTAAAATTATCATAGGTACTTGTGCTAATAAACTGCAGGTTTTGCAGTACAATGCTGTCAAATCCAAAGAGATGGCAAATTGAAACTTGCTTACCCTCCTGTTCCAGCATAGATCAGACTCTCTTCCGGCAGCAAGCCTAATGCAGGCTCACTTGGAAAGCCTGCTATTGAGCAAGCCTTCCAGGACAGGAGAGGAGCTGGTTCTGGTTTAGTTCTGTTTTGTGGAATACAGCTGCTGATGTATAGCACAAGTCTGTGTTACTTTTGCATGCAGATTTAGTTCTGTATTGTAAACACTTGAAATGCCTTTGAAATAGGTGGGGTATTAAATGAAGGGAAAAACATCAAGGCAGAGCTGCTGTTACTACTGCAGAGAGTTATAACTAAGCCATCTTTGTCTTTTGTTCTTCTAATGTGAATACATAAAGCTTCAGGCAGATGGCAGAATAAACATTTAATAAGTTAAACTCCAGTGCTTTAAAGCACCAAAGCTCTCCTTTCAGGTTGCATATGATACACTATAAGATTTGTGATAAGTTTATCTGGTAACTGCAGGATTACAGCCAACCCAACCAAAGGCAAAGTAATACTACAGGTAGGAGCCCAGTGCTTCAGCTGCAATGCATAAGGATTTTAACTCAAACTAAGATACACCTGTGTCCCTGACCAGGTGTTCAGATTTTGCTGCAAATTAAGGGCTTGGCTGAAGTAATCAGCTTTGCTCTGAACCTCAGTTGGGATCCTCTTTACACTTGAGAACCAAAGTTTTACAGGAAGGTATCCTACACTACAGCAGTATGGATCATCCTCTCTCTGCACTTGGAGCAGACTGTTACAGAATGTGGTGAGGCAAGGCTGGAGAGCTTCTGAGGAAAAGTGTCAGTGTACAGCACAGTGTCAGTAGGAGCTTGTCATGAGGAACTCTGCAGAACAGAAGTCAGCAGGTAAGGAAAGCTCAGTGGTGATGACTGAGAAATCAATAGAATCCAGCCTCCATTTAAAGATGCTTCATGCCTTCAATGCAGTAACACTGTGTCACACAGTAGCAGGGAAACAGGAAGGGGCTGGAAATCATTTGTGCTATCTGCAGAAATATCAATAAAACTGGTATGTAGATAGATTTGGTAAGGAATTAAGCTTGCTACCACAAAATTAATCAAAAATACTCTGAACAAATTTGAATTGGCATTGCAAGTTAAGACTGGCTCAGCATTTTGTTTTATCTACCTGTGGTGCTTTTTATCTGTCTCTACTACTCTTGGCACTACCTATACCATATCTTCAAAGGGAAAGGAAATCTCTTTGTTTATGAGACTTGCCCTGCATTTACAAAAATATGACTAGTAGCATTTTTGTGTGTAAGCTCAGATGATTCAAAGAAATTCCTGACTTGCTACTAGTGTTTTCTCGAACTGGAACCCAAGTATTTTAACATTTAAACTTGTTAGCTGTTTGGGCCCAAAGGTGTGCTACAGACAAAGTTATTGCTTTTTTTGCATATACAATCACATGTAAGTAAAGGATCTGTCTGACTCTTACAGACGGATTGACTTACTAAAAAAGTTAATGAGGTTATGTCCCATCTTGCCCTTTATGGCTGAGCTCTCCATAAAGCAGCTTCCTATGTGTTATGATTTTTAGCCCAAATTTTAGTGATATTCAGCCATTATTTTATTGCTAGTTGTCTTAGTGCAAGTTACATAGTATTGTGAATTCTAGCCCTAACTGCCATGTATACAAGGACATTCCATTTAGAAAACAGAGAAAAAATCAATCTGAAATTAAAATTTATATTAAAATGTCATTTTCCAGCTTTGTGCCCAGTGCCTTAGAGAATCATTAATATTTAATGCAATAGTTTATTTTAATATACCTGTTTATTTGATCTTGATTATCTTAAAGGTCTTTTCCAGACAAATGATTCTCTGGTTCTTGATCATCTTCAGGAAATACACTACCTTTCCTTTTTAATTATGGGTTGATTAAAAAGAAACAAATCAGCAAGTGGTTTTGCTTTCTGAGGGTCTAGAATTTATGACTAAATTATTTTTAATTTCAAAGTTGTTGTTTTTCTATTGCTTATCATGCAGGTTTTTTAATCTGGAGGTAGCAACTAGCATGTTATGTTCTGCTCCTAACCTCTAAACAGTTCTTATCACTTTGTTGTAAAATAAAAGTCAACAAAAATGAATGCATAAATAGATAGGAAAATGTACCAGAACTGACTTTGTGACTTGAAGTACCAGACTAATGGGGAGGAGTGAGAGGCAAAGAGTAGGAAAGAGAAGACAAATCCTGTTGTTAACTACAGTTCAGGAGTTCAAAGCAGCCAGGCAGTAAGAACATATATACACAAGAGCAAAAGGTAGGTTGCAGAATAAAAAGGCTTAGGACTACTAAACTCTTACAGAAAAGGAGAAACCAAGCTGAGATAAATTAAACCTTTTGTTATAATCAATTTCAATGCAAAATCAACTTGGATTGCTCAAACTACATTTGCCAGTTTTTTAAGCCAAGAAGATTGATTTAGCACTGGGGTATGTGAGAAGTGTCACCATAGTCCTTTTCTTACACTGCAAAAACTGCCATGTGGGTGCAGAATGAAGCACAACTTGAGAGCATATTTGTCTGTAGGTCATGATTTAGCAAATGCACCTGCAATGTATTTTTTCTGTTATTTCTGCTGCCAGTTTGATTCTTATCATAAATCAGTTTTGGTAGATTAGACAGCACTCAAATCATAGAGTTAATTTGTCATGTGAATAGCTCAGCCTTTAAAAAAAAGAACTGTATTATTTGTCGAACACAAATTTGTAGAATTTCTTGAAAGACAGACCTAAGTTAACCATAAAGTTTCAAACAGCAGAAAGCAAATAAAAGGAGTATTTTTTTTTTTAATTAAAAAAAATAATTGGGGCTTCTTCATAAGTTCTGTGTCTCTGAGCAGCCTTATTAAAAAATATGGCAGTCCTACTATCTCCTTCCTATTCTGATGGGCAGAAGAGCTGAAGAGGAATGTTAATGATAAATGAGGAATTAAATGATAAAATATTTCAAAAACCCATTGCAGTAATAGTAGTATAGAACTTGAGACAAGCCGTGGTCCTGGATCTGCACATTTTTTTAAAAGCACACATTGTGCAGGGGCACAGTTTTGTGTTTTCAGTAAAATAGGACCATTTTGTGTACCCAGCTTAGCATCTGACCACACAAATGGTAGACTTGGTGCAATGGACTTGAGGAACTTATGGGTTGATATGGCTGAGGAATTGAAAGGAGCAAGACTAGAATGTTGAAGTTGGATCAGTCCAGAGTAAAATTTTAGCATAGAATCACAGATGTAAACTCCTTTTTTTCTTCATCCCTTCTCCCCACAGAGAGCTTAGCATGCTAGCTTTAATTAGATTTCTGATTATATGGCATATGTATTTACAGTCTGTTACTGTTGGGTGCATTATAGGCTCTGGCTGTTCAAGCTGAGAAGCAGCTGTGGAGTCTTTTCAATAGTGAATACGGGCTCAATTTCAGCACTGAACTAACACACTGCTTGTGCAGGTAGGATGAACTCCCATCTAGCTACAAAAGACCACACAGACACACAGAAAGAGGAGAGATTTACTAGACAGTAGTGACCAACATTTTCTGTGTGTTTGATTGTCATAATTCTATTTATTCATTTGGGTCTGATCACATAAGTACTATTACAATTGGCTCTAGCCTTGAAAAGATCTGCTAAGTTGTTTGTACTGAATTGTATTTGGAGATTTGTACTAGTCTTTTCTGGTGATATGCTAGGTTCCTTAATACTTGATCACTTGATTGCTGTCATATCACCTGCATTAAGCACAAATATTTGCCATTTCTGGGAATCAAAAAACATACACAGTCGATTCATTTTTTAGACTTATGACAGGAGAATGTACAATGACTAATCTGGCTGTAGAGATAGAGTTAGGGAACTGCCCATACACTCATACACTGGGTCAAGTATTGTTAAAATCTGCAAGAGCAAAGTGACACTTTCAAAATTGTTTGAACTAATTTGTATTAGTGGAGCAGCTTTGTCCCACATCTGCATTCCATGTGCAAGGCAAGCACATTTGTATGAATTGGACCAAAAGTCTCTTTCTAGGACAAACTTCTGCTTATAGAAGTGTTGTAAGTACATAAGTATACAGGGATATTTACTACCCCGGCATGTCACCACAGCTGTAAGAATTTTCAGAGATCTTGATTGTGTCTGTCTTTGTTATAAATAGTTTTTTATTTGTTGTTCTATCTATACAGACCATCTTTTAAACTCATTTCTCTTTTTGCTACCCAGGACATGAGTCCCATTGAATAAGATTGTGTGAAAAACTGCTGCATCTGTTTTAGGACTTTGGCTTAATAATTAAGAATATTAAGCCACAAAATCTTATTCAATGGAGAAAGTTACACTCCTGTATGTAAGGAAAATAAATGAAAGGTAGTTAGTCTATGCCTTCCATAAGCAGTACATAAAGAATGATGAACCACTGTCTTAGTTGTTTCTTGTAAGCTACTGGTGATAGTATTGACATCCCACCAACTAAAATGTCTGATTTGAAGTCTGACATAAAGTAGCTTGACGTCTGTGACATTTTTTGTGAGATGTCTGGCATGAAAATCTGCTGTGTAGTTGCTGAGTCAGTATGTATTTAACTCCTGATTGGTACTTTGTAGACTATTTATCTTTACACAAACATTGGCCAGAACAACATATACAAGTTGACTAATGTTTTGTATTTGTTTCTCTGTAGTCTGCAACAGATTTGCTAAATGTTGGATTGACATAAAAATCCATGTTAGAAGTATCCCTCCAGTGCCTAGACTGCCAAGAATATTTATGCTAATAGTTTCTTTTCAAAGAATCCAACATCCTTACATCCTTCACAGCAATTTCTCAAAATTTCACCAAAAATTTATTTGACTTAAAACCATTTAAGCAAGGAAACATGAAGCAAATCAGGGACTAAAATAAAAGAGTTAGAGTACTGATAGCTGTTCAGCATATTAGGTGATACTGCATATTCCTAACAGTTCTGTCTGCTCTGATCTATTCTGGTGAAACTACTCGTCTAGGTTCAGGCTGAACATCATGTGTAATGTCTGTGACAGTCTGTGCCTTGGAGATGGAATTGGGTGAACAGAGTAGTCTATTCAGATAAGTGTAGGGGATTCATTCACATGGAAATCATTCCTGGCACAGTCGAAACAAAGTATGAGTGAAAGAGGAAACAAAAAGGAGCCACGGCGAGCTGCACTCCCAGCAGCAGTAAATCAGCAGAGCTTCATTGTTCACGATAAATGTAAGTTACTTTGCATCACATCAGTCTCAGCCACAGTTTTCAGAGATGGTGGTGACACATAGTCCTACAGTAAAAGATTGCTTTAGCTTAATTTGAAACCTAATTCTCAGCTATGTGTAGAAACCATGTTATACCAGTGTAATAGCAAGCTTTAAGGTGAAAGTATTTTCACCTTCCTTAAAAGCCCAAAGATGTTTTTTTATAGTACTGAAAAGTTGGATGAGACTAGTTTAATTCAGTAAAGGGCAGAAAAAGTGCAGAGCTAGCTAGTACCAGCAAAAACCTAGCATGATACCTAGGAAATCTGTATTTTTCTGAGTTTTGTTGTCAGATGTGCTCCCACTAGGAGGAGTTGTCATCATATCCCTACCCTATAAGATAATCAGACTTATGCTTTAATTTAATGTTAATTTAACAAATTAACATTAAATTTGATGAAAATGTGATAGTTCACAGTGTAACTATAAACGATCTATAAAGTTCATCTATGTCTACCTATCTTGTAGTACACAAACTGCTAATTGGTGGCAATATAAATATGAAAAGAAGCTTGCAGCTTATGGTATCCTACAAGCAAACTTATGTTTGTCATTTACATCATGGCAAAAATTAAATGTATTTCTGAAAGATTAAACTTCATTTTAAATGTCAAGTTTTCCAGAGAATTTCAGAGTTTTAAATTATGTTTTAATAGTCACAGGGGAAAAGGCTGAAATGAAATGCCAAGAAATTCTAAGAAAGAGGAAAGAAAAGTAAAAGTTAAATCTTATATGTACACAGTCTTAGGGTTTTTTTAAATATCTTTTTTTGTTTAAAACTTGCATTGCAAATGCTGACTATGACTTTAAAATGTGGTGGTTTAGAAGTTTTGGTGGGGCATTCTTTCATTTGTATTTTAAATTCAATGTAATAGAGCCACTGCTTGAATTTAAGTGCTTGTTTTGCTCTGTTTGCAAATGAAGTGTTGCAAGATAGTGGTTTGTTTGGTGGTGCACAGTTTTGCCTTGTTTTTGTTACTGTTTTGCGGTACTCATCTCTTCTCAATAAATAATGAAATATTATTCTAGCAAAATGTGTGTTTTGGTCACTTTTCAGTGATATAGCTTCTGCATAGACTCCCATGGGATAAAGAGATAGAGACCTTAATAAAGCCTGTCCTTTCATTAAGAGAGAAAGGGACTGTTTAAGAGTGCATCAACTTGGCATGCTTAAAAGACTTTCAGATTGTTCTAGAGAAAAAAAAAAAACAAACCCAGATTTTAAACCTCTTGGGTATTACAAAACAGAACTGAAATTTTCCCTGCAGTTTTATCATTTCTCCTGTTCAAGGGCCCTGAGTTTTGCAATGAATTAAAAAGTTACAGTGACTTAGAGTGCTGCCACTCCCTAGAGAATTACCAATCTTTTTACTGTAGTTGCTCCCAGAACACAGTTGGTCAAAGTAAGAAAGTCTATGCCTCAGTTGCTTTATTTTGCAGTCCAGGATACATTAAAGGGTTTATGTTTGCGTGCAGACATTGTTCTGCATGGGAGAGGAGTCCATAACCTGTAGCAGGATTTGACTGGATGCTTAATATCTCAAATTTTCACTTTTGCTGTATAAGCAGCTCCTTGCAATTGCTTGCTTTAAGGCAGTGCAAGCTTTTTTGTGAATGTACAGTGAAGGAAAAAAGACACCCGAGTTTACTTGAAATAACAGCACCTTTTCTGGGTAATTTTCTCTACCAGGTAAAGTCTCTCTTTTCGTGATATTTTTTTCGTGATTTTCTTGTGTATTTTCTACATGTAATAACCGGGTTTATTAGAGGTATTACTTTGATCATTTTATTTCTTTGCTTCATTTTGTCACCCCATCATCACTGTAAGAACATAAGCCTTTTTTTACATTATGTTCTTATGCTTTCTTTTTCCCTCTTCACCCTTTATGCCCTGTGTACAAGGACTCGACATAGTTCACATTCCCATCTATGAAACTTGCTTACTTAGGTAGTTCTTCCCTTGTAAGATGTCTTTTCATACAAGTCTGGAGTTGGAATCTGATTGTACTAATTATTACACAATGAGGAGTTGTCTCCTATTATTGCTTTTCATGCAGAGTTAACCAAAACATCAAGGTTTTGCATATTGTTCCTATCTGAAAAAAAGAATATAGATCACTTACGTGTGATGTTATCCAGTTTATGTGCAATGTACTAAGCTCTGTTTCTGTGAACAGAGAGAAGAGGAATTTTTGGTCCTAGTTTCCAACTCCTTTTAGCCACAGTCTTTGACCCAATAAATGCTTTCTCTGGAACTGACTAGTGCACAGCACCAGTATTTGTTTGATTGGTGTCTGACACTTTGATTCTGCTGATGGATTGCTTTTCAGGTATTTCTGCTGCTTTTGTCTTTTGCCCCATCTTGCAGGTACCCTTTCCTTTTTGTTAGCAGAAAAGATGGACTTGGCTTTATAACAGACTTTAGTAAGTGCATTACAAGATCATAGCTTTATTAGGTTAGGAGAACTTTGTTCAATTCTTAACTGCAAAATTTAAGTCAGTAGGCTAGAACAAGTGTAATGGAAATTATGGCAATTTACCATTGCTGTAGAAACAAATCTCAGAGAAGAAGATTACTTTTCTCACTAAAATTTTAAGACTTCTGTGGAGATGAAGCAAGCTTTGAGGTCATTGACTGATATCTTCTGGCTTTCCCACTCTGTCTTTAGTGTTCCTTTTACAAAACAGTTGTCTTTTGATAAATATATTAAATTGCAAATCTTTGTATTTTTGAAAATTAATTCTATGACTTACAACATGTCTTGCACTTGGCAAATTGTTTAAAGAAGAAAGAGGAGAAATAGAATTATGACTTGGTCTGCAAAAGTAGAGGTAATTTTTTTGTATTATGGTGGTAAGATCTCTGAGATGTGACATCACAAGCTTCATGACCACTTCTAATTTTTAAGTTTTTTTAACTTTTTCATTCTACAGCATTCAGAAACTGGCACACAAATGACAGAAATTTCCTGCCACTTGAGCATGTATTACAATACAACATTCCTGAATGAATGCTTAGTTAAGCAAAAATAGTTGTATTCAGCAAAGGGGACAAACCTTTGGTCAGTGTTATTACTCAGTGCCACAACACAGGAACTGAGATGTGCATGATGTTTCATGGAAAGGTCAGATTTACTGAGGCTGTAATTTAGAGGGTTTGTTGATTTCATAATGACAGGAAAAGATAAAAGCACATCTGAAGTGGAAGTACATCAGAATCTATCTGGAAACAAAACTGATGGGCCTTTCATTCAAGTTAGGAAAGCATGACAAGTTCAAGTGATTAAAAAACTTAAGTAAACTTACTTGGGCAAATGTCCAATAAATCAATTGATACTAATAATTTATTTTGTTGCAGCAGGAGGCTAGTTTTAATTTGGAAGTACAATCCAAGTCAATTTTGCTGAAACAGAAAAGACATAATAAGGGAAATTACTTTCCAGATGAGATGAAATTGCTGGCTCTGCTGACTCACATGAGTAATTATGCTGGGGACAGGATTATACCATTATATGTGGCTTGATCTTTGTCATATTACTGCCTGAATCCCAAAGGGACACTGAAAAAGGAGCATGAATTACTGTGCCTGGAATAGTTACTATAATCACACTGTGGAGTTACTCAATCGTGGTACTTTTGTCATACACGCTTTTTAAAAATTAATGACGCTGATTTGGCAAAACTATAGCTGAATTCAGAACCTGATATTACATATTACTTACCTTGTGTTTGCAGTGTAACAAGGCAATGTCAGCAGCAGCATCTTTTAATGGTTCTGGGGAAACTGTGATAGACTTATCAGTCCAGTAACACATTGTACTGTGAACCACTGGATTTAAAAGCTACTTTCTCTGTGCATTTGCATCATGTGTGCCCCAATATGCATGACTGCAACTGTGAGACAGAATGCAGGAAAGCACTCTGAAAGCAAAAATTCAGCTCAGTAGATCAGAGAGCTCTGTTAGGAATCTCCCATTATTGCTCATTTCATAACTTTTTAGCAGTAACTTGACTTCATAAAAACCTCTGAACAGGTGATGTTCAGAAATAGATACAAACCTAGGTGGGATTTAAATTGTTTCATTTTATGTGAAAACCCCTGAAATTACATAAATTATGTGGATAGTTCTTCAAGACTGTCCATGTAAGTAGTCCAGAATAAATTCACTCTTGAGCTTGTTAAGTAATAACAGAATTCTAACTGAATAAATAGAAGCAGGTCATCTAGCCTTAGTGGTTCTATCCTAAAAATCTGGTGACCTGACTAAACCTATGATGATCTCTTTTTGCAGGTCCTTAGATGTACAGGAACAGACAGGTTTTAGCATAGATAAATAGAACAGAGATCTTGTATTTCTCTGCAATACATGCTGTCATTTTAATTTTTCTTTCCTTCCTGTCACTGGAAAGATATAATTTTCTTAGTAGGGAAAAAATATGTGCCCAAAATCTGCCACACACTTTGCCAGTGTGTTCATAATCATATTTTACATCTTAAAAATGTTGACATTGCCTGCCTTGAGGAAAAGTTAATCCTGTTTTCAGAAATAAAAATAAATAGTGTAAAAGTAGAAAAATAGGAAACTCCCTGAAACTCCCTCTGCCTACAACCACATCTCATAATGATATATTTAGTGGATTTTACAATTTGTTTTGCAATTCCATTTTACTCTTAACCTTGATAAGGCTGTGAATATCTCTTGAGTCCTGACCACTAGGCTGTACCCTACATCCAATGAACAGTGTAACATGGGTTAAATAAAAGTTATTTGAAGTTTATTCACCAAAACTACCATTAGCAGAAAGACCAGAAATGCAATTGGTTGCCTTGTGAGAGAAAGGGAATGTTTTTCTCCTTCAGTTGTAGGAAAATTTTTTCATTAAAACAAAAAGGATAAGTCTACCAAGGTGTTAGCAAAGACTTAATAGCATGTAAAAGTGTGCCATAAATAATCCCATTCAAAGGTGTAATTGCAGTATATTTTAAAGCAATGCATCTTGTATTTCTTATCATACAAGGGTTTTAATTTTGTTTTGTATGAGGGTTTGGACAACAGGGATATTAGTATTTTCGTTTGCATTTGTTGTTGGTTTGGGATTTTTTTGGTATAAATTAATAACAGCAAATGCAGCTGGCCAAGTAAGATTAGATAGCCACTGTTTATCACTGTATTGTTAAAGAGAATGCTGCTCTGTGGAAATTCTGGCATTCCTTTCATGCTTAGTGCAAAATTTTTCTTTGTTCTGGGATGATAAGTGTGATGACTTCTAGCAATTACTGTAGATTTTTTTAGTTGTCATGTACTAATATGGAATCCTAAGTATTCACAATTAAATATAAAATTTGTAGCCTTAAAAATATATGTTCTTACTGAAGTCATTAAACAGTTTTGAAAACAAGCTCCTTTATGACAACAAATTTGAAGTCTCTTATTTTAAAATGGATGAACCAGAAAAGAGTTATTTGTCCATGGTTTTATTTATGTTTTAGCCAACTAACTGTGGTTTTCCTTTTATCTCTCTGAGAATCATATGCCCTTCATGCTGACCATCTTGCAATCTGAAAGTACCTGTTTAAAGCAAGCCATAAATGAAAGATGTCAGTGGCTGAGCTTGTCCTCGCCTCACGTAAGAATGTTCTCTGTGGCTTTCACATTCCTCAAGGAAATTCTTTTGTGGTGTGTCAATTAAATCTGTAGATTTTCTGGTCAATGTTACTCCACAAGATACTCTTTAGTTACTGGAATGCCACAGTTCTTTAGGTGTATACTATTTACTCGTAGCCTGCAATATTTTCACAATAATGAAAAATCTGCAATAAAGCATATAATATAACACAGCAAATAATATTCCAATGGATAGTAGAGCGATTTCACAATGTGATTTGCAAATTAGCAGGTTTGTTCTTTAACAGACTATGATATGATAAATTCCAGAATTACAACTTCCATGGTATAACTGTATATGTGTCTCTGAAGTGCAACCATTTTGACTTTTTTCCAAGGTTGAGTACTGAGGCAAAATTCAGAGACTTCCAAAACAATATCTGGTCCAAAACATCTTGGATATTACTGACAGTTGCTGTTCTAACTGAAATTATTTTAAAACATTTCTAGGAATGTATTGTCCACTGACACAAATAATACTGCTACTGTGGCTTACCTTTCTGCAGAACAGTATTTTTTGGTTTGCAATTTTTATTAAAAAAAAAATCAAAGCTAAAAATAAAAGCCTTCCCCATCTCACAGAAAGCAACACTGACTCTTTGCTGACCATAACATGTCAGCATTTGGGGCAGCTTCTTGTGTGTACAGAGTAGGCAGATGTATTAGAACAGGTGGTCTGTAGATGAAAAGTCATAATTACAGTTGGTTTATCCAGAGCTAATGAGCAACTACTTCTTCTCAAGTATAGATAAGAGAAAGATCTTCAACTGAAAATAAAATAACAAAAATATACAATTAAATGCACTAGGTGTCTAAACGTGAGCAATTCCTGCCTCTGGTATCAGTGTTTGGATGAAAAATGTTCAGACCACAAGGTACAGATTTAGAATTGGGCATCCTTGAATTGATTTGGGCTATGCTCAAACTTGCACATAGACATGTCTTCAGAAATGCAGCAATTCTTGGAAGCTTAAGTATTTGTCTGTGCAGATCTTGCAAAACTGATTACATGGAGCAGTGATAGTGGGAGAGTATTTTATGGTTTTTATCTTTATGTCTTTTATCTTCTGATATATATTATTTTATGTCTTTTATCTTTATCATCATATGTCCATCTTAATGTCTATCTTTTATTTAATCTTAACAACTGGGGATAAAAGTAATGCAAAATATTTTAATTTACAGGTAATTCAAATTCAAATGACATAATGAGAGCCCTTAGAAATATTCTTTAACAGGTTGACTTTAGCTATGTTCCCACCTTGGACAAACACCCACCACAGAATCTTAGTAATTTTGACTGTCTAACAGAGAATGCAGTTTCACTGGCACCCTTCATATTGGTACAGAGCACACTGCTCTGTTTGCTATTCTCTCCATTTAATGCCCTTCCTCATGTGTCACACGTGTAAGAAGAATGGCATTATCACTGAATGAGGTATTGAGAAACATTCTTTGAATACAAAGGCTGAGTATATTTTAATTGATACTGCAAATCAAGTGACTCTGATTCATCTTCTAAAAGTTTAATTCAGCTGCAAGAACTAAACAAAGTATAGTATTCAGTATTTCCTGCTTGTATGAGGATTGTAATGAAACAGTGAATTAAAGGTAAAAGTCTTAATGTACAGATAACTACATCTTACCATGCAACCAAAAAAGTGTTAATCTTTTTGGCCATTATAGTGGAACTTGCATTTATGAAGTGCTTTCTGAGTTCAGTTTAACATTCCTAAGCAATGTTATTTGTAATTTGGTTTTGTTTTTCAGAGTCATAGGCATTGCAAAGGAATAGATAATGAAGTATCTACCCATTTCTAACTGGCTGACTCAGCTTGGTCTTGCAGAATATTGCACACTCTTTGAACAATATGATGGTATAGAGGTGAGAATTGTCCTTTTTCAATAAAATTCTTGAGCAAATGTTAAGTAAGATCTTTAAAGCTACTAAAAAAAGCCCAACCAAAATGTGTCTATAAAAGCTTCTATGGTGTTACCCTAAGCATCTGTTGTTCAGTACTGGAGTTATCAACAATCTTAGTTGTCTTCCTTCTTACAAATTTTTTGCTGGAGTTTGAAGAGCACGGATATTGCATTTGTAGTACTTTGTTGTTTTTATTGGATGATGATTTTGGGATTTTGAGAAGTATGTTGGATCTTTGAGACAAGCAGTGGGATCGTCTGTCTGTTGCCAAAGCTGAAAAATAATTTCTACTGATATGTGAATTCAACATTAGTACCAACTTTTTTTTCTTTTAAAACAGTATTAGTGACCTAAGAAATTGAGTCTTTCGGTAATTTGAGTACTATTCAGTCTAAAGCAAATCATGTCAGGATTTTGAAGTGGCTTTAGTTTGAAAGAAAGATTTTTAAATTACAATAAAGTTTCAGATATAGTGGTTCACACTAGATTTTTTTTGTCAATTGTCTTTTTATTGACACAGTGAATCAATCTCATTTTTTGCTTTGGGGTCTGAATTGCAAATCTCCATTAGAAAAAGCCACTTTCAGTAATGACTTGCTAGTAACAAAATACTGTACATTCTATGTACCTCTCTTTATCTTATTTACAGTGAAAATACAGAACAGTAAAAATATAAAAAATGCATTTTGATATATTTTCTATTTGCTCTGAAAGTTTTCATCATCAAATGAAGTTTTGTGCCCACTTACAAACCAACATAAAATTGAAATTCTGTACTGCCTTATAAATAATGTCTGGAGCTACTCAGCAGTTTATTTTGAAAGTAAAATAGTAATGAGTTTTCAGAGATAAAGTGGATTAAAGAAAACAGTTCAGGTTTGATTACTCAAGTGCATTATATGGAAATTCTTGTTCTTCAAAACATTATCACAGCTTACATTATCTACTATTAAAGTGAATATCCTCTCCATTGTACAAAACCTTCCTTTCTAAAATCATTATTCCTATCAATTCATGCTGAGATTTATCTTCCTTCATTAAGTGCAATTGGCATACTAGCACTTTTGGGGATTTTTTTTTGTTTGTTTGTTTACTAAAATGAGCCATATTTTTTAAGACCTCTCTAGCTAAGCTGACCAGAGTTGTTTTGAGAAAAACTGAGAGACAAGGAATTAATGTTTTAAAAGAAAAATATCTCATCCCTACAATGACATACCTTATCATGACAAGGAGCCTTCATATAAAATATAAATATACTTAAATTTGCTGTTAGGTAACCTATGGAACCAGAAACAGCTAACATATCTGAAAGATATTTGAATTCTCCTGTATTAATAGTATAATATTTTCCTTACTCTGGCATTTGCTACAGGACTTATTCCATCTTACGGAAGTTGATCTCAGAAAACTGGGAATTGAAAATCAAGGCCACCGCACACACCTGATTTCCAATATCCTGCTGCTTCAGGAGGTAAAACAAAAGAGAGGTAAGAGTTCTGTGTTGTCTCCTAAAGACACAGGAATGTGCTAAGGCAACCTGAGCTTCTCTGTCTCAAAGGATGATAAACACAAACCTTGATTCAGCCTGGGATACTGCTCTGAATGCAGATCACTGGGCGACTTGCAGACAATAAGAGGATTTGTTAAACATTAGTTTAACAAAAATCAAGCATTCATATTTTGGCATGGATTTACGAAATAGTATATCCTGTATTTTTTATAAAATTGTCATTTAGAAAAGGCTTCACTTTTATTTTGGTTTCTATTGCTCTCACAGTCTTCATCTTAACAAAACACAGTCATGTTAACATGCCATAATTGATGGAAGTCTGTGTCACAAATATCTTCCTTATGTGGAAAGATCATATCAGAAGATCTGAACCAAGCTAATTTGTGTACATCCCACCTCATCCACACCAAGGAAAGGATGAGTGCTTGTACAGTTCTGACTCTTCTTTTCCATTAGGGACTTTACCATGAATTAAGACTTGATCACTGCATCATTTGCTGTTTTTATCAACTCAGTATCAAAATTAAACTCAAATTCATGAGAGTTGGAACAAGTCCTGTAAGACATTCTAGTCTGAGTAGAAGGATATAGTTATTCAACTATGACTTGTACTGGGTATTTGAGAATTGTTCACAAGATTATGAGATACAAGTATTATGCATTCTGTCCAATAATTCTTCAGATCACTGACCGAGGCTTTTATAAATTTAATGTGAAACAGTTACTTGACTAACAGTCCTGTTGCTACATTGTCTTGGTCAAGGTAAGACTTTTGGACCAGGTGTAGAAATTGATTATTCATAAAAATGTTTAGCTACTGAAGTTCTCAGAAGGAACTAGAACTGATTGTGTACAAGTAGGTCACTGTATTTCCTCAATGTTTTCCAAAAAGTTCAATATTGATTTAATAATTATACAACTTCTACAGCTCATAGGTTTGACTGTCTTAAAATATAGATGTAAATATGATGTTTTTGTAACTGCTACTATGAACAGATTAAGAAATTATTTCAGTTGATGGTTGCAGTGAAACTGGATGTGTTTCAATTAGTATCTGGTTTTGTGTGCATTGGGACTGTGTTTCATAATCTTTTCAGGTACTGAAGTGTGGAATGTATTACAGTTGTCAATGTAGCAGTGTTTTTCAGGGGGAAACTACGCTTTTCAAACTGTCATTGACATGGTAAATTGTTTTGTAGATAGTTATGCAACATTTAATTCAACTCACCAGAATGTTCCAACTCATGATTTTTCATCTTTGGGTATGTTGAGTCTACATCAAATCTTGATGTATTGCTGATGACTTCAGTGAATATGAATTTCAGTCAAACATTTTCTTTTTAAAACAGTGTGTGAATACTTTTGTTTTTCCTCCAGACACAGATTTTGCAAAGTGACAGCAGGATGCCTTTTTATGTTTTTTTTTTCCTTTTGGCTAGAACTCTTTAAGCTAAATTCTAGTAAAATTAGTGCTGGTTCATATTTTTGTGGCATTTATCTTGAGCAATTCACTGTTGTCTTTTGGCTAATGATAATTAAATGTATAATTGAATTACGTGCTTGAAAAAAATACTGACACATTGATCTGCATGTTCTGTTTACACTAGGATATTTACATCCTCAATAGCTTTGCCTATTGTATTAAGGATTTCTGGAAAGGTTGAAAACAGATCAGTTCAGTCAGTCATACATGAGTGCAGACTGGTTTGTTTTCACAGGAGAGACTAATGGTTGTTATCTGGTCTCCAGCCTATTATGACACGGTTTTGTTTTGTGTCTGTCTTTGACAAAATGCTGTGTCTAGGAGCGAAGGGCCTAATCAGTTACACTAAAATGCTCGTTTTCCAACACTGAACTTTACTGTAGTCAGATATTACAGAACACTTCTTAAATTTCCTATCCTTGTAAATAAATGCTAATGTCCTACTAATGTGCTTACTGGATCAGAGCAAAGGCTATCTTCTCTGTTTGCTGTTACTTTGAGCTCTAAACAACAGCATTGTATTTGGTGCTGGTTCAACAGTTTCCAGAGAGTGCTTCAAGTGATAAGTCACTTTAATAAGTAAGCATTTGCACAGGGTTAAAAGTGACATTAAGATTTGGGAGTATTTGTGAAAACATTTTCCGTTTTCTAAAATATCTTGATTCTGAAACTACTTTGAACAGGACATGTCTTGGTACATTTGGATTAGATTTGGATTCATTCTGTCTGACTCTAGCTACCTGGGCTGTTTTTCCACAGTAATTAATACCAAGATCTGTCCATTGACATAATGCCCAGCAACACATTAGAGCTGGATGAAACATGTGCACATGATCACATATCTGTTGAATTAGGCAGAGTACACAATACGAAGTTCACTGGCTTGATGCTTTTATGCCATCTTTATGGCAGTCAGTGATAGGGAAGTGAGTAAGACAATTGATTTTTTGAGTGGCATTAGCTAATCAGTAGGAAAATAAATATTCAAAATTGTTACACCACTTCAGCCCAGAATAAATTTAATAGTGGATCAGTGATTTCAATAATGGGGCTCTGATATTTTTGATCTGTATCAGAAAACTTAAATGCTGCTGTACTGTTGACTCTTGAGTGTAATTGAAACCGAGTTTCCAAAATGCCACCCTAAGCAGTCTGTGTTCTTTTCATCTTTCCTTAGCTGCTTTTCCCCATCTCTCTATCATTCCTTTAGTTGTCTGTAAAACTATTCTGCAGCTTCATGTTGAACCCATTGGGAAATATTTCCAGCTGAAAACAACCTTTTCTCCTCCCTTCTCCATCCACATCAAGTCCCCAAGCCAATTCACTGTTCAGCTGCACAAACACTCCCAAGAGTCTGAATGGCTGTGGAAGACGCAGCACAGCTGAGCCCTAATGGCTGAAGGAGCCCTGAAGCCCAAACTGAAACCACAGCTGAAGGTGTTAAGTGGGAGGCAAGTAAATCTGCTCCCTCTATTACTGGAGAGACAGATTAATTCAGCAGATAATTCAGTTCACTGCCTTTTGTACGTATCTATATTTTTGTTGATTGTAGAGATATACCAGGACAGCTGACTTCCTGACAGATCTCTTAGCAAACACTGTCAGCTGGTGGAATTAATTTAGGCCTAAAAGCTAAAACTGTGATTGTTCTGGAATATTTAATCTCTTCTTTTGTATGCAGCCTTGCAAATTTCAAGAAAGTATTTGTTTTTTTCTCTAAATCTTGTTGATCTGCAATATTTGCTTAGGATTTATCACTATGTTTCATTTCCTTGCAAATCAAAGTATACAAGTTGAAAAGTGTTTCCAGTTTCTGAAGATTTTCTTTCTAAGTGCAAAATCATTACCAGGTCTAAACATACTTCCTACCCCTGTTCCATTTTAAACATATTTACTCCCCCTGTTCCCAACAGAAGAACATGTGGCTGTGTAGAGTCTAACCCATAGTTTCGCCAGGATCAGCTACTGACAAAAGTAGATGACAAGTGAAAACATGAAGGAACACAGCAATCCGCAGTGATGCTTTCTTAGAATACTTTCTCAGTCTCTAAGCATTTACTCTAACAAAACATTTCAAAAAGGTATGAATAAGAAACTACATAAATATTCATTCCACAGTATTTTTTCCTATATCTTGACTTTACCTTTTGATGTGCACTGTAGCACATTGCAGATCTTGATGTCCTGCCATCTGCACCAGTATCCATTTGTGTACTCATCATGTGCTGTGACTCCTTTGGGATGTACTTTTTGTTTTCTGTTCCAGGGAAATTGTAGGGGTGAGGCCTGCTACATGGCTGGGCTTGTTACAGTGTGGAATCAAGATGCATCCAAAAATTGGGTACTAGCACTTCTAAGAAAAGCAAAAAATATGCTTACAGGAATGTTCTCAGTTGCTATCTAGTGCCTTTTTTAGAAAAGCCAGGAAATTACATATCCTCTTCTAGAAGAAGTTTCTTGTGGTATGACAAAAATTGGTGACAAATCGGGTGCAATCTGACTCCTGTATTAGTTAAAAGGTCTTCCTTCCCTGAGCATGAGGCATTGAAGTGTGTCCTGCAACACAGCAGTTCAAGATACATTCTGAAAGCCACCACCCAGTACTTGTATGCTAGTGATTCTGGAAGGAACCAGGGTTTTCTCAGTATCCTCTAATAGAACTAAAGCAGAAGTTATGCTATGTGGGGATTGGGCCAGAGTGTCATTTAACTATATTGTTTTATGTTTGTTGTATTTCATCTTATTTACCATAGTGTGCCACAGTTTGTAGGAGTGGGGTTCTATTCCAATTTCTTATGACCTATAATAAATGAATAATCATGCTTCAAATGTGTTGAGGAAACCCACTATTATGTGACCAGCTTCTTCAGTCCAGCAGAAATGGTACCTGTAGAGAGGGAAATGTAAAGATATAAATTAAAATGTCTATTTTGATACAATGTAAAAAAGGCCTTGGATATTGCCAGACATGAAAGATATTTCTTTTTTTTTTTCCCTTTGGAGATATGAATTTAAATATTTGAAAGCTTAGTATAATTTCACCATTAAAATATTTGTATACATTTACGTGTATTTGTGATGTATGTTTCTATACATCACTGGTTGGGTTATGAGTGGAAAGAAATAGAGAAAGCTAAGTGCTAAATATTTTTTAGGAGGTGCTCTAAGAGCTAGAACTTTGTTTTTCCAATAACTTATTTTACTGAGATGAATTCCAAATAATAGCATTTTATGGCCTCATGTGATTTCATTAACATCTTGGAGTGTTTTTCTCTGAGAGGCAGAATATTTCCTTTTTGTTTTGTAGAGGTTTTCTTATACAGGGAGTTTGAATAAGATATAGGTTTAGATCTATGATGACTTTTTAACATACAAAGAAGGCTAGTCTTACTGCATTTAAATAAATGCATTGACATAATTTATTGTTGGTATATATAAAACAATATGCAAAACCTGAATTGGATTGAATGCAATTAATATTCCATAACATTCTGCTTTTAGATTTTGCATTTAAATTTTTATATAACTGTTTCTGCCTATGTTGTATTTCTTGCCATGTTACAGTAGTATGAAGTTAAATATGAAGTGATTTCTTGTCATTACATGGAAGGCCTAAGTTCTGTGGTATTAAGAAGAAACTTGAGCAAGCACTACAGGGCCTGAATTGTGCTTGGGATAATATAAATAGAGAAGTCTATCTTCAAAAAAGGTGTAAAATAACTGAGGAACTCTTTCCTGCATTTTTATTAGATGACCATTACAGTTAGCACAAAGCCATGACTGGTTTGGCATTGTCAACCGCAAATATCTTGCCTTTGTCACTCTCAGATAAAGTCCTTCTATACATTCTTGTGCTTTTGCTCTTTGAAACATTACAAATGCAGCCAGAGTGCTTTGGGGCAGTGGCATGTAGTGTCAACCTGTCAGATTCCAACCTCGTGCTAAAGCAGGCTGGTAACTTTGCCAACAGAGGGAGAGGAAGCTGCTTTGAACACTTTGATCTGAATGATAGAGGTGGCATTGCTACCTGTGTGGTCTGTTTTGCTCTCACTGAGAGGCACAAGGATTTGGAGTTTCTCTGAGAAAGTCAGCAATGTAAACGCTGTTACAGAGTTGTTAACAAACACCTCTGGCAGTATAATTTCATCTACTGAAAGTTCCAATTTTGCTTACTGGGGCTTTCTCTGTTTATCCCTGCCTCTACATCAGTTATGTTCAACATGAAAACCATCTGTCATACGCAAAGAGAGGCTGGTAATTCCCCTGTATTTGAGACTTTTTTACAGAAACATGGAGAAACAGGAACTTGCAAGAAGTCTTAGATCCTCAGTAACAGTTCTACCGCTGCTAAAAGCAAAGAGGGGAAAATAGACCCTCTGGTAAAAAGGGACCCACAAGACCTTGTCCAGCTTCTTTCCAGTTTAAGGTATCATTTACGAAAACTAGTCAATAAAAGAAAACGGGATTTAGTGCCATTTTACCAGTGTATTTTGAACTTTTGAAACAAGTCTGTCTAATCAATGCCAGCACAAGTTGCTTCACGTGATTTTCAATACCAAAGTGAATGAGGGGGAAAGGGACACAACATATTATTGCCACAGAATCTGTGTGATTTATTTTTAATAACTTTTTAAATATTAATTATTTTTTGTTCAAGATGATATATTTCTTGTATTATATTCGACAATGGCTGAGTTTATATAACTCTTCAAACCCTCTTACTGTACTACAACATTGTTTGTAGAATGATCAGCTATGGGACATGTCTGCTTACAAGCTTTTCTGAGGCTGGGGATTGCAAGGTTTCTGAACAGGTAACTCCTTGGGAATTTCTGAAGGACCTTATGTCTCCAGAGCTAAGACAGATCAAATAGCAAGAGATCATATTGGTAATTTTATTATGGACATCTGGATAGGTGCTGACTAAACTTGCCTCAGTTTCAGCTGGCAGCCAGGGAGGATATCAGAAAGCATAGTAGCCATAGCTCATAGTTTTCAAAATGAATATTGTCAGATTACAAGTGCTGGAGCATTTTTCAGTTCATATTGTCATTTTTATTTTCCCTGATGTTTTTGACTAACTTGAAAATTACCAGCAAGTAATTTCCTAGACAAATAGGAAATTATTTAGCTAGCTATGATCATGACTTTTTTATGTGGCATCTGTGGGGAGTTGAGGCTTGAGTGAAGCATTTTGTTTATTTGGGTTCTTTTTATTCTAAGATATGTCTATAGTAGCAACTTGTTTTGACTTTTGTTTATCAGAGAATCTACATGAACTGCTGTGTGAGCAACCCACACATGCCGTGTCTTCATCATGTGTAGTTACTTCTGCATTTTATCACTGCAGCTGCAGAACAATGCTTTTGAAGTAAATGCGTTTTCTCACGGCTATTTGAGGAAGACTGGAATTCTGACATTTAAGGACAATTTTAAATTTTCCAATGAATTCACTTCTTGTGTCCTATTGTTTCCTTTGTTTCTGTAAGCCAAGCACGTTTGAAAATGGTCTCAAGAACTGGCAAGTACTCTTATGCCAACTCTTGTCATAATTAAAGTATGCAAGCTATAGCAGCACAGGTCTTGGCACCTGTGTCCCAGTTGTGTTCCTTCTCACTAATCTGTTCAGTTAGATGCTTTTCTGGGTGTCTTTGCAGGTGAAAAGATGCACCTGTATATACTCCCATCCTTCAGAAAGCAGAAGTCAAGGGTGGCCATGGAAGGCCCCAGCAATGGCCAGCACACTGCTGCTTTCTCAGCCTCCCTCAGGTTGGTGTCACAAAGCACAATGCTCCAGTTCTACTGTCTGTGGCAAGGTGATACACAGGCAGCATGACGCCATATAGATAAACAGATGGCTCAGGGGTATGGCAGGTTAAAATGGAATGCTGATGGGGAGGGCTTGACAGAGGTGCTGTGCTCCTTTCAGGACATTGATGCTTCCAGACTTCATCTCCACAGCTCAGTGAACTCACTTCCAAAGTAGATAGGAAGTATCAGAACAACAAAAGCTTTGCAATGAGGAATCTAATCTAGTTTAAACTGAAGGAACTTGCAACCAGTGGAGCTATTACAGGCAGTCCTCTGAATTTTTCCTTCTTGCATCCTGTAAGCAAATTCTCTTTAACAGCTTTGCATCAAGTATGTGTAAGGATGGGTTGTGTAAATTGTTAAACATGAAGACAAAGACTAATTTTCAATTTCACCTGAAGACAAAATCAAACTTTAGGAAAAGAATGTAATGACTCATGTAAGTAAGAGTAATCACAATTTAGGAAGGCCTGCCCAGCTACGGTCCATTACTTAGCATGTAGTCATGCTCCTAAGGAAGTTACTGCCCCTTTTCTGGTTCTTAGTCATTAAAAAAATGACAAGCATGACACTACTTCCTCTGTAACTACAGTGCCTAAAAATTTCCTGAGTGATTAGAATCAGCCGGTAGAGACCATGTTATGTGCTAATGGATCAGAGTTTTTGGCATGGTTTGAAATGTCTTTTACCTGAACTGTGGAACATGTGGTTTAGATAGTGAAACAAGAAATTTTCCTTTATACAATGAGGAAAATAATAGTTTGCACTTCTGTAGCATCTTCCACCTGATAAACTGATAGTCTTCCTTCTGAAAATATATATATATATTATATATACAGTCTTCCCTGTAAAAAATAACTACCATTGTGATGTATGTTACAAAAATGTTAGTGTATGTCATACAGGAAGTAGGTGGGTCAGAATACTAGAACTGAATGTGGAATCCATGTATCACAACTCCTCTTTCTGTATTCTCACCCTAATGCCATTTTTCTTGCACTGGACATATTGGTGAGGCATTTTGGTGTCCAACATGAGATCACAGTCTGGTGTTCTTTGGTTCCTCTCCCCTCCCTCTCTCAAGTATATTTTGAAGAAAGATTATAAATTGAATATTCTATGGGAAATCTCCACAGATTGTTATTCTCACCAGTGAAGTTCTAGAACCTGCTACTGTGCCTGAAACATTTCTGGTACCTCTCTATCCTCAATACTTTTCACAACCAGCAAGACAAATGCAGAGTGCCATCAGCCAGGCAAGATTTGGTAGTTTTCCTAGTTTATCAGTAGCTCAAATGGCAAAGCATTTGGGGAAAAACAATTGACAAAAGAACAGTGAGGTTTTGGTATGCAGTTAAGCCTTGTTTTATGTGAAATTAGTTGAATTTATATCTTAACTTCAAGGCTCTGTTCAGTGTCCGTAGGGTGCTATAATTTTTTGTAATTTGTGGAGAGAAAAATATAGAAGTCTGTCTGTCAGCATGCCACAAATAGTGACTTATGTTCCAGCACCAGTGAATGGATCTTTTTGAAAGCTGTTGTGTTTCATATTTACCTCAACTTTTCTGTTTTGGAAGTTGTTGTAAAAGGTGTATGGCAACACCAACACTGACGATGCTTAACTATTGCTCATGCCTGCCTTAAGGAACTGGTGTTTGCTATGGGAAGGGGAACACCAGTCAGAAATGCTACTGAGCTTCCTTTACCTTACTCGATAAACTTAATTTTCTAATCTTCTGTCTCTGTCCCTTAGTGAATATTGGAGTACTACTGTCTGCCTTTATTTTCCTTTCTCTTATTTTACACTAAACTTCATTTTATTTGAGCTTTCTTATGCAAAGATTCTACTAATAGATGTGAAAATTCCTAGACTTTCCTAAGAATTTTCATCTCCCAATGAACTTCAGCAGCTTTTGTGATGGCTAAAGAATCTTGTCTTGATCAGCTAAATGTTTATTAAACTCTAGCTACACTTCAAATGAAGGTTCAGTGTTTTTCAGGTTTAAATTGCTTCATTAAACATAAAAAAATCAGTTGCTGTGAGATATTTCAGCTGAGATTGCAAAATTCAGTTTTATGGACAATGTGTAAAATGCCAAATTATGGAGAGGTAAATGTCCTAATTCTACCCAGTACCCAGAGATATGTGGAATTTTAATCCTGCTGCTGTCACTATCAGATGTTTAACTTGTTTAGTGTGAGAGCAGCAGGATTGAATTTATTTTTAATTATTGGCTTGGTAATATGTAGAGGTCCTGGAACATAAATAATCTGATCCTTAATTGCATTTATCATTTAGATATCTTAGGACCACAACTTCAGCAACATTATGTAATCAGGCTCTGAAGTAGATACATCAGAAACAATTTATTAAAGCTAGTACTGGTAAACATGGAGAAAGAGAATGAAAGGATTGAATATTAGAGGGAAATAAAAATAGTGCATGAAGAGGAACTCCCAAAACAGAACCACCATACAACCAATAGGGATCAAATTCTTAATGTCCAAATCAATTAAATATTTGGTTAGGCAGAAAACCATGTGCCTCTGGAAAGCTAATGCAAATAGGATAATTGAAAAATGAAATCTTATTAATTCTGATAGAATGGAAATTGAAACTGAAAGAGCTGGAATAACTGTGGTAAAACTAGAGATATGTTGGCCAGGCAGTCTGAAGGACTGAGCCAATGGGAAAGAGACAAATACTGCGTTAAACTGCTAGAGACAGTGCATTTAAAGTCAACTGACTGTGCCTTGATTTGTGCTAAAGCAAAAGCCCTGTGGCTGAATGAATGGTACAGCTGAAGGTGCTCGAGATAATTAGTTGAAAATGAAGGTTGTATTATCTCATTGTTTTGAAGGTATACTTTGCAAAAGGAGGGTAGGTGACCATCAGTTCTGTCAGTAGCTCCCGATTCTGTACACCTAGTTGACCCTTTGTTGTAGAAGATGCTTTTTATCCCACCAACCTGTTGCACAAATAACTTCATCCGACTTGGTAGGATGAGGGGGGTGCCTACCAGCGCAAGTAAATTGTGCGTGTAAAGTACGTAATAGGCTAGGAATCGTCTGTGAACAGGGTGGGTTTAGCAACCTGTTGATTTTCGCTGTAGTGCTAATTTGAGAGACGAAATTATGGAGGCCAGGTTGTTAAATCTACGGAAAAAGGGCATCGGGAGGTCACGGCCTGCGGGGGCTGCTGCGCCGGGGGCTCGGCAGGACGCAGCCTGAGCGGCCCGGAGGGTGTGGCTGGAGCCCCAGGCAGCGCCCGGGGCTGCGCAGCGCCCGGAGCCGCCTCCGGCCCAGGTGAGGGGCTCCTGCGGCGGGCGGCAGCGCACGGAACCGGGGCCGGGCTGTCGCCGACCGGGCAGCGAGCGATAAAGGCGCTCGTGGAAGGCTCCGGCTGAGTCACCCTTAAGTAAACGCGAACTGCGCTTCTTTGGGGCGGGCTGGTGCTGGCTACGCGCCGCTCCTGCCGCGGCACGGCCAGACCTGGGGCTCTGCCGAGAACGTCCCGGCTCGTTGTCTGGCAGCGCTCCGCACCGCTGTTGTTGGGGTCCGGTCTCCGCCAGCGCTGCCGGGCTGCCCGCTCCGGTTCCGCGGCCCCGAGGGAGGGGCCCGGGCGGCACTCGCTGCCGCGAGGTCGCTTGGCCAGCACAGACGCTCCAGCCGATCCGCAGAAAGCCTGGAGAGAAGCAGCAGTGATCAGAGCCGGTAACTGCGGGGAGAGCGTTCACCCCTCGGGCAGAGGATGCAGAGTTGGCTTTGTGTGTGAGTGTGTGCGGGTGTCCCCGTGTCCCCGCACCGCTGTCGGGGCAGCGGCAGCAGGGCAGGGCTGGCCTGCGGGCTGCTAGAAATGCCATAGCTGTGACAGTGACTACCGAGACCTTGGATACAAGTGCTTAGGTTTTGTGGGAATTGATCCCATGGAAAGCTGTTTAAGTAAGTGTAAAACGCTAGTGTGTACTCGAGATACTTCTGAGTCTCTGAGTAGAAAGAAAAGAAACCCTGTGTCCTCTTTTTTTTTTTTTTCCTCTGTCTTCTGAAGAGGAGAGGTTGCAAAAGCACTTCTTTCCGTCCGAATTTGTGATTTCTGAAAGGCGATGTTAGTTTGAAAAAGTAATGCTAAAAAGGTTTTTCAGTTAAGTGGACTGGGTTGTTCTGTTTGTGTGGTTTTTTTTTTTTTTTTTTTTTTTTTTTTTTTTTTTTTTTTTTTTTTTTTGTGGGAACAGAGGAGTAGTCAAAATAAATTGCTTCCTTTACCAGAGAAGGAACAAAAGGTGGTATTTTTGAAGCATTGACTAAAAAAAAAACTTAGGTTGTCTGTAACCTTGGTAAAGTTCTCTGTTTCTGCCAGCAAAATGGGGAGAGAAGGTTTATTTCAAGTCAAGGTTTCATATTGTTCAGGATTACTGAGCCAACTGATTGGGCACTTGCATTTCAGAGATAATTTCATGGCCAAATGAAGAAGGCTGTACTTATTTTTGAATCATCTTCAGTGATCACTTTTTCTTGGCATTTTTTATAGATATGAAGGCATTCTACATGTGAAAATTCACAAAGAGAAGTATGGGATTTCTCTATTTCTCTCATCTTGAAAAAAAGATATTTCAAAAATAATTTATTCTGGGCTACGTATTTGCTGTTGCATCAGAATAATAGTTAAAAATAGCATTTTAAATATGCAGTTCAAGGATGTATGGGGGGAGGGTGGAAATTGTGTGGCATATATATAAAGAGAGAGAAGGAGAGCATGACCATTGTGATAGCACTTCAAGACCCTTTGGAAGCAGTGACCTGACTAATCTTGCGGGGATGTTTGATGTTTGACAGACTCATGTTTTTTTCTGATAGTAGCTTAAAGCCTTTGAACTACTGCATGTACTTTCTCAGTCTATGTCTCTGTATCATAACAGACTGTAGGTTCTTGAACCTTAATATTTTTCTCAAAGTCTTGTGACGTGTGCTAGACAAGCTACTGCATCAGTTTCTTTTTTTCATTACAAAAGCAGAAAGTACAGGTTGCAGAAAGCTGCTTCCAAGCCATTTTGGGGAGCAGAAAGCCTTTCTTTTTTGTTACAAAAATGAAGAATGCTACACTGCTTCTAGGGAGACAACGTGAAATCCACTTTGAATTTATAATGGCTACAGTTTTGATTGTATTTATTCCTATGGTGTGTTAACTTTAGAGGCTTTTTAGTCATGCTTTTTCCCATATTCTCTTATTACATACACAAAATAAAAATCTGGGGAAACTCATCTGCCTTTTTGTCCTGCCCTTGACTTTCTTCACCCTTAAGGATGTTCACTTCCCTTTTTTTTCTGTGCACATCTCCATAGTGCATGCAGATATGCCAAGTAACTTACCTGGAAATAAAGGATAATGGATCTTCCACTTGTTGAAATTTATTGTTGCTGATTCCAAGGAAGGGATGGGAGATGGGTGGGATGAATTTGTGGGCAGATTTGATGCGGCAAAAGTAAGTAGAGTTTTCACAGAAGTTGGCTCTACCTTTTAAATACCCAAGAATATTCAGCTAAATATCATAAACCATGTTCAAGTCCTCTTAGCTTCATAGCATGTATAATGGTAAAGATTGGTGATATGATAGCACCAGGTATAAACTCCAGTGATTTTGATATGTGAAAAGAATCACCCAAATGCCAGGTCAGTAAGGCTGAGAAAAATGTGGGTATTTTAATGTCCAAAACTGATTTAGGTATAGTTTTGAAATAGCTTGAGAGTTTAATTTGGGATTCTGAAATAGTTTTTCTGTTTCCTTTTATGAGGTTTCCCCTGGCATGAGTATATACAGCCTTGGACTGTGTGCTATGCTATTCATGTATATCTGAGGCTGAACTCAAGATTTCCCTTTCCTTCACTTCTCTTCTTCCAACATATTGAAACAAAAAAGTAGAAGCCACTGCCGTTGGTTGTATTACATTGTGGTATGGAAGGGACACTTGATCCTATACCTGAGTCATTCTGAATGAACCATCAGAACACTTCCTCAGACTGTCTGAACATCAAAAAGATTTCATGAGGACAAGCTGAGCCAGAAAATTTGGATTTGTATCCCAAAGATGGAAGAAGCAGAAGGATATTTAGTGTGTTGTTTTAGGGAACTGAAAGTTATTTGTTTCATTGTTCATGGTTATTTTTGTCTTGAGCAATCATGTGAAGAAACCAAATCCCAGCTGTTTGGACTTGTCCACCAGATACATACTTTATTGTATGTCCAATCTCCTACTGTTAATTCTAAATGAGATACTGAGATGCCTCTTCAATTGTATTTGCTCACCCTCATTCATAACAAAAAGCTAGAACCTCTCAGAAGTTACCTGGAAATATGTCATGCTTTCAACTTCGCTGTATTCACAATGTGACTCCTAAAAATTCTGTTCCCATATATTCTTCCAAATTACAAACTGAAGACAGAGAAGTACTGCTCTATGTATAAATACAAATTCATTTGCCATTTTTAACATTATATTGGCACGAGTCCATCTTGTTTGCACCTAGCTAGGGGAAATTTGCATGATTTCCAAAATGTTCTGTTAGTTGCTGCATTTTGACAAATAGGAATGCATACAATTACATTTCAGTTCCTTTTGAGCCATTGTTCTTTTACAATTTCTATAATTTCTGTTGTTAATTGCATAATGGCCAATGTTCAAGGCAGACTGTCTCTTAGGGAGTAAAAATTTCAGGGCTTCTATATCTGGTAAAGACAAACATTCTTTGAATCATATACTAAAGTATTTGAGACATTCCAGAGTCTTCAGCTGAAGAGGCTTCCAGTTTCCAGTGTTTATATTCAATACAAGAAAACTGGATGGATGGTTTGGTGGGACTTTTGTTGCCAAGCTGATTGTTGTAGTTCTCTGTTAATATTTATCAAGAATATATAGTACAGCAGCACATGAGCAAGCAGATAAATGTGTGGTGGAAGCTAGCAGACCTGCTGTTCTCAGTTTTGTTTGGGTTGTTTTTTGGTTTTTGTTTTTTTTTTTTTTTTTTTTTTTGTTTGGGTTGGGTTTTTAATTTGTTTTGGGTTTGTTTTATGAGGTTTTTTGTTTGTTTGGGATTTTTTGAGAGTTTTTTTAAGAGGTTTTGTAGGGAGGACTGTTAGAAATACTATCAAAGCTGCACACATACTTGTGGCTATGTGTATTGCAGGTTCTTGAATGTAGGTACTTCTGTACTAACTGTGGAACCCTACCTTGAATCCTCAAAACAGTACTCAGGTATGAATCTGAGGGTTAAGTATTGAATTTGTAAGTCACATGAGTACTACTTAAAAAAAAGCAATTATTAGGTCAACTCTGGGAGTTTGGTTTTGATTCTTAAGTACTTCTTAGGAGTAGGGGTGAGATGGAAAATACTGTACATCAGGGGGTCATTTGTTGGAAACTGTTGGATTGAAAACCTACTGGGTTGCTGTAAGAATTACCTTGTGATTGGGTTAGGAGAGTGAATTCTCAGCTTTCTTTGTGGATCCTCAAATATAAAGTGGTTGAAAATTTCATGTCATAGTAAGCCTACTGTGGCCTCATCAGCTATTAAACCAAAGCTTTCTCTGTTTACATTAATAACAGCTTGGATTTGACGCCTGCTTGCAGATAATGTGTTCCATTTCAGCATAGCCATGGGAACCTTGCAGGAAAGGCAAAGGAAAACTCTTTCACTGGATAACCTGAATGAAACCAGTTGAAATTCTGAGGTTTGGGGGTGGTTTTATATAAACCAATAAGAAACTATAACAATTAAATAAAGACTCCTAGCAGGCCTGTAAGGAGAACAAGATTTGTACAATATGAGCCAGCTAGTTTCTGTTTTTCAGACTCCATAAACAGTGTTTCTTTCTTTTCTACAGTGAGTACACAAAGTTAAGTTTCAAATGATTGTGTGAATTATAAGAAGACTTCTTTTCCCCCAGTTGTTGGAGGTATTTATATCATTCTGTTTTAATAAAAAAGCTGAATTTACAAGAAACAAGGTCAGTCAGTTTGCTTTAGCTAGAGGAGATTGCAGGTTTGTAGTAAGCATTTGCGTTTTAGATCTTCGCATCTTTGGACCAGTTATTTTGCTTAGAACAGCTGTAATGCAAAATTAACTTTACAGGAATTATTGTGAAAATAACTATGTGATATTTTCAGTACTTGCCAATTAGTAGAAACTGTGTTCTTCAACCACATCATAAATGGAGAGATGATATAGTATTTCACGTCAGTGTAATAATTTATGGCAGAATTTTTGTGAGACTCTATTTTGGTTTCTTTAGGATTTTGTATTTTATTTGGATCTGTATGACAAAAAATGTCAGTTCTTTGCTAACACCTCAGATCTTTTCTACTGTTTTCATCAAGAGATGTGACCAGAGTCAAGCAGATTCTCCCTAGGCAGAAGTGCTATTTCCAGAAACTTTTTTTACTATAGTGCATAGTACCTGTGCTCTGACAGAGGCTTGGCAATTGAAGAGTTAAAAAAAAAAAAATTTACTAAGTATTTATTGTAGGACTTTCAATATAGGAGAATTGGGAAGGGATTTGTTGTTGAAGTCTGAAAACCTTATCCAGCTGGTAAATCTCTGCAGTGCAGCTGACAGGAAAAAGCAGAATTTTTACATACTTTGATATCAGTTTTTAGCATTACTGTAAAAGTAAGCCTCAATATATAATGTACAATAACCTCTGACTAGAAGTAACAGTAGCTTCAGTACAGAAATATTTTGATAGTAGCTGTGATGCTAAGGCTGGAGAAGGGAGTGGGAGGACTATAGAGGCACCTCTGTTTTCCTTGCAACACCTGTGCATTCCCCTAAACAGGAGGAATTCTTGTGCAGCTGTGAGCACCTGACTGCCAGGGTGCTCATCTTATTTTTCAGTATGGAACTTGACCGAGGTCAGAACAGATTCCCCCTGTCCATAACTGTTATTTCCAGAAGCACTTCTGCTTTCTGAGTTCATATCAATCTCTGCAGCATCTGTGGCTGTTCCAGTTTCTGTGAGAAGCACCTGGCTAACAGCTAGGTGAAATAATACAGGGCTGGTTGCCCTTTAGGTCTCGTGGTATGTTCCACAGAGTGGCTTTTGCAGACTGATACAACCGCATAGGATAAGGCAGCAGTCTGTCTTCTGCAATACAACACTGAGCACAGGGCAGCATTTTTTGAGGAAGAGAACTGTAATTTGTTAATGAGCCTGAAGGGTTTGTCTCACTAAGCTTTTTGCTCACGCGAACAGAAAAACCTGTACTGTATGGCAAACTGCAATTGATTGTACCAGAGACTGACAGCTATGCAAATCTCTGTGTCAACAGCAATTTGAGCCAGCAGGCTGGGCATGCTGAAGAAGAGAATTCCAGTAATCTGCTCCTGTCCTTATCTCTTGGGTAGAGCCGTTTAGTTTACAGCCTGTTAGAAATATGTGACCAGTTATCTGCTAGATTTATTACTTGAGCAAGACTCCTTAGCAACAGGTTTTTCCTCACAGTGTGCCAACTACTGGGTTTAAAAACATATTCTTCCAAACCAAGCTGTAGTGTCCTTTATTTTTTGACAAATATTCTGAAAACTTTGCTTGTTGTCAGTGATTTGGATTGATGTCTGAGTCTACAAAGGATGTGAAAAAGCAAAAAATAGGAACTTGGTGGATTAAAATGGGGAATTGTTCACAGCCTGGTTTTGCATATTTGTCCAGACTGGTTGTGTTTGGTTGTGACTTTTAACGTGTATATAAAGTTACATACATGTGTGCTTGATGTGCATTGGCAGCAGCATGACTGGGTCTTGAGGTATCTGACTGCCTCAATGCAAAGCAAAAGTTCAGTTTCAGAGACCTTTGTTAGTCATGCCACTTAACTTCCCTTAAGTAAGGACTTTGATGATTGATATACAGTAAGAAATCTTGGTTTTGTTTTTCCAGAACCAAAAATGATAGCTGCAGGAAAATTTTCAAGTCTTCCCAGAAACAGCCCAGTGAACCACCAGTTCTCATTAGCTTCTTCCATGGACCTTTTGACCACAAAACCTTCACCAATTGAGCATCATTCAAACTCCTTCCAAGGCATCTCTATCCATGGCACTCTGCCCAGGAAGAAGAAGGGAACAATTCCCTCTAGGTCTTGTGATATGTTTAGCCACGTGGGAGCATTGCCTTACACCAGAGCATGGCAGCAGCCACCTTTTGTAGAGGATGTTATAGAAGAGTACCCTCCAGACAATGGAAAGAGCAGCGAACTCCATGCCAGGTATGTTGTAAAACCTTAATTTACACATGTTAGTCACATAGGGATTATTTTATATTCTTCTAGGTCTCTAAAGGCCCAGTCATAGGTACAGATAACTTAGTTTACTATAATTAGGTTTTCTCCTAGTATTCCATTTCCGTCTCGATGGAAGACCTACATAATTTTTAATGACTGTGTCTCACCTTTGCATGTTTAAAAGGTATAATATTGTGTGTACTATTCCCATGGATTAATTTTTTTTAATTTACTGAATTGCTTTGATATGATCCTTTGCATTGCTGTAACAGAGCAATTTTAAACAAGAAGTCATAACTGTTCAAACTTGGTTTTGTTTTGTATTCAATGCAATATGGATGGAGGGCTGAGGAAAAGGAGAGTGGTGTTTCAGGTGCCTCAAATCTCGAGCTAAGCCTTCTTCATGAAAACTTGGTAGAACCCAAGGTACACTGAGTTAATGGCAAATTATCCCTATTATTCCTGCCTGACTTTGTGGTTAATATATGCAAAACTCTTAAGAAAGACTCATACTCTTATAGCTAGCCTTTTTTTTGGGAATCTATTATCATCACTGATATTTCATTGCTTATAAAAGGTAATTAATTTTGTAGATGTCCCTTTTGTTTTGTTTTGATATTGAGTTCTATAAAATGGGAAAAAAATTACCTGCTAACACAAGAAAAATTCAGTGTAATGCAGTGGATCAGTTAAAGACATAGAAATGAGAGACTATTGGTTGCTTGGCTGATGGAGTTAAAGGCTGAGAAAAGATACCCAAATTTTAAGCTCTGAATTAGGATTTACAGCCTTGCTTTGTCCATCACTATGGTTTTTTGGTTTTCAAGTCTTGTGAGCAAAGAAGAGTTCTAATTAGGTAAGGTTGTGTGTGTAGAGTGGTTTTCTTACACTTTTTGCTTGTGCTTTATGGGATCAAGCTTTCTTCTCACCTAAAAAGATTTTCTTCTCTATACCCCATTCATTTTAAAAGAAGAAAGGACCTAAGTGGGTTTAGTACTTCTCTGAGCTGTACCTGCCTACATGAACTGCCTTTTAAACATCATTTGCTTCTTTTATTTACATACTTTTAGAGAAAGCCAGCAGCCTGGGGTGTTGCCATGGAAAGAATATGGTGATACACACTGAAGTTATATTTTATATCTTCCTTTTCAAGAGCCGTTAATAAACATTATTTTCTTGAGAGACCAAATCCTACTGATAACTTGTCTTATGCATATAACCTTGTCTTAAAAGGAACGCTTCAGTGCACAACCACTCAGAGTACAAGCAGAATGCTTGAGAAGAAAATGTCAGCAAGGTCTGCCTGGTCAGAATTAGAACAATGCTTTTGAATTAATAAAGAGATTCAAAGGGTGTTATTAGTGCAGTCTGGGAATAGAATTTGTGTCTATTGAGTCACAGCACAAAATGCTGTTCATGTTTGATCTTTCAATTACTTTGCTAAAACACACTCTGAATGCTATGGTAACAACTTCTAACAATTGGTTTCTTTAATTTTTACAATAAATCATTATATGTTCTGCTCCATGACCTGACTGCGCAGTTGTGTTAGAGCAGAAGCCAATACCAACTCGGCAGTCAGCAAATATATCACTTCTTGAATCTTCCTGCAATGACATTGCATTTTCATTACTTTAAAGGAAAATTGAGAGAAAAAATCTGATTTTCATGTGTTAAGCAGTTTTCCAGATGTGCTAAGTTATGCATTCTAATGCTTACAATCATATCTGGTCCCAATAGTATAAGGGAGTCCACATTACCTTTTTCGTGTTTTTGCGAAAAAAAAGCCCTTTTACTTCAGTGTAGGAATTTGTGAAATAATGTAGTATTACAAGAATATTCTGCAGTCAGGAGGATATCAGTCTTTCATTGCTATAATGCCATTTACAAAACGGAACATTTACAAAAACACATTTTAATGAAACATTATCATGATGCACTGTTCAAACTAAGTGCTGTGTTTGATGCCAGTGGGCCAGAACTAATAGTCATTAGGATTGCAATGTTTATGTGCACATGGATATGAGTATTTTGAACTGTGGCTCAGTCATGTCATTGTTTGATTAATTCTAACCTAAAGAACATATTTCACATATTTCTGTGAAATATGAAGAAATAAAGAACATATACACACTTCTGATAACTTGGAGAAATTATCTTCTCAATAGTCAATGCAATAGGAATGCATTCTCTTTTTGGTTTGTGAATGTACATCTCTGCTAGTTAGTTCAAGAGGGAAAAAAGTTTTCCTTCTTGAGAAAGCTGGCATCTGAGTTTTAGAGTCTCTTAGAAATAATTAAATGGCCAGAGTTAGGATCAGCTGAGCTCTTGAAAGGTAGTTTTATTAGCTAAAAAATAATTCACTCTTGAAAGTGAAGAATTTCACTTTTAAAAGAGAATTCTCATTGTAGCATGTAAAACTAAAGCTGCTTGTGTGTAATGTTCTTTATTATCTGACATTGATAATTAAACCTAAATAAAGCTTAATTGTAATTTCCCTTTGACCTAGTTAATGGTTATCTTTATTTATTTAGCTCTGCCTTGTATTATGACACCTTTACTTAAAGGAAAATTATTCAAATTCCCATCTGTTGCTAGAATTAGTAGTTTGGTTTTTTTTGGCCTGTGTCACATGGCTGCCATCAGTAAACCCAAAATTTCCATTGCATTCAGATTATTATGGTCCCTCACGAGTGACATTACAGTTTAGCAGACTTGTGGCATTTTCATGCTTTTTCATCAATGCAGCCAAATATCCCTCAAATAAACAGGACCTAAAAGCAATGCAGAATTATCACTGTCACAGTAAGTTTGAGTGTGGTGATAAAGACAGCTGTCAGAGGCCTCTTTTGACAACATCTGCCATTTCAGTTGGATGTCAGCAGTACTCAGGTAGTCTTGGGTTAGCACAGTAGTTATCTCTGTGGGTCTGGTACTGGCTCTGATATAAACATACTTGAATGTTATCTCATTGTAGAGATGCAAGGAATTTCTGAGATGTTATTAAGAAGATGGAATAGAGCAAAGACATGCAAATATCCCAGAGCAAAACTAGATTCCATTATTGATACCATGCTCTCTGTTTCATGAGGCAGTGTGATTGAAAGAGAGAGCAGAACAAGTGATTGCTTCTTGGACTGTCTGTCAGCTGACAGCTGTAGTATTTTCTGTTCCTAAACTCATCACTGCCACATTCTCACCACTAAATGATGTCCTCAAGTGCCATATCCAAACACTGAACACTTTCAGGGATGGTAACTCCACCACTTCTCTGGGCAGTCTTTTACAATATTTTACAACCCTTTTAGTGGGAAAAAAAAATTTAATAAATATATTATTAATAATCTAAAGCTCCCTTAGTGAAGCTTGAGGCCATTTCCTCTTGTCCTCTCATTCTGATGGTGTGATGGGTTCAACATTGTGTTGTCAGTGAGGCAGGCTAATAAAGATGTGATCTTCACAATCAACTAAAAGACAGTGAAGGAGAGAAAAGATACTCCTTTCTCAGTACTGGTAATTCCTCTATTTCCTGCAAATAGCCTGTATTCTGGTTGAAATGAACAGGGTTTGTGACAATTAAGTGAAATTCCGTTTAATAACAGCTCCAGTGTGAAATTGTAAATTGTTAAGTGGTCAGAAATAGGATCTGGATTTGCACAAAGTTGATGCTGTTGATGGCCATGATGCTTTGAAAGAACTTAATGTCAATTATAGGATGGACAGTTTAACACAGCAATAAAATCAAAGCTAGGCACAATTTCTTAGAAAGATGTTTATTAAATTTTTGTGCAGTTTGTAGAGTTACATGCCTTTTTTAAAGCCTCTAGTATTTCAAAAGCCTTAGTGTCCACTTAGAAATTTAGTGTTTGAAAGAATGAAAAATAGTTCATTTTGCCCTTGCCCTGTATATAGTGTAGGACTCTGTAGAATAGAGCTTTCGATATTTTGGGAGAAACTCTGTGGCCACACATTTGCATTTAATCACTATCTTCCCTCTGCTGAGCCTATCCCTAGGAAGTGTTGAAGCACACCATCTGCCAGAAACCATCCCTCTAATTTTCATGGTAATTAAAGCTTTAAAACAAAGTTGACATTAATTTACTCTGGCTGTTTCACATTATACAGGACATTTGTGAGCATGTGCTGGTTTAGTTTCTGATTACTATCTTTGGCAGTAAACCTGCATCATCATCTTTGCTGTAGCCATTTCATTTCCTTGGACTTGTAAAGACAATTTTTTGTTCAAATTCCATTACAGACATTTAAAAAATGGACTCACTGATAAACAGTAGAGTTGTATTGTTCAAACTGGCTTGGAATCAAAATACTTCATGCATTTCTCTAAATAATTTATAATGCCCTGGGTGCTTTATCACTATTCATGAGAGGGTCTGATCTACCCACTGGTGAGAATTTGATTTTTTCCCTGTTTTTGAAGCTTTACTTTTAACTGTGTATGAATTTGAAGTGTTGAGTTCTAGCTACAGAGCTATAATTTTAATCTTTTCTTCTTTGCTTCTGTTTTAATTTTCTCAAGCCCAGTAAATTCCTGGCTATGCTGTAAGTCCTGATTGTGATTATACTTACAACACTACTGTTTTTATTTATGTGGCTACAAACAATTCATTTTTGTAGGTAGACAAGGCATAGCAGCTTTTTCTTACACTGCCAAGATTTCAAGTGTGAATTGTCCATCTCCCTTTTTTTGACATGGTTCAAGCATGTTGAAAAAAATTAAATCTGGCAGGTGTGGGGAGCCATGGAAGAAAATATTTTTATTAGCTTGATTCTTTCACTAAGGAAATGGGCACACCAGTAGCTCTTAATGTCTTCCAATGCTCATTGAACCTTATTGCAAAAGATCAAAATGTGATAAATAGCCTGTAAACTAAAGTACATTTTATAGACTGGCCCTAATTATCTACACCCAGGTGCAAAGAATACACTTATTTTCTGTAGTATGGTAAGTGTGTGTGACTGCATATTTAGCTAGACTTCAGTTTGTTATTTTGAGTACTGGTCAGCACACTTTTTTTCTTGTTTTTCTATGTCAGCTGTTTCAGATGAAGTGCTCTCATCTAGCAGTGGACTTTGTACTGCTGTAGCAGAGAGCAGAGTAGATTAGTTTATCTGGTTGTTTTGGATGTTCTGTTCTCTTCTGAATTTCTGATCTTCAAGGCTCTGCATGTTTGGCTGGATGATCCTCACGTCTTTGTCTCATCTAACTATCAAGGAAAAAATAAAAATATGTTCAGTTTTAACCTTGACTAATACCACTGACATTAACAGGGTAATTTCATCAGCATAAAGCTAAGCAGCCTCACTGTTCTCTACAGTGCTTGCCCTTGTCCTTGGAGGCAGAACATTTGGAAGCTGGCAAGGTGTTAGTTTTGAAGTATAAAGCTATGAATGACTTAATTCTGTGTTCCCAAAACTCTTCCTGTTCTCTTAGTGGCATTACCACACTAGATCAAGCCTGCTGAAGTCCTTGAATTGACAGTTGAATTATAAAGGAAAAGAGCTGGCAAGGCTGTGCTTGGTGAAGAGAACACTATTCAGGAATTTGCTTTATCCTTGTCAGAATTTGCAGCTTATTTTTCTTCTCCAGATGCTGCAAATTCTGCTTTTCTTTGGATTTAGAGAATGGGGTGGATCAGGTATTTGACAGCATTTATTTTTTTCAAACTAGTGGTTTTGCAAACATTGTTTGTTGGATAATTTTAATTTGAATTTGTGCTACTTTTTGTATATTAATATTGTGTGTAGACTTGAATGATAAGGTGCACTTTGAAAATTAAAAATAATTTTTATCAAGATTTTATTATATCAAGTAAAACAAGTATTTTATATGTTTTGTGTGGGGAGTAAAGTGAGTAATAATAGTTTTTTTTTGTTTATAAAATGCAGTGTAGTTCTTCAAGTATGAAAATATTTGCAAGATTACCAGGAAGAAGACCAATATCTTGGTTCCCTTTTAAATTTTAGGATACAGTGGGGTGGAATTTTTATAAATGCCCAAAATTTTGAAAGTAAAAATAGTTACAGTTTTGGTGTAATGACTGAAGCTACCTCTTAGTATGAGTTTTGTATTTAAAAAGGTCTGAACCAAAATGTTCGTATGTGGTTGTGTTTCTTAAATAAGAGTACCACAAGTGTGTTGAATTTGGGCTAGTGAATATCTCATTGACTTCTGCCATGCATGGGTTTTTGAAATGGAAGAATTCCTTAGATGTTTCCAATGCTTCATGCTTTTTGTCACAGATTTTCCCATTCTTTCTCTTGATGTGTCCTATTCACCTGTGCACCTGCAGATCTTTGCTGCCTAAGAGTTGGAGCAGAGCTACCCACTAAAGCTGGGAGATGTTTGTGGTAGAAGGAATGCTGTGTTGGATAAGGAGGGAATAGCTAATAACTGCCTACATTCAGTATCAAATCCTCTTATCCTTTAACTCTAGGGGTTCTTTCTGTCTTTGGCTTGTCTACCTTTTCTTTTTAGCCCTTCTGTCCATTGTTGGGTTCAGATTATTCTGTTGTGAAGTTCTACTTCACCCCTTTGTTCCCATTTGATACTCAACATCCTCTTTCTTTGCTTGGTGGACATAGACCTGCAGAACCAATGCTTCACTTCTTGATTTTTAGGGGGATTTTGGAAATCTGCCCATGTGGGATCTTCAGGGAGGGAAATGAGGAAAACAGGACAAAGTGTCTCAAAAAGAGAGACCATCTCTTCAGTATTAAAGATTAGTTAAACCACAGTCCTTCAGCTTCTGAGCAGAGGAACTGAAGTTCCTTATGGGATGAACACAGTTTTATCATGGTTTGAAATTAATTGTGGGATCATGACCTTGTTTTAAAGAACAACTTGACAGGTAAACTTGAGCTCAAATGCCTCAAAGCCCATATCAAAATTGGTCAGTGTTGTTTTTCAAAAACTTCCTGGAAACTTTTCTTTTTTCTGGTATTTTCTTCCTTGAGCAGAGAACACTATATGTAGTGGAAAGTTTTTTGAATTACTCCTTCCGTCACACCCAAAGTTCCTTTCCTGGCTCTGCTGCTTTCTGGTCTCTTTTGTAAGTGTTATGGAGTGCCCTGTTCAGTTGTACCAAGTGCTGTATTGCTTCTCATCCTGCCTTCTGTTCGTATGTATTTGGTTTCATTTCTGTCCCTTTTATGCTCTAAATAGTGGTTAAATGTTACATAGGGGAGTATATTCCTAATGCTTACTTGCCATATCCAATGAAGAAAGGCATCCAATGTGATGAGCTTTTTTAGGTGGGCTCAGGGAATAGACAGGAAGGACAATTCTTCCTCCCACTATTGTCTTCTTCAGTGCTAAAGCCTCATATTAGCATTCCTATGCTTCCGTCCAAATACACATTCCTGAAAGATGTATTAGCCTGGTGAAAAACCATACTTGGTGAATAAAGTGTACCTAGAATTAGATGCATTTCAGATTAGTTAGTGGAGACTGTGATTCTACTGAATATTTGTCAGTGATTTTCTTTTTTTAATATATGCATTCATTTTGGAAGGTGATACTGATTTTGAACACTTAAAATTTTGTGGCACTGGATTCAGGATAACTGCGCAGCAACTAAAACACTCACTGTAAAGAATTGCCAGCTGAGGATAAAAGTCAACATTCAACAGCACATATATAAATCAGTTTGTAGTAGCAGTGTCTGTTTTGGATAAGCAACAGTCTTGCTGCTCAACCATTACTCTCATAGAATAGATCTTGGGATAAAATATTTAGGAAGGGCTTTGGTGGGCCTGAATGTTAAGGAAAATAGAGGAAAAAGAATGGAGGTGGCTAGTCTGAGCTTTTGAACAGGTTGTAGAGACTTGTACTATGTGTGGTGCAGAAACAGAAATTCTTCTGGAAAAGGTAGAAAAAAATGGTGTAGATTGTTCTGCTGCAATAGGTAAACTGGAGCAAGTTAGAGGGATGCAGATTGGAGTGGTGAAAGTAAATTGCTGCAACATTATCTCTGCTGGGGCATTCTGAACAAATAGGATTGAGATTTTATTTAATTCAAGGAAAAGTACATTGCATCTCTTCTGAAGTTTTAATTACTGGAGTCCCTGCTGTTCTTTGTGTGAGCTGCAGGTCATCACACAGTTAGTCATAGCAGTTTGCACTTGTTTCCACTGGTGTTTGAATGAATCATGCCCGTGGTGCTGTGCAGCTGGAGGCAGAAGGGCGGAATGCCCTTAGGAATGCAGCAGAAGTGCGTGTGTGAAGCAGAAGCTGCTGGGGGATAAAATCAGGAGATCTTTTACTCTAGTTTGCAGTACAAATAAAATCAGTCTGTGCCACATACACCGAAACATGCCATGTCCAGCATGCTCCAACTTGCACCTTCATACTTAAGTAGTGTGTATTTCAAAAATCTGCAGAGATGGAGAGATTTCAAAGACACAAACTGAAAAACTGAAGAAGGCATGTGATCTATCTGGTCGTTTTACAGCAGTTCTCTCTACGTTAGCAGACAGCTTGATAGATTTTCAGGGTCTTGGGCTCCTTTTGAGCCTCTGTTGTCTTTACTCAGATTTGGCATTGGCACCATTGGTGTTGGAACTATTGAGAAGATAGTTCTCATTATTTCTCTTTCAATAAGGTAGGAAGGAGATGTTTTTGAAAATGTCCCTAGGAAAAGTCACTTTAAAATGAACACACAAATATTTTTTCATACATCAAATACTAGCAATGTGTCCCAATGTTTTTCCCACAGGAACAGTTATGAAAGTGTGAAGTAGCACAAAGTTGACTCCAGGCCAAACAGCAGTTTCCACCACTGTAAGACTATTTATATGGGAGTTGAATGATAGGGATGATTTGGGCAACTTGATGATACTGTTGTATCTGCACTTAAATTTTGTTAAAGTTATCACAGCTAGTTTATAATTGTAGCTGGTTGTTCTGTGAGGATGCCAGGGGCCTGGAAAATGCAGATGCTTCATATGGCTTAGCATGTAAAGGTCTGCAGGATTTTTCATAGCACCAAGGATGAGAGGAAGTAATGTACAATGTTAGAATGGTGGAGGTTTTCATAGAATCAAACAGCTAAAGATTACAGCATATCTGCTTAAAGATTTTTTTATTGAAGCAGTCCTGTAGAGAACTATTGGACAAACTGCAGAGTAAAAAACAGATGATGTCCGAGTTACTGAGATTCTGGCTATTCTCTGGCACTCACTAAACTAAACAATGGATGTTGGGATTGAACAACAGGATTCAGCTTTTCAATTCCAGCATTAATTGTCAGTATGTAAGCATAGGCTATCAAATATTTTAGAAGAGTGACTAGCTACCAGGATGTTAAGGTTTTCTTTACCCAGTTTTTGTATTTGGTTGCTCATTGTCTTTAAATCTATGCAGAATTTGAAACTGGCAGTATGACAGTATTTAGTTTGTCATACCAGAACTATGATTCAAGTTGCTTATAGTGATTTTTTTTTCCTTCATTTTAGCCAGTGACCGTTCATGGTGACAGCTTCAAAAGGGCTTTTTTTTTAATATGTATTTTAATTCTCCCCACACATTTGGCTGTTGTTCAGATGTGTTGGGAAGTAGAGAAATAGCATCCAGTAACAGCTGAATTCCATCTCTTTTTCTCATCTTGGTCAGCTCTAGTTATATTTTGAAGAGGTCCTCATACAATGATAATTCCTATTTTCTGAGAAGTTATGTTGTTTCTCATAGTGGTCAGATGTATCACTCCTTGCTCATAGTCAATGCCAACCAGTGTGACACCAAACTCTTCATTGTTGCAGAAAATGTTGCTATGGGGAGAACAGGTAAGCAAAAGAGCAACTTCACATTTTTTGATGTCTTGCCTTCATCTTTTTTTGGATTTGCTGAAGCACCACACTTGTTTGCGAGCTCTGTGTATTTTCTTGGCTGTAACAGCAAGAAACCCATATGTGAAGAAAAAAAAAGCACATAAGAATCTTGATAGGAATCTTGAAACTGAAGTGAAAAGAAATTGAGATAATTTCCAAGGACTACCAGGGACAGATTAAAGGGTTGTATGTCTGCAAGATCAGCCAGCATTGAAAAAGGGGTTTTCAGATGTCAGTCTCTGGAGAGAATGTGTTTCTGGCTAGGAAAAGCATCAGAATCATGAGGGCTAAGATTCTGGACAGATATTACTGGAGTAGTGTTTTGCTTCTATAGTTTCCACACAGACCTTGTGTGTGTGGAGGAGGCAACAGAGGATTTGCTCAGGAGAATGGCTTCATTACATGCAAGTCAGGTGTTTTTTTTTTTTCTTTTTTGTTCCAGCGAGTAAAAACATGCTGGAAAGGGATTTTGTTTTGTCACAAAATCAGGTGATAGCAAGAGGTAACAGCAATAGCAATACTCAAAATAGATGTGGGAGTCTGTTTGCATCCCTCTCTTAAACTACTTTCTGTGACAGAATGGGTATGGAAAGAGCATTAAGCCAATACTGTGTGTCCTACTGCATACTTACCTCAGCTTGAGGTCTTCTGAAGACTTCTCTGTTCCAGGGACATCATGCTGCATTAAGTATGCTTTATATCTGAGTGGAAGTAGATCTTATCTGATTATTAGGAAACCAAAATGCATAATCCAATAATAATAAAAGTGTGAGCCCACAGTTTACACAGCACTGGTTGACTTATGTGCAGACTCTAATACATAAATGTTGTAGGTAAACAGGTGCAAATGAATATAGCCATAAAGTCAAACTTTTTATGAAGACAAACATTAGCATTATTTGAAAGGTAATAAAATCTGATAAAAGATAAGAAAATATTATTGAAACCAACCTTCAGTTAAATCAATTCTGAGAGATGGCAGAACCTGCTACTATCTTTTGTCTGATCTGTTAGTCATCTGAAAGTATTAATTTTTTTCTACAGATCTTGTAATATAATAAATGAGAATGTGGGTTCATAATTTTTTAAGATTCTTTGAGAGGTAAAATGGAAAGAAAAAGCATACTTTATAGTTTTCTTAATTCCATGACAACATAGATTTCCTTCACTGGTAGCCTATGGCATAAAGAAACATTATTGCTAACAGAGAACTGAGATTGAGGAGTTCATTTTATTTGGTTGCCTTCTAGTTATTTGGGCTAACTGCTTCATCTGGTTTTCTGTATGTAATGTGATAATATTGGGGTGGATTCAGATGACAGGAAAACGCAGTAGTTAATCTTTACTAATAGTTACTGCACATCAATGAAAGTTACCATTCCTTGAAAATAATTTCAAAAAATTTGCACAAAGGTGAACAAGGGAAAATGAGGGAAGAGGGAGTAGAACAGCTTGGAGAGAGGTATCTGAGATGAACAGTGCTCCAACATAAACATCTTTCTGTATGACTTAGGATAAATTGCAGAGTTTTGTACATTTTGCTGTGGGTCAGCTTACCAGATAAAATACTACAGTACTTGCAAAGATACTTGTTACACTGTCCATTTCCCAAAGCCAAACATTTTCTAAGCACTTCTGTCACATGGATGCTGAAAGGAATGCAGGTCACTACTTCCTCTGCTCTCGTCTGGATATCCTGCTTTATATACCAGTAAATAAACTGTTTTGTCTTGAAGCTTTTCTACCTCTTCCATTTTGCTTTGGCTTGATCTGTCCTAAAGAACATTTGCCTGATAGCAGAAGGTGGGAACAGTGGAGTCTGTAGGAAGGCTGGTCTGCTGGAGTGCAGACCATCACAAGACACGTTTGCTGCCAGAGTAAGCGCGTTTGTTCTTTCAGAGTGTGTTGCACATGCTGTGCTGGTAGACCCTTTGTCCTGAAAGATTCCACAGGCAAGTGAAGAACTGAATTGAAATGTTTTTCAGTAGCATTTGGTACTGGAACAACTTCCCACAGATCATTTGAATGTGAGAAGAAATCAGGCATGCTTAATGACTTTGCTGAACCGATTAAAAATGGGATTTGTTTTCCCAGTCAAATTGATAGGTATTGAGAAGGAAAACGTCTCTTCTGTTTCAAAGCTTTCTTTTCTTTTTTCCTCTGTGCTTCGCCCCTGTGTTCTCTGCTATGTTGATACATGCTTATGCTCATACAGTTGTCAAGCTGATCCTTCTTTATATATTGCATAGGAAAAAGTTTCAAATTCTATTTCCATTGAGTCCAGCATTTTATTCTTTAAAACATCAGTTGAGAATGCAGTTTGACCCTTGATGTAAATACTGAGCTAATATGAAACAGCAGCACTTGATACAGCCCAAACAGTTGAGCACCCTTATTTTGTGGGGAAGGTTCAGTATTCTGGATTAATAGCTGTTAGGGAACCAAACTAAAAATTGAGTATCAAATAATAACACGGTTTTAGATCATATGCAGTTACATTCTAAACAACATGGGGAATTCAGAGACTGTTTTCTGATTGATTAATTCCAGTGCAACCCAAATTCGAGATTTTTGAAGCTGCTTATTGCATTTCTAGTGTTACATCTTTGCAACAGTTTCCACCAAAAAGGATCCTGTTTCTAAATTTATAAAGATCTGTTGTCCCTGGGGAAATCTTCATTGCCATAACAAGTGCCCAATCCCTCTCTAAGTTTACACAGTTTTCATTGTGCCTGTTACATGTTTGTTAGTTAAGGGCAGTACCATGTGTGTCATCTCAGGTTCTCAGAAAACATACAGTCATGTACTACAAACTCTGTTAATCTGCTAGTTCTCAAATAAAAACAAAATATACAAAATGCTTTGAAATAGAAATAAAAATAAACATATATTTTATGGAAAGAGTTGTAACAGTGCAAGGCTCTTCAGTTAGGCTTCTTTGCCCCTTGCCATCTGTCTGTATAGAAAACCTATGATGAGATTTCTATTTTTAGATTAGGGCAATAACTTGATTATCTGACATTCAAATAATTGTGATGCTGAAATTATGATTATTTTGAGAACTTCCTTGTATATATAGAAATTGAATGTAGTACTTTCTACTTCCTGTAAGCAGTGCCCTCCCAGTGCTATCAGAGGCAGTAGCTTAAATGGGAAAACATAAAAGCGAAGAAATAAATTCAAAAGCCATTTGGAGAGCTCTCTTTTAAATTTATTTCAGATATTTTAGGTGGCAAGTAAGTATTGCAGCCATCTGTTGAAATGTTCAAAATTTTTATTTGCTTAAAATGGAATAATTAATTTTATTTCTCAAATTAAGTACTATTGGCTCCACTACATTTCCTTCTAGAAGAAACCAGTGATTTATATGTTTGTTAAAAATTAGATAGCACAGGCTATCAAGCTTTAACATACAAGTTTTAACAAAGATTTTAATGTGACCTAGTAGCATATTGCTCATATTAATGCATATTTTCAGTATGAGGTTGTATTTGGACTTACCTTTTTTTTGTTTGTTCTTCTGTCTCTCCTTGTCTCCTGGTACCATTTTCTTACAGAGATAAGACTATTCTGGATCCTACGTTGGAATATGTTAAGGTAAGGTACTGTTTCTTACCCTTAAAATATTTCATTTGGTCTATACCCAGCACTGACAGAGCATTTCCAGTCATTTGTAGGTAAATAGTACAGCTGTCTGTGTCTTGGTACAGATAAGCTAAATGTGAATGCCAGACTGTTTTCTTACAACTTCAGTGAAATATTTGTGAACATTGTACTTCAGGTTGCATTTTTCAATGGGGCTTCTTTACAGTTACATGGTGGCTGCCTAAATTCTTGCTTTGGTTAACAGATTAAAAGAACTTGTATTTTTCGCTTATGGATTTCTGGAGAAGTAAAGAAACACATCTGAAATTATAATAAAAATGTCAATTTTAGGTTTACAGTTTTAGCACTGTACTTACTAAAATTACAGATAAATATTCACTTCTGGTCCAAGAAGTGGCTGCCACAGGAGACTGTCAGAACAGCTGCTGGATTTCTGCTCTGAACAGGTAGTTCAGTGTTGCAAGGTCCCTGGCCTCAATCCCAGCCTGAAGTTGGGATATGGCAGGGAAGAGAAGGTCAAAAGCCTTCTCAAGAGCACTGTGGAAGAGGGGAAGCCAGAGGCAACGAAGTGGTGGACATGTTAATTGCTGTATTTAATTTACTGTCTTGCACTGTGCTGTACTGAGTATGCTGTTACAGTTTTAATACTGTGACTAAGTGTTAGGCAGAGGTCTCATGTGCCAGTTCATCAATATGTGTCTTGTCTTGTTTCAGCAAGTTCTGTATTATAAATGTGGTTTCTGGTCTTTTCAACTTTCCTAGTAGAAGCTTGTCTTGGACTCCTGTCAATAGCAGTGGTGCTAAGCTTAGTAATTAAAACTTTGATGTTGAGGAGGAAAGCCTGGGGAAAAGAGATGTATGAAGGAGAATACAAAGGTTACCAATCCCTTTTCTTCCCCTTTCTTTTTCAGTTTTTCCTTTCTATATCCCTACCTTTAGTGAACTTTGAGTTTGGATGCTAGTTCAGTGGTTTTATAACAGGAATTCTAGACAAGAAATCTCAAACTACAACTTTGAAAAATATGCAGAAATTGCTTTCTTATAACTCCCAAAAATATTTTTTGTCTGTAAAAGTCTGGGTTGCTAATAAAACTGCTTCTAAAAATGTATTCTTACACAGAAATCAGTCAATCATAAATAAAGGAGGTCTATCATCAGTTACATCTAACTTTCTTTTAATCAGTTAACCTTAACTGTAAAAGTTGTGGGTGAATTCATACCAACAGGATCTTGGACTCCCTTTGTTGGCTTCAGTTTTAGCAAGTATGTGCTCATTTTTTCCTGTAACTTATTATACAGTAACAATTATATTAATGTTGATACATTTTCCATATCCCCAAATACATTATGGTGGCAGGTATAAACTGCTGAACACCAACATTCTCAAGCTTCTCTGCAGCATGTTTATACCACCATTGCCAGTTACAAGTCTATTTGGTATGTAGTCTGTATTACATAGTTTGAGCTAGCAGGTAGGCTTTAACAGATGTTCCTTAAGTGATAAAAAATACCTTAAAATGAAAATGAGGTAGGGAGAGAAGAGAGAGAAGATGACAGGAGCACTATTGGGAGTCATATTTTGCTCGTTCAGGATATGGAAGTTCTGAGCAGCACATTTTTATTTTCTAGTGCACAGGAAAATATAGTTAGTGTTGTCTTTCAATGGAGAAGTGTTGATTTACTGAATGAAAACACATAAACTTGAGTATGAAGCATGTATGATGTATCACTCCTACATAAAAACTCACACTGGAACTAATTGTACATGGTAATTGTTAAGTCTGAATCAATACTGAATCAAGTTTCTCTCATGTTGCTATTCAGGCTGGAAAGAGAAGAGGGACTTTGGATTAATTTGCCTTGAAAGAATTGCATTATCTTGAAAGAAATATATGGCACAAATTTAAGTTGTGTTAGGGTAGTTTGGCTGATGGCAATGCTACCCAAGAGTTACAGTCCCAAGCAATTTGTACTGTGTCAGGGCCCTGAGGGCACTAATTGTTCTCAGATGTCCTGGCCAGCCTCACTTGGGACCTCCACCCACACGCACTGGGCGAAGGCTGCATCAGGCTGGGCTTTCAGACCCTGCTTCAGTTGCTCAGAGGCTGTTCCTGCCCCTAGTCCTGTTTCCAAGTGCTGTGTGGGCAGCCCAGGACAGACTTTACACCTGGTCTCTTACCTCTCTCTTGCCTGAGGCTCTCTGGAATGTGATAGGAGCTGTTGGTGTCATTCATCATCCTACTCACTTTTTTGCTGTTTTATTCTGGTCAAGATACAAGACAGAAAATAGTGGTTATAATTTTTTTTAAGAGAATGTTCTCTATATATGAACTGTGGTTTCTAGTTTTTTAAATCACATTGCTCACAAGTGACAGTTTACTACATCTTGAATGTTGATGTATTAGCTCATTCAGCATAAAGAGAGCTAATTATGCAAGTTCTAGGGAGGGATGAAAAATGTACTGATTTGCTGGAGTCTGAGTATACTGAAGTGTCCATATGGCTTCAACTCTTCCTTTGTATTCACAGTGCTGCTGAAACCATGGTCACAGTTAAATGGCTCTTTCAAAAAAAACCCTTTCATGGTAGAAGTGAAAACAGGCCAGACTACTTTGAGTCAGGCTGCTACCCAATTCATGAAAGAGATTCAGGGACACAATAGCACGTTGTACATTCTGTGAGATTTTTACAAGTTTTATGAACCAAATAATAGATCCATTGGTAGCCTCTGCAGGTTCTTCCCACACCCTGAGTCTGCACATCCACAGAACAGATTCCTGCAGTAAGGGAGAAAGAAGCAGGGGCAGATTAGAGTGTGTCAGAGAACTTTTTGTGAGTCATTTTGATCAAATGCATGTGAACTAAAGATAGCTTTCTGTCCCATTCCTATTCACTGTAAATACTTTAGGATCTTTTTATAGAAATCTGTGCTGTAATCATTGAAGCTATATCAGGGTGAAAAGAAAAGGAAAAAAAAAAGAGATTTCTCTCTTCCTGTCAGGGAAATCTTTCAAGCATTTCCTCTGGAACTAGTGCTTAATAATTACAGAAATACGTATCAGCAGTGAGTTGATAAATATTACTATGGCCTGAAGTTTTGGAGTTGTATTTTATTCCACTGGTGGAAAATGTGCAAAATTTATGACTGTTCAGCATTGTCATGAGAGAAGTTTATACTTAGATTCAGACTGGGAAAAACTGTTGCTGGTTTAAGGAAGTTCCAGCTGCAGGAAAAGAGTTTCTTGTGAAGTTCTTTTAAAGGATTCTTGTTTGTCTCAGCCTCTTAATTTTTTCCCTGTTTTTACTCTTCCTTCATTTTGTTAGAAAAGCAAACTGATAGAAATTACTGTCATTCATCATGGATTAGGGTAGTGCAACTTAAAATAAAATTCTGATGACATTCCAGTATGTTATTATTATCTATAGCTTTGCAAGATAGGACAGTATTATGTGGATTTGAGTCAACTTCAGGGAACTTGGATCAGGTTATGAGATTTATCAATTCAGTTTGTATAGTTAAGTGCACAAATTCATAATATTGTGGATGCCAATACAATATTGGTATGGGTGTTTGACTCTCACAGTTCTACTGGCTGAAGATACTATGGTAAGAGGGTGGTCAAAAGTAATGTTTATATGTGTGTATGTAAGTTTAGGAAAAATCTGTGTCAGCATGACAAGTAGCCACAGTTTGAGAAACAATTTTTCCTGATGACAGTGAAATTTCCTTGCAAGCAGCCTATTTTAGACATGGAAATATATCAGAGAAATTCCCACCTCACTGGAAAACTTGCCAAGTCCAGCGTATTGCTGTTCTGCTGTGTATCACATCCTGCAGAGACTTGCCTGTTGGATGCGAGCTGGGGCTTGTGAGCAGAAAGTTTGTTGGGTTTCTGCGTTGTCTGACAGCATTAAGCAGCAGGGCTGGGAGGAATGCCTGACACGAAGGCGCCACATGATCAGGAGGTTCTTTTTGAGTCTGTAGGGTGGTTTAAGGACTTCTTTTTCACACATTTTCCAAGTGCAGCAAGGACATCAGTATCGCAAAAGGTGCAGTTATCTAAGATGGAATGTGGTTTTTTGAGGAGAGAAGCAGTATGCCCATGTGGCCAACATGGACTTTACACATCTCTGTCACTACGGATTTGTCATCTGACTCAAAGATCATCAGTGATGTCAGAGACATTGCCTCTTTTTTTGTGTTTCTCTGCATAGCAGGAACCGAAGCTTCACAAACATTTCACAGCAGTTGCCTCTTGTTTGTAAGCTGTGTGATTCAGACATAAAAAATTCTGTTACAGCCAATCTAATGTTAAATGCATGTAATTTTTGGTCACAATGAAACTTTCGGTTTAATTCTCGATGGGTGGTTGCTGGTTGTGCGCTGCCCTCTGCTGGAAATGAAACACTTGACTGGGTATTTTTAATCGAATCATGGATATTCAAATCACGTTTCGTAATAATTTTTTTGTAACTATCGTAGGAGCCTGGCTGTTTGGAAGTTGGTTGCTTTTTCTCAAGAGACATAGAATTGGGTGTGTGTGTATTTTTCCCCTCCTCCCTGTCATTAAGTTACAGATGTAAGTCCTTGAGGGAACTTGAGAATTATTTTTCTTGTCAGCTGTCCCTAAGATTATCAGAATAGATGTTCTGATTTGTCCAAAACTTCCAACAAAAGAGATTCCTTATGGTACCAAAATAATCAGCTCTACCTCCCAAACTAGATTAGTCTAATTATCTTTTAATTGTTATTGTGGGAAAAATTTTCCTAAATCATGATATTTTGCATATAGAGGTTTGGTTTTGGAGGTTTTGGTTTTGTTTTTTTTTTTTTGGAGGGGGGGAGGCAGGTTTGGTTTGGGGTGTTTTGGTTGGTTTTGTTTCTCTGTCTTCTATTAATAAACTATCTTTAATTTTCTAGTGGGATAAGTTTGTGCTATTGCAATAAGTTGTACAAAGCATCTTGTCTTTTACTTTCAGTCCTGTTGTGGTGATAGTAACATTTCACGTTGTAGAAATACTTTTTAAGCCTTATTCTAGGCTTGTTTTTTACCATGTCTCCCCTTTCTCTACTTAAAAGGGGCAACTGTTTCTTTAAGCATGTATGATAATTGTTCCTAAAAGCTTTCATCAGCCCAGGAGACAAAAAAGAAGACTTAAGGAGTTACATATATTGTTGAAATTCAGCAGCTCTCAAGAACTTAATTACCCTGAAATCATGGTAATAATCTTGCCCTGTTCATTTGGAGTTAAGGAAAACTTACCTTATTTGATATAATGCAGTTATTCATAATTAATGGTGTAACATAACACCCAAGTTTCAGTATTTTCTCATGTTGAATTTTTTTTTGGCCAACAAGCTGGTCTCTGAAAATAAGGTTGAGTCAGCAGTTCTGGAAGGTATTGGCTGTAAAGTGATGAATAAAATATATTCTGGTGCTTGCAGTAAATTCTGCAGGAAGTATGATTCTACAGCTCTGCAAGACAATGCACTTTCAGTCTACTGTCTTAGTTAATGTTTCCCTAGAACAGTGAACCCCAAGTTAGCCTGTTCCTGTTAGGAGCTATTTGCTTTTTCCCAGCCCCCAATTCCTGGATGGCCTGGTTAGCTCTAAGATCTTGGCTTTTCTGTGGTTAGTGGGGTTTGTGGGTTCTCTTGGTTGGTTGAGGTTTTGGGATTTTGTGGATCAGCTGTGATGGAACTTAGTGTTCTGCGAGGAGGAATATTTTTTCTTTGTGAATTATAATCCTTATATAAATTGAGTTAAGTAGATAGTGGCTTTCTAATTATTCTGACCTTCATTATGAAGTCTTTTAGCAGTACATTGCCCTCTCCTGATGCTGAAATGAATGGAGTTTAGGTATTTTGCTTATGGGAGCATCTTCTGTAATTCTGAGGATGCTTCAGTAAATATAAAATGCTGATGATTCTTAGAGCAGCAAGCATCCTTTCTGTGCATGTTAATGGTTAATCTTACATGTTATCCTACCATGGATTTGACCCAGTTAATGTCTTCTACTTTAATGTTTTCTATTTCTTCTGTTATTACTTATTAACTCTCAAATGATGTCGGGTCTAGAGTCCTCAAAAACCACTACATGCAATGATGTTTGAGTTGAAAACTATAAAATTACTTCACTCTAATTTCCTTGGCACCAGTAGTAATGCTGGTGGCAGTAGCTACTTAATTTAACTTTTCAATACCTTTATTAGAGGATCAGTGACTACTATCAGGTCTTATTTACAAATGAGAAACATAAACTGGAAGGGTCTGAATCTGAAACATGGGACAGAAGTCCTGGGGTGCAAAAAACTGATATTATTTTATCTCTAATGAAACTTGTATTTAAGCTAATTACCTGTTTTCTCCAAAATATTAATCCCAGTGGCTCTCAAATGCTGAGTGTTATCACAGCATGGTTTGGGTTAGCAGGGACCTCAGAAGATACCAAGTTACAATGCCCTGCCTTGTGCAGGGGCACCTTTCATTACACCAGATTTCTCAGGGCCCCATCCAACCTGGCCTTTCGATAACACACACACCCAAGTCAAAATGTCCATGTCAGTGAAAGCAAATATGGGCACACGGTGATGTGCATTTACTTTTCAAAGAAAGAGGGGGAAAAGGGGGTTGGTTTATCGTTTTAATTGTTTTGAAGATGGACTAATAGCAAAAGCTGTCACGGACGTGAAAATGTTTATATTTAACTCCACGCAACTCCTTGCTGTTGATCTCTCACTGTCTGTAAGCTCATGAGCCACAAGGGGGAGTGAGTATACAACGTGTGGAGAGATGATGATGATGATGATTTTTTTTTCATTAGGCATTTTGGGTCCTCTTACTGATAAAGCCTAGAGAGGTAAAGCTCCTCATCTCTCAGAGCTATGTTTACAGATAATAATTAGATTAAGACTGATCCATTGTGTGTGTCTGTCTTGCCTCTTTTTGGAGACACACTGAGATACAGTTTAGCCTGCAGAGAGGGCAGCAGGAGGAGCATTGGGATGTTTCAGTTGGGATGTTATCTACTGCTAAGTGCTGTCAAAGGAGTAGGTTGGCCAGACATTTTTGTATTTCGGATATTTATAGAAAATAAGCATCTACAGAAGTAACAGAGCATAATGTTATGTTGCCTGTCTAGAATACCTGGAGGTCATTTGCCTCCATATCCTCAAATCCTTTTGTTAGTAGAACATTGAAAGACTTCTGAAAAGCCAAGCTGTGACAGACAGAGCCCTAGTGACTTGTAAATTTTCTTTTTGAGTGCTACACATCCAAAATACATGTTTTCTGTATAAAAGGGAAGTATTTTAGGCTATTTGAGAGTTTTAGGTAATTAGCTGATATTTTAAAGATGTCTGCTTGCCCTGGAGAAGTAACACCTTTTTATAATCTTTCCATTACATTTAGAATTGGTTTCAATTTCACACAAACAAACACTTTACTCTGACGGGACTGGGGAGACTTTCAAATTCAGAAGTCTGAAGTTAACAATTGTCTTAATGCCTTATTTTTATAGGCAAGACAACTCTGGTATGCTGACCAGCAAAGCTAGTTAAATTAAAGACAGCTAAGTCAGCAGGAAAGAGAAGAGGGTATTACCCATAAACTGTGAACTAATTCTGAAAGAAATGGAAATTCATGCCTTTTCATATTTTTTCTTCCCCAGTCCAAGGAACAAATTGAAGGAAAAATAGGTGAGACATTACAAAATTATTTCATGTTTGTACGTGGGTTGGCAGACAGTAGGTGGGGCTCAAGAATACTTATGCTAGTTTTTGGTAGGCTCAATTAAACCTGCTGGTGGATTCATCATAGCGAGGTGTCTAGTAGGAAAGCTGGACCTACTGCCAGATGACTTTGAAAAAATTTGATCTTTTATAACTAAAATACATAAATCTCAAAGGCATTTGGATGTCTTAAAGTGTAAATTAAGACCTAGTAGGAAGCTCATAAGCAGGTTGTACCTGCTTATTTCTTGTACCTGCAGACCTGGGTTTTTATGAGAGGCAGATTTTCAGAGATTTATTCAAGCAGCAGTGTAAACTAAATAGATGCAAATTCTGTTTTCTCACTATTCCTGTACAACTGCAGTGTATTTCTGAGACTGCCTCATGGAGAGAAAGGAGGAAGAAATTAAGCTGACCTCTCCCATGCCACACCTTGCAATGCAAACAAGGGTAATTAGAGCTGCAGTTCTGTCTGTTGATTTATGATCAGAAGCTGCACCAACAGCAGCATGCAGGAAGTGAGGTTATCTCGGAGAACATGGAAGAGTCTGTTCAGTTAAGAATTGAGACAGGAATGGTAGGACATGAGCTGGGAGATGGGACTTCATGTGCCTGTAGACATTTGAGTTAGGAACAGATAAAAAGCCTTCTGACAGTGTTGTCATCCCCTTTCTTCCACTTATTCTACACTTTAATAGGTGTTCAGCTGTAAAGTTTGGCACTACCTGTATATGGAGGCATCTGCCCCCAGAGCTTTGTTAGAGGTGATGTGCCATATCCACAGGTCTTAGTGCTGAAACTAACTGGGAGTGGCCATTGTGAAGATGTTTGCATGGACAAATTATTTATCAGTTGTCCCCTGTTTCCTGACTTTTTCTTATATTAAAAAGAACAAACAACTAGTTATGGTAAAAATTCTTATGTATTAAATGAAAAATGTTTCAACTGAAGATTTGTTACTTGGTTTTCTTTGGGTTTTTTCTTTCAAATTTTATTCCTGTTGTACTTTACTACAACCCCAGAGCTGCCATTTTGTAGCCATAGGTACTCAGACCATAGGTCATGCCCTGTGTCATGGGGACGTGTCTGTGGGACGTCACTCGTTCAGCAGCAGTGCTCAGGCTGGCTCTGGGCTGGATCTAATCAGATTTGTGCTCTTGACCCTTGTACAGTACTTACTTCATTTACAGCTGGCTTCCTGCCTGCATTGTTTACTTCCATTTAGTGCAGTGAAATGTAAAGCATTTCATGTGTTTCACTGAATATTGGTAGGCTGTTTTGAATGCTTAAATGAATAGAGCAGTGCAAAGCAAAGTGGCTAGCCAACAATTCCCTCATCTAATTTAGTCTGAAATTATTTTTCTTTCTCTAACATGAAATCACAAATCATCATATTTCTTTGTGTGAATTCTAAGCACGCCCATGACCATGACTGATCTTTGGTTCAAAATAACCTCTTGTTGCTCTGCAGACTGTTTTGATAACTTCAGACTGCTTGTGAGTTTTCAAGCATTTATATTTTCAAGGAGTGTGGCTGCTTTACTTGAGCTGCTTAAAATCTTGAAGCTACTTTATTTCTTTCTTGTTTGACCTGTACAATTAAAGCAGCCTAAGAAGATTCCCTGTGAGCAGGGTCACACTATTCTGTGTGAACACCTCAAACTCCTGCATATGCAATGTGCTGTGAGCAAGCTGGACACAGTTTAGGTGTGTCAAGGGAACACTGGATTTAAACTAGACCATGAAACTATCCTAAAGAACTTTAGAGGCTTTGTAATAACAGATGCAGTTAGCAGAGACTCCTTAATTTCTGTTCCTAATGGGCTATTAGGAACTCAACAGAGAATATATGTTCAGATGTCCTTGAACTCATGTGGCCATGGATTTTATGAACTTAAAAATCCTTTCTGCTTGGTTATCAAAGTTATGAAAAATAATCTAATCTAACCAGCCATCCAGAGAAATAGATGAAGGGATTGTCAGATAATTTTAGATTCTAGGAAGAATCTTTGAAAACTAAGAAATAAAGCTGATTGTTGACCTTTTGGTGCTGGAGAGCATTTAAAATACATCAATAGATGACTTAGCAAATGGATTGTATTTGATGTTTCTAAGGTACAATAAACAGGTTTGTTTCTCACGTGCAGAGTCCAAGAACCCAAAGTACCAGCAAAAAATTGAAGGCCATGGGAATGATAATGTGACTAAGCCATCCTTTGTTTCTCTGAGTCAATATTTAAAATTGTAAATCCTTACCTATGTATAAAGCATAATTGAAGCAGCCTGAAGTCTGTCCTCAATCACAACAGCCATCAGTGCATACTATCACCCAGAGGTTTCTCACATACTCTTTGAGATTTCTTCCAGTAATATTAATTTTCATACTTTTGTGTCACAGTGTCTTGCAAAGGCTGTCGTCCATTCATTGAGCTATCTAGGAAAAAGTCATACTAACCTTAATAAAAAGAAAAATCCCATTTGTTTAATTTTTAAAACATTCTAAATTTACTATTTAAATAAAATATCCCTTTTCCTATCAGTTATACTGTTGATAAAAAGCATCAGCAGCTGCTGTATGGAATTGACCAGTATTCATTTCTAAGGTTCATTATTTGTGGCATTCTCTCAACATGCATAATTTTTGATGCTTTATTTCATAGCAGACAAGAAATTAAGGAACTGGCAGTTACCATTTATATTAGACCTGCCACTGTAATCCTCCTTTTTTTGAAAACTTGGGAATTTTATTCTTGATGATGGATGAGAACCTTTGTTCTAATTTCAGTATAGGTTTACACATTGATAGGTCATAGTATTCCTGTCCTTTTTTTTTTTCCCAACCCCGCAGAGAACTCTTTTTTTGGAACTTCTAATTATTTTCAGAGCAGAAGTGGTCTACCTTATTTGTACTGCTAAGTCAGCTGTTTCTGCTGCCAAAATAGCTAAGTCATCCTAATAGCCCTTCTTGTCACCTACTGTTTGCATTGCTTGTCTGGATAGTTTCTGGTCAGGGTATTGTAAGTGAAACCATAGTGTGTGATATTAATACTGTCTTACCAGCATTGTAAAGCAAAAACACCTTGACTGATGCAGTCTTCAATTTCATTTCCTTTTTTATCATCCTTCCCTCCTACCCTTCCAATTTTAAAATTGGATTAGGGTGTTATTATGAGAACTTGTGATTAATATTCTTTAAAAATGCAGTCCTTTATGAGATGTCCTGCCACACTACCAGAAAACTTCAATCAATAAACAGGCATCACAGTAAAGGCTTTTGTGTTTGAAGTTTTGCAGGGTATTTTTTAATCTCTTCTCTGGCTACCTGCTAAAGCAATCCTGTGGAGTTTCTTAAAGTGGAAAAATAACTGAAAGTAAATTAAAATACGCTGCAGCACAGTGCAAAAAGAAAAGGAGGGTACTTTCACATTCATGTTATATTACCTACTCATTCATTGTTTGCGTTTGTTATAAAGTACTCTTCAGCAGGCTTCATCTTCAAAGTCAGTATTTTCAGCTTCTTTTCTGGCCAATCTTTTTTCTTTTTTCTTGCCAGCTTTATTACTTTGCAGTCCATTTAATGTTCTGTTCTTTTATTCCTACATTGTTTTCCTTTTCTCAGAAGAGTCTCTGGCATAACATCTCCTACACATGGCCAAGTAGTCTGGCAACCTTTATGAGCATTCTGGGGTTGTTGCTTCACCTGATGGTAGGTACCTGCAAACCTTCCATGGCCAGATAGGTAAGAGAACTTTACACATCACACTTCCATTTCCTTGTTATCAACACTGAGGTTTCCTCTTCTTTTCAGGTAGGCACTCCATCCCATTTTCCTTGAAAGGCAGTGCACATTTTATGTCTTTTTTCAGTGCTGCTGCTTCATTTGTGCACCAGTTCCTATTGCTGGATGCAGGCACTGAGGGCACTTCCCATTGTTCACTCAGTATGGAAGTACTCTGTTATTAGGTGAGAGGTACCTTGCAAGTAATACCTGAGGCCATCAATAAGTATTTAATATGTGTCCTCCTAATTATGTAATATACTTGTTGCTGATGAAAAAGACAGGTAACTATTAATTTTAACCACTCCTTGGGATTAATTTATTCCTAATCAAAGATCTGAAATATCTGTGACTTCTGTAATTTTTGGTACTTTCCAATTGATTGAGCTCTTCAAAGTTTCTCGTTCTTAAACGTTACAGGCTGTTTTGTACTCCTCAGTCCAGTCCATTTGGTTTCCTTTCACCAGCTCTATTAACTAGGCTGCTGTGGAGGTAATGTCTTGTCTCTTGCAGTTATCACAATTACCTAAGTTGTAACCTCTTTTTTGCCCTCGTTCTTGAGAGAGCCTTGAGATATGTCAGGCAGATTCTTTGCTTATGAGCAGTTTGCTGACTGTTCAGTAAGCTATGGAGTGTGCTGTCCAAGAAAATAGAATCACAGGCATAAATAAAACTGCTACTTTTTAATCTGTTGCAATGCTTACTTTGCCAAATCAGACGTGTTCATGAATTCACTTCTTTCTTTCTCAAGCAGTTTGCATAATGCCATGGGGCTATCACCAAGATTAAGGTGTCTGCTGAGAGTTTTAAATACTGAAGGTACCTTGGTTACCTCACAATGACACTGACAATGTTTACAGGGTTGGTTCCTTGCTATTTTTCTCAAGGACTGTCTGCCAGAAGCTTCCTAATTGAAAATAAACAGATTTACCGATTTCCTTGGTTACCGAAGCTCAGTTCTTATAATTGTCAAACAGTAATCAACTGCTTTTCCTCTTTTGTTTTTCTTTTATTTGTGTATAATTGATGATGCAGGCAGAGATGTTGCATGATTGAGCTGGAGCAACTGATTAAACCTTTATCAGCACTGGGAGACAGGTATTGTAACTCATCAAGAAGAGAAGTTTGGCTTGTGCTGATGCCTTAAGCACATCTCTGAGGCAGGGGATACGAAGATAGAGGAGCTAGGATTTCACTGGTGAGTGGAACAGGTCACATGAGGATTCTGGCACTCTCTGTATGGCATGCTGGAAGCCGGCGTGCCAGCGGTCACTGAATTGATGGTATCAGCTTCAGCTGTGGAAAGTGTCCCAGACTGATACGTGAGTAGGGGGGTGTAGCAGCACTGGTAGGCAGTGGTGACACAAGAAAGAGCTTGCTGAACCTCAGAGCACTGCTAGTAGTGACTGTTATCTTCGGTCTTGAGGAACCACAGGCAGTAGAACTGAAAATGCCGAAGGATTATAATGTTTTTCAGATGCTGATTGCAGCACTTTGCTGCTTTTATCATCGTAAGTCTGTTATCAGAGTCAAGGTAGGTGCTCTTTTTCAACGACAATGCGCTAGTCAGTAACGCTTTCAGTTTTTGTTTAAAAGTATTTGTTTTTATACCACGGATGGGTACAGAGTGTTTCTCTTTTAAAGAACACCTTTACAATTCACTATTGTCTCAGAGAGAAGCTTGAACAACTTGCAGTTTTATGAGCCTGAAGCTGGCTGTCTTTATATTTAGGGACTAAGGAAAAATTCCCTAGTTTGAGACTTGCTGAGGAGGATTTTAGCAAATTTTCCAGTTTTCAGAACTTAACTGATCGGATCATTTGTTTTCCTAATTTTTTTCACTTATATAAGGAAAACACAGGCAATTGTGCTCAAGAGCGCAAGTGTTTCTTAAATGCTTCAGACAATTTTAGATTTGTCCTTATATTTTAGATATTTTAAAATTTCAATATACACAAAATCATATACTCCTAGGAAGGTTTGGGTTGAAAGGAGTCTTTAAAGGTCATGTAGTCCAATCTTTGGACTACATGACCTTTAAAGACTCCTTTCAACCCAAACCTTCATACGAGTATATGATTTTGTGTATCTTGAAATTCCTACCATGGGCAGGGGCATAATTTACTTTATACAAAAATGCTTCATATGCACTGTAAGTACAGGAAAAGCCTTTATAATAACTTTTGAGTCACAGTAACAAAAGTGTCTAAGTGACTTGAGAATTGTAGTCATGTGGGGCATCTAACTACTTTTGATGATCTGTGAATTACACTTTTAAATCATTTTTATTTAAGATTAACATGTGAATTGTTCTTGAACTCTGTGGAGCACTTGCAGTGAGGAAGGATGTGAAGGTTGCTGTCTTCTGACCATTGCTTTGAAACTTTGATGGAAGCACTTAAAAATTGGGAACAGCTGTCTCCTTCTCTCACCTTCAGTGATTTAGCCTTATACCTTCACATTTCTGAACGTGGAGTGTGGAGCTCGGTCTTTTGGGCACTCTGAAAAAGTGATTCTGGTCAGATGGACTTCTGACTGGGACAGAAATCAGGAATTATCAGCACAATGGAGTGCTAAAGATGCTCTATTCTGCTGTAATTTATTTTCATTCTTGTTTTAAGCCTTAATTCTCCAGTTCTAGAACTTTTTAAATGACATTGGAGTTTATTGTTGGCTCTCAGAGCAGTTAGAAAACTTGTTCTTGACCATGTATATGCCCTTTATTTAACTTGGCATGAATTTCTAATACCAAAAATAACGGTGCTGTTGTGATGGCAACTTTCCATTTAGTCTAATCCATATAGTCTCTAAAGAAACTGAAATATTAATAGTGTTTGCTGTATGGATGGTGAAAAATAAAACCTTTTATGTAGAAACAAATTACAGTTGGGATCTTTCAAAAATAATGTTCTATATAAAGAGATTTGCAGCATTTAAAATAGATTTGAATGCATGTGTTCCAGTATGCAGACTTAGCAATAGTTAAATTTGATTAACTGCTATTTGAAGAAGTTTGGATGGTAGGGAACTGGGGTGCATTTTCTGAAGAGAAAGTGGCCCTAGGTATAGAAACAGCTGGTGGTCAAATCAAGTAAGGTCTGAACCTTGGGTCCCGGTGGTATGGATTCTGTGAAATGCTAAAGGACCTAGAATGGTATGAGTAATAAGATGGTATGAAATTAAGTCATCAGTTTTAATTTTTTTTTTAAAATTGAGCAAAATCAGTTTGTGTAATTAGATAACATTAATACTTGGTTTTAATAGTAATTACAAGTTAAATGAAATACCAAATTGATCCATAAATAAGGACACCTAAGTTCTCAACTACCCCTGAGAGATTCAGACTTTTTTCTGCATTGAGCTAAATTTATTATGCTATCCAATTGAATTGAAAGCAGTTTGTGGCCAAGCTCAGAGATGCCTTGTGTCCCACCAAGTGCAGGAAGCAGGTACAGCACTTGAGCACCCATATTTTGTGGCACTTCATTTTAGTGTGTGAAACTGAGGTCTCAACAGCAGATATTTGGTTTAATAGAAAATATAATGATCAGTGCAGAACATCTGAACTTGGATCAACTCATTCTTCAGTCATGATATGTCAGTACCTTTAATGATCCTGTTTGGTTTTTTATCGCTGTTTACTGTCAAGGTCAGCTTTTACATTGAGGGAAATAAAGCAACTTCAAGGCAAGGGGGCTCCTGTTTGTGTTTAATAAAGAAGTGAAGAGAAAACACTAAACTGTGACTTGTGCCACTTCCAAGCCAAAATATTTTTCTTTAAATTTACAATTTTCAGAAGAGGATAAGTAAATTAAGATTAAATCAGTGATAAATGGTGACTTAAAAATTGTGGCGGTCTAAATTAATGAAATCAACTTCATCACAAGAAAGGGTTTTTTTAGTACTAGTCAGTATGGTTGTCATGATCAGAGGGGGAAGGGCCTTGAAGTTCAAGTATTTTCATTCTTAATTCTCTGCTATGATTCACCCCCAGCTGAAGCTGCACAAAAGGGGAAAGCCACTCCAGTTATCAGGACTGCCAAGTTTTATAACTTCCAGCACGTTGATGTAGCACACCAGTGAGTAATGTACTAATGCTGTGAATGTGACGTGCATAAGAAGCCTTTTATAAGCAGCTACTTGCTGCTAGTGCCATCTCTTATCTTGGGTGAATTGCAAACGCTTTTTATAGATAGTAGATCTTAATTAATATTTCTTCAGTGTGCAATGATCTAAATCTGTTCACTGGCATCCTCAGGCTTCATATATCCAGTTTCAGCATGTGTGTGGGGGCAGTTGGGTTTGATAACACGTGAGTTACATGTAATCACCACTCAGCATTATCAGTCTGCCTTTTCAGTGTTAGATTTGTTATTGTTGGAGAGAGGCAGATGTGAAAAGACTGACTGCCCAAAATTTTGTATAGCTCACAGAACTTTGATTTCCCATTGTCTTGTTGCTGAATTTGAGTTTTGATGAGTCTTACATTATAAAATTCTTTTCAATTTCCCATGGTAATTTTAAAGTTACACTCTAGTAAGAGTTTGATTATCTTCTATCATAAATATGTAGATAGGACAGGTTCCACTGGTGCTCTATTACTGGCTTCTGTTTGATGGGAATGGGAATATTCTTCAGTAGGTATATATGCATTTAATTTCTTGGTGGTATCTATTATTTAGGTATGTCTCAGATTAAAACAAAACAAAAAAATCCCTTACATAACAGCTAACATAATCTACAGTTGGAAGTGCAAATCTTTAGGGTTACTGAGTGAAGGATTATGATTTGACTAACACTCAACTCAGGATTTCTCAGGGTCTGTATTTCAGAAATGAAGCACTCCTAGCTCTGAATGGTACATAGAAATGTGAGGATTTGTTACAAGTGTAGTGGTGTATTGGAAAATGGTTGCTGAATCCACTAGAATTAAGTTTTCCCATTACCTTCACTTAACATTAAACCGATCTTTGCGCTAAAAGGCTTTTTTTAGTTCCCTCATTCTAAACAAGTATATTGCTTATTAGTTGTCATGGTTTGAACCCAGCTGGCAGCTGTGTACTACACAGCCACTCACCCACCCCACCCCAACAGAATGGAGAGGGGAATCAAAACTAAAGCTTCTAGGTTGACAAAATAACAGTTTACTAATTGAAATAAAGTAAAATATAATAATAATAGTAAAAATAATGGTAACAAAGAGATAAAAAAACCCAAGTGATGCACAATACAGTTGTTCACAACCACTGACTCATGTCAGACCCGGTCCCTGAACTCCTATCAGCCCTGCTTCAAGGTAATTCCCCATTTTATATACTGGGCATGGTGTTCACATGGTGTTCTGTGGTGTGGAATATCCCTTTGGCCAGTTCAGGTCACCTGTCATGTCTGTGCTCCCTCCCAGCTTTTTGTGCACCTCCTCACTGGCATAGCATGAGACACAAAATCAGTCCTTAATTTAGGATAAACATGACTTAGCAACAATCAAAACATCAGTGTGTTGTCAGCATTGTTCTCATACTGAAAACAAAACACCACACTGTACCAGCTACTGAGAAGAAATTAACTCTGTAACAGCCAGAACCAGAAAAAATGGGCTGCTTTCCTGTGAATGCCAGGCAACTTCTGTTGTCCATAGCAACAGAGTGAGAACATTAACATAATGGAGTTTATGTGATTTTAAAGAGCCATTGCAGTCCTGGGGAAAGTTTTCATGATAATTTGTTATCTTTTCATGAGTAACCTCAAAAATTGTCACCAGTTACCTGAAGAAGCATGCAGAAATCCGGTGGCTTCAAAATTACCATTCTACTGTATTAATTAATCTCTCTTGAGTAAATCACTCATTCTGTACCTCCTCTTACTTAACACAGCACTTGTTATAGTCCTTTGTGAACTTTGTGCCCTCTTGAATGTTAGGGAAAGCTGCTTCTGTGAAGAATGTTCCAGCAGCTATGGTTCAATTTCCAAGTCAATCAGAAAATGGATTCCTGTGTTTAGAAATTCCCTTTTTCCAGTTAGTAAGACCTTGGTCAATGATGCTGCTTTTTTGTACAGGAGAAAATAAGACTGACAAGAATGTTTTTGAACAATAATGGAGCATTTGGTTCTACATGTAAATGCTCAGTGCAAGTGTGTTGTGTTTGGTGGCCAGTTAGTAGAGTTATAAGTGAAATTATATACACTGTACTCATTATAAATTCATGTAATTGTATATTTTTAAATGCTTGTATTCATAGTGACAGGCAGTCTGGTTAGGATCACAAGGGCACAAGATTAATTACTGAAAGGATCTCTGCAGCCAGGGAATTACATATCAATCAGGAACTGGAACTTTGACAATAAAATGTTCATTTTCTATATTAACAAGTTGACTGATCTCTAGTGGCTTGGAATTAGAGAAATTTCATTATTTTTCACTTTTCCAGATGTTCCTGATGTCTGTGTGTTCCCTGTGTGTCCCTTTCTTGTTTCATATATTTGTGTTCCCTCTTGGTGTTTCCTGTTCTTGGCCCAGCATCCCCTTCATATTTTCTGTCATTTGGTCTTTCTGTTAAATTATCCACTTGGCTAAGCTATGTAAATCTCACAAAATTTAAGTTTTTCATTAATCACAAAGTTTCTCCCATCCCCTCAATTGTGTGGAGGCTTTGTAGGACCTAGTGATTTTACCCAGTCAGAAAGTCACAATTCAGATATTCATGGTGTACTTAAGCAAACATAGCAGACCTCCAGTGTTAGAGAAAAGGTGGTTTTGTAAGAAATCTTAAATACGTTTGGTTTAGATGGAAACATTTATTAAAACTTTAAACAAAGTACTAAAATTTTGGGAAAGGTATGGACTTGACTTTCTTCCCCAGATCACACTTCAGTTTTCACAAAGCTGTTCTCATTTATCCCTAATAACCATCTCTTTTTCTTTTTCTCCTGAAACCTTCAAAGCGACAGGAAATCAGGTGGTTCCAAGGCTGCTTGTTGGGCTCATTGAGCTGTCAGCTGGCAGAGCTGTGTAAAGCACCAGGAAGTAATTGAGACTGGGTGGGAATGTGGCCCCCTTTAGTCTTGTACCCGTAACAGGCCTTGGCTGCACTTTGCGTAATAATACTTTGACAGAAGGGTACAAACAGAGATTATGTGAATTTTGGCTTCATCTGAGCTGAATGAGGGGCTCTAGCATGACAGATTCTGGACCACTTCCAAACAATGTCTAAAATTAAAAACCTTTCCCTCATAATTCAAATTGTTTTAGGGAAAAAATAAAAAAAAAATGCGCAACTAAACCAAAAACCCAAAACACATAAATTAAAAAAAAAAAATAAACCAAACACATTATCACCTTAGAGAGAAATTAATTAATAACAATACAGAAATAACTGTGGGACTTCTCTTTGTTTACTACCTATCTTATATAGTAGATTATTCAGCACAATCTAATGTGATAAATTCCATTAGGATGGTTGACACAAGAGCTTGGTATAGCAAGTTGCCTTTGAAGAATGCCAAACACTCACATGAAAGTTACCCCTTGGATGCATAAGCAGCAGATAATTCTGAGGTAAATTCCCATTAAAGTACATTCACAAATTTCAGAGGCACAGCATATTGTGGTAGGTAGGTCAAGTCCTCTCAAATTTGCCCTAAATGAGATCATAGTTTGATGTTTTATTTCCTTAAACTCTGATATTTTCCAGATTTTGGTATGCTAGATTAACCTTTGCCTGGGAAAAAAAGTAAAATAATATGTAACATTACAGATAGCTTGTTACATCTGTAAGCACAGTTTGCCATTAGATTAATGGCCCTGAAGTAGAAATCCTTTGTGAAAAATAATAAACTGTCAAGGAGTTTTAGTTTATAACTATTGACTGAAATATTTTCCCTCCATATAAAGTCTTGGCTCTCTAGGCTTTCCACAGTGTATGTAAGTAGTCTTGAGGATTTTTGCCAGAGGGTGATAGTATTGTATTACTAGGTAGTTATGTATTTTTATTTTAAGGACCTGTTCACAAAACAGGTCTGTTCACAAAAGCTCAGCATGGCAGAAATATCTTAAAATAGCACCAGGACTGGAAACAATGCAACCAAAATGTGAACAAACAGTTCTGGAAAGCACACACTTATGGGGAGTTCTTTGTAGGCCAGGAAAAGCATCTGTATTTAAAAACAGTGACTGCTGACTCGATTTGCCTTTTTTATTCCAGGGATATCTGACAGGGTTGTTACTATTAAAGATCTCAAAGTGTTTAAACTGGAAGCTTCCCTGTGTTGCTCCAACCATGCCTTGTTGCATGGAAGTATTTCATCTTTCCCTAGATTATTTTTAAAATTTTTACCGTCCACTTCACTATCTAGCTGTAGAAATAAATTCAGCTTTCTTTCTGTCATTGAGTAGGAGTCAACAAAGTGTTTTAGGCAAAGAAATAAAAAAAGGAGGTAGTGCTAAGTGAAGTTTGTCTCTATGAAGTTAGTGCAAATTTACAGCCTACCATTGCTGCCCATTAACTTTTGGGTGCTGTTGGGAAATAGGGCTGAAGGATCTGCATCCTGATAAGTGGAATAAGTCACCTTTTCTTTTGAAAGAAAACCCACTGGCATAGCTAATAATTGTTGTAAATCTACCCTCTTCTTTATTTACAGGCTCACATGCTTGCACAGGCTGTGCCTAGAGTGAGTTTTGAGTTTTGCATGATGTGAAGTTCAGTGTCTGCAGAGATTCTTGCAGAGCAGAGGCCTTGGGTGTAGAGCGTAGCACAGAAAGGTGTTGGCTGGTGAGATTACAGACAGTTCATCAGTCACCATTCTCCTTTAGTAGGTCCTGTAAGAAGTCAGTCTCAGTGAACAAAAAACTGTCCAGGAAGACATGCTATTACTGAACTTGCTTACCTAGGCAGTTTTCCCCTTGTGTATCCTGGGATTTGTGCAAGCCACTGGAGTTCTTTCACTGAGTTGCACGAAGGTTATTTAAGCATGTTTTCTTCATCTCAGGAGATGTCCAGCCTCTCTGGCAATAAGAATATATTCCATGTGGTAGATGATGGTGGAGAGGGTTTTCAACAAACCAGTAATTATGAATGTTAACAATTTTGTTGGTTTGGATTCCTTAAATGTTTTTTTTTTGCTATGTTGTTAGATGTAGTTCAAGTTCAATATATGTCTCATTAACTTCCTTTGATTGATGAAAAATCCATTCAACCACCAGAAGAAATTCTAGGTTTCTATGTTGTATTTGTAATTAATGTGTATCTCTAAGTGGATCATCCTGGTATTTTTAAGATAATTCATGTCAGTACCATGGATGAAACTTGTCCATTTCATCATATATAGGTCTTTGGTTCTTCATCCTTTAGTTCTTTTTGTTGGCTAAAAGTATAACTCTCCTAAGCAAATTCAGTTGTTGCCTTTGTATCCCATAGTCTGTTCTATTTTCACTTGCACTGCCTACCACTGAGATACTGTGAGATGCTTTTGGAAAGTTGGTAACAATTTCTGTAGTAGCTTTGGGTTCTTAAGATCTCCATTCAAAAGCATCTTTTGAAACCTTAAATACAATTCACGTTAAAGTAGTAGTTCCTCTCAGAAGATCAGCAAAGCACACAGCTATGACTTTAAGATCTTGTTACACCATTGCAGTTGGATGTTTTTGTTTACCCTGGAGGGGGTATTTTAAATGTTCCCCAGCCACTTCCTCATGCAGTCAGGGGAAAAGGTGCTTTTGAAAAGCCTCAGCTCAATTTATGTGCTCTTCACTCTACCTACAGCTTGTGTTGATGCTACAGTACTTGCTATCATTCTCTAAGACATGGTAGTGGAAGGGCTGTTAATTTTACAATCATTGCCAAGCAGCTTTAAATGGGTTCCCAGCCATTTGAGTTGGGAAATACAAGTGATAGTGTGCCAGAGGTCCTTCACCTGTGCTGGTCTAATAGGTCACAAGGGTATGGAGTGGAGGGGGCATTTTTGGCCTTCTCTGACTATGTTTTGACACTTCGGTATGCTTTTGGACTTCAGTTCTTACCAAGACTCCTCTGTGGCCCCTTGTACATCCAGCAACTTCATCTCTTCATGTTGTATGTGGGTTTATGAATGAGCCCGTTCAGTGAAGGTTTTCTTTTCTCTAGTGGCATGGTTTCTTTCTGCACAGTCTTCTCATAAAGCTTGGAAGGAGTTGATTCAAAACCCACAGGATTTGCTCCTTGATGAAAGTGCTTGTCCATTTTGAACCAGATTTGTATGGACAAATAACACTCTATTCTGGTTCACAGAAGGGATGCTAAGGTGAAAAGTGATTCTTTAGCATCTTGTTTTTATCCCCTGCCTTTCTATGTTACCTACTAGTGTTTGTCTAAGAGAAGCCTTAGTTTTCTCTGAGAAAAGCAGAGAGAAGTGGACAATTTGTCTCAGAATTTCTCTGGGCTCCCAGCATGTTTAAATTATTATGGCAGCAGGATGCCTCCTCTGGCATTATTCCACCAAAAATCTGCTGTCTGGTAATCTGTTGTAATTCAGTCTGCCTGAAATTGCAGGGAGGGCTGTTGAAAGAAGTGTTAAATGTGTGCCACCTGCTCCCACGGTTAGGTGCTGTGAGTATTCGCTGTGAAGAAGAAAAAGCTATAGAGAGCAGTGTTCATGGAAAGAACAGGAATTGGTGGGCAAGCCTTCCCAGCTCTTTTTTAAATAATGCACGTGTTCCTCATTTGCATCAGTGTGTCAGTTAAAGGAACCCATGAGCTTTGGCTCATATCCAGACCTAAGAAAAAAATCCATAATACATTGGGAGCAAAATGCTGTGTTTTGCAGGAGGCCCCCCACTCTCTCCTTATCCCTCTCTTTTTTTTTTTTTTTTTAATGGTCTTTCTCTTAAGAGGGGGTATACTCTGATTCTTTCATCAGTATTGAACATGTTCTCAGGCTTTTGAAACTTTTCAGCACAACAAAGATGGGCTGGAGTCCCAGCCCTTGGAGAATGAAAGGAAGTTCAAAGTACATCCCTCCTCTGAGTGCTTATGAAAGAGAATGTGGCTACTCCAGAGAAGATCCTGCACCTCGCTGTTAGCAACACTGCATCCATAAGGATTAGCCAGCCAGAGTGGGCCAGCATGAAAGCTGTGCTCCAAAAAGAGATGAAGACAGAAATTTTCCAGAAAATTGTGTAGTAGCTGTACAATGGTGATGGAGACATCTTCAAGCAAATCTCATGCCTTTCGTGATAAGGGGCAACAGGAGCTTTTTTCCTTTAAGAAGGGAATATCTTGGATGTGCAAATTTAATGACCATTAGGAGTAAGCCCTTTAAGATTGAAATTTTACTTTGGCAAATTGGTTCTTTGGCAAGAGAAATATTGAACTACTAAATGTGTCCAGCTTAGCCTGTCTTGATGCATTGGAATGTTCTTTACTAGATGGGTTCAAAGGGGGCTGCTGGGAAAGCATCTGAATTTAAAATGGAAGTTTAAACAGGAGGAAGAATATTGGAGCAGGGTATTTGGGTACACTTCCATTTTTTGGGCTATAGTTAGGATTCTTATTGGAAAGAGGAAGTAAGAGAAGTGACTTTGTAGGTGTGTCGTTATTAGTTTGGTGTACAGGCAGAACACTTTGCTCCGTTCCGTGCGGTGTAGAACAATCACATGTTATCTCACAGAATGCTGGGGTTTGCAAACACAATCTGGATAGCAAAGCCAAGCCAGCCTGCTGAAAGCAGCACCTGCATTCCAGTGCAGGTCATATGATGGAAGTTATAACCCAGGTAAAATGTTAATCACTAAACTTGGCACAGTTGAAGCTTTTAATCTTTTATTGCAGTTTTCTAGGGAGAGGCAAGTTATGGACAAGAGCCCGGAAAAGCTGAAGAAGGAGTTAGAGGAAGAGCTGCAGCTGAGTAGTGAAGACTTGCGTAGCCATGCCTGGTACCACGGACGTATTCCCCGGCAGGTATGTGGTCTTTGCACTGCCAAGTGTTCTTTGAGCTTTTACAGACAAGCAGAATTTCACTGATGTGCTGTACACATCTCTGATTCCTGAATTAATTTAGTAGGAACATAATGCCTGTTTGTATGAAAGCTATGGTATTTATCACAGCATTGCATATAATGAGGCAGAGGAAGGATTCAGGGCAGAGTCTTGTGGGAAACATACATTTCAAGATTTTTATGCAGTGAATAAATAAATCTGGAAATGGAATTTAAGCTTTGTACAAGAATACTGTGATCACATATTGTTTAGAGAACACTGACATTAATTTGGTTCAGTATTCTTAATGAAAGTTAAAATGTTGTTTATTTTCTTTCTTGCGCTTGGAACTTGGGGGAGAGGAAGAAAGAGCAGCAACAAAATTCATTCAATCACATTTTGATCCTTACAAACGGAGTTACAGACAGGGCGAGGCCGAGGTTGGATCGGAGCTTCCAGAGCCGCTGGAGCTCCCCCTGCGGGTCTCCCTCATTCCCGGGGCAGGGCCGGTCCAGCTGCCACGCTCAGCACTTGGCTCTTGGCATCCTTTTTATCTCATGAGAGGATTAACTCAAAACAGAAGAACAAGGTGTCTCTGACTCTTCCTAGTCAGTAATGTTTACATGCAGTGTTCACAAAGAATAAAAAAAAAAAAAAAAAGCTTCTGTCATGTAGGGTAACAATGAAAGGGCAGAACCCAGGATCTTGTATTGGCTTCTAAACTTCAGTGTGACTATATTCAAATACTTTAAACATAAAATCCTGGGTCACTGCTTTCCCTTCATGCCTTATTTTCTATTAGTATACTAGAAGAAATACACACAAAAGTGGGTCAGCTTCTGGCTGCTGGTTCCTTCCAAGAAGCCCTTTCAGATCGCTGTTGTGGGATGAGCTTTTAATTAAGAATTGGAGACATCATTCTTCTACCACACTTCATGCTGTGCTTTGTATTTGTGACTTCATGTATTCTCACAGAGTAGCCAAATTAATTCCTGTGTTTAAGAATATTTTGTTGTAATGTATTGTTTTCTGATTATGAAAGTAATTTTTTATATAATTCTTTTTCCTCAAAGGTGGCAGAAGGCCTAGTTCAGAGAGATGGAGATTTTCTGATTAGGGATTCTCTCTCCAGTCCTGGGAACTTTGTTCTTACCTGTCAATGGAAAAATACCCCTCAGCATTTTAAAATCATCAAAACAGTTCTAAGACTCAATGAAGCCTACTGTCGTGTTCAGTATCAGTTTGAGCTGGAAAGTTTTGACAGTGTCCCTGGCTTAGTCAGATACTATGTTGGGAATCGCACACCAATATCAAAGCAGAGTGGAGCAATTATTTTTCAGCCTATCAACAGGACTGTGCCTCTCAGGTGTCTAGAAGAAAAATACGGTGTAACTCCAGCCCAACAAAAAGAGCCAAGAACCCCTGAAGGAAAAATGGAAAGTGCAAAAAGGTTGAGTCTTGGTATATCCAGCATGCAGTCCCCGGAGCAGAGCATGCCCAGAGGAAATCTGCTGAGGTACCTTACTTTTGCTGTCCTTATGGAAGGAAATTAAGTACATCAGCTCTTGGTGGAGGTGATGTGAATTTTCAGTCTGATTTGAGATGTGATACTAGGCCATGGGGGTTTGCTGATTTTTTTAGCAAAGGGATCAGCAAATCCACAAAGTGAGATCAAATGTAGACTCTGGAAGCACAACAGCACTGCAGTGACTTGGCAAATCTTGACTATGTAAAACAAAGGATTAAAATAACATCTTGCTGCTGCTCCAGAGAAGTCTGTTTTTCCACAGTTGACTCCTGAAACAAAAACTAGAAGTGTGGGATAACGGATCCTAGTTTCAATGTCCAAATCAAATGTTCCATTAGAAATGGAATACCTTCATAAATGCTGGAGGGTGACACATAATATAGCCCATTTCACTGCCACTACAACAGCAGTTTATGAATGAATGAAGTACCTTTTATTATCATAAGCTGCCCAAGTGGAAAGCTAATGATCCTTGCACTGGTTATGATATATTCTAGCAGTTAAATATGTATTTTAAGTGCTGCATATATTGATATGTTTTTGCTTGCATTTTTTGTTTACCCTAGAAACAAAGAAAAAAGTGGTAGCCAGCCAGCTAGTTTGGATCATGTTCTGGAGAAAAGATTCCCTTTAAAGGCTCACCAGTCAGAGAGCTATCTGCTAATAGGTATGTTTTGTAATTAGACGTTTCATACTTAGAATTGGTATGTGTCCAGGTGGTCTGTTACTCTTCAGACCAAAGTGAGACTGCTGAATGTTCTGAGTACTGTAAATGCATTATATTTAATGGCCACTGTAAGCTGTGTTAACACACTGCTCTCTTCAAGTCACGGGAACAGGGTTTTTATTTACTATGCATCAAATAGTTGAGAACTTTAGCACACAACTCAGCAAGCTTCCACACCAAAAAAATGACAGCTGTGGTTGGCATTAATACCTTTTTTTTTATGGTATTACCTTTCCTCACTTGTCCTTGACAAGAACTGACTTGGTTCACTCATGTCTTTCTGACAAAACATTTTTAAGTAGAAGTGGTGTTTCATGGAAATTCTGGTAACCACTTTTTCTCCGGGTAATGTTCCTCACTAGGAGAAAAATACTGCCATGGCTTTTGTACTCAGTTCTGTTATTCTGTCTTCCTCACTCTCTCTATGCTCCATCCCTTTTGCTTTTTGTTTCTTTTGCTGCTGTCTGGTTCTATGGCCACTGTCATCCTAAGCAGGGTGTGACAACACTAATTTCTCAGATTCTTCAAAGGTTTAAGCAGTTGTTTCCATACTAACACACTTGTGTATAGAAGTCTGCAATAATGCATCTCTTCCCATGTGGACAAACTAGTATTGACTTCCAAGGCTGCTTGTTTTAAATATGGTACTGTTAAAATTCTTTATGTAGGAAGAGTTGTCATGACAAAGAGAATATTAAGTATTTGTACAGTGAGACTGTCTTTTGATAGCAACAGTGTGCTCCTGTGTTTTGACAGTGGGATGGACAGATATTTATAAGGCAAGTTTCTGTCCCTCAGTAGTTGAATTGATCATTCCAATCCATGGCTGCAGATACTTTTATTTTGGTACTACAACAGTCTGAAGAGTTCTGCTGTGCATTTTGTCATAGGATCCTTTGAGCAGGTCCTGTTATCATACTGCTTAAGGGTGGTGACAGCCTTTTATTTGGAGTTTTTGTTTTATATCTGTAATCAAGCAGTAACACCCACACGATGCAACTGGCCACTTGGCTGTTGATACCAGCAAATGCACCAAGAATTGCAGATTGGGAATGTCTGACACAGGACTCAATCCTGTATCAGATGCTGAGGTTTTCATATGCAGTGGGTACAGGATGAGGAATAAATACACAGAAGCATATGGATCCACATCTTCAAAGTAGCTCTGTTTCACAAGAAGATTAGCATTTCTGAAGTTCATTCCTTCCATACCTTAGTTCAGGTTCAGGCTTCACTTTGGGAAGTTTTGCTTTCATCTCAAACTTGTCATTCTCAGAAATGACTCATCTTTTTTGTGATACAGCTGGAAGTTGCTGGTTTTATAGCCTGGATCAGGTTACAAAGAAACCTCCTATTCCAAGCTATGGAGGCCACCCAGCTCTGACAGGATAGCCTATGTGTGCAGCAGGGACTAGAAGTATTGTCAGCATTACCACAGAATAATACTATGGTGCATCCCATGTATTTGGGATTTTGGGAGGATCAGCAAGTGAATGGAATTTGCTGGCTAGGTCATTCCTCAAAATACACAATTTTGCCAGCAAAGAGTTGACATGATCTGTCAATATTATCCTTAGGAAAAAGCCTTAGGAGATGAACCCTGGCACAGGCAGCAGGAATTGTATGTATTTTGGCTTTCTAAAACACTGTTTTCCCCTGCAGGTTCAAGACATCCATCTCGATTACCTGAAGCAGATGCAAACTCCTGTCCAAGCTCACCTGCATTTAGAACAGGCAGTGAACCATCCCTAAGCCCCACAGTTGTTCAGAAAGTCACCTCAGAGTCACAGCTAGGGGAAGCTCTTAGAGGATCAGACAGTCAGCTCTGTCCAAAGCCTCCACCTAAACCCAGCAAAACCCCCCTGATGAAGCTCCCAGATTCTCCTTTGGCTTCCCACAGCTCTGAAGGACACTATTGTGAACTAAACCCTGCCAGACATCCTACAGCAGCAAAACAACACTTGTCTCAGAAAAACAGCTATGTGGAACATCTAACACAAAAGGAGAGGGCAACATTCAGGAACTCTGAAACAAGCTATTTGATCCTTGATGATGATCCTACAATGAACCCTACAGATCCTTTAAAAGCTCAGATGGCTGAAGAAGGCAACATCTTTTCTGCACCTGTTTATGAGACAGTGTCTAGTTTTAAACCGAATGATTTTGAATCCAAACTGCTTCCTCCTGAAAACAAGCCACTGGAAACATCCATGTTAAGAAGAGTTAAGGAGCTCTTCACCAACAATAACCCAAAGATTATTGCACAGCATATTCTTAGAATGGACTGCAAGGTAAAAAAAAGAAAATAATGTGGTTTATTTTATATTGTGTCAGTTTATACTTTTTAAAGAATTGATTTGAAAATAATAATGGGTAGATTTGAAGCTATTGTAATGTCTGTATTGCTTGCAGGAATTTTTAGGGTGTTTATTTTCCATTTGGAGAATAAGAATGTTCACAAACTCTTTGAACTAAAGGTTCAAAGTCATGCTTGACTTTAGACTCAAATTCTTGAAGTTCCATGTCTTTTAAATCTCCTATCTGTTGCTGCATACCCATGATTCAGCCTTTCTCCTGTATTGGAGGAAGAGCTCTCAAGTGCTGTAAAGCACTGTGGGGAGAACTGCTCGTGACAGGAAGTAGCTGGTTTGGGCAAAGAGCAGGCAGACATTACCTGGTTGCCACATGGTCATTATATACAGTGTTCAGTGGAATTAAATATTTAAACTTCTAAAACCAGCTGCTCTTATAATCCTTGTCGGAGTGAGTTCCTCTCTTACAGCTAGGTAGGTGGTGTGGAAAAATAGCTATCAGGACTTGTGTTCTTCCCTCCTGTGAGAGAACTGTACTAGTGGAATTCCTTAGAAAGATGTAAAAAACCACAAAGAACTGTTTTTCACATTGTAGACTTTGGTCAGCTGCCAGGGCTTGGGGATCCACTAATGGATCAGAAAGGCAGGAGAATCATCTCCTAATGAGATGATGACTGTGTAATGAAAGAAATGTAACTGCTTAAAATCTGCATGACTTTGCTGGCATGACTGAGTGCTGTACGTGCTCCAGAGCAGCTACAGGAAACAAATGCTATGGTGGGTATCTAACCCCCCAAGTTTTATTGAGTTTTGGCAGTTTTAGTCTTTTAAAATAAGGTTTGAGAAGCAAAACATATGGCTGCTTACTGGGCAACTCCATTGCAGACAGGAAAGGAAGTGGGAGTGGTGATGCTCCAGAAGCAGCACATCAGTAGCACTCTGCTGGTGCTGCTGAGCTCCCAGACACTGAAGGTCTGAGGTGGGGGCAGTTCCCTGGGGCAGCAGTGTGAGTCCTGCCAGCTGCTGGGGCCTGCCAGCAGCAAACACAGCTTTGTCCTTTCTCAGTAGCACTGCTGGCTGCTGCTAAGTGAGGCTTCATGCAGATGAGGTGACTCAGGAAAAACTTAGCTCCACAACTCCTCACTCTTCTCAAAAGTGGTAGATTGAGTTTTTTTTTTACTATGGCTTCACAAGTATTAACAGCATTCTCTAACATTTCTGTTTCAAAATTCACTTTTTCCGCCCACCCACCTGCCCTAATTTATATCTTTAATATATTGTTAAAGAGTATGTTGCTTAAAGGTATAGCATATGCATGCCTTAGAGAAGTAGTGAGTTTATATGTATGTATATAACATTCAATTAGCTCATTATTAGACTCCTTATTTTAAATATTGTAAACTTTGCAGTGGAACTAAGGCACCAAGTAGCCTGCTGGAATTAATTAAGTCATTAGAGGGTTTTGCATAAACAGATTTTTGGATTTTGGAGCAGGAACAGTAACTAGCTGGGGCAGGTAGAGAAGTCTGTTTGATGTTCAGAAGTGCTGAGCCAATGCCTGTCATTTACTGGCAACTTGTTGCATAGACTGCTCTGATAAGAACTGCATGATGCAATGAGATTGGCCTGTGAACCAGCAGAATGAATGCTTTGTACTGAGATCCCAGGCTAAAGTTCATGGATCCTGTGTGTCATCAGTAGTTCAGTGTGCCTTTTAAATAATGACATTTCAAATAAAGAATGCCCCATATGGTAAGTAATGAGGTGAGTGTTTGCCACTTGCATACCTGTAATGGACTAGCAATCAGTGTCTCCAGGGGCTTCATGTCACTCCTGCTTCTCTAGAAGTGAAACAGGTTTTTCTATAGTGCTGTTTTGTACTGGTGAGGCTTGTTGTGCAGCACAGATCGTTTTCATAGTTTCATAGCCAAAAAAGACTTGCTCATGGGTGATACCAGAATATTGCAGGTAGATTGGTTAGTAAGGATGTCAACATACAGGCCTTAAAGCAGTAGATAATCTTACACCATCATATTCATGTGGTTTTGCTTATTATTAGCTATTATAATTGCTATTGAGATAACCAGTAGCTAATACAATCTGTTTAAAAGGCAAAGACAAATTGGTAAGGCTGTCAGTTTTCACACACTGACTTTCTTAGCCACTCAGCATTGTGTCCTCCTTAGTCCTTTTTCTAATTAATCTTTACAAAGTTTTATGAACCTAATTCATCTTTAGGACCTTGTGGTGTAACCAAAAATGTTCTGAGCAGTAGTTTTTTTAGAAAGGAAAAAGGCAAAGCAAGCATGTATGTCCTTAAGGCAAAGAGCCTTGTCCCTCTCTGACAAGGATCAGGCTGAGAGTGCACTGCATTTCCTGGAACCTGCATAGTAATCCCTTTCTGGAAGCAGAGGATGGAGTTTGATAAAGCATTTTGCTTACACCTTTTGTTTTCTGATGGCTCTATCATTTAAAAAAATAATTGGCTTTTTTGTGTAAGGCACTGAACATACATAGGTTACAGCTTTTCTTTGATGCCTGTATTATAACGTTGCATGCTGTACACTTAGCTCTGTATGCCATGCACTTGTGGAGAACATCTCTGTGGCTAGTTTTTTGGGTTCTTTTAAATGTTAGTTTTAAAATTCATGCAGTTTTTTGCACTTGACAGGTGGCAAGGATAGTAGACGTTTCTGAAGAGATGAGGAGGAATATGGGAGGGAACTCTGGCCTTGAACTGATCACCTTGCCTTACGGACATCAGCTGCGCCTTGACCTGATTGAGAGGTAAATGTTCCTGTTCCTCATTGCCAGGGCAGGTGGCCAGAAGCTCAAAGCATGGCTGCACTGTACTCATTTCCTTCAAGAATGCTCTCCTGCATGTTTCCTGAATTCATGTGTACAGATTATTTACTGAGATGGTATGTAAGTTCATTTTGAATAGGAAAGGACTCTTTAAGGTCATAATGCAACTGTCCCATGAAGTACAGGGAAAGAGGGAAGGTGTTGAAAGCAGGAACAGCTGAATGCCATCAGCTGTCCTCAAGGAAATCAAAATTAGGGGACTTATAATCTATCTGAGCATGTAAGTGTGTGTGGAGAAAAGTGAAAGGTAGTACCCTTCTGCATGTGGCAAGAGGCTAGAGGATCTAATAAAGTAAAAATTAGCAAAGGTTTTTGAAAAACCTCTGCACAAGTTAAGGGGGAACACTTAGGGTGTTCTGATCTACATTTTCTGCTTCATATTTCAGTAGTTTGATTGCTGAGATATTTGGGGGCTGAGGTCACAGGATTTGAATGTGGAGGACAAAGGGAATTGGGGCAATTTTCCCAGAAGTGTTCATTCATTCAGTGTTTGAGCGGAATTTCGTAGTTAGTAGTATCTCAGGAGAATTTATTAAAACATTAATTTAAAGCCTGCATGTATTTATTCCATATGTCATAGTTGGTTTTGGTGCAAATATGTTGGTAAGACTTAAGTTTGCTGGGCATACCAAGATAAAAACTCACCTTTAAACAAATTTAGTAATTGGTTGCATGAATTGTTTCATTTACAGGCACAATACCATGGCAATAGGAATAGCTGTTGACATCTTGGGTTGCACAGGAAATGTAGAAGATCGAGCAGCAACATTAAACAGGATCATCCAAGTTGCTGTGGAGTTGAAGGAGTCACTTGGGGATTTATATGGATTTTCTGCCATTATGAAAGCACTGGAAATGCCACAGGTAAAAATCTGTTTCTCTTTATGTTCCAAAATGTGGAGTTCTTTGATGGCTTAATTTAATTTGAGCAATTTCTTCAAGACTAGAGAGAACATCAGAATAGTCTTCATGACTATTCTATGACTCTGTGTACATTTCCTGCTGTGCACCCAATAATGGGTATTCTCTATTTTGCATGAACAGGTCAGTAGATTAGAACAAACCTGGACGGCTCTAAGACACTGTTATACCCAGACTGCCATTATGTATGAAAAACAGCTGAAACCATCTTGCAAAGCTTTGCATGAAGGACAAGATGAGTGGACTAGTGAGTATGAGTGACACAGGTTTCTAGTTGGCATTTTAACCCTCTCCTTACTGATTTCCTGTGAGGAGAGATGAGACAGCCGCTCCTTCCATAACTGTGCATTGTACCTTAAAATTATGGAAACTTGTATAATACCATATGATTATGAATAGAAGCAGAGTCTGCCAGCCAAACATCAGTATGTGCTTGTGTTGCTTGTATCCCTGCAGAATATAACATTCTTCCCACATCCCTACTTACTCTGTGTCCAGCAGAAACTGACACATTGCATCATCTTGCCAAAAAAGGGGGGAAAAAATCTCTCCTCTGGCAGATTTTGCTTCTTATTTTCTTTGTCTATTCGATTAGATGAATCCTCAGATAAAAAGAATGAGTTAGGTAATTCTGGTCAGATTAGGTGCCCCTGTGCAGATTTACTGCAGCTCTAGTTTCTAGAGGGACACAGAGCAGAAAAAATAATTTCTCAGAACAATTCTCCAAGAGAACAGGTAAACGGCGAAAACTTTTTAGCCACATGGATATTTTTTATTGGAATGACCAATTTTGAAAATGTTTAAAATCTGTGCCAGTGTCTAAGTAATTCAGCAGAACCTTCCCCTGTAGCAAATGGAATTTTACAACACCAATTGGTGTTGGTCTTCATCTCCAATCAGTTCAGTGCAACTTGGTATGACAGGTATATTTGAGGTAAGGTTTTCGAAGGCTATTTGTCCTTCATTTGAAAGATGGAAGACTAATAGTAGTTTCCAACTTAAAAAAGGACACTACAGCTACAACACCTTCTTCAATTAACAATAATGTCTGATGATGTGAGGTGTATGGTCATTGCTCTATTCCAGAAACTATCAGTGCTCCACAGAACAGCAACATAACAGTGCCACTGCTGATGCCTCTTGTTACCTTGATGGAGCGCCAAGCTGTTGTTTTTGAAGGCATGGAGCTGTGGGAAAGCAGTGACCAAAATGGTGAAATAATGCTCAGGCACTTGGGCACAGCTCGCCTGATCGCCCAGCACGCCGAGACGTTTCGCCTGACGGCAGAGCAGCTGCTACAAGGTAGGAGAGACTGCTGCACTGCCACACCAGCTGGGGCTGTGTGCCTGCCCATATGCCCCTGCATGTCAGAGAGAGAAATTCTTCTCTTTGGCAGGAGCTGAGAGAGCAGTAAACATCCTGCGGGAAATTCAGGCTGAGGACAACATTAATATTGTTTAAAAGTAGACAGTAAATTACTCATCACTACAGCTCTCTAGCAAGCAGTTTTGCTAAACATACTCAAAGTTCTCATGACTCAATATGCTGACCCTTCTGGCAACTGAAGTACAGTACAGACTGATGATAACTTACTGTCTTCTGTACAATATAAAATTCCTACTCTGATTATTACAATTAAACTACCACCCTGAGATTCTTTACAATAGTACAAGTTGCAGCACTGAGATTGTGACCACTTACAGCCAGAAAGCAGCAGCATGTTAAGAATGTGACTTTATTGTTCAAAACTGCAGTGGAAAAGTTAAGGGAGTGGGGAGAAGTACAGTAATTTCTGCAAGCAGCATGTATACATCAGTAATTATAGTTAAGGCCTGACTATAATGACAATTCTGAACATTAGAACTGAGCAAGGCTAGCCTATCTCAGTGTCCTCAGAGCCATCAGTGTTACTAGAATGTCAAAGCTGGAAAGGTTTTTTCACTGTTCACGAGCTTGTTAAAATCATTGTGCAAACACAACCCAGTGCACTACACCTTATTGGAGAGAAGACACTTTAAAAGCCATTCCACAGATAAAATTTACCTGGTGGTAATACTGTGGGATTCTTTTTACCTACTAGGTTTCCAGCCAGATGAAGAGCTGAGTGAAATCTTCAAGACAGAATTTCAAATGAGATTGCTCTGGGGCAGCAAAGGAGCACAAGTTAATCAAAGTGAAAGATACGAGAAATTCAACCGGATCTTAACCGCACTTTCCCGAAAACTGGAACCTCCTCCAGTGAAGCTGGTGGAACAACTAAGTATATAAGACTCTGGAAACACTATTTAAGTGATATACTTGAAATAACCTTAGCATTCTTTTGGCAATTTGATACTGCACAAACTTCTTACATTTCACAAGATGTTTAGAACTTTTAACTGCACAAGGCACACTTGTTTTAAAACTACTGATTTCTAAACAAATTATTTATTTACTGTGTCACCAAGTCATATACTGATCCCTTTAAACAGTTAGGTTATCCCTTTATTTCCCCAAAGTTGCAATGTTTTAGTGATGCCAAGAAGTAAGGGCACTGGCATCTTAATATTAAGATGAAGCAAATAGTGTAAATAAAATGGTAGATTAATTATCTGATATGGCAGGAAGTTTGCTGTATAATATTCCTTTAATGAATATAAAAAACACTGTAGATAGAATTGTGAAGTGTATCTTTATGGAAAATAATTTGCATATTTACAAATCACAGAAACACTGCACATTGCAGAAACGATCCTTTATCTGTAACCAGAAGGCTCAAACATCACTGTGCCTATGAAACTAATCTGTGTATGTGCTGGGACAACTTCCCCTTTTTTTTTAAGAACGGCATCTGTCGTACTTCAGCTTTTGCTGGGGCCTGCACAACAGCTATGCTGCCAGGAATGAATGATGAAATGGCAAGAACAAACAATCCAGATAATTAAAATGCTTTCAGACATGAGTAAACGTGGGTGTATGCATGTATTGTAACTTGCTTCATTTACTGAGGTTAATCACTTTGGTAAGTACTTTTTCCTTGGATGAAGACAAAGCATAAGGTGTTACCACTTTTTTATAGGAAATCAGCATGCATACAGTTCATTATACAAAGAGCCTTAGCAGCAAATCCTACTTTGTTATACACAGAACTGGTGACAAAGGGTTGTCCCGAGATGTTGTACAAATATCAAAGACAGAGCTGCATGTGGTTGCTGTCAGTAAGCCTATTTCTGGAGTGGGATGTTACTTAGAGCACTGGAGTATTGGAGTAGGATGACAACAAAACCAACACCAGATCTGTTCCTCCTTAGCTACCATCACAGCAGAGGTTTTTACCACCAGACTTTACAGACCTCATAGTGAACACGCGCCGTCAATCTTAACAGAAGACAAATGGGGAAGCTAATTACTTAGACCATGAAAAGATTTTTTTTTATTCCATGAAAATATTCTCAACAGAGAACACTATTTTTAAACAAAGCATTTAACATTTAGGAAATCAACATGTGCACAAAAAGGATTAAAAAAATTACTGGAAAATGTCTGATTCTTTAAGACAACTCACGTTCAGAATTTTAGAATAAGTGATTTATAAGCTGTGCAAGTACAAATGCTTTTTCCTATGTTTAATAACCCTCATAACAAGTTGCACTATCCCTCTTGAAAGCAACCTGCCTCCAAAGGAAGCAAATCCTGGTTTGAGAAAAACGAACAGTAGTGTGAAAAGAACATTTAGTCTTTTACCAGGAAGTATTATTACTGACCTCTGAGGCTGTTAGCCAGGCAGACCACAGGCCCTTAACCAGAAAATACACAGATCACATTTCTTCCTCTTCACAGAATTACAGAATCACAGAATATTCTGGGTTGGAAGGGACCCACAAGGATCATCGAGTTTTCTCCAAAATAAAAAAGCACTAGATTTTTTAAAAAAGTAAAAGAAAAGAAAAAGAAAAAAAAAAAAAAGGAAAAAACCCCCCAATCCCAACAACCTCCCCAAAAAGCCCAAACCCAAAAAACTACCTAAGTAGTTTTGTCAGTATTGAGTAATGTCACATTATTATATAAATAACCCTGTATACAAGCTCCAAAAATCTAAACTTTAGAGTTTAATAGGCCCCATAATACACTAGGTCAAGCTGTGTAATAGTGGTATACATAACAAAAGGAGTAAACCTCTACACAAGTCACTCAGATTCATTTTACTGGTAGTACAGTTCCTAATAACACTGAAATGAAAAAGAATCCAGCACTGCTGTATCCACATATTGCTTCAGACCCCAGGAAAACAGAATGTTTTAGTTATTCCATAATACACTGCCAAACAGCAGGTGGCTGGGTTGACAAGCTTGTGTTGATGTAAGTATCCCTCCCCCCAACATCTCTAGTCTAATTCTTATCACCCTAATCAATCAGATATGATGGATTTATTAATAGAACCACAAATGGGAGGCAAGACAACATAAGCAATAGGGGCACTGCAGACAACTATATTTACACGTATAAACATATCCAAATTTCAATTGTTTACAAGTAAAAGTGCACAAAGATCATTACGAAGTATCACTCAAATGTCACCTGGTCCCTACAATGAAGCATCATCACCTGGAAATGACTAGCACTGCAGTAATTGAAATTGGAACATCATAGTGAAAAACTAAAAGACAGTTTCCATAAAAATCTTTTAAAAAAATATTAAAGTCAAATGAAGAGATACACATTTCAATGTATAAAATTCATGGATGCACCATGTATCCAGTAAAGTAGAGCTCTAGAAAACACCTACCGTGGCTACCTCAGCAGCTGCAGCACTGTGAAAAGCGCTGAGACACAAAGCCCTTTGTGGGTAACTGTAAGTGGTAGTGTTGGCAAACAACAGATTTAGGCACTCTAGTTTAAGGCAGCAGTTGAATAGCAAGTGGTTGACTTCTGAAAGCAGTCATTAACTTGCAGTGGTGAATCCTCTGGTTGTGCTCCAGGCTGTCAGTGCTCACCACAGGTTACTGAAGGGCTGAAGGTGGACCACAGTTCTAGGAGTTTCTCTTGATTGCATTGTAGGCTAGAGCTGAGATGTATTATTTCCCCAAATTAACGAAATACCTTGCAGTCGTTTATCAGTTATGCCAAACATCTGGAATGTAATGATGGTTGCAGTGGTATTGTTATAGCAGCATACATGGATACTGGGATGAAAGTCTAGTGCTGAAGATATTTAAAGAAAATGATTTGTTACAAAACAAGATGAGCAATGATGGCAAAGTGTTACACAGAACATGCCTGACTGTCCTAGGCATGCAAGAGGAGGTTAACGGCGAGCATGGAGGTGGCACAGGCAGACTGATAACTGACACAGGGCTCTAAATGACTGCTAATAGAAGTGAGTTGGAAATGAGCATCATTGAGAAAATCAAAATGTAGCACAAGCTAAAATACAGTTTGTGCACCTGGGACAACAACCTAGGACAATGAAAATAAAGCAATTTTAGGAGCAGTAGCCTTTTTACTCTGGTAATGGAACTCTATTTTCCTGCACAAATTGAAGATTCTGTAATACATCCTTACCTATATATGGAGATGCTAAGATGTTAGTGACTACTAAATGTATGTCTGCATGCATTCATGCAACTAGCTTGTCCCTTGGGCCTCCCACTCTAGTACCCCTCCCCTCCCCACCCCCACCCCCCCAGCAGCTGCATGTAACCTCCTTCAAGATCTCGCCCATTTTCTCAGAAACCCGCTTCAGGAACCTGCAGTCCAAGAGGAAAAAGAAAAGAACAAAGTTACTGAAGGCCTTTAGAAGACAGAGAAGCGTGCTCAGTTCTAAAAGGCCATTCTCAGTGGCTATACGTTAGCCTTCTACTTAATTCCACAAAATCTCACTAGAAATACAAAATTAGCTTTTGTTTCCCCAGTAATCAAGTTGTGCAATGCAGTTTCCAATCCTCAGTGATTTAACAATGAGGAGAATTACTGTACATTTAAGACACGGTCTTCACACTAAACACAATACAATTCAAAGACTTAGTTTACAGGCACGGATTAAGAATATAAAATCATTCCCTTATCAGGAGCAGAATTTCCAGTAAGACATCAAGCATTATATGTGATCTTTTTTTGTTTGTTCAAGGTATCTGGAGTTAAAACAATGACATAATGTCCAATACAGAACATTCTACATTACGAGTACTGAAAAGGAAGGAGATAGGTCAGTGGACTTTCTGTCCTTCTTAATCAGAATGTTTTTTCCTGAGTATTTTTGTTGAACTTTCAGAATCAGAAAACATTTTCCTGTTTAAGAAGTGAAAGCTGCCAAGTATTTGCTAAGGAAGGAAATTAATGATTTTCAGAAACTGAGTTCAGTTAGTTATTAGAGGAAAAAGATCTCTGTTTTAAGAATATTGTTTAAGTCATAAAAGTAGGAACAGTAAATCTTAGAGATCTTTAAAACTTAAATATTTTTTCAGTTCTCTATAAAAACTAAGTATTCCACAGAACAAGCAGGAATCTTGGGTCTTTTTCAGTTCAATAGCTAAATTGGATTTAGTGCTTTGTAAAGCAGGAAAGCAGAAGACATTGGTCAAAATTACAGACCAATGTAAGATGCATAATTCAATGTCGTCTCTGAAAGAACTACAGCTAACTCCCCATGCAAACAGCAGATCATTGCTGACTTCTGATTCTGCAATTCTTTCCATGAGCCTGTATAACTTACAATTTTTCCACTATTTTCTCTGGGGAATGTACAACTGAGAGCTGCCAGTTTTACTGTTAGATATAGGTTACTGCACCTTTGCTGTTTTTCTCTAGCGTTACATCTATATATGATGTTGGCACATAGCCCTCCTCTCCATTATGTCTTCGAGCTCTTGTCCACCCATCTCCTTTGTCCTCCTCAATAATGTACAAAATTTCCCCTTCTTTCATTGCTAGAGTGCCTTCATTATGACCTGGGAAGAACAAGAGGCAAAGAAGTCTTACTATTCAGACAGAATTTCAAGTTATCTTTCCCAAGGCATAGTTTCCAAATTATATATAAACAGGAAGCATGAAAAATCTGTGCAAGAGAACATATGGCCAAACAGACTTAGAAAAAAACCCAGTCCCAATTTGTAAAGCTGAACATTTTCCAATAACTGTGCTAATATTTATCTTAAAACACTACAAGTAGTGCTCATGAATTAGCGTAATTCATAAAGTATCTTCACTAATCTTTTAAGCAATTGCTTACTCACACATATAATTTGCTTTAAATCATTTTACCTGTCTTCTTTATAACAAATCATCCATGCCTTACAGTCGAAGAATCTCAGTGCATGTGGTTAACCTTACCATCAAATGGATATATTGCCTTGCAATGTCCTATAGCTGGTAAGGGATCATCATCTTCAAACTCATCATCAAACTCATTGGGATGAGCGTGTTGCTGTGGTGGGCCACGAACTTCCTGGTTGGCATCATCCGTGTAACTCCCTTCAGGGCTGTAATGCAACGATGGGAGCATGAGGACTCTGGGGAGTTTTTTAGCTCTGAAACTCACAACATCCGCGCATCACAGAAAGGGCAGGTCATGGATATTCTTTCGGAATTCCTGTTAGCAGTTTCTCTATTACTGTCAGAGGTGATTCACTGAAAAAACGCTAGCAAAAGCTTAGACTGAATTCTGCTTAAGAAACAAACAAATTTGACACACCTGTCTCCACAGAACATGGAAAACTAGTGAGCCTTATGCAATGGAATAAGACAGGTGGGGTGTAAAAGGCACTGCCATTTAATGAGCAGGTGTTTCAATTAGACTATTTTTATATGTTACCAGAATGGCAGGAAGAGACCTTTAGAAGTCAGAACCAGTTAAGATTTTCCTTTAGAAGGAAAGGAAATTTATCCACTTGGGGAGGATAAAAAACATCCATCAATCACTCCTGTAATCTCCAGAGAGCTGTACAGACTCTAGCACAGGATCTAGAACAGTAGAGACAGAATAGTGACCTCTCTCGGCCCTGGGTGACAAGGTGGTTGATGTCGCTGCTGTGCCGCCTGTCGCTTCTGGCTGCTACTTTACCTTCAACTTCAGAGAGCCAGGCCTTGGGGAAGAAAGGCAAATATTGGTGTCAAAGAAAAACTGATTCTAAACCAGCACATTTAACAAATGCATTGAAGTGCAGACAGTTCAAAGCCACACAGAGATTGCAGTCAGATGTCAAGTCTCATAATTACTTCACACAAAGCATGAACCTATCATTTATGCTTAGTCTATGCTCCATACTAGCCTAAGGAAAAAATCTTTAATTACATGTCTATTTCAGAATAAGTGAATAATAATATATTCTTCTGAACAGTTTACATCTTTAATAATGTACATCTTTATTCTAGTTAGATAAACATCCTTAAAAATACAGCAGCCCACGAAAAATTGTATCAGGATGTCTACACTTCCATCAAGTAGTTTTTCTGGGTGCTGTATTTAAAAACTGTAAGGCAAAGTACAATTGTACCAATGACTGACATTTTCCAAGAAACTGTTCTATAATCTAACCTCATTCTTGTGTATTTCCATCCGAAGACGGTCCATATTGCTCATAGTCTCAGTTAATTTTGGTTGCAAACTGCTTGGATCACCCATCTGCGGATTTTTTTCATAAACATCCTTCATCTTGATGAGGGCATCTCTAAAAACATACAAACCATTACAATAATTAATATACCTGTACTGATTTATTAAAACTAAAATAATGCATATGAAATCCAGAACTGTGATTAGATATCAAGCACAGGAACCAGGAACTACTGGTCTTCACACCACGCTTAAATCCTTCTCACATTCTGTCATCTTAGCCCTCTGCCTTCCTTTCTTGTGTTGTGCACAGGCACACAAGGACTCCAACTGTTGACTCTTACCTGTTCAGTCTCAGGACTGTTTTCCATATTGTTTGTTATATACAATTTCCTAAATATTGTCATGTTCTGTTCTTAAAGCACAAAGTTGCAGCTATCTTGCTCCACTGACGCATGCATTTTTTTAACAGGCAATTTTAGAGCCAATGCTCCCTACGCAGTATTAGAATCAAAATGAGTATTACAATAAAGCAGAAAGAAGCAATATTAACAGAACCTACCTACAACAAACTATGAACTTAAAAAGCTTTATTAATAGCCTGTCTCCTAGCTTTTGAGCCTGTTGGCCTAGGCAGAGAACGTCAAAAAAACCAGAGAGAGAAGCAAGGCAGAACCCCCCAGAAAAATGCACTCACTTTTGGTCTGTTTCCTTCTGTAGCTCTCTGTTAAGTTCATCAATTCTCTGTTGCAGTTTCTTGCGTCTTTGTTCTGGAGGGAGATGGCTGAAATCTTCTAGTGCAGGGCCCTGCAAGCAGAAATACTATGAAAGAAGCTATCACATGCACAGGTCTGGGCAGCTGAACTGACATACCCACACATGGACAGTGTTCACTGGAAGCAGATGGACCTCCTTAAAACTCTACTTGACAGACAGCTCTACAAAAGACTGCACAGAATAAATGCATGTTGTTGCTGCCAGAGTGCAGTCACTCAGTCAAGGTGCTTTCTGCCTTCTGTAGCAGTTGGCTCACATAGGTAACTCAAAATTTCTAGACTTTATTTTCCTGAAGTCATATACCTCCTCTTACATCCACTTAAAGAAGATTAGGAAAGGACAGAATAATTTGAGTCAGAACAAAAATCTAAGATGTATATAATTATATATAAATTGTTTCTTTCTTTGGAGTGTGTTCTGTGGTCTTTTGGATGGTATCAAAAGAAAAATACTGTATTTTGGATTTTTGCTCCAAAGCACTATTATAATTCTCTTCCAGAACTTTGGCAATCCGAGAAAACATATTAAAACTTAAAAAGTTCTTACAAAGATGGATTTAAAAAGATGGAACTTCAAAAGATGGATTTACCTCAAGTAAAACTGGTTCACAGAGCACAGAAAAAAAACCTTTGTAATATCAAAATTATTACTTCAATTTATTTGACTGACTCAAAACTTGCTCAAATATTCCAAGTCACATTTTTTTACAGGGAAAACAAAAAAAACAAACAAACAAACAAAAAAAAAAACCCAAAAAAAAAAAAACCAAACAAACAAAAAAAAAACACTTCATGGAAGGAAAAAACACTCTTACTTCCCAAACTTAAAAAAAAAAAATAATAAACCAGTCAATTTAAGACCACCTATTGTTATGAACCCATACCTGCAAACTTGATTGCAAACTTGTGCCAAGATTATAGTAAGAAGGATAGAAGGGCCTGGGTATGAAATGCATGGGAAGAGAGTTTTATGTATCTTTCAAGTTTGTTGTGAAAACTGTTCCCCTCAGGGTGACAGATACTGACAGTGTTAGGAAGGAAATACAGTACATGTCTTACTCACCAAATGTTTGTTTTGGTTTGGTTTTTTTGTGATCCCATTTGCCTAAGGAAGTTGGTTTTAACCTAAGAAACCCACTTCCCATTCCAGTAACCCTCCATGGAGACAAACCAAACTGGCCAGCATTTCTTTTGTCAAGAAGAAACTTTACAGAAACTTGACTGTTCAGATTCTGACACAAGCCATAGGCTCAAATGCCAAGTTTCCAGCACTCCCCCATAAGATCTTCTCACCCCCTCAACTTTCTGCACTTGTAAAATCAATCTCATTACTTTTTAAGAAGGGAACAAAAGACATCATAAAAGAAGGAAAATCAAGATATGATGTTTTCAAAATAAAACAAGTATTTTCTTTCTAGAGGAAGAAGAAGACACACTGTGTATAGTCTCAAAGTCCAGAGATGAAAAATGGCATAAACAAATCCTATTCCCTTCAGAAAGTCCCCCAACTAAACACTGTTAAGTGGAATACACTACAAAGAAACAAAAATACAATCATGTCCTCTCTATCATTCTTCCTTACAGAGTGGTTTAAACCAGAGTATCCTAAAAATTAATCAGAAGAATAGAGATCTTTTTGTGAATTTTTACTGGATTACCCTGCAATACAATATTAAGGCATAATTTTATTTAATGTAACAGCTTCCTTTATTTCTAAGGTCATATATAAAGGTCCTCCCTGCAAATTTTTCTTCCAAATTCAAAGGAGTGTAGTATTCAGTATTTCTTCTTTACACAAATTTTATAGTCTTTTCATATACATATTTTATGCTGCTTAAACAGTTTTCCTAACAAAAAAAATCACCAAGTATTTCCATCATGACCAACTTGTGAATACTGGTCAACAATAAAATTCCAAAATTGCAGATTTAGTTGCAGCCAGATCACAAGTCTAATTGCCTCACGTTAAGCATGGATGATTAAGAAGACTGTGCATATGAGTGGAAAATCTGAAGATGTATTTCAGCACCTGACTTAAAGCAGTTATGATATGGAAACATTTTCAGAAGATTATTTTCATGCTATCTTAGCAGAAGTACAGCAGACAGATCAGCACACGGGCTTACCATCTTCACCGACCACTGCACAGTTCATTTGAAAACAGAAAGAAACGGGAAATTATTGACATGCAATGACCAGTTACAAAAATGACTAATGCTTGAAAATGTATTTTTAAAATATCACTTAAGGATTGACCTTTTCATTTATAAAAAATACATTTTACTATAAACACAAGAAAATAATTACTTTAAGAATTACTGATTAAGAAAATACTAGGTGATAATGGGTACTTTTAACTTACAAAATTTTAACACGCAACTTCATTAAACTACTTTTGAATTTTAGTGTTCTGAATAAAGGGCTGAGCCTTCTGTTGTAGGAAAAGAAACACACACGCAGCCAACATTACACAAAATAGCAGAATTTGATGATGATGGACTGATCAGCCATATACAAAAAATTTATTAATGATAGCTCAAAATATACTGCAATCACTCTCATAAATTTAGTTTTTGCAATGTATTTAGTTAATTATCACAGCAGATCTAATATAAACAAATATATTTTTCAAGTCTAGAAGTAATTAATTTTACTTTCTGAAAAGAGCATTTGGGTCATTGTTGTTATCTAAGATTGTTTTATCCAGATAAAAATCAAGACATTTAAAGAGCAAAGACTTTATCCTTAGAAGAAGCAAATAAAACATGGGTGCCAGGAGCTGAATCTTGGCTTTAACATTCACAGCATGCTTTTAATGATCTGGGAAACCCTTCCCAGAGAAACACCAAGCAACTTAGAAGACAGATATCTCAACTTCACTTTTGACCTTGAGCAATTTTTAAGGCTGCTGCTGGGGGCACATACACAACATTAGCATTTCTACAATAAGGGCAGTAAAGCACCTTCACAAATGATACTTTGGCAGGAATCTCAAAGCCCAGAGATACAAAACTGATATAAACAAACTTCATGTTCTCTTCAGAAAGAGTCTTCCAATAAAACTCTGTTAAACTAAGGTTTACAGATCACTGCTGATGATGCAGATATTTTATGTACCAAGTGGCATCAAGCAGAGACCTCTCATAAGCACTAATACTGTCTGGAATTGTTAAGATTTCAAAGGAGGAGCAGCAGCAGGTACCAGCAGCACTAACACAGCAAGCTACACTTGCTTACACCTTCTTTGAACAACAGCTACTGTTTGCTGCTCTTGCTCTACATCATCACAGGAAAATGTACTGTGGGAAGCACAGAGTGGAGGGAGACCGAGTCTGTGACCTCCAGCACCTTGACTGAGATCTTGTACAGGGCATGTTAAACAATATGAGCATGATGCTTCACTGGCTGATCAATGCCAACTCATGGATAAAGCTCAGCAGAAGCAAACTGAGCACTATTTTACATGGGCAGATGGTGATAGGACAAAGGGGAACATTTTTTAACTCAAATAAGATAGATTTAGATTAGATATTAGGAAGAAATTCTATATTCAGAGGGTGGTGAGGCACTGGAATAGGTTGCTCAGAGCAGCTGTGGATGCCCCATCCCTGGCAGGTTCAAGGCCAGGTTGGATGGGGCTCTGAGCAGCCTGGTCTTGTGGAAGGGGGTTGGAATGACACAATCTTTGAGGTCCCTTCCAAACCAAACCTTCCTATGGTTCTATGGTTTAGTAGTTCTGCATGTCAGTACCACTTGGAAATAATTTTCCAGGAACAAAACATGTGGGAAACAGCATCACATACTATTAAGCACTTGATCAATGTATATTTTAAAGGTAAGACTGATCAATGAGATTGAAAAAAAAAAAAAATCTATTGCTGGTCCAGTATAAATTTAAGTTCAAAAGACTTTAAAAATACGCAATAATATGGGGTCTGTTAAATTCAGAATATATATAAATTTAATGCTCATTCTTGAAGATTTTACAGAGATGAAGTCTTTAATATTATGGCACGTTTGACCATAATATCACTATATGACACTAGTGATGCTTCCTAATGTTAAAGATTATTAAATTTAAATTATTTAAAGAATGTATTATGTCTATTTTACAACATGAAGAATGGATTTTAAAGTCAACAAAGATACAGTTTCATTTTTCATTAGCACTCTGTAGTAGTTAGGAGATGATCTTTCCCTTTAAAAGAGATTCTAGTACAAGGTGATGATTTGTGAGGCAGGAGTCAATACTTTTAGTGATCAACAAAATCAAAGTGTAATCAAGGCCTGTGTCATTCCAACAACTACCTAACCCAGGCAGCTCCTCACTGAGTACTGAAGAAGAGCCACTGCCTTCACAACCAGACCAAATTATGATCTAATGACTCAGAAGGGAAAGGAGACAGTGCCCTCCAGATAGACTTAGAGGAACACAAGTATTTCCTAAAAAATGGCAGTGCTAGAAAGGCTCTTTCCAAGGTATCTGGGGCCTGAAATTAGACGCCACAACACGACTTAAGTTTTAACTGTAACTCATTCTGCTTCACAATGACACAAAGGGAGCCTCTAAATTGTAACTTTACTGCAATAGAGCATTGTTGTACCTTGATCTCCACATCACGTCAACAACAGTCAACCATTCTTGTTGCACATGAGACAGCAAGTCAATATTGTCTTGAAATACCAAAAAATTTATTAATGATATACAGCCAAATGCATCCAATTACCTTTTTATTTGAATGAATAAATATCACTAAACAAAATAAACTGGGCAGCCTGTGCTTTTCTGACAGAACAGGAAAGTACCAGTACATTTATCACTGGCACCAGAAATGTTGCAGGGAAACCACTTCGTATTTCCCTTTGAATGGCTTCTAGACAAATTCTACTTGCAGAATATGCCACTATATTAGTAAATTAATTGATAAGTCTCAGTGGCATTTGCTAGTATTTTTTTCAATAATTTTACCCAAAAGAAACTAGGACAAACAAGAGCAACTAATTAATCAGAAAATGCATTAATACTGTAATGTTTTTACAAAATATTAGTATTTCAAAATCTGCCATCACTATAAGCTATAGCATTTGATATACAAAAGCAATTAAATTCTCTCTTTTTTGTTCAGCATCTTGGAATCAACTTCTACTATTTTCAAAGTCAGCAAGTAAGACATTGGATCTGTCAGATGATTATTGTGGTAACTGTATATCCAATGATAAATTACTGCAAAAATATGTTACATGATGGTAGAAAAACATTTGTGAATGTGAACAACAATGAAGAAAGGTATCAAACACATGCTGAACACCCTCTTTATAACACCTTTTTTCAGGCATGAGCATTTCAAATGTGATAAAGAATATTTCTATTTTATTTTCTTTTTAGTCTGTTGGTAACTTCTGAATAGGATGAAACAAAGTATCCTAAAAGTGACCTATGGGCGAAGTGTTATTTTTAACTAAGTAAGCCTTATAATGAGGGTGAAGAGCATTAGAAAAGCCACATCACAAACACACTGCTCATAGTCCATCATGCATTTCAACTTGTTATCAAACTTACCCCTCTTTTGAGGCTTCTGAAAGAAGGAATTCTGGGCTTCCCTGTTTTTATGTCACTCATGCAATAATGCACTGGTTCAATGGAGAATATGGGATACTGGGACCCATTAGAAGTACTGGATATGTATAAACTAGTAGGGGTTAGGGGTGGGGATTGTGGCTAATGTGGAAATAAAGAAAGCAATAAATAAGCCAAATGTTCAAAGTGATTTTAAAATGAAAATTCTGTCTTACAAAAATAAAATTTCCATCCAACACAGAAACAGGTTGTAACGTTCCAGACACATTTATACTATAACTGTACTGGGCTTTAAACGTTTCTGTTATGAATTAATCTTCAGAGTTATAGGTTACTGCAGAGAAGGAAGGAAACTTTAGACTCAACACTGCCACAAGATCCTAACAAGATCCCAAAGCTTTTCTTAAAACAGCTCTGCTATTGCCAGTTTAGTTACAATCATCCTGGAAGCTCAAGCATTCCTACTCACTACTTTCCTACATATTGAGGTACCCTACCAGGCTAGACAAACCAGAAATATTTGATACATCTATGGAGAATGACTAAAACAAATATTCTCAAACTCTGCAGTCTAGCTGGACTGACACAATGGCTGCATGGCATTCTTAATATCATCCCAAGAACCTCCTCCCCTTCTTTCAAATTGCTTCTCTCATTTTCTGTCTCTTATACCTCTGCTATTCTTTCCCAGTTCAATTTTCCTCCTCTGCTGCACAACTCATTCCCCTCTACAAAAGGTGTTATGTCTTTGACAACATTAAAAATAGGTAAAGGAATACCTGGAAGTCAAGACCAGCCATAGTTTCAACTAAATGAAGGTCCAAAGACCCCCATGAATACCCCAGCTGTAGTAAACCAGCTGATTTTATAACATATTTTAAAACCTGTGAATAGTATTTAGAATTAAGTATGTATCTTTCAGTAAATATTTTGTTTCCAGCTGCTGTTTTGTAGAGCGCTCCTCCATCCTCCCCAAAATGTGGTGAAAATCAGGGACAAAATCTTTCATGCAGGTCCTTAGGGAAGAGATGCATGTAGTATGTACACACATATGTCACACCTGTGACTGCACAGAGAAAACAGTAAAGGCTGACTCCCTGAGCAAATCTTGTCAGCTTATGCCAGCTGTTATCACACTAAGGGATTTCTTACAACTACAGTAAATGCCAAGGTCCAGCCTGAAACCAGTTTACATTTACATAGCTCTCCAAGCTCTCAGAAAGATGTCTTGTGGTCAAACTGGCAATTGTGATCTAATTTCAGAACAGGCCAACTCTCACCCACCTCTGCAGACAAATGCAGTATTTATGCCCATGTATTAATGCATGTGAACTGCTATGAATCGTTAATTATATTGCATGAAAAATAAACAATCAGTTTTAACACACAGCTGGAGTTACATAATATAGAGGATGGAATAAGGAATCAGCTGTATCCTTCCTTTCTGTAAAGACCTACTTTCTCAGAATACTATCAAGTGGAAATTAAGTTCTACCACCAAGAAGCCCTAAGAATAGTTTCCTGTAATAAATGACAGAAACTGGCTTGGAGCTTAAAATAGCCTAACAGAAATTTGTGGGAATCATTAAAATGTCTCACTGATATGCTCCAATATTAAATAAAGATAAACCATAAGATTTAAATATGTATATATTCTCCAATCATTTATATAGCTAATGCATGTATTGACAATCTTGTGTAGATCCACGAAAGCACCTTACACAGAAAGTGTTAATTGTAATTCATAAAAAAACAAGGTAGTAATTTCAATGGTTTCAATTTTTTCTTGACCATAGGAATATTTTTGCCTATTTCCTAGTAGTATTTCTTCTAGGACATTTACCTTTAATGAAGCTTCCACCAGATGTTTTACCAGTGACAGATTATAAACGTTAATGTTTTCAGAGAAACCTCAGGAGTTTTCAAAACTTGCAGCAGGTGTAATAAAAATCTTTATAACACTTCTACATATAAATGTGACCTATAGAAGAGGGTTGCTTTTTGTGCCATGACAGATCTGAAGTCTGCCTAGTTCCAAAGTATACTCTCCCTTCTCTTTATTTTTACATTTACAATTAACACCTTTCCTATGCAACTACAGAATCTTAGAAACATTACAGTAATGGGAAGCTACTTTTATCAAATACTATTAAAAATGCTCCCAGACACAAATTACTAGAAGAAAAACTGAAAAACTTTCCCAGTGACAACTTGATTTTTAATATGCCAAGTACTCAAACCTACTCAAACCTTCTGATCCCCTAACACATACTTTAAAATATATGGGCAGGCAAGGGGAAGATTTTTTCTAAAACTATATTAATTGCTGTTTCCATACACTCTCAATGTTCAGATTTTAATTTTCTAAATAGTAATTTCTTAATTGTTACCTTTGGTTTCTTTCCAAATAGCCACAGCTTTCCTTTAGCCTTGCCGACGGTAGTTTTTGTATCAATTCTCATTCCCTCTTGCTTTGGTGTGCTGATGGTTCCATCAGAGATAGTTCTGTAAATATTCTGACTGTAGTCTTCAAATGGAAAATCTCCAGGAGGCTCAAAACCAGATTTGAAGCAGTCTATCACCAGCTGAGAGTCCTAAACACAGGACATTAAGGAGTTTAAAAAGCAAACCCACCAGAGAGGAAAAAATGGAGACAAATTTTCCATTTAATTGCAGAGATGCACAGAAAGTAAGAGTGAGCTCAAAACACACACTTTTGGATAGAGCAAGTTAACAACATTCTTTTATCTCAGCAGTGTCCATGAGTGTATAGCAAAGCATACTCTGCTACTCAGAACATTCCAGCAAGGGTTACCACAAATTTAAAACAGGGCCAAATTATTTTCCACCTTTAAATCTTTCAAAATTAGCACTGAAATGGAGACAGATCTAAGAAATTAATTGTAGTAAGGTAAAATAGGACAGAACCTGCTGAATTCAAACATTACACAGAATGAATACTTTGTTAACTGAACACCCTTTATATGTTTTAATGTCACATGCAGGGGAAAGTACTGACCATGGTATTGCAGGATATTCCAGCATAACCAGAATAATGTGTCCAAAATCACACCCAATGAGAATGTGTCAAAGATATTCAGATTATACTAAATCAATAAAGCAGAAAGAGAGCAGACAACAGAAGCAGGAGTGGTCCCTTCTGCTGAAATCAAAGTCACAACACTTTTGAAGCAAATGCTTGACAGCAGAAAGATACCTGTACAGGTTAAGTCAGTCTTTCCCCTCTCCACAGCTTCTGTAGCAGTTCAATTGCCCACACACATTTAAAAAGTTACTCAGTTCTACTTACTCTATGTTCATCAACTGATTTTGCTGCAAGGATCATCCCTTCTAAGCATTTTGAGATAATTGGAATAACCTTGCGCTCAGAGTCAGCAAAGCCTTTGTAACACTCACTAAGCTTGATAGTCCTTCTTTCATCCATTTCTTGAAGTTGCTGCAAGTGCAAAGATAGAACAAAGCTTTCATTTGCTGATTTGTTTCCTCCTCGATCCTGACACATGCAGTTACAGTGGTCACCACTGAGTGGGACAGAATTTCTATGCTTTCCCAGTATCTTTATTTGCTTAAAAAAACAGAACTTAGAAGTCCTTTCAGACACAATCTTAGGATGCCCAGTACAGTTATTATGAAGACTTTATGCTCTTTGATTTCTAAACATCATGTAATGGATGGAACTTTCTTTTCCTTTTATAAAGCACATGTACAGTGTTTACAGTCAACTGTTTGAAGTACTTGTTTTATGCAAAAATGAAAACCACAGTGAAGAAATTTTACTGATTTCTACATCTCCTCACTTGCTCCTTCTAGTTCCAAGTAATTCCTCTGGTGATAAATATCTCCATGTTGCTTTTATTATTATACCTTCCAAGCAATACCAATTATTTAAAATACAGGAAAAATAAGAAAAATTTAAATTATCTGCAGTTTAGACACTCTGATTTGAAATACAAACCATTTCCTTTAACAGTGTGCAAGAAAATAAAGAGAAGAATACCATTACATAAGATTTGCAATAAAAGTTTACTGGAACAGAACAAAAAAGAATAAATTAAAGATAAAATACTATTAAGATAATAGCTCTGGGATTTTCACCTGAATGTGGAAAAGATTCCAAACAAAACCCAAAATCAGTAAAACATATACCAATAGGTTATCAAAAACTGGATAAGAAGTTGGATCTTTCCTATATATACACTGAGGCAGATGTCTCAAACAATATTCAATTTCATCTCTCCAAGAAAAAAGTACCACCTAGACGTGCTAAACCCTTCTCCCAGGTTTTCCCACAGAATGTCACCAAATACTTGCAATGCAGTAATAAAAGTCCAGTCCCAAGAGAAAACAGCCTTTCTGCTCTTACTGTAGAACTCAAAAACTGTGAGTAATATCTTACATTGATAATGGATCTTAACCCTGGAGAAATAAAGGCAGTAAAGCAAAAGTCTGGTGAAGCTACAAAGATGATCAACCTATTTCTCCTGGGAGCTGACTGCAGTTCTTGGATCAGTGTGTAAAGTAAGACCTACTGTGGTGCTGCTTAGCAGTTAAAATATTAGAAAATTCTTTAATAAGTCAAGGCAATTTTCTCCTGTGAATCCTAGACCTTCTAGTAAAGACTTTTTAAAAAAATATGAACTGACTTCTGCTTCTGGAAAATATCAAGCGTATTTAAGTTGAACACCTTCAAATAAAACCAGTGTTTCACATTCTATTTCCTCACTCCCTGTCTCAGCATTAGCTCCCACCCGTATTTCCAAAATGGATGAAGGTACATGCCAACACACTTCTGAACCCTCCTCATCTGATGCCCCCAACTATTTTAAACTGGTTTTCCAGTTTTGCAAAGTCCGTGTTTTTGAAGGAATGTTAAAAAAATCTTATTAGGTACATAAAGCGTCTCAAGAAATCCCCACTTCAGATGCAAAGTACTGACTTTTTTACTTGGTTTAAAGAGATCTGTGGATTGCTGGTAACACTGATGGAATACTAATTGGGGGCTGGGAGGGTGCTGGAACTTCTGCTCCAATGCAGCTGTTTTTCACCCATGCATGAGATCCATGAAACCACAGACACCTCAGCACAGCAGAGCATTCACAAACACACACAAGGATCCTGAGAACTACTGATCTACTCCTATTAGAATAATTGTTGATTGTCACCCAGATTGTCTTAAGTGTTTATTTTGCCAGATTCTTTCAGGAATATTCAAACAAAGAGTCTACAAAGTATAAAATCTTACAGAAAATGCAACCAAGTATTTTTGTTAGAAATCTAAGCATTAGTGTGGTAAGCAGTCGCATGGAAAAACACAAGTTGTCTCAAGATTATGGTAATTTTTTGAGAAAATGATCCACTAAAATCAAAAATCCCAGAGGTTTAATTTTAAAGTCTACTTCTTCTTTAGAAAAGGATCAGACATACTTTATCAGTTAGTTCTTTTACCTTGTAAATCTGAGGAATGACAATGTAGTAGTGTTTGTGCTGTTCCCCATTAAAATTCTGTAGTTGTGCAGCATATTCATTTTTGTTTTCATCAGCCATGTGTGTGCGCAGGTTTAACTGTTGCTTAGCCTAGCAGGAAAATGTTACCAGGTTAAATATGTCTTGCACTTAATAACACACAGCATTATTTTATCAACTATGCAAGAACAGCATTCACAAGTCATCAAAACCAACATCCCTATAACTCAAATATAAAGAATGTGAGATTTGACACATACTGACACTCCAAAGCCTCATTTGTTATATACAGAGAAAGCAACAATCACTGTAGCTCCCTTAGCCAGACTGCTGAAATGAGTATCCCAAAACCCACAGAAGTGACTGATCCTATAAACCACAAAGTACCAAACAGCAGACAGCTGCCACTTAAAGGAAGACCATCAGTACAGCCATCCAGAGGGTACATGAACTTTAACAAGGCCAGGTGCCAGGTCCTGCGTGTGAGTTGGAGTGATCCCAAGCACTAACACAGGCTCACAGAGAATGGGTTGAGAGCAGCCTTGAGGAGAAGGACCTGGGGGCCCTTGCAATGTGCACTCACAGCCCACAAAGCCTGTCCTGGGCTTCCCCAAAAGCAGCGTGGCCAGCAGGTCAAGGGAGCTGCCTCTGCCCCTCTGCCCCTCCTGAGACCCCAGCTAGAGCCCTCAGCACAGGAAGGAAATGACCTGCTAGGAAGAGTCCAAAGGATGACATGAAAATCATCAGAAAACTGGGGCACCTCTTCTATGAAGACAGGCCGAGATTTGGAGATTTTCAGCCTGGAGAAGCAAAGGCTTTGGGGACATCTTAGAGCCCCTTCCAGTACCTAAAGAGTGTCTACAAGAGAGTTGGAGAGGGACTTCTTGCAAGGGCAGGCAGTGATAGGGAAAGGGGGAATGATTTTAAACTCATGGAAGGCAGGTTTGTATTTGACATTAGGAAAAAATTCTTCACTATGAAGGTGTTGAGGCACTGGAACAGTTGCCCAGAGAAGCTGTGGATGTCCCATCCCTAGCAGTGTTCAAGGCCAGGTTGGATGGGGCTTTGAGCAACCTGGTCTAGTGGAAGCTGTCCCTGTCCATGGCAGGGGAGTTTTCAAGGTCCCTTCCAACCTAAACCACTCAGATTCTGAAGCACACTCCTATCCCTGTGCTGTCTCACATGTCACTGGAACTTTGATTTCACACATAACAAGTAAGCATATTTAATACACAGTGTTACACATTCAATGAATATTCTTTTGGTACTGATGATTAACATGAAAATGAAATATAACTGATAATAAAGAAAAGACATCACCCTTACCTTCTCAACATCAGCCTTTGTTGCATTAGTATCATTGTCCAGTCGTTCATAGCTTTGCTGTGCCTTCTCTGCCTCTCTGCATTCTCTCTCAAATTTCTTTTTGCTCTACAAAAGGCACAAACTTACTGCTTCAACAGCCACTATTCCCATTTGGTTTCGTACATTAATTCTGAATTCTAAATATCAAAGCTTCCACTTAAGTATCTTAAATTCACTAAGTCACTTGAAAGGAGCACATTGTTAGCACAGCAACTAGGTCAACTAAATTATTTTGAAGGCAGTCTGAAGGACATATCTACACTACAATCATCATCAGTATTCATGTCAAGTGGCACAGCTGTAGGTAGCACAGACAACAGTATTCAAAATACTTGATGTTCTCTATACGTGGCTGTTGTCAAGACAACTATTGTAGGAAAAATTGTTGCAGAAGTTCACATCTCTAGAGAGAAACTGTAACTGAGACTTTGAGCTCTGCTTCACAGCAAAGTCAGGCAACTGAGTGTGTCCCTTAAAGGCATCTAAATGTATTTAAAAGAATGACTTTGCACTCAGGTAAATACAAGGCACTGTATTGTTTGAGCTGAACTGTGGGAACTATCATGGTGAAGAGATAACATCTAAAACTACCACATCTGCTTCTATTCTGATCCTCTGATGATGAATTAAACTCTTTGACATGACCACAACAACAAAACAGAAATTCGTTTCTCCAGTATTGCTTCACAATAATCTGGATCAAAGGTATAATAATTTTTTAAGACAGATATCCAGAATATCAGAATGCATCTTGAACAGACTTGCTTGAATTCTGTATTTTCTTTTCTTTAAAAGCATTTGTTTCAAGAAAAAGAAGCTTATAGTCTGTCCTAGAGACATTCACTTCCTGCATTTATCTGTTAAATAGTAACTCTACCTCCTGAAAGTACAATAGTCTGTAGTGGTATTCTTGAATATACCTTGGAACAAGCCCTCAAGCTCAAGTCAAATTCAGTGACTTAAAATTTCATCTTCATATAAATACACTGCCATTTTTAGGAGCCCGAGGAGAAGCAACCGAAGTCTATACCCATGTTAAAATCAGATTTCTTTATACTGGTTATGCTGGATAAAAGCCAAGGCTTCTCTCAAACATAAATACAGAAGCTGTTTACAGGAGATTTTTTTAACCAGTGAACTATAAATACATTGAACTATATTATGTTACTAAATTACTTGGACATTCAATAATATACCTAAGTATTAAATCTAAGCAAAACAGATGAAAAAAATTCCACTCACGGCCTGTATATCTTATTTAAGTTCAACAGGGATAAATCCAAACACAAACTCACATTATCCATCTGTTTCCAGCACATGTCCAGATACTGCTGAGCCTTGCGCCCTTCCTGAAGATGCTAAAAACACCACAAATAAATTAAATTTCCCTATATTTTTAGTATTATTACCATTACTTAGTCCCTGCTCTAGCTGACAGTCTATAATGTGCAGTATCTTCCACAAGCTACCTGTACTCTCTGGAAAACATTACTTAACATGCAAGAATTGTATCACAAATACTGTGGTACACTGGCAAAAAAAAAGGTTACTAGCAAGCACTGTCTTTCCAAGATAATAATTTTTAGGTTTAATAACTGTATTATAGTATATAACGTTATAGAAAATGTGTTTTATAAATGTGTTACAAAACCTATGTATTGCCGTGTTCATCGAAATAGATAAACAAATACATAAGTTCATTAAAAGACATACATCTTGATACCCTATTTTCAAATTTAAAACCACAGAAATTACCATTTTTCTCTCAGTTTTTAGGTCATGAGAATATCTCATCAATTCTCCATACACTCTGTGTCCCATTTCTTCTGCAACTACTTCTCGCTGTCCTGCATAGTCATTCAACTCATTGAGGATGTTAAAAAAGGCAATACACGAAGTAAACCTGACAGAAAACACACACACAAAGTTAGACAGCTTTTTAAAATACATTTATTTTATTATAGTCTGTACTCCTGAATAAATAAAAAAATCTTAGACATTTTACAATAAACCTTATTTAATGCTAATAGAATTAGAGTAGAAACACAAGCTGGGAAAGCCTATGTTAAGCCTAGCACGTACTGTATGTTGCAATGTCTCTTCAAATACGTTTTACAAGAACACAGGGTTGGTGGATGGAAAAGAAAGAAGAAGAATACTACCTGGCAAGCCCTGGAGTACAGTGGTATCTCCTAAGCTGCCCAGGGAGGGGCCTGAGCTGGGAACGGATGCATACATACGTCCCTAGGCTCGGAGGCTGAGCTTGCTGCAGAGATGATTGCTTGGCAGTCTTGAGGGTGGAACATGCCAATCAAACCACTCCTATGCATCCCGATGCATTCTACAGAACAAGTTTGCTATCAGCTCTGGAGACAGCTGCCTGTTTGCCTGCCCACCTCTTGGCTGGAAGTAAGGTGCCACTATGGCTGGCACTAAAAAGGGGGGAAGAGGAGGGGCAAAGGGTAGAAAGTGTGTGTGGAAGGGAAGAAAGGAAAAAAAAAACACAGGCACCACATTAAAATATACATCTTTCTCTCTTGTAACTGTGGAATACTGCCATCTCCATAGGCTTGGCTTTTGGGAATTTCAAATGCCACTCGCACTGGAAAGCCCATTCCCTCAGGCCCAGGATCTTTACATAGTTAAAAGAGCTAGAAGAAATCCTACTGTGAATTCTCAGGCACTCTGCTCAATATGTGCTCTGGATGCAACCTGAAACTTGTCCATTTTTTTTATTTCCTAAGACTTACCCCTAAAGAAAAAAAAGTATTGTGCTTTTTCAAATAAATTTTTTAAATGGCTATTGAATGGACAGCAAAACAAGCACATTTTTGATAAGTAAAGTTGTTTAGCAGAAATTGTTCCTTCCTCTACCATTAGACTGCCACTTATTTTGTCTTCGGAGTCAAAGCAAGTCAGCATTTAAGAGCTCCTCTTGCCTGTAACATGGCAGTTTGTAAACACTCATGTCTCACTATAGAGATGCATAGCTATATTTATATTGCCATAAAAATGCATTGAAAATCTCTATTACTAAGCAAAACACCAAAGCCTAAGGACATATGCTTGCTTTTCTTTAAAAAAACAATACTAGTCTGTACGTAGCAAGCTAAACTTCTGCTTTCAAAATTTCAGTTACCCAAAGATTAATTTGGAAGAGAGCAAGTACAATCTGCCATGTCTACTACATTAAAATACCAGTAAGAGTAATCATGCTTCTTAAGAATTACAGCAGAACTGTAAGAAGCCAAGCACAATTCTTTTGTTGTCATCACCAAGCCCTTTATCTTAAAAAAATCCATAAAAGAACAGCATATACTGTTAGTTCTCACTTTTTACACATAGAACTTGAAATGGTCATTTTTACCTGGGTTCCTCATCTTTTGGTGAGCGTTTAGGACAGTACTTCTTAACCAGATTTCTGTTAACGAAAAAAGATCCTATTTTAGAATCTCTTTTGAAAAGACACATATAGAAAACTGCACTAACAAATTATTTATCTTTAATGTTCTATTAACGTATCTATTCCCTCTGCCAAATAATAAGTGTCCTTGAGATAATACAAGGCTGCAATCTACCGTATTATCAAAGTTTTACACCCCTTTGACCTAGAGCAATTTGCAAATATTTTAAAACATCTACTGCAGTGACTAGACATGAAATGAAGAGTTTGTTAATTAACATCCTTTTCTTGCATGCAGAAGGCAGCAGATGAGGACAAGGCCAATGTAGGACCACAGTGTCACACAGACAGTGCACACTGTGTGCTGTGCCACGAGCACAGAGCTCCATTCCTGAAGTAAGCTCCGAGTACAGATTCAGGTCAAAGATTTTAACCAGGGTATTTCCAAGTCTTTTATAAGGACACAACCAGAACAGGAGGGGCAACATGTCTTTTCAGAAAAGATATATTACACTTTGTCCTACCATCAGCTTTGCAAATATCTGGATTTTAGAAACCAAGCAAATCTCTAGAATCCACAGGACCAGCACTTAACACAGTATACAACCCAATTTTTGAAAATATTGATATGAAATTACCTGCTTATCATAGAATGCAGAGAAAAAAGGAATGGAGGAGTTAAGAGAAGATTCTAGGAGAAAAAAACAATCTGGCATGCATGTTGTGTATTTCACCTGTCTCTCTGTAACTTCAGTTGTTTCAATTATGAACTACCATACCATTAAAACAAAGGTGCTAATTCTACTTTCATCTAAAATTACCTTGCATAATTTCTCAAATCCATTTATCCAGAAGTCATTTCTATGGTACAAAAGCCCACATAGTGAGATTATGTCCAGACCCAAAATATACACCAGAATATGAGCAGGGAGTTGGTGTGGAAATAGTAAACTTGGATCTTTTGCCTGTTTCTATGCCCTCTGAGACTACAACAAAAAATCCAACTATGATAAGACAGTCGGTTCCTTTTTACATCAATATGTACTAATAAAGAGAAAAAACACTGACTTTTAAAAAATTATCTACACATTTTATAGTAACCTCCTTACTGAAGTTCAAGTAAGAATCTCTTGTCTCTATCCCAAGAACCCACTGCCTATTGTAACATTCTACTTGGTAGGGATTAAATGCAAAATTTTTTTTAGGAAAATGCAAAAACAAAATAGGAAAAAAAGAATAATATTTACTAAGTAACTTTCTTATGTTCCATTTTCCCTTACATTTCTGCTTTGTTCCTCAGTGCTCATTAATGAATAGGAAATTCCTAAAATTCATCTTATTTTTATTCAGAAGGTGAAATGCATAACACACATACGATTCTGCAGCTAAGCAACCATGCATGAGCCTTTTCAAGGGAAGATTTTCAGAGCTGTTAAAAATGAGAAAATAAATCACTTACTAAAGCCATACAGTTCAAAAACAGGAGGGAAGGGTCATAAATACAGATTATTTACTACTGTGCTGATTTCTGTTCTGGTTTCATTCTTTAATGCAATTGCTTATTATTTCTAGAAAGACAAAAATATTATATAATTCCTTCGCCTAATAACTGCCAGTTTCATTAGTCAATCCCATCTACCTTTGGATCAAAGGGACACACAGGTTTGAGACACTGTGATCAGGATTTAACAGCACAAAGTACAATAATCAATGGCAAAAAAATATGAAATGACAAGCAAATGCAGATTTTAAAGGTCAAAGAAAAAGACAGTGTTCATGTGAAAAATTATGCATAGATAGCTTTTCCAATAAGTGAATACCAACACCTAATTAAAACAGATATTAAATTTGAATTGTTGAAAAAGTACAGGTTGACAAACAGCCAGCATGAGCATGGATTTGAAGAGTGAAGCATTCTTTCAAAGAGGAGTAGGTAGGTGACACTTATAAGGGGGGATAACATCCTCTGACATTTCAGTCTAAATCCATGCCTAATTCTCAGAATTCAGATATGGATCTGGACTAGTTTAGAAGGAAATTGTACAAGTAATTGCTGATTATCAGAACAGAAACAAATCTGTAAGATTAATGCCTTTCCTTCCTACTAAAAGTGCAGCTGATGACACTTTAATCATCTTTGGTAGCAAAGTTTTGATGGCTTCTATCACACTCTGTCCTACAGCCAGCCATTTTGTAGCAGACAGGAATAATCACATCTGATTGTGCTGCTCCTGTAATTTTATTAATCTCACTTCTTGGTATAAATTGGTCTCAGGTCAACACCAGTGAGACAGGAACCTGATTTTTAAAAGAAGTACCACCTCAGTCACCTAGGCAGAAGTTTCAAAACCACTTCAGTTGATAAACCTGAACAGTTATCAACTCAAAACTAAGTATTCTTCAGTCAATTAATACAGCACATAAAGAACAGAAGCAGCAGCATCAACACAGTACAATTTCTATTAAGGCATCAGCTCAGGCACTGTGGTATCTGCTTATACTAAATCACTACGGCCTCTGTAGTATATTATAAATGACCCTGGTCACAAACTTTTTTTGCTTTCATAAGTAGCTAAAATTGCAGTAATTACTAAAAAGCATTTCCTATTTATATGTAAAGTAATGGTTTCAATATAATTCTGATGTCTTCAGCAACTGCACATCAGTATTATGGACTGCGTGAAAACAGTAACAATTAACTCTGTTTAGTAACATCTCATCAGAAACGCTGGAGCAATCAATCTTAAAAAAGTGTAACCTGGACTGCGAGTTTACAAAGCTGAATATCCTTGGAACCATTAAGAAATCACATGTTTAAATTTATGGCAACAGGACTATAAAAAAAACCTGCCACAGCCATATTTGAATAGTAATGAGCAGTCAAATCAGCTCCAGTCAAAGGAAGAGAGTTGTGAGAAATGATCACACACGGTGATAATCTGTGTACCCAGCTTCACATTTGAGCTTATACCCATTTTCAAAAATGTTTCCAAGATTATACATATAAAAATGTGGAAAGTGTCTCAGTTTCATTAGACATATGCGTATATTCATACTGTATTTATAAAAATATCACTTACAACAGTATGCAGAAGAAACATAAAAAAATAGATTTAATCAGAGTAACCAGATATCTCCAGAGGTCACAATTCACAATTTTAATGGGCAATAAACAGCTCAGGAACAATCATAGCTATTTGCTTTACACCAACATAGAGAAGCTAACCATATTCAGAAATTTTATTCCATGGCAGTTTCATCTCCAGCTGCATGTATAACTTGTATTACTGCCTAACATCACAGAAAGTGGAACTCCTCTGTCTGCTCGAGTGTCATAATATTTTAGACAGGATGAAAAGGGAGTGAACCTCCAGAATTATTTTGCATGTAACAATGTGGAACAAAACAGACCTTCACATTGCCCCTTTTAATAAACAATGCTGGTCAAAAACAACATCTGAAAATTCAATTTAAATATTTAGTCTGTAGTAATGCCAGTAGTTTGGCACATACTAAATATCATTTTTTCCAATTACAAAATAAAAACAAATTAAACAGTCGTATCATTAAAATGGAATGTGTCAATGTACCTTGCAATATCTTTGTCCTGATTCACATCCCCATAACTCAGTAACAGCCTCTAAAAACCTTTGCAAACCTTGTGGTAACACAATACATTAGTTGAGACCTACACCACACAAAACTTTAGATTTTCCATTAAGTTAGCTCAAAATAAAAATTACAAATTAAAATCGAAATTACAAAATCAAATTACATTTCCTTTTTTTTTCAGAACACATTATGCTGCAGACAAAGATTAGACAAGCCGTCTAGAGTGTTTTTTCCCTCCACCAACAATTGAGGATTCCCCGATTTTTCCTGTAATTTTTTCAGTATCAAAGAAGAATAGCAAGGAATTACTTATAACCTAAAACTAGCATTTGGAAAAGTTATCACTTCTGGAATTACTTGGCAAGCATGAGATGCAATACCTGCATACAGTAAGAATATATGAGGAGCTCAAACAGCCCCTCATATGCTGTACATGCAGCACTTGCCCTCACCTAGAAGACCTGGAAGGGGTGTTGCACCTGGGAAAGACCCATCACTAAATTGTGACAGTATAAAGAAAAAAAAAAAGTTTCAAAATGCAAGGGTATACACAAAGTGAATGTGAATTTCTGCCAGGAGACTGACTCTAATAAGTGAAAACTTATGAAAAGTTCACTCAAGTTTTAATCTTTGGGTTTAAGTCTATGAGAATAAGATCTATCAATGATCTCAACAGGATGTTCATGGTCCACCCTGAAACCAAGACAGTAAAAAAATACTGCCATACATCACTAGGTGTATCTCCTGACTAAACTTGCCTTTCCTTGGTCTCCCATCCAAGGACTAAGAGAGCCACAGAACTACCAAGAGATGACCACCTGCTATACTGTTTATACTCTACTAACCAAGATTATTAATCTGTTATAAAGTTCATTATGAAAAGAGTCTCACTCTTTTTCAGATCGTTTTCTATTACAAAAGGAAGAAACAGTGATAAACAATAAATTTCCATTAGGAATATTAATATCTATCTCACAGGCCATATGCTGCAAATATTAGAATTCACCAGAACCACAGTCCATCCCACAAGATCTTCTCTCTCAGAACTTCCCAGGAGCAAGATGCAGGCTGGCTAACTCTTCCAAAGGTGTCAATTTTGCTTGATCTCAATCCCCCCTGGCCTCATAGCTATGTTACATAATCAAAAACAGTCCTCAGGAACAATGACAGCTGACATCAAGTTATCATGAGACAGATCACTACTAAAGAGTCAAGTCTCCTCCAAAGAATATATATGCAAGAATATCAAAGAGTAACTCATGAACTGGTCTACTGGCAGAAAATCAGTCACCCTCTGTAACGTGTGCTGTCCAGACCCTGGTGGGAAGCAGGCAGGACGTGCATGCATGCACTGCATAACGTGTGTGCAGCAAGACCTGTGCTTCCCAGAACTGTCATACTTACTGCACAGGGACAGTCACTCCAGTCATCTGACAGAAGGGATACTCGACAAAACTCTTTCATTTTTGAAAGACACTTCAAGAAAAATCAATAGTTTTACCCAGAATAAAATGCTGAACAGAGAAAATTTCCTATTTTTAGTCAAATCCTGAAGCAGTAATGTGGAGTCTCATCTTGCTAGCTATGGAATGAATCTTTAAATACAATTAAGCAAAATGGCATTTATTAATACTATTTAAGGAAAAGATCTTGATAGAGATCTGTGGAAATTATATCTCTATTTTTTAACAGACAAACTGAAAACAAATTAAAACAGGGCTGCAAACTGTGCTGTGCATTCTTCAAATTTTTCTTTACCTCCTCAAGTTCTTCTATACCAGCTTTGGAAAAATGGTACTTATTTTCTTCCTTCCAAGAAAAAAATTCCTTCAGTAAAACAATGGGTTATTATGTTAGGTGAATATATACAACTGGGTGAAAAGAAACTGATAAAGAAATCAAAAAGGAAATGAGCAGCCCAGATACCGAACATCCATGTCCTCAGCTGGGAATCTCATTACTGTATTAACAAGGAAGGATTCCTCAGCTCTCTATCTAGTGACAATCTGGTTTGCAAATGATGAGATGATGGAAGAAACCACAGGAGAGAAGCTGCTATCAGTTTCAGTCTGACAAGGGTAGGCAGCAGCTTCAGTCAAATCCCCAAAGGAATACAGGACAGTAAAGATGACAGTGAAGGCAAAAATGGCAGTGAAGGCCAAGTTCACAGGAGTGCCATACTTTAAATTTTATTCTTCAAGCACTGAGTGCACTGGTAAAAATCCACTTACTTTATTTTGAAGAAATAACTTTATTCTGAAGCATCCATTTCATGGCTGCTATTCTCCTTGTATGATCCCTGAAGGGAAATTCCTATTGGACCTAAAAGATGTTTCACTTGGCAGCTATAGAACAGAGCTAAGACAAAGGGTGGATGGGTTACAGTCTCACCCAAAGGGACAAGACCTGCTATGGAAAGGGTGTGCTTTAAGGACAGGAAGGTCTTGTTGTTTTCTCAAGTTCAACTCAGTTATTTCAATCAGATTTCTTAAAACAATGTAGTGTAGCTCTTGCCAATTCAACATGAGAAATTAATTAGTAGCAAGAGGCACACACATACACACTCAAGTGTAAATACGGATAATGCACTTTACACCAAACATGCTCGTAGTCAGTGCAGAAAATCACTATTTCCCCTGTTTTGAATCTTTAATTTTAAGCCTTAAACCTTTTTAGTTCAAAGATCTGAAGGGTGGGTGGGAGAGAAGGCAAAAACAAGCAAGTGCACATCCAAAGAAAATTTTCTCTTTTGGACTGGTCTGTTGTGAAAAAAGCTAGTGATCTAATTCACTCTGTAAAAGAAAAGCAGTCATTAATCATGACATTTCATACTTGCCCACCAAGTGATACAGTGATTTTAAATAACTTTTAAGATCCTCTTGCAAAGAAAAAAAAACCTTACCTCAGTTGTTTTGCATAGTTTTGCTCAATTTCTATCCTTTCTTTTACAAATTTTGCATATTTCTCCAAGAAGTCAATGCCCCACTGTGTATGCTTGTCCAAGTTATCAAACTGATCCTTTAAAAGCAAAAGGAAACAAAATTACCCAGAATTAGTTAAGAATCACATCAGCACTAGATTTACACATCATATATTTGTAAGCTGTGCTCTGAGGGAATGCTTGCTAGTGGGGCAGAAGTCATTCAAGCTGTAAATCAGTCAAATGTGGATCAGCCATATACCAGAAGAGTAGGTTTCATGTGCAGGAAGAGATCTACCTCTTTTTATAAAAACAGCTCTAAATACTTGCATGTTAAGCTGTAAGCACCTTTTCATCACTTTTACAATGCAAATCTCTTTCTTTCATCTCAAAACCCTTTATTTCAAAAGTGCATCTTTCCCACCAAGATAACAGACCCAACCAAAGATCACTATTAGATAAATAAGAGACAGCTCACAGAAGAGATATCTGGCAGCTTTGAAACGCAGTAAGTTGTAATTTCATTGGATACAAAAACTTACTTTCACTCTTAGGATTACCCACTGAAAGAAAAGTAACAAATTTTAGCATCATGAATAAATTTTGGTGTAGTCTGCATATCGAAAAAATTTATTAAATCAAAACTATATACACAGCTCATGATCAGCTCTAACAGGAGATTCCAAAGAAAGCAAATCTGTCCTTAGTAATGAAAGTTATATCAAACTAAAGGCACAAAACAAAAAGGAGAAACAGTCAAAAATAAACTACATTTCCAAAAAAAAAAAAAGTTGGAGAATTTTTAATACATTAAACCACCTTCAATCTTCCTCTCTGTATTGATCAACAGGTGGAGGATACACTAACAAGTTGACAAGACAGAACAAGTTGAAAGGTCAAAAAACAAGTGGAAATATGGAGGTTAAGACTTAGGCAGGAGAAAACAAAGGTACAAAATACCACCTAGCAAATAGTTTTAGTCTAACACATACTTGCATTTTATGCTACAGTAATCCATCACAGTGACAAAATCAAGGATTTTCAGCTTAAAATAGCATTTAAAATTAGCAGTTATTTAGTAATCCAACAAGATCAATCTGTGTCTAGTAGAGGCTGAATCCAAATACACCTCACAGTAAACTTAAAATAAAAAGCAAAAAAAGCTAAGGAAGTAATTAAGTTCAAAGTTTAATTAACTTGCACAAAAAAAACGTTCTGAAGGCTGTTTATCAGAGGCTATCTCTTGCAGACTCTTTGGCTTGCCTGAACCTAATGAATGATGTAAACTTCTAGCACTAGCAACTTAAATTCAATTTCAACGTGCAGTAGGATGATCTACAGCTAAATCAAAAAAATGCCATAAAATGCTGCAAGACTCAAGGAACGTGTATTCACTTAAAGAGATACCAGGTGAACACAGCTACCAACAAAAATAAAAATAATGTAACAAGATTAAGGCTGCTTTCACTACTGCCTTGTAGGTCCCAGTATCCTACACCACGGACTAACAACCACAGCCATGAACGCTTCAGTCCGATGGCATGCAAGTTCTGCCACCAAAAGCATCCATCCTGTTCTACCACCAGCCTCTGCACCACTCTCTCCACCAAAATCACAACCACTTTCCCTGCTGTTTCATCACAGAAACAGCCAAGAGATGGGAGAGGGACTGAAGACAAGATTTCAGTGTATTTGGGAAACCGTGGCCTGTATCTCGCATTATTCTGACATGCGCACTTGGCACCAGCTGGACATTTCCACTCAAAATAGCTCATGCCAAATAAAGTGACATTTCTGATTCTGCTTTTAGAGAAGCTGCACATGCATTGTCTGAGTGTGAGAATAGGCAGACAACGACCAGGCTGTGGCATCAAACCACATTTGCAAATTTGTGTAAAAATACATCAATCTCAGAAAGCCTTTCTTTTTTATACTTCACTCATTTGTGTAATCACTCTTACAAAATTAACCTAACATCCAAAATTAGTTTGTAAAAGATGCTTCTGGCATGAAGTCAATACCTAATACCATTAAAAAGAACTGACTTCCTTCAGCACACAGCAGAACAAAGCTTTTGCTGTCCTACTTAAGCTCTTTAGACCACAAAGCTCTCATTTGCTGCTAAGGTTTCATTAGCATTAGGGAACACCACATTACTTATGTTTCCAAACATGCAACCAGAGACAGTGGCTTTCCAAATATTTTGTTGAAAGAAAAAAAAGACTCCACTGCTCAAGCTTCCTTCAAGATCTCCTATTAATATGAAAATTACATTTGACAAGCTATCATGCTTTACTACAAGCATTTCATCACTGATCATGTAACAAAAATCTCTTTTTTCCCCCAATGCCTCTTCTTCATGTGATTCTAGAAACAGTATGTTCTGTGCAAAGACAGCTTTGTTGGAGCTTCACAAACTTCACAAGTTTTCAAATTCTCTATAAACAATAAACCAGTGAATGAAAACGTCTGTGGTCATAAGAGGCACCTTACACTGTTTTGTAAAGCCACTGAGATAAATGAGCAAAAGATAAAGGCAACATCAACAAATAAGCAAAAAGGACTGGCCTTTTCAGAAAGGCTTCCAGAGGGGAGTCACAAATTTACTTATTTACTTTCAATCTCTCTCCAGAAGCTCACTTTTAAGCTCTGGGCCTCGATTAAGCAAAAAAGCTTCCTTTTTGAACTGAACACAAACAGCAAATCTTCCAGACTGCTACAAAGGAAATCAAACTAAGGTACTTAGCTAGAAATGATATCTTCAATGGAAAAAAAAAATCAGGCAATGCTGTACAGACAAGAAAACAGACCAGATAGTTTCAATAAAACTTAGGTCTGTAATTTCAAAATTAATCTATCAGTGTAGTAATTTGGCTAGCTCCTTTAAAAGAAATATGAAAGCTGCATTATCAGAAAAATGTTATTAAAAAAAAATTATATCCTACAATATCTGGCTATCTACGCCTTGATAATGAAGCATGTTCTCAACAATATTTCCAAGCAAATATATATTGCTGTTTGTCTAGTAACTGCCCACACCCCTTGCCAGCTGAGTAGAAAATTTTTATAAGAAACTTTATTAAAACTTCAGCTGACTATTATTAAAGCGGTTAAGGTCAGCTAACGGATTGTGGCCCTATGTAGAAACTGCCCACTCACAAGTGGAATGTAGTCCAAAGCCTCTCCATTACAAACAAATAAATCTGACACTTGACAAGAAGTTTAAAGTAGGTCAAAACAGACTATTCCAAAACAAGTGTCACCTACCTAAATTTTACTTCCAGATTATTTACTGGAACCACAATAACATCAATGTTATAAGCACTCCAGGTTTGCAGCTCTGAACTTACCATGTGTTTGCAGATACTGGGAAGCTTTACAAAAATAGCAGCTGAAGCATCAAAGCCAAGAGTGAACCTGACTCAAACCTGCACCCAAGACAAAACAGACTCTCCTGGGTTAAACTTGAGATTTACTTTCCTCCTCTTACTGGTACTTGTTTTTTCTCCAAACAAGCCTTAAGAACCAATAAAAAGAAAACATGGGAGATCTCTTCAGAGGGATGAGCAGGCTACAGCATAAATACTGGACGTTTAGTCTGCCCAAAGCTACCAGTCCAGACACTGGACTAGTGTGGGAGTTTCCCAAAAAAGACATTAAACAAGATTGAGATTTTTACAGGGTTAATGTTCCCAGCTTTCACAGCCTTCAGAAATCAATTCTACTTGTATTTAAAGCTAGGATTGTGGTATTATTCTGTAAAAAATCCTTCTGTTTCACTAATTTATTCCTTTACAGTATGTAAACTAGCTATCTGCATTTGACTTACAATTTCAGAAACCTATCTCAATTAATTACATCTGCAATATCTACTTAAAAAAACATTTTATTTGAAATGAGGATACTTTGCATTAATTATTCTACCATCATTTTATTCTCTATTGACTCAACTGTTCACCATTACTTCCATACTTTTATCTGACCATTTTAGTCCACAGTTACCCAAGTGATCTTATTTGCACTTTTGAAAAACTGGCTCAAGATGAGGCTTTTTTCCCATTTTTGTTCTCCAGGCTGCACAGCCAGTCTAAACTTCCAAGTCAGTGAGGGGGAGAATAAAAAGTCAATCCTGTCTTTTGCTCTCTAAATTCTTAACCCTTATGTAGGTTGGTATAAGGAAATATGTACTATGCCAGTGTTCAGAGCATGAAAAAGCAGCAACCAGGTCTTGGTTCAGGGGAAAAAAAAAATCAAACCACTTGGCATCAAAAAGCCCCAGCAGATTTATGGATCTAAATATTGTATTTTATTATCACCTTACAAAAAGCCATGACTTAACCACAAAACTACAAGTACACAGAAAGCCAAGTGAGAAAATGTGAGTGATTAGATAACTTAATACCAATCTTAGCAGTTCTTGTTCACTCAATTTATGCCCATTACATCCAACTCTATTCAAGAAGTTAAATATTTTAAGTTACAAAATATTAAGTGATTCTTTAACATATTGAGATTTTATAAAACTCTTATAAAATAGCTGAATTATGAAACCTTATGCAGCTTGGGGTTTTTTCGGGTTTTTTTTTAGATAATGATCAAGGCTTTCAAATGATTCACTGTTTTACTTGTAGGTATTGCCACATAATTTTTTTTATTTCAAAAAATGAAACAGAACAAAACTAATATCTTGCAGTGTTTGTACAAAGAACTACCTGATGTGCTACATTAAAAGTTATGGGAACCATAATCATCCATGAGTATATTAATGAGAAGTTACCAGTATAATATACTATACCTTTCCTTTTTAGTCTTCAGGACAAGTTCATTAGAAAATTGTATTTTAATTAGAGCATGTCACACTAATCTACTTCTGACAATACATTTCAGTTTCTCTTTGTGGACACCTCTTCACTGTCTGTTTTGGGTTTCTACTTTTGTCTCTATCTTTATGCATTCCTGCTTCCTTTTCTATTTTAGGATAATAGCTCTTTTATTTTACTGTCTGAACTGATTATCATTCCTTTGTATTCCTGCCTGTTTGTTTTCATAATTATCAATTTGGTCTGGACTTTCTTCCTTGCAACTGCAATGTGCTTCTTCTAACCAGGCAGACAAAAGCTGCTTCCAGCTAAACAGTACTTTATCTTTTCAAAACACCCTGTTAGCTTCACGTCTAAAAACTAACAAAGAGCTGTTATACCAAGAACAAAAAATTAAGTGTTTTGCTTTTCTGCTTTCTACAGGTTCTGGATTGTAGCTCCACAATCCCGACTAATCTGCAAATCGTACCTCATTCTTCTCCAAAAACAATCTAGGTATTACAGCTGAGAGAGGAAAAAATGTTCTGTGAGCAAACTTAAAGGCTAAGTATTTTATAGACTAAAAGATTAATATAAATTAGAAGGTTCAGGGCTGCAATATCAAAAGCCATCAAATGCATAAAGTGACACTGGAAATAAAGCAGAGGCACTCAGACTAAGATGAGGAAAAAAAGGTTACATGCTCATATCCATAAACAGTACTTTACATTTTAATTTCATATTAAAGCAGAAGTTCACTATAGATTGTACAGGATACTATGAAGAAAATCTGCTAGTCTTTTTGAGTCTTGAAAAGAGGAATACTTCCTAAAAAGAATTTCTGAAAACAGCTTGTAGGTTGCCATTCAGGACATGGAGCTATTTTACTTGCAAAAATTAAGACACTGGTATTAACAGTACACTATGTTGTAGCTTGAAAATATTTAAGAGAAGCTCTGCTAGAAATGCACAGTGCTTAAAATGCAAAGGGAAAACAACAGGAATTTAAAAATCACTTCTAGCTGGATAAAATACTACTTTGCTCTGATTAATGAAGAATTCATAAATTCATAGTATCAACACAGTATGAAAAATCTATTTGCCTTTTAAGCTTTAGCATATATTTTTGAAAAGCAGTATATCTGTCAACTTTAATTTTGAAAAGTCAGTTTCTATGATTAGAGAAACATTTGCATGATAAAGTGACCAGAAGGCTCAAAAAAGTACAGAACCTCTGGAGATCTGGCTACACTCTAAGATAATGCATACAGTAAATCAGCTTTCTAAAGCAGTGCTAAAAATGGAGAGCTGCAATTGAGGAAGAGAAAGACAAAGACTGTTCTTCCCAATAAAGATGTCCTCAGACCAGCAGCAAAGGAACTGCTTTGGAAACTCCAGATCAAAGTCAGGTCTGGCAGAAGGGGATGTCTTCCTTGAGACCTAACAACTTCACACGTGTGACACATTTAGTTTCCAGGAAAGAGCAGGAATCTGCCATAGACAGAATATGTATGGAAACATTTTAGACTGCTTTTGAAATGAGCAGCCATAATTACAAAAGAATCAAGTTCTGCTTCTAGAGATTAACAGATCAGCTGAAAAACATTAGAGATTACAGCTGTGCACCCTAGTTCACCCATGCCACTGAATGGATCAGAGCTGGACTAATCATTAGACTTTACCAGCAACAGTTTCCTACCAGCAGCATGAACTGATTGAAAAAGTTCACAACTGGGACAAGGAACACCAATTTTAAGGCATAAGAGGAAAAAAACATGCTGCCACAGAGGGGATCTCATCAACCACTCCTATTTGCCCTGTTAATGAATAATCTCCAGAATTCTTCAGATTCTTAACAGATGGTTGCATTCATAAGAACTAGAACAGTATCTATGCCTCACTGCACCATGATGCAAAGTGAAGTAAGGAAAATGTCACTTCTGTGCAGTACCTACAGGTGTGCCCTCTTCTTTACTCAGATGACCCCACTCTGTAGTCCCACAGCCTGCCACACACTGCAGGGAGGGCTGTTCCCTAAACACATCACATCTTCCTCCCCAGGAAGTTCTACCAACACAGTGTGTAGTAGCCAGAACACAATTCCAGGCCTCCTTCCTCTCTGCTACCCATCATAGCCTCTTCACACTGCACTTGTCAGTGAACAGACTCCACTGTGGGTGTGTATCTGCTATAACATCGTTACCTACAAGCTAGGAAGGAGGTAAGTACTGTGTCCCAAGCAGTCAGAAGGGGTTCCCTTACCACCACCACTTGAGAAAAATACAAACACACACACTCTCATATGAAGTATCACTAGAATACATACCTATATAAAATATAGATCAGGAAATCCTACTTTTTAAACTCGATCAGAACCCACTCACTTATCTTTCAATAACCCCCTTAATTTCATTCAACTTGTAATCAGGAAGATTTTTTTTTTTTAAAGAAACTTAGCCAGATTTTTTTCTCATATGTCCTTAATAGAGATTGTTACACTACTTGAGTTTTATCTGCATTTGAACCAAAGCTTAATTCCGAAACACATTCTATTTTAAGCTTAATTCCGAAACACATTCTATTTTAAGCTTAATTCCCACACTAATTTAAAACAGACTATTTTCAAACATCTCTATCCAAGACAATAGCAGATCACAAACCATGTATTTTCCAACATTATTGAATTAAAATAGTTGCCATCTTAACACAGGGGCCGTATTACACTTGCCTTGTATATACAAAGGATATAATTATGTCCATTCCCTTAAATACCAAGAAATCTTATTTTCACCATAGCCAAGCCAGAAAACAGGCACTTCCTGAGTCTTCTGGGAATGGCTGAAGGTTGTTAATAAACAGACTGAAGCATAAGTACATTTTAGTCCTAGTTATGTCACTTGAAATAGGAGACAGGAAGACTATGTTTAACCCTAAATGAAGTAAGTGTGATATCATGCATCACAGTAAAAAAATGCTACTACTGTTTGTACAATACTTAGAGATGCTGTTGCTCATTATAAGAAATATCTCAAGAAAATCCCATCTTTCCAGTAACGCTAGAATAACAGATTATAAGGCAGTGAGGCTATAAATCAACAGAGCAGCAGAATACTGAATCAACAGCCATGTGAGGCCTCATGTGAAACAGAAGTTCTGTGCAAAACCAGCACATTTACTGCATGATTAATGGTAGCCTACAGAAAATCTGCAAGAACAAATTATCTGCCTTGGAAAACACTGATGCAAGACTTCTATTTTTGACTTTCATTTTTGTGTAAATAATCATTTAGTTCTTCAGTTACAAAATATTATTACATGACTTGACACTACTCTACGTACAAGGTGAATGTTTCAGTGTATGACTAAAGAACCCTTGATGAAACTACTGAAACCTTTCAAAACTTTTAAATGCCTCTCCATCAATTACAGATACTTCCACAATATTATTAAAAATGCATCCATGGGAGACTTGACTGAGCAAGCAGCTCCCCAATTCTTGCACATGCAACTTAATCTGTTTTTGCATTCCGAAGGATCTGTTTTTTCAAAATTTGTACAAACAAGAAAGGGATCTCACCTACTGACAACTTCTTCAGTGAAGGGTTAAATTCCTGCTCCGGCCAGTCTGGCACAGCATCTAACAAGCACAGTCTGCACTGCATTTTTCCTCTCCATACATTAAGGGAGTGAACAGTGCACTCAAGACAAGAAGGGAGTAGTCTTGATGTTACAAAGCGAGGCAATAGGGGTAATGTGGAAGGTTTCCACATTACAGAACACCAAGATGCCCTACATCACAAATTTAGAAAACAAGATCCACCAGCTCTGCATGTGCACACACAACTCTGTACAAGTTGTATTACAACATGTCCAGCTGCAATACCACGAGACCCAGCTTACACTGCACTATTTAGCGAGTTTTACTGAACTGAAATGTGACATTTTAAATGACTTAGTTTGCATATTATTTGGAGGCTATTCTATAGACTTTGGTACAGTTTAAAACTATAACAGGGTCACAATTCTGAATGCATCAGAAAGCCAAGATGCCTGATACAAATTTAAAACAAGGAAGTACTTTCTTCCAGATGGGGGAGGTGAAAAAGAAGGAAGAATAGCAACTTCCCTCTCATCCAAATATCACTTCCCTGTATTTATCTGCTCAGCTATTAAACAGACTGTAGGATACAATTTTCAACTGACTTAAATGTTATAAACTGTTTAACAAATATGATGGAGAAATCCCATGCAGACAAGTGAATTTAGTGTGTTTCACCCTTAAAAGATGCATCTTTAGGCTTTGTCTCAATAGAATATTCAGAAAGAACAGAACCAATCTAGTATAGGTTGAACCATATGTTTATGATTCTGACAATTAGGGCAAATAGAGTGTAAAAATACCTATACAGAATCCAGGCACTGAGTATCACCAGCAGAACTTCATTTTAACAGATAGCAAGGTATATTCCTTATAACTTTCCTCATATGTATTTAATGAAGGTGTACATAGAATCTTAAACTCTTGTCAACAGTTCCCTAGAAAACACATTTCATGGCACTATTTCTACACAGCGATTCAGTGAACAATGAACTCATAAAATAAAAGTTACAGTACAAGAATATAACAAACATATCCTGCTCTAAACTTTATTTCTCACAATAGTTGTAATTACAATACCCAGTAAAACGACAAAAATTCGGTACAGGAGTAATATATATTGGTTCTTCTTGTAACATGAATCTTTTAGCTCCAAGCACAGAGACCCAGACAAAACCTCCTCATTCAGCATAGCTCTGATAAACTGTCTCAACTACTCTCCCCTCCTACATCCAGAAGCTGTAGTTAATCCAGCTGGAATATGAGAAGGTATTTCCTAGTGTTACTATCAGCTCCCATCAGAAAAATTTTAGACAAAGGCATAAACCTTTTATTTGTTGCTATTGGTATTCAAAAGATACAATTGTAACTTCATAGCTTGCCAACAAATATTTGCTCTTCTAAACCACTCAGTAAGATACCTATACACAAGTATTTTGATCAGCCCTTCAATTTTATTGAATAAATCATTAGCCTTTTATGGTGTAGGACAGGCTGCAAATACGAACAGAATTAATCACCATGGACTGTTCTGAGCACACTCCCCACTAAAAGGGAGCAGACACTGTTCAGTACTTCAGAAAAGCAGAGATCATGGGACCAGTTATGTAAATAGTTACAGAACTGGAAGGCTGATAACTGATTTGCCATATGCTGTTTGTTTTGTCAACCCAATGAGCAAGAGGATTTTTCTGTAACAAGTCCTACCGAAAAGTGAACTTCCCTTTCCAGTGTCACCTGTGAACACACTTCAGAGTTCAAGAGAAAGACTATAGAAGCCACATCTTCTTCCCTTCACACATATATTCCTAACAACAGTAAATATTTTTCAAACTTGATTATAAAACCAGATCCATACACTTAAGAAGATTTTAACATGAAAGAAAATTAGAGCCTTCCTCTATTCTTTGGAACATTATTTCAGACAGATAAATATCCTGACAGAAAACAAACCAAACGCATACACAAACACCAGCACAAGAAAACAACACCCAAAACCAGAAACCCAAAACGAAATGAAAACCACTACCACCCCCCATGTCCTTCATTTGCAATGGAATCTACTGTACTCGTTGTTTTTGAAGCGAAATCCGTAGTAACATTAACGTAACTGAATAAAGAATTTAAACCAAAACCAGATGTTATTACTGGCACCTTCAAAACAGTGGAATTTTTCAAGATTCTGTGATTCAGATAACATTAAAATGTAAGCAAATAATGCTGAGTATCAGTTTCTCTCAGAGATTTTAAGATATAAGCTCAGAAATACACAGTAAAGTCCTATATTTCACCACAGATGTCGAAATCATAACCTGTATTGTAAGAATAACATTATTTATAAAACCTTTCTTTCTAGTAGAAATGTACTTCCTCTGATAAATCAAATAGTACAAAAATACATACTTTTTCCTTAAATTACAAAGAAAATAAGAAGAATTATGTAATTTAACCATAAGCATTTGCACTTCCATTAAAAAAGTTACAATTTCAAAAAGGTAAAACTACCTTATTACAGCATATTTGAACACTGAAGTTGCATATACAAAAGCTGAGTACAGGCTTCAGTGTTCTGAAAAGAAAACCCACACTTTTGAACCGTCAGAGCTAGGTTCCTCATTCTTTCCAAAACATGTACCAAGTCCAAACTCTTAACAGCTCATTCTTCATAGTGTTCCTGTAATCCAGCACGTTAAAAAGACAGTGGAGTTCATAAATACATTCTACACCATTTCAGGAACTCCATATTGAAAGCAAGTAAATTTATAGCATAATCAGTGTCCATACTTCTGAAGCAATTCAGTACTCGCATTCAGGACAGAAATAAACATGAACAATAGGGTCACACTGGCAATAGTGACACCAGACTGCACCAATTTCTTGTTTGAGAGCCAATTTCTTTTTGAGAGTCAAATGAATAGACAACATAGAAATTAAAAGGTACTTCAGCAGAAGCAGTTATTTCCTTCCCGACTAAACTGATAAAACCAGAAGGGTATTCACACTATAATCCAGTGGAGATCTCAATGGTATGGATGAACAAGCACCAAATCTCAGTACTTTATTTGTGACTGGATCTCAGTGTTGAAAACTGGGCCCAGTATTTTCAGTTTATTTATCAATGAGCTGCAAGAGGGGCTGATGCCTCCTCAGCACATTTGCTGGTGACACAAAGCTGGGAGGAGAGGCCAACACCCAGGGGCTGTGCAGCCCTTCAGAAGGGCCTCCAAGGCTGGAGAGGGGCACAGAAGAATCACCTGAATTTTACAAAGGCAAATGCAGGCTCCTGCTCCTGGGGAGGAACAACCCCAGGCACCAGCACAGGCTGGGGGCTGACCTGCTGGAGAGCAGCTCTGCAGAGAAGGACCTGGGGGCCCTGGTGGACAAGAAGCTGTCCATGAGCCAGCAGTGCCAAGGACAACGCCAGGAAAAGCATCGTGAGTGTGCCAAGGGAGGTGATCCTGCCCCTGTGCGCAGACCCAGGGAGGCACGTCTGAGCTGCTGTGCCCAGCTCTGGGCTCCTCGGCGCCAGACAGACAGGGAGCTCCTCACAGGGCTGGCACAGGACAACAGGGACGACCAAGGGACTGGAGCATCCAGCAGGAGCGGCTGGGGCTGCTCAGCCCAGAGGTGACCGAGAGGCGCCTCACCAGAGCCCTGCGCGTGCGAAGGGAGGCGGCGCAGGACGGGCCCAGGCGCTGCCAAGCAGCAGGACAAGAGACCAGGGACACAAACTGATGCACAGAAAGTTCCACCTGAACACGAGGAAGAAGTTCTTTACCCTGAGGGTGACTGAGCACTGCAACAGATTGCCCAGAGGGTGTGGAGTCTCTCTCGCTGGAGATATTCCAGAACTGCCGTGATGCAATCCTGTGCAGCGTGCGGTGGAATGACCTTGCCTGAGCAGGGAGCTTGGACCACTGCAGTCCCTTCCAACCTTACCCATTCCGTGATTCTGTGACTGAAATAGAAGCATCTTTGCCAGTTTCTTCCTCTCATAATTTCTCAGGATTTTTTATTCTTCTAATTTTTTTCAACTCTTCTTCATTCACTACTTTCCTTTCCATTCCTTCTTTAACCCTCGTTTGCACTGCTTACCCTTCTGACGTAACTTTTTAGAGTAACTGTTTACTCTAAAAGCAGATACTGAGAACATTCTTCCTGCCTTAATAAAGAAATACTGTGGGAATCCAACTTAACAGCAGCATTTTAAACACTGTGCTAATTCTCTACTCCATGCAAAGCATCTTGTTCCCCTGATCACAGCCACAGAAAAACTACTACTGTAGTAATAATTACTAGGTTTCCCTCCTAATGACTTTTCAGTATTACCAAATCAGAAGTAATAAAAACAGTAAAAAGTACTCAATGATATAATACAGATGAAGTTCAAAATTCAACTGCAGCAAATACTGCAGATCAGAACAGTAATTTACTACAAATTCACTATGTAGAATCATAGAATGGCTTGGGTTGGAGAAGACTTTAAAGATCATGTTGTTCCAAACCCCTGCCACTAGACCAGGTCACTCAGAGCCTCACCCAGCCTGGCCTTGAACGCCTCCAGAATTCTGTACTTTTACTTTCCTTTGAAAATACAGTTCTACCCAAAGAACCCCATGAAACTTAACACTCCTTATTACACAATGATCTGGAAGTAGAAGTGGCAGCCTTTTTGTCACCTAAAGATATAACCTTTCCTGTACTTTATGTCATTGCCACACCACATTCATTATGTCCTTTATGGTAAACCTAATTATTTGTGATTTCATTCTTCAACATGAAGTGCTACTCATGTCTTTACTAAGCACTCATTTCACCAGCAAAATATCAACCACCAAATCTCTGTAAATAATCAATGGTCTAGGAACTGTCAAAGAAACACTAAAGAAACTCTGACAAGCAGCCTTAAATATTGAATAAAGCATGACATAATGAGAAAACTAAAATCCAATTCTTTCATACTGCATAAAACTGTTATATCTTTTATTACATTGACTATAAAACTGAAACCATCTAATTGCACATGGGAGTTTCAACTTTGTTTTTAACATTACGGGCTTGATTAAAAAAACACTGAAAATTGATGTTTCATATCTGGAGAACCTTAACACTTCATATCTTAGCAAAAACATTTTAAACTGAGTGATTAAATCAAGCCAACTTGTAATCAAAAACACATCGTGATTTTGTGGTAGAAAAAAATTAAAGCAAGTGCCTTTTCCCCAAGTGTCTCTTTTTTTAGTTTTTATGTCATTACATATCATTGTGTAAAACCATGCATATCTTTTAGAAAGAAAATTAATAAAACTAAAATGAAATGTAATTAATTAATTTAATTAATTTAATTAATTTGTAACAACATTCTGAATTCAGTACATCTTCAGCATATACGGAAAATTAAAGACACCAGACAACTACTTTTTTCCTAAAGAGAATGATTTGGGAAGGAAACTATTTGTTATTACTGTCCCCATCAGCCTCAGAGAAATACTAAATATTTAAAATATTCAAAGATAATTTATCAAAATATATTTGACTAAATTTTGAGTGTTCATATGGTATCACATACCGTATCACAAAAAAAGTCACAAGGATTAATTTCCCAGATGCCCTAAAATGCTTTATAAGAATATGCAAAATTACTACATTTTTTAAGGGAGCAGAATGCCCAATTTGCATTTAAAAAATCACAAGGCTAATTGTGAAAACAATATTTGTTTTCATATCATAAAAAAGCATAAACAAAATACTTAACTGATAAATTGAAATACATTAAGTATTTTACATCAAGATTAAGTACATCCACTACCAAGTTACAAAGCAGATTAGTAAACTGAAACAAAGGCAGCAAAACTGGATAAAGTAAAAGTTTAGACTATATTATCTTAACTTCTCAGCAGTACCCTGAAACAGCACTTTAGCAATTACATTCCAATGCAGTTTTCAGAATGCTAGATTTCTTCTGTTTCTTAACTCTGATGTAACCTCACTCTTCTGTGAATTGAAAATAATCTTATACAGTCTACAAAGACTTCTGCAGGGAAAGAAATACAGAAGAGAATGATTACTGCTTACAATTTGACCTTCTCATCTGAATCATCTAGAGAACTAGACTTGAGCCCAAATCACTTAAATGAATATAACCCTGATGTTAATGTCATGGAACACGGGTTAAGTCTTGGTATTTCCTAAATTGCAAAAAGAAAGCCTATACTTTATATATTTTCTTTTCAGTTCCCAAAGTTCTACTGGACTTGGTTCTACTGTAATTGTTAAAAATACAGTTTTCAAACTAGTTTTTATATATACAAGCATGAATCAACTGACATGAGATGTGCCCTGCACTAGTGGCATTAGTCCACCAGGCTGGCACACATCTAGCATTAGTCCATTAGGATGGAAAAACTCATTTGCTATTAACCTGCTGCAATTAGAGTACACTCCTGATAATAAAATTAAAGTTTCTTTTTTTTTTTCCTTTTCTGGTTACATACAAACAATCAAAAACTTTTATGACTCTCAAGAATACATAGTAGCACAAAATAAATACCTGAATTTCCAGCATTCCACAAACCAGTTCATTCATACAAACAAATATATCAACTAGTTACTTCATAGAAAAATATTGTCTCTATGAAGTAACTAGTTACATAGAGACACATATTGTCTCTATGAAGTAACTGTTGATAACAATTTTCTTATCAACAATAACATGAGAGCAATTTACAAATAATTTAATGCTCTCTATACTGTTGTGATTCTCAGCACCCACCTTAAATGGTTGTCACCAACATCAGTGTAATTTGCTATACTTCCATGTTAAAATCATGCTGAGATAACATGTACTAATATCTTAACAATAATACTTTTAACTAAGCCATGTATGTGATTGACACAGAATTTTGTTGCTCAAGATTATTGCAAACATTTCACATCAAGGATTGCAAACTCAACAATCAACTAAAATGCAAATTAAAATGTTTTTCACCCATGCTGAAAAATAGTTTTTCCCACTTCAATAAAGAACTGGGAAGACTACACAATACACTTATCCCAACATCTGCACAGTCATTTCTGATTTCTGAATCTGTGTATCTTGGAAATAATTCCTCAAATTTTTACAACTCTAATGTATAAACTAGTAATATATTTTTGCAATAAACAGGTGTAATAGGTAAAGAACTCTAATTGTGAAGAAAATATTGAATGAAGGTTTTTTTCCAAGATGTAACTTAGGATTCCTAATATTACTGTAGGGCAACAGCACACCAAATGTAATTCAAATAACTACTTGCACCTGAAACAGTAAAGTTTCCAGCCAGATGAATGTAAATAGATAAGAAATACTACATTTTGTGTCATCTGTTATTAAATACAGCTTTACTAGAAATATCTTTTAATATACTGTCCTTAAAAGATAGTGCTTAAATGTGTAGTTCATGAGATTATCTAAAACATATTTACTGTTGTTTCCACTCAAAAAAGTTAAAGCAATCACAGCTACTAAAAGGGTTCCTCATATGGAAATATTGATTACTAAAGCCTTCTGAAAGACTAACATGAAAGCCTACAGCAACACCTCTACAGGTGCTGCAGATGTTTTATACCATGTTATAGAGATGACAAACACAGATCATACAAAACCCAGAAGTGAACACATCAGAAAGCATGCTTACCCTGAAGATGGCCTTACAAATAACTTTGTGTAACTTGTACTTCTTCACTGTTAACTTGTCATCCTCTTTATCCATGTCTTTTCCTCATAAAATAGAAGGTAATAATAAGCAGAATACAAAAACCAATGCTGCTGAAGCATGAATTAATTGTAACACCAAAGGAAAGACAGATTATTAATAAAAATTACATTAAATAGTCTAAAACTAAAAATGGAGTAAGTAAATTGTTATGAACTTCTAGCAAATTAAGATCAGAAGAAACTGTTTTCAGAACAAAGACAAGCAGAATCTGATGGCAAAAAAAAAAAAGCCATTCAAGATGTGAGGGTGCCATTTCCTGCTATAAACCTAATATGGGATTAGCTGTAGTGGCAGAGACTATCAAAAGATAAAGGATCCAACCACAAGCAAAGCCTCAAACCCCTTTACTACAAGCAGGAATGCACAGATTTTTAGTTATATTTTTCAAGTACTTTTATCAGCTTTTTGAAAAATACAATAATATTTTAAAAAGTATTTCTTGCAATGAAGTTAAGATGCAAACTGTGCCACTATCATATAATTTAAATCAACTGAAAATAAATGAAAAATCTGCGAAGTGCTCTTGAAGAAATGCTTTAAAATTCACCACCTTCCTAAAAAACCAAAAAACCCTTTACACCATATGAAACATTGTTTTACATTGATTAAGAAAAGACAGGAAGAACATTATGAAAAGCTATTTCTATATTATGAAAAGCTATGCTGTCTTCGTAACAGAGTCGGTAGTAACAGTCCTGAAAGGATTAACAGGCAACACCCAAACAACTATAAGATTAACTAGGGAGATAGGGGAGCATGATCCTCTTCCCACAAAAAAAAAAAAAAAAAAAAAAAAAAAAAAAAAAATCAAGCCTCTTTTCCAATGACATAATGAAGAAAAGCAGTCAGGAAAGCCACAATTTTCAGGTTTGACTTAGTGTGATTATGCCTGCATGATTAGAAGTTGAAATTCTAAGTACAAAGTACTACAAATAGTCTATGAAGATCATAAGAAACATTTACATATAAGGTCTTAAAATTCACATTTCCCAGCATCCAGTACAAATAAACTAACAGCTGTATTCCCACCTAATACATGCATAAAGGTCTGTAGAAGCTCTCCTTTCAGAATTAAAATTCAAGGTTGTAATTTGAGTTTGGAATACTGATATTCCATGGTACCTCATTAATGTAAAAAACATGAATCCTGGCCATTCAGCACAACTACCTTAAGACAATTACATGTTTTCTCAAAAATTGCAAGGGATTTTCTACAAATGATGTCAAAATGTATTCATTACGCAGCCCACAATTACAGCCTTGAAGTATAAAGCAGACAGAACATGGAAAAACATTTCATCTAAGAATCACTAAGCTTAAATACCACTGGCATCTTATCTTTAAGAGTACTTTAACTCTTTTAAGAAAATTATTTCAGTTCAAATTCAGTGAAATTTCAGTGAAACTGGACAACAACCCCACAGAACCAAAATAATTGGACGTCACTGGGGCTAAGCCATCCAAGCAGGAAGAGCAGGTAGCACACTCTGCCTAACACTGCATCTGTTTGCACCTACTACAATTTTAATATACAGAGCCAGTCCCTGCTTTTACAGAACTTCAATTCCAATCCATTAAGTAGATGCTTCTTCCAGTACAAACTTCTTGTTGCACTCAACCACTCCTAGCTCACTGCTTCTCTCTCAGAATGCAGAACATAAAGCTGGAACTTGGAGAAATCCACACAAGATAAACCAAAACAAATAACCCAAAACCCTGTCTCCTCAATCTCAACCTAAACTCTTAATCAGACCACCACACCTCTTGCTGCAGGAGTAAATATTTGAGTACCATGCAGAGCCAGGATACTTCACAAAACAGCACAGCTTGCCTCACATGGTGAAATTTCTAGTTAAGTTTCATGGAACTGTGCAGTCTACATTCCTCTCACATTACTACAATGTAGAAAAATCTCAAACATTTGCATTTTCCTGATAAATTACTATTTATTTTCAAGAAATTAATTTTTCCTCTTTAAACATGCCATCTTAGACACAAAACCTAACCAGATACTCCAGTCTGGTTTTTACTATTTTATTACAACATGCTGGAGAACTTTTCAAGATAAGTTCATCCCTTTCTTGCCTTCCTCCAAACAAATTTGTAACACCTCGATCATATTGCACAGATCTTGAATGTAGTCATGTGTTGTTTACCCAATTTCCAGGATAATAAAAACCACAGTTACTGAGATAAAGCTTTTCATTAAATAAATTATAAATACTCTGAAAATAAAATTTTCACCATTCATATATCCAAGTACATATCTTTGTTCTTCTAACTCACAGTTCATAGCAGTCAAAATTCATAAGGCTGAAAAAAGATCCATTAAATTGAAGAAAATAAATTAAAGAAAATAAATCAGTAATTATTACTGATTTAAATAATGCTGTGCATCAACTACAAGCTACAGGTAGAGCTAGTTTGCAAATATTCCCTTTCTCAAAAACCAAACATTTGAAAATGTCCTGGTAATACAGTATTTAGTCTCACACACATTAATGAACTTCACAGATCCTATGAGATCTTGGCTCATAAAATGAACAAGTATTGGTAAAATTAAACATGTAAATGAGTACCTGCATTATTAGGGTCCAAATAAAGTAGGTATTAGGGGCATGAGGGAACCCACATTTGACTCTACAGAACAAAATTGTTTTATCAGTCATCCTTAGTTGACCTTCAAATAGTTTTCCATTTACTAATCACAAATTTGAAGATGTTCTCAGGGAAAAATTAAGATAAAACATTTCATTTAAAAGCATATAATGCACATCATATCTTTGCAACTACTGCACTTTACTGGTTTATGCCTTTTACACTGAAGTATCAAACTTTAACCTTTCTTTCACCTGTTTATTTGAATTCTTTCCTGAACCTTAAATGTATGTCCACCCTAAAACTTGTTAACAATTTCTCTTTTTTTTTTTTTTTTTTTCTTTTTAATCAGTCTCTTTCTAGCCATTCCAGTATCTGCTGTCTTTAGTCTTTAGGCATTCTCTACCCACCTCCTTTCTCAACCACACCACATCCTGTTCCCCGGTACTGAGAGATTATCCTTTTGCCCACATGTTTTTCACCCAGCACTATCTGGGTGCATTATCTCTATCACAGCACACATTAGCTTCTTAACCTCACTTTCAAGGGCGCTGCTGACTGATTCTCGCTAATTACCTCATCATACCAAAGGATTATGGTTTGCTTCGCTTGAGACACCAACACTCCCTTGTACTTTTGAACAAGTATTACCCGCATTCTCTTAGGTTGTTTGGGTGCTCATCCCCTGCAAACATGACAAGGGTCCGCCCCACCGCCAGCCTCTGCTTGCAAGGCTCGGCCAAAGAAGCAGCTCCGAGGCTGCAGCAGAGACCACCGCCCCCTGTGCTGAACCATACCGGCTTTGCACAACTCTCATTTGGCACCACCACTACATCACCCAGCCCCGGCTGGAACTCAAAGTTAACTGGATTGAGGATGCTATTCACATTGAGTTTGTATCTGTAGAATGCTGTACAACACAAGGACTAATGGTACTAGGTCCTACGTAAATGTAAACATAAAATACACTCCCATTATTGATTTCAAATGTCAAATACCCTAAATATTCCTCTAATTGTGATGGGCATCATATAAATATGGGAAAAAATTACAGGACAATTAGATGCTACAACAGAAAACTGAAGAACCCTTTATCCAAATATTACAATTTCCTCTTCCAGATTATTTCCCTCCTGTAGAGATAGCCAACTGCATTGGAGCACAGGTGTTGTCTGGGGTTCACACACACCAATTAGTTTCCCACTCACTGCCACAAGAAAACCCCATGCCATCTAAGCCAAATGCTTATTTGAAGATACTATTAGAAAAGTAAAACATTACTGACCTCCTCTGAGAGAAAGGAGGCATCTGGGGTAAAGAGAAAGTGTACAAGAAGCATACTCATGTAGTAAACACTCTCCAATTGCTCTACCAACCAGAATATACAAAGTGAGGTTTTCACACCCACTCCAACTGGGCATCCATCACGAGAAAGAATCCAGCAATCAAATGCTCTCTTTACAAAGGATTTACAATGCAGATTGAGTTCCAAGAGGCACACCCATCTTCATCACCTGCACTCACATTTGGTTACCTCAAATATTCCAAAAGTTAAGGCTGCCTCTCAATTCTCCAGTGCAATTGCTGTCATATTTCAGAAGTTCTTTAGTGCTTAAATAACTCCAAGCTCAAATCTAGCGGATGTAATTTCATTGTACAATGCTGCAAAAGTATCTTTTACTTACTATGGAACTACAAAAAAGCATGTTGTACTATTTCTCCTGTACCAGCCAGGGAGAAGCGATTCACACGGTACTTGCCTCTGGAACAAACATTTGTGAGGATCCAAGTCACAGAAACTGTACCAGCTGCTACATAGTAAATTACCTCTACCCGCTCCAAAACCAGGATAAAAGTGCATGGATTACTTTCAACATTTTAGAACACCATATTACCGTGCACATAAAGAATGTTATTCTACAAATATTGCTACGATATTAATTTGATTAAAACAAATGAAGTACATTCCAATTTTACAACGCAACTAACAGGGACAAAAAGTAAGTTTATTTGCCCAAGATGACACAAGAGTTCCACATTAAAGCCCAAGAAAGATTTGGGTCTTGCAATATTAGCTTTCTAGCTCACAGTAAGACTGCATTTCTCCTTCAAAATATGTAAACAGTAATAAAACTACCGGGAAATGTACAAAGCACGATGCCAGAAAACAGTTTAATTAGGCTAATGCAAAAGTTCATCACAAAAACAAAGCAGAAGCAGAGTTCTGAATTTAAAAAAAAAAAAATCAATGAAAAGGTATTCGTGAATCTTGCATGTAACTATTTCAAATGTCCACATTGTAGATATTTTCAGAAAATTCAGTACACCTAAATTCAGCCCTTTCCTGTTCTAGTCACCTAGCACGAAATGCAATACTCCTTCCACTCTCCTCTTAGACTAGAGCTTGTAGCTGAAAAAAACCCAGCAACGCATAAACTTATTGCAGATAATTCCATAAACAAAGTCAGTGCAGAGGGTCTGCATTTTAATGAAAACCAGAAGGCTTTTATTACAACAATACTTTTTTTTTTCCTTCTTTTCCCATCCAGCTGAAGCACTGACATGCATGTGAAGACAAACCTCTAAATTTTCTGCCAAGAGAGCACTGGGACCAGGGTACGTAAACTCACTAGGGGCAAAATGAAACAATCGGACAAGAATTTCACTTTCACTGAACAGTTTGTTCACCATTACAAGGAAAAAGCTGAACATATCTGGACTTCAGGGAATTATTTTCTCTACCAAAAAGAATTCAAGTTCTTTAAAAAGTATGCACATGTTGCATGAACAATGAAAATTTAATCTGAATTGTGTTAAATAACTTCCCCTCCACAAAAAAACAAAACACGCTATGCTACTCAAGTACTAGGTTTACCAAGAACACTAAAAAGTGCTCTGCAAATGTAAGGACTGAAGTATTAAAAGATGCTATATTAATAAATTAGGGTCTCACCCAGATCAGTCCAGTATAAGAACTAATTTAAAAACAATACTAATTATTTTTTAGATATCAGACTTATTTCAGTACATCTACAGCATCAGTGACTACTCTACACAAGCAATAACAACAAACATTCTGTCTTCCAGCATTTACCTGCAAACAGCTGAAAGCACCAATCCTACCTGCTGGGGCAACCCTCAGCTCATGAGCACATTGCAACAGACTTTTATCTTCCCATACTTTTTTTCATCCCAAATTCTGAGGGATTTGTGATTCCAGAGATCATTACTTTGACAGATACATGCTTTAAAGAAATCCTCAGCTTGGCTGAGATAAAGATCCTGCAGTCGCCAACAACCTTTTTACTATTCTCACTCAGGAAATCAAATGAGAGCTGCAACATTTAAAATCTTGATACAGGCAACTCCTAGATTTTGTACTATCAACAAGGATACTGCATACATCTTTTATAAGACAGCAATACTTTTCCAGTGTTCAGAATTTCCAGATTAGTAAAGTCCCATGTTTGTTTGTACAAGCTTCACTGAAAAGCATATACATTTCCAAGTACATAAACAAGTGGGGCCATAAATAAAAACACGTCTTTTTAATAGATATCAGATGATAAAGCTTTCAAAACTCAAAAACCCCACTTTCTAAACAGACAGCCAAAGACACATGTATGCATTCTTAAATTACATTCAACATCAAACCCAAACTGATAAGAGTCTCATGACAATGACACACCCCTTCCTGAAAAAAACAGTAAAAAGGTCAGATGTTTATGAACCAGACAATTGCTGGAAAAATATGGATAAACATTTCCAACTAAAACTCAGTACAATTGTTTTCACACCAAAGCCAAAAGTAACTACACTTTCAACAACCAAGTATTTGGTCCTTACATAACTTTCTAGTTGGAAATCTCAGGTCTTCCCAAGGATGAGGTAAGCCACACAATACTGCTTGTGAAAGACAGGAACCTCACAGCGATCAGGCATTTTGTGCAGCATGTCACCCAAAACACGGGACATGTGTAACCATCCCATGCATCTGGAAAACACTGTAATCTTATACTTCAGCAACAAGACACATTCCTTGCACACATTTGCAGACCACAGCAGCAAGAGTACCCCCTGAAGAAAGAATCTATACAGAGTACTGTTTGCAGTCTTTGGGTTACACTGACGGAGAAATCTGGAGGCAAAAAAAAAAATCCACGTTCCATCTCTCAAACATCCCCCTGTTTCTTCAACAGAGTATGGGTCAGCACACTGGAAAGTAAGCTTACAAAATATTAAGATTCAAAAGCACATAATAACTTCCAAATGGGATATGGCTTCAAATTTAGAATTACTGAGAGTGGTTTTTTTGTCTGTATTAATAATGCTAGTAACTACATAGCCATGTCCACATTATCAGTCAAGAAAGGTGTCTCAGTTTCAAGAAAAAAAACTTCAATTTAGCTAAAAATAAATTTTCTAATCTAGTGAACAAAAATGCAATAAATTACTACAACATAAGTATGCTATATAATAGCTACTTTTTGAGGCTAACTCATATTTACATTGTGTGGATGTTTTTCATATATAATTACACTTGACAACTTTTAAGATTAGACAACATCACCACATGATTTATCTTCTACAAAAAAAGGCTAAGATTTCAAAGCAAGAAGGAAACAATGTCTGAAAGCAGGACTGAAAGCATAAGAAAAGTTTTAACAGCTTTTGAAAAATTACTGATGCAACTGAGTTATTCAATATTTTTAAAAACAGAACTTGGGTTTATGCACAGAATGAATTTTGTTCAAGGAAAGATTAAAAAGAGCACATCACCAAATATTCTTTGATCTTTCTTTGGTCCAACATAAGTAATTTCTAAAATACTACTCTACAGTGCTAGTGGTTTCTTAATTATAAAAGATGGTGTGCTTCTGGCCCCAAGGAGCTCACAACAATAGTATCATTAAATCTTCTATAGCCATTTCTTTTTAATCATGAAATCTCAGCACAAAAAGCCCTCAGCAAAATGTCTGTTTTAAATATTTATCAAGAGGTGAGAAACAGATGGCTAGACTGGTTCTACAGACTGAAAATGTTCTGACATGGAATTCAAACTCTTTTTCTGCCAACTGCTATTAAGGAGTTCACAGGGGTTGGAACAACAGAACGTGCATCCGAAGTTAAAAAACATCCTTCCTGGCTGGATTTTCTTTTTAAAGAGACAGCACAACTCTTTAATTAATTTCCAAAGAAGCCACTACAGAGTGCCAATCACACTGTCTCCTCTCATTACACCAAGAACTTCATTATCAGCTACACTCCAGTCTCCAAAGCTTAGTAAGCATTTAGCATCAAAACAAATGCACGACATACTCAATTTAACAGCACAATAACCCAAGATGGCAATAATAATCAGATGTATTTTTAAAATATTCTATGTTAATACTATTCATACACTTTACACCCACCATGAAAAGAGCTCCAGATGTACAGAAACACACACTGAACAGATGCTCACGCTGAGATTCTTAAACATATCATAATCTATCATATTATTTCCAAATATTTCAAGTTACTAAACCCCACCCCAATTTTAGTCCCATCTATCTATTCTTGCCTTGGACATTGCAGCACAGTGTGACAGAAGTCAGGGCACTTTATAAAGCAAAAATACAAATCTAACCACAACTTCCATGTATAAACCCTCCTATTGTGTGCAGTATTTGAAAAAAGCATGACACATTCCAAAAAGTTAATTCTGAAAACTATCTGTATCTAAATAAAGAGCAGCAATTTTCTACTACTAATGAAGTGTAGCAATGTTATTTTGTGATTATATGCCACCTTTCCTCAGATGATTACTGCTTTACAAATGTTATCTACGAAGAAATTATATATCAGAGATAGGAAAATTTGGCACTCATTAATAAAATGTATTTCAACTGAGTTAGACAAGACTTGCCAGTGCTCTTCTACTCTGTTCTAACCCTTAAGAGAATATTATGCAAAGCAGTTCACCAAAGTACCTTGGGTCCTGTGTGGTCATACCATAAGGAACACACTACAGAGTGACCACAAAGGTACACACACTGATGAGAATAAAACTATTAGTTGAATACTACTTTCAAAGCATGATCAAATTTTTTTATTGTAGTAAGAAAGCAGAAAAGGAGAGCATATTTCCCACAGCACAGAAAATGTTGTGGAATGAAACAGTTCTAATCACAGGATGGCGTATATGATTTGACATTTATTTTGTTATTATTACTTTACATAATTATGAATTATTATTTCATTCAAAGTTATCAAAAGAAATACAACAAGGAGCATGCTTTTTGGCCAAGACACATTGAAAAGCACCAAGTGCTTTAGTCTAATCAAGACATACACGTTTTGTACAATGCACACTCACTTCAGAGAATGGTGGTGTACTTGTTAAAAAAAATACTTGCTTGAAAAACAAACAGCTACCTGATTTAAAGAATTAGGAAATACTGGAAATCAAAGAAAACCTTTCCTTTGTCCGGTCTCTGATGTAACCATTTAATTAGCATACGTATAATTTCAATAACAGAATTGCTATGTTTAATAATTACTACATAAATACCAGACATGAGTTGCTTTCCTTTTCCCCTAATTTTTCTTCTGGCTCCTTATTTGTCTCTATATTCATCTATGCTCAGTTTTTTACTGTGTCCAAAATAGAACTGTGAATCAGCATAAAATACCAAAAAACAGCATGAAGAGATACAGCTTACCAAGGCAGAGTTAAGGAGATATTTAAAAAGTCTGATACAGAATCATCAAATTTGCTTCAATGAATTAGCAAACCATATATACGTAAGTGCAAATGTTTTTTTTAAATTATGATCTAGATACCAGATTTAACCCTGAAAAAATCCATTTTATGAGCTGAAAGCACTAAGCTTTAGGCCCAATGAGGTGTCCAGAAAACCTGAGCAGACGAGCTCTCTGCAGCTGGGGACAGAACACCTCGTGCCCTGCTGCCATCAGCAAACACAGAGCAGCTCGGGCTGCCTCCTGAAGCTCCACTGATGCTCGTAACAGGGAATGATGGAGGAATTGCTACAGCAGAACACAAATAGGTCTAAAAGTTTGTTTTCATCTTGTTCAGAGCCCTGTCTTTTAAGACCCACAATACTGTTTTTCCTTGTGCTTTTAACCTAGATTTAAGGTAATTCTTAATGAATTTGATTTTGTGCCAGATCTCCAAAAAAGTAATCTTTACTTGCCCAGCACAATTAAAGTTTAATCCTTTTTAACAGTAAGTGAAGCACTGAATATTCTAAGAAACCAGTTTGATTCATAACATAGTATATTTTTTGAAGTATGATTGGATTCAATCTAAAAAAATGTAAAAGGTACCCTGTAATGTAAAAACTCGCATTGTCAAAGTCTAGTTACATAGTTACAAACAGGCCATTTTATGCAAGAAGTTAACTCAGTGTAGAGTTGCAGGTCATCTCCAGATATCAAGCAAAAAATACATTAAATTTTGCTACAGTAAAAGTATTGCAGTAAAACATTTAGCTTAAATTTCTGGCATTTCTTTCAACTAATGCATAAGAATTAGTGACTTATGAGAAAAGAAATATAGTACGTCAAAATAAACTTCAGCTAGTTTCACAACACCACAAGTTAAATGCCCGTCATTAAAAGGAAGTCTGAGGTCAAAATCCATCTTTTTTAATGTGTTTCTTAAACACAGGACAAAGACAAGCACTTTCACACAAAACTGAACACAAGACAGAGTATAAAACCTTCAAATGTCATCTACAAGATGAACAAAAAAAAAACCCAAATACAATTAAGAGGCTGAGAAAATGAGCAGACATGAGTAAGCTAAAACTAAAGCAATACATACCTGAGTGCTTACAGTCAGTGCTCACCCAAATGCCAACCCCACTCTCCTTAAGTGACACTCACCTTTCACCTGAGGTTCACACAGGCATGAGCTGCACACACACTCTTGTGTGGCCAATATAATTCACAGCTTTTACTTACTCCTCACTGCCAATATCACAACAGTTTTAGATTTCAAGCCTGCTACAGCAGTGTCATTAGTACTTAAAAAGTGTATTTTGTCTGAATTCTCACCGTGCTACAAATCCTAGTAAAGTACAAGGTACTATGCAAAACATTAAAGTAACCCCTAAAGACCTTTAAATCAGGCTTCTCCAGGTAGTACACGTGATGCTATTACATCTTCATTTTGCATAATCAGACACAACTTAATTCAGGTGGCTTCAGGAGCTCCGCGGGCACTCCCAGTCCCCGCGCCCCACCCAGGCACTCCGCCCCGGCTCCTCGGGCAACCACTTGTCTCGGTGTGGAGCAGATCTTTGCTCCTCTAGAGACTAATAGCCCTGCATTATAAAATACTGATAAAGGTATTTAATTCAACGCCAAAAAAAATTAAAAAAAAGGTCAAAAAATTAAAAAATAAAAAAACAACCTAAAATGCTAGGTCCAGATTAAGTTCCTGGACCAGACTTCAAGCTGCAACGTTTAGCTTTCTGTAATTTTTTTTCTTAGCACAAAAGTCTCTGTTTCACAGTCTTTAAAAGCAAGCAAGTAAATGCAGGGCAGGCGGCATTTAAAGTGGGGACGTTAAACACTCCCTGGTACTATTCTTTTTTGTGCCTAAGCATTCTCACGAGCAGCGTTAGCTCCAGCAGCAGGGAACCTGACAGAGGAGATACAAGACGCCACCACTGCGAGCAGACACCGCCGTGCTTCGCTCCGGCACTCCCCCGGGAGCAGCCCCTGCTCTGCCGTCCTTCGGAGGGAAGAGGACAGCTTTAAGAAAAGACCTAACACGAGAGAGAAACCGCCTGTCTCGTTGCTGCCAATTCTTCGTGTTTAAAACAAACACAATGCAGCGTTACCCAACATTCTGCGGTACTTTTAGAGACAAAGCTGTACAGTAGCTGCCTCCAGTTAGGGCCGGCAACTGAAAATGCTCTGCCGCTCTGAGCAGCCCGGCGCTTTTCGGGGGAGCAGCAGCTCTGCCGCCGCCCCGAGGCTGCCCGGTGCGGGCCGCCGCCCGGGCCGCGCCGGGCCCCCGCCCCGGGCCGCGCCAGGAGCGCGGTGAGGGCCGGCCGCCAGGCGGAGCGCGGCGCTCGGCCCGCCGCGCACAAAGCGCCCGTCCCGCCGGGACCGCGCCGGGCGGGCGGAGGGCGCGGGGCCGCCCCGGGCAGCGCCACGGCCGCGCAGGCGGCGCGCGCACCGCGCCCCGGCCCGGCGCCGCCGCCCTCCGCCCGCCCGAGCCCCCGCGCCGAACAAAGCGCAGCGCCTCGGCTCCGGCCGCTCCGCGCCTCCCCGGGGCAGCCGCCCGAGCAGACAAGGGAAGGCGGCGAATCTCAGACACAATGAGAGGCGAGCCGGGACTCACCCACAGCTCCGTGCCCCAGCTCATGGCTGCTCCGCGGGCAGTGCCGGCTCCGGCAGAGGCGGGGATGAGGCGGCGGGCGGCGGCCGGAGAACGGGGCCCCCCGGGCAGCGCCGGTGCCCTCGGTCACTGGGGAGAGGCGGCAGCGGCGGCGAGGAACGACGTCGCTCCCAGCTCCAGCTCCGCCTGGCTCGGGAGGGGAGCCGCGGAGGAGACTGGGAGAGGGGCGGGTCCGGCTGGAGCGGCGGGGCCGGGGCGGGAGCGGCCGCGGGGCGAAGGTGCCGCGCCCGGGGCGGCCCCGCGCTGCTGCTCAGGAACGGGGCGGCGGCGAGGCTCGCGGCTCCGTGTCCCGGCCGCCGGCGAGGCCGCCCCGGGCGCTGAGTCACGGCCGGCGGCGGCGGGGCCCCGGCTCGCCCCCTCCTCGCCGGGCACCGCGCCGACACACAGACGCAAACAACGATTTTTGTATTGTTTACATCGCAGCTCTGGATGGAAATCACAAATTGAGGTTTTAGGAAAGGTGAGGGAGGCAGCTGAGGGAAATAGCTCATTTTTCATAGAGTACTTGAATGAATCATACTGACTGTAACAGGGACTTTCCTCAGCAACTAGAAAAGGACAGGCGTTAAATCCTTGTCAAAGATTATTTTTTCCACCAACGTGTTACAAAGCTACTAATAGAAAGCAAATGTTTTGAAAGTCACCTGAATTAAATTCCCCTCTGAGGGCATGATTTCTTTATTTTCCTCTCCTTTTTGCTTAGAAATAATATTTATAAGGTGGGATAAAAACTCAATAAATACTAAAATAATAAATACTGCTAAGCCTCTATATCATGAAACAAAAAATTACTTAAATCATTTTTTCATTCCCAAGTCACCTTTCAGGTATTGTGCCTTTGCATCACAATTTAGGTGTAGTTCTATTTTTAGTTCTAGTCATGAACCCTCCACATTTTAGATTCTGAAGATGAGATTCCACATGTGGGCAAAGTTCAGTTGAAGTCTGGCACATTAATTTGGTAGATTGTATTAATTACTGAAAATATTCAGCAAGCAGAACATATATTGAGGATTTAGGTAATGAAGCAGAAATATTTATTAATTATTTTCATAGTTCACATATATGTTTAAATTCAGTCAACTTACATAGCTTTCAGAATTGGCAAAAAACAATGTCCATTAAATGCTAATAAGATCAATCAGCCTTTTGCTTAGATACCAGCTTGTCACATATCTTAATACAATTCCTAAAAAAATATAATCAGATGATATCATGAAATAGCATGTGTTCAAAACACAATGAAGAAAAAATTAAAATAATTAGTTAATTTTGTAAGTTTTCAATGTTCCTCTTGTAACGTGCTGCATATGTAATAATTTTAGAAAGAGGCATTTTTACATGTAATCCATACTGCACTGTGTCCCAACCAAGGTTTATAAATTCATGCAACAATTTGGGCAGCTTTGGTCTTGGATGACTGATATGGCACTTTATTTTTTTTAAAAAGGAACACTTTGAGAAACAAATGTACACTGAACCTTTCGTAGACACTAGAGGCAAGAGTCTTGATGTGAATTTGAAAATTGTTGGCAGGATTTTTCACTTCCTGATTATTTCAGGAAAATTCAGATTTGCAATTGTTTCAGTTTAGATATCTAAAAATGAACTCTAGAAAAACAACTTTAGAGCTAAAATTTTCGATTTTAGAAACCCCAATAAAGTATTGGAAATTAATCTACTGGAAAATTGATCCTAAGTTCTAAATCTATGGAGTCAGAAGCATTGGAAATCAGGCACTTAAATGGCACTCAAATTTAAATACTAGCTTTTCATTGCATTAAATATACATCAATAGAGTTTCAATCCATTATATAAATATATTTGTTTATTTATAGTTGATTGATACATGAACCTTCTTTAACTCTAATTTAAGAATTAACTAATTACCCCTATTTCTGCAAAACATGCAATGCCAACATTCTCAACATGTCAGAATTTGTTTTCTATTTAGAGCAATGTAACAAAATGATTTCTGGTGATCTGGTGATATTTTAGAAGAAGGAGACTGCAGCCTATATCATGGGTACATGAATACAATATTTAGCTACTTAGATATGCTTAAAAAGCCTAATTTTAGCAATGAGAGTTTTTCCCAGGACAAACAGGATTCCTTCTTTCCAAGCAGCTCTCCCTGAAAAACACCTTTACAAACCCAAAGGTACAGCAAGCATTGGGGCTGCAGGATGTTCCAGAGATTCTGAGGAACTGCACAACCCCCAGGACTGATTGAGAGGCTGCTCTGAAATACTCTGTAAAATAGGACACAGCAGCTCTGGGCTGCACCTGCCTTTTAAGAGCACACATATACAATAAAGAGGAGCAATCAAAAGAAGTTCCTGCACAGGCTTTGAACAAGCCAGCACCAGAACAGGACACTATCATTGCACCAGAGCACTGCTGCAGCCTGACTAATTATTCATCTTTGGAGATTAACAGTTAGACTTGGGAAGTCAGGCTGATTAGAAGTTGTACACAGAAACATACTGTTTCTGGGACCCAACCTAGTGTTTCTGCAGGCATTGTAATTCTCATTTTGCAGAGAATTAGCACAAAACCTGCCTCAAAGGATGAAGAAGATGCCAAAAAGTTAAGTGCAAAGCCTATTTCTTCCCAACATATTTCAGTGGTTTTATTAGTGTTTGAATTTAAATGGACACAACTATTTTCAAGATTGCTTTCTGATTTTTAGTTTGCTTTTAACCCATACTTCTTCCAAAAACAGAAGCACATTTATGTATCAGGTACATACATAGAAATGTGCATTTCACTTTTACTTAACTAAAACTCAATCAGTAAAGACTATAGAGCTAATAAGCTACACAGGTAAGGGATTTGAAGTTAAGAGACAAAAAGCATTTAGACAAATTATTGCAAGATTTGGAATTCATGAACAGTATATTAAGACCATGTGACTGAAACATATTTTAAATAATTGAAAATAAAGCAGAAGACTTAGCAGCATAATACTTACCACTTCAGCCTAGTGAGAAATCTGACATCATCCACTGTTACCCCCTTTTCCTGCTTAAGCACACTCTTGCTTTAGGAGATTCCCATATAATTCCTGAGCTCTCCTCCAGTTTAGCAGTTGATGATATGAAATGACCAAGCTGTAAGACAAGGGGAAGAGTCTGCCACATCTCTGCAGGATATTACCGGAAATGGTAAAATTCATCACTCACAATTGTGACATTGTTTCCATTATCAGGGAATGCAACTGACCCTCAGCCTAGAAATAATTAAACAAAGAGTACCCTAAAGACTTTTATTCTTCTAGTCACATCCTTAAAATCATCATCTGGAGGAGGGGTGCAACCAAAGGGACTCGAGAACATATTAAAGACATATTCAAGTAATGTTACATGCAGAAAAGGCTTCATGACAGATTGCATTGTTCTAATATCCTTGTAAACCACTAGCTGCTTCTGGCAGATGATAATTTATTTTTAGCTTAGAAGATTTATATTTAGATGTTTTCCCCATCATTGACTCATTAATGCAGGCTTTAAAAGAAAACGACCCAATTCTGCATTCTGACTGAATCCACATAATTCTAATTATTACAGTAGTTGTGTATTTTGTTAATTCTGTTCACTTTTCAACAGAATCTACTTGAGTTTCCTAGTGTACCTAAGGATATTATCTTGGCAGAAAAACAATCTGAATCATTAATTTGGAGTGGCAGAAAAGCTGTCTGGCACTCCCTGTGGGCACACTTTCTAAAGACAGAAGCAGCTTAGTTTTCCACTGCCACAAACTCAGCAGGACCAAACAAATTACTTCCAAATATCTCTGTCTCAGTGTGAGGTGCTATTAATCCATTTCTCTGCTAGCCAGCAGACTCTTTGTCATATTAAAATTGGATTTTTACTCCACAAAAAATAAGAAGGGTTGCAAAAAACATTTTCTCTTTCTGCTTCAAAAACAAAAGAATTTAGCTCCTTCCTTCCTTTACACATGTATTTCCCCCATCACCAGCACTCTAAGTGCTCTCATTTAAAAAAATATTAATGTTCATAACACTTCCATGTGCTGAGTGGGTAATCATTACTTCACAGCTCAGGAAACACTTTGAGACACAAGAATAGGTGTCCTGACACTTCAGCTTATGCCCAGCTCCCCACAGACTTCCTGTGTCTCCCAGAGATTGGTTAACCATAACCAGCAGAATGCAAAGTCTTGGGAGCTCAGCATCTGCCTAGAAACTTATTTCCACTTGGTTCCTATTTCAACTATTAGGCAAAATAAACTTATGGTTTTACTCTAAGTACTGATTTATTTTTTATTTAAAGCAGAAAATTACCAGGAAACTGTATTAGTTAGACCACACCACTCCTGCTTCAAGGCAGAAGGAAAATTTCATTTATTAGTGCAAACTCAGCCACTGCTGAGCTTTTCTCCTATCTGTGAATTTTTGTGGGAAGAACTGTACCCCTCCAGCATTTCCAGTCCAGTTTCCGTACTGGAATTAATAGCAAAAGAAAGGCTTGTTTCTTTCTTTTCCTTCTCATTTCAGCAAACAGAAATACATTAACATTGATCGGATAACAGAACTGAAAGGACACTACAAACACCAGCTATAAATAGGAGGAAAATGAGAACTTCCATCTGCTTTTACGAAATATCCTGTGCTCACTTTTTTTTGCCTGCACTGTAGACAAGAGCCATCTTCCCTTGCCATATGTAGCAGAGAAAATGTGCTGTCAATCAGCATCACTAGCAATATTATAAGCACAAACAGCCCTATTTCACAGCCATTTATTTTTTTCCCAGTGAAACAAGACTATCACATGATTATTCAGCATTTCCTTTTGATAATATAAACTGTATCCCAATGCAGAGGCTGGACAAAGTATCAGGGAACACACAAAAATCATTACTTTAAAATATGATTTTCAACTCTAATGCTTTCATTGCCTGCTTGAAATCCATTTGCTTCCACTATACATCCCTTCAGAATTATATCAAAACATAACCATAAATGGCTTTGCTACCTTAATTTCTGTTATCTTTGGTTCACCTAATCCATGTCTTCTCCATTCTCCCATCAACCCATACACATTAAATTAAAAGAACACCAAGCTGTATCTAATGTGCAGAGTTAAGTATGGCCATGGTGAATCCTATATTCAATTTTTTTCCATTACCATATTATCTACGGGCATATAGATTATAGCTTTTACATAATAACCAAAAACTTCAACAGTCACTGCTCTCAGCACCAATAGCAGCTTTACAGCAGAGTGCATGAATTAACATACATATTAATAATGAAAGATGGAGGCTGTCATGGTACTAATTCAAGCTGTAGAGAAATTAATAGTAGATGAATGTGTAGCAAATGATCAGCACCACCCATTTTAAGACTTGCTAGGCAATATTTTACTATCATCTGATTTTGAATTACAATCAGAAACAAATGTATGCACAGTTGGGCAAAATCTACCTTAATATTTGAACACGCTCGGCATCCTAAGTTACTGTTTAATCTCCCTAGCGAGTTTTAATTTAGAAGTGGTTCGCGCATTATCAGCACAGAGCGGCCGGGGTCACGCTCAGCAGTTTGGGCACACACGGCTCAAAGGCACGTTCGGGGCTCGACAGCCGCCTGCCGGCAGCGCCGACCCCGGCGGCGGCACGACACGGCCCCGGCACGGACACGGCCCCGGCACGGACACGGCGGCACGGACACGGCCCCGGCACGGACACGGCCCCGGCACGGACACGGCGGCACGGACACGGCCCCGGCACGGACACGGCACGGACACGGCCCCGGCACGGACACGGCGGCACGACACGGCGGCACGACACGGCGGCACGGACACGGCCCCGGCACGGACACGGCCCCGGCAGCGGCACGACACGGCCCCGGCACGGACACGGCACGGACACGGCGGCACGACACGGCGGCACGACACGGCGGCACGACACGGCGGCACGACACGGCGGCACGACACGGCCCCGGCACGGACACGGCACGGACACGGCCCCGGCGGCGGCACGACACGGCGGCACGGACACGGCCCCGGCACGGACACGGCCCCGGCACGGACACGGCACGGACACGGACACGGCACGGACACGGCACGGACACGGCCCCGGCACGGACACGGCCCCGGTCCTGGCAGCGGCACGGACACGGCCCCGGCACGGACACGGCGGCACGGACACGGCCCCGGCACGGACACGGCCCCGGCACGGCCCCGGCACGGCCCCGGCACGGACACGGCACGGACACGGCCCCGGCACGGACACGGCGGCACGGACACGGCACGGCCCCGGCACGGACACGGCCCCGGCACGGCCCCGGCACGGACACGGCACGGACACGGACACGGCACGGACACGGACACGGCACGGACACGGCACGGACACGGCCCCGGCACGGACACGGCCCCGGCACGGACACGGCACGGACACGGCACGGACACGGCCCCGGCACGGACACGGCCCCGGCACGGACACGGCCCCGGCACGGCCCCGGCCCCGCCGCTGCCGCCCTGTCCCGCTCAGCGCCTGCGAGCGACATTCACGGGAAACCGAGAGCGCCAACGACCCCCTCATTGTCCTACCTTCCATGCAGCGCAGGTCCTCACTTCTCTCCCTTAAAGGATTGCATTTCTGCGGCCAGGGGTTTAATTTCACGTGTACTTCCCGTGTTTTATGCCTGGGGTGGTTCCTATTCCTTTCATGAGAAAGTTGATGTCCATTGCATAATACCACATTTAATTGATGCATGAAAAAAAAAATCCAAAGGATCACAATCTGTAGGGAAACTCAAAAGTTATTCAGATGTCAAAGAAAACTCTTTCCTTCCCACTATCAATCACATTAAAATAATAGAAATCAGGATATAAATCAACAATGGGAATGAGAGCAGCGTGCTGTGCACAGAATAGATATCCCACAATGCAAATCATTATTTACATTTTTGTCTCCCTACCCATTAGTAAAGATAGCTACAACTCATTTTATCGTTTTTATTTGTTCCAAGTTAGATTCCGATCAGAGACTAACTGCAGAAATTTTCAAATAATCCCAGAGGAACAAAACCAAATATAAAAAAATCACTTGATGATGAAAGAATTTTGGTTTTGTGACATTACACTATTGAAGCGCTATTTAATGAAATTCAAAGTGCAATGCTTGCTCTTTGGATTTCAAAGGCAGATCAAATCCAACAGGTAGCCAATTGCATGCTAGTAAGAGACTTTTCCTCCACATCCCTTTGTCCTTGTACATTTTTCCCTTTGAGGCAAGGTTACATGCAAAGGGAATATATATATATATATAAAGAGAATATACACACTTTATTAAGACTGTTCTTCTCCCTCCCTAACACACTCATCTTCTAGTAGCCAAGGTAAACCCTTTGGATTTACCACTGTTTTGAGAACCCTCATGTTCAGATCTCATCAATGGATAAATTTCCAAAAATACAATACATAGGACACAAGAGTTCAGTTGTGTTGCTACTGTGCGTCCTTAATACCCAATCCACAAAAGGATGTTACTATTTTCTATGTCCTTTTTTCACATTAGAAAATGCAGTATTTCCAACACCAAATAAAAAATTTAACTCAATTTTAGGAATAAATTGTCCCTTTGGCTTGGAATATAAAGACTACTGAGGCAGGTTACAAAAATACATCCCAACACAAATATGTTTGAAAACTCTCAGCATTCAGAAGCTTTATCCTGTGTCCATAAAGCAAAAACTTTTATTTATACTATTGTAGCACAGTCAATACTAGAGATTTCATTTTAGGGAAACAGGCAATTCTCAATCCCTTTTGCACACGAGTAAACCAAAAACACAGCTAAAGCAATCAGTGCAATGTCCTTCCTCCAGGCTTGCCTGCACTACAGTTCTCCCACAGGGCCGTGCCCCAGAACCCTCACATTTGGAAGGGATGCCTGCCAGCCCATCGCCTTCCTGAGAGCAAAGTCTGAGCAGTGATCTTTGCCTCAGAACATCCACTAGTGCTTTTTAAAAAAGGTACAATAATACTTCATATTTGTTTACACAATTTGGAAAATTTTGTTAACAGAAGTGACATGGCATTTAGACCCATTTTCACATCTAATTTTTTGTCCATAACATTTCATTTTGTTTACATTTCGAGAACTGTAGTTTTTCAAACAAAGGCATCTCAAAAACTCTAAATTTTTTGTAGAAATGAAAATATGATTGTTTCCAACAGTAGAACATATTGAAAAAGAAAACAAATTATTAATTATTTAAAGATAATGAGCTTAGTTGCATACAACTTGCCCAACAATCCCAGACAACTAAATTACCACAGGTATAGAATAACTGATCTATATGACAATATGGAAGATAGATGCAAGTACATACTTAAGAAGCAACTGAATTTAAATTCTGATTTTTACCTGCTTGAATATTAATTATCTGTGTGTGGAAATAGCACCAGTTATATTACAGTAGAATAAAAAAAATATTGGTCACATTACTCCTTCATACATATTTTCAAATATTTTTGCAGTGATACCTCCTTTATTGCAGGATGGGATGGTGAAGACTGTCAGATTTTGCTTTACTAACACTGCCACTGCCCTGACTTATGTACTTCTCTTCCATGGATTACACTGCTGCCTGAGAAAACAAATTACCTGAAACTAAAACAACATTGAATTTGATTTCTAATTCAGCTGTGGTTTTTCACTCTGAGCTGAAAGAATTAATCTTGAATACAACATTAATGAAACCAAACCTTGGTCCATAACCAGCAATCCCAAGCATTATTAATAAATATTACAAATAAATGTTTTCATCTGTGACAATGACTTTTACAGGTCTGTTTGTTTTCCCAGTTATTTGCTCTCTAGATGATTCACCCTACCCTGAAGATAACATCTTTTTCCCCTACATAGGACACCACCTTTTATTCTGTTGCATGTGAAAATGTTAACTTCAAAGCACAGTGTAATATTGCCTACACATGATTAATACATGTATCATGCTTTGAAGATGTAAAAGTTTATGATTGCTGACTAGTAAGTTTTGAACTAATACCAAAACTGGACTAATTACTACTGAAATGAGTGTGGAAATCATTAAAAGATACACCATGCAATATTACTACTCCAATGTTAGTCACCCTGGCTGGGGGCTGAGGGAGAAACCAATTATTTCCTTTGAAACAAGACCAAAAAAAAAAAAATCTCTTAAGTATTAAAAAAATTAATCACATGAACATTTGCCCTTAAAATTAAGTGTAATCTTTACATAGTTCAATATGCCTCTTATAAATCTTCACCCCGATATATAAAGCATAGTAGCTGTTCACATTTAAAATGTAGAAAAAACCCCAAACTGGTTGTAACAAGTATGGTCCATCCTTACCTGAACTTTTGGTTCAAGCTGTGAGATAGAAGTCTTCATGTATTCCTGCAGCTGATGCAACAAGAAATCATGACCATGATGAATTAAAATCAAACAGCTCTTTCCCCAACATATGCAGGAACATCATCTATTACAGATTTCCAGATTACTGAAGGTTCTGCTAGGTTCACCCACACAGCAAAACCTATCTTTACCAGATTTATCCGTGACTGATGGATGGGATTAGGTGTATCCAACTGGATTTACTGTCTAATTATTTTGTTGCAAAACCTCCACTCCCCAGATATTGGCTTCAGCTGTATTACAGCACAGTACCACGAACAGAACATTTTCACTCAATCTGTTTCTTTCCAGAAATGCACAGTTCTTGCACATTTGTTGTAGAAATGTGCTAGATACCAAATGCACTACATACCCAACAACTGGAGTAAGTACTTCCAAAGCCGCTAATAAATTCCCAGTAACTGATTTCTGTAGCAATGGAATCAAAACAAAAAGCACTCATTTAAATCAGGAAAAAAAAAGGGACCCATTGGTCCTGATTGCCAGCAAACCTTAATGGGTTGACAGCAAGGCTCACAGACACTCCTTTTCATGACTGAGTTGCACACATACAGCATCCCTTAGTCTCAAATGGGACATTTATTGAGTGTCCTTTTAACAAGTCTGAGGGCTCATAGAGCTAGTACTGATTGTAAGCAAAATCCATCTGAACCCTGGCCAGCATCCCGCTGATGTGCTCTCAGTGTAAAGCTGCAGAGTAGAACTTTTCCATGTTAGACAGGTAAATAGTATAATACCAAAAGTAGATAACATCACGGCATGCTTTATCTTCCATATTACACTTCCCCTCCTCCTCCTTCCACATTGTTTTGTGTGTGGCTTACACAAAATCACAATCCAACACGAGGAAACTAAAATGAGGTACACATTTCAGAGTAAGGATTTGGCTGTTTCGAAATGATCATTAAGTCACTTTACTTGGCATTGTTTCAAATGCCAAGTCACCTTTACTCGGCTTTGTTTCAACTGAAAACAATCTTCCCGAACAAAATGATCAACCAAGAATTATTATTCACAGTCCTCCTTTGTGGAAGTACTTTTACAAAATCCGAGGAACATAATTTATATTTGTGGCTTTCAGGGACATTTCCTATTGTGTCAGAAATTCCAGTGTTTCAAAATATAGCTCAAATAGCCACATGCAAATACTGAAATTCAAATACCATTTTAGGCATTTGATGTTTAGAAACCCTAAGATACTCCTTTAAAAGTACCTCAGTGTAGTAAATACAACTATATTCGTTATCCACAATGTCATGCAGATGTGCACTTTATTAAAGTAACAGAATAGAAAGATTTCATGAGAAAGTCACTTGAGCACTCTGAAACAGACTGTCAGAGTAATTATGGAAAACCCACAGATAAACTCATAAATTCAGTATTTAAGAAACAGACACATCCTAATACATGTTTCTTGTGAGACAAAGCAACAATACAGTTCACTAATCAAACTTTATGCTCCATGTACCTGGTGTACCAAAATCATCAGGAGTACCATATATTCAGAAATCTGTCGTCACTGAGCAGTTCCTGCATGGAAGCACAACAGCAAAGTAATACAAAATCTGTTTGTTGAAAGATCAGTGAAGATTCTACCTGAAGTGCCAGAGTTTATTTTCATACTTGGGAAAGAATGGCTGAATAAGTAATTGTTAATCATGACTATCTACATTAAATTAAATTCTTATTGCCTCAGCCTGTAGCCTTTCACTTTAGGAAAGCATTTCAGCAGCTAGTACACCATCTACAGGGCTTTTGTGCAGCTTCTCAGGTGCAGAATGTCAGGTTATAAAAATACATACATACTAAATGCAATTCCCCAAAGAGCAGGTCAAGCCCAGAAACATTGTTTGCAAGCAGTAACAACCCCAGAACACAGCAATCCAATCCAACAGCACTCTGGCTGTAAAGACTTCAGGTCACAAAATGTGTCCAGGAAGCCAAAATAAAAACAGGATTTAAGTAGCCTTTTTTTTTTTTGTTTATAAAGGAAATTAAGAAGACAGACTGTTCATTAAATATAAAAGCAATTTTATAAAAACACATCAGAATTTTATTGCTTGAAGAATACAGCATATGAAAAAGCACAAGAATGTCCAAAAAGAAAGGTCACAAAAATTCAAACATTACACCATACATACCAGATGCAGTAAAATGTTAACCTGATTCCTGCATCAGAAAAGAAAGGTGTGAAAATATACCTAGTATTATTTAGAAGGAAAAGACTCATTTGAAATAGAAAGTGTGAAGGTGTTACAGTACAAATTAGAAAAGCCAACACTGCACATTAACATTGTATCACTAGACTAGATTTTCTACCTTTGGTACTTAAACCTTTACAGAAAACCACTTCCTTGGTCAAACCTTGCCTAACATATTTAATCTGGTATCCAGGAAAGTTTAGGGTTTTTTTCTTTTTTAAACTTAAACATTCGAACAAATACTCTTCTGAGTTTTCACTGCATTACTGCTTTTAAAGACATGTTCACATTTATTCAATATGCAACTCAACACATCTCAAATTTAAATCAAAAGTCACTATGTGACCGAGATCTGAATACATGCCAATTTTATCTTGTTCAGATCTTTATGTAAAAATGGGCCCACAGTTTGCTGTTTGCATCCTCATGTAAACAGACTGCTGCAGCCCTCCTCAAGAATTCCAACCGGAGCAACTCGCTGAGGACATCAGTTGATAAAACCATCCACGTTTTTAGAGAGCTATGGGGTCATCTACAGCAACATGCAAGTGGCTTTTCTAGTCTGCTCAGATCAGTGTACCAGAAGATATGCCAGTATTACTTCATGTAACACATTAAAACTCAGCAATGGACACTACTGTGCTTTATTTCAACACAAAGGACAGCTGCTCATCCATTAAATCAACAGAACTATCAAAAGGACAAATACATAATTTCTGTTTCATGTATTGCTGCTGATCACTCTTGGGGAACAATTTATCAGAAACCTGGACTTACCAACAAACCAATTGAGTGAAGAAAATGTTGTCTTTCAACAAGGTACCTTAGTAATCCAGTGGCAATCTAGTCTGGAGAATGTTAGCATTATGCTGATAATGACTAATCAAGGTTAAATAAATTCTCTCTTTTTTGACATACTGTTATGGTCAGCTTTTGCCTTCTTGCTCTTCAATACTTAATCAGTCCCTGTCACATCAGCAGAACAAACAATTTTGTTTCTTTAAGTTCCAGCTTTATATTTCAACAATATGAATAAATCTGGACTACAAAATACCATCAACAACAGTTAACACTAAACTGGAGTGAAGTAGTAGAAGAGTTAGTTCTTCAAACCAGGCAGTCTTTGAAGTGAAATACTCAGTTAGGACTGTCAAAAGGATGTCATAATAAAACCATGGGTTTAATTTTTTTCCACCCCTATACAAAAAAAAAAAAAAAATTGAATTTGTACAACTCCTATTAAACATACCTTTTCCTAGCTTGGTGAAAATGTATCATTTTCAAATTTTAACAAGTGTGGTATTCGAGCATATATAATATTTATTGCCATATACATCCTCATTTTAAAAAGAACTAAGAATTCAGACTCTTCTATGCTGAACTCTACATTTTTTTCACGTTAACAGATTATGTCTACTGTACCACTCCCCCAAAAAACAATTAAAAATTCTAAGTAAGATTTTATAGTTTAGTTAAAAGGGAAGAAATGCAAATGTGGATTTAGAGCTTTTTGTATAAATCTCACTATATTTTATAAACATGTTGTTTATTGTAACACTGTTTATTGATCAAATAAATGACGCACTGCTATCTAAAATTTCCATATACACCATTAAAAATCCAAAGTTGATATGATACTGAACCTTAAATCTTCAAGAGTTCAAAAAAGACAGTTTATACATGTACAGCACACAACAGCAGACACCCCTAGAATACCAACTGCCAGTCCACGATGCATACAAACTTACAGGTAAGCATTCATTTCACTGTTTTCATTGTGCAGGAAAAGTATTTCTTAGTAAGACAATTCAGCTGGTGATTTTCAGATATCATCTTCATCATCTTCATCCTGAGAGGATCCTGCCTGATTGGATGCACTGGCTGAGGCAGCAGCAAGCTGTGCCTGTTGAGCTGCTTGTTGCATCTGTAGCCATTCCTGCTGTGCCAGTTCTGCTTGCTGTTGTCTAGCCTAGAGACACGAATTTAATTGTTAAGGCCATACATAGCTCATGAAGAATCTATAGAACAGATTATCTTTAAACACATTTTTATCTTTACCTGCAGATTGCACTTTTATATATTTTTCATTTTTTTAACTAATTGCATATGCAAAACCACATTGAGACGTACGTTAATAATTGGTACCAGGAAGTTTAGCTATAGTCTCTCTCCCTCTGAAGACACCACTGTTTTGAAGCCTTACACTTACAAAAACAACAGACAGAAATTAGTGTATTGTAATGACTGTGCTGAACCACTAACTAATGAAAAATGTAACTAAGGCTAAGAAAAGGAAACCTTAGACATCAGTTTCAAGGGATCTTAACATTTAATCACAGTTCAGAGATGAAGACAGCATTGCTTTGTTGATTACAAATAACAAAACTTCCAATTATTAAATCATCCAACTGAACCACAGAGGCACACATTATCACAAAAACAAAGCAAGCCATTATGTTACTTTGCCAAGCAATCTTTGCAAAATAGAGCAAGGCATGGTCTCCTCAAATTCCGGCATGACAACTGAGGATGGCTTTGCTACAGAAAGGTATGGACTTCTACTGAAAAGTACAAAAGATTCCACAACACTTCAAATAGTTCAGCTGATGAATCTTCATTTTTCTGCCCAGAGTTTTCACTTGTTTTTTTTTGGTAACTCCAGTTGATTTCAGTAATAGACTGGAAATTTTTTCTTTAACACAATCAATTAGTATATTTTACTCTTCTACTTTTACAAGTCATCAATAAGACTATTATGATTTCCTTTCTAATCCTACTGCAATCACTGACTTTTCCTATTTTTTTGCAAGGCATCAAATTTTTTTTCAGTTTGGCAAACTATAAGATGCCAAAAGATAATGTTTGGAAAACAATCAAACCCTATTTGTCAGCTTAGCAACATGAAAAAAAGGGGAGTGTTCCCTTACTATTACGAAGTGTCACATTTTCCTCTGTTCTAGCAGTAAAAAATAAACAGAAGTAGAAATCTCTTCTCAACAAAAACTTTTCAGTATTTCAAACTTCAAGTGATAGCATAGTTACAAGGGCTGGAACACATATAAGATGCCACAGAGTTTTGAAGGAAAGGCAGCAGCATCTGTCCACATAGGAAGGCACAAATATTTATCAGCCAGGAGGTGACAACAGGGCTCCTACCGAGCCTGTGCAGCGAGGTGCACTGTACACTCAGAGCTGATACACGTGCACGCTCCAGGAAGGAGGCTCAGCACGCCACACTGGATGCATCACTTTGTCAGTGCCCACCCTCACAGCCACATCTGTAATGACAACACATGGGAAGAGAGAAAAAACCCACGTAACTGAGGAATTCCATTGAGTTGCATTGACCAAGAAGCTCTATAATTAATCTCTGGTAAAATTAACTCATTTATTGCACAACTCCAGTGAGGAAGCCTCAAAAACCCCCCAACTCTATGAAGACCCTTGTCTTGCACAAAAAATTAAGACATGAATATTGGACTGAGACATTCCCTGACTTCAAATATTTACAATCATCCAAGCCAGAGGTGTCAAATATTCATAATAACAGGCAGGCATTTTCGAAATAGAGCAAGAAGTCAGCATTAGTGTCATGCTTTAGAATATTAAAAATATTAACACAAATAAATAAGCATGCACATGTGTAACTATTTTTAAGACTAATTACAGTACCTCCAACAGCACATTACAGCGACTATTTTTGAAAAATGAGACTGTGATCCTTGAATCTAAGCAAACATTTTCCATATTACCAAACACTATTTTTAAAAAGCATTCATACAATCTTGTCAAACTGGCATGCGCTGTCTTAAATTAGAAGTTAAGGCACAGTAACAGAATTTTAAAAGAATATTCTTCAAGTTGTCATTCCTTAGACAAAGTGTAGCTTGCATAAGGAGGTTTTAGACAATTTTTTAAATTTATTCTTTTCAGCGATACTCTGGAGCTAGTACTCCCTTAATACACCTTAGTTTTGCTGCTTTTTTATTTTGTGTATCACATTGAGTTACTTGCACAAAATAGTAAGTAAAAAACAGGTATCAAACTGCCTATTTGTAAACCTTACCCAAAATCCAGAAGCAGCCATATTGGTCCTTCTAACTTAGTACATTCAAACAAGAGTTAGGCACGTGTGACTTGATCATAACTAGTTCACTGCAATATCTATATGGTATGCTGAAATTTTAAATGCCTTAAAATTCATCATGCAATAAAGATTAAAGTATTTGGCGTGTCATGACATGAAAAGCAACAGTCTCGGCAAGATAAAAGTATTGCAAAGGGGAGAGAAGGCCACGGTAATCAGACATTAACTGAATAAGCATTTTTATCAGAGGAAATCAGAGTAAGCAAAGCGAGAAAATAAGACTCTGGCCTTGGTTAAAAGAAAAGAGAAATACCAGATAACCAAGCTCTTAGTTTAGAGAATGGTCTTGTCAAACTAAGAGAGCAGTCAAGAGAAAGATAGTGGAGAAAAAGAAGTAAAATCAGGTTTTAGTCAAACTGGGAGATGATAAACTATCTGGTAAAACTGGAAGGGGATAAGGCTGGGATGAAGTAGAATGTGTATGTGTTAGTACACTGTTTGCAGACAAATGCTTTTCCCATGCCTCAATGGCCTCTTTAAAAATTTATGCATGAATTCACTCAATTATAGTCTTGCCAAGAATAAAGTTTCTTTCCAAGTATAAGAAATAACATTTATGCACTGATGGTCAGAAACAGAAAAGCTATTTTCATTTTTTAATGCTTCAAAACAGGTCATTTCCTAGAAACCAGCTGTTACTCTTTTACTTCGTCAACTAATTCTCAATATCTTCTCCATGACAGACTGAAAATACTCAAGTAGCAGCAAAACTCCATGCTTTTTAAAACTAGAATATGAAATCTGTTCACATACGAAGTCCTATATGTCAAATCACAGAAGTATCATCTCAGATGCCACATCAATTCTCAAGGAAGGGGATATTTGTTAACATGTGCACATGTTTGCGTGGCCCTAGACCTGCAGCATTAATTATTCCAAGCTCATCAGGACAAGGATTGCTTCACTTACTTGTGCAAATAATTCCTGTTGCTGCCTTAGTAGCTCTTCTTCGGGAATGCCGAGGTTCTCCAAGCGTGAACTGGCCTTTCTTCTCTTTAGTGCTACTGTTTTGCATTCTTGTAAGACTTCTTTTACTTCACTGATATAGGAGCCAAACCCCAGACTTTCTAGCGCTAGAAAGAAACAAAAAAAAAAGACATTGTTTACCTTCTACAAAGTTTCTGGTAATAGATATTGATTTGTTTAGTTAAAACAAAAAAAAAAAAAGTAAAACACTTGGTAACTTTCCTATTATCTGCTGACAAAAACCTCTATTCTTAAAGAGATCTGACAGCTATTTCCCCCTCCCCCCCCTTCTGCTATGTCCTATAGGAATACATGTTTTTAGGCTAAAAAAATTAAGGTTCATCAAGTACAACCAAAGAAGCTTACACTTGCAGAGGATTCAGAGCTTTCAGATACACTTTGCTAGAGACAGGCATTATTCTCCAAAAGACCTCTTTATCCCATTTTTTCTATATCAGAATTGACAAAATTTAGACAGCTAAGAAGTCCTTCCTAACTGAATTTCTATCTGAATTTTCTCTCAGAGATTCTACCTTTGCAGGTTTTGCAAGTCTTCAGTAGAAGGTAAATTAGAAACCTACAACAGAGCAGAAGTGATGCATGTAAAGTGATCATAGATCCTTCAAAAAGGCAGAACTAAATAATATTATGTTGGGTTGCTGAATTTTAACTTTTGTCTGTTAGCATCTAAATTCCTATATATAAAATGCATAGTTCACACATATAAAGCCATATAAAGTTATGTATAAGCACTTTATTGTTTTATTTCTCAACTGAACCCCTTCTATTTCTGTCCACATTAAAATGTATTCAGAAGCTAAAATCTTGCACTTTTATCTGCCCGAAGACATTGGCAAAGCAGCTACATCCTGCAACAACACTTTTTTTAAAGAATGCAAAGGTAGCAGAAAGGATTATAAAAACCCAGGTAGCACATGTGACAAAAGGCAGTTTCCTCATGCACCATTTACTATGACATGCCTCTACACACACCCAAAGTGAACCTATTACAGAATAAACTGGAAACGTTACATAAACACCAATTATACTAGAAACAAGTATCAGTTTAATAAAAAACATGGTTAATTTCCAGCATTTACACAATTCAGAGTTTACAACACAAGAGTTGTTTTAACCTTTATCTTAATTTCAAACTTTTGTGACAAGCTATTGAAGAAACGGCACTAAACTGCACAACAGCAATCAACAACTTGTTATAAACAAGATCTTACAGTAACTCAGATAATATTCTAACACTAGTTTTGTAAGCAACATTTTCCTAGCCATAACTACAGCAGCACATCATGGTACCATAATCTAAACAATATCCCAAAGGCATTCTCTATGTTTTCAGCTTCCAACTTGTACTAAGAGACAACTCACACAGTCTTCAGCAGTGCTGTGGGTGCTGCCCTCTAGTCTTACAGCACTACCTTCTCTTTAATAGAGAACACCTGGCAAAGAAATTCACATAATACTTATTTCTTTTAAAGAAATGAAGTTAAAAGACAAACTGATTTAGAGACAACCAAATTACTTCAGAGACAGTATGCCAGTTCAGACTCAGCCCACACACAGACACTGAAAATACTTCTTCCAATTAGCCCACAGTTTCTGAGAGAATTACCAAAAACTTCAAAAGCTTGTTTCATCCAGCCTCAGCAGAGAGGAGGCAAATCCATGTCTCATAGACCAGAACTGGTTACGTTAATACTGTACAGATATTTAAGAACTCATTCAATTTTAAAATGTAATATATATATTTTTTAAATGACAATATATCAATTTTAAAATGACAATATATACAGAAAACTTCTTTAAGTCATACTTTTTAAATCAAACTGAAGAAATCTACAAGTCTAACATCACTAAGACAAATCATCACAGCAAAATCAGAGGTGTTTGTCAAAAGAAAAGGGTTGGCAATCTGAACGATCAGACTACCGAGTCTGAAGTTAATCTCAAGATGTGTTTTTGCAGAAATTTTATATGGTTCTTAAAAGAAAATAAATTAATGGAAAGAACTTACAATTGTGAATTGAATATAGCACCGACACACACAACAATAAAATTAAAATCCCTCACGTGATACAACCAAGACAGATTTTTACAGTTATTCAATATAACAAAGCTATGAATAACCATAAATGATTTATGCATCATAAATCTACTCCATCAAAATTCTGCTGCCTGTGAAACAACTTACAAAGTTGACCATCTTCTTGAAGCACATCAAGGCTTACAGAACACATATGAATGGAAGGACTATGAATCCCTTTATACAAGCATGGTGCGAAAATGTGGGACAAGTGACTACTACTCTATCAGAGCTGCTCTCTCATCAAAACTCAAAGCCTTTCTATTTTTTGAGTCTTAAACATACCATCCTACCCAGATGACTTAAAATTTAGTATTTTCCTGAGGCTAGAATTATCCCACCAAATGTAAACAGCTGAATTCCAAAATACAGCATTTGGGATAGCACCATTCATATTTACAAACACCAAATCACAATTATCCTTTTCCCAGTTTCCTCCTACTCTTAATGACTGCATGAAGGTGGAGGTCTCTGAGTAATCAGTGACACATAGCTAGTAATACTTTTATTTTATAAAATCAAGCCATTAATATCTGAGACTTTTAATTTTTTATGCTCCTTTCAAAGGAAATAAGACCTCCCAAAGTAAAATCCCAAACATGAACAGTTGTGGGACTCTTACATGCTAATATACACATTGTCAGTATCCTAACAGTCCATGAAAAGAAGAGACAAGATTTGACATCAATCCACAGCCTACCTTACTGCACAACAATTCCATGTAGACCCCAGTCAGCCAGCAAACTCACCTGAGAGGAAACCCTGCTCTGCCCTAAATTCTCAAAGGCCACAGGGTCAGCTGTATCTGCAATTGCCAGATACAATCTGAACTCTCCCGCTCTCAGAAAGTACAAAAAGACTCCTCTTGGCAGCACCCTGTGCTTAGGCTGGGCCAGGTGTGATGTGATGGCCATTAGCCTCATTTGACTTCTAAGCATTCAGAACAAAAAAGATACATGGGCGACCACAACAGATTTCAACTGCCTCATTTGTTAGCATCGTTATCATGACGCTGCTGCATTAAGAGGCATTCAAAACAGCAAGTATCTAGAATGTATGAAGATGGATGAAAATGCTGAAATGCTCTACTTATGCACACAATCACTGTTTCCAAAAGTGGCAATCAAAACCCTCAAACCTCACAGAAGGATCATCTGCCAGCTGACCAGCATTGGAAATGAGCTAATAGCAATTACTTCCTTAAACATAAGCACAGCAGAAAATCCATTCATCTCTAAAACATTACAAAAATGGATACACTGCAATATTTTGCTACAAAGTATAGATTTAATTTGAAAATAACTTTTTCTAACTCTGAGATGTGATAACATAAGAACACAGAACCCAGCAAAATACTTGGCATGGGACCATCTGCTGATGTTATGCACACCCACTTTAGTTTCAATTTCTGTTCCAAAAAACCTGCACAAAGCCTAGGACAGCAATAGGTGAACTCTTTTCTACAGACTACCACTACTGGGTACAAAATACTTTTATACATAAACCCTTTACTGCCCTCGGTCTTAAGGATTACACGTTGTCCTGTGTTAAGAACTAACCTCAAACATTTTGTGTGGCGACTTGAAAAAACTATCCATGTATTAAAGAACATCACACCTAAAGTATGCTTCCATGTGCAAGCACAGGTTTTACTTTACATCCTAGGCTTCTGTGATGGAGCTACTTTGCTAAACTTGCAAGCTTACATGCATTTAATTTAATATTAAAGCTCGTACATGCTACTTATTTTCTTTTGCAGTTCATGACCCAGTCAAGTACTTAAACCTCTTCTGTTGGGCAAGCTAATAAATTTCAAGCAAACCAATTTTTTTTTCCTTCAAACAGCAAATATTGCTTAAAAAAATCAGATCACGACAAGATTTTTTTAAACGAACTCGATACCATCATAGCCCTGAAAATAGCTGTAGTACAAATGCTGCTGTTAATACCTCTACTAAGCAACCGAGTGAAGAACTCTTTCACTACTGCTGCTATAAATTTGTTTGCAGCAAACAACGACATCAACAACCCCGGCTTAAGAAGCAAAGCAAGTGACTTCTGACAAAAAACGATGCCTAATGCAGACTTCGGGATGAGGCAAGAAAACTTCTTATTTGAGACAGAATTTAAAGAAAAACAAACAAGACAGAGAGAGAACTTGCCTTTTATTCAAGCAAGCAGAAGTGCAAGTCAACAGCACAGAAAATACAAGGGCATAGGTCACGTTTAAATGCTTTCTGCAACAGATACGAAGATCCAACATTAAACAATGAGACTCTATGGACAGTCCTAAAGAAATATACTCTTTAGAGATTCCAGACAAGAATACCATGGAATAAAGTCTGGGCCCCACATAATCAATCTCCAACTAAAAAAAAAAAAAAAATTTACTAAATTCATATTATTGAAACACGCTGCACATCCATTCGAAAAAGCAGACCTCATTTCCCAGGTACGAGGAAGAGATCTGACGACTTCACTCACAGCACCACAGGCTTCTCTGAGGCACAACACCGGAGCTGGTCCTGAGCACAGCCAGCAGCCGCTCTAACCACACAAAGACATGCTCTCTTGCAGCGCGACTGGCAAGCCAGACAGCACACGCTTCTCCTCCACACCCTTACCAGAGCCTGCCTTTTGTGTTCTGCGTAGCTACAAGCAACCAGAGGGGAAAACGCGGCAGCGGGACAGGAGCGGCTCCCAGGTGCCCGGGCCGGCAGCGGCACAGCACCCGCGGAAGCTCACCTTGTATGACGTGTTCCGGGGAGATCGTTTTCTTCTCCGATTTGTTGCAGATCTCATTGGCCTCGGAGGAGATGAGGTGGATGAACTCAGTGCAGCAGTTGACCACCAGCTCCCGGGCGTCGTTCGCCACGCGGACGTTGGGCAGCGTCTCTTTGATCATCTTGTTGATGGCAGCCCGGGGGATGGTGAGGTCGTCGTCGTTGCCGGACGACGAGGCCATCCTGGCTGCGCTCGGCTCACGGGCTGCGCTCGGCGCCCGCGCGAGCCTCCAGGGCGCGGGGACCCGGCGGGGGCGGGCGGGGCCGCGGGGGCGGCGTCGCCGAGGGGCGGGGGACGGCGGGGCCGGGCCGGGGGTCGCTGCCGGGCCGGAGGGTCGCGGCGCCGGGAAGCGCTGCTCGGGCTCAGGGCTCCCTCGGCCGCGGCGCCTGCCACTGCCGCCTCCGCCACATCCTTCGGCCGCCGGCGCCGCTGCCTTAAGAGCCGTGTGAGGGGAGGCGAGCGGCGGAAGCCCCGCGCGGCTCCGCTGGCCCCGGCTGGCCCGGCCGTGCGGCGGCCGCGAGGCGGAAACGCTCCGAGCCCGGCTCAGCCTGCGAGGGACGGCGCTTCCGCCGGAAGCCGGAGCGGCTTCCGCCGCCGGGAGCGCCGGAAAGGCCGCGCTGCCACGTGCGGGCGGCGGCGAGGGGTCCTTCAGCCGCCGCCCTCCGCCTGGAGCTGCGCTCCGGCCACACCCGGCTCCCCCCGGCTTTCCCCTCGGTGCCGGCAGCAGCAGGGGATCTGACAGCCCCGCCATGCTCGTCCCTCCGCAGTTGATTCACGACTTGCAGGCAGGGCTGGCTTTACTCGGCAGCTATCTATCTATTACACTGTGTTTTCTGCTTGCACTCACTCCATAGCCAGTAGTGTGAGGGTTGCACGAGACGGAATTAGCCAGACCACGGTAGTGTTTGTGAAAGGCTCACTAAACCCACGGCCCTGGTCTTGCCTTGCTGTGTGCTGCAAAGGAAAAAACTGCCCCGGAATGCAGCCCAGCCCGAGCTGCAGGACAGAGACAAGCACAGCTGAGCCGACACTGGGGCTGCTGGCAGGCCTAGCCCTTCTGTGGGTGTCTCTGTCCAGTACCCTGTGCTGACCCTCAGCAGGTGGCAAGGAGATCTCAGCTGCAGAGGGGCAATTTGCCAGGCTCCCTTCAGCCCCAGCAGCACTCTGCTGTCATTTCATTCCTGCTCTCTCCTTTCGGGCTTGCTTCTGTTCACCTCTGTCATCCACACGCTGATGCTGGGCTGCTTGGGGCCCCCAGCTGTGCACAGCAGCTGCTGCAGCTGCTCCTGTCCCCTCAGTCCCCTGCATGCCCCTGCATCCTAGGCCCCACCAAAAGGGTCACAACTGCAGAGCAAGCCCTGCATTAGGCGCAGTCTTTGGGAGCCGCAGAAACTTTGAGCTCCTTTGGGGAGAGGCAGGGCGGGGCCGCTGCAAGTCACAGCACGGAATTAGATTTTGGCTCTCTGAGACGGTATTGAAGGAAAGCTGGGCTCTGTGGGTGGAATGTGCTGGGAAGCTGCAGCCTGGAGGCCCGAGGGTCACTCGGCCTCTGCTGCGGTCAGGGAACAGCAACGACAGGCTCAGCAATAGCACTGCAGCCAGGCTCCCCTCAAACCTTGGCCTCAAACCACCTGGAGCACTAGGCTGAGAAAAAGCAAGGGAAAAGATCCGCTCTACATGACAGAATTTTGGTTTAACACGTACTTATTAGGATAGCTTGGAACAAGAGGGTTCTGTATCAGACACCGAAGGTACTGAAGGCATTCAGTGGATTGAGATTACTTATTACTGACAATTCTTTGTTTTCAAAAAGTAGTACCCAGACAGTAAGAAGATATTTTATTTTAAGATGCTTTAAAAAAACATTTTATTGCTTGCTAAGTGCAATATGCTAGTAACCACTGCATATAAAGGAAGCATTTAGAATATTATAATAAAAATATATTAATAATAAATATTCTACTAGTCACATTTTAAGATTGATGAGACTTTCTTTTATGTTGCTGATAAATAGATCCGACTTCTGGAAATGAGAATGGCAGTGTAATTGACCAATTACAATACTGATTCTATCCTAATAAGTAAAAACATATTTTTATGATATTAAGAATCTAAATCATCTGCATACTGTACACTTCTCAGTGTGTATTATATTCAAGTAAGTGAAGGAGGTCAGGTTAATATTGAATACACAAATATCAGTCAGTGTTCGTGTTCCTAAGAAAACATTTCTGGAAAAAGCAAAACACTAAACAGAATAAAACTACAGTTAGAGGATTTTAATTGCAAGGGTCTGCAAACAGTAACATTCAAGAGATACACATTGAAATGAATATCTTAGCTAAGCTCAAACAAGTACCTTGCATGCATTTTCTTAATTACAGACCAAAGGCATTTGAATAACAACATACTGTGTCATCAGTAGCTACAAAAAATAATTCCAATTTGCACTATATAATCTTATACTTATTGTGAAGGTTTTCCCAGGTCAAAGCTCTTTCTGCTTCTCCACCGTAGCAATTTGATGAAGTTGAGACTTGCACTGAAGATTTTGTCATGCTGAAAAACCATTTTGTAGAATATGTCAATGGGTAGATCTCCATTTGGATCTGCATACTTCAGAGTTGTCATTGGAGTATACAAGGTGTTGGTCTGATGGCGAAAAGGTGGATTTTCTGCAAGAATTATCTTTACTGTATGCTGTAGAGAAGGAGAAACAGAATTTTAAAAGAACCTTTACCAAGACAGTAAAGTAAAAACCCAGTTTTCAGTGGAAAAGTAGAAGAATAAAGTGCTAGAATTATGTAAAACCCTGTATAGTTTTACTAAACCATCATTAGAAATTCTTCTTGAAATATTCAAAGGCCGTAAGAAGTATTTCTTATTTATTCTTCTGTTTCTCTATACCATGGCAATAGCATCTGACAATTTAGTATCCTGAGTAGTCTTCCAAATGATTGTGGGCTTATATGCCCACAGTAGGTAGATCCTCTCTTTTGCAGTTCACTGCTAAAGGGACAGGACTGTGCCTTTGACACCAAGATCTGGGAATCATCAGTTGACACTAAAGATACTCCTTCTAGCAAACACCTGAAATCATCATCCCCTCCCACAGGTGGCCTAAACTTGTCTTCCTGCAGGAAGCTTCAAACATCAGAAACATCCAAGTTTCTTTTATTGTGCCTTGGTGGCCTGGGGTGGCTGTGTGAACTTCCCTTAGTGGAGGGATTATGAGTGAGGTGGAAAGGACAGAGCTTTACCAGTACTGGGAACCCTGGGTGGATGTATGGTAACAATGCAGAATATTCAGACTTCACCAGAGGATGTAAAGGGCATCCAATATCTGAGTAGTATTTAAATTACAATTCATAGTTATCTTCAATAATTCAAAATGAACATTCTTTTAGTATTTTGTAGACTTTTGTTTAAAGACTCTGAAAATTCTTTTGAATTTTTTAAAAAACTTTTTAATTGTGTACATTTAATTAATCTGAATGCTTCTACCAGAAAAACCCACCAGCCAACCACTGTATTCATAAATTACAAAGGGAAGAAAACAACAACAACAAAAGATGAATTTTTTATGAGTTACCTCTGCAACATCTTCAGCACTTTGTCCCAGGCTCTGAAAAATTTGTTTGTAATTTTTAAGGTAAATGTTAGTAAACATCTCAGCTGTTTCTTTATCTGCAGCTGAAAGATCCATTTTCATTCCATCTTCAAACACTTTTCTTTCAAACTCTGTAACCACTGGGCCTGGTTCAATCAAACTTAACCTGTTCAAAAAAAAAAAAGAGGTTAACTGGTTGTTGACTGTCCTCCAAGGAAAATACACCCTCAATTGTTCTCCAAAAAGAACATTGAAAAGTTGCACTAGCAAACAGTATGTAACAGTACTTTCTGCAAAGGCAATCCATACTGCATTACTGCTGCCCTGCTCCTTCTACCCATCCACATATAGTGATAGAAATCTGCATAGTTCAATTTTCAGAGAAGTGCTGTAACTTAATTCATGACATAAGTGAGTGCAGTTGTTACCTGCTGTCTCACAGCTGTGGAATCCAAGGGTGATTTATTCACAAGGACTTACCAGATAGTAAGAAAATTAATTAATGGATGGTAACAAAAGTCATTACTTTCTGGACCAAATCCTGCATAGGTTTCTTTGTTTCTAATTATAATACTAGAAGTAGCTGAAAGAGATAGGGGAATTGCCAGAACATGGATTTTCTTTTTCAAGCTGTTAGTGTTACATGATTTAAGATCCCGCCACTATATAATAATAAAATGCAATACAGAGATTTTTATAGTGGGTGGACAGATTCTGGCTGCTGCCAAATCTCAAAGTTTTTATTTTGCCCAGTAGCATATTATAGCAAATCACTGAAATACAGCTACTGGTCAGATTTTTCCTGGTTCTTTTCTCAGGCAGTAATAACACCCAGCCACTGTGTTTATCAAAACATTCTTTGGGATTGGGCCTCTTACTGGACTTGAGTTCTTCAGGGGATGTTCTAAAGGCTCTTCTTCAGAACTAAATCAAGCTATTGACCTTCACAGCAGAATTCCAACTATTGCTGGAATTAAAGCCCTTTCTCTTGCATCACTCTTCCCATTAGACCTTGAATTTGTCTTATTATACTTCCTTTTATAACCTCTTTTTTACTGTGTCTTATACTCCTGCAATCTCATTATGAATTGTGGTATATCCTGTGTATTATTACATTTAGGTCCCTCCTAACTTTGCAGAGCAATATGCATAATCACACTTCGCTCTGAAATTCCACAACAGCAGCTGTCTTTTTCCTCGAGGCCCAAATGCTTAGATACACAGAGATGCAATGGACACTTACCAGTTATTGGAGTTTGCACCAAGAATAGTAGCAGAATTGCATGAGTATTACATGTGAATTACATGTGACAAATCAAACCCGAAGTCCCACAGATGAACAGGATGGGTCTCCTGAATACTGTGTAAAATGTTAGGAATAGTACACCACACTTCTCACTTTCCTCCCACCCCCCTTCATTACAGGTATCTCACCCTGTAACATTCTGATGGATTTGCACTTGCTCAGTCTCTCTGATAAGCCCTTGAACTTTTTAACCTGTGAATTGCCTAAGGCCATTATCCTTTCCAAGGGGAAAGATCACAGGTCAAAGTTATAATTTTACTCCTGTGATACTGTAGGTAAGAATCTGTTTTCAGAAGCATTGCATGAAATGTATTTTATCCAAAGCTAACTAACCATTAACTGTTCAAGAGAACATGTTTATTTGAACATCTAGATCTTTTTATTTGCTTACATAATGTGAAGGGTGTGGGCATTTCTATGCCTTTTGTGATGTACAGTTTTCAAGGGCTTCTCAGTCTGTTTAGCAGCAAGCTTTAAAGATTTTTTTCCTACCTCTGAATGTATTTTAAACTATCTAAAATACAATTGACACAAGTGGATCAATATCATTTACACCAGTGGATCAATGCCATTTACACCAGTGGATCAATACTTACTGCAGTTTGAACTTGAGTGCTTGTATAGCTAAACTTTCGCAGAATCCTTCCACAGCAAACTTAGATGCAGCATAAACATCATTAAATAAGATGCCTGATGGTATAAACAAAACATCCTGAGAATGTGATTTTATCCAACATACTAATAGTTTGATTTTAAAGACTCGCGTGTTTTCCCAAAATTTCTACAGTCATGCTGGGAAAACACTAGAAAAACCCTTGAATACACTGAATCTAAATACAAATTTTGTTCTCAAAATTGCTTAGTCTAGCAAAGATGCTTGTCTAATGCTTTTCCTCCCCCTAGCTGATGCTGTGGTCTCCTTGGATGATACTATTTTGTAGTCTAAGATATGAAAGTGTCTGTAAATATAATACCATCTGCATTATTTATCAGCAAGACTTTAATAGGCTCTAGATGAACACAGAGGTTGAGTGTAATGCAGGAGATACAATTATGCAAGAGATCCAGCTTGCATCTGAGTGATTTAGAAAAAGCACTACATCAATCCATTGAGGTGGAGAGTGTTATATTAAAACACCAATTCTTGGAGTTTCATGGAGGACCCTTGCTCACCAGAATAATCCAGATAAGATCAATGTCACAGTTGTAATAAATTAAAAAAAAAAAGCTAGACAGGATGGGCTATAAGAGTAGGAATATCATTATCTGTCACTAAAATTCAACTCTCGAGTGTTGTGAGAAGAGAAACCTTACAAAAAGGTGGCACAGTTGTCCAGGATTGGATTTTATTCTACTACTACTGTGCAGAGCGTAGCAAGCACGTTTGTCTGTTCCCATAATTTTTTTCCAAGAGGAAAGAGAAAAGTAATGCTAAGCCCTATTTTGCAGATAATAAAAATACAACAATAAATTTTATAAAAATTATACTGTTCAAGTTAAAACTCTAAAAAAAATTGCCCTGCAGGTTTTGTTATTAAAATGCTGTGAGAGTTGCTGTGTAATAACAAAATACCTGGATGCATAAAACCCACCAGGTACTTTTTATAGTTGGAACTTCAGCATTACAAAGAGTCAAATATGCCAGCTCCTAGTTTTTGTTTTTTTTTTTCTAAAAGGAGGAAAGCTTTGGATTTTGAACACTGAACTCTTAGTTCAAGTAAACAGGAAAACCAACTTTACCTTGTATTCCCATAACACTGCTTATTATAACTATATGCCCACTCTTTCTCCTCTTCATGTCAGGCAAGATCTCCTTCAGGAGTCGAACCAGGCCAAAGAAGTTGGTGTCCATCACAGTTTTCATTTCCTCAATGCTCTGACATTCAATAGGTCCAATGAGCCCCATTCCAGCATTGCTCACTGCACAAAATGGGAGACAACAGCAAGCAAAAACATCCATAAACATAAACTTGCAATCGTTACTGGAAAGCATTTGAAAGGAATGTGAGGATTAAGGTTTAAATTATCCTAAATACTCCTTAAAGAAAGGATTAAAAGATGTTAGTCACTAGAGTTTTCCAAATACATTTGACATTTCCATATGTCTTTATTTTTAATTCTGCTTTTAATTAAATTTAAATTATCTGCTATTTTTCATTTTTTATTAATTTATTCCTGATTAGTGCTTTTTTAAAAAAATATAAAGGGATTACCAGAAAATGAGTCAAGAATTACTTGTATTTTTTTAATAATTCACTATTAAGAATCAAAAGCTACAGTCAGTATCCATAGAAATTAATAGAAATCTTAAAAAACGTGATAGACCAAGCCATATTTTGGTCTATTTTTTTTGTTTTATTGACATTCATGTACCTTCAAGAGGAAGTAACCCCCCAACAAAAGAAACAAAACACACAATTCCATTGATTTTTATTTGCCTCCTGGATATTTATAAGTGGGGAATGATGATATGACTGGCATTCTCCTCTAGAAGGAGTACATCAAATTGGAGTATAATAAATTCTGCAGAAATAGTTGTTAAGCACTGTTTTAATAATTAATCAGAAAAAAGCCAAGTCCATAATTTTTAGTAGGTAAGATTTAATAGCTGATATAAGCATTTCCACTAAGATACTAATATTTATTTTTAGCAAAACAATATGAAAACACTTGTTGCTGAATTGTTTGTAAAGTACAATTTTAATTCTCAATACAAAATGGAAATATCCCTATAGCTTTTTTGCATTTGTTCTTTTACTTGCTAATTCCCAATGCTATTGCTTTCTTAGTACAGACAGGTGTTACCTTCATTGTAAAAAGGGCTCTGCTTCATAAATAAGGTGATGCCAGTTTAGACAAAATTTCTCATATTTACTAAAAAAAAGTATGGTTTTACCCAAGGCACCTCCCTGTGATCAAGTTTCTCCTTTGTAAACAGGGAAAACAAGCTACCCTACTTCATGGAAGCAGGGTAAGATTTAATGCACTACACTAAATATACTATGTCACTATTTTTACTTTGATAATTTAAAAAATACACTAACAAAACTTCTCCAGGGTATTTGAGACAATGTTTTATAGAAATCTGGTATCTGTTGATAGCACACACATCCTGTACTTGCCCAGGACATCAATCCTTCTGTCAGGGATACTATTCACACAGGTTTTAATAGACTGTTCATCACAGACATCCAGTTGTTTAATCTCGAGGGTTTTGCCCAGCCTGTGACCTGCAGCTTCCTCCAGTGGCTCTTTCTTGGCCAGGTTCCGCATTGTGGCAAACACTGCAACACACCAGAAATAAAATCTTCACTGTGGCACTTGTACAGAGAGGTATTAAAGGACAATACTTTTATATGCAGGACTTAATACAGAAATGAGATAAAAACTAAAAGTTAAAGGATTCTATTTTGAACATACATTGTCACTAATTTCCCAGTCTGGTTCTGAAATCCTCGAGAAATTCAAAATAATTAAACAGCTTTGTCTAATGAAGAACATGGAGTGTAGAAAGCATAATACAGTCACTAAAATTTAAAAAACTGGGTGTTACATTATGCCACTAAACCGTTTTTAGGTACCCATAAACTAATTCTGGATTCCATATTTCCTGGATTTTCACTGTATTTTCTTGACAGTAGAAGAGGAAAACAAACCAAAAATGAGTCGCCAAACTGAATAAAATCACCTGTTAAATCACAGACAAAAAAAACTAGCACCATCTCAAACAGTATGTTTCTGTAAAGATAAAGAACAGATAGATTGTTACCTTTAAATCTTTTCTGTTCATCTTTTGCCATTTTTACAGCTAATGCCAGTCCAATTCCGGAGGAGCAACCTGTAATGAGGACATTTCTTCTTGCCATTCTCTTCACTGAGTGGTTCAATTCTTCAGAGGAGCCACAACGTAAGTGTAACCACAGCATAATGTGAGTGGCCTTTAATACTATCTCCACCTTCCCTGAATCAACAAATCTGAAAATGCTCACCTGGGCGTTGCATGATTAAGGGATAATCTTCAACTAAACAAAATAGAAGCAGATGCTCCTACATGTGCTTATAATCTGCATTATCAAAACTGATTAATACAGAATTTGATTTAATCTATAAACCAAGGTACTTGTAAACTACATGGATTGTTTCTAATAGAATAACCAGCTTACACAGTACTGGCAGGAAAAGCCTTTCCACAATTACAACTGGTCTGCAATGCTAAGTCCTCCACTCACATCTATGGAAAGTAAACTGCACTCAGAGTGGGAACCCTCTGCTAAAGCTCTTCAGAATTTCTACACCTACAGCATTCTCCTGGTTCTTTTACAACAGACTATGGAACAGATTTCTTCCCTGATGACTTACTATTGTAACAGTCTTAATAGGCATTAGAGAAAAAAAAAAAAACAAATTGCAAAATGGGATGTGGATTCTGAAAGAGACAAATTGTTGGACAGACTCCTCAGATTTCCTTTTGGCAGTGTTCCCAACCAAGAACAGAGAAAGTCAGCAAGCATGCTGCAGTGGAGAGCTGACAGAAAATGTTGAACAGACCAGTTTCATTACATTCTTGCCAAGACTGAAATCTCCTTCAACACTTCTGATTCTGCAATTTACATGACAGAAATTTTAAAAAAATAAGAACTAGCCTGATGTCTATGTTTTGGAGAAAATATTTTACATTTACACTGTGGATTAAAAAGAGGGGCATTTGAGCTGGCACTTCAGTGCAATTCATGTTTAACATACTGTAACTGTAGGTATACTACATTCAGGAAGAAAATCAGTCCCTTGTTTCTGTCCTGAGTGACAGGAAAAAGAAAGACTTTAATAAGCAATTAGCCTTATGAACAGCATTCAGCTAATTGCAACGCCATTAGACACAGTGAAATGTTTTTCAAGACTCAACAACCCCATATAAATGCAACACACTCCAGAAGAATGAACTTAGTGTTCCAGGATGTAAATTGATTAGTAACTCAAGAAAAGTAGGACACTACAGAAATATTTAACTGAAATTATGTTTTTAAAAAGTCCATCCTTTCCAAAAGAAATAAACTGGCTTTAACAGTATAAGTGGAATCCTTAACTTCTCAGGCAAGCAACAAAATAGCAAAACATCCAAAGATAAAATATAATTCTCCTTATTTATCAGGTTTGACCCACAGTTTAACCAGATAAGTTAGTATACAGACAAAATTTCAGTGCAAATGCTATTTAGCTGATTCAGAGATTAGGCAAATTGCTTTTGCTGTTCATGCACATTTATATTTAGTGCATGTAGGAGGAGCAAATGAGGCTTTATACAGTGCTAGTTAGTAGAATTCCATTAGTGTTGTGATGCAGCTGTAATTAAGGATTGGTTATATTTTCCACTTGAAATCCCAGTTTGAAGGGCTTATGTATTCCACTGCTTTAAAAAAGTCTGTCTGAAATTTGATGCATACACTTATAGGCTGAAGGCAAAGTGATGTGCATAAAGAGTTAAAAATAAAAATAGTTTAATTTGCAATTATTGCACCAGTCAACCTAATTCTAAGATTTTTCCCTTTACCGTTATGTAGAGAAAGAAGTAGCTTGATTTAAAACACAGTGTACTTATTTGTGTAAGTAACAGTGTTTTTTGTCACATCATAATTTTAACAATATCAGAATAAATAATCTGAAACTTCAGAAATACTTTGGACGAGTGTATCTTGAATTATCAATGGTAGCAGAATGTGTGGCTGGTTTTGTAGAACCACTTAATTTGGACCATGTGGCATTCATGGAACGTGTTTACATAAAGTGAAAGAGCCAGTACTGCCCAAGGAGTTCAGCAAACTGCCACTTGCAGAGTTTTTGGATACCTCAGGTTTGTTGGCTCAGACACACTTTTAATATACAAAACACTTAACTGAGGCCTGGTACTCAAACTGAAATACATTCAATTATTTTCCTCTTCTTTACATCAAATAACTTTAGTAACTTGATTTCTGAAGTATGAATCACATGTCTTAATGCACATAAATCATGTGTGCATTAATCAGAATTAGTCTGAGGCCTCAAAAGTACATTTACAGTTTCTGATGCTCTTGTAAATATAAAAGTGGGGCCACTAGCCATTTATACCAACTTAATGTATGTAGTGTTGTACTTTTGGAAACCTGGAAATAAATATGTTTCAGAATGCATAGTTATGATGTGAATTTAATCAGTGGGAATTTTTGTATGTTTTTTGTTTGATTAAAAATTTCAAAAGAAAAAACCTCAAGGTTTATGGCCCTGTCCCACAACCCTGTGCATCTTAAAGATACTGCTTGGAGTAAAGCAAGCAGGTTTTGCCAGTGTCTATGATCAAATCAGTGTCCCAAAACATCTTACAAACAGGTAAATTTTAATAATATGTTGTGTCTGCATCACTGCATTTGTACAAAAAAAGATAAAATAGTCCCAAACAAAAATTGCTAATAAGGTAGTACCATTCTGCTATTAGTTAGAAGTGAGACATTAAACAAGCACATAATTTAAAAATCTTTGAAAAAGATGAAAGCTGAAATTAATCCCTACACCTTAAAATAAATACATTTTATTCTGAAATATAAAAGATAAATTAATATGTTATTATATGAAGGCAATAATAACAGTTGGAAAAATAAAAAGGTTGTCATCTGCTTCAGTACAAATAACTACATGCCTTATTTACAAATACAACTTTAAAATGTCCTCTTTGAATGCAGTCACAATGGCAGCAACAGCATTCCTGGGTTGCTCCTTGTCCAATGGGCAGCAGCAGTCATTCCTTCACAGTTCTCGCACCTGAAACAAAATATATGATTGCCATATCTAAATCCATTTGTACCAAGATGTTACTTTTCATTATTAAACTTTATCTTACAAATTCAAGAAAACTAACAGCAGATCTCAAGTCCATGGCTGCAATCTCAAATTCTGATTTATTTATTAATGCATTTTTGTTCACTGTTCTTGTAATTGAAGTACATTTGCTTTCTCAAGGTGCACAACTTACACATTTTCCAATACCATTCTAAGTTCCAGCAGATAAGAAGGAAAACATTATGCAGAATATTTTTGAGAAAAAATCTTCATATGCAAATCCCTGTAAAAATTTTGTACAGTTTAAATGAGCACTGTCTTTTGAAATAACTCCTCTGCATGAGGCTTAAGGTTTCATGTTGGATTGTATCGTTGTTCTTAAGTTGCTGACAGTTCAGGAAGTGCCTCATCAACAGTATCAAGGCATCAAGAGAAAAAAAGCCTATGATGTCCACCAACACCGAGCAAAAAAAATAGCAAAACAAATGTAAGATGTATATAGAAGTAAATGCAGCCAAACAGCATGTTTGAGGATAGGGGGTTTTTGTTAGTTTCTAGAGCTTTACTACCACTACCCCTACCCCTCCTTTTAAAAACAAAGGAATATGCTGGATCTAATTATTCATTTATGGAAAAAAAAATAGAGTTTTAGGTGTCTTTAGGATATGATACACAGCAGCCATGTTTAACATTAGCTAGTGCTGGAGCACCACAAGAGACTATCAGCCACTACTGTTTCACATCATATTATACTAAGGTTCCTGTTACTTATAAATCTAAAAAGATGTCATGCTGGTTCTGTTTATCTATCCATGCTTAGCTAGGTATTTATTCTTTATGAGGAATGCTATACATACTGTACAGAAACACTTGTAAGTAGCATATAAGCAGCTTACAGCTAACAAATGAAAGATTAGTACAGTAATTCCTAATTTTTTGTGCTATGCACAGTTTTTAAAAAATGTTGAAAAAATCACTTTTTAAAAAAGTCAGTCATTGCAAGAACTAATTTTTTTCTTACTTCATTTGAATACAATTTTACTTCTCATTTCAGAAGGAACTATGGTCACAAAAAATTATTTTCCTGTAAATCCAATCTGCCTTTTTTTAATAAAGAAAATTATTTCAATTTCCCAGAAAAAAAAAGAAAAAAGCCATTCTTAATATTCAGCGAGATATTTTCAGTTACTTTATTTGGAATATTTACAGTTTCTAAGGGTAGCCGAGTGCTGTATTTTTGCAAAATCTTCACTGCAAATTGAAGCACAGTAAGAAAAAAGAATGATTCAATTGAAAACTCTGTGACCTGGTTATTTTATGAGTCCCAAAGGGACAGAGTGGACCAGAACACAAATCAACCCTCCCAGCAATTCCTTCCCTGAACTAATATATTTTCTGTAATAAGCAAAGAAGGCAATCTATTAAGAAGAAAAAGAATGAGACAGACTGTACCCCTGGGCAAGACATACACACTGCCTATCCACCTCTTTCCCCTAAATAGATTAGGCAATTTATTTTGTAGAACTAGGACAGAAAATTTCTGTGGAAGTCTGGTCAATCTGTCTGCAATGTGTTACAAATGGAGAAAGTGTTTTCTTACATTATGTTAATATACTTCATTTTTAAACAAAGAAGGAACTACATAATATTCTACATGGAGTCAGAAGCCCTCTACAACATATTTCATGGTTTACACAGAACGCTTCCAAAATCCAGTGTTTTTTTATCTACTACACTACAATGGAAATAAAATTTCATTTCCTTATCCCATGTCTTGGAAGGAACATGACCAGAGCAGGTCTATTTTCAAAACTTTTCTTACAGCATTCTTAGGCCTCCTCCTATCTGGTATTCCTCAGCAAAAACAAGACAATTTGTCTGGAAAGAAAGAGTCTAGTGAGCAGTTGTACAGGGGCTAGCTGTTTCAATTCTTTCTTTCAGAATCATCCCTTAAGAAAAGTTAGAAATGGTTTATGATATGTGTGAAAGTTAGCAGCAGTCACTGTCCTGTTCTTGAGCATTATCAATAATCTAACAGAATTCAAGATGGAAGAGCTGACGTTGCTTTAATTTGCAGTGAAAGAACCTTCATATTCACCTGTGACACAGCCAAGCCCTCATGATCTAGAACACAGACCAAAGGCCTTTGGTGCTCCCACAGAAATGAGGTTTCTCTGATACCTCACCCTAGGGAAACAAACATATAAATGCAGCACAACCAAAGTGGCAGAGGCCATCTTGGCTTTGGTGTTTAGCTCTAGCTTGGAAACATGCTTGACTTAACTTATATCTGCAGAAAGCCTGTTTCTTTCAGATCCCATTTGTCCTTGTAGAGACTGATTCATGCACCAAACCAAAGATTTGCATAATTCACAAATTATTAGCTGTCTTCTTGAGTCCCTCCACAAGCTCCCATTCACTATGCCAAAAAATTCTCACTTCTCCTTCCTACAAGCATGCTATAGCTTAGTGGTCTTTGATGCAATAATTTTCACAAGATGGGTACCTAAATCATAAGAAGCTCTCATCATACAGCATTTTGCTTTGTTTCATTTCAAGGAAATGCCAGAAAATCAGGTCCCTAAAGATAATCAGTAACCAAATTTCTCCACAGAAAACAGACAATGAAGAGTTTACCATTAAATCTATAATTTTAAAAGTATTAAACTAGTTTCACTTTAGGGGATAAAGAATACAATGATTCTGGGAGAAGTAATGACACACTAAAGAGACACCATATAATTTCTTCTAGGCAGTACAGTAATGGCATTAAAAATTGGTAATTTGTTGTCTATCCAAAGTATGCTTTACCTTCCCAAGAGTTTCCAGGTTATGTTGTTTTCTTTCATTTTTTTCTCTTCAGCTGATTTATTTCCTGATCTCTCTGGAGCAATTCAAACTCTTTTTCACGAAGCTCATCTTTAGAATGCTGGAGTTTCTTCTCTAAGCTCTCAATCTGAACAGAAAAGGCAATTAAATCAGAACCAATATTTTACCAAAGTCAGAACAATTTTATTAAAAAAAAACCAAACACACAAACCAAACAAAACCCCAATATTGTAACTATTAACCCTGACTTTGGATTCCTCTGTCAATTTTTTATTTACATTTTCCTTTACTAAAATAACAGTTTGGGAGCTGTATCATATCAAATGAAAATCAGTTTTCGTTTTTGCACTGTTATAGCCTTACAAAATTTATAGTTTTAATTTATAAACATCTATTTTTACTGACATTCCTTCCCTCTCCCTACAATAAAAAAGTTTTTATATTCTAGATTAAATGTGGCCAGCTATTGTGTCCCAAGACCTTTTTAGGGAAATTGTGGTTTTGATTAAGAAGAATTACCTGTTTATTGCATTCCTTAATTTCCAACTCTGACTTCTCTAAATTACACTGTAATTGAATTATTTGTTGCTCCATTTCTCCCTTATGCTCACGAACTGCCATATCCAATTGTGTAATCTAGAGGTAAAAAATGAAGAAAAGGAAATATTTTATTTTGAACTAATATGTAGATTTTAAGAAGTCATATTACAAACTATGAGAGCAAAGTGAATGAAATTAATCCTTTGTAGCCTCAAGAGTATTCTCTTGAGCAGTCAATATAAAGCTATGCCCTAGCTATTCCAAAACTGTTGGAAAAGTCCATAACTGAATATGTTAGGTCTTCATATACACATAATGCAAACCTAGTTATCCTTTTCAAAGGATACTTTATCACTAAGAATCTTGGGACAGGTTATGGCATAAGGCTTCTGATTTTCCTGGTACATAAGGTTTAAAAAACATACAGTGGGTTTGAGGTTAGCACTGTGGTTGTAGGAACCAGTTCAGTTTGAGACAATATATCAAAGCAACCAAACCTAGTTATCTCCTATATAACAGGAATAATTGTCAGTAACATGCTTAAAAATTATCTCACCTGAGCTACTCTTTGTTTCAGTTCCCAATTCCTTTCTTTCAGTGCTTGGTCCATGTCAAGGAGTTCCTGCTTTTTGTCTTCAATTTCATCCTTACAATACCTGAAATTCTCATACATTTAATTGCTTAATGCATATTTAGTTGCTTAGCTTCAAATATCCAGCTTGAAAATCATGAGATCTATTACTTACTTACAGCATATTACCCTAAGGGTGAATTGATTGCAAGGAAACAAACCCAAATAGATTAATTCTGTTAATTATATTCCAGGTGGGGGAATTCCTAATAACTTCATTATTCAAGTTATTTAATTGGCTATATCAGGATTCTTTAAAAAAGAAAGTATAATTAATTTGTGGTCAGGAAGGAAACTGGACAATTTGACTATTCTTATGATTCCTTCACAGCTTTAAGATTCCAAAAAAAGATTTTAAAACAGAATTCATCAAAAATAAATCAGTACATTTAGAAATTAAATATGAGCTGAGGATCTCAAGTATCAAGTTATCTGATGGCCACAAACCACCTAAAAATTATAGAGAGCTGCTAAGAACATTTAAAAATCCCATCCAAACTATTTGCTATTCTTAAAGAATAACCAACATAGATTAGTTTTCATGAAAAGATACCAGCTCACCTGAGCTCAGTTGTTAGATCCATGATAGCAATGTTCTTCTCCTCCAGAGAGGACTGTGCATTCTGTAATGCACCTTGCAACTCCTGAAGCTGTGTTAAAGTGATCTTTAATTCCCCACAGGCATTCTGCAATGCAGATTCCAGTTCTTCTATTTTCTGTAAAGCTTTCCTGTGGCAAGTCTCACTTTGAAGCAGCTTATCTTCAAAATCATTCACTATTTTACACACACACCACAAAAGAGAATGTTTAATCATCAGTACATCAGGGTCTTCATGCAACATCTAGCAGCACTTGTGGTCATAATAAATTGTCAGTATCACTATTTTTTAGGACAATCTAGAAAAATAGTGAGTACTTATACAAAACAAAATGTTTATGGTACCTAAGTATTTGCTAATTTTGTTCAGTTCATAATCAACAATTGACCTGAAACATAAGGATATATCTAAAAACATCTGGCCAAGGAGACGGTACAGACACAGTAACTGACCATGTAGTGCTAGGAAAAGAGCAAGCAGAATGGCTTAAAATAATGGTACAATTAAACTAAATGGAAGATGATGGATGGCAATGTTTGTTATTTCCACAGACTTGTGGGGTTTTCTGTTTGCTTCAAAGAGCTGCATTTTTTGAATAGCATATGCCTTTATTAAAGCTAAGTGCCTCATATGACTATTACATTATTAATCTGCGTTACCAATTTACATGAAAACTACTTAGTATTTCACCTGGGGTGAAGGTATATACCACAAAAGTGAGAATTTGCAAAAGTATCTGAAAAATGTTTGTGATTTTTTTGGGTTGTGGGGGTATTGTTCATTTGGGTTTGGTTTCGTTTGGGTTTAAGATTACCAGTGTTTGACCCCCATGTACTTGATTATGAAAGGGGGGAAAGGAAAAATGTCTAATACATACAGAGGAATAGTTTAATGAAAGGAAGCCTGAGGAAAAAAATAGCCAAATTACCCTCATTTGCCTTTCTATTGAGCTCTGATCTTGCTTCTTCCAGAGTGATATCCAACTGATTTATCTGCAGTGCTTTGTTTGCACCATCTCGTTGTAATTGCACTATTTCTTTTTCCATGCCAGTAAGTTCATTCTTGTACTGATCCATCTCCAATTTAATCTGTCTAATAGAAGCAACCAGAACAAAATGAGCCAAGGAATAACAAGAGCAACACGCTCTAAGACAAGTGTTTGTGAATAAAATAGAAATAAAAGTCATGTTAAGTAAGCTTTTCTTGTAATCAAAACTATATTATTTAAGACTAGCAAGCTCCTGTAGAATGTACTATCTATAATTACAAGCAAGCTCATATGGTTATGATTTAAACTGCTTTATGAAGTGCTATCTTAAGGCTAAGTAGGTTGCCAGGACATGCATTAATTCCATTGGAAAACTGTTCCAGAAAGTCATGCCTCTGCTAGTCAGAAGCTTCCCTTCTGATTTCCAGTCTATGCTCACAGAGAGACTGAAGTGTAAGCCCACAGCTGAACACCATTTCAGACAGCAAATGTTCTAAGCCATATGCCCATGTGCAGAATACTCCTCTCATTTATACTAAACCTACCTTATTGTACAATTCAGTTCATCCACCTTCTCTCTGTTTAAGTCTGCTTCCTGAGCAGCTAGGCACAGTTTCTCCTCCACCTTTCTCAACTCATCTTCTGCACATGCTTTCTGCTTCTGAAGCTCTTTTTCCAAATTGGATACCTATTGAAAATGGCATTTAAAGAGTAGTTTCAAATTGCATACCAAAGAAATACTCATTCTTGTCTTGCAACTCACATAAGGAGAGTTTTTACACTATAGATTTCTTTATAGTCTGTATGTAATTTAAAACTAAAACTCTGCACATTTGAAAGACAAATAGTTTCTAGTAAATGTAACAAGATGCAACTTTCCAAATTTAAATGCACCTATACTTATCTGCAGTCTAGGGCTTGATTTTCCAAATACCTAGCCACTCTAATGCTAACTAGAATTTTTGATAGCTCAGAAGCTGGATTAAGATAAAACAAGCCACTAAACTCTTTATTTTAGATATATCAAATAATAATTATCAACTCAGTTATCAAAGAAATATTCAGGTTTTATAGGTATTATGAAAACATATATAAGGCACTTAATTTTCTCTATATATGTAGATACTTCTCATCATACTGTACCTGTTTTTCAAGTTTAATTTGAGTATCTTCCAACTCCCCATTTCTAATAGTTTCTTGCTGTAACATTTGCTGCTGATGATGCATAGTTTGTTGCAGGAGAATATTTTGTTCACTCATGTCCTGAATAGTCTGACCTTTAATTTTTATTTCTTTCTGTAAATAATGAAGCTGAAAAGACATTTATTTTCCATTAAAATAAAACATTTTTATTTGCAGTTGTGTCAGCTATTCTCTCTTAATGAACACAGAATCACACTTGTGATGCAATAAAACTTTTGGGTCTGAATTTAGTTGCATTACAGTTTCAACAGTATATAACAGATCTCATAATTCATCAAGTTATATTCTAAACAGTGAAGAAAGTAGTAACTTCTCAGTCAGTCCCAGGTTTTAATTCTTGCTTTCTAAATAGAACTTTTCAATATTTTAAAAACATATATGGCAGACTTTTAGATCTACTTTTCTTTCTGCCAGTCTTTATTTTTCAGAAAGTCCTTCTTTTCCCCTTGAGATTTTGCTCTCAGTCTTCCCCTTTATTTCTTTTTGCCTGTATGACAATAGTCATTCCAATAAAAAAAGGAATTTTGAGTGTCTAACTTGTTTTATGTTGACTAATCTGGTTTCTCAGTGGTGAATGCCAGAGGGAACTCTTCTGGGAAAAAAAAAAAAAGTGGGGGGGAGTGTTCTTGAAAAAATAAAGCCTCACTTGCTACTCTCGATGTCTCACACAGGATCCAGTCCCTTCATACGCAGTATAGGAAGAACAGGGTTTAGGGCTTAGGAAGCAGCAGTAAATATCACAGGTTCATGTCTGACACAGACCACACAACTTCCATCAAGCCAGTCCTGTACAGGGTCCAGCAACCTCCACTTGACTAAAGCCTCTCTCAGCAGGTAGGCCAGCACTGACATGATCAGCCTACTATATAATTAGTTCACCCACAAATAAAAATTCCTTCAAATATTTAAAGTTAACTCTTTCTAGCTTTCAAGCAGTAGTGGAAAGTATGATAAAACTCAGGGTCTAGAAGTAAACATTTTTTATGCCCAGAACTTCTTCCCCATTAAGACAGCTAAAAAATAGATCAATTTTGAGCACTTAAATTTATATTACAATAGTGCTCTCTCCATTTTTCCCATGATAATGTTTTGTTTCACATTATTCTGATTTTGTTACTTCTTTCAACAATTCATTTATCTTAGTGCTTCTTTTCCCTTAACTTACCCCATGTTTCTGAGTTATGATTTTCCCCTTTACCCTCACAAAATGTATAATTTCATCCCAGCTTACTTCCCATCCACGTGTGCTGTTGGAAATTTTGGCTGTCATTTTACAAACTTTTAGATTAAATCAATCATAACAACAGTTCTGTCCAATACAGAGGAGTTATAAAACAACCTGTTACCTCTTCAGACCTTTCCTTCAGCTGATTTTCAAACAGCTCCTTATTTTCTTGTGACTGACTCAAATACAGTGCAACTTCTTCCTTACATACCTTTAGTGCTGACTCAAGTTGTCGTACCTAGGTGAATGGAATAGATCATTTAAAACTGCATGGCATGGTTTGTATTAACTGGTCTAAGAATTGTATTGAAAGACAGCCTTGTGTAAAACATCAGAAAAGCTACATTTTTATCATATGAGTATTAAAACAGTCATGGAAGATTATAGTAAACTTTAAAACTGAAATAGTCTTCAAAAATTGAAAGTATTTGTGAAATTAAAAGTTGTACTTTAGACTGTGTTTATATTAGATGAGACTATCGGTTATGAGAAGATATGCCAGCATTTGTCAGATGCTAGAATTAAAAAACAAACAGAGGGTCAATCCCAAATCATGAATCCGTCATGTTTCATTACATATAGAACTGCATAAATAAATATGGAATTATCATCATAGGTGAGTTGGCACACATGTTTTTAATAAAACCACTCAGATCTTACTAAAATTATTTTCAAAAGTTACCAAGCAGCATGATTTCCCTTTCTGCACGGGGGGACAGCGCCTGAATCTCACGAAATGGGAAAGGAAGAGCTTTGAGCAGTGTCAACACTGTCAACCTATTTTAGACTTTTAATGCTCATTTGGATTTGAGTAATCTCTTACAAATACCTTAAAACCTTGAACTGATAAAAATTACAACAAACTCTGAGATCTTAAGGCATAGTAATTAAGCTTTTCTTAAACATTTGGTTTCAATGCTAGGATTTCTCATCAATGAGAATTGTGCTGAATTTAACTGCAGATTTTCTTAGTTCTTTCAATTTTGCAATCAGACTGCCAGTTTTCTAAACTATACTGGATACTGGATTCTGTATCTCTGTCTTCAGCTGATTCAAGAGGTTTTTGGAGAGAAATTACTGTGTGTCTTAATATTAAGTCTCTGGAAACCATCCCAAATACTGCAAAGACACTTGGATAGCAAATTGATCCTACACAAGCTCACAAAAAGCATGAAAATAGCAAAGTCCCCAGTACATCATGAAGATTTAATACTTGCCTAGGGTAAATCCACACATGGCACTGGTTTATTAAAATCCTGTTACAAGTGTTGCATGGAAAATGTTTATCAGGCAAACACTAGGAAGAGCTAAAGATGGCTAAAACCATGATCAACATTACAAGTATCACATATGTCTAAAAGACATGCCATATGTAGACCAAAAGCATATATAACATTAGCTCTATGAGACAAGGTTGGACTTTAAGAGTACAATAAGCACAAGTTTGCCCTATTTGTAACTACAGTAATTGCATTAAGCAATTATGCATTGCATAATCTCTTACTGTAGGTTTCACCATACTTATTTTAATTAAAAAAAGAAAACAAATTAAAATGAAACAGATAAAAAGTAAATGCTTCAGATAAATGACTTCTGGAATATTTACTTTAAAAAATTAATTATATATTTAAATATATTAATTAATATAAAATAGTTCTTCTATTAAAGAAAAGGAAATACACTGTTACTGTAAACTTTTAAACTATTACTTGAACATTACAGAGATCTTACTAACTTTGAGTTTTTCTTCTGTTAACTGACTTTCCAGCATCTTCAGTCCTTGATCTTTCTTGACATTTTGATTTTCCATTTCCTGTTTTTACAGATATTTTTATTCAAGAGAGCCAAATACAAATATTACATAACATTAACCTAATGTTATAAAGTTATAAGTAATTTAATAAAACCTCAATCAGATTCAGGAAAAAAATGCAGATCAGTGTATCTAAACACAATTGCTTGCATAATGTATTTGTGTACATAAACACTGAGTGAATTTAGTTGCTGAGAGATGTCTCTTCATATTCTGCAGCAGCAGGCATTATAAAAAGGAATAAACTATTATCATGCTAGAACATTGGTTTTCTACCTAGTGCAGGATTGGTGCAATCATTCTTTATCCAGATCTCTTTCCTTTCATTAGAGAGAGAAGCCCAAGGGGTAATCCAGAGGCATAAAGAGAATGCTAAGACAGAAAATACTGAAAGGTCATTAAAATTTGTACAATACATAGTAGTAGCAGTAATTGATGTTAACAAGAATTAAGACGCAAAACCATAAACATCTTTCATTATCCCAAATTTTTCCATGTATTTATGCTTTCCATTATTTTTAGTCACTTGCTTGATTTGCATTTAAAGAAAGTCAAGAGCCAGCCTTACCTCTCTGTTTCCTATTAGCAGCCCATCCAATGATTCAATGTGATGCTGTTTGTGTATAACCTCTTGTTGTAAAATAGATATTATTTTATCTTGTTCAATTAATTGTTGCTGTTTCTTCTCCAGCTGTGTCCGAAGCTGTCCATAAGTAAATAGCAATTTATTATTTTAATAAAAATGTATTAATCCAAATATGTGATTCAGTTCTATTCACTCATAATTTTTATAATGAAAATTAAATATATTACTGCCATCAGCAGTATTGCACAGTCTAAAAATTATCAAGAAATCCCAAGCACTTAGTATCTTAATTCCAGAGGAGAATGAGGGCAGAGTGCAATTGTCTGTCACTAGCCAAGACAATAAGACATGCATACATTCTTTACTAAAAGATGAGAAGTTTTTTAAACAGCTAGAAATAATCACAGTTACATTTCTAATCACATAGAGAAATATTTCTTCTCTAGAGACTGAGAAACCTCCAACAGTTCTCCCTGAATGTAGATGTTCATAAGGCTCAATTTGGCAGAGGTTCAGGCAATGAGAACATTTTTTGAAGCTGTCATGCTTTAAACCCAGTAGGCACTAAAGCTATACTTTTTTTTTTTCCTATGTGTTTGGAGCAAAGAAACACAGTATTTTTCCTAAGTCCTTATTTCTCTTCAGCTAAGCAGGATATGAATATTTCAGAGGGAAAGTTGTATAGCTAGTTAGATGGAAAATGTAGTAAAATCAGGAAATGTAGGGAGAAGAAAGATCTTTTTACATACTTTTTTAATAGCTGTGTCTTGAAATTACAAGACAAATTAATATACGAAAAAGTTACCAAGTATAACACTCATACATACTGCCACACAATAAAGGTCTTACTAGAGCAATTTGTTTCTCCATTTCTTTGTGCTGCTCGAGGTGAAGCAACTTTTCATTTTCAAAAGCAGAAGTTATTTTCTCATGTTCTTCGCTGATAGTTGTTTCCAGCTCATGAATGCATCTGTTTTTTCCCTGGGAAGTGGCAACAATAAAAGGACTTAATAAAAACATTTAGCTGTGATATTAAGTTATTTGGTCATCCGGTTTCAAGATTTCATAAAGGAACAACAAACAAAATTCTGAAGTTACACAGAGTGTGTGTCATCTCAAAGGACATCACACTTATACCACAGGTACAGAATTCAGTAAATGCAGCCACTAGAAAGACAAGGTGTCTGCCAAGATGGATTATGGCACAGATACCTCCTGACAAAGACAAAAAGAAATTCTATGTTCATATACACAGATGGAATCTTTAAAATACCATTTTGAAGACTTTTTATCTTACAAATCTACAGGTATTTCACTGAAAAAAATGGCAATTCAACAGGGCCAGATCTTTATTGCATATGTCACCACATGGAAAACATAACATGTTCATTAATCACTTGCCACATTCAAGGGCAGGGAAAAAGGGATGTTTTATTCAAACACAGGTTTTTAAAACCTGTGTTCTTAAAATCTGCACAGATTATTTAGCAGATCTGAAAGTCCACACATTTTGAATACAGGGAATACTAGTGTCAAGTTATATTTTTATGTCTTTTTAAATAAATATGGTTTCTCACTGAGAACATTTTACCATGAGTTCCAGTTCCAACTCAGTATTTCTTTCTGCAACAGTGGAATAAGCAATAGTCTTTTCTTCCAACTGTTTCTCAAGTGCAGAAAGCTGAGAAGACTTCTTTCTTATCTGAAATTAAATATGGCACAAAACAGCATTTAGACAACTGTTTCAATTTTACTCAAATATTTGTATGCACTTTCTTATCACCAATTCCATTTTAGCTGCTACTACAGTATTCTTAATAAACTATTTTATTTGTTGAACTATTATATTTTATTACTTACAGAGAAAGATTTAGGACAATTTACCTACAATTTATCCAACTAATTATCAGTGAAATAGATTTACATATTTATAACATTTACATTCATTATTAGGAAATAACTGCAAAGCCCATTATGCTGAACTCTGTAAATACATTAGCACCAGAATAGAAACATTAGCAATTTAATTTATTCACCCTGAAAAAAGCTGAAGCTTAATTTTCTTCTTTTGTGACTCTCTAGTAATGATGTTCATCTCTGGCAACTACAGTAAGATTTAATCAGGAAAAATACAACTGTTCTTTCAACCTGATTCCTAGGATTACCCATTAATTCAACCACACTAAAGCAACAAGACTGTATGTATTTTCCACATAACAAATCAAAGTACTAGCAGAAAAGCCTACTAACTACACCAACTTTAAAACAGTATTCTGACAACTAACAAATTAAGGTTGCTAGGCCTTTCTCCTTGCTGAAAAGTTTACATTTTTCTCAAATTAATCAGTCTTTAAAATTATTATGGCAATTGCAGTTTTCCATAACTATTGTCTTCACTATCTTTGATTACTGAACTGAAAAAAAAGTGGCATATTCTTTTCAGTGCTATTTAAAACTTACTTCTCTCTCTAAGTTACTAGTTTTTGAAGCCTTCTTCAATAGGTCTTCCTGTATGATTTGAAACTGACTGGTTCTTTGAGCCATGCTGGTCCTCAAGGCAGAATTCTCATCATCTGTTTTTATCAGTTTAGTGCGCAGCTCTTCTATCTCTTTCTGGAATTTTTGCCTCACCTTTTCAAACTGTTTGCTTATAAGTTCCAACTCTTGACATTTTCCCCTCTCTCAAAGTAGAAAAAATAAATTTAAGATTAATTTATAAAAGAACATGCAAACCCATAATGTAACTGAATGCAGTGACTCATGAAAACAAACAAAAATCCCAACAAAACCCCAAGAAACAAGCAATCATCATATAGGTGCCTGGACATAATTTCATGGAGCAGTCCTAGCAGTAACGACAGAAGCAATCAGAGAAACACTGGAACACAAGGATGCAGAGAAAAGAGTCAACAAAAATACAGAGATTTTAGCATAATCTGCAAAAAGAAAAAAATACATGGTTCCATTTCAACACAACTCCTAGCTCAGCTATTGCTGAACGAGTAACTTAAGCACCTAAAGAAAGAAACTTATTGTGTCTGGAGAGCATGACAGTTTCCAAGGTGGCAAAATGTTCCCTGTTCAAACAAAGCATACATGCTGTAAAACCAACTTGAACCCTTGCAGAACATTTCTGTTCTGTGGATTAATTAGAACTGCACAGCTATGTCAGCAAGCTTACCTCCTGGATTTCTGATCAATTTGACAGGTTCTGTTTCCAGGTCACATAACCTGCTGCTTTCTTGTCCTTCAATACCGTTAGAAAGATGCTCAGCTCCAGTACAGACAGTTAAGTTTGCACTAGGCTTCTGATTTTGTGCTTCTTTCATTGCCAGTTTAATGCTATTATAAAGAAGGAGACAGCTATTTAACATTCTTTCTGCATGCTAATTCTAATAGCACCTTATTATTTGCCTAACGTTGACATAGTTCAGTAACCAGAAAGTTATACCTTAAGTCTGCAATCAAAGGTTTACTTGATTCACCACAAGATTCAGAGGTAGCTTCTTTTGCTGAGGAACTCAATAGCTGGTGTTTGAAATGGTGCCATTTAAACTAAAAGAAAACAAAAGTCAATGAAAAAATAACCTTTTAGTGCTTCATAGCACCCTTAATTCATGAGTTATACTGGCATATAAATTTTGAGACACATATACCAGGATATTAAGAGTTTGGATAACTCAATCCTTAAAATTATTTAAAACATAATACACTGCTAAGACTGTATCAGTTACTCTACCTCTTCAGATGTACCTAAAGACAACTGAGAAATAATGGTTTTTAGTATGTTGAGCTCTTCCCTTGAATCCTCTATTTCTTGACGACATAATTTCAAGTGGTTATGTTGCTGTGCAGTAAGTGCTCTCAGCTCTTCATTTTCACTTAATAGAGCATTTTTCTCTTCAAGTACTACTCCTTTTTCAGAAAGTTCACTCTCAAGCTTGATGATCTTCTGATCAGACTGACTCAACATTGATGTCATTTCAGTGTTCTTTGCCTCTAAACCTTTAATTTCTTCTTTTGTGTTGTGATTCTCTTCCTTTAATTGTCTAAAAAGACATATAAAAGCTATTTTCATTACTAGAGGCAGAGATTTACCAAGGAGACTCAAGCTAGTATAGAGATGTTCATACACTGCCCACTCTTGCCAAAATGGCCTAAAGAACAATTAAGACAGGAATGCAAGTGCGGACAAAGCATGTAAATTGAGTAACTCCAAAATGTCTGTGCAGGTGTTTGTCCAAATCTAACAATTCTAAAGACAATCAGCTGATCGTTGTCTACCCTCATTAAAGCAATGAGGAAATTACCAAAGAACTTCTGAAAAACAGGGGGCTTCGGCTTGAAATGAAACATACAAGAAACATAAAAACGTGTAGCAGTTGCAGTTGGGACAGAGAGAAGTCAAAACCAGGTTTGACTGTTCCATAAGCTGCAGTCAGCATCAGGCCTGAGTGCAGCCTCCCCATCAGAAGCCAAGTGTCTCTCATTGCAGCTAGGGACTGACAAGGTGGTGTGCAAGAGGCAGGGACCCAGGGGTGGCAGTGCCGGGGACACCCAGGGCAGAGCACAGGGTACACAGCCCATGGCCCTCAGCAGCAGCCAGAGGCCCCAGGAGCCAGTGCCCCAGAAGGCTTGGGGGGGCATCTTTCTCATAATGGGGGGCAGCACATGGGATTAAAGTGTTTAAAAATTAGTTACAGAAAGTAAGTAGGAAAGTATTGAACTATATGAATTGAGCAGAACATTCACAATGACAACTGCAACGTGCAAGTTCTTGTAAAAACACTGTGCAGAGAATTTTTAAAAGCCTTTGTGTTACCTTAGCTGTTCTTCTAGGATGTCTAGATCCTTTCTGTAGCTGATACACTTTTCATTCAACTTCTCTTTTTCTTTTTCACAATTAATTAAACGTTCTCCCAAGACTACTTCTTCAGCTTTAGCCTTAAAAAACAATTTTTTCATTACTGTACATCAATAAACTAAGTTTCCATGTCAAGAGGCTATTTTAAAAATAATAATATGCTCTTTCTGGTAAGTAAGTAGATAATACTATTGCTCATTATTGTGGAGAGAGGCAATGTAGTTTTCTTTTTCTGCCATTTAGGAAACAAAAACTTAATATTTTAGAGTACAATTGTGGTTGACAACCTAGTTCCACAAGGAAAGAAGTCTAACAAAACAAAAATCTCTGTAAGAGCTAACTGTATTTTCTCCTTTCACAAGGCAGACACAATTAACAATTCTGATCGTTGGAACTTTGGGAGATTACTTCATTTTCATCTTAGCTCTTCTTCAGTACATGTTTCATTGAACAGCTTATACATATGGAGGAAAAAGCGTTTTTAAAGGCTCATGTATTTTTAAAATGTAAATTTCCCAGCTGGCAAGCAGGAGACATAAGAAGCAGCAACAGTATTAGGATAGTGCAAAGATGGAGACTCCAAAGATCCAGACTATGCAAAGACAGTGTAAAATTATAGAACTCAATTTATAACTACAAACAGTTTCTCACCCTGTCCCATCTCTTTTAGGACTTCGCCACCAACAAGTGGAAACAATTGACTCACTGATGAACCTGTTACTATTAGCTGCCTGGCCTTTTGGAAGAAACATTTCCTTATCATGGCAAATACAAGTGAAGAAAAATCTCTCACCTTTTCTAATGTTTCAGTTATTTCTGCTTTATATTTCATGAAAGCTCTTGTCAGCTCTTCCACGTTCAACAAAGCTTCATTTCTTTGCTGTTGTGCTCTGCCAAGCAAAAAATGCAAACCAATTTTAAAACCCACAAACTCCAGCCATTAATGTAACTATCTTCTCCAGTTACTAAAAACAACTACTGCACTAATTGCTCCAGGTACTTCCTTTCTTCTTCCAACTTTCCAGGCCCCACCTATCACGAGACCCTGCTCCAAGAAAAAACCCAGACTCCCCACTGCTTCCCTTTATGACTCCACAGCACTGCCCTTCCCCTGCCATTACTCATTAGGGAAGAAGCTGGCAGAGAAGCTCGGCACAGCTCAGGTGTGCAGCCTGCTCAGGACAGCCAACATGGGCACACCAGAGCTCCTGCTGCTCACTGGGGCTGGCATGGGGCACTGCCTCATTTAAGTACAGCCAACCTTCATATCTGTCTCTCAATCTGAGAACCAGTGCCCAGAAGTATCCAGAGAAGGGGATAAGAACATTTCAGAACAACAAAATAGCATTAGTCTAAAGCACTTCAATTTGCCTGCAATTAATGATTAAAAGTAAACCACAATACGTGTTGATACTAACCATACCATGATACTTAACAGCTGGCAGAAGCTCAGCTTTTCTGAAGTACAAAAATATTTACATTTACAACTAGTAACTAAGTACAGCTAGTTCCAGCCCCACATGCAAAACATTTTTTCAACCACCAGTGCAAACCCCACAGTATTTCAGGTTTCCTTGCCATAAGAAGGTTAGAGGTAATTTCATGCGTAGAGGCACAAGTCAAACAAAGAGTTTGCATTTAAAAGGTTCAAGAAATGCTTTCCCACCCATTAATTCAGGTAATTTTTTGCCCCAGGTAATGCAGTTAAATTAATAAAGGTAGGGATCTTTTTATTTATTCCACTCACTTCTTTAAAGTTACATTTTGGAGGTGATAGGAGTGTTCATAGCAACTTCCAACAATCAAATTCCCTAACCCTCTCAGTAGTGACACAGCCACTAGGCTATAGGAGGCAACAGGAAAGGTAAATGGGGATTGAGATAGAATTACAGCACCCTTTTCAACATAGACAGGTAAGATTAAGGATAACATAAAAATGTTCTCTTGATTAAGTTGTTCTTTTATCATTTTCTCACACCAAGGAATACTGCTGAATACCAGCTGCTGAATATACACTGAATATACTTGCACGACAAATACAAACATAATTCAGGGAAAAGATATTCTGGACACTGAAGCTTTCCACTGCAGTACAACCATTCTGAAGGAAGGAAAAAAAACAGCTGATAAACTGGTACTAATGTGTACTATCAGCCTGCAACTACCAGCTGACCTCAAGACTTTAAATGTGCCCATTTAAATAACCACAGAATTTCCCCTTTTAAAAAAAAAAAAATCCCAAAACAGAAAAGTAATTTGATTCCACAAAGCAAACCACTGCCAATGGAAATAAACAATTAGGCTCTATTATTCTATGTTCCATTTATTAAAATGAGTTAATTACCTCTTTCCTTGCTTGCTTTGTTCAATTAACTCAATTTTCAGAACTTTATAGCCTTTTTGATATCTTTCCAACATGTGTTCTCTTTCCATTGCTGTTTTCCGATTTTGATCTAGTCTATCTTCTGCATCTCTAGCAAATAAACAAAGCATAATAAAAAATAATACCTTTTTGTAAAGAAAATAGATTTTTGTTGTCCTTTAGTGCATACAATGTTCCAGAAGTGCTAGACAAACATGCTGTAACTCTCAAAACTAGGTTAGGAGCACCCATAGTCTGCAGACTCCCCAGGAGTATGTCTGCAGTATGGAGTGGTATCTAAGACTTATCAATAGGCACCAGGTGTCACAACTGCCAAGGACCAGAGAGCTGACTTTGTGTCATGAGCTCTGATCATAGAAATCATATTTTCTCTGCCAAGAGGTCTGACTAGAAAAGAACACTAAAATACAAATTTAACGTAAGTATTTTTACTTTTTTTTGTGAAGACAGACTACTGAACTATTAATTGACTATTCCACAACATGAAGTTGTAAGGCAAGTTTACAACCAAGTATGTCATCCTGACACCTCTGAACAGCATTTACATCAGTTTTATTTGGCCATTTGCCTTGATTAATGTATTCATGAAGAAAGAATCCTTTATGTTACAAAGAACACGGTCACGTTCAGAACTAAGTATGCTTATTACAAGAGAATATATGTGGTCATATAGCAAACAATCACCCTACCCAGCTGTAAGGGCACATTCCTTTTCAGCACACACTACGGACTGGTTTCTTTCACCAGTCTTTTATTATTTTTTCTTAGTTTCTTGAAGTACATTCAGCATAAACTAAACTATGTTCCTCCTCCTATAGATGGCTCTGAAATTAAAGTTTCAGACCTCAGATTACATGACCCACACAGTACCAGAAATTATGTCATCCCTAAAAAGAGACTGGACTAGCAGGAAGACAACAATAAAACATTGATTTAAAAGTACATATTACTTCAGAATTTTATCTTGAGCTGAAACTTCTGCTTCCAAATTTACAATCTGTTCTTTCAACTTCGGGATGTTGATTAAATGTGTAGCTAAAGCAGCCTCAAGATATGAAATCTGAAATACAAACATATTTAGGGTTTCATTAACATTTGCATATATACAGGTGAGAAAAAGAAGAACAATCTGCTTACTGAATGACAGTGCTCTTAACCCCACTGTAAATTGTTTGTTCATCTACACCACCTTAACTCCAATTTTCTGCTCATTTAACACTCCTTGTAGTTCCAGTGTGTTATTCTATCTAGCAAAATGATTTCTTTGTAGGTTGACCTTGTCTCTTGCTTTCCCAAGAAATTTAAATCCAATTACTTGTTTCAGTGCCAGGCAGCCAAACATTTTGTTTATGTATTTATTTGTACTGTTTAGGAGATAACATTTCTCTAACAAAATCCACTAAGGATAGCTATGTTTTATTAATATTATATATGAACCAATTAAACAACATAGTTGTCCTGAAATAAACCTGTACAGACAAGTGTAAAGTAAATCAGTAATTATTTATTAGATACAATATTCCCTTCTAACTCATCTTCACTTTTTTCAAAATAGCAATATTAATCCAACCTGAGAGATCAACTATTTTCATTTCCTAGACAATTCACTTCTGTGCCATTATTGTTCCCTTTAATGTCTCAGACACATGAATGTACAGTACTAAATGCTTTACTGAACTATCTTGTTTCATAGTGTATTCTTCATTTTGTGGCTTAGTGTCTTTAGACTAAACTTTGGAACATGAGTAGATGGAATTCATAATTAATATAGTTGTTTTGGCCATGGAGAAATAGTCCAAACTATTCTGTCCAAGATTAATATTGATTATGAAATATATACTAAATATTAAACAGATTAAAATAAGACAAAACCCAGCACATTCTGTTTGTAATTCTAAACTCAAAAATCATGGTCTTTGGTTGTCTTGGGGTACACTAAAGATACATACTTTTGTTCTTGACTGCATCAATTCAAAGTTCATTGTTTCCACTCTGTTCTTCAGGTAATGATTCTGAGAAGTCAAAGATGCATTTTGCTCATGGAGGGCATCCAACTGCTCCTGAAGTTGTTCATTTTCTTCCACAGGTTTATCCAAAGTTGTGGATAAAAAGTAAGACTAGACACAAAAATATGTGTATGTATATATATATTTATTTATATATATATATAGACTTCTATAAAAATACATCATAAAACCAAAAACAGTGTTGGGTTGAAAGGGAACATTTACTCCAACCACCTTGCAATGAGCAAGGACAACCTGAAATAGATCAACTTGCTCAGAGCCCTGACCAACCTGACTTCGAATGTTTCCTGGGAAGGGGGACCTGTGGCTGTGCTGCACCACCCTCATGAGTAAAATACCTGCCACATCTAATCTAAAGCAGTTGAAAATCATTACACCTTGCCCCATCCCAACAGGACCTGCTAAAAGCTTTGTCCCCATCTTTCTTACAAGCCTCAAGTACTGAAAGGCGGATCAGAAACTTCCTGTTGCAATGTACTCAAGGGATACTATGCTTAAGGTGCTCCCTTGACATCACTGCCCCATCTACAGTGTGTCTACTCCAAGCCCCGCAGCCAAAAATGCTCAAAAACATAGCAAAGAATTGAAAGCCAAAGTAATAAAAATGAGTAATGAAGATAAATATTTACATTGCATTTTCTTTGAAAATCCTGGTGAGATGTTCTCCCAGAATTCTTCCTACAGCTGGAAAAGCCTTGGCAATCGTAATTGGGCTGTACAAAGTCCTCCAGAGGGACGTCGATGACCTCATTGAAGCAGTGGCCGCAATGTTCCCCTGTACTAGTGTTTGGAGAGAGAGAGAAAAAGTCACTACTGCTTTTTTCTTTATTAGGTTGCTCATAAAGACAAGTCAAACAAAAAGCAGAAAAGGAGCTAATTACAGTAATCCATCACACGGAATACGACAGTCACTCTACAAGAGACAGGAGGGTCTCATTCCCAGACGTGCTCATACCTGGAAAGCTCTTTCTCTACAGTTTGTAGGTTTTTTTCAGTTCTCCTCAGCTGATTCTGTAATGACTGCACATTTGCTAGCAGGTCGTCATCAGCATCATTTTCAGAGTGAGTCCACATACTACACTCCATTGGTAACATGCATAAGGCTAAAGTAATATTTAATATTAAAACAGTGTTAAATGGGCATGAAAACTATTTGCAAAAATTTAAAAAAGGAAAGGAGAAAAAAAATACAACAAAGAAAACTCTCAATTTTCAAACATATACATTTCACACATTCCTCCTATGTTCACTAGATAAAAGTAACAAATTTTCTCTATTGCGATAAGTTCTGTATGCACTCATGAAGTACAAAAAGCTTCATGACTTGCCATACATGAGAACTGGAAAAACCTGCTATACATTATTTGCCAAAAATTTGTCACTCAGCACATCGCAGAGATCTGGCAGTCCCGGCACCTGGCGGGGAGCCCGAGAAGCGAACGGCGCACACGCGAACGCGCAAAACTTGCCTCGCTGCCGGTGACCAGCGCAACGAGAGACGAAAGCGAACCGGGCCCGGGCGGACGGGCAGCACCAGAGCCAGGGCGGGGAGCGCCGCAGGGGCCCGAGCCACGGGCCCGGGCGGGCAGGGAGCGGCGGCGCGGGGCGCTGGCGGCCGTCCCTGGGCTCCGAGCCGGTCGCTGTGGGGTAGGTGCCGGTGCCGGGGTCGGGGTCGGTGCCGGTGCCGGGTTCGCTATGGGGTCGGTGCCGGTGCCGGGGTCGGTGCCGGGTTCGCTGTGGGGTCGGGGTCGGTGCCGGTGCCGGTGCCGGGGTCGGTGCCGGGTTCGCTATGGGGTCGGTGCCGGGGTCGGTGCCGGGGTCGGTGCCGGGTTCGCTATGGGGTCGGTGCCGGGGTCGGTGCCGGTGCCGGTGCCGGGTTCGCTGTGGGGTCGGGGCCGCTCCCGCCGCGCTCGAACCGCGCGGGGCCCTCACGGCGCAGGCGCGGCCCCGCCGCCGGCGCGCCGGGGGCGGGAGCGGCGCGCGCCGCCGCGGTGCACTGTGGGCGGGCGGGGCGCGGCGCCGCCGGGGCGGCGATTGGTGCGGCGGGCGGAGGGGGCGGGGCGATGCCGGTCCCGGCGCCCCGCTCGTCGGTGCGCGCGCGCGGGGCTCGGCGCTGCGGGGCGCTGCCGCGATGGGGCCGCGGCTGCTGCTGCTGCCGCTCGGGTGCCTCGCGCTGCTGCTGCCGCCTCCGCCCGGCGCCGCCGAGTTCAGCCCCTCCCTGGACAGCGACTTCACGTTCACGCTGCCCGCCGGCCGCAAGGAGTGCTTCTACCAGCCCATGCGCAAGGAGGCCTCGCTGGAGCTCGAGTACCAGGTCGGGCGGGGCGGGAGGGGGCGGCTCCCCGCGGCGTGTCCCGAGGGGAGCCGGGGTCCCGATCCCGCCGTGACGGCGGCGCTGCGGTCCGCCCGGCCCGGTACCGCGGTCCGCCCGGCCCGGTACCGCGGTCCGCCCGGCCCGGTACCGCGGTCCGCCCGGCCGGTACCGCGGTCCGCCCGGCCCGGTACCGCGGTCCGCCCGGCCCGGTACCGCGGTCCGCCCGGCCCGGTACCGCGGTCCGCCCGGCCCCGCTGCCGCCCCGGTCCTGCCTTCCCGCGGCCCTGGGCGGCAGCGGCAGCCGAGGGACGCGGTGCCCTGCCCGGGATCCTGCCGGCCTCGGCAGCGCCCGCAAAGCCGCGTTGGAATTTTACGCTGTTACAAGTTCTGCCTTACGGAGTTAAAAATTCACTTACCGCCCTTTTCAATTATTCTAATACGTTCTTTTGGTGGTCTGGGGGGAATTTTTTGTTTCGACTTTAGAGGAGCTCATGTCGCCATCCTTTAAAAGGGCAGAATGTAGAAAGTTCGCGGTTGTGACCTTGTGTTGTAGCCCTAAAGCGTAAGAAAGCTTGTGCTGATGCACAGATCCCGTATTTGCCTATCTTTGTGCTGATATGAAACACCTTTCATCGCAACGATGAAAGTTTTAAAGAAACAGCCCAGTTTAACTGACTGTCCTTAAGATTTTTATGTCCTTCTTGAGAAGAGTCGAGTTCCCAGAGATGTCTGGGATAGATCTCGATCTCAGATTTTTCCCCCCTTACAACAATTACTTTTTTTTCCAGTAAAATAGATAGAGTGAGGGAAGTTGCACTGAATATTCTCCCACCCTATTACTGTGCCTAGAAGGGGGGCATGATCTGTCTCTCTTCCCCTACATCTGTTTTTCCCCTCTGTTTCCAACTGAAAGAAAAAGCTGAAATTCGTGGTTTTCTCTAATTTTTAATACTGTTACATGCAGAACTAAACAGGAATGAAAGAGAGGTGTTCAAGCTTTGTTTAGAATCCTGTCTAAGCCAAACAGAAATTTATTATGCACAGAGTAGGATTTTGGTTTGATCATAAGCTAAATAAAGACATTGTTTTAGAAAGGATTAGTGTGTATAACATTATATACATACCTTATTTCTACTCAGGCATAAATTTCTCAGCACTACTGTTAACAGTAATGATTTGATTTTCTATGTGAATGTGTAGAAAAGGAGCTCTATGTATTACTGCAAATAGATTTATTTTATATTTAAGTAAAAGCATAAGAATATGTAACATAGGATGCAGCTAATTCTCCAAAGACATAAGGTAAACACTATGCTAATACAAAGGTTCTTTTCTGGGTGTTTAGACTGGAGCATAGCCCTAAAGATATGTCACTATGTATGGTTTTTAATATGATCAGCTGTTAGCTAGTAATTTTCTTTGTCCTTTTTTCTTTTTTTTCCCCTTTTTCCTAAATCTTCAGTGTCAGTTTGAATCAGTGAAAACTTTGCCCCCCTCTTCAGCAAGAGCAATCTGCTATACTCAAAAAGCTCACTGGAAAACAAGAAAACAAAAAAATTCCCCTAGTATGGACTAATGTAATAAAAATAAAAATGGTCCCTGTCCGCCCACTCATGCAGTTACTCCCTTCCCTATAAAGAATTTCTACAGCACCATAGGTGTGGTGATACAACTGTAGCTGTGTTACACAGTTAAAGAAGCACAGCTTTGTACTGCTGTAGACACTCCCTGGGAGCTTAGGAAGATAAACGCTTTCAATTCCTTTTTCCTTTGGGAAAAGAGAATGCCCTGGCAGAATTCAGACCTTAAATGTGCATCAAAAGGTAAAAAAGTCTTGTGATACAGCTTTGATTGGCATAAGAGGTTTGGTCCTGTCTTCAACACTATTAATTCACCCAATGGAGAGATCTCAGGGATGAGAGCACATAGTGTACAAATATGTGTAACATGTGTGAACAGAAAAGTGACCTGTTAGAACATTTCTACCACTGAAGTGGCAGTAGTGCACATACTTACAATCAGTGATAGCAGCCATAGAAATGCCAGATTTAGCCATCTCTTGTTGGTATTTTTACAGGTTGTCTGACCTTGCCTGTTGATAAAACTGCATACATTCCTAAAAGTAATGAGGCTATGGTTCAATATAAGCCCAGCCTGGCAGGTTTAGATTACACTTAGTGTAAGATTCTGAAATTGCCAAAATGCTTTTAGGTTGAGCTGATTTTTCATCTGTTTCCAGTTAATTTGGTGTCAGCTCATCCAGATAGATTAATATTTCAGATTCTTTTTTTTGTCTGTTCCCTTACCTAAAAACATTTGCCTTCCCTATAAATGTTGCTGTCAGCAATGCAAACAGCAGTTCAGCTGGTCGGAGGTTGGTTATTTTTGTTTGTTTCACAGGTTCTAGACGGAGCAGGATTAGATGTTGATTTTCATCTGCTCTCCCCAAAAGGTGAAACTCTAGTTTTTGATGAAAGAAAATCAGATGGAGTTCATACGTAAGTTTAAAATCTTCAGACTCAGAGGTGTTGCATAAAGAACATTTCTGGTTTCATTAGCAAATATAACTAAAATGAAGGTTGAGTATTTTTATTCCTTCATATTACAAAAGACTTTCTAATAGGACAGTTTGAAAATAGCAATTTTCTTTTTATAAACTCTGAATGCTTTTTACATGAATTGTACCATGAAGTGAAGGCTATTTTTGTTTTAATGATAGCTGTTCATGTTCAGTGGATAAAAATAATAATTATGGAGTTGAAAAAGGTCTCCATATCTAATAGCAAAAGATCATGTGAGTCATACAAATAAGAAGCTAAAAAGTCCCCTCTTTTTCCAGTCCTTTTGTCAAAATATGTAATATCCTATACAGCATAACATTTCCACTTATTGTATATTTTTTTGTAATGATTAACAATGATTCAAAATCCCCAAAAATAAATGAAAGCAAGCTGCTGTCTTCATCATTTTGAGCCATTGGAGTCAGTAGGATTGTTTTACTGTGACTGTGTAATCTGTAAAATGTCTTTAGAGTTCTTACTCTTTACAAAAAGAAGATGTGGTTATTTTTAAGTGCATGATGGTCAGTCTTAAAGGGAAGGGTATGCTAACAAAAACTGACTTTCTGAGAACCAGCACAGAAAGTGTAGTTAATCATGTTTTGATTATATACACAGTGTGGAAACAGAAGATGGAGATTACATGTTCTGCTTTGACAACACATTCAGTACCATTTCTGAAAAGGTGATTTTCTTTGAATTGATCCTGGACAATATGGGAGAAGACGGTCAGGATGAGGAAGACTGGAAGAAGTATGTTACAGGCACAGATCTCCTAGACATGAAGTTGGAAGATATTCTGGTTAGTATTTGATCTTTCATTCTACTCAATGTAAGAGCATTTGGGAAAAAACTCAACATCATGTAGCCAATCAGTCTTGGTCTGTTAAATCATCCTGGAAGGTATTCCAGGTCCATGTATTCCTTTTACTAATACAGGAAGCCTGGAACCATGGTTCTCTTGTTTACAAACTTGAAGATCTTTTCAGAATAGGCCTTTCATCAGCAAGAAGAAACTGCCTAGCTCTCAGTCACTTGGTTTCCAATTCAGCTTCCTTTCTTCCTACTGCTGAAATGGGACATTCTTTCCTAGCAGCAATGAAATGAATACTTTGAGCATTAATGTATTATTTAGTCCCAATGATGTAGCTGGAATTACTGCATCATTTTTATCAGTGTTCTGGTAACCCAGCCTCTTAATCACATCGTTGCAGAAGTGTGGATTACTGTTTCTATCCTCAGTAAATTAAATGTTTCTATATTAGGTTTTTTGCCCCAAATTTTATTACATCTTTTCAAACTAATAGACAGAATGAGAGTTAATTTGCATAAATTACAGATTAATCTTTGCAGACATTGAGTGGTTATGTTTGCTTAAATGTATGCTGAGCCTGTTTGATGTAGGATTCAGACTACTGCTGAGTCAAAGCTCTTATTCCCTTTATGACCATTAAATATTGAGATTACTCTAGAAGCAAAGGACTGCTTGGTACTCCAGTACCACTGTTCTTAATGCTTGGTAGGATTCAGTAAGCTGTTGTTTGTTTGATCATATCTACAGAAAATAGGTATCTTTAAAAAACTGACCCAAAACCCCAAAATCTGCACACACCTACTGAATACATAGTGTAGAAAATAATTGTATTATTTATTGCCATAAACACTACAGATTTTTAAATAACAAAATAAACAACATTTAAAATATTTTATAGCTGTATGATACACTTTTAAATAATAATAAAACCAAATACAGAATCTGAAAATCTGACCAGATGTTTAAAATTAGCAGTCAATACACTTAGAAAAAAGCAAAAGTGAAGTGAAATTGTGAAGAAAATCCCACTCACACTAATCACAGAAAATACTTGAATGGATTTGACAGATACTTGTTTACATACTCGTATGTCTTCCAAATGAAAAAGAAATGCAGAACTTATCTTTGAGAGCCTTGAAAATCTTATAAAGTAGGTAATTTTTGTAAAGTTAAGATTAGTATTTGATCCCATTGTTTACTTAGCCAAGTATTACTTTCTCTGCAAGCTCTATGAGGACTAACATAAGCACTTAGTAGTTTAATTCTTTAATGAGAACACATTTTCTGGCAAAAATAGGGAATTCTGTCTTATGTTTAATGCTCTTTTGTGGTGTTCATTTTCCTTATTGTGTAACAATGAACTTTATCATCATAAAATTATTTGGCTCCCCAGAACAGCTATTTTGAAATATCTTTGTTAAATATGAAACAGAGAAAATGTTACTGCTGTGTTTAGCCTTATAGTTTTGGGGAATTTTAAAAATTATTAGCCTCTTCTTACTGCAAATGTTACTCTTCTCACTAAAGTTACTTCAGGATCCACAGTTATATCAAGAATATAATTGAGCATTGCATGAGATCAGCTCTTGTCAGTATCTATTACATGGTGGATGAAAGATCAACAGATCATAGGACCAGATGTTTACTTAGTAAGTGCAGCATAAAGTGTGAATCTTGAGCTGCTGTTGTCATGGCTGGAGTGTTCACGTACTTCCTCTAGTTCCAGGGTCACACTATATGTCCTTTCTAGAACCTCCAGTTGTCCTGCTCAAGATATATTGTAAAAATTCTGCTTTTGTATCAAGGCTGAAGCAGCAGTTTATAGCCACTACAGTGGAAACACCAGAAGCAAACAGGAATATAACATTATTGGAGTTTTCTTTTGCTACAGATATAGCCCTGATAGTAGTTTCTATTAAAAAAAAACTTTAATTGTATTATGCAGCAGAAAAAAACTCTACGTGTGCTTGCCACTACATAATTTGTTTTGAGACTAGTTCTGCAGATTTGCTACTTTTTTTTAGTCCAAATAGGTTTGATATCTCTCTTACCTCCCTACCTATAAAAGAGAAAAAAAACAAAATTACTACAGAACACTAATGCTATATTAATTATTTTAGCTGGTACACAATTAACAGACTACAAATTAATGAAAACTGTGATGATGCTCGTATTTTCAAATGAAATTAACTCTTTACTTGTTAAGACATTAAATTACAGGTGGTAACATGGTATTAATAATTTTGTATGTGCTGCAAGCTATACACTTAATTCAGGTAGGTTTTTTCTAAAAACTCTTTTGTTACTTACCAGGAATCCATCAACAGTGTCAAAGCCAGATTAAGCAAAAGTGTCCAGATTCAGACCCTGCTCAGAGCATTTGAGGCTCGTGACCGAAACATTCAAGAAAGCAACTTTGACAGAGTGAATTTCTGGTCCATGGTCAACTTGGGAGTAATGGTGGTGGTATCAGCTGTTCAGGTTTACATGTTGAAAAGTCTCTTTGAAGACAAGAGGAAAAGTAGAACTTAATATTCATTAATGTTCTTATTATAATCATAACAATATAACAGGTATGGGGCAGAAGGGGAGCAATAAACTACAGTAAAGACAATAAACATCTTTCAGATTCTTTTGAACAGACAGTAAAAAATCAGGTTTTCAATTCTTATTGGACATTTTGGATGTGATAGTGCTGGTCTTGTTTGTGTTTGGAGGTTTTCTGTTGTTTTTTGTGGTGGTTGGTTGTTTTTTTTAAACACAGACATAAGGCCTCTTTCCAAGCTCTCCCATTTTTCCAAATGCTACTATTTTTTGTACTTTTAGGATTTGTTAATGATTGTTAATTCCTACCTTATGCATACCACACTTGGTGCATATGCAAAGTAATGTTAATATAACTGTCATTGTCTTCATTTTCACAGAAGTTCTAGTAACTTAGACATTGGTTTAGTTGCTGTTAAATACTGAGTGAATTTACATGTGCCTAAGTTTACAGAATTGGTAGTTACTGTCATTTTTCTTCAAAGTTACATGTTTCTTAAAATCCTTAGTTTTTGTTCTTTGGCATCATGAAGAAACACTGGGCTAACTGTGTAAGAACATGAAATCTCTTTTTATAACAGATGACTAATATCAGCACTTTAAAGAAAAGCACCATCAATGTGAAATTGAGGCAGTCTTGAAAAACAAGTGGAGAAAATAAATATAATTGCTGTTCATAAATCCTTCTGTCCTCTAGTTGCAAAATCCTGTTCTCCTTTTTGGTTGTTAGATGAGACAAGTGACTGTGTGGTACACAAACAAATACAGGCACATGTTGAAGTATGATTTGCAAGTTCTTAGTTACTGTAACCTCATGTAATAGATAATTATTTACAAAGTAATTTCTCATGTTTAATCCTTTTAATAAAGGCAGGGGGTGTTCATGGTGTGCCAAAACAAACATTGATTGTTGTAGTCTCAAAATCCCACTTTATTACAACTGTGACTAATGTTACAGTCAGGTACAGACTTACAAAGGCATATAAAACCAAAGCTGTTCACCTCAACCTGAACTTTTTTTGCTCAACCTCACAAGTCTTTCAGCTGTATAAGCACATTCTTCACATAACCCATGTTTCTGTACCTAGCTGTTCATCTTAAAAAGGCACAAATCACAGGAGCAGGAAGTACAGGCCTCAAGTTTTATGATCAACTGAATATGTAGTATCACTAAGGCAAAGCTAGTACCAAATCAGAAATTTATAATACCTGGCTAAGTGGCTTTTAACAGTGTTGTGAAGGTATAGTTTTTGCCAAAACCCCTGGTGTGTGAAAATTAACTTTTAAAGTAGTTTCAAGTTAGTACTTTTTACAATGTGCCAAGTCTTTTATAAATGTGTTAACTGCATTTCAGCATAAGAGTTTTTTAAAAACTTTATTAAAAACACTTTTTTAAAAGGTGTTTTCAAGGGTATATGTTCTGCCTGTTGTGGAGTCGTCTGTATGAATGGCAGTTACAACTTTGAGACTTTCTGTGGTTAAAGTGTTTTATGAATAAAAACAGGGTCAATAGGTGCATTGAAGAAATATGTTGTTCAAATGAAAGAGATACTAGCAAGGGCTACAGAACATAGAAACAGCACTTCAGCTTCAACTTCAGAGAAGAGGACCTAGCAATAATATTTCTAAATAGTTTTTATAAGCAAAATTATTATTATTGCAGAACTTGTTATAGAGGGCTCCAAAGGCTGTCAGGCTACTTCATCTTTCTGCAAAGCTGTGTCCAGAATAAGACTGTACCCCTTTAAGGTTTTGTGTATCTTACTTCTATATGATGCTTTCTATTCTTAACTGCCCAGAAATAGAAAGTTTGTTTCTGTGATAAGAACAATGTCTAGGAAAAAATAATTCTTTCAGCTAGAGTAGCAGTCCCTCTCCCAGTAGCACTATACCATGTTAACATCTTTGCTTGCATCACCATGTGTGATGCTCCAAACCACCTGCAAAATGCTAAACCAGCTTTGAGAAGGTGTGACAAAGACATCTACCTCTGCTCTCCAAGCTACTAGAGTCAAGGTTTCAGCTTAGAACTTCCAACAGATATGCTCTGCCAAGTTTTCCAAGGGCACCTTAAGGGATTGGGTTCCCCAGCTGTGCCTGTGTAGCTACACACCAGTGGCAAAACAGTTTGGTGTCCCAGTTTAACCTGCTACTGGATGCAGCATGCTCTGATCAGACTGCTGCAGGTCAGTGTCTCCTGTTACAAACAGCCATCTCTGGGAGAAGGAAAATGCAACAATCTGCAGCAGAATTCATCTGGAAGAAATTACTATTTTGCAATGAAGAGCTCTGACTGTATTTGCTTTTCATTTGAGGTCCACTATAGAAAATGAAAGAGGGAATAACTAGAAAGGTTCATTGACTTTGGCAGCTGGAATGTTTACGATAGGTGAAGGATTTGGTATTCAAACTTGCAGTTAAGTAAAATTGTACTTGGATTTTGAAGAGTAGATTGCTTTTGACTGTATAAAATTTACAAAGGAGAATATAAATTACCGGTTTTTTTTCTTAATGGACTTTTTATTCAGAATTAAATGTTTTAAGACTTGGAGATGTTGAATAATTATGCAAAACTGAGATTTTCAATAAATCAAGTTTAAACCTGTGTTTGTGTTGTTTGTAACAAAGGAAGAATGTTACAAATACCTGTGAATGCTGCAAAAGATCAAGGATGGTAAGCTAACAGGAAAGTTGGTTTTAGTAATGGAGCTTTTTCATTTCTTCCTCGTGCAGTTTTCAAATTCTGTTCTTATTCACTGTAAATATCAGATTAATCAGTACAAATAATTTAAGATTTACACAGGCATCAGATTAGAAAGACATGAACCTCCAGACTTTCTAGGAGAAAGTATTTAACATCTTTAACTGTATTTCAGCAGCAAACATCTACAGGAAATAGTATCACAATCTCAAGCTCACAATTAAGAATCTCATATGTTACTAGTAGTTATTAATATGTAATATATTTGTATTATTCATAAAACAACACTCAAGATCCTGAGAATGAAGCTGAAAACATTGGAGCACTTTTCATGTAACTGAGTAATACATGTCAAATCCAAGCTTGTTTACCATTTCTTAAGACTCCTGAGACAGCCGGGCCTGTCCGGAAGCCTGCAAACCACATTGTTCAAGTAATGAAACAGGAACTTCCTTTATGCTGTGTTTTAAATCAATGAAATAGATAACAAAATGCTAAAGTACAGTCTTATGTTGTCAGATTGGGCAACAGTGGTAGAAGTGGTAGAAGCCAACAGTGTGCTTTGTCTTGAAAGTGCGAGCAGAAAAAACTCTTCAGAGCTATTTTTGGACACAGACATGAGAAACACCTGCAAAAGTTCCTTTTCCTGCTGTCCAAGCATGCACCATGGGGAATGACACATTCTGCCTTCACTTCTCCATACAACACAGCCTTGTGCCTCAGACTGACACATCATTTCTTGTGCTCAGCAGTGCAGCACAGCCTTATTTAACTCCACTTGTTCATTAGGGTGCAGCACCATCCTCACTCCATGACCACATGGTACAGCATTAAGACCACATTTTTAAAGATGTTATTCAATTGATCACAGTAATTACTTTTTTTTCCTTAGAGTTTTTTTTTAATATTTATAAGGCAATCTCTTCTAAATACTCATTATCCCAAAAATTTAATTAAGACAGCCTAAACTAAGAAGACTGAGCTGTATCTGATGTCTTTAAAAACTAGCAGTTCCTTTCCTGTGTTTCAAAGAACAATTATCCTCAAGACTTTCATCTGAGGACTTAGCAACTTGAGATGTAGACAGGAAACGTGCATCTCTTAGCTACTGCTGAGAAATGGCTTCTGTTAAGCCCTTCCTTTTCCATGCTTTCCCCCAGCTCCAGTAGTACTCTCTCATAGAAATTCACTCTTCATGGAGGAGGAATGCTGTATGAACAATGCAGTACAGAGGTGAGTAACCACAATTTACACATATCATTACAGAAATTAAAAATACAGTCAAAAGCTACATAACCTACTGTTCTCAAAATCAATTCACATAGCATAACTTGATTTTTATCAAAGACAAAGATAATAAAATAGTAATAAAATAATGAAAAACAACTTGGAAGGAGCAGTAAGCCCACCTACACTGCTGAAGTTTCACCAGAAGCATCTGAATTACATCTCTCATGCTATCCAGTCCTATAGTTGACAACAGTTAATGAGACTTGGAACCCATACTGTTCACAAACTCCTTTCTTCCCTTCACACATACCAAGTTTCTGGAAACAATATCCATCCTCATTCTCCATCTGGCACCTGCTAAACTGGAATACAGACAGGTGTGTAAGGAAGGCTTAGATTTGCCAAAAGAAAAGTTCTAGAAGCATATATCTATACATTCCAACTTTATGTAAAGGGACCTGAAATTAAACATCTAATAGAAGTCCTTTACTTTTATGGTTAAGGATTTAGTAGAGTTAAAAACTCTCCAGTTGTTTATTAATTCCCTTTCCCACAATTTCCAACTATTGTTGATGCTCTTTAGAATTTTACCCTTAGTACTTTCTGGTTTCTGCTATCATGCAACCAATTTGTGAAGTTACAAATACCAAATCAGAGCAACCAAATAACACAAAGCAGGCAACCAGTAATGATCATGAATGATAAAAACAGGTTCATAGCAAAGCAGAACTATCCCACTGGATGGTGACACAAGCAAATGTAACAATAGCCATATTTTCTGAGTATTTATTAGAGAATGGCAAAGCACAAATTAAGGACTTGGAAGTGGTGCTTACAGAAAAAACTTTATTTAGAGCAAGATAGAACTATTAATTAGCTTCCTGCTTTAAAACAGGTTTTTAAGTAAATGAGCTTGTTAAGAGTAAAACTGCAGATGTCAGGTTTGGAAGGTACTGTGCTGAACATTAAATAGCAGAAGACTAGGAAACCAAAACCACATGGAAGTCAATCAGTGCCAAACACTAAGTAGGTAACAATGGGAAGCAAACCAAATAATGTCAAATTGAGAAGCTGGAAACATAAATTAGAACAAGAAAAACACACACTGATGAAATAGTATCAGTAAACAGATTAGAACAAAGATCATACAAAAAGAATGGTATGAACTACAGCTGTATTTGAAAAATTAGTATCTGCTGGAAAGCATTTTGGTACTAATGAAAACCAGAAAAACTGTTGATATTATGGTATATGGATCTCAATGCTGAAATGTGTACAAACCTGATTTAAAAAACAGCAGAGATGGGCTAGCTGAGAACATTAAGGGATTCAAAAATGTAAAACACTAAAACACCAAGACAATACAAAATCTTGTTTCATTGTTGCTGAATGGCAAAATTGAAAGACAGCAAAAGTATCAAATGTTAAGCTCATTCTCAGATTGTGCACAGCTTGTACTGGTAATTTTCTTTTGCTTGTCTTTCTATTGTCCTGCACTACCTTTGCTAAAAGACTGTTGTTTCCCCGTCCAACTTCCTTCAGTGACTCCAAAGGAGACTTTTCCTGTGTCTTCCATTTCACCACACCTCACCTATAGATGATCCAATTTAAAAAAATAAAGCAAAACAAAACAAACAAAAAAAAAACCAACAAAAAAACACCAAAAAAACCATACAAAAAAACCCAGCAAACTTTTCTACAAACATTGGCAACTCCAAAGTTTAACTCCTGCATTAACGTTTTTATAACTAAACTAGGATATCAATAGATCTGATACTCTATCAGTTTAAGTTCAACATTGACCAATGTTTCGATGTTTCCTAAACCCTTTTCTCCATTTCTACAGAACGTAATTTTCTTCCATCATGCCCTTAACTGGAGTGTTATTTTTCATTCAGACAGATGTGAGGCAACTAGAGATGTGCCTGAACATATTACCAGTGTAGCATTTGCAAGAGTCTTCCTCTTCCCTCTGTGCACAGAACTGATGCTTCTGTCCAGTTTATCCTTATCACTCTGCTCTGACTATTGTTCCATCGTCAGTCTTGGTAGGTTCCATCTCAATTCACCAATTTCCTTTTAAAATATAACACTAAAGATCACTTTAGTAGGCTGTTCCAAAGACAAACAATTTTTCTGTTTATTAAATTATCTCCCCACCCCCTAGACAATAAAGTGCTTGTCTTCACCTCTAAAGGCTTTTTTAATATATTTGTCTTCATGTTAAATTAAAATACTGACCTTCAGTTCATGTATCATGCTTAAAGATTTTTCAAAATTCCTTCGTAATCTCACTCAAAATGCGTTATGCATAGAAAAACCAGTTTTATTTAAAATTGCTGTTGAAGTTTTGTTGAGAACAATGATTTAACAAATAGTTTGCTATGATGCATATTTTACAATTCTGACCATTGTGCCATTATTTCTTTGCTGTCTTGTTCATGTGATACCTATAGTTTTAGAATTGTCACGAGAGACTTCTATCTAAATACTACTGTAATACAAATAAAACATAATGGAAAAATATTAAATATACACATAGAAATGGTTCTAAATCAGTGACCACAACAAGACTGAATTACATATATTTACACACATGCGTACATACAATGATCGAGTTATACCAAAATGAAATCATTACATACAGCAACATTTGTCTTTTGCCTTTAGACACACCACTACTACATACAATGAAATTCACATAAAATGAGAAAGGCATTTGTAGGTGTGCTTTAATTACTACTCTAGCTCTATCTTCAGCAGCACTATTGCAGCATTTTCCAGTACATGACACCTTGTAACAAAGCATCCCTCAACCGTAGCTGGAACACCAGTTAGTGTCTATGTGCAGGGCAAGTGTCTCCAGGACAGGAACAGGAAAGCTAGAAATTGGGAAATGATGGATGGGACGATGCCACCAAGTATGTGCTTCAAGAGTACAGAATCAAAACTCATTCTTCTCTCTCAAAAAATACACACATTTAATGTTGGTCTTTTAATTCTAAGAGAAAAGCAATTCCAAAAATACAAACTGAACATCAGAGTTAAGTCAACCACCATAATAAAATGAAAACAACATTCACAATACTTAGGTCTGTGGACAGCTGAAGTTTGACAAGTATTTTCTCCCCACACCTCCCCCATTTAAGTCCCCAAGTACATTCCAATATTTATCATTAAATGAATCTTTATGAAAAATACTGCTGGTGTTCAGTTAGAATTAAAGGACGTGGATAAAGTGAAACGAAGACAAATACAGATGGTGTGAGTAAGGTTACAAAGGCTTTACATTTTGCATTATCTCAAGATATAAACATTCAAAAATTAACATGAAGTTGCTGTGTTATCAAAATATTGCAGCTATAGGCAAGGCAACATTAAATAGCTGAGGGTGTGAGGAAAAAACCCACACATTTTAGTGAAGGTAAACAGAAGTGGGAGTTTTTAATTAGCATTTTTATAAAGCTAATATAACCCAGCAAGCCATAAGCCAAACACAGGATAAAAAGCTTTCTCTGCTTCCTTTGGCTATTAGGTGACCAAAAAAAAAAAAAAAACCCAAAAAAAATGGAAAAAATGTCACCTTTTCAAGATGTTCAAGATGAGCAGAAAAAGTCAAATAACCAAGTAATGGAATAAATAAGTACTAACTCAGGCAGTACATTTAAACCACTCTGTCATTTGCTAATGTTACACAATTTTATTTTGGTGGCAAACTGTAACCATGTACGAAAACTAACCTTATACAGTACAGTGAATAACCACCAAAGTAAAAATATTCTTCTGTTTACTCTTTGGCTAAAACCCCCTCAAAAGTAGCAGACAAAGAAGAAATATCTAATACTGGCAAGAGATTTTTTGACTTTTTTAACAAGTAAAATAATCTTACCAATTTAAAACTTGGTACATTTTATAAACACAAAAGAGGTAATATTGTAATAAAATCAGTAACGTTACTTCAAATGGCAACATTTGTTGACCCTGTGCAATAACACACTTCGTTCATACTACATTTATCAAAATATGACTGTTCTACAGGTATGTAGAAATCCTGCACGACTCCTGTCAACTTATTTTATAACTGGGACATGAAATTTACAATCAGAGTGCCACAAGAGCTTTCAAATTGTTATTTTCCATAGAATTAATTTCAAAACCTTCAGATCCTGCATTATTTTTTACCAGTTAATTCAAATGGAAAAATAATGAAATGTAGAGCACATGAACATCAATGACTGCACCCACTGCCAGAACATGCTGCACTGGTTGGACACTTTTCCTTAGTACATAAAAAGCAACAGCACCCAATAAGCCTGAGAAGAAATGCTGTTGTGTAAATACTGGCAACTATTCCTGAAAAAAGAATTATGGGATTCTCAGAAGCAGACCGATCCCATAATTTGTATTGCATAGGTCACAATCACACATCTATATACACGCCCAGGTGTGTGTGTGCATATACACCTCTGTATATACGCACACACGTGCACACACACACACACAGAGAATATATTAAGAAGACAATGAAGTCTGGTCACAGAGCAATTTACAGGCTCAATATATTTTTTCTTTTTTTTTTTTACACTTTGTTTGAAAGAAAACTTCAGTATTTTACAGTCTTCAGTAGGCATTATATACACTGCACTTATGAAATCTAGAAAGTATTGAAATAGAAATACATTTCTGCAAACATTTGGGTAAGAAAACAAACCAAGATTTTTCAAATATTTGTGCTATCTACATAGTATTTTCTCTAAATCACAATAACTGTATCCATGGAATGTTCTCTAGAAAACATCGTCTTTTTTTAAACACCATGCACATTTTTAAGCAATTGTAACCCAAAAATATCCCAAGCTAAAACAATCTAACAATGTTCAGATTAAAAAATTTAAGTCTCAGATCAGATTTTAAAAAGATAAGTCTTTATCACAAGAGCTGTAATGATAACAATTACATGTTAAGGCTAAACTGGTTTTGTTTTTTGTTTTTGTTTTTTTTAGAAGCACAATTAAAGACCATTTCTCTCGTGGCTCTGCATTATGAACTGTACTTACAGATGACAGTGCAGTGAACATAATGTTCAGTCCTACAGTCAGGATGCAGTTGCTCCTTCCCACTCCACAAGATACTGCACCTTTCCATCAAGTGTCACCCGACGAGCCAACACACGGTATTTTTCCCCACAAGCTATCCTACCTGCTGCACCAAAATAACTAGTGATGGAGTTCTTCAGATGATTGAGCTGTAACTCCTGATCTGCTAAGTTGTTAAGTATCTCTGTATTGAGTTCATCATACTGGTAATCTTCCTTGCTCTCATCATCTTTTACAATTTCTGAATTTTGAGTCTGGAGTGCTTTTCGTGGAAAGCGGCCTCTCCTCCTCAAATGTGGTATTGCAGCAGGCCAAGTTCTTCCTGTACGAGTCCTTTTTCTCGAGTCAGATAAACTACTGAAAATAAAACCCCACAGCATTAACTCCAAGGGAATTGTATGCTGTATCATCTGTTATTTCCATGCCACTCATGTAGTAACTTTGTTCTTTTCCACTTCAGAAGTACTTATTGCCTACAGATAGCTAACTAACTGTAAGTATGACACAGTTAGCAATAATTTCAGAACTCTAAATTAAACATGAGCTCTTTGAAAACTGACTATTTATATCAATAATGCACACCAAAATTATTCATGAAAGCACTCAGTAGCATGAACCAGAAAGGGGAGACAAAATAGTAAAATCCATGTACATCAATAAAAGAGAAATTTCTATTTGGCGAACTTGAGAGAGGGAAAGTTTTTGCTTACAGGAAGGTTGACTACAGTCAATAATTTATTTATAAACTCTATGCCAGAATTTTTTCATGCTCTATTGACTGTAGAAAATCACAGCATACTTAGTATTTTATAACATGAACACACAAACCTACAAAAACAAAAGCTGCTAAAATTAATTCAGAGTACATCAGTTCTTTTGTGACCACTAGTAGAACACTAAGCTTAGCAAATGTTTACACAGTTTAATTCTTTACAGTAAATGTCACTTAGCCACATATTTTACATCAAAAACAATGGTTAGTGACACCAGAAAATCCTGAGATGCAAACAGAACAATTGAAGACAAATTTTTACTCGTCCTATTTCTTTCTTTCTCCCCATGCTACCTAGAGCTCTATTCTGAGAAAAATTTATTATAATTAATACACTACAAATCTTGATCTTTATAGCAGATTGAGTAACTGAGTAGTTACCTATAATGTCTGGAAATGTTAGATGAGGTAGTTTCTTTCATACTGGCAGCACCTGTGGATTCCACATCTGAGGTATTGGATGAATGTGCAGTTCCATCAGATTTCCTGTTTTGCAAGACAACAGGTTTGCCATGTAAAAAAATAATCTTCTATTAAAAACTGAGCTGACATTTCAGTAGCAAACAAATAAATTACATGGTGTTACAATGTTTTATGGGAGGGATTTTTGTTTTTAATTTACCCAACAGTGCAGGGTAATTCCAAGGCTGGGTTCTCTATCACTGGAACTGGTTCATTATCCTAAGGGTGGAAAAAAACAGTACTTCAACTTAAATTTTTTAATTGCTTTTGAGAGCAAGTTGGGGGAATATAAATTCATATTAACTTGTTATGTTTTTCTTCAACATTTACGATGCAGTTAGAAGGAAGGAAGGAAGGAAGGGGGAAGAAATATCCTTACCAGAGAAGATGACTCTGGAGTTTTGTGAATCATTTTTCTTGTATAGGGACCAGGTGGACGACCTACTGATTTTTTTTTCCCCTTTCTTTCTATACCATTACTTAATTCCCTAGAAGAAAATTTGTATTTTATTCTGTATTACTGCTGATAATTTTCATTTAATACATGTTTTCCTTGGCAATAAATATAAAATTAGATGTTTATTTCTAAGACATTGCATTAAATTAGGTAATTCTGGCAAATCAAAATTCGCAGGTACAAACCAACATGGTTTTGTCTTTATAATAACATGACAGATTCAATGTATTTCTAGGGATATTACTGATTCCCAAATGTTGAAGAGGAATGAACAAGTGTTAAATATTATTTATTGATATGACTACACTTGCTGAAAAAGATGGCACATTCACCAACACAAGTTACTGTTTCACAACATACTTCCTATTGAGAATTCTAGTTAGATTATTGCTTAAGAGATCCAGTAAGGCAAAAGGTTTTGTTTCCCAAATAACACCAAAAAAGTTGGGATATTTTCTATTGTTCTTAATGCTAAATTTCATGTTGATTTTTTAGAAGAATCCTAATAGAAAGTTAAGTACATTTGTTCTAAGACCTTTTTCTCAGAAATAATATGCCTTCACAAGTATTTTTTTTAAAAAGCATTCTACAAAGAAAAGGTCTTTTTTGTTGGCACCAAAAGATACCCTAAATAGCCCAAATTAACGACAATACAGCTGGAATGACTGGGTTATTTTACCTCACATCAGGGATTGGTTTAGATGACTTTCTGCCTTTAATTTTGAACTCATGTGAAGTTCCTTCTGGTTCTTTATCAGCCTTTAAAGCAGCATTCGGTGGCACAGGAGGGACTCGAATTCTCAAGCCAAACAAATGCTTCTTTTTCTTTATTTCTTTCCCAGACATAAACCTAGATGTGAAATTATTTGTTAAAATTCTGATCCCAGGTAACACAACTTTTAAAATAGCAGGGTACAAGCAAAACAAAATTATGCAAAGAGAATATTCATTTAAATGCTACTTTACTCCCCTCTTTACCCCATCACAATCGTCCTTCTCAAAAACAGAATGTGAAGTGGAAGGAGGATGGAAGTTAAAACAATTCTCTTGGACTGGGTCACAATCAAAATAGCTATGCAGTCTTATAGTTTGAAATAGAATTATTTAAAACTTAAAATGCTATCTTCAGCCAGAGTGATTATCACAGACTGAAGACTGTAATCTAAATCAGATTAAATAGGCAAACAACATTTAAAACAAAAAATACCAATAACTTACATAGTCTTGTAATCATTTAATGCCTCCAGGACATGCTCATATCTTTCAGATTTTGGTGTGTCTGCCAGCTGTAAAGTATTAAGAAATCATTTAACCCCTCAAATTCTTTAGTAATACAAAGATTCCAGTTACTCTTAGTCATTGTAACTATAGATTTGAATGTGAAGTACATTAACAAAATATTAGCTGTGGCTGCATATTAACCATAATCTCATACATTTTGTGATTTACATCCACAGAATTAATGCCAGGATCGAGCCCAGGACATAGAATGAGTTTCACTTTTAAGAAGGACAAGAAAAATATCTTAAAATCATTTAGTATAATGAGGGAACGTAACACTAGATTGCTCTCCCGAGACTCCTAACAAAAAATCTTCTGTATGTACTCCTAAATTAATTGAGATTGCAGTGGATAACTATATAGACAAAAGAACCTACTTATTTATGATCATTATGGCAAAATCCTGCCATAGGAACCAATTCACATTTTTAATACTACTCAGCTTGATACAAAAAAGAAAGGAAAACTCCCAGAAAAGTTATTAGAATTAAAAAAAAAAAAACCCAAACCAGTAGATCTATTTTCATGACCCTTTAGCTAAGACCCAGTCTAACCTCCCTCCTATCACCAAAGCCTGAAGTAACTCGTCCCTGTCAAGCTTTCAAAACATGAAATCATCTCTCTGAAAAATTGCAGAATTATAAAGAAAGCATAACAAGTATGATGGTATGACTATCACATAGACACAACATTTATGTACTAGAATGTAAAATTAGATTGTTTACATTTATATTTATCTGTGTTTCAATTGCAGCAGAACTACCATTTTTCCAGTTGCCATGTCAAAATTTGTAAATTTGTCTCGAATTACAGAGCTGACAGCAGTTTATAAACTAATATGAATTTAAACCAACGACTGTACAACATTTGCAGCTCAAAGAAAGCCAACAAAAAACTCAGGATCAGATAATTTCTAAATACAATTCTCCCCAAACAAGACAGAGAAATAGCCAAAAAATTCAATGTGCTAACAGCTAACATAAGTGAGTAAATATACTCATAAACCCCAACCTTTTAACATGATTTTGGGCATGACTGATCTACCTGACTACCAAAACTAATGGAGGTGTCCAAGTGGTTTTAGCCAAAGAAAGTAACAACTTCTTTTCAAACTTCACCATATGCGTTCCATCCAATCCATTGCTATCTAGAGGTCTTGCAACATTAAACTACGGAAAATAGCCACATATTTATTGCTTTCTAAATAACAGCATGTTAAAAATTACTGGCTTAGGAGTTCTGATAACTCCACCATTTACTACTGTCTTACCTACAGCTAAAACCCTTTTCCTCTTATGCAAGTATAAATAGATAGAGAAGGAAACCAAAACGTCATTTTTAACAATGGCAATTTAAAGAGATCCCAAAACCCCTAGAATCATTATACTGTACATGTCAATTATTTCTGTGACAAATTTCTCTTTCCATTGTTTCCCTAATTAACTGAAGCCAAATAGATTTTTCAAGCTGATTTTTATCAACTTCATGAAAGACATTTAAAATCTGTTCAAAATAAAGTATTGAAATTCCTCCAATACATCTTGTAGGAATTTATTCAAAATCAGCCCTTTAAAAATGTAGCATTCAGACTTCATATTGGTAGTTCCCACAAATGTGTAGAAATATTAAAGAATTGAAAATACTAATTAAAGAAGTGAGTGTACTTATTTTGGATCTGCCCTTTCCTCCCTCGCCTTTAATTACATGTTCTTCTACATGAGCATGGATGGATTGGAAGCAGAAAAGGGAAGAGCACAGGGAGGAGTGTAGTCTTTCAACTTCTTCAAAATGGCTTATGTGCTTCAAGGACAGCTCCACCCCCCTCATCCTGCTCTGACCAGCCAGTCAACACAATATTATGTTAAATATAAGGATTATGTCAAATGAACAAACAATTTTCGTCCACATTTCCCTCAATATTATGAAAAACAAAATTCAAAATTAAATACAGCTTGCATACTTATTAAACTATACAGTAAGATAGTTAAAAGATTCATTCTGTTGAAAAAATTGTGTGAGAGTTACATTTAGTGTGACCTTTTTTTTCATTCAAAGCTCAAGACTTGATATGACAGACTTATTGATTTTATATGACTTAGGTAAAAGATGCCATACATATCAAAGTAAACTAGGTATGTATTCATGACTACTTTTTAGTATTGTTTTAGTGTTTGCTTAACTTTCTATCAAACTATTGACACTGATAGTTTAAAATATACATGTTTAGACTATTTTCCATTATTTATGAAAAATAGTTACTTATTTAAACCAAGAACATTACACTTGGTTCTCAAATTGTGTGTGCTAATAAAAATGGACTACAGTTGTATGAATTTACTGAAGCATAAAAGTAGGATGCATTGATATTTAGAAAATTTCAATGCATTATATGCCATGTATTAAAAAACCTTCAAAACCCTATTTTCATGCACAAAAAAGGAGTACTTACTCTACTAGCAGTATGCCACTTTGAACTTAAGTCATAAATTTTTGCATCTAACCTCAAACACAGAAACAAAGATCAACATGTTCCTCTTAGTTAAATATGAAGTCAATCTACTTGAGTAAATGGATTTCTAATAGAAAGTCCCCATGCAAGTGATTAGTTGCATAGATAACTTGAAGAAATTTTACAGTTTAGAAAAATAGCCACCACTTAAAAGGCATTCTGTTTCTGCAAGTAAATAAAAAATTATTTGGGATTACCAAATTTTAAGATGCTAAAGGATTTAACACCCAGAGTAAAACAGTTCATAGGTTGTCAACTTTCAGGACATACGTATTCACTGTAATTTAGAAACAAGAAAGGGTATTCTACTTACTCACCTCACCAGGATGCAATCTATCCCAGTTTTCATTAATGTAGGCCATAAGTTCAAGCTCCGAATCAAAATATTTCTTTTTATGAATAACACTTAGGTTGTAAAGGCATAGATGTGCTATATCTACCCTAGAATATTTGAATAAAAAAAACAGAGAAAACAAGTATTTTTCTTCCAATTGCTTTCCTTTGAAACAATTCAGTAGAGAAGATATTAGTTTTATATAGATGGAAGAACACAAAGCCCAACTTAAGACAATCCAGACAACACTATGAAGCCTCCTGCAATTTCTCTTCAAGTGATTCCTTCTGTTTTGCATCTCATTTTCATTTCTGCCTCATGTCATTGTCGTATTTTTTTTTAAAACTCCTAAACTGGTCTGGACCATGGGATATGGAAGCAAGTCTGCTTACATACTTGAATGTATCAGTTTTGAACTCATGCAAATATTTTGGTGAATTAACATTTAATAAGGTAATTTCCACCATGTATTTGTTAGCACTAGGAATATATGCATTAAATTAGATATAATTTCTATCACAGACTAATTCCATTAAGTCTATTCAAGCAAACTATTATAAAATTTATCAGGTTGTGTGCTCTAGTACTCACTAGGTTTGGGTTAGATAATACAGCGAGATCCTAAACCTGCAAAAATCACTTAAGATATCTCAATCTTCATATACTCAACAAGTGAGTAGTTGCTTGTTACTTCACGGAATGATCCCAGGATTGAATCCCAAGAGCATGCAATCACAATATATCTCTACCCTTAAAGACAAACTTTGAAATAAATTTATCCCTGATGATACACACAGCAAGAACAACTGGGAAAACAGCTCAAGCTAACAAGTAGATTTCCTTTTTAGCAAGGGGAACCAGAACACCAAAAGGAAAAGCAAAGCATGTATCCAACTCACCCTTTTTTTTAAATTCATACTTACCATCTCAAGGGTAAACGTTTGAGGTATTCTGGTCCAGAACTGCAAACTGAGCAAATGAACGTGTAAAACCTAAAAATACACACATATGCATATGTACACGTGTCTGGGCAGCGGGTGTCCATACACACACAGGGTTGTAAAACCCAGATCATGAAAAAAATGAAAGTTAATCAAGCTACAGACACAGTCATATAGTATTTGTGAGTCCCTTTATTCTTTGTCTTACTTTAGCAACTTCTATACTCTGTGCTGGTACCTACTGAGCCAGATAAAAGGTACTTTGATTCCATCCTGCTACCACTGTTTCATTCTGCCTGAGAAAGTCCCTCAAACTGTGACTGTATCAGTGAGGATGCTCTGTAATGTCCCCAGCACAATCTCTCAAATGCAAAAACCTGTGCACCAGTGTAAATATGCATTTTAAGGACCCATACATTCCTGGGTCTTAACTAAGTTCCTTCATATAAACATTCGAGAAAAACTCCCACATAAAATTTTAATAAATAATGAATTAAATGCTCTTTGATTCTCTTTCATCTGCTGCAAATGCTCCAAGTTCCTCTTAAAATAAAAGCACAGACCAGCAGTCTTTTTCATTTCTTTTTGTCCCAATTCCTCACACATGAGCAGAGGATGTAGAGCACCTATTGCATAAAGGATTTCCACACAAAGTAAAGGCTGTAACAGCTGCAATCCAACTCTCCACTGGTCACCTCTCCACCACCCACAACTGCATTCTGTTCAGCTGAGATGAAATACTGCATTTTCTGGCACCCAAACACAGGCTGTCTTGTGTATAAACTTCTACTCAAAACTCAACCCCTTTTGGAAAAATACTGTTGTGTTATGGATGCCCTAATAAAAGCTCATATGTGAGACTTCCCTCACATTTTAAATAAATACAACCAAGAACATACAGCTTAATTTTCTTACCTGTCACCAAAAAGCATTGGCTTTTGGAGGCACTGCACACAAGCCTCATGAAACCACTGTTTACATTTGCAGCACTGCAACATCTTTAGATACCAGCTTCAACAACAGAAAGAGACACAAGATGTGTTTAAAAAGTTACTGAAAATTGTTTCTTCATTATATTTAAATAGGAAGGGATCTTTTGACCCAAACTGATTTGCACAGTTTATAAAACAGTCACCTCTACGGATAATTCAGTAACATTTAGGTCCATAATGAATTATTAGAAAATACTGACAGGAATAATAAAAGATAGCCTAGTGAAAGAATTAAGTTAAGAAAAAAACCTATTTAATTTACTCTGACATCCACCTTTTAATTCTCAGTAAGAACTCAGGAACTCTATACAAGCTCCTTCTGACATACTAGATTAGCCTTGTTATTTTCTAAAGCACAACACAACTGCATTGAGTCACAAAATGTGTTCTGGGGTCCAACTACTTGAATCCTCAAAAGAAACCTCATAGTTTACACCTTTTCCTTTTTCAGCTTCTCCCTTGAGAAAAGTAACCATGCAAAACTGTAACCATGTTTGTTCAAGTCTCAAACCAGAGCTCTGTCCTTTGTGTGTACCCTCAAAAACTTGGCTTTTTTGTGGGACTATTTACTTCCTTGACCTCAAATCTCCAGCTATCTTATTCTTTCACTCATTCATGCAGACACCAGAGTACTCATCTGTACGCTGCTTAAGAAGTCCTCTTCTTGCTGTTCTTGTAAAAAAGAACCAGCAGAGGACTCTGTAATGCCATAAGAGGAAAAACAAAATCTTTCCCCCATCAGTCACTGAAAACCAGGATATGACATTATGGTAGAATCTGACACCTGTCTATTTCAACAGAATTTAATAAACTAATCTCTAGGTACATTTATACTTAAGACAGAGCTGAGTTAACTTCAGAAAAATTCTGCCTAGAACTGCAAGATCATCAACAAACAACTCCATCCAAACTCAGCACATCCACAATAGCAACACAAAAATGTCTTGCTCATTACAGAATGTACTGTGATGATCTATGATGGTCATATGACAAAACTAAAACAAAAATATTTTATGGGAGAAGAAATTAATAATATATTTCCCACTGTGAGACATTTTAAAATGTATAGAGAATTCAAAATCCCGCTTTGCATGCCATGTCTGATTTGCACACGCAACAGAAACAAAAACTAACAAATTCACAAGGAAATCTAGAAGAAAAAGAGTCCAAGTTTGTAGCTGCAGTAGAGAAAAGCTCTTATATATTATGCATTTACTTACTCTCCAGGTCCTCCACAATAGCAGTAACACTGCTGGACATTGGTTTTATGACCTGCATCCCACTCAAGGTCTGTTGCATTATATGGTAATGTTTGTTTCATGACTTGCAGTGCTTTAGCATTTGGTCCTTTCTTAAGCGCACCACCTCTCTGGGCCAAAACAGATACATTCATTTACAAAAAACAGTAATGTATTTCTGAAACTTTCAAAGCTTTTCATTTGATTGTAGAAAAGTTTTCATCACTTTCAAGTCAAATATTTTCAGGTGTCTTTATGTTTTAATACTAGCACATTTGTTTAAAAGTGTAACATTATCAATTTCTAAAAATAGCATTACTTCTCAACATATGAAATTTTAATTCAGATCAAAGATAAAAAAGATCACTGAGAAAAATGCCCTATCTTTTTATGCTTTAAATTTCAAAAGCAAAGATGCATGCAATATGAAATGTATTAACATTTTTTCTAGAAACCCACCTTTGTTGTTGTTGCAAAGACACACTGTCGACAGAGCCACTTATCATCCGATTCAATCACGCTGGAATCAATATTTGGTGTGTGACACAGCTGATGGTAACCTGTATGAAAAATGATCAGCCAAACTGTTATTAAAATGACAAAAGCTTACACAGAATTAACTATGTTACCAAAAGCACATAACTTAATGCAACTATAAGGCACTATCTTATAGCTGCATTACCTTATATCATTAAGTGCCAAAAACCTGAACAAAACGATTGGTAACACATTCAAAATGGTCTTTTAAATTTTCTTAGTAGAAAAAATAATCTTGACTTACAGAACAGGTGTTAGTCACTTTAACATGGATTATCATCTTTCACTGAGCTGTTAATAGCCACTAAGGGCTACAAAATTTAAGATCAGTTGAGCAGTCAGTCAGAGCTGGGCAAATATCCTCCTTTGTGAAACAAATCAAAACATCTTTTAAAATGCAGTAAATAGAAAAAAAATCTCGTTACCTTGCCCACATTTATCACATATAACCATTTCATTTGGTGCTTCTGAATACTCTTCCTGACATATTGTACAGACCATTTCCCCACTCTCAGTGGCTCCTAGACAAAGATGAGATTGTGATTTTTTTCAGATTATATCTGCAGTTGAAATAGTTACCTCATGTATAGCCTTCTTCATAATTTCATTTACAGATACATGCATTGTAGAAGCACATTGTTACAGTGACAAACTTCTTAATAATATAACAGACTGTGTTATAAATTATTATATCACTTATGATAAGCTATCAGATATTTATAGGCTTTATATTGCCTACTGACTATGCAGTCCATGGTTCCTCAACATCAACAATAAAAATTCAGTAACTGAATAAGGAATGCAAATTTAGGCTAAAAATACCTAAAAATAAATACTATCCAAGTTGGAAGGGACCTATAAGGAGCATCAACTTGAAATTTTCTCATACTCATTTATTAAATTCTGATGGTTAGGATAAATAAATCAGAGATTATAAACTCAAAACAGCAGAACATTTTTTTGCAAGCACCAAGAAATAAAACAGTTGATTTTTTGCTATTACAAATACAAAGCTTTTCCTTTAAGTACTCAGTGTTTAGCTTAAACATCAAGAATCAACAAGAGCCAGAGCAGATTTCCATTGAGTTTGTACAGTGAAAAAATTTTAACTGATTTTCAGAAGAAATGATCATCCATGCCTCATTAGCATTAGTTTATAAAAACATTAACTACTATCAAAATGTCTGAAAACCAATCAGGTATTATACAATAGGTGCCTCACTTGATAACTACACATTTCTTTATATCACATGAATACTCCAAAACCTGTAATGGTTTCTTACGTGCAACAGTTAGAGTGCCCCTTTTAAGTGTCAAAACTCTGTTCAAACATAAGATTCACCAAGCTTTAGTTTCTTTCCATATTATGTAGTTTCAACTGTAAACAGTACAAAGAATATAAACTTGGTGTAAATTAGAGCCCGGAATTTTCTGTTAAGGCAGAGAATATAATCCACCTCCACCCAAACAAACTCAAATGTGATTATTTTTAGAAGCCTTCTCCACCTCATGCATGTGAAAACAAACAAGCAAACACCCAAAACAAAACAGTAACTTCAATTACAGTTGTTTGAAAATATTTTTTTTCTTACTTGTTTCATTTTTGATCCTGGTTCACATGAAATTATATCACTCTTTAGAATAAAATAATATAATAATCTTTTTTAACAGATAACACTAGTCTAAATAAATAGGATACCAAACAATGACTACTTCATGGAAGTTCTTGCCTGTTTGTATGTCCTTCCAGAGAACCCAGGACTTGGAACTGTCTTCAAATATAATGAAGCAGTTCTGTTTCAGTTTGTTTATCTGAAAGACAGAAATACAGTGGAAGCCATGAGTAAAAACACCAAACAGAAGAATGTATTTAATACTACATAAGTGAGACAATAACATTGCAATTTTCAACAACACTATAAGACTCCAGTGAAGTTAAAAAATGTGATTACCTTTTTGATAGTTCCAAGATAAAACAAGCCATCTGACCATCTAGCTAGGACATCCTGACCTTCCTCAAATTTACAAAGTGGCTTTTTGGCTTTCTGTCCATCATGTACCGACAGCTTGGCCAGAGACGCTGAGCTCTTATGGCTGCGACGTAAAGGAGACCGCTTATGGACCAGTGAATTTCCCACCGCTGCGGAGTCTCTACAGGAAGGCAAGCAAGAGGAGAGGGAACCAGAGCTGGGTTAAAGGAACACGACCAACTCCAGGTCACAAAAGACCTGCTTTTCTAACTTTACGCACCTTTGGTAGCACTGCCCCTGCTACCATGCAAGTGTACAAAATCTGAAAGGAACAAGTTTACAAAAGAAGTGTTCTAGGAAATCAACTAATGTAAATGAGGATGGGGATGCAAACACAGTTAGGATCAGGGAATTAAACAGGATACAGTCGATTGAAGAGCAGTTTCACCTCACTCAAGATATATTATCAGCACCAGAAACATTTGAATTAATCTCAAAGCACTGACAAAAGCAGTGAATCAATTAGTGTCCCATATAGTTTGAGAATTTCTATACAGATACTTGTTGAAGTTGCTCTAAGCTTCAAAGAGAAAGGAATCATCTCTCCAAAGAATTTACTACTCACAATACGATAATAAAACTGGAAATGTAAGGGCTTAAAATATCATATTAAACAGTTTAAACCAAGAAGGTTAGGCACAAGAAAATCAGCTGCTTCAAGCATATTTATAATCAATGTGACATTTAACAATGACATGATAGTAAGAGAAGCTATAATGGGCCTCTGGCACCCTCAATGCACAACTGGGATACCAAGTTGAGTCCTGCTTAATCCCAAACACAAAAATATTCAGATGAATGAGTAAGGAAGACCAGAGAAACAAAAAAATCCTTTGGCTTGTTTCACAGCTGACACCTTATCACTTCATCTGACATCCTTCATCACTGCATCAGAAAATTAAACTGTCATTTGCCATCTTCAATCTTCATGGTGCAAGTAACAATGTCACCCACCACCCAGTCAGATTTCCTAAATAAAGAATCTTACCAATACTGCCGCTTCTTCCACAAAAGCTGATTTACTGCTACTTCTCCTCAGCTCTACTCTAACTTCTGATAAATGAGACAGGATACATGTACCATTCAAAATAGGTTTACTATAACATAGTAAAAGCCTGGCAGCCCAGGACACTTACTTTACAGCTTTCTCAGTACTAACATCTGGTTTACAACTGGTTTGACAGAACTACTCTTAGAGAGGTTCAAAGACTTTCTTCCCAATTTTTTTCTGGGGCTTAAGACCCTAGAAAAAGCTAGGTTAGCCTAGCTAGGCTAGCCTAGAAATAGGAAGCTATTCCTGCTACAAGGCAGGAATGTTTACTCTTCTTGTCCAGTACTTGAAAATATGTGTCAAAGATCTTGTCACAAAGACACAAATCCATTTACCATAAACAGTACACACTGTCACTTTAAAAACAACTGTGAGCTTTCTTTATTTAAAAAAACTATTTAAAAGCATTCTTTTAAGTACAAAAGTTTGTCTCACAACACCACTGAAGCACAACAAAAAAAAAATGCATCATATGCACTCCAGCACAAAACACTTAAACAAATCTATACATTCACTTATACAACAACTTAAATACACAATAGCAGCTTCAGACCCTGACGCTTGATACCCAGCAAAGATGTGAGCCAATAAACCAGACACTTCCCCATTGTCCACACTGCTCTCTTTGTGAGTGATGGCAGTGCTGAAGTGACAACTAAAACAGCTCATGAAGCAGCTCCTGCTGTGGCAGTTCATGGTTTATCTCAGACACTGAAAATAGGGTTAGTTATTACAATAGGCTAACAGTAACTTAACAGTTGCTTGCCACATGGATAGGAAGTTCCTCTCCAGGGAAACATTCCCTCAATGTTTTTGACTGCGATTAAGTAGGAAGTCAACTCCTTTAACAAATTGACTTTAATGAACAGGACACAAGTTACTTAAAGTAGGTGTCTCTGAATTATCTTCCAGAATCACTGCACAAGAAATGTAGTGTAAAAGCTACATGCATAAAATGTTACTAACTTGCCAATCTGTCTTGTCACAGCTCTGTTGTAGTGGAATGCCAAAAAGTCACATTTACCATTAAAATAGAACTTTTGTTGGAAGTTCAAATGCAAACTGAATTTTAAAATTGGCAAGCAAGAAGGTTCCACATTTTCCAGCAACTTGCTTTCCAGTTTTGCTTAGCTTCATAGCATCTTCCTAACATATAATATGGTTACCAACAAACTTAGTAACCTTGAAATAACAACTTCCCCACCATCTTAAACATTTCTCTCCAAGAACTTATAATTGCACAATGTCCATCAGATGCACTGTTTTCCAAAAAAATCTTCTACAATATAAAGATATACGTTATCTCACTTAACTTTCACAACCAAGCTACACTGTATGTCATACAGTATGTATGGCTTTACATCTATTACTCAATGTTAATTATGTTGTGCTGTATTCTTATTCTAGCACTCAAAATACAAAACCAAAAAAAGTACTTTAAAAAGTACATAAAATCTTTCAGAAGTTAGTGGTGGCAGTCAGTAAAATGTGTCTGCACACTGATATATGTTTGAAAATAGAAATGCACTTTTCTTGAGAAGTTGATGCCATAAAACACTGAAAATGCTTACTGATTTTCACCTGGAGTCTAGACTATGGCCACAGATATTCTCAAGTAAGACAGACAGATGGATACCTTCTATTCATCTGCTTAATAAATTAGTTTATAATATGTTGCAGAAGCAGAAGATTAATAGTCATTGCCTACAGGAATGACAAACTCCCTCCCAAAGTCAGCTACCTACATCAGTCTGATTTATGAACCATAAGCAGTTACTATGCCTAGCATTGTATTTTTCAAAATTAGATTTGCTAGTTTTGACTCACTTGTAACTCTAACCTCTTGATCAGCAGTTAGGAAATTTTGGTTTACATTTGGAACCTCTACTCCTCTACCTCTACAGCTATTCTACAGAAGGAAGAAGTGGAAAAGCTGGGGGAAAAAGATGTGAAGAGGCTGGAGGATTAAAAAGACTGAGCATTCTTGTTTCCAAGTGTCTTTTTCTTAAGATCATTCAAACTCCTGTACTTCTTCAGTCTCAACAACTGCTGTGAAAAAACTTCTGTTAAGAAAAATTTCCTTGACGGGTGGTTGCTTTGGGTTTTTTTTCCCAGCCATCTCAGTTCACTGATCTGTTTAACAGAACCGTTTGTAAGCACAACTGAATAAATGCAAACAAGCAACTTGGGACACAAACCCCCTCATGTGGCACTGCCAGACTGCATGACCTGAGCTAGTCAGGTTCACTAACAATCTATACAATTTCAGGAAACTTTTCAAGAAGAGCTGCCCTATTCATAAATGCTGCAACAGTAACAGATGATAGCTACCCTATCAGATAGTATCTCTAATGCTTCCAAAAACTAAGTTTTAACAACACAGTGTCCAAAAGAACATTAAGAGAAAATTTTAATCCACTGACAAAACTCAAAGTGGGACAAATAGCTCATTTATTCCTAATAATTACAAATCACAGTGAAGGGATGATTACTTCAAAGATTTATCAGAAGGTAATTCAGAGAGAAATCACACACAGAGCATTCTACTAAGACAGCCCACAGAGTTTAGGACCCATCTCAAAACTGGAAATGTGGTATCCCACAGGAAAGGAAAATATAGTGAAAGATCTTATGACAACTGGAGAGAATAACTTCAGATTATGGAAGTATGATGTTACTGCTAATTAACTGCAAATTCTTTTGGTCTGAAGTTGCCAACTAGTCCTTTATTACCCTTTATTGGAGAAAACTGAACTATGAAGAACTTGTAAGATGCTGTAAAACAACCAGCAGTCTGTTCTTCTCTCCTTAAAACAGGAAAGTTAACACTGCATGCAATGAGGGGAGTGGAGGTGTAGCAAGGGCTCAGAACACAGAAAACTCACGGCAGTTTCACACATGGCTTATCCAATACAGCAGCTTGCTTCCTTCCCAGCAACTCTGGAATAACAAGCTGGCTTCTCCATTAACTTCCTGTTCAGTTTTCTTTCCCTTAATATGAATTCACTGACTGATATTTAAAACATACTGAAGTACCTCACAGAGAGATCTGCTGACTAAACAAACCAGGTACAGAACAAGTGCTCACAGCTAGAAGACAGCAAAAAAGGGAAATTAATCCTGTCTGAGAGTAATAATCATAGCTTGTTTACCCAACTCCACATAACCAAGCTAAAGCCATGTTCCCAAAATTGCCTATGACCTGGATCTGGTACCTACATTAACAGCTGGAGAAATGTTGGATCCTGGCCACATTTCTTCCTTTCAGCTTCTCCACTATTTATGAGACCTCATGCCAAAAATTATCTGTTCACTGTGGCAAACATGAACAAAGATTCTCCCCCAAATAAGAAGATTCTGCTGGGCCAAGAAGACAGTTAAAATTAACAGAATGATAAGTCAAACTTAAGTTAGTTTCCTCCACCCCAACCCAGGTCCAAACTTCAGATCAGGTTGATTCAAGGGTAACAAATTAAAAAAAAAAAAACTTTGCTTTTCATAATACTAACATTACTGCAACAGTCACTTTTCAATTACATGTAGACAGGCTATTATATTAGTACATTGCCATTAACTTTTATTAAGCAAAGGATCAAGTACAAATCCAGATCATCGTCTATCCTCTACTTCATAGACTGAAATAGATATTGCTTTTCCAATGTGCCATATCATACAACATCTACAAAATACACTTGAAGCTCTTTGTCTTTACACTATTCTGCATGCTGGCACAATCAAAAGCCAACTGTACCAAAGAAGGGCAAGGGGACTCTAAGCACCTCTCAGTCTAGAAAAGCAGACAGAAATGACTGGGGAATAAGAAATACATGAGGCCAAACCCTGTGCGCCCCGTTTCACTGGTGAGCTGCCACCCTGGGGAGGGGAATGTTCCCTTTCCCATCAGAATCTCTTATTTCTGCGTAGGCACCTCTTATCCTCCTGCCATGTATTGCTGTGAAGAGACTAATTGCATCAAACTGATTTTCTCATAGGAGCTGGAAGGCTGAAGTTATGTCACCCTGAAGCTGAATGAACCTGGCTCCCTAAGGCCCCTCTCACAGGGCAAGTGCTGCACTTCCTGACTGTCCTGGTGGCCCTACACCAAACTCTTCTAGTTTATGTCTCTTGCAGTGGTAGCACCAAAACACAGCATTCTACTGAGATGCTGCCCAATGACTTTTGTGTAGAAGGAAATAATCATTTCCCCTCAGTCTTCTACTTCTGTTATTAAGGAGACCACTTGCCTTAGCTCACAGGACACAGTGTTAGCTGATATTCTGCTTTCTGTCAGACCCCCAGACAATCTTGCAAAGCTGACCTCCAGCCAATCATAGCCTGGGGTTCCCTCTTCAGATGCAGGACTTTGCTTTCTTATCTGTTGAATTTCATGAAGTTCATGTTCAAGCTCACCCTTCAGCCTTGCTGAAACTGAGGCTGGGTGAGGTTCTCCCCATGTTCAAAAACCCTGCCATTTTTAACACAGAACATGGTCAGGCTGTTCAGGCCATGATTTATATTTTTGGCAACTGTTACCAGTCACCTTTCCATGCATCCAGAAACATCCTCCAGGAAGACTTCGTGCCTTCCCTAAAGACCAAGTGAAGCTAACCAGCCCATGGTTCTCTGGGTTGAACACTTAAGCCCTTTCCAAAGATGGCTGTAATATGTACAATTCTGTAATCATTATGGATTAGCCCTGCTCTTCACAACCTGTAATAATGAGGAAGAGCCCTACAAGAACATCACATAGTTTCCTTGGTGCTCTTAAAAGCAGCCTGGTCCCACAGGCCTACATGAGTCAAGTTCACATGTTCATTCAAATGTGCAGCAAACCAATTCATAGGCCACTCCAGCAAAGCTTAATAAATCCACCATGAATAGAGGTTAAAATATCATTTAAGGCAGAACAGCTTTGTCCTACCAATGATGTCAGGGTAACCATTCTGTATAAGCTGCTCCTTGTCAGTAAGATGAGAAATTGTAATTTGCTTATTCTCAGCTTTAGCCAGTCAACCCTACAGTACCCACGATGATCAAATGTGATTTCACATAACACATTACTATCCCAATAGGATGGTGGGCTCTGGTGAGGGTTTTAATTCTTTCAAAGGGCCTTATATTTTGGCTATGATTTTCTTTCTCTGAATTCTTCTGTCTGGTTAGATTCTTTAGGGAACTCTCTAGTTATCAGGGAATATATTTTTATTTGTGAGTTATTAAAATAGAGCCATGCATTCAAAAGTATATACATCACATTAAGTGACAAAAATAATAACTTTTTCTTCTAAGAAATAAAAAACTGGTAATAAAAACTAAGTGAGGCCCCGCAGCCTATTAATCTGATTAGCAGTTATGTCTATCTATGAATCTGCTGTATATCAGAAAGAAGTTTAGCCAGAGGACTCAGGGGAAGTGACTGACTGTGACACAAAACTTGTTAGACAGCATCTAGATAGAATACTGTGGTTTTGCTCTCTGACCCTGTGAAATTACTGTCCTTAATAACGTTGATGCATACTGTTAAAAAGAGATGGTCACCAGGGTAAGTGTACTCCCATGCTCATAATACTACAGTCATTTCTGATTTTATTTTTGCTCACATTCTCCCTCAAGAAATCTTAACTAACTAGAAGTGTTTTAAATTTCTTTGATATAAACAGTGAAAGGGTTAGAGTTTAAAAGATCATTACCGAACAACATATTTAGTAGGTAGGGAAGAAAGGCAGGGCAGTTGTGTACAGCAAGAGCCATTTGTCTGGGGTTGATCATGTGTTTGCACATGAAGGTACAGGGAGAAAACAATGGTTCCGGGTCACAAGGTCACAAGACACCTTTTCCGACCAAAATTCCACTTAATTGTATCCCCAGCACCTCTGTGAATACAGCAACTGCCTTTTGGGTTTCTACAGTATCCAAATCCAGTACCTCCAACAACAGACCTAAGGGAGTGTGAGCACGCACCCCAGCAACGAAAGAAATAACAGACAATATGCTACCTTGCTCTGGGAGAAGTGGGAAAGAAAAAGGATTTCAGAGCTGACCAAAATAATAAGTTATCTTCTTTAAGGTCAGTCTGCAAGAACAGCTACCTCCATAAGCATTCCAAAGAATTAAAAAAATAAATAGATCTAAAACAGAAGTGAAGATATTTAGCTAATGAAGTATGTCCAGAGTCATCAGGAATGCTCTCATCAGTAGCACTCCTTCTCTCAAAGAACGTTAAGCACCTTGATTTCACTCTTCCATGGAGATTATCTCTCCAGCCATACCTGTGGTTTTATAATTCTTCTCCTGTTGTGTTTTGCTCAAAGACACACTTCCCCTCCATTTCCAGCAAGGAAGGCCTGTGAAGAAGGTGAAACCAACTCTGCAGCAAGGCCAGTGGCCGCTCACACAACAAATGTGTTCAATTCACAAACTAATCAAAGATTCATACTGGCTTCTAGTCACATCTCCAAGCTTCCTTCTCTACAACTCACATGAAGAGAACAAAATATGCTTCAGTGCCTCTACATTAATTCACATCCATCTCCAGGGAATACTGAAGTCCACTGTCCACTAGGAAATTAACTGGAACTTATTTGTTACAGCTGCTCTTCTCATAAATTTTACCTGACCTCCTGGTACAGGGAAGGACAAACATAACTTCATACTAACTACCAATACATGTCTCTTTCACCTATTAAAAAAATAGATATACCCTGCTGATTAGCTATATTAAGTCATATGAGAAGCGTCTAGATCTGATTTTAAATTCTTTCCAGAACAGAAAAGGCAAGTTGTTGAGAAGCCAGACATGTGTATTTGACAAAATAAGGGTTAACTGTGGAAAACATTACTACATTATACTCTCAGCACAGATCTACTTTTCACAGCTTGTAGCTCCTTGCAAAGACCCTTCTCATTTTCACTGTATTATGCATTTCCTTTCATATGTTCAATCTTTGTTTTCCCTTATTCTCCTTTAAATGAAAAGCTCTGAACTCATTAACCTGTGTTCTAATAATACAGAAATGAAACATTTTCACCTCTTCTTTTAATCTCAAATGCTTTCAAATTAAATGTAATTTGAGCTCTCCAAAAAAAAAGGACAAACATTACCAGGTTAACTTTTACCCACCCGATTACAGATCAAAAGGAAAAAAACAAGAGGGAAACTTTTTTGTTATTATCCCATACTTTTGGCAGTTTGAGTGTATATCATTGATCACATTCCCTTACATTAAGTCAGGAGAAAGCCATGTTATAATCCATTACTGCATTTGACCTTTCAAAGTTATGATAAGCTAGGCCTATCACAAATTCCAGAAACAACCATAATGCTACACTGCTTTCCTGGCAGAATCTTCCATTTAATTATAAAGGCCCTTTACTTCTAATAGCACCCTGATCCTCTATGGATGAACGACAACCCTTGGTATTTCAACACTAATATCAGTGTTCAGAGCATCCAGCACAGAACCATATTGTTCTCTTTCACTACAAGAGGTATCAGCCCATTCTTTCCACAGAATTCAATACCAAAAAAAAGGAAAACGCATTACTGCATACCCTTTCAGCCAGCAACAGTTACTACATTTAAGTGGACTAAAAACCTGCTGTGCACATCCAAATCGTCAAACCTCACTGAAATTAAGAGGCGAGGCACTTCAAATAAACAAAAGAAAAAAAAAAAAGAAGAAAGAAAAAGCCACAGAAGAAAATCCCAAACAAACAAAAAAGCCCCAAACACAAAGTTACCAACGAAAACCACTACCTCTTTGTGCTGCTCTCTTCGCACTCGAGCAAACGCAGCCTACTCGGACAATATCCTTGAAGGAGAAGACGAAAATACAGCTGGCGCGAGGCTGATGGCACCTCACCGCTGCAGCCCCCGGCCCCGCCGACCGGCCCGCTGCCTCCCTCCCTTTGTTTTGGTCACCGAGGAGCACCACTGACCCCTCACATTCGCCTGCCGGCGGCCGCCCGGGAGCTCCCTCCCCCTCCCTCCCAGGCCTCGGGCTCCCCGCCGGAGCGGGCCCCTGGCCGCGCTCCCCGCCGCGGGGCCGGGATGCGGCGGGGCCGGGATGCGGCACCGCCGGCCCGGCCTGCGGGGATCGCGCCCCCCCCACCGCGCGGGCCCGGCCGCCCCCCCATCCCTCACCTCATTCGGTCTCCCCAGTGGTGCCAACAGCCTCATACAGGGAAATCGGCGAGCTCGGGAGCCTCCCCCGGCGGCGCGGCGCGGTGCGGCCGGGCGGTCCGCGCGCAGCGGGCCCCCCGGGCACGGACCCGAGGCGGAAGGCGGCGAGAGACGGTCAGACCCGCCTCACGGGCAGCCCGGCCCCAGCGCAGCCCCTCGCCATTTTTGTTTCCCGCGGAGGAGGCGCTGGTGCATTCTGGGAGCACAAAGGGCCGCGGCCCCGCCCCGGCGGCCCCGCCTGCGCCGGCAGCGCCGGGGGCGGGCGCGGGGCGCCGCGGCGGAGGGACACGGGCGCAGCCGAGCCGCGGCCGCCGTGAACAAAGGGGGACTATTTGAGGCGCGCGCCCGCGCGGAGCGGTGCGCGCCGCCGGGCTCGCTGCGCCCGGGCGCTCATTGTTCCCGCCGCACCTGAGGCGATGCGGCGCGGCCCGGGCCCCGCGGAGCGCCCGGCCGGGCTCCGGGGAAAGATCCCGCCCTGGAGCGGCGGCCCTGCCGTCTGGAATGACCCCGGGTCCGCCTTCTTGCCGCGGCGGTTGGCCAGGACCGGCCCCGGTACCGGAGGCTGCAGAATGCACAGTGTGCTCCTCTGCGCCGACATCGGGATGCTGCCATTTTAGGAGATGAGCTGAACCTCAGTTCCAGGTGTTAGCAGCAGCTGTATTAGCTGAGCTAATGGAACGGGCTGAACAGGGACTCATGGAGTCTCCCTTTGGGTTCATTCAAAACCCACCTGGACACGTTTCTGTGTTGCCTGCTCTAGGTGACCCTGCCTTGGCAGGGAGATTTAACTAGATGATCTCCACAAGTCCCTTCCAACACCAGCAGTTACCTGGTTCTGGAAATACCTTTTTGTTTTCCATCATTGTGTTTTGTGGTTGTTCAGACTCCAGTATTGGGCTAGTGTCTATAGTCCGCATCGTTAAGCACAGCAATTGGCCCAATGCCACGTTTATAAACACTGCAAAGCTTGGCCTAGCCCTGTAGCAGCCTTTGCTGTGTGCAGCTCTGCCCAGTGCAACACCAGAGTGCCAGCGGCCCTGGATCAGATTTCACCCACTGGTGTCACTCAGGAATGGCTGAACTCAGAAGAATGGATGGAGAATTTAGGATTCCAGTCTCTCTCCTGCTCAAACAGCCTAAGTTCTCAAAGCCATCTTCCCTCTTGGGATAAGCAACTGAAACTAAGGTACTGGAGCAGTTTGTCATCCCTGGAAAAGGGCACAGGGAGGGAAGCCTGGGCAGACCACTGGAGTACAGCTTAGTCTGGCCAGTTCCTAGTTACGTCAGAATAAAGTAGTATTTATATATTCCTTTTTTCAGAGTTGTTTTAAATACAAATTTGACGGGATAGTTTTCCCTTGGATGCACTAGCTAGATACTGTTCAGGAATTGTGATGGTCTGCTAAAAACAGACTTGGACAACACAAAGGGCCCCATTTGCTCTTTACAGATTTTCATGTACAGTGAACAGCAGTCAGGTACTGCTGGTGCTGAAGGCAAAGGGTTGCCAGCTGGAGAAAAAGAAATAGTCTCAATCTGATGTATATCCATATACAAATTATTGTTTTTAAATCACAATGGTTGTGTGAGAACCAGTGTTAAGCTAAGTTAAAAACCAAACTTTCTAGTCAGCAACAGATTAAACAGCAGTAATTGGCTACAGCACAGTTTCCTTTTTCAGTGTCATACTTGGAAGGTATTTCTAGCCTGCTGTCCTACTGTATCTTTAAAATTAATTTAATCATAATTTTTTGAAGTAGAATCAGTCACCTATAATGTAAATTGTTTCACCACCAGCTCCAAAACCCCGAAAAGCTCAACATGAAATCTTGTGACAAGGAAGACATGCCATCTCTACACTCCTTGCCCTTAACATACTGTTCCCAGCAGGAGTTTGCAGAACTTATTACTGAATTGCAGAGCTGCATGGCTCCATCCTGCCCATAAAGCATCACTTGTCACAAAGCTGGGGTTTGCTGCTGGAATAGCAGTATGTGAGAGCAGCACAAAAACAAACTAGGAATCCCTACATTCTATAAGAATAATTAGGGTTTGATAAATTTATTTGTTTGCTATTACACGGATTGCATTAGTTAGGCCATAATGTGCCCCCAAAGCTTGTTACTTTTAGCCTTATTACTAAAAAGAGCAGACTATGAGTATTTTACCACAGCCTTAGTTCCATGTAATTCTCCTATAATATCCAAGAAAAGCAATATGAGCTCATAGCCAATCACTAAGGGAAAAAAAAAATCTAAACTCTGTTTCCTCTAAACTCACCTACTACTGGTAGCTAGAAAGATTCCAAGCTCCATAACTCCCACATAGACACCTCATCCCCCAGTGACCTAATTTAGTAACTCATAGTATAACATCCTTTGTGATCACTTCAGCAAGTCACTGAATTTCCATGTGACAGGCAAGCCCCTTTCCAGAGCAGAAGTTGTGTGACTCCTACACATCCAGTCCATCTGCTAGATCAGGTAAATCAAATGGTTGAGGGGTACATAGACACAGGTGACTTCACTTCAGTAACTTGTATTCCAGGACAAGAAATTTGATTATTCGTCTGCACAGCCTGACCAGAGTATTACAAGGTTGGAAACCTTACTGGAAATGTGCAAATTCTCTTTTACAAATGGTCTTTCAATTTAAAATGCTCAAACTGGCAAACCTATATTTGCAGAAGGAGGATCTTTGTTAATGACTGACATGTGGGGCAAAAAAATAAACAACAATAGCAAAATTTGCTGGGTTTAGCAATTTAGATTGTGTAAACAACTTTTTCTAGCATTCCTGTTACTATACTATGAGACATGCATGATTAATCTGATTTGGAACATGTTAGAATCTTTCTCTGTTTTGTATTCAGTGCTAGTAGTAAGTAAAATAACCAGTTATTTCTTCTGTTCATACTTGGCAAGAGTGTATGTCATGCCTTTAGAAGGAACTTTCTTAACTTCCTTTTTTGTCTTCTGCTAATATCTCAAAAGTATTTTGAAATACAGCTTAAGCAATCTTGCCTTGTGTGTTTTCAATTCCAGATATACTATGTCTGTACTTTGATGCACAGAGTGACCAAAGCCAAATTAAGTTACTTTACCTGCAATGTCAGTAAGGGCTTTCTTGTGTAGAAGTTTTGGAGAAAAAAAGACTTTTATTATCTGTTGTATTCTGCTTAATAATAGGTATATTCAGCTTTATTCCACATCATCTTATAAATAGCTGTGTGTTAGAAAGAAGCTAAATAATAACAACCTAGCACTGTCTTTACCTGTTTATATTTGTCCATATACTGTTAGGCAATATCTTGCCATAAAGACATGCAAAAGCAAAGTGTTGGATTTTAAAAATTGTATCTTGCCTTGCTGGCACAGCAGAGAAAAGCTAAATTTCATATTCAGCATGTAAATTCCCCAGTACCCAGCAGAGGTGGATACATTTGAAGAGTCAGAACAATGGTATTTCCCTTAGCCCTTCTCTCAAACATTAATGTATTTTTTGCAAGTTAGTTGGTTTTTATACTTTTGTTGCCTCAATATCCACATAAATACTAAACAAGCCAACCAAAACACATAAAAACCAAAAGTGAAAGTCAGCAGTGTATGTAGATGAGAGCACCAACTGCTGCACAGTATTATATACATTACCTTATTGTATCACACAACATAACATTAAAATGATACCCTTGAACAAGACAATACTGTGAAGCTTATCCTTGTACAGATGGTTGTCATGACCACAATTCAGCAAGGAGGGAAAATTAGATCCCAGGGCATTTTCTCTGCATTGTTTAAGCACAAAAACAGCAAGGAAGCTCATCTGGGATCTTCCTATCTTAAATCAAGATAAATATGGTACATCCACTTTTACATAAGCATACTAATTAGTAAGACAATGCACATATGCTGCATTTATAAGAGCTCAACTCAGAAAATAATCTTCAATTTTAAAATGTAAAAAATAGGCAACTGGTAAGAGATGAAGAATTTTGTATTAATCATGTTTCAGCTAGCTAACAATTGTCGTAATTATTCTCTATGCTACAGATATAAAAACAGCACTGAAAGCATTTAAAAATAAACATATTTAATATTTTTCTAGATAAACAAGAATATTAATAATTTTTCATTCTCATATAACATCAATAGAAAGGGAAATAAATTAATATCACTGTTGGTAAGATACCTTTACATTGGTCTTCACATAAACCCATGTTTTTCCTGGTACAAGCACTTTGCCATTTCTTCCTTTTTTACCTTCTCAAGGATCAGGAAATACTGAAAAAAACTGCCTTGTACTCCATCATCTTCTTGTGAATGTCATGATCTTGCCCGATAAATCTTAAACTATAAATACCCTCTTAAATGTGTTCACTGTCATTATTGACACAATTTAGCCAGTAAGTTTTCTGTTAAATTCAATGTATAGAAAAACAACATACTTGCCCCACTAATCCTAAGCAATTATTTTTTTATTTTTAATATTTAAAACTCTGCTAACTTTTTAAGATAGAGTATTATGAGTATTGCAGTCCTATTTTTTTATTATTAAGTCTCTAAAGCCCTTCTGCAATACATATATTAAACAGCAATTACTGTGCGGGTTAGTATATGATCTCTTTGTATCGCAATCTATATTAGCCTTTGAACTAAGCTACATCTAGACTTCAAAATCATTAGAGGGTTGTTTGCCTTCAAAAAAATAACATTTAGCAATGTTATAGTTATTCTTTAAAGCTCTCTCTGTTACTGTTTCTCAAAGCACCACAGACACTTTAAGAAAAAAACAAAACAACCAACTCTGCCTATTAGCTCTGCATCTAATAGCAGACAATTCAGATGCTTGAAAAAAATGTCAAACAAGCTGACACTTAAAAGGTCCTTAATGCTTCATTCACTTTAAATTTTATTCCAGGTGTGTAACCTTGTTGAAATTTGTTGTAAAACATAAGCCAAGATTTTGTATGACTGAGTAGTCTTGGTAGGTGGCTAGATAGTTCTTCAAATGCTCTACAGTCCATAATTCAAGGCACTTACAAGCTATTAAATGCTCACATCATTATGCTATAAGCCCTTAGTTATTCCTATGTTGTAGTTCATACCCTGCCATGGCTGAATTCTTTTTGCTGGAGTGGCTGAACAAGAAGTAATCCCTCAGTTCTCATATGTGTAACTGTGCAGAAAAAAAAAACCCATCTGGTTGTAGGCTGAGATACCCAAGGACAGAAATAGTAAGAGCTTGAGACACAGTGTTTCTACATTATTTACAACATCTCTGGGTATGCTAGTTAAGAGCAGGAAAGGCTTTTATTGTAAGCAATTATGTTTCATATCTATCTTAGTTATATTAACAATGTTTTGTACCTGAAGACAGTGAGTGAGTCTGAAGGAGAGAAGAATATGTGTTGGACTAGGTTTGGCCTTGCTGAGAGTGCTTATGTATGAGTTACTGTGTTTTTACTGCTAATACTGTTTTTTCTGAGTTGAAGACTTATGAGCAAATGTAACAGCATTTTAGTTCCACAAAGTAACTGTGAGAGAACTGCAACTTATTACTATTCCAGCTAGTGGGAATTTTGTGACAGTATGCAAGTATGGTCTTAAGCAATCTTTTTCTCCTTTTTCTGGTAAAACCAGTTCATAAAAATCTGAGATCATTATTCAGAGGTGGATTTAAGAAAGGTTTACTCTCTGCTGTCTGCCTGCACTGTCATTCTGCTGCTGTGGTCATATAATTGCTTCCTTTCAGAAAACAAACAGCTGCCAAGTCTTGAAATTTTGGTTAATTGCTTGGACCAGAAAGAGATTACGGTTCTCAAACTCCCTGAGAATTCAGTCATGCACCAGTGTGATGCATTCCTTCCCCTCCTCTCTACACACAGATTTCAAAGCAGTTACTGAAGCTCTAGCTAGTGACTAAAGTTAAAATGCAGAATCAGCATTTCAGAGCTAAAGCTCTGAAAGCCTAAGCAAGCATTTTATTCTTTCACTTTGCTCTGCAGATTTGCAAAAGTAATTGCAGTCTCAAATATTTTACATTGTGATGGGCTGTATCATAACTTCTTGAGGACTGGAGCATCATAGTGTTTTATGGTAAGGTTTTGTCTGTCAGCATCTGTGCTCCTTTGTGGACTGTAAAAATGTCTGCTTGAGCAGAATTTCCAGCTCTTTTGTGGTTAAATTCTGTAGCCGTACAGACCAGATTTACCTCTTAACTCTAAACTGAAGTTAAAAAATGCTCAACAGCCCCTCAGGAGATAGTTCATGGCAGAATATTGCTATTTCATCTGCGGTGAAAAATCTGTTCTGGACATGAGTCTGGCTGGAGGGAGAATTAGTACAGCATTCCTTCTGCTCTCCCACCACCTGGTATGCAGTATGGGCCTTCAAACAAGCTTTCAGCAGGTCTGCCAAGTCCCACTCAGATGGAAAATCCCTCGCTTCTCTTATTTTCTTTTTTTTTTTTCCCTACCTGATAGCATCTCTTTATTTATGAAAATGGAGACAAAATAGTTTTGAACAGTGCAGCATGAGAGGACACTGCTAACACTTAGCAGAGGCTGAAGAGTTGTTGGCAACCCACAAAATTCAGCTGTGGGGACTGAAGATGAGGCAGTAGTCCCTTCTGCTGCCAGCCCCAGGGTCTGCACAGAAAGAACCATAAGTGGTCCGAGGCTGACACACCAGCTAAGTCACCAGTTGCATGCTTCATTCTTGCAATGCTTATGAAACAATGATACTGTTATACTTGTTAACTTTGATACACTTACTTAAAAGCTGCAATCTAAGTGTCATTGTTTTAGCTAATCCAAATGTAATAGCTATTGTAACACATGTATTTTGATCACTCCACACTGATGTCATGTTCTCTCAGCCTGAAAGTCCAGATTTTGTTCCAACACAGCATTGCTTATCTGCATTCAGCTAAAAACAAAAGAAAAAGTGTACAGAAACAGGATCAAAATCAGTTCTTACTACATCAGGCACTTATTTTCTATTTTGGCTTGTTTCATACCAGCACTGAGTCTGGTAGACCCAGATCTATACAGTCCTGACTCTATCCCTAAAATCTGGGGCTGCTGCAACAAACAGGTTTTTCCTTTTTTATTTTTTTCCTTGTGCTATGTTATTTTGTGATGGATCTCTAAATATTAGTTAAATATCCAGTCATCCCCTCTGCCGGCTTTTGCAGCAAGGTGGAAATATGAATTTTACAAAGCACATCAAGAGCTGGCAGTCCTGCTGCTTCCCTCTCAGTATGCTCAGTATGCTCCCATCGAGCCCACGTGGGTGCTTCTCTGACCTGCTCTGTACTCTCAGCAGCATAAACTAAGCCCACAACAGTGGTTAAAATGTTTTCTGCTAGTTCAGTCCCCTGAGCCTACTCCTCCCAGAGGCAAGAGAGGCCTGGGCTGCACAAGGGGGTGGGGAGCAGAACACCAGCAAGGGGCTTTAAATCCGTCTCTTCTCTGCAGTTGTAGCTGAGGGTACAGTTACCTGACTTAGCCACTCTTGTCCAACAGCTGCTGCCATCTAAGGTTGCAGTCACTTCTGCTCAGGGACATGTTGGCTCTCCCCTGTGCCAGGAGCCATGCAGAGGTGGCAGCTCAGTGAAGTGCTCCTGCTATAAACCATTAACGTATATCTGTATAAATAACACATACATGTATGTGTAAAAATAGGTTTGTTTGCAGACAGGTCAGCTTGCAGACTTCAGAGGCCCAGGAGCTGAGAGCATGTACATATTGAAAAGGGAGTACAGAACTGAGGTAGCAGAAGAGGTGATAAAAATATTAATGTCAAAATGGAAACAAAAGAGTAAAGGCTTATTTCCTTCTGTGTTTAAGTTACAGGATGAAATACCTACAACGAACCAAAAGGGAAACATAAGCTCACCTTCAGTTTGATCCCATGGGCTGCTATCTCTTTCAGATACCAAATATATTTCCATGGTCATGGGCCACATATGAAATGAACAATTGAAGTATTTCTATTATGGGACAAATGAGCTGCTTCTTGTGTCAGGAAAGCAGAAGTTTGCCAGGCAGGAGTGCCAGGTAGGCACACTGGCCCTGTGAATTCAGTGCTGCTGAGAAGTGCCATGTGATGGGCTCGGCCTGACTGGAGTCGAGGGCCACGTGCCTCCCTCACCAGGCAGCACCACCTACCAGAGAAGGGGTCCTGATGGCTTTGCTGTGCCCCATCACCCCCAGACAAGGTCCATCCCCCTGCCCATGAGGGATGCAAAAGAGAATACCCAGACCTGCCAGAAGAAAATGTGAAGACAATTTCACGATATGAAAGACCACATTCAAAGGGCTTGTCAATATGAAAACACCCTAAAAAGCTGAGACTAATTAAAGAAGACAATGCACAAAAGGGAAGGCCTAATAAGCATGTGTGAGGATTATCTAAGTCAGAAGTCAGTTTGCTATAGATTAATTCTCCTTCAATTTACAACACGTTGTTGTCAGCTTGCCTCTCCCAGGAACTTTACCAGCCTTCTGAAATTTCTCAGGTAGGATCAATTCTAGAGCTGTATTTGCCAAAGATAGGAGGAAATGTAGGCAAGCATTGATAAGACACTGCACTAATGTGCAGGAGGTTGCTAAAAGTAGAACTGAGTTTTTTCTGCCTTGACTGGAATTCAGCAGATCAAAAGGTCAAGTAGTGATGGTCTCCAAGGACTTTTTAATTTACTGCAGGTTCTAGGATGTAAAATGCCTGTGACAGTGCTATCATGCTACTAAAGATCTAATGCTGTATCAGATTACTGGTCTGATTTAATTACCAATGGATAGCCTGTGGTGAAAAGGGCACCCTTACTTGTAGACCTGTAAATCCAGATCTTATTTTAAAACTTTTTTTGTTTTAATTAGAAACAGCAAATTTATTGAAAATGTATTTTTCTTCTGTTTAGAATGAACTTTGAATCTCACACAACGGCTGAGAAGATGGATGGGGGAAAAAAAAAAAACATATGGAAAAGTTGAATAGTTACCACTCTGCTCTGGTTTAAAATTAAAACAAATTGTAACCATTGTTTCCTGATGGGAAATTATATTTGTGGTTAGAGTTTGACTGGAAGTAAAACTAGATATAAACTTATATCCTCAGTTGCATAAATGAGACCAGGTTCAAACAATACTGTGCAGAAGGGTTTTTTATGTGGACAGTTGCACAATGAGAACAAGAAGCTGGGATAAAACAGGTAAAAGATGGGATGTCAATACACAGTAATTCTGTGTATAAAGAGGAAGTCGCAAAATAAGTTGATTGAAAACTCTGCAAATCTCACATCAAAGTCAGCCTAAACTATAACAAATTATTTAATAAATATCTGGACAAAGCAGAAAATAAGTATCTGTAGTAATTTGAAATATTTCCACAGAAATCACACTATTTGTGTCAACTACAATGACTGTATTGACTGGCTAGCACTTAACCCTTCTTGGAGGTGTAAAGATCTAACAAAGACTCTCTGTGTCTTCAGTTTACCTCACCCATTACTTCTTTTTTTCAGATGTACTCCCAAATCCCAACCAAAATTGGTGTTGTGGGTTGGAAATACAGGTTTGTGAATTGTTTCCTTTTGTTCAGCTACACTGTAATATAAAATATCTAGAAAGGGTCTGATTTCCTGCCCAAAATGCTTTATCTGCTGCAGCTTCTGTCTGAGTGATGGTGGTGTCATTTGAATGCTGTGTTTGGAAAGAGGGCTCTGAACACAGATACAATGAGAGCTCGGGGCAGGCACAACAGTTGCACTGCTCGCCATAATGACACTGAATATATTCAGTTTAGCACAAAAGATATGTGTTCAGTGTGTTTCCTCTGAGATAATAAAAGATTTAAATAACTGCAAGAGCTTATTTCATATATATTTAGACATTTTAGCAATTTTTAATACACTTGATTGTATATAAAATACAGACTTGGTTTCTTTTAAACAAAAAACAAGGAATCAGCATGATTTCTGATGTAGATTCATACAGGGCAATCTTGAAATACATCTTTAAAGCCTATGTTCTTACAGATACCACACTGTCAAATATCAAAGTTACATTAGTTGTAGATCCCTGATACATTTTCTTTAGCAATTGGGTTGCTTTAAAAATGAGTTCTGACCACAGTCTGCTTCTTGGGTGCTCTCCACACACCCTTAGGGCAGGCAAAAATTTTGTTCAGCTGTGCTTCAAATTTCATAATAGATATAATCCAGGTTAAAAATAACCTCTAATTAAAAACAATTGAGTAATATTGATGAGTGGAGGGGTGGAATGGTGTGCCTGTGATACAGAAACAAAATGAGCTGTGAGGAGGCAATACAAAAATAAGTTATTCTATTGTGAACTTCAGTGTTGCTGTTGAAGCATGTAGCAGAACTGAGCAATGTGAACTGCAACACCAGACTAGTAGAACCTTGTAAAAACTGGGCATAAGCCTAATTTGACAAAGTTTTTTTTAGCATATTGGTATGGTATACGCAATCGGTGACTGTAGTGATACTTATCTCAAAATTCAATGAAGCATAGAGCTAATATAGTATGCTATACTGCATACTATATTAGCAAGAGCTTGGTTATTTTTAAAATTTTATTTTATAGCAATTTAAACTGTTACTGCTCCAAATACCTTCTGTCATTCATTTAGGGAAAAGAAAACATTTTTAGAAATGCTATAACCTGGTATTGGGTTGTCATTCTTTTACTATGTCATATGGATGGATAAAAAATCTGTTGTTCAGAAATATGTACTATTACACAGAAAAGAACCCAAAGAATATGTTTTAGACTACTGAATTTATTCTGTCTGTGTATTTTTAATGTTGTAAGAAAATGTATGTGTGAAAGCAGCTCCCTGCTTTGCTTGAAATAGCATTTTTCCTTTTCAAATCAGTCTAAGAATAAAATAGTTTTCCTTAATTTTAGCAATTATATTTACAGTGGGAATTCCTGCTAAGTACTGTGGAAATTTAGATGTTGACAAATTTAAAATAATTCAATTACTACTTAATGCCTACTGGCATTTTTGATCAACAATCCCACAGCACTTTCCATGAAGTAGGCTCCAGGAATTAATTAATATATAATCAATACATTGCCTACTCTAGGGATTGAAAAAGACATCTGCTCTGTGCCAGGAATATACCTGACTGTCTCTTTGTTGTTTTATTTATTTAAAGGGAAACAAAAACTATTTTATCTAGGAAAAAACCCAGTGATAAATACTTAAGTAGATTAACTGTACATACATTTATTAAGACTCTGGAATGTTAGTAATATAGATGCAGCCTTCATAAGCTTGTGGTGATAAGCTTTTTTAAGAAAATTTGTGTATTACAAGTTACCTCAAAATTGCCAGCTTCAACAAACTACTACTAAAAATACTTTTTTTTAACCTAAAATTTGATACTTTACAATTAGAGGTTTTCTAAAGGGAAATATTTCTTTCCTAGAGATTTCTTTTAATCATTACTGCTTTTCCAAGGGTGCTGCCAGAATCCTCTAAAAATTCAGCTCAAACTTTCTGGATTTCATGTACAAAGGTTTTGAATGTAGCCCCAAAAAAATTAAGACAAACTGTTACATTTTGATTAATTTTTATCAGTATCACTGTAAGGCATGCCACCACACTGTATTAATTCTTGCCTATGGGACCAGATTTCCAGCTTCATGAAGCCTGTGAACTGAAGCAAATTTCCTTGTGTATGATTTAAGGCCTGACACAAGGATTAGCTGTTCAGATTCCTATGTAACACAACGTTTCATTCATTCTGCCCATCAAATCACTGGGTTGGAGTATGTATTCTGAGGAGACATCAGTTTGAGGGTAGATTTGAAGTACTTTTCATCATATCCATTTTAAGTATTTCCTGTTTCTCCACTTCTTCCAAATGTCAAGGTATTCCTGCATTTCGGAATATGTCACTCTGCAGTGGCATGCATAATCAAAATGGGGAACTGATGTGGCTTTTTTCTTTTTCTGTGTTATTTTTAATTCGAGTTCAGCAGACAGTTCACCATTCAGCTATACAAAGAGCTGATGGCAGAAGTGAGAGAACAGCATGGGAGTAGGTGTAAGTAGTAGAGGAGGAGCGAGGAAAGGGCTTCACACAGCAGCTCTGCTATCTGTAGTTGCTCTTCTGCCCATTTTTCTCCTCTACACCATAGCTGGCAGAAGGCAGGGAATAGCTGTACCTCACTAGCTGAGGTTCACAGTCTAGCATTTTAGCATGAATTGACTTCTCAGGCAATTAAAGGAAATGTGCTTGACTGTGAACTGGAAGAGTTCTGTTGTGGAAATGTCCCCAGGCAGAGGGGATGGCAGAACAAATAGGGTAGCAATGCATTAAACCATGGCAGCTGATTTCTGCTCTGTGCTTAGGTCACAGCTCTCCTAAGTGCACCACATGCTGAAAAATGTACTCCCCTGCTCAGTGAATGTTCCAATACTATATTTCCTTAGGGGCTAAAAGTTAGCATCTTCTTTCTGAATTGAATGCTGCTCATCTCCTCATTCTGACCTTCTCATATGTACCAGCTTCAATTCTGGAATTTACTATTTAGAACCAAAGAGCATTTTTTATAGAAGTGGGCTAGGACTTGGATATTTTCTAGGTCTCTCTTTTACCTTACAAAGTAAGGAGGAAGATGCAAATGTTAATTCAGGGGAAGGAATTTTGGGAAATGGGAATAATGCATTAAGAAAATGCCAACTAGGCTGTTTATTGGAAAGTCCATAAATAGGAATTAAGACTAACATTTCTATTATAAAAGGTTTTTGGTTTTTAACAGATGACTACCACAAGCATAAAATAACAGAACAAAGAAGCCTTTTACTTGAAGTAGTGTGAACAGAAGTTCAAAGTGGATTATAACTTTATTTTGCCTCTAAAGCAAAGAAGGAAACAGCCTAGATAATTAGGTAAAATAACCACATTGAAAATAAGTTATCTGAAAATTATAAAAGGCTTTCCAAACCAGAAATAGATTAATGCTAGCAAATGTACTCTGACTGTGCATTTTAACATATAACCTCAATTAATTTTGGGTAAAATTCTTGAACCTCACAACTCCAGCAATTAATAGAAGAAGTAGACTTGAAAGCACAAATATGTACAAAGGAAACCTAATTTTATTGGTTCACTGAATCTGAACAGTGTTGTTTTTGTAGACTTTGAAATACAGACATGCAAACATAAATGCAAACTGTTGTTTTGCATTTGCATGCAATTTATCACCTTTGAATCTTTTCTTCTGAGCACTATATTTATGGAGTTTTCTTAGTCCTCTAATGCATACATGATTGCAACATGTGAAGCTTTCTATTCTGGATTTTTTAAGACCTATTTACTCTAGATAGATTATGTTATTAAGACCTATATACTGTAATGTTTTTTAGTGCATTTTAAATTTTAAAAAATATACCAGAATAAAAGAGTAAATATTGTGTCCCTCAAAGCAAAGACTTGTATGTCAAATTAATCAGTATCTCTGAATGTTTAATGATAGTGATTGTATCTAATCTCAGTCAAGAGCTACAAATGAGTCACATACATTTATATAATTTATCTGATGGTAAAACATGATCTTTTACAAGGGGATGTGTTCAAATAAGGTAAAGGTTTTGCTGGTTACAAACAGCCTTTTTGCTCCTGTTTAAGTCCAAGCCATTGATGAAAGGAATTGGAGTGCCTCTAACCTATCTCAGAGGAAAAAAGAGTCAAGACTAATTTTTAGTTCAGATAATTGATTTAGTTCTTTATACAACAACCAAAATGTTTGTGCCAGCCCAAGGAGAAGGTAGGCACCAACAAGAAGAGAAGGTGACACCATCTGCTTCAGCAGCAGGGTGGATTTATGTGAGATTAAAGTGACCATGTAAACAGAGCCTTAGAAATGAAACCTGTTGGCTGGAAGAGTCTGTTTCCTCAAATAGATTAATGATGTGTTTATACTGAGTTAAGGGACAAGGGAATCCTTGACAAGCTGTGTCTGCTTTCTAGGTAAGAGGTGGCTCCACCTACTCATGCAATAGAAGCATTAGCATTTATAAGAATCTGTATAGGAAATAATAGGAAATAATCTATTAGGATAAAACTAAAGCTAACACACTGATTAAGTCAGAGTTCACAGCAACAGTGTCTTTCTCTGAAGGAAACATGAGGGAAAGTTTAGATATAAAGGTTGGATGAGTTCCCAGATCTTCATTCTTATCCCGAAAGACAGGCCTAAGAAAGTAGAGTCTGTATAAAAACAGACTCCTAGACAGATATGTGAGCAAGTAGATAGCTGAGTAGCACTAGAAAGAGAGAAACCTTTAAATTTTTCTAGACTTTATTTTAGGAAATGCAGGTAATTTTATTTTAAATCATTATCATATTATATATTGTGTAAATACACTTATTAAATGGAGCTACAAAGCTGGGCAATGGCAGATGCCAGAGCATTACATTCTACTGGTGTGTAATACTTGAAGACTGCAGTAGCTGCTCAGGATCATAGAATATTTCTTAGGCACATCCAGAGCAAAAGAGCATTAAACTAGGAAGCCATGCTAGGCAGATTGGAAGTTAGTGAAGCTGCTGTGGAAAGAGAAATCTTGTGATTGTTAACATTAGCCAGAGGCTCCCTGCATGTACTATGATGATGGGAAGAGTGGGTGAACCCTGAGCATTTCCCGTGGAGCCTCTTATGATAGCATTTGAGTTAAATCAGTATGTGGTGCAGCTGCTTCAAATAATTGAAAGAAGCAAGTCCAGCACCACTGCAATAAGTTAATGTTTAGCTGTCATGTAATGTTAAAATCTGTATTACTTGCTCAAGTCACAGAGGCTTGCCTTCAAAAGAAGTTGGATAAAATTATTTATTCTATTTTAAAGGTGCACATTACACTATCTTGAAGAATTCAGATTCTGCTATGTAGCTTTTCAATATTTTAATTTGTCTTATATATTCAGTCCTTATATGTCTAGAATTCCTGGATGCTTCAATCTTTGCAACCATTTTTTGTTTTTTCTGAGTTATGCTTAATGTGTAATAAGCTCCAAATTCTCATGGAATTGCAAGTGAATATAAGAAGGTATACTATAAAACCACATTTACCTTTTGATATTATGAGTGACGAACACTGCATTGTACAACTAGCAGTTGATTTCTATCTTATAAAACAAACCTGCATCACTAGAATAACATTTAGTGTTGTTATAGCTGGATAGGAAACTTAAGAATTAATAGGTAGCAATAAATCAGCATAACTTCTACTGCTTGGACTTGAAGATATACCAAAATTTTGGTGTGGGCCTACAAAAACGGATGATGTGTGAACTGCAGAATGGAAACATGTGAATGGAAAGGCTGTAATATCAATATGGCATGTTCTACCTGTGTGTTTTTTCTGCATCTGCCCCCCAGTCTTTAGAATATTCCTTTGGGTTTCCACATCCTGTGAACACCAGGTCATTGCATGTTACATGGTTCCTGTTACTGTCATGGCTTATGTGGCCTAGCTTTTCATGAGAGTTGCCTCTACTGAAGCTTAACCAGGAATTTAACAGGTAACTGAAAAAGGCTGAAACAACCTTATTTTTTAGCATTTAGCAAAGCCTGGGCACAAAGAGTACTTGAAGAAGAACTAAACATTTCAGTGCTGGAATAAAGCACCTGCTCTCACAGATGATGAAGATCTCATGTACTAAGTGAAAAATATATCCCCTAATGAACATATGCCAGGAGCTGTTTGGATCTAGATGTAACAGGAATGAAACATTTAGATCCTTGCCAGCCATATGGGACACCAACATTTCACAATTACTCCCAGCCTGTCATTCCAAGGCTTGGCATAGAGCACTGGATGAAGTAAGGGCTCGAGATTATTCAGCAAAATATTAAAATGTTCTGCTCTGTGGCCTCCTCTTGTGTTGCATGACCATAACCCAGCTAAACTTGTGCAACCCACTGAACTGTAGAGGGAGGTGATGCACAAAGCACAGCCATCTGGGCCTGCTGAATAGGAAGAGAAGAAAACCCTGCGAGAGTCACTGGCTGTTACTAAAACCAGGATTGCTTTTACAAGAGTGCCAAATCTTACTAATTAATTTTTAGATTTGTACTTCAGGGTGACTCTGGCTGTGATTATACAAAAAACAGTCACAGACTGTTCTTGAATCTTCAAGCACAGATCTCTAAATTCTTTGTGAGCTCCTTACATTTGGTTTCCACATACACATCTTTCCTTAAGAGTAAGACCTGCCAAAAAGTGTTAGCTTATCCTTGCAGTAGTATCTTGTGACTCGCCTTTTCATTAAAGCAGCATTCTTTGATAAGTGCACTGAACACCCAAAGCTGTAACATGCTGTTTGTATCATTTTTATCCCAACACCTTGGCATAATCTTTGTGCCTGAGGTCTCATAGACAAAAACCATCAGGACTGGAGACTCCCAGCTTCTGGCTTTGACTCTTCTAACACACTGCATTAAAAGAAATCACAATCAAGTCATAAAGACAAGAAGGCTGGGCAAAACCCAAACCTTGCATAAGAAAGGATGATTTTACTTGAACTTTATAGTGTTCCCACAAATTTCAATTGGACTGGGGCTTCCCACGATATATGAAGGGCTGAGAGATCCCCTGGCGAAGAAGAAATAGGTAATGTTTCTTCACTTTATGGCACTAATGTAGAATTATAGAATAGCTGGGCTTGGAAGGAACCTTAAAGATTACCTTTTTCCAACCCTCCTACCATGGGTAGGGACAACTCTCAATAGACCAGTTTGCTCAAAGCCTTGTGCTACCTGGCCTTCAACTGGGACATCCACAGCTTCTCTTTGGGCAACCTATTCTGTTTGCTCTTACCAACTTCATGCTAAGAAACATGCTCATCTGTGCTAATATGGGTCCAGGCAAACGCTCCTTCCTTATTTTGGAGGAACTACTCCTTTTTGGGATTTTGTAGGGGGCTTTTTGGGCGGTTTTTTGTTTGTTTGTTTGCTTGTTTGCTCGTTTGTTTTATTGTTGTTGTTTTGGGGTTTTTTTAAGTACTGTAAGGAGCCAGCAACTGGTTTTAATACCCTGCCCAGTAAATGACAGGAGCGTGTTTGCCATCAACGACCCGCGTTATTTATTAACTGACTTCTCCGTAAGCGTGCCCAGGCAGCGCCCCGAGCACTTTGTGGCAGACACGAAGGGAGCTCGGGGGCGGCAGTCGGCTCCGGGCGGCCCTGGAGCGGCAGAAGGGACTGGGACAGCCCCAGGGGCTCGGGCGGGCGGGGCTGGCCTCGCCGCCTCAGCCCCGCCTCGCTCCCTCGCGGCTGCTGCGTTCGCACCTCCGGCAGCGCCGTCAGGCGTGAGCGGCGGCTCAGGCGGCAGCCGCCCGCCCTGCCCGACGGCCGCCGGCTCTCGGCCGCCGCTGCCCGAGCAGCTCTTCCCCGCCGAGCCGAGCGGGGCCGGCGGCGCGGCTGCGGCGGCAGGCGGGGGAGCGCTCCTCACCGCTCCGCCTCCGACCGCCGCCCGCTGCGGGGATGTGTGATTGCCATGGCGAGGCGGCTCTTCCCAGGGGCCTGGCTGAGGAAGCCCCACTCCGCGCAGGTAGGCCGGCGAGAGGGACCGGTGCCGGCGCCCGTCCCTCCCCGTAAAGTTCCCTCCGGGGCGGGCGCCCCCCGCAGGGCTCTCGCCGCTCCCCCGGCCCGGCCGGCGCCGCCGCCGTTCCCCTCCCGCCGGCGCCCGGCGGCGCCCGGGACTCGGCTGCGCCGCGCCGCCGCCCGGCCGGCGGGAGGCGGCGGCGCCGGGCTCGGCCGGCGGGTGTCGGGCCGGGAGCAGGTGGCGGCGGCCTCGGGGCCGCGGCGCCGCTCGCCGCCCGCCCGCCGCTCGCATCGGCCTCTCCCGCCGCCTCGGGGCGCCGCGGCTCCGCGGAGCGGCCGCCGCAGGACCTGTTACGCGGCCCGCGGCTCCCCGGTCACGGCGCGGCCGGCGGGGCAGCGACACCTGCGGCGCTGCCGCGGCCCCGGAGCCCCGAGCTGTGCTCCGCGCCCCGGCTTTACACCTATCGCCCGTGCCGCGGGCATCCACCCGGTCAGCGCATGGACCACAGCTTGCAGGAGCAAGTCATGCCCTTTTTTGCGTGTCTTCTGAAAAATTAATGTCGGGCACTTTTCTTCTGCTGCTCCATGCATTTCCTTATATGTTCATAGACACACTTTTGAATTTCCGTATGCAGGTACATGTTTGCATTACTTCAGTTAGCAGAGTAAGGATGTTTTATTTGGAAGTACTGTGGCTGTTACGCTGTAAGGAAGTTCTGCGGTGAAATGTTAGAGTCATGATTTTTGTGGTAGCTTGAAGGTTTATCCACTGGGTTTCCCCTTATCAGCTGGGTTGTATTTTAACTAGATTGTAACTAAGGTGAGCATTTGTTGAGTTTGAGGAGATAAATAATGTTTACTTTTCTTATATATGCTGCTTATGTGTTTGTCATCTGTTGATATGCTTAGTGATCATTGGATTAAAAAAAAATAAACTTCATATTGGCGCATTTTAAAATCTTGAATGTCTGAATTTCTCCTTATTTGGAAAAGTTCCAGATGAGGAGAAATATTCTTCTCTTTCTAGAAGTACCTGGGGTGTGGTGTAATGTTTAATGAGAAGCATACAGATATCATTTTACCCTCTTTAGTATTTGTTTCATGGTACCAAAAAAGATTACTCTAGATCTATTTACTGAAGTAGACACTTGGACAATATTTGGATTCCCATGGCATAAAGTCTTCAATACAAATAAAAATTAATTCATAATCTATATGCTACCTGTCAAATTACCTGTTTGCCTCCTTTGCCTTGATAGTTTCTTATCATCATATGGCAGTATCTGATAATATTCTTCTCTACTCTTCTCAAAATTTAATTTAAGGCCTTCCAAGCAAGATACTTTATTTCAAAATCTGCTAAGAAACAAGAAGACTGCAAAATTATTTATTAGAAAAACCAAAGAAGTTAAATGTTCAACTCAAGATTTAAAAAAAAAATCTAATTGTGCTTTCTTATACTGAGAGCTGATTTTGCATATTCTACGGACTTGTATTAGGAGATCTAATATTGACTTTGTGACCTTAAACATATTTTTCTGTGTTAGTGAATGTATGTTGATATTTGATGCATCCACAGAACAGCAGCAACTATCAATATATTGGCTTTTCTTGTCACTGCATGTTACTGTTGGTACATGACAAATGTAGTCATGATTTACAGTGATTGCTGAGTGCTTTATTGAGATTTGTCTCCAAAGAAGCCAGTGCCCTCCAAGTAAGTGGTAGACTTAACTCACTGAGGGCTGTGAGCAAGATGGAAAGACTTGTGCAATGTTTCTGTGCAGCATTTCAAGTAGCACACCGGGGGAGATGTTTGTACAGTGGAAGGTTATCACTGAGTGAATTCCAGCCTTTGCTGGCTGGCGTTCCAGACTTCTTGAACATTATGTTGTGAAATTAATTGCCAGAACATCAGGTTCTGTCAGACAGAACTTAATACTTGTTCCAGCTTTTCTGCCCTAATAGGAGCAGGATATTATGAGCTGGGTTGCAACACCTATTCTATGGTAAATGTTCTCTTGATTTACACACGCTTTAGCTTTTGTGCAGAATGCAAGACCCATAGGTAATCAGTTGATGATCTTTTAGCCTAAATAAGATGTCCTGCCATGTGTCAGCTCATGTAAAAAGGAGCAGGGCACACTCTTAGCTATCTTAGCTCAGTCCAAAATTTAGTGTTAGGTTCTCCCTGAGTAAATGCTAAAGTCCTGACACTATAAAGAATAGTAACTCAGAAGTACAAAGCTTTGCCATTGCTTAGACTGCAATTCATGTAATAATAGTAAACAAAACAAAATACCCTAAAACCTGAAAAAAATTTAAACACCACTAAAGACCACAAAAATAATTTAATTGTATTTATAGGATTTTACAGTTGGGTGATTACCACTGGGATTTTGTTTGACAAGGAGAGTTAGTGTCCCAAATTTAAGGGACATTGCCCTGAAGTTTTTTTCTGATAGCTGTAGTTACCACTTGTATTGTGAGGCTGAGGACTAACCAGCAGGATTCTTTATGACAAAAATCATGTCAAGACCACTTGCATGTGTGGAAGTTTGACTTTATAGATTCTGGACCAAGTTTACAGACTCTTTAAAAATGCCTTGTGGACTTCAGTAGTATACAAGAGACTGTCTTTGAAGGGCCAAAGAATAAGCAAGTTTAAAGCCCCATATAGCAGAAATTTCCTAAATAATCTCTTTGCTCTAAGATTTTAATCCCTTCTGCTCTGTTTGACCTTTAAAGGAGAGATGTCCCATTTTCCATCTTGGTCATTATTTTATTTCAAAAGATACCTCAGCTCTGTTTCCTCACTTTGGTTACTCAGGATACAAAATAACTCAAGACACTGGCATAATCATAAGCATGCACTCTCTGCTTTTAAAGATGTGAATGTGTCCTGTTCATGGCATCCAAAACAGTGTGGGCTAATGCTCTCAGACATCATGTCAGCCTACCTGAAGTGCCTCCTGTGAGAGACAAATCAACCTGAACAGAGAACAAAACAGAATTTCTAACATGATTGGCCTACTTTTTTTCATCTGTCCTTTTCTATTGCAAGCAAGTAAGACAAATGGAGCGAGCAACTCAGATTTGAAGAAGATTACTACACTATGGTTATGTGTAATACTTTCCAGAATTGAGCTCTCTGTACTATTAAACAAAGAAACACCTTCATACTCTTTAACCATAAAAGTGTTTTAAATAAAAACGACACTCACCAAAAATCTGTCAAGTTACGTTACATGTTGATTCACTACTCTCCATATGCTTTGGAGTGCATCCAGGCTTGAGTTTTGCCAGAAGTGGTTTTCCAGTTCTATTTCAGGGGATGAATGTCTAATTATTATTCAGTGCATATGACTTAGCAGAATATACAAGTGATGGAAGAAGTTGAATCTGTAACATCAAGCATTGCAAGTGCTTCCCTCATTCTTGCATTCCCTGGCTCATGTTTAAGTCTTGATGGAAGAGTAAAGTTGAAAAAAGGAACTGTTTCCTTGTTTTGACCACTTTCTTCCTTTTTTTGATAATTTTGGAACTCTCAGTCATTCTGTTGCCTTAAAAATGTTCTTAGGACAAGTTTCCTGGCAGTTTGTCACAGTTTCAAACGGAGTCCATCTCTGTGTGTTGTTCCCTAAATGCTGCCTGGGACTTCTTGCTCAGAAACATGTTCCAGTGCTCTGCACAGCAGTGTAAGTCCTTGTGCTCAGGGTGCCTCCCCCGTGTGACCAGACCAGCACAGTAAAGCCCTGTCCCCTCATGAGGACAGCGTGTGCCTGTGCCAGGTGAAGTGAGCTACGTGTGTCTATGCTCACAGGCCCATTCTGGGGAGAAAATTAAAATTTGGTAGGGGAATGTATGGGAAGAAATCAAATAATGATCATGCCTTTTGCTGGACTTGATGAGGAAGTCCTTATCAGAAAAGTAATTCCCTTTGAAGCAGAGAGTGGAACCTTGATTGTCTGTAAGCAGAGGGATGCTGTTGTCCATGTTCTGAACTGGCTGGGCAGCTTCTGCAAGTCAAAAGCTGCATGACTCCATTGGCACAGTGCTGAGCTCAAAATAAATCTAGCTTCTCTGCAACTTCCTGCCAAATACATGATGTAGTCAGATGGCATTTGGGGAGGATTTTCACTCTCAAATACATTCTCTTTCTGCCTAAGGAGGAGGACAAATATATACAGTGTCCATACTGGGAGAATGGTCAATATTCTGCAGTGGTCCTGAGGCCTGCAGGCTGCTGCTGGTCTCTGAGGTTGTACTAAATGGAGACAATAATCCAAAATTTCATTAAACAGCACTTTGGTTTAAAATGTATTATAAAGGTTCATGGAAGGATTTAGCAGGAAACACTGAGGAATGAAGAGGGCTTGTTGTCCCAGAAGCTTTGGTTCCCAAGCAGTTTTTATACATGAAACAGCTTTCCCTAAAATTGTCAGTTTTATTTCTGTTGATCTTCCGCAGATTTTACCAGTAGTTTCTGTGCTTCATGTTCTGCTACGTAACAGGGCTTTTAGAAATAGCTTTAAAAAACTTCAAAATTATAAAATCTGTCTCTAAAAAAAAAATAACACTGGAATAAAAAGTTAATTGTAGCTCTCTCCTTTTTTAACCAGGTAGTTTTAAGATTGTCAAGTGAGTATGTGTGAAGGCGTGAAGGAATAGAGATACACATGTCAGCTTTATGGATTGGAATCACCTTTGGGTCTTTTGAAACTGACTTTTTCTGGATTTTTTGTTTCCAAGAGAAACAGTATAATGCATGCTGGTTGTTATATTTTAATAAATACTAATAAATTAGTCTTTCTGGTTAAAAAACATGCTTATTTGCATCTGCTGCAGTTCTGTGTATGTCTGTGATGGCAGAATTGATCACAATTACTGCCTTTCTTGGAACCTTTTCCAAACATAAGGAATAATTTCTCCATAATGAACAGTCAAGCTGGGACGTGTCAATTTGGAAAAGAGATCACAGGGAGGTGTGTTATGGAGGCCTACAAAGTCATGTCAGATGGGGACAGAGATTGTTCACTCTTCCATTACATGAATTAGGGGTTCTCAAACAAAGCTAATATGAATCAGACTTCAGCAAAAGAAAATGCAGCCCCTGACCTTGGTAGTGGATAGTAAATCTGTGAATTAATTGCTAAAGTTTGTTGTGGATGCTAACAGCTTATGTGGATTTTGAAGGTAATCTGGGTAAATTAGTGAAAGATAAATGATTTGAGATTTACTAAATATAGAATATCACATCTGGCTTAGCAAGTTCTTCTAGAGGAAACTAGGAGCACATTTGGTGTATGTAATATATGTTATCAGTCTTCTGTAGCATCTTTTTATAGCTCTTGCTGAAGATCAGGATACGGATAGAAATGGATCTTATACTGACCAAATATAGCTGCTCTCATGCTCTTACATCCTGCTGCTAAAGCTGATCCTGATCTTCTAATTAGCTTCTGATCCTGATGTGAATATGAAAATCATCCTGTTAGCACACCAGACTCTGAGGAGGAGGGAAAAAAAAAAAAAAGGAAAAGATCAAAACATCCCTCCTACTTTGTAAGACATTCAGTTCTTAATTTATAAATAGTTTTTCCTTCTGCCCCTGTGAAAACTCTATATGTGAGGCCACAGAACAACAGGAAAGTCATGCATACAGTTGTGGGAAGGTGAAGGTGAGGCTACTACATAAGAATTTTATTTGCATAATTTATGGTGTCATTTCAAGGAAGGAGTGGGAGACTTTAGCATATGGAACCTGACCCCGATATCTATTCTGCTAATTGTATTTCTATATTGCATATTGACACATTAGCACAGATTATTTTTTGACCAAATTCCTGGTCTGTTGAATTTGATTTACCATGAATGGAACATAAGTAACTGGTCTTAGAGAAAAATGCACTTAATTGAGCTCTTAGTTTATTATTTTGATCAAATTGGTTCCTCAGTCTGGCTTGCCCTGTGAGGGTCTGATACCTTTTCTTCTATTTATTTGTATCTCAATTTTCCTTCCACTTATGTCAAACTGACCTCCCCTGTCAGTTCTGGTCACTGAAGCAAATGTTCCATATAATGCAGTCTGCTTATTTTATCACTATGGAAGTCAAATTCCTTAGAGATGAAATAGTAAATGATTTTTAGTAAATGAAATAGTAAATTTACTGCTGCACAGTGAATTACAAACAATATTTTCTCTTTGTGTGCTCTAGGTCCGTCTGTCATACGTGCGGATCAAGTATCTCTTCATCTCCTGGTTGGTAGTGTTTGTTGGCAGCTGGATTATGTATGTTCAGTACTCCACCTACACAGAACTCTGCAGAGGACACGACTGTAGGAAAATAATAGTAAGTGTATTTAGTATAGCTTTCTCAAGTGTTTGACTAACTCACTCTGTGCCACATGTGATTTAATCAAATTCTCATGTTCCATCATGCTGATGTAAGATTACAACTTCAGTTACAGATAAAACCAGTTGTGTCTCTTAACAATATTTTGGCATAGGGTTATTAAAATTTTTTCTTAGGTTTTCTTTCAAGACTCAGGTGTTGGAAAAGATACAGTTGTTGCCTCCTTTGCTAGGCAATTTATTAAACATTTTTCCCTTGTTTGTTTCAGTGTGATAAATACAAGACTGGTGTTATTGATGGATCAGCATGCAGTAGTCTTTGTGCTAAAGAAACATTGTATTTTGGAAAATGTTTGTCAACAAAGCCTAATAATCAGGTAAGGCTTTACTCATCCAACGTAGTTTTATTATTTCACACTGAAATGTCACTGTCTGGAACATCAAGTAGACCTTCATGTCAGCAAGCTGAATCTGTTTAATACAGATTATCTCAAATTTATTTGCTATGACAGGCAGAGCGTGTGTGTGTATATATATATATATATGCCCCCACATAAATACACACACACACACACCTATACAAAGAAGATACACTGTAATACAAATTAATATACATATTATGCACCTATATGCAATAATAGAAATTAGTCCTGTATATAGAGGGGTATATGGCTCTTTTATACTACATGTATTTTGGAAACATATACAATATATACTAAATCCCTCCACAGTTTGCCAGACTGTGCACACACTGTACATCTTCTCTGCTACCCTGCATCACCAACAGAAGCAGCAGCCTCATGACAAGCTGTGCAGGTGGCAGTGGTGCCAGTCTGCTGTCGGGGAAGCTGTGTGAGTTCGGACAGCGCAGCGTCTCCCAAGTACCTGCAGCAGTGGGCTGCCTTTGGAGCTGCCACTGCTCAAATTGCCACATTCATTGTCTGCACAGCATTCCTTTCTGATTTGTGTTGACTCTTAAAACAATGGTTGGATTACAGGTGGTCTTCAGATGGACTTCTACTGTGTTTTATACCTTTTCCCCCTTCTTCTGCATAGATTTATTTAGGAATCTGGGGAAATCTGCAAAGTGTTATAAAATGCCAGATGGAAGACGCTGCTCAACTTGATTTTGGTACTGATCCAGAACCAAGGAAGGAAATAGTCCTATTTGATAAACCAACAAGAGGAACCACTGTTGAGAAATTCAAAGAAATGGTGTATGGTCTTTTTAAAGTAAGTACATTGTAATGTATTCTATTTTGACAGAACTGCTTGTTTTCTTGAAGCTGGAGAGAACACCCTGTTATATGAGCCTTGTTCAAGGATATGCTAGAAAAATGATCAGCACAAAAATAGTTTTTCCCAGAGGTGCTTATCTCGAAGTTTGAAGTAATTAATTATCAGGGCTTTTTCCTTTTGATATGATGGAAGCTGGAATTCATCTTGTATGTCTATAGACTTTGCTAGTATTGGTATAGAAAACAGGATGCAAGGCTGATGTCAGTTGTCATGCGTTACACCAGCTTTGTCTCTAACAATGGTGAGCAGGTGCGTTAGGGTAGTTCCTAGCAAAATTTGGGAAAATTTGGTCTGCCTAGTTGAAAATGGAACAGTTCTGATTCCAGCAATGGCTTTTTTCTCTGTAGTCCTACAATGGAAGTGGTTACATCAAAAAACAAAACTAAGCACTTCAGTGTAATTATGGGATTTGTATTCAGTTTTGTCTTGGTACCCTTAATAATTGGACAAAATGTAATTCATAACATTATTCTTCTACATTTGTAAGGTCTAATCAACTGAAAACCAAACCTGATCTAAACTTTTGAATTCTGCATACTTTTTCTTAGAAACATTGAACAAGGTACTTGATGCAATTTTTCTAAAGACTGATCCAATTAAGACCAACGATGGAACCTCTGCAGACAGCTGATGGCTGGTCCTGTTACATCCCTAACCAATGAAAACCAGAATATACCCAGTTATTCCTATTATTCATAGAAGGAGAGTAACAGGAGGTGGAGTGACAGATGGATTTGGAGTAGTTAATACAGTCATACTTAATCTTTTTCATTTGTTGCTTTCAGGCAAAACTGGGTGAACAAGGAAATCTTTCAGAACTGGTTAATCTCATCCTGTCTTTTGCTGATGGAAACAAAGATGGAAGAGTCTCTTTGCCAGAGGCAAAATCTGCATGGGCACTCCTGCAGCTAGAAGAGTTTCTGTTAATGGTGATCTTGCAGGATAAAGAACATACTCCCAAGCTGATGGGTTTTTGTGGGGATCTCTATGTGACCGAAAGAGTTGAATATACCTCCCTCTATGGAATCAGCCTTCCATGGATTATAGAATTCCTCATTCCCTCTGGCTTCAGAAGAAGCATGGACCAGTGGTTCACTCCATCCTGGCCAAGGAAGGCAAAAATAGCTATAGGGCTTTTAGAATTTGTGGAAGATATTTTCCATGGACCTTATGGAAACTTTTTAATGTGCGACACAAGTGCCAAAAATTTGGGATATAATGATAAGTATGATTTGAAAATGATGGACATGAGAAAAATAGTGCCAGAAATTAATCTAAAGGAAATAATTAAAGATCGTCAGTGTGACTCAGATTTGGACTGCACTTATGGTACAGACTGTAGAACATTATGTGACCAAAGCAAAATGAGATGTACCACTGAAGTAATTCAGCCAAACTTGGCAAAAGCTTGTCAGCTCCTTAAAGACTATCTGCTTCGTGGTGCTCCTTCTGATATCCATGAAGAACTAGAGAAACAGCTGTACTTGTGCATTGCTCTTAAAGTCACAGCAAATCAGATGGAAATGGAGCACTCTTTAATACTCAATAACTTAAAAACTTTACTGTGGAAGAAGATTTCTCATACAAATGATTCGTAGCTTCTCCACCAGCAGAAGAGAATAGTGATGCCTGCCATTAGAGTTGGCCTGAGACATTTGGCAAAAACAATCTGCACCTTTTTAAAAAGGTATTTCTTTAGTCAGATTTTGTTAATGGTTCTTTCAGTCCTGCCCTTCAGTCAGTAACACAGGACAGGGCTTCTCAAAGAATGAACATGCCTGAGTGACCAAGCAAAGGCCAGAAGTCCTTCTGGTGTTCAGTGCTGTGTTACAGAAACAAGAACTCTGCATGCTTGACTGTTCTGTGCACTTTGTCAGATCTTGAACAGAATGTAAGTGTTCACTGTGCCACCACATCAGCTGAGGGAACATCTTCCATTTCTGTGAAAAACATTGCTCACTTGTGAAATATCTGCAGAGCATTTTTTTTCCTAAGTAGTTTTATGAAGAATCACCACTACTATAAGTAATGTGTCCAAATCCAAGCTGCTGTTATGAATAAACTGAACTGTGAGACTGAAGTTTACTAATACCTTGGCATGGCAGAATTTGCACATGAAATACTTTTTAACTGTGGAAAATTAGAATGATTCTAGAATGGATAGGTTGTAATATGAGACAAATCAGATTCTGTTTACACGTTGTTACCTCATGCTTACATCTTTAATGTTTAAGTAGTTCAACATTTTTAATTGAGTCATTATATGGTGAGCCCTGTGGGAGCCAACAATTTTAGAATATTATTTCTTAAAGTCATCTATATGGTTTTACAGCAATACCAGCATCTGTTTCAAAGACTTCAGTGGAAACCTTTAACCCAAATTAAGCTGTAGCAAACAGTGAAAAGCAAGGACTTTGTGGACTAAGCTATAGTAAAAAAAAATCAATTTTTAAAAATACTGAATAGCAGATGTGTCCAACCAGTTAAAAATGAAAGTCTGCATAGTGCAGGAATCTGCTGTATGACATGAGAAACAATTAATACTTGTGGATAGTCTTGCCTCTTAACTGTCCCTCTACATTTAGCTACAGACTTGTACTTCAATACGTAAGCAAGAGCTAGACCTGAATTTTAGGACAGAAGCTGGATTGTTCAGGATTGTGCAATATTGCTCAAATGGGAGCCTATGAGATAATTTTCAGCTCATTCCTTGCTGTTACTAAGTGAGCTGCAGTGTGATACTATTCTTTTTTTCTAGTAGCATCTATGAGTCACTGTTAAGACTCAAGTCATGAGTAAACAAACATCACCTGATACTAGCACTCCACAAAGCATGACCACTTTACCACCTTTAATCTGCACCCTTGTATTTTTCATATTTACATCTGTGTTCATAACTATGCAGAATTGGATGTCCATAATACACCTGAATTCAATACTTACCTGTTGAATGTTTAACTTATAAATGCTTTAGGTATAGAGTTGTTCAGTCTCTATGATTTTAATGGCAGTCATCTGTATACTTCTGTGTCCTGGCCCCTTAATTCATTTTCAGCAGAAGTAAGAACAAGGTTTGAGTATTTGAAAGGTTAACTGCTCTAGGTATCCCATCTTAAATGCATTCCTAGAATGATGATACTGAAATACAGACCACAATAAAGTAATTTCTTCATACCAAATGTAGTAATATGCAGCTTGGGTTAAGATAGTTTTGTGAACATCAGCCTTTTCATTTAAGAAATGCTATGCTCATGCTAATTATTGTCTTGAACTTGCTAATGTGCTCCAACTATGAACAAGTAAGTATTTGTAACCAGCAATACACTAAAAGTGTAAAGTGGTCATGTTCTTGTGAAAAAAATCTGACAGTGACTGCTATCTGGGCAGAGATTACTTAATAATGCCCAACATCACTGGGTATCTTAACTGGAGAATATGTTTAATAGTGCGGTTTGCTGTACACAACCTTCATTTTTATTACTGTTGCTTTCATTGGGAAAAAAAGTATACTTTTGTTTACAATAAATCACAGGCCTCTTTTTTTTCAGTAACAGTATTTATACCAAACAAGTATCTTAAAGCAAAACATTCCTCCATCTAGTCTACTTTACTGGTGTTTAAACTGTGCAGTTTCTCTAAGTCTAGTAGAAACCCAATGGCACACAGAAGTGCTTGTGAAACTGAGGAGGTAAAGGACCAGGGCAGGACAAGGCTGGTGAGGAACATTTCCAGGTGGCTCAGCCTGCAGAGGGAAATACAGACTGGGCTCTGGGTGGGAGCCAGCCTTTAGGATAAGGAGATGAAAGCTGGTGATTGGTGAGGTGGATGGACACGGAGAAGGAAACAGAAGACTGAGGAAGTGTAGACTGGCATCAGGGGGAGGGGAGGGAGTGTGAGGGTATAAAAGCCATGGGCTGCTCCTCAGAGGGACCATCTCCATTTGTTCCTGCACCAGGAATAAACTGCCTTGTGGAACCAGATAGTGTGGGCCCTGCTAAGGGAACCCTAGGGGTGAACTGGAAGGGAACATGGTCTGGTGAGTGTGTGGAGAGTCAAGGGGAACGGCTCTGGGGCTCTGGTGTGTAATTACCAGGGAGTCTCATTAATGTTTCCTTAAGGCCTCTGTACCTACCCCCTATATACAACTTAAAGTGAATTCTCTTATCATGTAAATAATGTGAAGTACTCAGTTCAAGACAGTACCTGTTTCAGTAGCAGCCAAAGCTTGGAGGTGACAAGTGCCTGAAAGCCTAAGGTTACCTTTGGGCAGAGGCTTTAGAACCTACTGTGACTACTCTTGCTTTTTCCAAAGCTACATCCAGAGTCCCCACCCCCCGACATGAAGTATGCTGAAAGAGTTGTAAAATACAGGTACAGCCTTAAAAAAAAAATTAAACCTTTCTCTAGTTAGAAGCAGTAAAGTCTTATACTTAGTCCTTGATACTAACCATGCTAAAAATTAATTGAATTGACTTCCTCCTTCTTATAGAAGTAATTCTGATGCAGTAGCCTTGGTCTTTGAAGTCTGTCACCTCTCTTCTCTGTGAAAACTCAATTCACATAGTACTTGGAGAGGAGAGAATAAAACTCATTCAGGTACAGAATACCTAATAAAAAATAAAAAGGATTAAAATATTCTCTATTTTTATAAACTATACAAATAAGCTGGTCTTACACAGTTGCTTCCTCAATAAATTTATTGCCACTTTTTCCAAAGCTTCACAGAAAGCTGTGGAAGTTGTCTTAGCTCTCCGTCCTGCGCTCCTGGGCCCTGAGGAAGCTGGCCTTCTTCTGAGCAACACGGTCTTTCTTCTGGGCAAGAGACATCTTGGGACAGTTCCATCTGTAATGGAAGCACAGTGTGCAGTAGATCCAAAGCAAAAAAGTAGCACTGCATCACAATTGTGATTAAGAATGCAGTGGAGAATATATTCCCACTTCTGTAACGTGCTTCATTTCCTCATAATGATCTAAGGCTGTAGTTAATACACTGCAAAAAGCATGGCTGGACAGTTCTAATTTCTCCAGAGGTAAACTCTGTATTCTCTGTAACTGAAGCATAGACATTATCAAGCCCAGTGCAACAGTTGTGTCTTGATTTCTTTTCTCACAGACCCTTAAAAATCAAAACAGTTTGGTACTGACAAAATAGTCAATAAGCTCTCAGCTGAAGAGAAGCAATTTTCCCCCTGAAAACACTGAGACCTGAAGGTACACACTGTTCCTGCTATTCAAGCCACAAACATTCTTCACTTTGATTTTTTAAATACTTAAGAGCTCTTGAATTATATATTCCTACTGCTAAATTTAACTCTGAAGTTATACAGAATGCTTGTATCTTAATCTAGTCCAGAACACATAACTAATGACGCAACTGCAAAACTGCATTACTTGTTTCACTGTAGTTAAGGTATCTCCAACAGAGAAGTCACAGAGATGTTAAAAAGAATGAGAATTTTACCTCTTTTTCTTCACGTCTCTCTTGGGTTTCTTTTCATGGACTGGATTATCCCGTATAGCAGCATGGGCTTTTTTATACATTTCTTCCATCTTGAGAAAAAAAAGAAAAATACTAAATTTACCATAGTGGTCCAGTTGTAGAATTATAAGAAATTCTTGTGCCTGCATTGTCCCCAGGCATGCAATGTTGCTCTATCCCAAAGGCAATTCTGGCTTTGCTGGTGGTTAATTCAGACCACTAGATCTCAGCTGTGAAACTTTTTCGATGTACAAAGAGCAAGTGTCTATATAGTGACCTAAATCCTAGACTCACTTCATTTGAATACAAGCTATAACTACTATTTGTTTAGAAAGCAGATGAAGTTGGCATTTACATTACTTTCCATTTATAATTTATTAGAAAAAACTAGCAACTAGTAAAATTTATAAAAACCCCAAAACCCCAAGGAAAGAAGAGATAGTTTACTGTAAAAAGGGGATATAGGGAGCTATGTTTTAAAGCTCCAAGATCACTTACTAGGAGAATCAAGCAAGAATATTACAGGCAGCAGGACAAGCTATCTGGAAGGAGTTTAATACTTGGAAAAACCAGAAGAACCACCTCTGTATTCTTACCCATCTTCTAATATTTTATTAACTCTAAAATGTGAAGCAGTACTAAAATAAAGTGTATTACAGTCTAAACTTTCATTAAATACTACCTTGGGCTCTCTCTATTCACCTGGAATAGCAGAACCCCCTTCTAGGGTCACACAAACAGTCCCAGAGATTTGACCCACAACCACATGCCCACCAACAGTTACAAGTACTACAGCTGCAGAAATGAAAGGTCGTGGGGCAGAATAAGGAAAGAACAGAGTGTCTGTACAGAAACTTCTAATCTAGTTTTTTTGTTGGGGATGGGAGAAAATGGTCCAGTAAGCCTGGATTTATAGGCAGAATATTAAGTTTCAGAGCAGGAAAAAAGGTCGCCCTTTCAGAAGTTCTACACTTACATTATAGAGCCCTTAATGAAGGAAAAAAATATTTTCTTTGCGTGGGTAACATACAACATGAGTCACATAGTTTTATGTATCAGCCTTATTTGCATTATTAGAGAAGTCCCTATCAGCATCTCTATTTAAATTCCCAAGCTCCAGCTGGATAAATCTTACCCCATCAGGTGTTACGTTGTTCTTTATGTACTGGGAGAACTGTTTCTTGTAGGCATCTTCATCCTCCTCCATCAGGTACCGCATGTAATCGGCCACATTCTGGCCCATGATGTGCTTGCGGTGAACCTCAGCATTGAACTCTTTGCTCTCCGAGTCGTAGCCAGGGAAACGTTTGGTGCTGTCAAACAGCAGGTACAGTCACATTAAGGCTCTAATTCAGAGGCTAAGATGCACACTGAAATGACTCATAGATCAGATTCTCCTACCGGAGGGATAGGACCCTCTAATAAAAACTAAAATGAGAAGTTTTAAGTTAATCTCAGCTGCCATCAGTCCCGTCTTGAAACACTGCAGTACGTCATATACACGCCATGGACCAACTACAGCGTGTTCAGTCACTGCAAGTATCATCATGTAGCAGCCAACTCAAAGAAACTGGACAATTAGCCAAGGATAGGACAGCATGGGAGAGGGTAGGAAAACACACAAAAGATCTCAATAGTTTCTCTCCTCCACCGCTGCTAGGAGAAAGCAGCACTCACGCGTAATACCAGTGTTAGGGAACAGTCCAAATATCCATGTGGACATTCTAAATGAAGGTGGACTGCTCAGACATACTGCTGTAATGACAACTGTAGCAAGTACCAGTGGGTTTGTACCTGGTATGTAGTTTTTCACAGTGAAATTAATACCTACACACAACTTAGTGAAGACTTGCATTAAGAAAATACCCTCTGAAGATCTGATAAGGGCATTCACTTGATTTTTGGTAAAAGCAACAAGGTAATTCTTTAGTTTCTACATGTTTCGTAACATCTCTTACCATTTGTACATCAGTATAAAATTATTTCAGCATAAATTGATTAGTGTAAGTAGACTGTCACATACAGATGCATCTCAGGCTAACCCTGAAGAAATTCTTTGCAATACACATTACCTATGAGGGATAGACAGCCCCCCGTCCACTGCACCCTTCAGAGCACCAAAGACTTTGTTTCCAGTGGTAGTTCTGGCAAGACCCGCATCCAGGTAGCATGTAAAAGCACCAGGCTTGCCATCCACACTTTCCACATTGTATTCATCACCAGTGACTTCAACTTGGCCTTCATAGATCTTATCAAGGCCAAATTTATTCAGAAGCTGTGGGGAAAGAAAACACACTTTTGAAATTCCCTCCATTTATTGATAATAATTTAGAATTACCACTACTTTAAAATGTGAATTTGCAGTAGAATCAAGCTTTTAAAATTTTTCTTTACAAAATTATGTACCCAATACTAACAGCAAAGCTTTTTAATAACTACCACTGTGTGTCTGTTAAGTTCCAACCTTCTGCTCCCACAGGTACACCATGAACTTAAGACTTATTAATGAACCCCTGTGGAAATGGATGGCTGCTGTTCACATGTTTTTAAACTCTACAAGGTGCATTTCTTACATTTTTATGCTCCCTCCCTCCACCAAACTTAAGGGCTGAGACATAAAAGTGGGCTGCTGAAGCTGAGACCGCATGCTGTCATACCTCCCACTGCGACTTGACAGTCACAAGACATGCCAAATCTATGATGGCAAAGAGCAGAAGTTATGCTTTTGAGAAGCCCAATGACTCGGTGGGCTGACACAGCAGGGAAGGAAGCGGTGTCTGCTCCCCGAGGGAGCCAGCGCAGCAGCCCCGGCCGTGCCGTACGTACCCTGCGCGCCAGGAGCAGGCCGGTGCAGTAGGCAGCAGCGTAGTTGGTCAGGCCCACCTTGACGCCGTACTTGGGCAGCTCGTGGGCGTAGGCAGCGCACACGATCATGTCCCCCTCGATCCTGGCATAGGCAATCTGGCAACACACAAATGTCAGGGCTCATGTGTTCTTCCTCTGCCACCTACTCAGGCCAGCACAAACGCTGGATCCGAGTGTGCAAAACCCGCCAACCTCTGCATGTGAGCTCAAGGAGTGGTGTGGCTTTGGTTTGTTGGGGGCGTGGTTGTTTGCTCTGCCACCTCCCCCCCCCACCATGCTTTATTTGTTTCTGCAAAAGGAGTAATCAGCTCTTCAAGTAAAGACACAAAAGTTCAAACCTGTATTAGGCCAGTTAAAACGTTTGTCAGCAACAACTGGCAACTACCTTTCCACAGAGACAAAGAGGTCAGAAAGAGCCTACAAAAGCAACCCTTCAAAGAATCATTATGAATGGAGATGAATTCAATCCCACTTTAGGATACATCTCAAAAAATACAAGAAGCATGTGACACTTTGTGTTAATACTGTTAGTAACCGTATGGAATGATTTTATTAATCATGATCTAAGACCATCATGATCCCAGGGTCTCCTATGGGACAGCAGGACTATCAGAAGTTCCTTTCACAGATAGAACCTTCTCCTTTTGACTCTCACTCCTCCTCTCTGCATCCAAATGCTGTCCCATTTTTCAGGATTCTGATATCCTGGAAAGGGACTATAAGTCAGATGTAAGCCCCTGCAACCATTGATTTTCATTTTAAGTTTCAAAGATAAAATAACCTCATTAATGACTGAACTGTTCTCATCAGATAACTACTCTATGAAAATCTAAGTTAAACTTAGCTGCTTCTTTTTGAGCTCAACAACATATTTATTATAAAACAAGCATTCAGAAATTTTTAACTTCAAAATTAGTCAAAACATTCTAAAAATTAAACAAGTGAGCCACAATGAGGAACTGCATATGCTACACACAACTGCATAGGTGCCTACTGTTCTTGTTTACAAGTCTCCTTCAATCTCACAGGAAAGGCACCATAAGGCCTCAGAGCTTCACGTGAGCCACACAACATGGAAACTGAACTCTCAAAAGAGAAGGCACCTTTCGATACAACACAAGTCAATGCAGATTGACAGGTCATGCTACCAACTTTGTTTTCTTCAGCCAAGCAAAAAAGGCCTCTTTTTGAAGCCCTTTGAAAATAGTGAGACACATCTTCCCTCTCCCAAAAATGTTCTACTTAGCCCATTATCATTACAGCAGTACAATCGTGCACTACAAATAACCTCACAACAAAAGTGCTAGCACTTGTGAAACTGCTTTTCTACAATGCACACGGTTTATTACTGAAGTTAACACTGAAGCCTGTCCTCCTCTAAGGAGCTCTTTTACAACACAAACACTGTGCAGGCCTGGCCTAAGAAACCCCAGGTGCTCCAAGCCTCCCTCTCTGTGCTGACCTCACCCAGGCTGGCAGGTAAGCAGCAAACACCGCAGGCCTTACCTGGCAGATGATGTCTCTGTTGGTAACGCGCACAATCATCCTGTATTTAGGAGTGTTGTACTTGTTTTTATCTTGAATAACCAAACGCTTGCGAGCATAATAGTCAGTTTTCCCCTCTGAAAAACAACAGTTGCATTGTGCAAAATGCGTGCACAAAGTAGGAATATTCACCAAGGGCATTTAATTATGTGCTACAGGTAATTTAGTAATACCTCTCCTTCTCCTGAATTTCACTTGGTATCTCTTGAAGTACGCCTTATTCTTGACAACCTTCACAAACCCCTTAGATAAGAAACATAAACTACGTGTTATTAACATATAACCCTGTAAGCCAACACCATTCTAACTAAACGTACCATGAATAAAACCATGGAAGAAGCAGTAATTATACAGTTTCTTGTACGTTTAGATGAAAAGAGCACTGTAAAAATTAAATAGAAAAAAAAAAACCACTCCGCACATCAAACCCTATAAATTTTACCCCTCCACAGGAACTAAGGCTTCAAGAGAGAACCAAAGCGCGTCTTTTATGAAAGTAGCTTTTAACCGAAGGCCTGTCCGCACGAACCGGAGCAATGGCCGTGCTCACTGCCTGTCACCCCCGCACAGTCGTGACTTCTCTGGCACGTTCTGCCACGGAGCCGCTTCCCGCGCAGCCCCCCGCCCTCAGCCGCTCCGACACCCGCCCGCGGGGCCCGGCGCGGCTGCTGCAGGGCACCCGGCCCCGCGGCTCGGCCCCGGCCCCAGCCCCGCGGCTCGGCCCCGGCCCCGGCCCCGGCCCCGCGGCTCGGCCCCGGCCCCGGTCCCGGCCCCGCTCGAGCCGCCCGCGGCGCAGCCCCGGCAGAACGGCAGCCATTGCCACGCCGGCGCCGGGCGGCCGCCCCGAGCGCACGACAATCGGGCTCCATCCGCGCGGGCGGCGCGGCGCGGCGGGCGCGGAACGACGGACGCGATGCCCCCGAGCCCCCCCATGCCGGTACCGACCATCGTGCCAGGCACTGTCCGGTCCCTCAGGCCGGGGCCCGCTCCGCACAACGACTGCGCTCCGCAGCAAACGGGAAAAGGCCGCGCGCGCCGCGCAGCCGCAGCTCCTGCCCTGCGCGGCGGGGCGGGGCCGCCCGCGCGCCGTGCTGCCCCCTGCCGGCCCGGCGGACCCACCGCGGGCGGGCCGGGCGGCTCCTGCGGGACCGCTCCCTGCGGGACCGCTCGCTGCAGTAGGGGAGGTTCAGGATGGACATTGGAAGGTTTTCTTCACAGAAAGAGTGACTGGAATCGGAATGGGCTGCCCAGGGAGGTGGTGGAGTCACCGTCCCTGGAGGGGTTAAAGACTGGACATGGCACTCAGTGCCTGGTTTAGTTGACAAGGTGGTGTTCAGTTAAAGCTCTGACTTGATGATCTCAGAGGTCTTTTCCAACTTAATTGATTCTGTAATATCAGAGAAACACAATGCTGAGGGAAAAATAATAATCCTACCATCTCATGTCTACACATAATGCATTATCACTTTCAAGTCTCTTTATGTTAAATGACTGGGTAATTATTAGCCAGAAGTATATCACAGAGAAGAGGTTCTTAAACAGAAAGAAGTCCATGGATTTGATCTTTTAAAAAGTCACCAATTATGTGTATGTTATAGGATTTTAATTCCTGTCATTTTCTAGGGAAAATTCTCACAACCTATCAAGTAGCAAATAATTAATAACACCAAACAAACCAAAATATTAATTGAATACTATTCTTACAATAAACTATAGCTGCTTGGTCCTATTGATATTTGATGCATTAAAGCAAGAATATAGACTTGCACATACATATATATATACACACATTGGATCAATGTGTATATATATATACATATATATATTGGATCAAATAGGTCAAGTGGCATCAGGTTTCTTGACACTGTCAGACAATAGTGAATCTTCATTCCTGATGCATTTGTCTGGTCATACTCATTCATTTCACTCAAAAAATATCAACAATCCACATTACTAGTTATACATAAGCCATTATTTAAAAAATATTAGTTTGATATAAATAACAAAGAAAAAAAAAAGGGGGTTACTACATCAGGCAAATACCAGCATGGACCCTTCTTGGTAGGGACCAGCCAGCTTCAGAAGTAATTTAACTGTTTGAAAGGATGTTGTAGCAAGATGGAGATTAGCCTCTCCTCCCTGGCAACTAGGGACAAGAGAATGTAGCCCCAAGCTGTGCCAGGGAGGTTCAGGTTGAGTATCAGAAAGAATTTTTTCACTGAAAAGGTGGTTAGGCTTTGGAAGTAGCTGCCCAGGGAGGTGGCATAGTCACAATCCCAGGAGTTAAAGAAATGGCTGGATGTGGCACTTAGTGCCTTGGCTTAATTGGCAAGGTGGTGATCAAAGATTGGAATCAATGATCTTGGAGATCTTTTCCTAAGAACCTAAGTGAAAAGTGATTTTGTGATTTAAGAATTAATTTTAGAAAGCTCAGAATTCTATGTGCTTTTCAATTTGTACAGAAAGTATCAGAGCACTTTTTTTTCTCCCCTCTGGCATATAAATCCATTGTCTTCAAAAATTCTGCTGCTAATACTGGGCAATTACTTCCATGACAAATACCTCACAGACAATGTATCGTAAGCAAGACTTGTTAGTCTTTTTGTTAAGCAAGGAAAACCAAAATCGATTTCTTGCTCTTCTATGTAAAAAGACTTTTTACTCCTCAAATACCTCACCACGGTAAAAATCAGCCTGGTAACCTACCACACCCACATACTTTCTTGCTCATTGCCACCCTGCAAAATGGAGACTCCAGCTGGGTTTATTAGCCCCACCCCCAGCATCTCTTACAAATTCAAGGTGAATGACTCCTCTGGGTTTTTTTCCTCTGGCTTTTAGTGACAATGTTTGTTGGAAGGGTGACTGCTATTCATACACACTCTGAACACGTTAAGGTAAAAGTTAGTATTTTCAGTACCTTAATGAAGTACCTTTTTTTCATGACACATTGATATGGGGGAAAGTATAAGCTTTCTCTTTTTTTCCTTTAGTGCTATTTCTCTTATATGTGGTATTTTTACTTAGGTGTGTTCTGGAGAGCAGGGTGTCAAGCAGGGGTTTTAGAGCAATGTCTAGTACCTATAAGTCTCTTGGACTGGTGAAAATGATGCTTGAGCAGCATCTCCTACAAGCAGGAACCCTCTCCCTGCAGAGGACTGAAGGCAGTAAGGCTGTTTTATGTGACTGGACTGACCCTTGTGGTCACTTGTAGGAATTGGTTTGGATTTTTTTTTGCTGCTGCTTGCAAGAGTGACAGCCTTATTTCAATGAACAAAGAATTTAGCTGAAGGCCTGGTGATAACCTATCGCTGCTATTGCTGCATGCTTTTTTTTTTAAAGAATGTATTCTTTGCATACTTGGCTATAAAGTAGTGTTGGAGAGGAGTGTATGTATGCTGGTATTCATAAATATTTTAAAATAAAAAACATTTATTAGACGTTTTGTTAGAATTTTTTTCCAAATGAAAATTTCCGTATGGTTTTATTTAGAGTCTCTACTCGTTGTAGAAGAACAATGGCGAATGGGCTCATTATTAGATGGGGAGCCGCTGCGGGCAGAACAGTGTCTCAGCTGTTTGTGTAACCTAATCGGCATCTGGCAGAAACGCGTCTGACAAACGCGGCAGGGACGGGCCCGCCTAGCCCGAGGCGGTGGCGCTGCCGGAGAGCGCGCTGCCGTGCGCAGCTCCCGGCGCAGACCCGGCGCTGCGGAGATGCCCGGGCAGACGCTCTGAGCGCACCCAGCCCCGGCTCTCCGCGGAGCGGGGGCTCCGCCTCGTGCGGCGCCGCGCTGCCTTCGTGCCGCCGCCGTGGGGAGCGAGCGCGGGCGGCGGGGATGCCGCGACCCGGGGCCGGGCGGGGGCTCGGCTCACGGCGGAGGCGGCACCGGTGACACAGCGGGAGACCCGCGCGAGGGCAGCACACGAGCGCGCTGCGGAGACGGCTCGCCTGCCGGCCGCCCAGCGCAGGGTACCGGGAGCCCCGAGACCCGCGGGGACGGCCGCGGCACCACCCGGGAGCAAGCGCCGGTGGGTTCCCGCCGGCGGGCCCGCGGGCTGCGGCCGCCCGCAGGCAGCGCGGCGGGGCAGAGCCGCCGCCGCCCCTCCCGGCGGGCCCGCGGGGCCGGCGCTGCCCCTCGCGGCGGCTGCGCGCCCAGTGCGCCTGCGCGCGGCGCGGGCAGGGACGTGGCCCGGGAGCCGGGGCCGGCGGAGCGGCGCGCGGGGCTCGGCGGGGCGCGGACGCCGATGCCCGCACGCGCCGCCGCTTCCCGCCGCGGGCAGCGCTCCCAAGGTGAGGCGCGCCGGGCGCGCGGCCCCGCCGCGGGGGCGGAGGGCGGCCGGGCCCGGGCGGGGCGCGGCGATCGCGGCCGCGCCGTCCCGCGCCCTCGGGCGCCGGCGGCGGGGCCGGGCCGAGCGGTGCCGGGGCAGCGCCGGCCGCCCCCGTCCGGGCCCTCCCGGCGCGGCGGGCGGCGGAGCGGACGGCGCCGCCGGGCGGGGTGTGGGGAGGCCGGGCTGCGCGGCCCTGCCCGGCTCGGGGGCCGCGGGGCCGGCGTGTCGCCGTCCCTCCGCCCCTCGGCCCGGCGGGACACGAGTGGGCAGCGGGCGCGGTGGAAGCGCCCTGAGGCACCGGTGGCGGGAGGCGCCGCGGCCCGGGGAGCCTCCGGCGGGTCTGTCTGCAGAGGGTGGTTCTTCCTCGGCTTATCGCGTAATGCCGGGCCGGGAACCCGCGGGTCTGTCGTTCTAGGGCGAGATAATTTGCAAATACGGGAACTCCTGGTGCATCAGCCTGAACTTGGTTATATAATGAGGGTAAAAAGTCGATAATAATGTTCTGGCTACTTATATATTCCAGGTTAAGTTATTCTGTTATGGCCGTGCTTCTGTGCTTCCGTGTAACACCTGCTAATCGTTAGCATTGATAAAGCAATTTTGTGACAAAGGAGAAGTTGGCTTATACGATTTTCAATTTCCATTGTGAGCTGCCATTAACACTGCCTGCATCAAAACATTGCACTCTGCATCACTCTAGGATAGCTCTTTTTTTTTTTCAAAGATCACATACAAAAGACATAGAAAGTAGACACTAATACAGAGAAGTACAGATAATATTCAATATGTTTTACTTATCTCCAAAAATATTTGCAAAAAATAAAGCAATTTTTTTTTTAATTCACTTTGTTTCACATGTTTGAAGGAAATGGCAGTTGGATCTTGTTTGCTTTATTGGTATATAGCATTAAAATGTTTTTATAAATGTGCCTGTTTATGTCTCTTCCCTTTCCCAGTGTGAGTTGTCAGCTTTGATCACAGCCTGTATTTATGCGTATAAAGATTTAAGGCTTATTTTGAAGTGCATAGATATGAGTTCTTTCTCAAGTAAGGATTAGGAGAGGAAATAGAGACAGCCAGTGAAAGAAGGGTATGATCAGGAGGAAAGCACTCAGTATTATGAGTCAGCATTGCCTGAATTTTATCAAGTGGGCTGACAGCAGCTGTAGTGATTGTCACTGAGTGTCCATCGAGCCCCACAGTACTTTGAAGAGGAACAGATGTTTGGAGAAGAAAGCTTCAACAGAACAGCCCTACTTCCTTCCCATATCTTTTCCTACACTCTCACAGGTTGAGGCTTAAGCGCTTCCTGAGCTACAGCTGGTGGCTTGGATATTTTGTTCTGGTAGTGTTGGTTTGTTTGGTTGGGGTTTTTCAAATTGCTCTTTGTATCTTTGTCTTCTGTGGACTTGTTTAATTTCTGTTGAGCAAGTAAGCAGGAGGTGGTTGGAGTAGTTGAAAGGAAGAGGCAGGACAAAAGTCCTTCCAGATTTATGTCAGAAGAAGGGATGGAGAAAGTGACATGCCTAAACAGTTACTGTCAGTTTATTTTCTGGATAAGACTGATAGTAGACAGAGGCGTTCTAAAAATGGGAAGACAAGTCCTTTGTCATGAAAAAAACTTGGCTTAAATGCTTATTTTGCTATTTCAAGGTTCTAATATCACAATATAGAAGGGGGAAAGCTGAGTTGGGGGTATGCATACTTAAGATTGTTTACCCTTTCTTACTTTTAAGTTTCCTTAATTATAGAAAAAGAAATTCTAATGCTTACGAAACGGACAGAATGTAACATTTTGCATATAATTTTAAGTGTCAAGTGCATAGTTTATAAGAAAAAATATTTTTTGTTTGATCCAAGAAACCATAATAAAAACTAACCTTGAGTTTATGAATGTCGCTTTCTAAACTAACCTATACTTGCCTTAGTTATAGTCTCTTAATTCTTATTTGTAGACCCATTTAAAACAGTTCTTGCATATGTCACTGAAGTTGTAGGTAGCATGCTGAATTCAAGCTTTGTGCCTTCTCTGTTTGTAACACTTGACATCACGTGTTGGCAGTGTTTGGATTCCTTTAAGTTGGGAATAGTGTCTTGCTTTCATTGTAGTGATCTCTGCTCAAGTGTCTGTGCATTGCAGTGCATCCTTTCCTTCTCCAGCAAGTGTTGGTCGCAGGAAATGGGTAGCTGGTGATGGATAGAGCCTGGGCCCTGCTCTGCCTCTGCTCATTTTACACATGGCTGTGATGTGGTTTTGTCCTGTGTGTGTGCACAGAAACCGTCTGCTCAGAGAGCAGACATGATTTAGTGAATTGTCACTCTCTGTAATTACTCCTAATGTCATCTAACTTCTGAGAACACTGGAAACTATTCTGTTTAGCCATCAAGTGGTGTTTTGGGGACAGCCTAGGAAGTGCTGAGCCTGCTCTAGAGTTCAGGCAATGGATCTCCTTTCAGTCACAGTGACAAAGGTGATGTTAATAACAAGACTGTCAACTTTGTTTGCTGATTGTCTATAGGACTGATCCTCCTCAGTCCCAGAGAGGCAGTTGTATATTTGGGATTGAAGTAACATGCTAGCATGGGTCTTTTTTCTAGACAAGAAGTAAGGTGGTGTGATAGCATGACTGTGGACACCTATTTTGTCCTAATTTTTGACTTGGAAAGCAGCCAAAAGCCATCATCAAATATATTTTTGTTCTTTTGCCTAAACAAACCTTGCCTGTCTCTGATGGGTTATGTTACTTTATCATTTTGTCTGACCAGTATTGCTTTTGTTTCTATGATTCAGTCCTTTGGGAAAAAAAAAAATTCCAAACTTAGTATTTTGTTAGTAGGCTGTGTTAATGTATTCTGCCATATGGTAAGCTAGTGATCTTCCCAAACTCCTGAGTTTTCTTGTGGCCTATTGTCATGACTAAATCTTATTGATTCTTAGCATAGCATAAACTACCTGTTTGATGACATCATAACAGGTTCTTAGAATTTTGACTCATCAGTATCTTATACTGCATTTATTATGGGTTTTTTTCATTGTTTTCATCAGGCTGGCAGATGGGGTCTGTCTTTCAGTAATGGATTGTTGTTGCCATAAATTAACCCTGCACTTATAGCTGTTAGAGTAGCTTACTGTTAATTTTCATTATGGAAGGCTAAAACTATCAAATGTCACTTAAAATGGGTGTAAAAAGATACTAGTTAGGCAAAACCTAACATTTTGAACATATACTGTTGACATAACTATTGTGTAGAAGTTAGTTTTATGTGTCTCACTTTTCATGCATTCTTCTCAATTATATGTAGCTCAAGCAGTGAACTACTTCCAGGCATAGTAAAAAGAAATTCCAACTTCTACGGTGCCTGAAACAGCAGAACTAAAACTCAATATTCATTGAGCAAATTAATTTTTTTCCTCCATTAGAATGCATTACTGGTGGAACTTTAAGTTTGGCTGAAGTCCTAGTAATTATTTCCCAGCCCTTTGGAGAAAGAATTGTGATCAGTCTTTCTAAAGACAAGATTGCAACAGCAAGTTTAAATTCCATAATGAGACACGTTAAGTTAAAATGGACTTGGGATTTTTATGTGAACTTTCTGGTGTCAGGCTGACATGAAAAATCATCTGTGTTTCATTGATCTCCTTTCGTTCTTCCCCTGTTTTGAAAGAAGCAAACAGGCCCTTATTTCCAAATGAAAGTACACAAGTCAGTGGCCAACTAATCAGAAAATAACTGACTTCATCTGATGATGAGCAGATACATAATTTCTCTGAAGAGCCATTTCCCTTTTCTTTATTAAATATCTAAAGAAAATTAGATTTCTCTGTGCTGTGCTCAGAGAAGGCTGCTGGAGCACTATTACAGACTTGAATGGCATGGAGGGAGACCCTTCCACAGCACAAAAGTACACTGCTTCCAGTTATGCTGTAAGTGCTTGTCAAGGCAAGTCATGGCTATGGTAAGTAAATTAGTGGGCAAAATTGAATATTACTGCAGGACCACAGATGTTGGCATGGATTTAAAAGAATTGACTATTGATGTTTGCAGCTGCGTTTATATCTGCTCTGTTCACTGGATAGCTTGGACACCTTTCCTATGTGGAAATTACTAATTAGTCATGCTTCTCACTGCAGAAACTTTTACATTCTATTTCTTGTCTGTCAGCAGCTGCAGGTTGCAATGAGTTGTAGTTCACAAGAAAGGCTGGTTACCATTCTTGAGTGTACCTGATGGAAAGATCACCTTTTAGCTGATCATTTAAAGGAGAGGAATATCCTGAAGGTGAGGGACTCTCCAACCTCTGTATTTTTTTTTTTTTACTTCTAGGAAGTAATTAATAAAGTTTTAATTGTTACCATATTGCATGAGGGACATGCTTATGTCCTGTGGTTTCTCCATTAAGTCTCATTTCATACATCCCTTCGGAAAGGGAACTGTGCACAGCTTGGTGAATGAGAGATGAGCATTTTGGTTCTAACCTGCACATTGTGTTTATCTGGTCTCTGTAAAAAGGAGCATTCGACCTAGAAAATTCTTGAGCTGCTAGTACATAAACAAAGTTGCATGGAATGGTAAGTGTTAGTATGTCAGATACTAAATCCTTTTAAACTTACCAATTAAACTGCTTGTAAACTTTGTCTCCTTTTTAAGTGAAGGGTTGTGTTAAAAACATTGGTTTTGATTAAGGGTCAGTGAATATTTAAAAATAGGACTCAATTGTTTCTCACTTCCAAAATATGGACCTGAAGCTTTTAGTAAATTTAACTGCATTCGTGCACTTTTGTTTATTTTTGTCCTAATTGTAGTGTAGATGCTAGACCCTCCTCCTTTCCAGGAGGAAGCTATGCTTTGGGGAATGAGTAGGAAAGTAAAATCTGTAGAAAGGAGCTGTAATTATAAATATGTGTGCTTCAGAGTGTGTTAGTCTTTTGTAAGTGTCTGATGATACTTGAACTCCAGTTAAGTAATTGAGTTGCATTTTACTGAAGAGATAAAACCTCTAAATCTTCCAATCTATTGCATAAAAAAACTTGACAAAGTTGATTTTATTTTAGCTGATCAATCTGACTGTTGCCTCTGTTTTGTTAGCCAAGGGGATGGTCCTTCAAGTATATGTGTGTGCCATTGACATGCTGAACCTCAAATACAAAGAAATTTTCCAGATTGATGTCTAAGAGAACATAGGAAGTTTTCTATTAAAGGTTTTTACTGTAGTCCATCAGTATTTTTTCTTGCTCTGAGGAGCTCTCAGGCATTTTTGGTATCTATTTCTTTTCCCTTGAAAGAAGGCTTCAATTTCTTGAAGGCTGTTACATTCCTGTGTCAGACATGAAACTTTTTTTGATAAAGGACCATTTCTAGATGGACAGAAGATAGTGTCAGCAAAAGCACTGTGGTTTGTCTTCTCAGCTCACTGGGACAATGCTTGATGGACTGTAAACCACATTGGACTGCAGAGGTAATTAAAAACCTAGAATTGTTATTGAAAATAAATGAAATTTAGTACAACTTAGTCAGTGATGGAAATGATGCTCATATGACTGCTCAATGGTTTCAACCTGTAGTGGGTCGCTACAACATTTCTAATGAAGTTCCTCTTTGAAACACCTCATATATTAGTTGTACATGTGAACTGCCACTTCAACCTTCTCTGGGACCATCAAGATCCCATAAAATGTTAGTCAGATGATGAGTTTTAAAGAATGATGCTATGCTAAGCTTTGATAGCCTAAATTTTATACTATCTAAAATGTTAGATTGCTTTATTTTTTTTGTTTCAGAAAGACTTGGAGAGCTAGCGTGTATCAAATTAAATAGAAGCTAGGGACTGGTAACCATGATATTCCTGACTACTGTTAAGTGTTATTACAAGAAAAATCAGGAATATGAGCATAAGTGAGGACTTCTCATTCATGCTTTGGCAATAATCAGTTATATGAGGTTTTTAGTGTAAAAGACCCAAATCAAGTTTATAGTTGAAACCATGTTTGAGCCCTGAATTAGGATTTTAGCTTGTATGGGAGCATGATAGCTGGCTGACTCACCAGCTCCATCTCCTGCAGGTGATGTTGACCAAGTTGGTTTAATTTGTTCTACAGATATTGGAATGCTATTAACTTTGAAGCAGGAAGAAGACTGGGTCTATGGAATGCTATAAAACTGGCTTGAAACCACATGTACAATTTCAGACCTAATTATGTCGACTTCTTTTTATATGTAGAGTAGTATGGAGATTACTTCCTGTATTCTGGAAATTCCCATTTCTCTTCTCATGAAGAGAAGAAATCATTGAAACAAATGATACATACAGTAGTGTTTGTGTAAGGCTTGCAGTTATTTTTACTTTGTCATGTGGTAAGAATAGTTGAGATAGAATTTCAAGATATCTGTAATCTTTTGGGTAATCAAGATATCAAGATAAAATTGTTTGATACAAATGTTCCTCAGGGAAATGGAGGAAAAATATAGTAATCAAATTCAACGTGTACACTGAAATACCTTTTAAAAAGAAATCTAAATAGATGTTTTTAGAAAAAACAGATTTTGTCTGGCAAATGCAAATACAAGGAGTGCTAACATGATTAGGCCTTCTGTAAGGTGATGCACATTACCTGGGTATTCTCAGGGAAAAAGGTTAATACATTTGTATGTAATGTGGAATGTTGCAGTCTACCTTTAGTTGGCCTTCCTTAAAATATTTTATATGCAGCCTCATTGCAGTATTCCTTTGAGTAATTTGAAAAACTAAACACAGTATTGTAGTCCTCTTGGTAATAAAGCCCTGTAATCATCAGCTAATTAAGGATACTAAACACAAAGTTGAGATACTGAATTTTATATATTTTAGTTGGCATATATATATATGCTGCATATCATGCATCTGTGTTTAGTATCAATATAAACATTTATTATCTTAGAGGATGTAGCAGACAGGTCTGTGTCTTGCCTGATTGACTCATCAGGCGGTTGAGAATTGCTGGCAGTTCTGTTTTCCCAGTGGAAACTGCGGTAAGAGTACAAAGTCTTTGGTAATTAAGTCTTGTGTCCCCCATTGTTTTAAAGATCAGTATGTTCAAACTCAAAATTCACACATTTCTTTAGGAGGGATCTGCAAGACCTTAGGCAGGCAGAAGCCAATTAATTGTTCCTGTGCTCTGGGTTTGTAGTCAAGCTGGGAGCAGTGTAGCTGTTAACAGGACTGGGAACCTGAATGAGTGTGCCTGCTTTGGAGCTGGGAGATGCCTGCTCAATTCTATGTGTCCTCCTGCACAGGGTAAGGAAGATGTGCCCCTGCCTACTTGTCTCCAGACCTAGCCATCCTCAGCAGAAGGGGTTAGTGTCCCAAGAGTGGGCTGGAAGTGGCATTTGTGTTCAAAATCTAGGATAAATTGGCAAGTTCTTGAGTGATCCCCCTCCACAGAAAAAGCACATGTTTACAATCTGTTGATTCTATTTTTGATCACACATCAATAATAATAATAGCTTGAGCATCCTGATGGTGTTCTTGATGATTTGGCATACGTACCAGCCAATGTAGGTTACCTTTTGTACTCTTGAAAGGTAACTTGGATTTCAGCATCTGAAAAATGCTGGGAATAAGAAGGAGACCAATTCTCTTTGCAGAGTTGAAAAACTGGCTGAGGTGAGTTGAGCGAAGAACTCTTTACGGGGAGCTTCCAGCCTGGGCTGGTTAGCTGAAGGGGGCTGGAGAGCTCGCCTGGATGTGGGAGGTGTTTGGACTCGGGGGCGATCTGGGCTCCAGCTCCGCGTGCGGCCGCGCTGGAGCGGCAGAGCTGCAAGGTGTAGTTGGATTTACCACTGTGACCTAGCTAAGATCATAGGAGGGGTACTGTGGAGTATCTGGCTGTCCTCGGTACTGCTGAGCACGTGAGTAGCATTTCTTTTCCACAGCGATGAAGAGTAGCAAAGGGAAGGACACTTTGTAATTGAAGTGCAGAGCATCGTGCTTGCAGGCAAAAGGCAGACCCTGCTGCAGGCCTGCTGGTGTGTCTATTAAAATAATAACCAGTTTTTAAAAGAAACGCTTCTTTTCGAAAGCCTTGAGGACACTGCCCAAAAAACCCCAAAGATTAAAGGTTTAATGAGACTTGTTCTCTTGAGTCTTTCCAGAATATTGTGTTAAGCAAAACCACATCTCTAAAGAAGGGAGGTTAAAATGAATTCTCACACAGATTTTCCTGTGTTTGCTGGAGTTGGTGGTGCCCAGTGAAACTATCTGCTGTCATTCGTACTAAATGTATTCTCATTGCTGTCCCTGTGATTTGTAACCAGGGGAGCCCCAGTTTGTGTCAGGGCTAGAGTGAAACCTGTTCTCTGCTTCGTGCTGTCAGAGAAGAGGCGCAGATGTCTTGGGAGTCAGTAGGATCCATTTGTGTACTGTGTGTACATATTGTCCTGGTGTGTGACAGATCTTGTGGCAGAGGTTGTCAGCACAAAGGTGGGAGGCAGCAGTGGTGGGTCAGTGATAGCCAAGTACAGCTGTGATGTTGGGTGGAACAGTGCACATGGAATTGGGACTGGTGACGTAGCAGGGATTTTCAGTCTTTATTAAGAGGAGGGTAAAGAGTTGAAAAGGCAGGTATACTCAGTGTGTCCATAGGAAGGCTGGTGCATTGCTCTTTACAGGAGGAAAAAAAATGAAACCAAACTATAGAATTGTAGCTTAAACTTGTTGAAATAATTAATTCAAGTAATTGGATTTTTACATGTTAATATTGGTATTCCATGTTTTCCACATCACTAGAATCAGCTGAACAAATGTAACTGCTATTACCATATGTTCCTAAAGAGAATCAATGTTACTAATAAACTACCATTGAAATAATATGCTCTATTGCCAGTGATTTTCTATTACAATTTAGACAAAGTTCTATTTTCATGTTAGTATTTAAAGGAAACCAAAAGAAAAGACATACTTAAACAAGCAAAACCAAACATCTAAAATTACTAAGGACAATATACTCACTTTCAAAAATCCTGGTATTTTATAAATTATTTCCTGGATATTATAATTCCAAATCAGAGTATTTTATTTCCACTTCTCATCAAAATACTAATTTGTTCTCAGATTAGAGTAAAACCACACAGAGGAAAGAAACTAAAAACCATGCATATGACTTATTTTCTAAGTCTGATTAATATTCTGATGCATATTGGATTCTGGAGGTAATTTACTAGAGCTATAGATATAGATATATATATATATAGATACAGAAGAATCTATATAGATAGAGATATATAGATATATAGTTATAGATTCTTCTTTATTAATGAAGTATGCATTTGTTCAGATCAGTTTCTTGGGATACAGCCCCAGGTTTTCTGCTTTCAAATTTTGGTGACCTGTTTTCTAGAAGGTCTTAAATCACTTTTCAAAGATTAGCTCTGTAAAATCTTCCGTCACTGTTATAAATTTTGAAATTACGTTAGGTGAAATGATGAAATATGAAAAATCCTGTTACTGTATCCTACTTAGGGAAATGGATGATGAACACATAGCTAAATACCTTCATGTCTTGGTTCAGGAATCTTTGCTGATGCTGACAAGTAAGAGACCTGGCTCTAGATATTTAGGAAACCTGGAAAAGCCTGGCAAAGAGGATGTAGATGTGACTAGTTAGCTGTTAGATCAGAATTGTATTCTTAATTTAGCTTGGCCCTAGGTGACTGCCATAACTATTTTCCCCCAAACAAATTCTTCATGTGTTTTTGATGCAAATTTCACTGTGAGCCTTTTGATCTTCAAACATTTGCTTTTGGTACTTGTGCACTTTGCCTACTCTGTGTCAATGTTTTCAGATAGCTGGCTAGTAATAGTGTTGGGGTACTAATTCTCTTCTAATGCACCTCTGAGCTGCCCTGAGAAACAGTATTGTTAGGCACATTGTTCTGACTGACTTAACTGCCATCTTGCATGGTTTTCTTGGCCATATATTTTTCTATATTCTTCACATAATTGGCTTCTTCACACTTTTGAGTTAATTTTTTTAATGCTCAGTGATATGTCGGTGAATGAATGTTAACAAGATTCTTGATTTCTGTCCCTATACCACCCCCCTTCAGCTGTCTTACTGTACAGTGTAAGCCTCATCATTTATAAGCCAGACTGACCTTGAATTTTGCTTTATGCCTTAAGTCTTTCCAGTTACTTTACTTTATGAAAAGATAAAAATTGAATGTATGTTTTTTCTTCCCATTTGCACCACATAGGGTATTACTCAAAATCTTTGCTTTTCAAGTCCTTACACCTAAGATTCTTAGAGCGGGTGACTCCTAAAGCCTGCTGCGTATGGCAGTCATTTTTACTGTGTTAAGATTGGCCCTGGTTCTGCCATCATTTATTTTTGGAATTACTTGTGATATTTTAAGCAGTTTAAAGCCTTTGAGAAAATAATCAGTCTTAACTGAGATGTATGGGTTACCTTCATTATAATTTGATTTTATTCAAAGTGAAACAGCAGTAATTTATCCTTTCATAGAAATAGCGAATAAAGTGAAATATTAATGCATGTATTAAACTTAGAATTTTGAAACCTCTAGTAATTTTCATTCCTTTCTTTTATAAAAGATGGTGTCAAATGCTAGCGTTGGAAGCGATATTTTTCCAAGATTATATTTAAAAGATATGTGTTGGGATCTTTGTGTTGTGGGTTTTTCCCCCTTTTTTCCTCTTTTTATATATCTGACTTTTGCTGTCCAACAGTGACAAGCACCAACTGGAATCTTTCTGATGCTTATGTTGATATCTTACTATCCCCATCTGTGGTTTGCATCCCTGCCTCTGAAGACTTCAAGCAAAATTTGATCCCATTTTCAGAATGAATGCTAAGCATATGGAAACTTCTTCTAGTCTGCTAGGAGAGCTCTTAGGTGTCATGTTTTTGTTGGAGAGTAAGTGGGAAGGTTGATTACCACTTGTTTGGGTTTGGCCTGTGTTGTTCTGCTTGTTTTCTGGAAGCATTCAGTGTGTCTTCTTTTTGATATGAAAATAAAATACTGCTGGATTTGATTGACAAGAAAGTTCATTGTATCCAAATAAAAGCTACTGTTTCAGCAGTCGGTCACTAAGTCTATATATTGTGCTTCAGATAAATGCACAGTGTGATGAGATGGAATTTTTATTTCGTTGAAATTTTGCTTTAATTAGATTCTATTGGAGGATCTTGGAAAGGGATTTTTTCTTCTCTGTAGCTTAGTGTTTTTAGTGTCTTAGTAATTATTTATAGGCTGTACTGCAGAATTCTTTGTGGCATTGAGTAATTCAGTGTTTTGAGGAAATCAGCAAAGTTCAAAATAAATAGTTACCAGCAACACCACTTCAGAAGTTCCTCTGCAGCCTTGGTTTTGCCAAGTTGTAACATTTGCTAGGCAGCTAACTCTTCCTCTAAGGTGCATCTGGATTTCCTTTGAGTTGAGCTGGGGAAAGATTAAATTCTAAGTTCCTGTGTGTCAAAGCCTCTTGTATGTTCAGATGCTGAAGGGAAGCTCTAGTGAGGGGTTCACTGGAAGATGCCCCTGACAGCTGCTCTTCTGTCCATTGCACTGGTCAAAAAGTAGCGGTAGATAATGATCAGCACCAGTTAACCTTTGCTTTCCCAAGCTCACTGCTTCCCTGACTCTAGCAGCACCTCTTGCTTTTTCCCCAAAATCCTGGGGTCTGTCCAGGCACTGGCAGTGGGACTGGGGATCAAGGGCACTTGGTGTAAGAGTGACCTGAAGAGAAAGTGAGGAAATAAAAGAGGCAGCAGTGTGATGCCTTCCTGTGAGACTTTGAGCTGTTGTAGATTTAGGGGCATAGATTCTTTGTGACTCTTCTCTGCACACTGGCAGTGGTAGAAGATGCTTTGCTTTGGTGTATATCAGAAATGTGGTGCCCCTGCTCCTCTGTCCTGGCACTATAGGGATTAGTGAAGGTGAGCAGTGGATGGTCTGGGGGGGGGTACACTGATATTCTGCTTCAATGTCTATCAGTGAAGTAGTTGATTGTTTCTGTATCTATATTTCTACAGTTTCTGTACCATTATTTTAGTTTATCAAGATGTTTTAAAATAAGTTTTTATTTCTATTTATTTTTATAATGGAAAGTCGGAGCTGATCCTGGATCCTGTGGTATTTCTGTACTGCAGAGATGAGCTCTGTGAGTATACATCAGGAGTTTCTCCGAGTTTGTCTTTGTGGATTAGCAGCATACTTGCATGTTACTTCTATAATACTGTATTGCTGGTGATGCTTGTGTTACTTCTGACAGCCTTGGGGTCCTGGAGAAATAAATAATCTCCGTGTTGCTTTGTGTATATTGTATATTTTTCCCTTTGTTGGATGCAGCAGGTTTGCTGGAAGAAAGGAGTTTAGAAAGGACAGCTTTTGCATCCTCTTCTTTTTGTCGATACAGGTGGCGACAGACAAGGTTGCAGGCAAGCTGAGCTCCACTCTCTCATGGGTGAAGAACACGGTATCGCACACCGTCAGTCAAATGGCCAGCCAGGTGGCGAGTCCATCTGCCTCCCTGCACACCACATCCCCCTCCACCACCCTGTCCACACCTGCCCTCTCACCATCCTCACCAACACAGCTGAGCCCTGACGACTTGGAATTACTTGCTAAACTTGAGGAACAGAACAGGTGAATGGAAAACCTTTTGCTCTTCGAAGTACAGTAATGAGGCTAAAAGTGGTTTATTGCAATTGTAGCACAGAGACTGTTAAAGGAGAATTAATTAAAAATTTAATGGCACAGCACTTAAGTTTGTATTTTTGTGCTGTGTTTTTACAAGTTGTGTTTTTGTGAAACTCCAGGAGGTATTTTTCTCTTCTGGTTTTACAGGAGTGTTTGTAGCTGCCTCCAATAATAAGAAATTACACAATGATTCTTAGTATCCAGTTTAAAGTAAATTATCTCAGGGATGAGACTTGTGTATAACTTTCTTACCTTCTAAAATCATAACTATAATTTCTATTAATTTATTGAAATCTTAAATCTTTCTAAATTCTTTTTTTTTATACTTTTATCCAGTTCTTATTTCAGCTACGTAACCTGTTATGTAGAGAGATAGAACTGTGTTCAGCCACCTTTTCGCTGTTACACTAATGGTGCCTGATGCATAGTATCTTAAATTAATTAAAAGTAAATTCCTAATCAGTTTTTTCTGTTCATCTTGCCTTTTTATGTATAGAAACAGTTTTTATGGTAGTTTTTCCATGTACCTGTTTATCTGCACAGTGTACAATTGAAGATGCAATGTTCAGGTGGATTGGTTGCTCTTGATGTGCACAGTGATGTAAATTCACAGTATTACTAAGAAATAAAATTGGACTGTATAATTTCTTAATGCTAAATTTCCAGAAGCCATACTCACTTGCAGTTTTGAGGCAGGACTCCTAAGTCATCTGTCCTTTTACAAAATCTGGTTATATTTGACAAGTATGTTTCAATAATTTTTGAGAGGTTGGCTGTAAACAACTTGAGCTCCAAGTAGATCTTTAGACTTGGCAGGTAGCTGCAGGGCTTTGTTACCTATTGGAGATGGCTCTCCCTGAGCTGTAGTGAAGTGCAAGGTTTGATAATTTAGCTCAAACTAACTTCTGTTTTGGCTTCTATGAGAGTGCTGGCCTTTGCACTGAGGCAGTAGAGGTACTCTGTTTTTGATTGGGTTGGGTTTCTTTGGAGGTCTTTTGGTTTGGTTTCTTGGTTGTTTGGTTTAGGGAGGTGGGGGTTGCTTTTTGGTGGAGTTTTTTTTGTGTGCTTCTCTTTTGGTGGTATTTTTTTTGTGTGTGTTTTTTTTTAAATATTATTCATGTTTGGGAAGGGTTGTTTGGTTTGGTGTTTTGCTTTAATTTGTTTGTTTGTTTGTTTTTTCTCTGCTGAGTCAAGTCTGAGAGTAGTAACTTTCAGTGGGGGAGGAGAGGCAATGCCTGTGTGTCACCAGGCATGTCTTCTCCCATGTCTGCATTCTGCAGCCTGATAGCAGCGTAATTTGAAGGGAATTTGATACATCTGTCCAGATTTTGACAAGAATAGGAAGCTTCTAGAGCTACCTCATACAGTCTTCCTTGTCTTCACAGATGAACTCCATTTAATTTTTGCTGTGCAAATGAAAAATTATCAAAAGAAACAAAAAAATTAGTTAAAGAGTGCTGTTTTAGAAAGCTAATTTGCATTTAATCCAAGGCTTTCTAGTCTGTTCATGGCAAAGAAACTAACTTGTATTTGAAAAGTAAATTGTTCTTTGGACTGCTTATCTGTGTTGGAGTGTAATGTCTTTAGATCTGGAGCCTTCTCATTAAGACCCGCAGTCAGACTGCCTGGCTTGTTGAAAGAAGTACATGAGCTTAGGCTTTTTGTCTCAAGTCAGCTTTCTTCATTTAGTAAATAAACTAGCCAATCTTGTCTGGTTATATTTCATTTTAGCCAGACATGTTATTAGTCCCACACTAGCCTTGTGTGTGTGAATTCTATTTAGAGCCTGCCCTATCCAGTATATCTTTGCTGGTGAGATACTGCCCTTTAAGACTGAAATTTGATGCTCTTATTCTGGCTGCACTGTAGTTTCAGAACAGTTTGCATCTGCAGTTTAGCACAGTGGCACTTTGTTGACAATTGTACTCTGTTCACAGGGAACCATTCTTTCTGCTTGCTGGAAGAACTGCTGCCATGGATGTTTGTAAAAGGTTTTGGGTTTTTTGTAGGTTTTTATGTCAGAAGGAGAATATGAATTAGGTAACAGTTAGAAAAGGGAAGAACTCAAATTGTTTCAAGCTACGTCTGGTAGCATTCTGTAATCTAATTATACTGAAAGTCCCCACAGAATAAAGAGGAAGCTCAGTCCAGAGTCCTGGTAGAACTGTTTGGCATTAGTAAATCATTTATAAAGTTTTTAATGAAAGAAAACGGTGACTAAACGTCACAGAACTTGCGACTTACTGTGAACAGAACTTCCTGTTTTCAAAGCTAAGGACAATGAGTTTATCCAGGTAAGGTCTAATTACAGAAACCTGTGAAAACTAGAACTGTCTCATTAGAACCTGTTTTTTATAATTTTAGTGTTTAGTATATGCTTTTACTCTCTGATTACTTTGAATTTGGTGTTTGGGCACTGTCTTGGATTGAGAGAGTTTTAACCAATTCTTCATTATGGATTGGTACAAGCCAGGTTTGTAAACATTTGGAGTGGATTTTTCAAGTATTTTCTTCAAAACTAGATTTTATACATTCCGTTAATAAATGGGAAATTATTTGAATTTTAAAAAATAAAATCTCAAATGAAAATTTGTCTTGAAAATGAAAAGGCTTTTTTTCCCCCTTTTTTTAACAATTTAGGTCTTTTCCAAACAAAATGCTCCTGCAGAAACTGTACTATTTATCTTCATGAGTTAAATTACTTTTTCCCTTGCTTTTATAAACACCAGTAGGTGAAAGCTGGAAACAGGGGAAGCTAGTATAAATATCTTTATTGTAGCAGAGAGCTTAAATATTGGAGGTATGCTGAGATTTCTCAGATACAATGTGCCTTGGGCTATAATTTGTTAAATATCTAAAACATAACCTTGCTGGATGCTGGGGGATTAACTTTCATACTAATTTTGGACAAATTATTCAACCACACGGCTCTGATATACTGATGTTGGAATTCTTGGAAGTTAAGGCACAAATGAAACTTGTGGTATAGTGAAACACTTCCAAGTTAGTCTGAATTCTCGCTTACCTAACACATGGTCTAAAAAAATTTCCCCTGCTTAAGGGCCCAATATTAGTTAAGGATAAACAAAGCATTGCCTTTTTGCCTATTCCATGGCTACAGCAATCAGCTCACAGGGAGGTCTCCTCAAGAACTTTTCTAGCACTTGACACATCCTTATTTGTACTTTTCTGCTGGATAGCCCCAGAGGTTCTCACGTTTGAACTCCTCACTTTAATTGCACTTTCATTAGCTCTACTAGTCATTTCTGTTTCCTTATCCTTGGTCTGTAGGTCTGGGATTTCTCCTGTGCATTTATAAAGCATTGTGTTGATTTGTGAACAGTTGTCAGCAAATACCAGTTGTTTTAAAATTACTTCAAAGATTTTAATTGTTCTGTCTTTATTTATACTGTCAATTTTCAAAAAGTGTAATCAGGTAGACTTATAGGAGGCTAATTTTTTGTCTTTTAAATGGCTGTATTTTTAAAGTTCTTTGACATTTGATGTTATTGTTGAGGATATTTACCTTCCTTGGGTTTTCTTTGTCAGTCTGATGCATGACAGCTGTGGGTGACATTTTTATCCATTTCTTAAAATGCTGCAGTGTGAACCATTCTGTCTGCAGATTTACTTGCATTCTCAAGAGAAAGCAGTAACATTGAATGTTTTTTTTCACATTTAATCTAAATGAATGCTGGTAAAACTGTTTCACTGAACCTCTGGGTGTGTTCTTTGTCAAGAAAACAATTAATAGTGCGATCCTTTGATTAGAAGAACATGAATTTGGTTTTTGTGTGCTTTCTTTGCAGACTCTTGGAAACAGATAGCAAATCCTTACGATCAGTAAATGGGTCAAGAAGAAATAGTGGATCTTCTCTTGTATCTAGTTCATCAGCTTCTAGTAATCTCAGCCATCTTGAAGAAGACTCATGGATCCTGTGGGGGCGGATTGTGAATGAATGGGAAGATGTACGGAAAAAGAAAGAAAAGCAAGTTAAGGTAGTTGGAAACCGTTTCTTGGTTTTATTTTTAATGTGATATAAGTGATATTGTTTTATCTTTGTGATGGGCTTATTCTTTTTAAATATGTAATACAAACTTCCAGTTGAATCTTTCTATCTCTAAGCCTTAGTGCTTCCTTTGTAACGTTCCTATGTGCTGTCACCCAGCAAATGTCTCCTGCTGAAAACCAGATACATGTACTGTATCTTGAATATTAACTGAAGCTTTCAATTTACCTCTGATGAGAGATTTCCATGAATGCAGGGATGATTAGCTTCATGTTTCCAAAAATGGAATTACTGAAAATCAATTTAAGGGCATCTGATAGCTTGATGCTCTGATTATGTGTATGTATGCTATGCTGCTATATACTGAGCAGCTCTCTTTTTAAAGCATTATTAATAGGAGTGCTGATAATTCTACTCAAAGGCTACAATGAGTTTAGGTTTTTGTGCTTGCCTAGTGTGCCGACCTCAGAGATGACCTTAGGCAGAAGAACACATAGTTTCTAAATTCTGGATGGATTGAACAAACTTTGACCAGTGTGTCCAGTCTGGGTTAGTTGTACAGAAGTGTATAAGGTCGTGTACAGAAGTGTACCAGGTCATGTACAGAAGTGGAGTTCAATTACACTTGAAATTCAAACTAAAAAGCATTTAGTGCATTTGAACATATCCATGTTTCAGTGGCAGCAAGCACATCAGTGTGCTACTAACATGCCTTTTGTTAGTAGGCAAGTCTGTTCTGCTTTGGTTCTTTATTGGCTGTAGTCTGTAGTTTTATGTGCAGAATACAAATGTGTCAGGGTCTTTTGAACAGTTTGAAATGTGTGTCTATGAATAGGTTGTGGGAAGGCAGAACAATGGGCTAAAGTAAAGTATCTTTTATATGGAGCAGTTGTGAAGAGAGAACATGACTTGAGAGAGGAAACAAGGGAAGAAAATGAACTGAAGATTTCATGCTTGCATAGGGAAAGCAGTTTCTGGAAAGGTGTTCCAAAAGGCCATCAAAAGAAGGCCACAGGAATCTGGCAAGAGAAAGGAAAAATGAGATGGTAATAAGATCTGGTTAGTTAGAATTTGTTTGAACATTTTCAAGTGTCACAAGTGTCACTTGTTTTTACAGCTGGCCAAGTACAATTTGAGGAGTATTTGACTAACTTTCAGGGAATATTTAATTACATTGCTGACTAATATATTGGAAACTAGCCAAGTTTTCCTTTGCTGCTAAATAATTTTCAGTATTTTTTTGTTGAAAGTCAACCTTAACTATGAGTCTGCATTTATGATGGAACATCAGAAGATCCACACTTATTCCCTGATTGTGCCAGTAGGTAAATAGGTAGCAGCACAGGTGTCTTTTTGTCTTGGCTGTAAAAGCTGATCTTAGGTTATTAGAAATCTGGTAAGCTTTTAGGTTTTAGGCATGAGTGTCTCTGCCTTCTTCCAAAGATGATGTGTTCCATCCTTTATATCTCTCAATCCACGTCAGAACTTGCTTCTTGTTTATGGAGCACTTCTGAAGGATGACTCAAGTCCTGCTGTTCAGTTCACATGATATGTCCAGTAGATGTGTTTTCCTGCTGTTCCTTTTAAGAAAGTTGGAGCGGTTAACTCTATTATTCTGTCAAGCAGGTATGTTAGTAAGGCATTAGCAAGAATTTTCTTTCTTTATTAGTACCCTTGAGGTTTTAGCTGACTGATGTACAGTCCAGTTGTGTTGTTGACAAAGGATAGGTAGAGACAGTTGTGTAAAGCTGATGTGTTAGGGTTCTTGTCTTGAATTGGAGATCTTTTAGGAAAAACACCTTGGTGTTGTGTTGTAGACAGGAGAAACAGTTGGAGTTCCATTACCATGGTGGTTCTGAAAAAGGATGGATTGAGAGCTTAGGGATGTTCAAAAATGGAGGTCAGTGATGCAAAACTTCCGCAGCAAAGTTCAAGCTTAAGAAAAACAAACCTTGAAAGTAAGAGTCTCTTTGAACATAGCAGTATTATATTAATTAATTGTAGTGTTGGAGAAGTAGGAGTAATATGTGGAACAAACAGGAAAATAGGAAGGTTTGTAGAATAGAAGGATACTCTGGCTTCAGAATAAATAATAATGAAAGAAATTAGCTTTTAGGAGATAGAATACTTGATAACAATTATTAATGTACAAAAAGGAAATAGTCTTGAAGAGACAATTTTCTAGGTCAGACTGATTGTAGTTGCAGAACATACCACCAAGATAGTCTATTAGTGAATAATGCATCTTTCTCAGTTTCCAGATCAAGCAGTAAGACTATTTGTCCTTGTGATTTCTTAAAGGACCAAGTGACAGGTTCTTAGCTGTTCTTTAGCTTACTTGTCTGGGCATGTTTGAATTGTATAATATCTAGCAGATTTTTTCTTCCCAAAAGATAAAGCAAATTTAGTTAATTTAGTAGGTGTAAACTTAATGTTTTCTTGGTCCAGTATCTGAAACTGCATTTGAATACTTTCTTAGAGGATAACTTGGAAATACTGGCACACCAGAGAAACTGGATACAACTTGTCAAGTTTGTTAAATGACATTTGTACTGTGCAAATTTTTTTGTTGCAGTTGACTGTGCTACAGTTCTACTTTTTGTCATTTACCTGTCTTGGAAGTAATTTTTAGTCAGTGATTTCTTGGGTCTCAATTACTACAAACATTACTAAGGGTGTTATCTTCAGTAATCTTTCATGAAATACAGACATAATTGTATAAGTTCTGTTTAATGGAAGTTCTTGTATAAATTTATTTGAATATTCCATTTTTCACATAGTTTGGCGTGGATAAGAGATTACTTTCAGTAGCTAATTTAGCCACTAAAAATGATTCAGAGACTGCTTACTTTTGTGAACTTAATAATCCCAGTAAATTTGATGTTATAAACTGTATGAGGAGCTTTTGTCATGATGTAAATTTTTTTCTGAAATTGTGAGGAACTTGATTTGAAGTTGTTTTTTCTCTAGGTTTATTTTTTTGTAATATTTTCAGGGAATATAAATTGTCTTTTTGTGCCTTAGGAGCTGGTTCGAAAAGGGATACCTCATCACTTCAGAGCAATTGTTTGGCAACTTTTATGCAGTGCTCAAAGCATGCCAATTAAAGATCAGTATTCAGAGCTTTTAAAAATGACATCTCCTTGTGAAAAATTAATAAGAAGGGACATTGCTAGAACATACCCTGAACATGATTTTTTCAAAGAAAAAGATAGCCTTGGGCAGGAGGTCTTGTTCAACGTAATGAAGGTGAGTTGGAATTTCAGCCCTTGAAAATATATTAGCAAGAACATGCACCAGCTTGTATTGCCTTGTAGACAGAGAACATGCACCAGTTTACTGTGTTATAGGTTTGTTTTAAACCATATACACTGGGATGGTTTAACAAATCCCATTTTAGTTTTGATGGCATTCCTGTAAGTTTTTTTTCTCACAAGGTAAGACCAAGTTGGCATTAAAACAAGGTCACATACTGCTGATAGTATAATGGAATGAAGTGGGCCATGAATTAAAGTAAACAGCATTGCCCAAGACAACATTGGTGATCAGAACTAGTGTTCAGCTTGCAGGTATTTCCGAAGTGCACGTGGCAGGTACAAGCTAATGTGCAGTTGTTCCAGTGCCCAAACCCAAAATAAAAATGCCAATGTAGCATTGTTTGCATTACTTAGTCTTCACTAGAGGTTAAACTTTGAAGGTCAAACTTTTCTATAGAACATGATTTCAATGGAAAAATTGGCAGGTTTCCAAACCATAGTAATTTCCATAACTCTAAAACAAAGATGCCATCTGCATGGAGATCACCACATTTCATCCATCTGTAAATAAAACTGCAACATATATTTTTTCTTAAGACAACTTGTTTCATTGTCTGGTCTATCTCCTATAAAAGCAGTAGTTTGTCAGATTTTTTATGCCAGTGGTCTCTCTTATCTTTTACCAAGTTCCTGTAGTTGAAAACTGCCTGTGTTTTTGGTAGGTATGCCTTAGTTTTAGGTTTGTATGTGCTCAGATTACTTTTGATTGATAATGAGGTTTTAATTGTTGAGAGTTTTAACTTTATTTTCCAGGCTTACTCCTTGGTGGATCGTGAGGTTGGATACTGTCAAGGAAGTGCTTTTATAGTTGGATTACTGCTTATGCAGGTAAAAATATTTAAAAATATGTGAACCTTTAAAATCCCTGCTTGAATGCATAATATATTGTGGTTGTTTATTGGAAATTTTTGCAATGGTTTTCCTTAATAATTTTGTTATGGAGTTGTCAAGGGCAGCTAATTAGTCTGGAAATAAAGTGAGATTTACTTTGTGTCATTCTATTTGCCAAGATACTTGTATTGGAATGGGAGAATGTATTTGTTTCTCAGAGCTAAGGTAGGATCGCAGGCTTGCAAGCTATTTTGGTGAGTGATATTTCAAAAATAAATGTACTTCCTATTTCTCTTCTATTACATGGAATCTCCTCAGAGTTCAAATGAAACTACACAGTTGTCTTGATTCTCTTAAAGCTTTCTTTGTCTTATTGGTTTTTGGTTTATGACAAAGTAAGGTATATGGTAAGAAGCTTACAGACCTCCATTTCAGTCTAGAAATTATTTGCTAGAATTTAATAGATACAAAAGTTCATTGGAGTAATTGGCTGTAAATCCCTTAAAAAGCCCAAAGACCTCGAAACAAACAGACCAACAACCAAGAAAAAAATTCCACTGCATGCATATGCACATGCACACAAAACCCCAACCCTAAATCCTCCCAGGCTTTTAGACTGATATATCATTATGTTTGTCCAGAGTTTTTACTGTGCTTTTTTGTTTTTGATGTAGATGCCAGAAGAAGAGGCATTCTGTGTGTTTGTTAAATTAATGCAAGATTACAGACTACGAGAACTCTTTAAACCAAGCATGGCTGAACTGGGCCTTTGTATGTACCAGTTTGAATGCATGATACAGGTACATACAAAATCTATCAAACTTGCTCTTCAGTGGCTATTAATAAGGAACTTGGGAGTTACAGCTCAAGGGCAAGGCATATCTTTTGACTCTTGACAATAGCTAGTTTCAGAACTTCACAAGTAAATGCACATGACTCTGTGAGCAATTTTTTTAACCTTTGGCAGACAGTGATTGGCTTCAAAGACTGAAGCATGAGGATTTGTATTGCTGCAGTTTAAGCATATGAATGTTTGACTTTCAGAGTCTTCAATCCAAACAGAATTAAAGTCTTCATAGTCAATTTATATTATCTTAAAAGATGAAAATTGGGAGGTACTCTCATATCTAGAATTGAAATTGTTTTCAGGTTGGAAATGCAGGTTCTTCCTGGTCAGGCTGATGGAGAACAGTAGTTTTGTTTTGTGATCCAGTTTCTAATATGGTGATTGGGGTGAGATATCATATAGCCTTAGATGTTGTCAGCTTTTTAGTAGCCCATTCTAGTTATTACTCAGGGATTTACAAGCTTGACTTCCCCTTAGGATCAGGAAGTGTTTTTGTTATCTGCTTTGCAGGTAGACATTCTACAGGCTATTCTATATTGGGACTTTAGTAGTTACATGGTTCTTGATAATGTTGAGTCATATCTTTCCTAGTCCTGTTTCTAGTACATCTGTATTAAGAATCAATTACTATCTTGTATTCAAAATTTGTCAAAAACATGTCTGCACTAAAACTACAAGCAGAAGTTTAACATACTTGTGTATTTTATTCCTCTTCTTTTCCAGGAACATCTTCCAGAGCTTTATGTGCACTTTCAGTCTCAGAGTTTTCACACTTCTATGTATGCATCGTCATGGTTTTTAACTATATTCCTTACAACTTTTCCACTACCAATTGCAACGAGAATATTTGATATCTTTATGTCTGAGGTAACTACTAAATAGTAATCATATATTTCAAGAGTAGCTGTTGAAAGCTGTTATTTAGGTAGTGGCATAAATCCCATCATGATGGACAAATCTCATAGTCTTGCTTTTTATTTCTTATGCTGATCACATTATTTTAAGGGAAGGTGTCTGTGTGTGCAGCTTGTCAAGAAAGAGCAGCCAAGGCACTGAATGTGTGTAGCTTTGTGCTCTAAGCCTGCTGAAGTGTTCCCAAGTCTGTTCTTTCTGGATGCAGTGCATTAGCATTGCATGCAGCAGGGACATCCATTCCTCAGTATTATGGTGAGTTTGCAGTGGAAACTAATGCTGCTTTCAAGCCAAAGTTGAAGATCACTGTGGATATGCAAGCCAAGAAGTGTGTGTTGGGGGGTGTTAGTTGTTTTTAATTGTCCGGATGATGATTGGTGCCAAAGAAATTTAGGGAATTATTCAGTGTCAGTATCACAAAGACACCTATGTTGTGTTTAGGATTAGAACTTTTCATAATTGTAATTAGTAACAAATCATAGTTTATGCTTGCCCTGCAGTCAGCTTTTAGAAAGCAGTAAGTGAAAGGTAGATTCTTTCAGCTTGCTCCCAGGAAAGTCCAAGATGGGGTATATAGAGAGACATTCCATTATTCCCCCCCTCCACCTCCCTCCCAGGGCAGTTTAACTGCATTGTACTGTGTCTGAAATTAAAATAGTTTTTTTGAGAAGTACTGGGGATTTTTCTACTAGATACACTTAAAATGGTTGATAGAGCTGACCTAGAGAATTCCTGTCATTTGAGATTTTGCCTCATCACTAACTTCTCTGAGAGAGATGCCTGGTGTCAGGACAAATAGTGAGGCTGCTTGTCCTTGGAACAAAAAAAAGAAACATAGAAGCAATTTGTTGAGAGATTTTTTTCAGTAGCCCTTTTACTTGTGCTTACTTGGGTGAGATTTCCAATGTTAGTAAATAGTAGAAAAACTCTGTACTGTTGACAATGGCATGAATAATTGTTGGGTATTTTTTGATTTATCTTTTCAGGGTTTAGAGATAGTATTTCGAGTAGGTTTAGCATTACTTCAGATGAACCAGGGAGAATTACTGCAACTTGACATGGAAGGAATGTTACAGGTAAGCTATGGTTATAATATTTTTAAGAGAAATCTGAAATGTGTAGTGTGTGTGTATTTCCTTGCAGCTGTTAATTATATGTAATCTTGTGCTCTGATTGCTTTTAGCACTTTCAAAAGGTCATTCCACATCAGTTTGACAGTGGTCCAGACAAATTAATCCAAGCATCTTACCAAGTCAAGTACAATGCAAAAAAGATGAAAAAGTAGGTATTACGTTTTGAAAAAATAGATTTTGCTGTTGTTGAGTTACTGTTTGTTTGCTCTTAAGAATTGTTATTCAGTGTTTCATTTTGAATTTTCCATCTTTACATTGTTTTTGGATTTTGTACTGTATAGACAGTTAAAACTGCAGTTCTGTCTACAAAAATGATTCTAAAGTAGTATTTGCTATTTTTCTTAAATATAATAAAGCTAAATCTCATTTACAAAAATAACTAAAGAAGCATTTGAAGAAAACTGCAAGTTATGGGGAATTACAGTGCTTCTGTAAAAAGGAACTGAATAGGAAGACTGGGTAGGGGGTGGTTTTCTGGTGGGAGGGGAGATGGGTTTTTTTTCAGAATGTAAGGAGATGAAACTTTTATGATCTCACCTAAATGCTAAAGATTTTAGTTCTCATGAACTGGAAAAAGAATCACAGTGCTAAAGAGTGTATTTATAGTCCAAATTAGTGCTGTTTAAAATATAAATTGATAAAACTTTGGAGTAATATTGACAACAATAAAACAACTTTCATGTGGGGTTTGAATCTTGAGAATACTGCTACTTGTTGCTGTTGTTAAGGTTAGTTGCATGTCTCTTCTGCCTTTGGTAAATTTTGTTTTGGTTAGCAAGCTGCCGATAGTGTGATTTGCCAGGGTTGAGTTGGTTGGGTCACCCGTTGGTTGTAAAGTATCCTACGCTCATTGTTGCCCTGCAGGTTGTGCCCAGTCTCTTCCAAACTGAATTTGTCTTTTTCTTTTTGTTTTTCTTTTCTGTCAGTAACCTGTGATCAGTAGAGTGAGCAGTCTTCTCTAAAAAAGAAGTAGCAACAAAGCTTTCAGGAAAAATATTTTCTTGACAAACCAGTACAAGTATATGTAGTTGAACATCCACCATTCCAAGTCTGAACTTCCCGATATGCCTTCTGTAGAGGCATTGTTATCTCAGCTTATGGGTTTTTCTTGCCACTTTTTAAATTTGGTTTTCTGGGGAGAGGCTAAAATTGGTTTATATTTAAGGTATTTTTCTCAGATTTCTTTTTTTCCAGGCTTTCCAAGCTCTGATTTCTTTTGGCTGAATCTATTGAATTGGTGACTGTATTACATAAAGGGGTTATTACAGAGTAGCTTTAAATTGCTGCCACTGTAATGTATCCAAAGCAAGCTCCTGCACTTCAGAATGCTGGTTCAATCTGTTCATATCTACTGAAATCTGTGTTTAAATTTAAGGTCCAGTCTAAGCGTTTACAGGAGTGCATTTCAGAGGAAAGATCAATAATCTGTATCTCTGTTCCACTGTTATTTGTTAGGTATTACACCAACAAGTAAATTATCCCCAATGTTTCTGATCATAATTTACTATTTCTAATTTTTAGGCTAGAAAAAGAGTACACTACAATAAAGACAAAAGAAATGGAAGAACAAGTTGAAATTAAAGTAAGGAGCCCTCAACAAATTTATTTATGAATAAGTTTAATTCCCAGATAGGGGTATTACAAGTTTGATCTCTGCATGTAGCAGGACATAATTAAGGTTCCCAAATTATTTTCTTTCAGCATTTATATTTATTTGGGATGTTTGTTCATAAAGGACATCTACAGTGAAATTATTGAGACTTCTGGTGGACATTAAAAAAAATCTCTGGGGACCTGCTGTACTTATTTTTTTAGTATTTCCTGCGGACAACAGCTTAATAATAGATGCTCTCATTTATCAGAGGTTCTAAATATGCTGGCTTAGATGTTGGTGCTCCACACAGGAGGTTTGTATGACACATTAGGATAGACTTCATAGAGTGCACTTGAGTGTTTTGTCTTTGATTTTAAGATCTTGATTTTTCTTATGCATTGGACCCAAATTGTGGTATCTTCTGTCTGCAGCCACTTTTTCTTTTGGAGCTTTTGCAGTTTATACAAACTGGGAGGGGTGAGAGGGAAGCCAAGATGCCAGTGGAGTTTATTTTTCCCTTTTTACTAACTGACCTAATTCCTATATGTACTTAAGCACTGCATCTTTTTGCTTTTGAGACATAAATAGGCTTTTGATGCCTTTTTTCCCTATTTCACTTTTTTTTCACAGCATGTTGTTTGATCTGGATTTTTTTCCTTGTATTTTTAGCCAGTTCTGTGAGAAAGGACAGTGGGAGAAATGATGTGGAAGTATATTATATAAAACTCTGTTGAGGGACTTAGGTACAGCCTTCCTTCTTCCTGTCCACTGCTGGTCATTTTGTCTTTCAATATCAGTTTTCAGAAAAATGGCTGTGAGATGCACCTGGGAGCACAAAGGTATTAGGAGCCTTTTCAGGCAGTTTATTGTACCAGGTAGTGAGACAGTTAACAGCATGAATACCTGCTGTAACAGCAGCTCAAATCAGATTTGCAAGGCTCAAATGACAGCTCTCTGCAGAACAGGACAAAGTAAAACCATATGAAAGACAACTGTAACTTTAGAGTCTAGTATATGAACTCATTTCAAATCCTTTCCTGCTTCTTGCCACCATCCCCCCTCAAAAAAAAGGAGAAAGCAAAAAACCTCCCCAAAACAAAAGCCATGAAGCCCACTCCAACAAAAAGCAACCAAAAAATCCCAACCAAACAATGCAAAGCTATCTGATTCTAGGCCCTATTTTGGCCTAGAATTAATGTGTAAATAATTTCTGACTTTAGCAGAGCTGCTTAGCAGAAGAGACTATGTTAGGAGAGATAGAAAAAGAACCATATTTTGAGTTTGCCTTTTAGCCTGACAGAATAAAGCATTTACTGAACTGATATCCAATGCCCTGTTCTGAGGAGTACAGATCTCTTCTATCTGAATGCTGACTGCTAAAATTTACAGGAAGTGCACTTCTAAAATATAGAGTCCAGTACAAGTCTTACTTCTGGGACACTTGATGTTATTCTCAGTATAACCTTACAGATTGATATAAATTCTTTTGAGGAAAGGGAAGGAGACCTTGTAGCTGCCTCATTAGCCTGTCCTACTGTAGAAAGTGCACTGTCATGTCCCTTAAGCATGAAGACTTTGACTCTTTATGATGGGGAGGCTGTCAAGTCGGGTGTGGGGTTAAGCCCTATGGTTCACCTGCAGACATACAGCTTTGAGCAAATGCAACATAGATGCTTTTGCATGACACGAGATGTGTTCTCGTTTTTGTTTTACCAAGCTGTTTTAAACTCATATTTTGAGGCAGTACATAATATGAAAGAATGTTAAGAAGGTCAGAAATTATTTTCATATTTATATTGATTTTCTTGGATGTGATGAGATAAAAATGTTGGTAGTTTGCTTTGGTTTTATCAGACTTTCAATTAATAACTTGAGAAATGGATTTGTGAACTGTTTGTCTTCCAGAGGTTACGAACTGAAAATAGACTCCTAAAACAGCGCATTGAAACACTAGAAAAAGTAAGTATGTTGGGGATTAGATTTAATCTCTGTTAATTTAGACTTTATTGATGGCAATTTCGTTATATGAAATGGGAATCTCAGAATGATAGTTTGCTGTTTTCCTGATAATCTCTGGTGTTTACTAGCAGTGCTTAGCCAAATAACATGGCTATTGCCAAGCAATTAGGGTCAATGCTTAAATATGTAAGGTTATGTCTATTTCTTAGTGCTTATAAAATCAAATATTTTGACATAGCCAGCTTGTGTTGTACTGTTTTCTTTATGAATTAGAAGCATATATTCGAAGTCCATAAGACTCCATGAAATAGTGGACTGTTTGTTTGGGAAAAAAGTCATTGTGAGAGAATCCTCAGTTTGGAAAATCTGAAGTTGCTTGGTGTTTTTATGTAGGAGCAAAATGACAGACCTACCAATGACCAGAGAGAATTGCAGCATTTATACATTTATACTGAGAACAGGAACACTGCCATTCATTTGTTCTATGTGGTTTTGAGGTTTTGTGGCAATTTTGGGTACCTGATGGGGAGAAAATCTAAAGACTTACTTCTCTTATGTTTAGTCTGGAATAGAGTTTCGTTAGGCTTTTTGATAACTGACTGAAACTTCAAAAGTATGCATGCGGATTGCTGTGGATATGTTGCCAACTGTTCTGCAGTGGCCTCTGCTGTATCCTGGTATCACACTTCCTGTGGCAGATTGCATCTGAGCTGCTCTGCTCAGGAATGAGAGCATGCCTGTCCACCTTAAGCACTAGTAGGGACCATCTTTCAACAAATGGGATTGAGTGCTCTTGTGAGTTACAAACAATTGTTCACATTTCACAGGGAAGAAAATGATAACATTTCAGTTAAGAGTGACATGATTGAAAGACGTCACATTTAGGATGTTAAATCCCACTGCAATTTCTTGAAAAGAAGTTTATGTCGAATTCTAATTAACTGGTTTCAGAATTTAGTTAAGAAAAGACAACATAATGTCATGTTGTGAAAGTTGTGACCAAAAATACAATTTTATGAACATTTTTGGTTCTAGTATTGGAGATTTATAAAGTGAATGGAAAAGAATAGGCTCTCTTTAAGAAGCTTGAAACTGTAGTGAATCATTTCAATGACCTTGGTAAATATGTAATATTTATTATCCCTGTTTTATATTTAACTTGTAGAGGTTTGAAATATTTTCTTTTTTTTAATTCTGAAGTCCAGGATGAACTGCCTCATGCTAGTGCCTTTGCAAATTCTCTGCTTAGAATTTCAGAATTCACCTTCAGGTTATCCCAATCTGATTGGAATTAAAATAATTCAAAATTGGACAATGTTATCTATTAATAAGAATTCCCGAATATAATTATCATCGCAGGACTTGAAAAACAATAGTGTGAAAAATACATTAAAATCTTCTGTTAGAAAATACTTCTCCATCATTCAAACCCATTGATTTAGTTGTGATTTCCTTAGTGTACCTTAACTTCTAAAAAATAGCTCTTATCTACTAGTTTGAACTTCAGTTTTAATAAAAGCTTCAAGGACAAAGGTCTATGAATAGATGTATTTCTCTGTTGTAGAATGTTCAAAAAATTCAGTGGTTTCAGGGGTGATACAGTAGAAATTAATTAAATGCAACTGCTGGGTGGTAGGGCTTGTCAGTGTGCAAAAATGATTTTATTTTTGCAAAGATTTATCAACAAAAGAGAATCTATTAACTACTCAATGAGTTACTGCAAGAGTTCAGTAAAACAGAACATTAGCTGTCATAGTTGACGTTCCCTACTTGTCTGTCAGTTTGCACCATTTAACTGCCCTGCTTCATCTTAGTGGAAGCTGTAGTTCTGCATGAGTGCCTCAGTGCTTATTGGTGGAGTTCCCTCTGTGCTCAAATTATGCCTTTGTTTCATGTTGTGGGGGAACTGTAGATTGTGTCTTGCATCTATGTATTCGATCCTATCAGATAATGCTTCAGTAACTTTTATTAATTAGGGAAGCAAGCCGTTCAAATAAAAGCACCCAATCTCCTGTAGGTGAATTTAAAATGTTACAAAAATCTGGCTTTGAAACCTTTTTGTATCACAGATGAATTGTGTTAAATCTGTTGCAGAAAAGGCTGCTTCCTGGGGCCTTTGGACAGAGTTGCCTTCATTTATATGAAGAGTTGTTAATTTTGCAAAAAAGTTTGCGCAAAAAATGGGTAGAATTTGGGCATTTTCTTTCTATCAGCTCTTGGTCTTTTTTGTCACTATTATCAGCCCCTTGTATTTTGGTTTCCCTTTTCCTCATTCCTATCTAAATTTTTCCTTTGTAGGAAAGTGCTTCCTTGGCAGATAGATTGATACAGGTATAGTCTTTTAGTCTTTTACTGTATGACTCTCTTCCTACTTATAAAAAACCCAACTGCTTTAATGCATGCATTTTTGCATGCTGTATTCTGTCCCTGCTTTGCTGATTTGGAATAAATACAGAGCTAATGCATCTTGCTAGAAACTTGTTTGTTTACTAAAAATATATAAAACCAATACCTGCACGTTATAGTAATTTTCCTAACCTATTGTAATTTTTTGTACAAATTCCTGTGGCAGATAGATTCTATGACACTGTATTAACAATTAAATCGAATATTGTGAACGTCAATCTGTGCATGTACAACTGAGTAATAATGCATGAAAGGAATTTTACTGAATGCAAGTACAAAACTGTGCTTGCTAAATGGATGCTAAACTTTGTAATAAAGTACTAAAGCAGCTGTTTAGTACTACTTGGTCCTAAAATTTCTACCAATTGTACTCTGTGCTGTTTGCAAAACCAATCTGATTAAAAAAAAGCTATGCATCACAAAGGCAGTTTTCCTTGGATTTGTCATCAAGTGCTTAAAAAAATAAATTATGTCCTAAGGGACAAGTGACAAGGGCCCAGGAGGCTGAGGAAAACTACCTCATAAAACGGGAGCTGGCCACCATCAAACAGCAGAGTGATGAGGCCAATACTAAACTGGAGCAAGCTGAGAATACCATCAGGGAGCTCCAGCAACAGCAGCAATGGGTAAGGAGCCTGGCAGCACATCATCTCATTTTTTACCCTCACATGTGTTTATTTTTCCTCATCATTATATGACATGGTCTCTGTGCTGTCTTTGTAAACCCCTGTTCATTGTGATTTGCATTCTTAAAATTACCCAAATTGGATTAAATGAAATTTCACTCTGTTCTACTGATAGATGAGATTCATAACCCTGGATAGGTGCAAGTTATGAGTCAATTAAAAAAAACTGAACAACATATCCACAATGAAACACACCAAGCAAAAAACTAAAAAAAACCCAAAACCCTTCCACCACAAAAAAAATACTAACAAGAAAACCACACATATGAACTCTGATAGCTCTGAATGCTAAGAATCTAGTCATTGCAAGTTGCGTCACTCTGAATATTCAAATTTGAGAATTGATTCACAGTGCCCTTACCTAGTGCATAATTTAAGTCAGTTTCTTTCATGTTAATGTTTCTTCTGTGTACCCATATTTGTTTTCTTCCAAGTATACTTAAATTTACTGCTTGCTGAAGTAGAAGAGTATCATCCCTGATTTTGGAACTACAGAACTTGATTAAAAAGTATGGGTTTATGTGCATATGGAGAAGGAAAATAAACTTTAGTAGCCTTTTATGATGCTGTATTTGTGTGCACTCTGTGTTTTAGGTAGTAAAATGTTCAAGACTTCTGACTGTTGCTGTAACACTGAAGTTACTTTCCCTAAGACACTTGAAGTGCTCAGTATCTTCTCTTTGGGGGGACAGGGGGAAGCATTTTAGCATCTTCACTTGCTGAATAAACTGTGCGTTACTAGTGTTGATGTGAATGTCTTCGTATTGTTTTAAATCACTGGTATCCAAGTACTTGTCTGGAGTTGGGAATTTCAGGTGTATGAAATACAGCTTACTAGAACTAAGTATATTGCATCTCCTTACCAGGTTTCTTAATGTCAGTATGGCAGTTTGTTTTACATGCCTTCCACCACAGCTCTAGAAATACCTGTCTCATTGGAAGGTAAAGATGACATTTACTGTTAGACTGAAAAGAAATCACAACTTAAATGCAACATTCTAGAACTAGTTTATTACATCTGTTTAATGTGTTTCAGTGTAAAAAAGATACATATTTTAGAATAGTTGTAAGAAGTGATTAATGAGCTGTTACTCTCTCATGTGAAATACTGCTTTATATAGAACTTGAACAATTTCTTTAGGGGGAAAAATATGAAGAAATTATGATTAGCAAGATGGGAATGGTCTAGTAATGCTTTCCAACACTTTTAGATATGAATCTTTCAAGTGAAATACAATGAGAAGCATTATAGACATTTGGATATCCAGCTGTTTTATCCAGCTGTATTGTCTGATTACAATAGTATACACACCTTTGGAATGTATTTTTTAGAGGCATCCATGTTAATGACCTGCATGCAATTAAAAGTTATTAGAAGACCAAGACACTATATTTATTTATTTGTTAATTGGTGGGAATATGACTTTTAAAGCTAATGCCTTTATGCTGAGGACCTTATCAATGATGGGGAGGCCTGACAGGCTGCCTAGGTATAGGAACTGATCCCGTGCAAAACCTTAGATAACTGTGGATTGCAAATGTGGCTGGGTTGGAGCTGTGAGTGCAGACAACTGGTTAATTACTGCAGGAGTGGAGAGTAAGTTAAATTATGACCACACTTCCTTCTTTCCATGCTTGCAGCATTGTTTTCCTCTGCTTAATCGTGAACATGGCTATAGGAAGTTGTCTATGTGTGTGGCACTGAGAATGTAAATCCATATCGTTATAGACAGATTTGTGCCTAATAATAATACTTGTGTTGGCTTATTCTGAATTGCAAGGAATAGCACTGTGGCTTTAAGACCCACCAGAATCAGACAACGGGGTGGAAGTGGTAAAATGGTTTAAAAGTGAGGAGCATTTGCTGGATCCTGTCCTTTAACTGTTTCCAAGGTTGGGAGTGGGAGCAACAAATGCAAGCAGCTGCGTGCATTTAGGGCGCCACCTGGTGGGAATGCATGGATTTGTTTGGAATGTTGACCTTTTACACTGGTTAAGTTTTTGCCACTTGCTACTGCCAGTAGCTTTGTTCTTGGCAATCCTCTTTTTCAGTATTGTCTTGCGAGTGTCTACTTTAATGTTTTCTTCTCTATTTCAGCTTTGTTTATTGTTAACAAAAATGATTGCACTGTAAACTTGTAAATCACTGCATAGTTTCTGTGCTTATGTAAAGATACAGCATCTATTGTATATATTTTATCATCTACATCTTTCTCAGTCTTGAATTGTCTGTTTCACCATGATAAAAAACTGTAATGTTTGGATATGAATCTCCGAATAGAACTGCCTAAGGGTACTTACAACAGCCTCTTCTGAACAACAGTGTGGGATTAAAAAAAACCCCACTGTTTTGTTGGTAGCAAAAAATTATCAAAACCGTAGTATTTCTAAGAAGGTTAACATATCCTTTGTAAAAAGGTTATGCATTTGTATTTGAGTATTATCGAGGGTTTATGCTATCTGTTCTATGAGATTGGATAGTATAGGTTGGATGGCTTAAGGGTAAGTATTGAAAGTACTTACTGGATTTGTGTCTGAAGAAATTCTCCCCTGCAGCACTTTTGAATACAGAGATGGGTAGAGGAGTATTCTTTTGATCAAAGCCCAACATCAGAAGCCCAAATTACATACAAGTTTATTTTTTCCTGTGCTAAACTATTTATGGGGAGTTTTTAGTTGAACCAGAAAGACTTCATTATGAAGTGTGGAGTCTTCTTAAAGAGGTAATCATTATACTAACGAATGATACTAATCTCTCTTTGGCTTGTCTGGTCTTTAAATGTGGAAGCTTGCCAAAGGCAAGTCATGGTGTGTTACCAAGTGGTTAAGAGGAAGGTGGCTTCTTCCTCATACTGCTGGTAAATCAAGAACTGCATAGAGGAAGTTTTGCCTGACGTGAAGGAAATGCAGAGTTTTCTTTTGAGGCATGCTAAGAGCAATGGTATTTGAGCAATTAGGGGAAAGGGTAATCAGCCTGTTGTAAGTTACTCCTGAGAATTATGTGCTGAAGGTTTTATTCTCTGTTCTTTTCCCCCTTGTGTTTCTAAATGAAAAGGGTAGCTCCTTGCTGGATGTAAACACCTCCAGAATGCAAATCTTGTCTTTCCCTGTGACATTGTAATTGTCAGTGATTACCCAGTTCATCAGTCTGAATGCTTTAAAATTGAATCTGATAAACTGGAGGCTAATCAAGCTAAAATTAGTTCGCATCTTATTTTTAAATAGGCTCTTCAGCTATATTATGTGAAGATAGAATTTTAATTGACTAAGCATTCAGATGGAAGCATATGCATTTTGCAAGGTAATTTATAGCGATGTATTTGGTTATTGTTACAGCAACTTCATAATGCATAGTTTCTTTTCAGGAACTCATGCTAAAATGATTGATAATAATTAAGAATGCAGTAATTGATACTGGAAATATATGCTTTTTAATGAGTGTTGCAACTTGATGGAAGACTTCACTTTATTTTGCAGTATACTTTCCTAATACTGTGTTCTGATTTGCAACAAAAAAGCAAAAAATAAGAATACTGTATTTAGGGAAGTACTACAGTTAGTGCTTAAATGTGTAAACAAAGTTAGCTGGGAACTGCTGAATCATCTGTTAATTGCTCTTCAGTATAGTGTACTGGAGAAACATTGTGTAATTATATCTGTCATCAGCCAAAATAATATTTGGTATGGTTATGTTTAAGAAAAGTTATATGAAGCCCAGCAAGGACTTGTTTCTTTCAGAATTAAATGGCTGTGGAACTACAGTTTTAGTCCTTTATATTACTTCTATCTCTTCAACATAGGAAAGAAAGTGTTACTGTGGTTAAAATGTTTGGTGCCTGAAAGTCTGTATTTGTGCTGTGGCTTTTGTCAGAAATTCTAGGGCTTAAGGCAAATATATAAAAGCAGATCTTTTTCCTGCAGTCAATTTAAAAGTAGTTTTCAAACGCTGTTTTAGCTATAAACTTGTGTTACTTTTATATATTAAATTATCAAAATTGTGCTTTGTTTTACTAGGTAGCAAAATGCACAACTTCTAGTTTGTGAATCTTGATTTCTTCAGTCTTTTGATCTTGGCTGTAGTTTTTTGTGTATCAAGACTTGATTTAGAGTTTGTTGTGGCTAAGTAGATAAGTACTCTTAACATATTCCTTAGGCAGGCAAAATCTAAAGACAGATTTAAAGAAGGCATGGTTCATGCTTGAAACTGGATTAATAACTTTTCTTACATTCTCCATTACTAATTATTTGATAAACATCAATTAGATTTTTATACAATACACTTACATTATTGTAAAATCAGCAGGTTCTTCAAATCTGCTGTGTTCTCTCAATGTCCTGGAGAACACTGCATTTGTATTCATTCTGTATGTATCACAGCCAGGAATCTAGAATATGAAATGTAGAGTCCATCTAAGTTGCTCTGTGTGTCATGGGATGGACCTGTACAAACAACCAGGGAATCAAAAAGAGTGGTTGCTTCTTCTCTGTCCCTGCATGGTGTTACATATGGTACTTGTGTTGCTACATGAGGTGAAGCAACTGTAGAAATGAATTAGCATTGTTCACCATCCTCTTCCTTACACTCAAATCAGGTCTGCCTCCACCGCTTGCGGAGGCAAGAACACTGTGTGGGTTGAAAATAATAGGAATTCGATTAGTATTGTATTAGGGGAAAATTAGTATTCACGTACAAGGATCATACTGTGTCTGTGTTCCATGTGTGTTCAGGTGCACACAGTATGCACTGACACTAAAAACTGCCTGCCTGAGCTGCCTTTGCCTTTTAATGCTTTGTACATATCCCCTCCATTACAGCTTCCTGTAGGCACATATATACAAGAAATATAGTAACACTAAGAGTAGAGTGTACATTTTGAATTTGGATTGTACTGCAAGTCTTGACAAAAGGTTTAATTGGCATGCAGAAATATAAAAGCAAATGAGAAAAATTCCTTGGCCATATAGTTACATTAAATCCTTGTTTTGTCCTGTTTGCCTTTTATTTGTACATAAAAAGTCAGGGAGTGTCACACCCTAACAGAAGCCTGTGGAATTGAAGACTTCCATTCATTTTTTTACTGTTTTTTAGATGCAGAAAACTAAATTGTTTGATGCAAACATAATGTAAGACACAGCTGTATCTTTAGTATAATGAACAAGCTTTAAAAAAACTGAATCTATGAATCCAAGCATAGTACTTATATTTCACAATGTAGTTAATGACACCAAAAATATATTATTTTCCTCTAAATGTGATTTTCAGGGTAGCTATGTAAATACAGTAACTAAACAACTATGGTTTGAGGATTTCAGCACCCACTTTTTTCTTCAATCAGAAATTTAAAGGCTGATTTAGGTTGGTGTTGCCTATCAAGCAAGTCTGACAATCTGTCAAACTGCCAAGTCATTTTGAAGTGACCCAGGAAAGAAATAATATGTATTTTTTTACTATTTATTGGGAGGAAAAGTTAAGAGAGTCTTTTGAATAAGTGCTTCAGTTGGATATATCTGAATCTCGGAAGGAATATCTAGAGTGTGAGCAAATGAGACCCAAGAGGTGGAGTAAAGAAAAGAGCAAACTAAAGTAATTGTGCATTGCAGCATATGTAGTTTTATTTTAAAGCCAAGATTATGGAAGGATTCTGTTGAATTGGAGTTCAAGTTAACAAGGATTGGGTGATAATTGTACTAACCTTGTAATCAGTTAGTCTTTCCCAAGCATCTTTTTCTGCAGATCACAAAATAATCAGATTGTTTCAGAATCTTTCAATTTGGTTGACAATGAGAGAAAAGTGTGAGTTGCTGCTTGTCAGTACTTGTAGGGGGGGTCTCAGTTTTGTCAGACACATTTGACTGTGTGGAGGTGCAGTTGTTTAAGAGGCAGAACAGTAGGGATATGTTTGTCAGCAGTCTGGATTGACATTAATAGACTTGTATATGGTAAGCACTTACGCTGGTACCCTTGATACTAAACATTTGAATGTACTTGTCCCACCAAATCTGGTATATAAAACCCCTTTCAAACAATACCTCATACTAAACATATTTCTGCAAACTTTGTAGCATAAATGCAGTTCACGATACAGTGAAGACTTTGTGCTACAGCTGGAAAAAGAGCTGGTCCAAGCCAGGCTGAGTGAAGCAGAATCCCATTGTGCCCTGAAGGAGATGCAAGATAAAGTTCTAGAGATGGAAAAGGTAAATCAAACCAGGACCCTCTATATAGAACAGCACTAGAAGCAGACTACAGGTCCCTGTCATTCCTAGCAGAACTGTGCTCTAGAACCTTCTCTTCTGTGCTTCTGTGATTGCAAGATGCTTTTCAAACCTGAAAATACGACAATAAAACAAAGGTCTGCTTGCACTAGGAAAGATTTGTGAATAACTGATCACTTTTCTTCTATTCCTGAGGCCTGCTGTAGTGGAAAGATTTGGATTCTGGTGAAGTCCTGACAGGAAACATCAATTGTTTAAAAATTATATCCTGCAACAAGAGCTTTGGACTTCGAGTGAGCATTGAGATGATGTGAAACTAAATAGTTTGGAAGGGGAAGAAGAAAGGGCTCAATAATTACCATTCCCATGCAATTATGGACAAGGACAGAATCTCTTATCCTTTCACTGCTCAGTATCAGAATTTCTACTGCTTTTTGGGTGCCATGCTAGCTTGTAATTTATTGATGCCAGAGTTCAAGCTGTACTCAAACCTACTGTCAAATATTTACCTTTATTTGAAGCAAAATTTAACTGCAAGATAAAATAGCAGAAAAAAAAAAAAAAAACTCAACCAAGAAACAATAACTGACCTGGTATAAAGCATGTTTTTCAGATCCTGTTGTACTGACTTTGGAATTAGTTTCCTTAGGAAATTTTAATGAGCTATATACCCAGGCTTTGGCTAGAACTTAGGAGCTAATTAGATGAACCCACTGGAGTCAAGATTTATTTTTCAGTGATCTGATGGGCTTAGTATTAGTAGTGTGGTAGTTTTTACTGTATTGACCATTGGTAAAAATTCAGAATATAAAGTACTTTTCAAAATTCAGGAGACTAATCTTCATCAGCATGGAGACAGCATACAATGAAAACTTATCTGTGAATAAAAACTGGACACAAACTCAGACATACAGTAATATTTCAGTCTGTCATGATGAACTTATGCTCATGAGAAAGTGGCTGAAGTGAACTCTCTCAAATTCCTCCAGTATAGCTCTTTACTGCTGTAAGATGAGTTGTGCAATCTGGGGAGGTTCTGCTGAATAACCCGAGACTTGCATGGCCACAATGACAGTGCCATAAATATTCAGAAACATACCCTCTCATTTCCTTTATTTACCAATACTTAGATCCCAAAATTCCCATTGAATGCTAATCAGTGGCTGTTGTGCTGTGTTCTGTTAATGTTAATCAGGTGCTTTACTCAACTCTCAAGAAAACCTGACAACTGTCACAGTATTATACATCTGCAAGAACACTTGATTTTGTTGAAAACATCTATGGAGAAATAAAGTAGAAAGTGATGAAGAGCAGTTCAGATTTGAATATTTGGTGACCAGTGATTTGTTGTAGGGGTATTGTAGACATTTTCTTCCCCTCTTGTTTTTCTCCCATATTTCCATTATTAGAATTTCATCTGTTTTGCTTTTCCTGGTGTTTTCATGTTTTCTGCTTGGCCTTCTCTCACCTTTCTGATCTTTCCTTATGTGTCTTGCACTTTCATCTCTAAGACCTCTTGACTGGTTGTTGTTTATAAATATTAACAGATGCTTCCTTTGTCAGCATTTCTGTTCTCCTTTTCAAAGGCTGATAACCTACTTCCTAAAAAATGAATTTCCATTTATTATTTTTCCTGTAAACCTGTAAAGTTACAGCTTTAAAGTGTAATTTCAGTTCCTTGTTGCTTTACGTTTTATCAACTAGATCAAAACCTTTCAAATTACTCTCCATATTTTGATGGTGTGTTCAAATATTGTAAATGTAATATTTTGTTAGGGATACCATTCAGGGAAATCTTGAAGTCAGAATACCTAGAACTACTACCTTATAAATTTTTTTTTGTAGCTGGCAGTTGGAAGTTATTTATACACACTCACGATATGCAGAAGCTTAGATTTTTTTATGATTTTTAATTTGTAGAGGATGTGCATTTTTAAAGTTTTCATAGTTATTACATATCTATGTTCTTAGACTGGATTTCACTGAGCACAATTTTATTCAAATACATATTTAAGAGAATGCTCCTTGTTGCAGAGGAACAGCTCCCTCCCTGATGAGGAAAATGTTGCCAGACTACAAGAAGAACTGATTGCAGTAAAATTAAGAGAAGCAGAATCTTTGATGGGTCTCAAAGAACTAAGGCAGCAAGTCAAAGATTTGGAGGAACACTGGCAGGTATGGGTAGCAATACACTTTTATGAATTTTTGTTTTCAATGATGAAGCGTAAAACTATAAAATTTGGAGATACTGAGATCAAGTAGAAACTAATGGTTACGGATCAAACTGCTGAGGTGAGAAGATCCTTAAACTCAGCTGTTAAAAGACAACTTCAAAAGTATGTTAGAAATTGGTGCCTAGTTGTTATAGATGGCAGAGGGCCTGTGCTACCAGCTAACTGTGACAGTAGGAGGGAAATACCTGGTCAGTACTCCTAATTTGCTGCATGTTTAAAAGGGCTAGAAATAGACAGAAGTCTCAGGATATACTTGCAATGCACTGACTTAATGTAGTTGGGAATGAATTGGTTCAGTTTTTTAATTCTGTTCTTAAAACCAGTAAGTTTCCATGGGTTTCTAGCTTTTAGGCTCAACGGGGGAACTCTAGCTATTTGTCCTCATATAACTGAGACCTTAAATGAAGTAGGGAAACACCAGGAATGATCAGGCATTACCAGCAAAACCATGTGTTTTTCTAGCGTCATCTAGCTCGTACCACTGGCCGATGGAAAGATCCTCCCAGAAAAAACGCAGTGAATGAGCTACAGGATGAGCTGATGACAGTGCGGTTGAGAGAAGCAGAAACTCAGGCTGAGCTGAAAGAGACCAAACAAAGAATGATGGAGGTGGAGACACAGGTACATTATTGAACACTAGGATGTGTGACTTGAGCTGGATGCTGGCAGTTTGACAAATGGTAGATACCTGATGATGATCTTCACTATCTACAGGCAGCACTTCAGTTCCAAAATGTGGGATGTCTTTGCTTCTGTTAGATGGGGATGGGAGAATCTAGTCCATACAGTTCAATTTTAATGTTTCCTCTTTAATCTTTTTCAGGACTATACTTCCTGAATTTCTAATTGGGGTTAGTTGATAGACACTGAATGTGTGTGCATCTTAAGTCAATAAATTTTAACGGGTGTAATAACAAGAAAAGTATGTTTAAGGTGTTTTAAATTTCATAAATCTAATTGGCAATTCTGATAATAGGAATGTTTAGATGGCAGTATGTACTTTCTTGTGGTGACATTGGTGATTCACTGTGGACTCAGCAAAGCAGCTGTGTATTGGTCAGAGTTTTTTAGCACGAGGTTTGCCTTTAATGGGCCAGAATAGAAAAGCATGGGTTACACCTGCTGAAGTTTGTGCAGAAAATACAATCATACCTTGACTACCAAGATTCTTCTTGTGTAGCTAGGGAATAAGTTGCTAAGCTCCTGAAATGAAAAGGCACTGAAGTGGCGAGTTCACATTGTATTAGTAAACTTTCACTCAAGTTAATAGACATAATGTGCTGATGATTGAGAAGGATTTGTAAGAGGTTTCTAAGAAATCTTCCCATGAAATACCTGCTAAATGTTACTTTTAAAAAGAGATTATGCACCCAGAAAACTAAACGAACAACAGCTTTACTTGAAACTGTCAGCAATTCCAGAAACCAGGATAGCATGTAAGGATGTGCTATTGAAGACAGATTAACCAACTGCAAGGCATAGGAAGGCTTCTTTCTGACAGAGGCACCACTTCGTCTATACCAACTGAACACGTTTCCTCTTGCCTTACCTTTTAAAAATGTCACTGACGTGTCAGTATGTTTTTGGTCAGTAGGGGGCGGAGAGATACTGCTGTTTGGCTCACGTGTATTCAGGTACTTCTCACTTCAGTGTTCCATAGAGTCTTTGTATGTGCTTAGGCTGTTCTGCTTAGGCTGTTCAGCTGTCGTCTGAGAAGAATGCCATTCTCCTGGTACAGTGTGCACAGCTTCAGGGACAAATGCTGTGACTTGTAGTTATGCACTGATCTCAACTAAGGTGCCATGTTGCTTTCAGGAATTCAATGGACAGGGAAATGTGCACAGTATTTTTGACATACCTGATCTTTCCTGGATGCATAATGTAGTTGGGAATACAAGTTCACAAAATCTGCCTTACCTAGGCAAGAAATTGGGAAAACAGATCTACTGAAATGTGGTGGAGCTTTGCAATAATGTTCTTAAAACGAGTCATCTGTTTAAGAACAATTTGAATATCCTAGTGATAAAATGTCATGCAGTCTCTTCTGATTACACATGGAAAACTCTGAATGCTTTTTATAAAAAGTTTTTTATGGTAAATCATCTCTAAGTCTGTTTTGTCAGACTTCAGGGAGTTAGATTCATATCCTTTCCTTAACATGTATTTTGTTTCCTTTTTTGGGTCATAAATTTCAGAATCAGATCAATAGTAATCACTTACGAAGGGCAGAGCAAGAGATTGCCAGCCTACAGGAGAAAGTGCAGTATCTTTCTGCACAGAACAAAGGACTTCTGGCTCAGTTGAATGAAGCAAAGCGTAGACAAGCAGAGATTGAATGCAAGGTAAACGACATCCTGAAAAGAATATTTATGTGCTAATATATATACACATTTTAGTCTTGTCTGCCATTATTGGATAAAATAGTGTCTTAACTGAGAAGCATAAATCATAAAACCAGATTTCTTTTTACTGATTTTGACAATATCATTTTGAATTTACCATCTCACAAAAACCACTTGAGGTTTTGACACAGCTGCTTCTTTGTGGTCCCATGAAGATAAACATTTACTTCAGAGCATGGGCACTCTTCAACAACAAACTCTTCAGGTTTTCTTTTTTCTTACTGTCTTGCCAGTTCCATTTGTTTCTAATGGGATTTGAATGTACAGTGCTGCAAAGAAGTAACTTCTGCTGACTCATCAAACTCCATCACAAGCCTTTAGGAAAAAAGACACTGAATCTTAACTAGAAGAAATTGCTTCTACTGACTTTCTTGTTTGCCATAACCTCTGGTTTCCGAAGTACTATTTTTTTAATGCTGAGATTAATTTTACTGATTTTTTAAAATAATCATAATCTTGGTGATGCCTTTTTCATATAACCCATAACTTTGTTTGATGAATTTTTGATACTGAAGGTGCTCATTAATCCTTAAAATTGAGGATTGAGACTGTGTAGTCAATATTCTGGTTTTACATCGACTATATAAAGAGCAGTATGTCTTTAACCTGATTAATGAGTTAGTACACATAAGTATTCTCACTGGGATAATACATTTGTAGAACAATGTTCTAGCATGGGCTAGAGAAAAGTGTGACAGTAATAGAGCACCAGTCATACTCTTTAGAGATTCTGTGAAATTCTGAAAGCAGCTATGGTGAAGAGCCAGTGAAGTATCTTCACTGATATACACTAACATTAGATCCTGAAACTTGTTTTGCAGCTAATAGAAAAAGATTACAATTTACACTGTAAGATGTTTTACAAGTAATATTTGATTATATATCAAAAACAGCAACAGTTATTCCTGATCTCTGTTAACTGATATTGGATTATTTTTTTCTTCTGTTTTTTCAAGTTGTTTGAAATCATGCTCTAGTTTTATTTTTGTCTTGGCTAGGTAGCAATATTTCTACTGTCTCAAAAAGTATCTATTTGGATTTTCAACTCCAAATATATGAATAATAAACTGGTATCTTATTTCAGGAGCTTGTATTTTTCTTTTAAAAGATATCTTGAAATGCTTAAACAGAAATTAAATTTTTTGTAGCCGGTTGCATCTCATACCACCTGTACAGCAACTGGTTTTGCCACAGGTGTGTATTGTTATGTTTTTCTCTTTTTATCTGGCTACTTCTTCTACAGCAAGGACTCAATTTCAATTTTTTTCTTGAAACTCACCACTGATCTTTCAAATCAGCTGTGCTTAAGAATTTGCAATTTAGGATTTGTGCCCCCACCCAGTCTTGTCTTTCCTACCATATCACCTCCTGTGGTAATTATTGAGAATATGCTCTGTTTCAGAGATAAAGCATCAGTACCATCTTGAGTAGCACTATTGACTCATCTCTGATACCAAAGTCAAACCAAGCCAGTCTTTCCTTCAGCTTTCAGTTAAATACATGCAATCCTGTGGACTTGTCGGTTTGGCTTCATTTGAGCAATCATGCAACAGAATTTAGCAAGAATAGCTAAACTTTGTCTAGCACATGATAGATTTCTCTGAAATGGGCTCCACTGATTAGAAATGCAGTTAATTGGGTCCTGTAGATTATAAACCTCCATTAGAGGAATATTTTAAAAAGAACCAAAACCAAACCAACAGCATGTTTAGAAGTAGCTACTATGGATAAGCTTTGACATGTTTGATTTTTATCTCAACTGTACTGTCTAATGAAGAGTGTTTGAGTACTGTTTGTTTGAAGCACACATTAAAATAACAGTACTGGAACTGATTTGCAGTAAATACAGTTCAGTTACACCAGTCTGCTAGAAAAGTAGGTGTAATCTGTCTCTCCCCTAGAGATGTTTGCTCTTCAGCTGATAGTATTGCTCACTAATTATCTACCACTGCTTTCTCTCTGTGGTACCAGGCTGCTGACAATATAATGTTGTTTTGTACTCTGAAGCCTTGAGGACTTGCCTCATGAAACAGGACATTTCTTTCTCTCTTTTTCAGACTCAAATTACCTATAATTTATAGACAGACTTGTAGGTTAAACTTACAGTGAGAGGCTGATTTTAGGTTATGTGCATTAGTATTTTATTCTGAAATGTCTTTGTTATATACTGTGACTAAGATAGCTGGACTAAATGAGAATGCTTTTGTATTTATTTTTTTTATTTTTTAGGACAAAAGAAATTATAAGATAACGCTTGTGTAGCTTTGTTGTTTCTCTATATATAAAGTACAAAATTAAAGCATGAGCTGGTTTCTTTTATAATGTAGTTTCTTTTTTTAAATTTACGGTATAATATTTCTGGAAAACAAGACAGTTGTTTTCTGGATCTTGAAACTGATAACAGCAAGTTTTCAAATCTGCACAGATTTTTTTTTTTTAGATTACTATAGTTTAGAGTTTAAATTATATTTTTACATATTCCTCCTATGGGTTAAAATTAAATCAGAGTTCTTTAGAATAGTGGTAGTTTGCAGAGCAGTGTATTAAGTTTTCTCAGGATTTTGGATAAAAGCAGTGCATAGTCTTTAATCAGCTAAAACTGGTACTAGTTAGCTCCCATTTCTGCCTTTTTCCAGAGTAAAGAAGAAGTGATGGCAGTACGGCTCCGTGAGGCAGACCGCATTGCAGCTGTGGCAGAACTCCAGCAGCATATTGCTGAATTAGAAATCCAGGTAACAAGTGATGGCATTAAATGTGAAACTTGATACTGATTAGATTTTGTACTTTGTGTGTTTTTTGCTTCCTCTACCGTGTTTCTTCATTAGCCTACTGTGAATACAAGACACTGCTTTGCCAAGTGGGATAATGCTGTATTGCTGAATTCCTGTACAAGCTAAACCTTAGATCTGACTTGGGCATATACTTGTGAGCTGTTAATAATTCCTTCTATACAAATACCATTTACTCTTTTTAACTCTGATTTCTGTTTTTTTTTCTTGTAATTGGTACTTTTTGCCAATTAATAGATGAGATTGAAAACATCCTCTGTCTAAAAAAAGATGTATACAATTTTGATTCCAGCAACCATTTTTTTTTCTATGCTTTCTCTTCTGCTATGATCCATGTTGAAGGATTTATTGTAAAACTCTTACTCCCTTGGAACCAGAAATATTTACTGCTCCCATGTCACTGTAGGATCTTGAGATGCATCCTTTGGCCTCTCTGTTGTTCCTTACACTTTCAGTTGCTTTTGGAGCTTTCACAGTCCCATGAACTTGCTGCTCCCTTGTTGAGAAAACCAAAGATTGCTGTGCTTTGTTTTCTTGGCTCTGAGAAATCATGTCTTACTATAGTCTGACCTTTCTATAATCATATTATACTGTTGTCCTATCTGAATTCTGATGCTAAGATTTTCTTGGTTATTTTTACTAAGTTAGAATCTAGTTACTCTCTGGTTTACTTATTTTTAAACCTGGTGTTGCTATTGTGTTTCTCCCCTCTGAAATCTTTCCTTTGAGGTGATGATTTTATTATATTGTTTCAAAAGACACCTTTTCCCTATGATTTCTCATCTAATTGAATCTTTTTAATCTCTTCATAGATAGACTGTACCAATAAATGTCACTGAGCTTGCATAAATAACTTTTGCTATATTTCCTCTAGTGCAGCAGGCACTAAACTTACTGAAAGTTAAAGCAATCATTTCTTTAAATCATAAAATGCTTAGATAATGCTATGATCAGTACATTAGAAATACCTAGATAAGTATGGTAAGCATTGCATATGAATCATTTATCATCTAGTAAGATAACAAGAGAGGAGCTGAGTTAAGGTCAATCTTCTGCTCAAATTAACATTTTAAAGAAAGCGAGGGGAAGTTTAAAGGTTACTTCAAACAATGTGATTTTGTAGGTGAGAAGTGAGTACTCATTTTGCATTATTTTTACTTTAGCACAGACTTCAAATGCCATCCTGCTTCCATTATTTGATAGTCACATCTCTCAAAATGTAATCAGTATCTTATGAAATGGTGAATCCCCTAGTGATCAGTTGGAAATTTTTTGATAGCTGTCACACAATTCAAATTGTGTGTTCATTTTTCAGTGTAAATACATCTGACTTGGTTTTCTGTTGTTTAACTGATCAAACCATCCATTCTCCATTATTTTATTGCTCTCTCCTATTCCTTTTCCACACTTCTGCTTAACTTAGGGATTCCAGAATTGCATGTGGATTTTTATAATACCTTGTTGTGAGACAGAAAGAACTGCAGGAATGTAATCTATTTTATGACTCTAGCTAATACACCCAAAGATCCTACTGTTTTGTCATAATATTGCACTCTCTCAGGTTCAGTTGTTTATCCACATAATCTCTCCTTCCTTTTCACAAGTGCTACTTTGCACAATGCAATTTTTAATGTTTTCATTATTGCAGGTTTTTTGTTTCCATCCAAAAGGCATTTCAAGTCCCAGACTTAAAGGTATTCTCAGATTATCACCTGCTAATGATTTCTTGAGTTTGATTTTAGTAAAATTCTTGATTTTCTTCACAAAAGTGAGAGTGGCTGTGCTTTCTTTGTATACAGTGTGGAGTATGAAGTCACTTTGTGGCTTCATTTGAGTTTGCACTGCTAGGTTTTTGGTGAACATCTGATTTCAGACTAGCAGGAAAAATAATTTCTTCAATTGTGAAATACAGATTTTAAGTGTGAACTATAGTATTTCAAACAAATAATTTAGCAGAATTAAGTTCTAATGTGTTTGTTTTTTTTTTTTTTTGAAACTGTAGACATTACTTGGAACACTTTTATTGAACTGTGATAGATGTTTGGGTTTTTTAAAGAGTCTTAGTGGATATTTTTCACCAGTGTGTTTTGCCAGCAAATACGAAAGTTATGATCAAAACTTCTTTTTTGGGTACTCGTGCTCAAAAGCATGAGGCTTTTCAAACACCCGTACCAGAAGAAATGTAATAATAGAATTGGAAATCCTGAATTCCCAAAGCTTGTCAACTATAAAACATACAATTGATAATAGGGATTAAACATAAGCGAATTTTAAAGGAGATTGAAAATCTAGATAACTTCTTCCTCACTGGAGAAAGAGCTGCCTCCCACTCTATTCTGTTCAGCTTGTAACCAGGCGACAGATGTAATTGCTGTCACATGATGTGGGGATCAGAGGCTCTTTTAATCAGGACTTGCCTTAACGATTTGAAATGCAATATTTAATATGAGAAATACATTTAGCAAGTCTTGGAGCATAGCACCATGATTAAAATACAGATGCACAGAGCATCACAAATAGGTCTGCTTGTCATGCTGTTTCAAAGTTGATAAAAATGAAGGGAGGAAGTTAACCTACCACATAACCTTCCCTTTTTTTCTGAGGGGGGTGGTGCTTTTCTAAGAAGCTCAAGGGATTCATTGCCAGGTCCACATGGGCCATAGCAACACTTAACCTAAATCGCAAGGTTTTCTTTTAAAAGTTTATGTAGGTGTAGGTGCAAGACAGTGATGTTAAATTTGTAATGCAGAGTATCAGTACTCCCACATAAGAACTGATCTGACATCACACACACACATGCTAGATTTAAATCACAGTTTCTGGGTCAGTCTTAGTTTTGGTTACTAATAATGACAGGGATGGAGAGTGAACTATCGTTCAATGAAAGATGTAATTCTGCAACAAGTTGTCAGTTTGTTATGTTGTAAATTTTTTTTCTTAATATATTCTAAATGTCACCTTGTCTTGTCTGAGCATTTAGTTCACAATGCTGAGCTTTTAAACTTTTGTGTAAGTATATTGAAATGCAATGAGTTATCCAATACATGATGAACATTCTAAGTCTTTAATTTAGACTTTCTGTGCAAAAATAGCATGGAATTGAAATTAACTGAAATTTAACTTATGTGGCACATACCTAAGCCCCAGTTATAACCCTGTTTTGTGGAAACAAAGGTTTACTTTGTCAGCATAAGACATCTATCATGTCTTTAATTTTCTTTCACTTGCCAGTTCAGCTTATGTTTGGGAGATAAACATAGAATCAGAGAATGGCTTGGATTGGAAGGAACCTTGAAGATCTTTTTCCAACCTACCTGCCATGGAAGGTTCTTCCTAATACCCTATCTCAATCGCCCCACTTTCAGTTTAAAGCCATTCCCTGCTGTCCTGTGACTACATGCCCTTGTCAAAACTCCCTCTCCAGCTCTCTTGTAGCTTGCTAGGGTGAGGAGCACCAGACCAGTGGCAGTGTATGCAGGTTGAGGAAGCAGAGTGGGGCAGCTGAAGCCTCTGCTTGGCAGCTTAATCTCTTTCCCTCCATTTCTATGCAGGCTGGTGACATGTAGTCTTAAAATTATCAATGGCTGGGTTGAGTTGGGCAGTATAGAGCATATTTGTAATATGAAAAACTAGTTTTACATCTGAGTAATCTTAAAGCAAAATATAGCCATAAGAATTAGTTATTTTTTTGTTGGGTTGATCTGGACAGACAGTAACATCACTTCTTCCTGCTGTGTTTCCTGGCAGATTCAGAGAATTTTGTCACATCTACCCTATTGCTCTAACCCGGTCAAAGCAGCTTTGAGAACAACTGTAAAGGAAATCCATGATTGTGCTAGTAATCTCCCCACAACTTAAACTTTTAGCACTATTTCTTTAGAATGAAGCCTTTCTATGACCTCTGTTTAATAACTTTTCCAAGTACTGACTGTTCAGTAAAGAAATTGTTTCCATCTTTTCAAATTACAGGAAACCCTTTTTTTACTCTTATCAATAGTGGAGTGTGATCTTAGTGATGTGTTTTTTGAAAGTCTAGAATGAGTCACTGTAAAGTCACTGAAAGGACACTAGTTACCACATCTCCCCTTCTGAATATACTTCATTTACATTTTTAATACAGTGTCTTTTGCCATGAAGTAAGAATTTTAAGGCCTCTCCTGAAAAGAGGCTGAGGCATGTTGTTACCAAGTAAATATTTCCAAGTCAGATAAAATCAAATTAAGGGTGTTAGGGAAACATCCTATCTTCCAGTCAGTTTTAGTAAAGACATTATCTGAGGAACAGACAGTTGTCTAGTGTGCCTGGAGTTTGACTGCCTATGTAAACTTTTTTTTCCTGTGTTTCTAAATTTGCAATTATTAAAATGAAAACAACTCTAGATGTTTTCTTATTATTTAAACCAGCTCATTTTCTTATTGATGTGTATTTCCTTTCCTATCTGAAATGATAATTGAGTGTTTTAGAAAATTTGTACTCCTATTGGGATGAAACATCTGCAATTGGAATTTGATTACACTGATCTTCTCTATCTTAAACTTTGATCAAGCAGCAAAAGCCAGCCTAAGACCCTCCAGTGTTTTTCAGATGCTTTCTGGTAATTTATTTATTTGTTGTATAAAACTCTTTTTTATTATGAGTATTAAACTTGGTTTTGGGACACCATTATACAGTAATGGTTTCAGGTATTTTAAATCAGTGGTTTTTTAAGCAGTCTGTACCTACACTCTTGTGTTGCCAGCTATACATCCTAGCCTGATGCTTAAATGAGTTTAAAAGATCTCCGCATGTTCAGGAGCTCTCAGTAGCATCAGGTGGCTTTTTGAGACTAGCTGTTGCTTCTTTGCAAGATGCTTTTTTCTTAGAAAGCTAGACAAAAGAGGATTTAAGTGTGATATGAAAACCATGTTTCTCAGCTGATAGTTTTTGGTGGACAGAGTTTTTTCTCATTTTAAGAAGCAAATTTTTGGAGTGTAGATTTTTCTTCTCAGGAGCTCTCAGTGTAACTCTTGGTATGCACACAAGTACAGTCACTCTACTATTTCACAGCAGAATGAGAGAGGTGAGAGCTTCCAAAACTGTGAAAGGGCCTAAGTGAGTTCTGTCTTAGCAGGGGTTTTTTGATCTATAGAGCTCATTTCCTGCTTCGCTGCCCGTACTACTCCCACTGTATACACAGCCTCTGGGGCAGGGGTTGGACTGTGTATTGGCTGAGTACACTGCTACAAGTACCTGTCCCTAGGGTAGAGGTGATGGCTGCCACAAGGGCGTTTGTTACCCTGATACAGATTTCTAACCCTGGTGGTGCTGTTGGAGCTGGTCTGTCAGAAGAGACTAAAAAGGAGTGGTTAAAAATCTTCAAAAGCAGTGAAATCAAGATGACATCTTTAATTACACCAATTGGCAGTGCTTTTCTAAAAATCCTTCTAGGAAGAGGAGGTAGGCACCGCAGTGGTGCCAATACACAGACACAGTACGCCAGGGGTGTGGGTGTAGAGATTCATTCACATGTGATTGCATCATGTTTTAAACAAATTCCTACATTCTAGTATTGGCTAGCTTTCATTATTTTGCAATTCTGATAATATCCACACCTTGTTTATATATATGTTCTTTGATATTTTTCTTAGTATATTCATTTTATATTTAAAATTACTATGATTTGCCTAGCGACCAGCTAGTTTTTGTGTTGTGACTTCTCCAGGTATCACAGTTTTGTTATAATAGTCTTCACCCTCACCCCCAACCACCAAAAAAACAAGTCAGCAACCCACATCCTATGTGAATAACTCTAGATTAAAAAAATTTAACATGGAGATTACTAATTACTTATACTATTCTCTTTTAAAATGTGTGACATTCACACCTTAAAGACTTCTAAGTGGAGTCTTAGCATTCAGTTTTGAACCCAAACTGTTTGAGTTCTTGAGTGCTTTCTTTAGAAGTACAGAGCTGCTCAAGCACAGTAGTCCAAAACTCTTCAAGCACAGTATACAAGCAATGCAGAGTTAAATGTCCAGTTCCTACTGAAGTAAATGCCACAATAGGAAGTATTAAATGAAATTAAACTGCATGAAAGCAATTTAACTTTTCTTATGTCAGTGCAACTGTGTAGTAACTGTTAGTATGGCTTCACCTTGACTACTGTGTGGAGTCCTGGGCTCCACTATTTCAAAAGGATGTGCAAGTCCTTGAATGTGTCCAGAGGGTAATAAAGCTGGTGAGGAGTGGCTAAGGATTTTGGGGTTATTTAGTTTGGAGAAAAGGAAGCTGAAGGGTGGTGGTGTCAAGCTCCCCCAATGAAAGACTACTGTTAAAGAATAATACTACCAAATTTAAGTTTCTCACATTCAGATTTGCCTTTGATTAATGAATGCTCATCAGAAGGTGGGAATTATTTGCTTTAAGTTCAGATTATGTTCTAACATGAAATGTCACTGGAAGGGGAAACAATTTGGAAGATCATGGTAATACTTTGTACTTGTATAAAAATGTATGTATTGATGTGAAATATCAGTCTCATTTCACAATATTAAAGAATATTAGGTAACTTAAAAATCATAATATAACAGCTAAAACTTTGAAGGTCTTTTTTGTTCATTAGATATAGGTAAACTTTCAGCTATCTACTTATTATTTACTCTCTGAATTAGATTATTTTGATAGAAATTAAAATATATTTTAATGCTGTGGTGTCTGACTCCTGCATGTTTTCCAGTGGTTTGCTACCACAGTTGCATAAGAATCTTTAGAATGGCATGATCAGCTTAGTAGATTTTACTTTTCTGTTGGCCAGGGATGAGCAGCAGCTGTAAAGAAAAATCTGATACCTGGTCCTAATTTTTTTCCTATGTCATCCTTCCAATTTATCCACTGTAGACAGACTTGGTAGCCCACAGCACATGGGATTATTTAATTAGGAAATTTTTTTTTTTAGCAAGTTAAAAGGATCAGCTTTGATCCCTTGCATTTTGAATGTTGCAAGAGGAAGTTACAGCATGACCTTTTGAAAGTAGGTTTGTAGAAAATGCCATTGCAGGGTTACTTTTTTCTTTTTTTTTTTCCTCCTTTTTTTTTTTTTTTTTTTTTTTTTTTTTTGGTGAATTGCTAGCTCTACAAAATCTGTAGTTCTGAAAGGAAAACTGAAACTTATTTGCCTTTCATTAATAATGGGCATCTTGCAAGCCAGGCTTATGCCTTCCATTCAGCTCTAACTGATTGTAGCTACAGTCAGTTCTTGCATGAGCAAATATGCACAATTATTCTGTAATATCTGCATTAACTTGACAGTGTTATTCCTAGAATTAAAAGTAACCATAACACCACTTAAATGTAATGGAAATGTGGAATTCCCATATATGTGGACAGCTTTCATCTGTTTCTGTGCCAAACCCAACCTGCTTAAGTGTTACTGCCTCTGCTGTTAGTTTATACGGACTGACCTTGGCAGCGCCTGTTTCACAGCCTCTTGTGCACCCAGTTTCTACATAAGCTCAGCTGTTTATTACACTTCTGTTTTAGAAGGGCTATGGCACCTCTGTTATACTTCTGCTAAAACTTTCCTTTATTGTTGCATTTTGATTGCATGGTGTATAGTGACACAGTAGAGTCCATAGAGTAAGAGGTTTAAATGGGAAAGTCAAGATTTCAAACAGAGAGAAAGGACTTAGTAATTTCTCCCATATATTCCTACTACCTCAAGAGATCAAGTCATGCTCATTGTGTGGAATCTTAATGTCTGACAGCAAGGAAGATCTTTTCATATGCTGATGAATTTTTAGTTTGCAGGTTATGTTGCTTTTGTTTCATAGGCCAGTAGTCACTCCCATAGAGAGATTATGGGGTTAGGCTACATTTGGGGTTTTTTAATCTCTTTAAGACAGGAACTATTGTTAATATTAATACTACTTTTGTGTATGTGTGTGAATTTGGCCATAGGTTACCTTGGAAACTAGATTCAGTATGGAAATATGCATTAAAGGATCTTGTTCTTCATGTTACAGATTGTGGGAATTAATAGTGATTATGACAAAATTATTTTTTTAGTAATTTTGTAATGCATACCTCACTGCAAGAAGAACAAAGCCTGAAAAAAGAGATACTGCTTTGATATTGCCAATACTGACAGTGTTCTAGATTGTTCTCTTCACCCAGCAAAAGGGTTTGGAAGATAGTGTGTTATCTCTCCTGGGGTTTATACTTCAGAGGGATGTTTTAAAGGAACCTCTCCATTAAAGCTTTGTGTCTTATAGTTTGATGGACAGTTAACACTTTTCATAATAAAAGGTATTTAACCTCTTTGTTAATGACTGTCAATTTGGCTGTTGAAGTAAACTCTTTGGTTTCTTCAAGTGTAATTAAAACTTCGGCAAAATGAGCTATAGGTAGAAAAACAAGATATTCCCATTATATTTGTATTTCTGTAATATATTGCCCGTATGTGATTTACAGTCAAAGTAAAGAATTTTATAAAACCAAGATGCTTGCATTCTCTAGAGCTGGTGGCTGCTTCAGAAATTATTTAGCTAGAAGAAGGCAAGAGCAGAGTTATTCTGCATTTTATTAGTAGCAAGTGGAAGACATGGAGTGCATTCCTCATCAGGATGATTATTTATCTCAGATCTGCTAATTTTGATTCAGTCATATTAGGATTCCCTTTGTGGACAAGATAGAAACCAGTGCTGCAGGCATTCAGTGCAAGTGAAACCTTTTCAAGCATCCTGAAATGTAGGAGCTGCATTTGATTGACAAATGAGGGAAACATCATATTCCTATTCATCTAGTTTGGTTTGTTTTTTACTTGCCAGATTTTTCTGTATACCTCCTGAAGCATTGGTGTTAGGGGACATTCATTTATATGCTCTGGAACTCCTGCATGACAAATACCACAATATTTTGGATGTTACAATTCTTTTTTACAGGACAAAAGAAGCTTGTCATATGTAGTGTTGCCAGTGCATGTCCCACAATGCAAGGAAAGAATTGTTTTGCTTAGTTGGAGACAAAATAAAATGTATTGTTGCTAAATGATGTAAACTTTAGTGAAAATAAAGTATGCTATGTTCCATGTATTGACAGTGTTCTCTAGGAGTGGTTTACTAAAATGCAATCTCATGTACACAGGATGTGGATTCCACCTGTGAAGCTGTTAATTGTTCATGTTCCTCCATAGAATCCTGCCTTGTACTACTGAGAGAGCTTGGTCTGAGCCACTGCCACCTCTAGATACCTGCTGTAGCTTCAATAAAATGAAAGTGCTGGGTGGTGTCTGGAAATAGCTTCTGTTTGTGACAAAAATACACAGACAGTTAAAATAAGATTTTTAATATGGTAGATCTTTGAATAATTTGACTGATTCCTTTTTGTAACCAAAACAGAAAGAAGAAGGAAAAATTCAAGGGCAGCTTAATAAATCTGATTCTAACCAGTACATCAGAGAACTGAAAGATCAGATAGCTGAGCTGCATCATGAGGTGAGTGATATTGTACTACAGTCTCTTATCACTTGTACCTTTTGTCCTTTCACCTGTGGCAGGTTTTGCTTATTTAATAGTTATTACATCTTCAGTACCTGTTTTTGCTGAAGTACATTATTTTTAATGAATGCAATAAAACTCATACATGAATCTTGCCTTTATCTGAGAATGTAAGAGAACAAAATAGTGATTAGTTTTGTGATTTGACATTAAATGAGATTGGCATTTATGTTCCATCTTGGCCTTTCCCTTAACTTCACAAGTTGATCGTATTTGTGTTGCATTTACTCCATTTGGAACTGCATATATAAAAATAAGCTCCTTGATGTCTTTATTTGCTACAACTGTTAAGGCCACTATAGTTAGAAACCAAGCCTCACTTGTGCAAGTAGAAGAATTCATGCATAAATTTTTTGGTTCTTGCTGTTGGGAGGATGAATTTTATGTGGCAGTATACTGAGATTGCTTAAAAAAAAAAAAAAAAAGATGCTTGCTTAATATCAGTTAACAGATTTTTAACTTTTAAACTGCCAAAACCTTCAATCTATGAAATGCCTGTCTTCAAACTTCCTTGCTCTAATAGTTGTAGTAACTTTCTGTTAGTTAAAAAGATCAGGTCTTGAAACCAAAATGGCTTATGTAATTCCTGTGCTCACTGGCTCATTTCAGTTCGTGCTGCCTTGTGAAGAAATGTCTTTACCTAATACTCCATCATGTGCAAAATGCCTGGTCATCTCTGCAGTAGAGTCTCTTTCTAGCCTTTTCATACACAGCTCTGAGAGTGTTGCTTAAAACCATAGGATTGAAAAGCAATTCAACCTAATCGTTTGTTGCCTTTTTGCTTTTATTAAATAAACACATTCTTTCTTTAAATGTAGATAGTGTTTTCATAACAATCTGAGTAGATCCAAGCTTTTAGGATCAATCCCTTGAGACTTCTAACACAGTTGAGGATCTTGGAATGTTGTCTATGCTATAGATCACTATGCTATAGATGGAGGATAGTGTCTAGGGTCATCAGTTCAGCACCTTTACCAATCATTAAGCTCACTTAAAAACAGATTTAAAAATCAATAACCTGGCTTTCTCCATTAAAGCATTCTAATTAGTTTTCTTTGTTGCTTGCTTGAAGAATTCCCAGAAATCCAGATATTTAGTGTATTTTTGCATTATGAACAAAATAAGGCACTGTACTGATTTCTTCCTCTGCTCACTGTAGGTTTAAAAGGTAAGAAACACTGCTTTGGGGGAAAAGTAGAATTACTCTTGGATAGCTGTTGCATCATTTTCTCTATACAATCATTTGCTATATGCCTGGCTGAGCAACTGAATTGTCATGAAGGCAAGCAATATCGTACATCTTTAATGTGTTGGAAAGAAGATGAGGTTCATAAGATCACAGAATAGTGGTAATTCTAAGTAATACCAATGATTTTCTAAACAGTTCAGTCTAGTCAAATCTTTATCAGCATTTCAATTTGGCAGAAAGGAAATGCTATGAAGAACATGAATTTCAACAGTAGCAGAGTTTGAGTAATTCCATATAAAAGAGCACTCTTTTTCCAGATATGTGCTTTGTGGTGGCTAAGTTTTTAATTTCCAAGCAAGGTAAACACTATAGAAAGGAAATATTTCTAGGATATATAGCAACAGTAAGAAGAAATGGTTTGACTTGATGATTTTACAGATCTTTTCTGACTAGTCATTCTATGATTCTATGAAATCATGTATGTAATAGACATGTGCTACTTTGGCAGCATTCATTATGCTTATTTACACAGACTATATTCAGGCCTGGAAGTCTTTGTTTACTAATGATTTATTTTTCCCTTTTCCCCTTACTGCTACCTATTTATTTGTCTATTTTTAAAATAAAATCTTATGAGGGAAAGCAGTATTTCCTGCAGTGTTTCCCCAAAAGGAAACTGTGAAGAAAATGGCAACAGGAAGAGGCAAAAATGTTTGCTCTCAACTGCTAAATGTTAGAAGAATAATTCAGTCAATGCCAGTTAAATAAATAACTTCCTTAAATCTGCACTGAAGTGTCTTCATGCATACAACCATTAATGGTCAAGGTCTTTGTTTTTTGGCTAGCTGCGTTCTGATTCTACTTCTGCAAAAGCTAAAAGAAACGTTACACATTTGCAAATGCATCTTCCTGAAGATAGGGTGATGGTGTATGTGACATGCTGACCACAATCTCCCAACTGATTAGCATGTAAAAGGCAGTGGAAAAGGAACAGAGCTCTTGGTGACTGTATGGTTACCTTCTAATACATTGTAGTTGTGTAACTTTAAACTGCACATAAATGCAAATGTTAATTAAAGCAAAACTTGTAATTTAAGGTAGAGGTGGGACCGATATGTGTGAAACAAGATGAAATGTCTTGGCATGGCCATTGATGTTGATTCTGCTTATTTAACTTTTTTTTTCCTCTCTAGCACTGCTGGAAAGGAAAAAAATGTTTTACAGATTTTTACACCAGAAAAGTTGCAGGTTCTCCATCTGAAGGATGGAACAAAATAATTAACAAATCCTGTATCGAATATAAGTAACTTCTGACTAAGTCCACATTCTGGCCTTTGGATAAACACTATTTTGTGCCTTTGGCCAGCAGTATGAATGTAAATGTTTCAGTGCCAGTGGAGTCTTGAGGAGCTACATACTTTAATTCTATTTTATGATATCATCCATCAGATGGCAATGATACCAAATTGTGGCAACAGCATGATCCATCCTAATTGCAGAGTTCTTGTGAAAGGTCTACTGTCCCATCAGTGTTTGCAAGCCAGGCTAGTAGCCAGGCACAGGGCAAATCTAGAATATCAGTGAGGAACACCAATAAGGACAGCAGAGAGTCACTATTATGAGCAGTATCTAAAGGTGAATTCTTCACTAAAATATGGCTTAGGGGTGGGAGTTTGTTATGGTACAGGTGCAACAAGCTGCTGCTGTACTATCTCTTGACTTTCAGGGTGAGAAAAGCTTGGCCATTAGTATTCAGATATTTCTCTCACTTATTCCAATGTGGTAACCTAAATCAGCTATGTGTTGGAACTCTGCATGCTGTATCAAATGATTAATCAATGGATTTAGATTACAAAGTGCAGTTGGTTGAAAGTGTTTGTAAGTATAAAAAAAATTTTTGAAAAATCAAATTAATTTTGGTCATCATTTTCTGAGCTCAAATTTTGCATGCTCCTTAAGAATAATGCAGCTTTTAGCCAAAAGGATACATTTCAGCTGCTTTTATTACTCACCTAGGAATAGTAATGCTACAGTCTTCAAATCATATTATAAGAAGACTTACTTGTAGTAAATTCAAGTTGTGTTCCTGTTATTGAATAAAACTGCACATACTGGAAATGGGTAGTATGGCACCCAAAACTGATTTGATGAGCCACATTGGTATTAAATGTACAAGGTAATTAAATAGAAAAAGATGCCTTTTTTTATTACCATTTAAATACTGTAAAATAACAATAAATGGCATTACTGGATTTCTGGCTTGTTCCATCAAGCTGCCTGCCTGATTCCTTTTATACCTAAGGAAAGGATTTCTATAGCATGGTAAACTGAGTTGAATATTAACTACTCAGAGTAAGTCTTAAACATGTAATTGATGAACACTTCAGGAGAACAAACAGACAAAATTTGTAGCTTTGAGAACATTATAACCAGTTGTCAACTTCTGTTCTACTAGGCTCTAGACTTCTGTAAACTTCTACTTTACTGCTGAACACTGCAGTGTTAGGTTAATGGCTGGACTCTGTAGAGGCCTTTTCCAACCTTTACAATTCTGTGATTCTATGCACATTATCTTAAATCTATTTATGTGCACCTCTTTCTTTGCACTGATTTGAATGACCAAATATGGGTTAGAATATAAATATTAAGAATAGTTTGTCATGTTATGTAAAATAGCGAATTAATTCTTAAATTCCTCAGTGCAACCATAACTTCACTCAGAAATCAAATACATGTAGATCAATTATTACTTACTTGCATTTTGAACTTTAGTAAACATACCTTGTTTTATACTCATTCCCTAGAAAGTTACTGACAGCTATCCTGTAATCTTTTACACAACCTATCAGTATTCAAGGAATAGCTGATACATAATGAAAGGGCACTCAGATTGAAGTATTTCTAGTTAGCCAGTAGCTAATCCTGTGATCAGTCGTGCATATTTAGTGCTGTACTTCCTTTCCTCCTTATTGGCTGAGTTTGTGATTTATTTGGCACAAAGTTATTAGGTGATTGTGACTTATGACTTTATTGTTGAAGGCTGAAACTATTGTGAAAACTTGAAATGTTGAGGATCATCACAAACATGATGTTATGATGTAAACTACTTTGAGAGCTTTTAATACACTCTTTTAGACACTCTGCCTTTTCGGAATCTTGTGTCCAGTTGGCATTTGTTCTTTTCATTAATTGAAGTCTTTCCACCTAGCACTTTCTTCTTTCTTTTCCCTCCCATTCTTAAAGCTATCTCTGCAGCATTCTTGACTTCTAGCTTAGTGGGATTTTAACTAAATTGCTTTCTCGTTGTGCAGCCCCAACAGGCTGCAGCTTCTGTGAAGCAGCTTTTGTTACTCTTGTCAGTAAGTACAGAAGCTTGGCTGCCCTATGTTTGGCACAGGAGAAATAAGGTCTAGTGATCAATCTATTCTGTCACTTGACCTTCCAGGTCATGTGCTTTGACTGATGTAAAATAAATGGCCTGAGCACGCAGACCCTTTAAGGTTGTCCTGTGCTTAAGATACTTTCAGGCTGCACCAGGATTGCTAGTATTTCACAGAAGTTGCCTTTGATTTAGATACAGAAATGTTATGTGCAGGCAATTTCTGTGAAACATTTTTACTGTTCAAAAGAATAGATCACTAAGTAGGTCGTACTGAAGAAAAGCTGTTAAGCTATGTGGAAATGAATACATTGAAGTTTGGCCTGTTAAAAGCTTCCATTAAGTAAATTTGGAGGCTTAAGAAAAACTATGACTATCGAACAAGCTGTTATTCTTTTAAACACAAATCATACTGGAGAAACAAGGAGGTTGTTTGCAGTTTCCCATCTTTTCCTTTTAATTCAAACTCAGTGGAATTAAATTATTTATAAACTGCTGAAGTTCTGCATTTCACGTACTACTTTTCTGTATGTGTAGTCACTTTATATATATTACCCAGCAGCTGCTTCTGCTTCCTGTTGGATGTTGCAAGGCTTGTATGTCTTACCTAGATTACAGGGGTGGTACAAAAGATTAGAATTGATGTGCTTACCCACAAACTACACTGGCAGACCACAAGACACCTTTGGAGACAAAAGCAAGTGGTTTCCAGTCTTTTAGACTTTGCGATTTAGGACCAAAGTACTTAAGTTTAAGTTGTTTCAGATAAAATTTTACAAAGTTTGCCCTTGTCGCACTGTTAGGTGATTTTTGTCCGTCTTGGAATCCTTTAATGTGTTTGTTTTGCTGTAAAATTTCCGGGTTTTATCTGTATGTACTATAGTATTTCAAATCTAGATTTGGTTTAACCTTACAACAGTTTTCATATTAGAAACTGAGTTCTGCCTAATGTGTTGCTTGTACAAAAGCCTCTACAGTTTGGGATTGAGGATGTGGATTGTCTGTCTGTGTTAGAGGACAACTTTATGAAGACAACAGCAACATACAGAACATACAGTGCTTCCTTTACTAAAGATAGTTTTTCCTTAGAAAGCGGGAGTATGGATGTTGAAGATAGCCCATTTTTCAGTTTTACTGTGACATCTGTGCATCTGCATGGACTATTCCACTCGCCATGAATTTAGAGAGATGATTGCTGGAGTTTAGGAGGAATATTGTGAAAGTATCACTAATTTTTTTTCCTTTTTTTTTGGTGGATGCATCAGCTATGGACCAATGTCAGAGGGAGAATACAGTTTTCTCCTAGCTGTTTCTTTCTAATGAGATATCTTCTTGACAAATAACTAGTTGCAATATTTTAGAGAAGAAGCAAAGATGATGTGCAAATCTTATGCAGGTGTTCGATATTTGAATGAAATCCAAAATTCTGATAGTGTGACACACTGGTCCAACATTTAGAAACTGCAACTTGTCCAGGTAACGATATCTCAGTGTGGCTGATGGCAAATAACTGGAGCATTACTATTCTGCCAAAATAATTTTCAGGCATTTGGAAGACTTTATAATAGCACCTTTAAGTGAAATTCTAGAGATTAAATTCTTGCATATTGAGAGTGCAGAAAATGGGGTGTTTTTAAAGGTATTTCCCATTTCAGTATCTGAAAACTTGATGGCTCTTTGAAGAAGTAGTGAGCATTAGTTTACTACTCTTCCATTTCCACATAGGTATAGTTTATCTAGGAATGGATCTGATATTATGTCTTAAGAACCTAATGCAGTCAGTAAGATTCTGATATAGGTGTTATCTCTTGGTTTGATCGTGTTCCTGGTGAGCTAACATTTTAAAACTGGCTTAATGAAAAGAGATATAAAAGTTGGAGATTAAATACTATGCTTTTAAAAGATTTTGCTTGTGTAAATAAAATTCAAGACACTTTAAGTAATGACTTTGAGGATAAATAATGCATAAGTTGTGACCAAGAGAGTAATTGGTTATATGGCTGAATTAAGGGTACATCTTGCAAGTTGCAGTAGCTTTCTAGGCTTTTACTGCTGAAACTAAAATGGAGATGGGAAAGTGAACTTGTAGCCCATCAGTGTGAAGGATTAAAAAAAAAAATCACCTATATGGACCACACTATTAATGCCTAAATAAAATTCAATGCACTATAGTACACAGAAGGAAATATTAAACCACATCAACAGTTCCTTTAGTCTTAAATACCATAAATTTATATGGTAGGTGAACTGTGTTTTAAAGCTGTCAAATTATTTCCTCCTTGTATTTTTTGTTAGCTAATAATCTTAAATCAGTTAGTGGTTCTGAGCCCCAGCACAGATTGATCCAGGTTGTCCCCTGAAAAGATGAGGGAATGTTTTTACAAGCAGCTAAATTATGATTTCTGCACTGGCCATAGATGAGAACAAAATTATGATTCTGCTTGTGGCCTATTGGAGTAGCACAAGATGGGCTGGCTACTTGTAGCATATTTCCTGGCTCCTATCTCTCGTAATAATTGCATCTGGGCTTGATGATAGAATACCAATGGGAAGCAATATTCCTTTAATCTGTTAGCTTTATTATTAGGCTTCCATTGTGTCAAATTCAATGTTTACCAAATCACATGTTTTCTTATCTGATGCACCACTAGACTACATTCAGAAGCAGAGCAAATAAATTGGAGTAACATAGCTTTGCATAATGAAGATGAGGAGTAACTGGGGGAAGTGAATTCTAGTTCAAGTTCTACCTACCAGAAATTTTTTCAAGTTCTCTGAGGACAGACTTAGACAGCGTTGGGTAGCAATGGATCAGATCATATGCACAAATGAGCATGAGATCTGATTTATCACCATTTAAGTACCTGAGGAACAGAAATAGGTAGCATTTCTTTTATCAGAACTAAAGCAAAACCAGTAAGGCCCAAAAGGTCTCATCCTCTTTCTGTAATATTTGCAATTAGATGTAATGTTCTTTTACACAGTCTCTTGCCAAGTTATTTTCCCTCCCCACCCCCGTTCCCCCCCAACTTCTTCATGAAAAAGTGTATTATTCCTTTTTCATGTAGTACAAGCACAACTACATTTGTCTTTTGGAAACTGTTGTTTTACTTGCTCACTTTGATGAAACCAGCTAGATTTGTGGAATTAATTCCAGTCAATTTTTACTTTAGTCCATTGTTTTCCCTTCATAGTTCTCAGTAATGTTGGTTGAAAGTCCTGTATTGACTCTTGTAAAGCACTTGTTTCTCAATACAGACTAGAGTCACATTAACACTTTTTAATAGTTTTTTTTACTAGACAAATGCTTTCAAAATATGTGACTCTTTATAAATGTTTTCTTACTTGATAAGAAATGTTGTCCCTGAAAGGAAATATGTTAGCCCTCAGATTTACAAAGTAAGCATTTCAGCTTGTGGTGGAAGTTTATAGCACAATAAATCATGTGCTTTTCTTTTACCATATCTTGCAAGAACAGTTGGACAAGAGATGATCAGATTTTTCCCTCCCCACAAATAAAGCTCTTGCAAGGACAGCTAAAAAATGTAGTTGCTTTACTAGTATGTGTCAAAGTTACAGAACCTCTGTGCTGGCAGAGTCTGATTTAAGTGGTTGTGGTCAGTCTGAGGAACCTGTGATGTGATAAGATAGCGTTTGTGAGGTCATGTGGTTTGCAAACACCCAATCTAATGTAGCAGCTTTGTCTACACAGGATAGTTAAATATATACTCTATACTGTAGAAAAGTGAATTGCTTTATTTCTTTAACTCAGCTTGTCCTTAAAAGAGTTTGAGATGTTATACTAGCTTGATAATACCCAGATTATTACTGAATGACTGAATTGATTGGGAGATTTAATTATCCAGTAGCTTTCTCCAATTTAAATGCCCTTAATAAAGCTACTACCTTTAGAAACTATCTCACTAAATAAGTAATTGACGTGCAGATGGAATACACAATGGAATCCCTGTATTTTTTGTGACCATCATTTTTTAAATTCAATTAACTTTGTGTGGTCACAGTGTAATTAACACAGACATGTTACACTTGCCCTAAATGACAGTATTGATTCCATAATGATGGTACTTCATTCCATGAATTGTCATCTTTGTGTCAGATAAAGCTGATTCCTCTCCCTTCCCCTGGTAACACAGTCAACAAAATATTTTCCATCCCTCGTGAGGGTGAAGAAAACCTCTAAATGTGATCAATATAACCAGGACAGTGGTGTAGTCTGTCCTTAAATGGAACAGGTATGACTTTGTTTACTTGGATGAGGGGAATGGTTTTTGGTATGAATCTTAACTGTTTCAGTGCCACTACTGACAGATTCAATTCAGTGCCAAAATAAATGAAGATTGGTGATTGCTGATTTTATCAACATTTTACTGACTGCATCCTACACATCACAGCTCCAGATCTGTCTTACTGAGCAATGGAATAGTTCTTGATTGCAGCATTAGAGATAAATATAGCTAGCTACAATTAGTTATACTGTGTCCTTTAAATTTTGTATGGATTGCCAAAGCAAGTAAACTGATGAGAGATAAAGTTATTGCTTTATAATGGCATTATAATTGTTGAAGCTGTGTGACCTGTCTTTTACTGATTAGAACTATGTTAGGGTCTGTCATGTTTTTCTGCCTATAAATTAAATTTTGGGGGATTGAAAAATAGAGGAATTGAGGTTCTGCTGGTTTATCTGAGTGGTTGTTCCTTGCAAAAATTGTGTATTAGCACCCATAATACCCATGTATTAGGTGCCAGCTATGGGAGAAAACAAGCTCAGGAGAAGATTGCTATATGTTAGTTTGTTATAGGTCTCTGTAAGCTTATCTGAATATAAGTGGGGCAAACAGTGGAAATGTGTGTGGAAACACCTCCTAAAATTCTTTTATCAAGTTGAGTGGCAACCAGGACAGAGGAAAGTAGTTTCTGCAATCAGGAGCAGAAGTGTTACTTAGTCCACTTAAAAATGCTGAGTTTAAGTCCTGCTTTTAAATGACAGAGTAAAAGTGTGAAATTCTCATTTCCTGTAACTGTTGCCTGTAATGGGTGCATTTTCAGTCTCTATCAGCCAGTACATTCTAGTTAATACTTGAGGTTTCAGTGACATTTGTATTTATAGATACATACGGTAGGGAGAAGGAGTATTGAGATTTAGGTGTTTTCTTGACTGTAGTAATTGCAGTACATTAAATGTGATTGTACTGCTATTTTAAAATATTTTTGTTGCTGTGTCCTCACTCCAAACAAACACTTCCATTACAGCTTCTTGTAGAAAGAGTTTCTGGGAACTTTCTATAAATAACTAGCTAGTAGATAGAAGGAAAATTCCTAGGCCTGTCATCCTGGAACTCCCTTTGGAATTACACACAGTCTCACTACAACAAACCTGTCAGCTTTTATAAAAATTCCCTCAAGAAATAAAACCTGACACAGTTACTAAATACTGACTTATTTTCAAAATAGCATTTAAGTTGGGTATTTCTCAGCACTATTGTTATTTCAATTGTATGTTTGATACCTAACTTCAAAGTTAAACTTGATTAGACTGCACTAGATCAAAACCAGATACTTAACCATATAGTACAGTGATCAAAAAGTCATGACCTCCCATTGATCGCTTTATTGGTTTCCTGTTCTGATTCACTGGAAACCTTCTGGTCTGAACACTTGTTGCTGGTTTTAATCTTTGTCACGTTTACAATGCAGCAGACTTGTCCATGGTAAAACTGATATACAACATACATTTAATTTAACATCATATTTCATTTTAGCTCGAGTAGTCTCAAAACTATAATGTTGAAAAAACACACTTTTTATAAAAAATTGAGTCAATAAATGTAAGAGTACATTCAGAGCAGTATGAAATAGACATGTGGACAACTGGAGATGAGCTCCAGTATATTTTATTCCATAGATTCGATTTAAGCTTCCTGACAGTTATAGGGATTATGTATTACTCTTAGACTGAATATGACTTACAGAAGCTGGCAGTTTAAAACAGAAGCCAAATATTTAAATGGTGTTAAAAAAAAAAAAAAACCCAAAGCCTGAAATTACTCAGTCTTGGAAATTCTCTGTTGCTCTTTTGCTTTTCACTTACAATATGCTGGAGGGGTTTTATCTCTTTTTAGTGGTATGGTCAGCAAAGTTCATTTGAGATAAATATTTCAGGTTGTACAGCAATATCTTGGTCATCCTTTTAAAAGTAGGAGTTTCAGAAACAAAGGTAATAGTTTCCTTAAACAGGAGACTTCAGTAATTAATCACATGCACAATCTTGGTTTCTAAGGAGCTAATGATGACTGGGGCAGATTCAATTAATGCTGTAGTACCTCATTACTGTTGCTTTTAAGCCTTCTATAGATGGAAAAAAAAAAAGTCAGTCCAGAGACTCTGGGTTTTTCAACTTTTAAGAATAGCAGCCATACTGGCACAGCCAGAAAAAGGAGCCTAGGTCTGTTCAGGTATTTAATATTGTCATTCACCACTGTTCTGGCTTGGGCCGCAGTAGAATTATCCAGCCTGGAGTTTACTGCTTGCTTTGATTTCCGATGAGGTACTCTTGCCAGTTTCAAGGTTTTTTTGCTGCAATTCCTTGAGGAAGTGAGAAGTGGATAAATGATAATGCAGCTATATTAGATTGAATCAATTTATAAACTCCAGAATCACAGAATTAACTAGGTTGAAAAAGACCTTTGAGATTATTGAGTCTGACCTATGACCCAACACCACCTTATCAACTAGACCATGGTAATAACTGCCGCATCCACCTCCAGGGATAGTGACTCTACCACTTCCCTGGGCAGCCCATTCCAATGTCCATCCACTCTTTCTGAGTGAAGAATTTTTTCCTAATGTCCAGCCTAAACTTCCCCTAGCACAGCTTAAGACTTTGTCCTCTTGTCCTGTTGCTGATTGCCTGGGAGAAGACTCCCTATCTTGCTATAACCTCCTTTCAGGGAGTTGTAGAGAGTGATAAGGTCTCCCCTGAGCCCCCTCCTGTCCAGGCTGAACAACCCCAGTGCCCCATAGCTGGTCCCTATAGGGCTTGTGTTCTAGAACTTCCACCAGGCTTGTTGCCCTTCTCTGGATGTGTCTGAACATCTCAACATCCCTCCTAAATTGAGGGGTCCAGGTCTGAAAAGAGCACTTGAAGTACAGCCTAACCAGTGCTGAGTACAGAGGAAGAATGGCTTCTGCATTGTAATACCCACTGGATGTAATATTTGTCTGGACTGATATTTGTGTCCTTAAGGGCAACGTATTTCCCACTACTTCATTGGAGGAGCTCCAGTTACTTGATTTGCTGTGACAAGCATTTTTCCAAAAGAAGTTAGTGGGAGTGTTTTTAAAGAAGTGATAGTGTACTACTGTATGCTTTAAACTGGAGTCATCTTGTTACAATGTGAGAGTCATCACTCAGTACCAGTCAGCTGTTAAGTAGGGGAAGGGATCCCATTAGGTGCTGTGGACAGTCTCAGGAATTTTTAAGAATTCCAATTAATTTGCTTTTATTCATGTTAAATGTGATTATAATTGAATAGATAATAACTGATTTTTTTATTGGCTTGTTATTTTCTAAATCTGTTTTCATGGTGCCAAGTTGACAATGTTTTTCAGAATTATAGGAAGGGTATTTGAAAATCCTTATGACTTGCTTCTTCAACTAAATGTGGTTAGGTCATATTTTCAGCAACATTCTAGTTTTCTTTTGAATCATGTTTGGGTTTTAAGTAGGAAATCTTATAGAGTTTCAACTGTTACTAAGGTTAGAACAAATAAAGAGGGAACTCTGATTTTAGATTCTTCTTCTTATAAGTAAAAGCTCTGAGAATTTAGGATCTTTATTCTTTAAATAAACATTTAAATTGACATACTGCCTTCTGCCAAAACCAATTTTATTCACCCAAGGCAATGGTCATATTTCAATCTCACTTGTGTACTTCTTGGTTATTGTACTGTGACTAAATTTAATATTTATTGGCAAGCTTTGTTAAAACCTATCTTTACTACTTTGGAATTGAGTAAATTTCAAGAATTAATTACTGATTGAAGCTTTTAAAGGGAGCAGATAGTAGCATTTCAGTTCCACTTTTCACCACTGAACTCTAGCTTAAAACCTCACAGGTTGCAACATAAAAATGTCTCCCAGAGTTAAGTTGAACTCTTTCACAAAGTGCTTCTTGAAAGTTTAACCTATGTTCCCTACTCAGAAAAACCAAAGGGACTTAGAAATATAACTTGCTTGCAACTGACTATTACCCTTCAATCCTGATTCTATGATTTAATATGGAACACCTTTTGAACTGTTTAAAACTTCTAAATGTCTCTTTACTATTTCTCCTTCATGCCTGGCTTGATGAGACAGTCAGCATCAGGTAAGAAAGTTTATTTTAAGGTACAAGGATCTGATTGTTAACCTTTTTTCATCTCTTCTGTATTTGTGGAAGTACACTGTTACCTGTTAAGAGAATGTACAGTAGAATATTTTCATATGTTGACCAGCAGACATACAGTTTGTCTTTAAACTGCTGAATTCTTCAGACACAAAAAGGTATATAAATGTGCATGTTATTAAGATTTTGTTCTTGATTCAGCTGGCTTTTGAAGGGAAAATTATTATATATATTTTGTTCATATAATGTTATTAACTCTTTGAAATGTCCTAAAGAGCATGTGAATGTGTTGTATGTAGTGAAAACTGGGTTGAAGCTGCAGTCATCTAGACAATATGACTTGGATTTGAGAATTAAAAGCAATGGGGTTTACCAGACCTGTTTTATTGGTTGGTTTTGTTTGGTTTGTTGTTTTGGTTTTTTTTTAGAGAGATCAGATTTGAGATTCTTGCAAACTGAAGCATAAAAAGTAAACACAGGTTCCTTTAAATGTTACTTGTTGGAGTGACAGAGATCTAGTTCCCTTCACAAGAAGGAAGGCTGGACCCAAAACTGAAAGCCTTTAACCAATATCGACTGTATAAAAAGGAAGAGAAACTAAGAGACCCTGGGGTTCAAGTCCACAGTTTGCTGAACATGGCTGTAGTTCTTTCAGGGATAAGTATAGTGTAGAACTAGGGTATGGGGGGAGTGTTTGGCTTGGGTCCACACATCCTTCATCCCAAACCCTTTGTTGGGTTTGCCATTGTCTCTATATGCTTGGCTAGATGAGTGGCAAGATCTTGGCCTAATGCTTTAGTTCCTACCTTAAGCATTTTTCCCGTGTTCAAATAGAACACTGACAAGAATCTCATGTCTGTCTTAAAAAGCTGACAGATTAGTTTCACTGTGAATAAGGTGGTTGTTCATCTATTGTAAAATCTAAGCCATACCTACACAACAGCAAACATAGAATTGGTAGTTACAAATCAGAAAAGATGTTTTCAGTTGGTATTGAGTCCCCTGACACTGGCTTAGCATGCAGCACCAGCCAAATCAGACAAGGCAACACTGGGAATTAATAGGAAGTGTATTAAAAACCAAATAAAGGGAGTTGTATTGCCACTTGGTATCTAGATGGATGTACAAAAGTTTAAAGAAGGTCTGTAGGAAAGTTAAAGGGAACTGAGTGATGGTTGTCTTAACGCCTGTTTATGAGAGGCTAAAATGGACTGGAAGTAATCTGTTCTAGAGAGAAAACTGAAGAAGGTAGTATGATGTAAGTTTCAGAATAGGGACCACAGAACTGCTTTTCACCACTTGATCCTGCATTAGGATCCAGGGGCAGTTACTAAAACAAAAAGATTAGTTTAAAACAAATAAAGGAATTTCTGGGATTTACTGCCACGGGAAGATGTGGAAGTAGACAGCAAATGATAGGATGGACAGCTGATCTATAAATGTATGCCGAAGCAGCTAGAGAAAGATTTCACTCATATTTGCTACAACAGCTTCTGGCCTGTGAAGAGAACGGAGGCTTGATAATATGAACATCCTGTTGTCACTGTTGGAGATGCCATATTAGGCTGATGGACCATTGCCCTGAGCCAATAGGACTACAGTAATGTTCCTCCCTTGAAAAAAGACACTGCTTTTCTTTTAGAAGTGTAGAGTCTCACTTGCTAGACTGTATATGACAGTGCAAAACTTAATTTTAGGAAACCTCAATTTTAGAGCTTTACACTGGCCTTAGCCACTGGTATTTAATTGCATTGGAGTGCAGGCTGTCTGCAAGTTGTTACAAATACTTTAAGAAGCCATACAAAGCTTTCTTTTTGCAATAAAAATTCCAAATAATCAAGCTCCTTCAGAAGTGCTTCTGAACAAATATTAGGTTGAAGGGCCACTGAACAATCTTTAACTATGAAAGCACACTTGGCGTTGTCAGTGCAGCCTAGTATGGTGTTAGCCTTCCACACTGCCCAAGGACGGTGTGGATTCGAGTTAGCATCCCTTTCTCAGGGCCCCATTGTCCTCTTGAGCAGTGCTGCTCTCCAGCCTGTTGATTCTCATAATACAAACAAGGTCTATGCCACAGTATTCCGGCTGAGGTGGCCATTTCTGAAGCAGACAAATTCTGGAGCTCTATGACCATTGATAGACAGGTAGTGTGTATTCTCTGCAGTATGTTGTGTTTCTTCACAGCAGAATGTTTATCCTTGCATGTGAGGAGTGCTTAGAAAAAAAGGCAGGCAAGTGTAAAGCTGCAGATCAAAAGTGTTTCTGGAAAGTCAGAGATTTGTTATTCTAATGAAAGGATGCACAAAGATAACACAGTGTTTTCTGAGACTCCCTTTAGGAATTGGCAAAGGCGGTGTCTATTCATGATTATCTTCACCAACAGCATTTTCCAGACTCCCATTTGGAACACCTGTTGCCTAAAACTGTGAAACCATGATTTTGTCATGTTACCTAAATAACTTCATCTAAAGGTATCATGTTTAATTCTTCAGGAAAACAGTTGAGGTCATTGGCTTGGCTTTCTGAGTGTTCAAAACAACTAACATTGAGTATCAGCATTATAATTTCAGGTGAACCAATGGCTTAACTGTACAGACCTAAAAGCATATAATTTCTTACTCTAATATGAAGTTTGTAGTCACTTGTACAGCAGTTCTTTTTTTTCCTGTGGTAAGGGTGGAGAGAAATTGTTGGCTTTCTGTGTTTTATTTTCTTAGTGACTAAAACTGATAGCTGTTTTGGAAAATTCATGTGGAAGCTAATCTGATCATATTGCAGGATATTTTCAGGAATAATATTTCTAAATAACACAAGAATGTCTGTACCAGTCCTTCTGCATCTAGGTATATAAGCTAGTTAAATTTATCTATTCCAGATATATTTATATTTGATATAAGCTGTTTTTGCTTGCATCATGAGTTATGCTATACAAGTGTGGAGTTCTGTTTTTCTTGTCTTTATACAAAGTCCTCATGAAACAACAGCAGCCTATATGTATGTGAAAAAAATGCCAAAAACTAATGTTAGTATGCATAATAACCACAAAGGTTTAGCTCTACATCATATACCCATATTCCTAACAGGGATTTTTTGCTATAACATCAAAAGTTGGAGTTTTTACATGCTAACATGCAATTTAATGGCTTCTAGCATGATTATGACTTTTGTGATCTTTTTTCAACTCCTTTTTTATTTTCATCTTCTGCCTAAGCCCATGGTAAGTACAGAGATGCCTTCTTCCCCACATGGACAGGTAAAAATCTCCTATTGGTGTCAGTACCGAGGACATACAAGCACTTCTTATTTATCAAAATGAATATTGCTTCAGATTTCTGAAACATCAAGCAGATTTTGGTAAAGAAACTCCTTCAGCATTTTATTCCTTCTATTCTCCAGGTCTCTTACTGTAAAAAGCTGCTTCCAAATTAGCACTAGGTACATCTTTTATGCTTTTAGAGTGACATTAGGAAGGTTCCATAATCCATTTTTAATATTTATCTGCATCCTTGGGATTTTTTATCTTAATACTCATAGACTGTCAAACTGACCCTGAGGTATTTTCTACTAAAAGCTAATTAAATTCTAGCTCAAACAAACCAAACCACCACAAAAACAACCACCTCCAGAATGTCTTCCATGAGTTGCAGTTATTTTTTATTAAATTAATAGGGGACTTGCCAAACTTCAGTGCTTTGGGTCTTAGTTTTGAGTAGTTTGAATTCATGGTTAAAATTGTGTATCACTCTGCAGCACACTGAATTACAATGTTATCTCTGCATGGTCAGATAGTAATTTTCTCTTGTTTGATATTCTCTTAAAATTGCAACTATAATCTCTTTATGCTGTACAGAGATGTTTCTCTCATACTACTTGATCTGAAATCTCACTGGATCTGAATTAGATAATTAAGACAATGTTACAATGTAGACTGAACTAAACATACTCTTGGGGATTTTTTTCTGTGACGCAATATTTACATGGGACTCTGCTCATTGAAGGGGGGGCTTTCTCAAGTAAGAAATGAAGCAATATGAGAAAGAATGGAGCTGTGAAAGTAAAATGTTAAGGCCAAAAGTGCTGTCAAAACAAATAGGCCACTCTAGAAGATAGACACTACCCTTGTGGGGATATTAAAGATGCAGTAAAAGCAGTCTCCCATTACTGATTCTAGGTACCTTGATTATTAAGCCTTAAAACTGTAATACTCGAAGTGCTCATCAAATGTGCTACTTTCAGATCTTTCATTTTACCCAGTAAGAGTTCAATGAGGCATTTCTTGAAAATGCACTTGTTTTTTTGCTTTTTTTTTTTTTTTTTTGTTGGTTGGTTGGTTTTTGTTGTTTGGGTTTTTTATTGTTGGACTCTTGAGCTGTGATTAACTGTCAACTTCCACTTTTTCTAACAGATCAAATGTCTAAAAGGCCAGAGAAACTTCTCAGACCAACCCACTTTTGATGGGATTCACATTGTCAACCATTTCACAGGAGATGATGAATCATTTCATTCTTCTGATGAAGATTTTATAACTAACTCCATACAGGAGAGTGGGGTGAACTTTCATCTTCCCAGGAGGACTGGTCAGATGTCTTTGGATCACACACTTGTAGACAGCAGTGACAGTGATACTGAGGAAAGTGCCCTTCAGACTGGGAATTCTGACAAGATGGTTTCTAAGCAGAGAAGAATGGAATCTTACTCTACTACTGTGTGATTATCACTGTGACTAGCACTGAAGGACTTCCATATTTCTTTAAGGCTGAAATTTTGAGGGAACTGAAACCATCCAGCAGTTGGTTTAGGTAACTATTGGATTTGGTCTGGCCTGTGATAAATATATATACATGTACTGTCTATCTGCCTTCTCTCTTTGCCAAATCTTGCTAATGACATACCATTGCCATAAAACAGGCCGGGAAGAAGTTGATGGATGACAGTTTTGACAGTATTACTGAATGTTCTTTGGTTTAGAAACTGCAAATATATTATTTCTTTAATGTGTAAGAAGCAGTTTTGCTGTTCACAAACACAGGAATTATTTTCCTCAAAAGAAATTGCTTTTGTGCAATATTTTATGCTCTGAACAAATGTGTATGTTTTACATTGTTATCCTTTTGTGATCAAGATGGACCCTAGTGAACCATCTGATCATGACACACATATATATATAATTATCTTATGCTTCTCAATTAGTTTTGGTTTTTTACTGAAGTTATTGGATGCCCACAGAAGGCTTGAAAGGCAAGCCTTTATCTGTACTACTTCATATAAGCAAGTAATGGTCACTAATGTCATAAAGGTGTTTTTCACTACTTTCACTTAAGTATATGTGCATCTGCTTTTGATGTTGCTAAATAATAAATGGTCTGAATATGTTAATTACAATAATGTTTATTTGTACATATTTATGTATCTACACCAAGCTGAAACTGTACATTACTCCATTTTATATGAGGAATGTAAATGTTGCGATATTACTGTCTCTGGTATTCTAACAGGAAAATGAATTCTGTATATACACACTAAAAGTGAATTACTAAATAAAGGCAAAACACTAACTTTGCATTAAGTTTCAGCCTAGCTACACTAACAGGCTCATGTCAGAAATGCTTGTTCAAAACACTATTGACTGAAATCTTTTACCTTCATGTATATGTAATGAAAATAAATTTTTCATGATTTAACAAGGTTGCAGCATTTACTGTTTAGTCCCTTCCAAGCTATAGTCCTTGGTTACCACATAGTTACTTGTGGGCTCTAGCTAGGTTCAAATAAGGTGAAAAATTATTCATGTCTGAGTTTTAATAAAGACATGGTCATTGCAGTGAAAATATGTACATTCAGTCCTCTTACACTTTATATTACAGAGCTATCTAAGAAATAAGCTATTGCTGCCATCACCAAATAGCTTCAATTGAGCAAAGCAGTAAGAGCTGAGCAATCTGCTTCCAGTCTCCTGAAAACTGAGATCCAGTCAAACAGCCTTAGCTTCTTGAACAGAACAAGATCTTCTTCATGTGAACATTTACATGCACTTGAAGACACATTCAAGAGTCAAGAATATTCTGTTATTGCCATCTTATGTAATTAGGCAATCCTTAAGACTTCTTTTAGCAATGTTTGCAACTGTTCTATTAAATGAAAAGTAGTGATGCAGAAGTCTGGTACTGATGGGCAGTGTGTATGTTAACTGGCTTGCTACCCACAAGAAGCAGTGTAGTTTGTTTAAAATTGCAAAAAGTGTGGAAGCATTCTGCTGAATGCATCTGCTAGTCCCATTAGGCATTTCTTTTCCCTTTATTTCAAATGCATTTTCAGAAAGAAACAGCATGACTAGGAGATTACAAACATTCAAAGAATGATAGAGAAGACTGTATGGAATAGTCTTCTCTACACATTATGGGCATCTCAACAATATTATCTGCCCAGGTGCAATATAATTTAAATCTTCAAGCATGTAGGTGACAAATTCCAAATTACTGATTTCTGCAGCTCCTAATTTGTTTCAGTATTTCTGCCAAATTTCCCCACATCTGACCAGTGAATATGTAGCCCCAAGTACAGCCTGTGGAAATTGCCACTTCTGGCTTGGATTAGCTGAGTGATTCTTATTCCTGTTGAAAATGTCACATATACAAAACCAAATCAGGAGCACTTTTGTTCACAAATGAGTAACAGTTGTCTTCGTTCCTTCCAATGAGCATCTGCTAACTTATATTTGCACCTGGATCATTGTTGCCCAAGAGGATAGGTGACAAATGTCTTGTTGCCTGTCATCAATACCAGCTGCAGGCCTCTCTTAAAGGTAATGTTCTGTAATAAGTGGCAGGCGTAAAATTCAGTTGGAGGGCCATAAAAACGGTGTCTGTTTGAATAGTGAAATGTTATGATTTTGCAATAACTGCCTTACGGTTCAAGTGATAGCAAATGAGATTAGATGGCAAGGGTTATTTCCTGAACTTTTGTGGTTTTAAAGTATACAAATAGAATAAATACTAAATAACAGCATAAATAAAAATATGCATTAGTCCTTAACCAACTTACTACATCTCTTCTAGTGATAAAAGTGAATCACTGAACATATTGCAGTTTCAGACTTGGTTATACACTGACTATCCTAGAAAGACAGCTTAGGATAGGTTCTTCAGAATCATTCTGCTTTTTTTCCAAGCCTTCTGGCAAATAAATGACACTAATATTTTTGCCTATGTATATTATAATTTGAATATACATCAGAATAATGACAAATCATTAACATAATACACAATATATAAAATAATGTCAATAAATAAAACATGTTAATTATGCTACACATCATGACCTTTCTTTAATGACCTTCTAACAAATATTGCTATTTGCTTAGATTTGCTCTTGCACGTAGGCTGGAAAAGCTCAACATGAATACTAAACACATAAGGTAAAAAAACATGGAAATATGGAAATTCAGATTCCTGAATATGCAAGTTCTGCAGCTGAGAAGACAGGTGGAACAGGGAAGGGGAATGCCCTTCTAAATGTGGAGTTTTTGTGAAAATTACATTTAATGTTTGGTAGTGAAGATGGTTTGGATTTCCCCGGTCTGATAATCAAGTGTCTTTACTAATCAGTGAATCCTCTACATTTCTTATTTCTCCATGCTAGAGGAGTGAATATTTTAGGTACTAATAACATTTATTGTAATACCTATTATAAATCATTTCACTTCATGTGTTAGAAGTTTGTAACATTTATGAAAAATTTGTAATGTGACTAGTTGGGAGAAAGTACATCTGTGGAGTTAAGAAACGTGTATTGCATTCAGAGCTCAACAACTATTTATTCACTTTGGTCAGGTTTTTTTGTTGTTTCTCAACAAAAAGCAGGCATCATCTATATACACATCCACAAAGCACTATTTTCCATTAAATTCCATTTTCAACTGTATATGCAATTTCTATATTAACTAAAATACATTGCTACAAAAAGGATTAAAAGAAGCATTCACATTGGAGTTTGCATAAATTTATTGAAACTGCGTTGTACATACTGCTATTTAACTTGATCATTACCGAACCCTTTTGTGGAACTGCAACACAGAAGGACCTGCATGTTTTTCTGAGGTATTAATGTGATCACTGATATCAGAGACAGTGCTAGTGACTTAGTGAAACTTGATGCTTAAACACTTAAGCTAGAATGACTTAAAGATATGTCAGCATAAAAATATCCACATTTTATACATGATATGCTGCTAATTCCCCAACCTGTACAGGCTCCAAATAACAATTCACTTGGAGGAAAGGTACAGATTCCCTAGGAAAGCCATTGTGGTAGTCCTGGAGACTAAAATTTTAAAAATCAACCTAAAAGGTAGAAGTTAGTGCAATCCATATGGAAACTACAGTGTTATGTTCAATCATGCACAGCAGCTACTAACTCTGTGTATTATGAGGGAAGATGAAAGTTATGAATAACTATTAGATTTCTAGATTCAATTAAGTACATTTTTGTTCTCTGTAATACTCTTATCAGTATATATTCTGTAATTGTCTGAGAATTTTACCTGCTGATGGAGTTTTTTGATGGGTTTTGTTTTGGTTGGGTTTTTTTTTTTGGGGGGGGGGGGGTGGGTGAATTGGATGGTTGGTATTGGTTTGGGGGTTTTTTTGTTTACAAACTAGTCCAAGACATAAGAAAAATAAGCAAAATGCATTTACACAGTAGGCAACAGAAATTCTGAATGATGGAAAGTACACAATAAATTGACTTTCAATATAACCTCTATATAGCATGACATTTCAGCTTCAGAGTAAACATACTAATGTATGCATACCTACTCATGCCTGGACACTAAGACACAGCTGCTAGATTCAAGATACAACAGCTTAACACTCTCCTTTTCCAGGAACTAATGTTTACCTTATTTCACAATTATGAAAAACAAAAGCAATGTGGCATACTCTCTGAATTGCATAGTACTGCACAAGTGACTGAAATTTCTGGAGCCCCACTATAAAAACTAGAATTCTTATGAGAACATTTTGCATAGTCCATGTTCTGTAGCTACTGATTCAACTGTTTTCTGTTCATAATGGAGGTACATTCTGGGTCCATTCCTTCCCAGAGCTAAAATCCCTCTTTTCATCCCAGCCTTCAACACCACAGTCTACCATCACTTTCTCTCTCCAGTTTGTGCTTACAGTGATAATTTTCTAATTTCTAATCTGCTCTGGGAGCAGCAGAAGTTTCTTTGGTTTCCCCAGCAATAAAAAAAAAAAAAAAATGCAATCAAAATCATTGATTTAATTCTGGCATTTTTACAGCATGGGTTTATGCCACAAGGAGGACCACAGAGAAGGCAGTGACAAGATGCTGAGAGAAAAAAAATAAACAATAAGCAACATGTTAAAAGTATATTTTTAAAAGTTTCACAAAGGTAAAGACACACTTCCCAACAGAATGCACAGTGCTACAAGTTCTAGCAGCTTTTCATAGTGGAACTGTTCTGCATAACTGTAGTCCCAAGTTTTATCACTTTAAAGTGAGTAAAAATTCCCCACAGTGTCATCCTTTTTGCTGCCTCTCCCAGTTCTGACTCCCCCACACAGGAAACTGCTTCTCCTCCCCTCTGTACCAAGCGGCAATCCTGTTCTTCAAATCCTTCCTCCTGTTGCAAAGTGTCTCATCACTTCTGAATGCAAAGATCTCACCTCCAGCTTGTCACCTGTGGTGCCTTATCTGATATTGTTTTAGCTCTAAAGCTGACACCAAGCAGCTACTGTAAACCGTGCAGTGAATTACACTGAGTAGCTCTTCAATCTTAAAACACGACTATAACATAATCCCACCCTACTTTAACAACCCCCCCCTTTATTTATTTCTTCCCCTCTCTTGTCACTGTGGTGTAACAATCATGTGCCATTGCATTCAAATGCATGTTACCAAGTTTTTATGTCACACACCCTTTCCAATATCACACTCCCTTCTGAGAAGCATTAGAGTAACTTCGTTAAAACCCAGCCTTACATTTCCCATGATCTACATCGCTGTGCCAGCTCTGGGCGTGGCGTATGGCTTTTCCACGCTGGACCACAGAACACTTGGCATTGTCACACAGCTCGACACTGCACACGCAAGACCATCTCAATGGTTACTGACCTGCGGCACACAGGTCGCCCCGTAAACCAAGAAAAAAAGCTGAACCCCTTCACCTGTGCTCGGCGCGCTGACAGTGCAGATAGCGGCTCCTCCCGGGGTGGGAAGGTCCCTGGGACGATGGCTGCGGGAGGCAGCTGAGGGCGGCCCTCAGGGCTTCCCGCGGCAGCGGCCTCGCGCCGCCGCCCGCGGGCACGTGACACAGCAGCCCGCGCGCACGAGGCGGCCCCGCGCCGGGCCCCGCTACCGCCGGCCCGGAGCGGCGTGCGAGCCCCCGCGGCCCCGCTACCGCGGGCTGTGAGAGCCCTCGGCCCCGCTACCGCCGGCCCGGAGCGGCGTGCGAGCCCCCGCGGCCCCGCTACCGCCGGCCCGGAGCGGCGTGCGAGCCCTCGGCCCCGCTACCGCCGGCCCGGAGCGGCGTGCGAGCCCCCGCGGCCCCGCTACCGCGGGCTGTGCGAGCCCTCGGCCCCGCTACCGCCGGCCCGGAGCGGTGTGCGAGCCCTCGGCCCCGCTACCGCCGGCCCGGAGCGGTGTGCGAGCCCTCGGCCCCGCTACCGCCGGCCCGGAGCGGCGTGCGAGCCCTCGGCCCCGCTACCGCCGGCCCGGAGCGGCTGTGCGAGCCCTCGGCCCCGCTACCGCCGGCCCGGAGCGGCTGTGCGAGCCCCCGCGGCCCCGCTACCGCCGGCCCGGAGCGGTGTGCGAGCCCCCGCGGCCCCGCTACCGCCGGCCCGGAGCGGTGTGCGAGCCCCCGCGGCCCCGCTACCGCCGGCCCGGAGCGGCTGTGAGAGCCCCCGCGGCCCCGCTACCGCGGGCTGTGCGAGCCCTCGGCCCCGCTACCGCCGGCCCGGAGAGGCTGTGCGAGCCCCCTCGGCCCCGCTACCGCCGGCCCGGAGCGGCGTGAGAGCCCGCGGCCCCGCTACCGCCGGCCCGGAGCGGTGTGCGAGCCCCCGCGGCCCCGCTACCGCCGGCCCGGAGCGGCGTGCGAGCCCCTGCGGCCCCGCTACCGCCGGCCCGGAGCGGCTGTGAGAGCCCCCGCGGCCCCGCTACCGCGGGCTGTGCGAGCCCCCGGCCCCGCTACCGCCGGCCCGGAGCGGCGTGCGAGCCCTCGGCCCCGCTACCGCCGGCCCGGAGCGGCGTGCGAGCCCTCGGCCCCGCTAACGCCCAGAGCGGGCTGTGCGAGCCCTCACGGTCCCCATGACTGCCAGCTCGCCCCGTCCCGGCCAAGGCTGCTGCTCGCGCACCGTCTGGTGACAGAACTAAAGACAAGACTTCGCAGGTAGCCTCGGCTCATCCTCGGCACCGCTCGGTGGGCAGCGCCCGCGTCCCGCTTCCCCCGTCCTCACCGGCGGCATGAAATAAATCGCCCGTCCAGCCGAAAACCGAGAAGGCAGAGGATATGCTTCAGCACGAACTAGTTTTGCAAAACACGAAACACAGCCAGTTTCGTACCATTTCCCCTCTAATCGTTTGAAAAAGCTGACACCCCAGGAGCCGAAGGTGCGTTCCTTCTGTCCGTGCAACAGCCACGTTCAAACGAGACATTATACGCTGGATTTAACATTTGCTTTGTTCACTCATTTAATTTTTTTATTTCTGCGGAAGGGGTTTCACCTGATTAATCAGCAGTAGGTGAGAAAGGGCCGTCCGCAGGTGGGCTGAGCACAAGGGGCTCCTCAGCAGGATGCCTCCCGCAGGACAGCCCGAGCGGAGCCACTCGGCGCCCAGCAGCCCATCCCGCTTCCTGGAAGGCTGCAAGCACCCTCCGAACGGAGATCACCACGCCTTACAGCCCACAGCAGCACCTGTACACATTTTGAATTTACATATATAAAGACGAATGTGTATTTTCTTGTTACCAGGTCACAATTATTTATGAGCGTTACTAGTAATTTAATGTGTTGTGGTGCGTTCATTACAAGTCGAAGAGATATGTAGCAAGGTAAACGAAAGGGCATGAATTTATCATCCCATTTTAGAGGCAAACGAGAAAGACTGTTTTGCAAAAAAGTAACAGTGAGTCAATGAAGACGCATACATTAAATTACACCCAGTTGTTCTAATCTGGTTATTTCTACTGATTCCAGCATTGATTCTTGAAGCTGAAGGTGTGAATGATCTTCGGAGTAATCAACCTAAGGTCGGTCGCACCAAGGCGACCGCGGTACACAGATGCCGTAAGTAAAACTGCTGTGCCCAGCATCAGGAACTTTCCGGCAAAAATGAAGGTATCAGTCGTGTTCTTCAGCTTCCTTTTGTGTCACAGTAAAACATCACACAGTTGTTGGACAATTTTACTCGAGGTGGTGTTCACTTGCTTAGTTAGATTTTGGGAAATCAGGCTAGTCCTATGAATCGTAGGCGCTCACAAGCACCAAGTGGCTAATTTTTCTGTAAATGCTTCGGGACTGGTGGTGAAAAAAAAAGCATCTAGTCCCAGAGTCAGCATACTCCTGAGCGTGAAGGAGGCTGAAGTTTGTCTCTGTCGTTTCTGAACGGGAAATTGTGTTAAACCTCGATTCGCTCACTGCAGAGTCGAACTTTATTCGACCCTACAGACACCGAAATTAAGTTGCTGACGGCCTGAGATGTCTAAGACCGAAGCCCAGAACCGCCTCAGAAAGATAATAAACACCTAAGCCTGACTTCCTGGCTGCATTAGGAATCCGAGATAGACCTGGAAAACTGTGTTTTGGGGTCGTGTGTGTGCATATAGCAAGGCGAACCTTTTTATTTTTGCAGAAGGGAGCAGGCTTCCCCGTTGTGCAACTCAGGGGTCTCCACAGGCGCAGGATGCTGCCTGATGCGAATCCCGTTACCGTTCTCCTCGCCGGTGCCCCACGGATCCTCCCCGAGTCAGCACCTGAGCACCGGCACGCAGACGAGGAGGACAATCTCTCCCCACTGCCTGGCTCCGCTCCGCTTTCGCCTTAGTCTGAATCGCTGTCAAGCAACAGCAGCCGGGGGAGGGGGGGAGGACGGGACGGGACGGGGGGACGGCACCTCTCGCCTACCCCTTCCATATTTAACCATTACCTAAATCCGAAGGGAAATGAGCAAACCTCTAGGCTTGGGTCTTAAGGTATTTTCAGCGCCGTTGGGCGTATTTATCCCAGAAGAGTTTTCCACAACAAGCTATTTCTAGTCCGGGAGAGGTCTCCGTCGCCCAGGGCCCGGCCTTAGCCCCGATTACACCGCTATGCACGGCCCGATGGCGGCGGGAAGTGTGCTCCCCCGGCCGGGCCAAGGGCAGGGGATGCGGCGCGGAGCGGGCAGGGCGAGCGCCAGCTGCCCCAGCCCCTGCCCTCTGCCCGCCCGAATCAATCTGTGTTTTGAATCTGTGACTTGTTCTCGTTGCGGAAGTCGAAGGGGATCCAAGAATAGTTCAGATAGATGTGTGTAATTTCTAGAGCAGAACCCCGAGAGAATCGAAACGCCCGATTCCAAAATGACACTTCGATGTCACTTCAACGAGCTCTGTGAGGTGGAATACGGTAAGACCTTTTCATTTAAGGAAAACTGAGAGAGAAACAGAGGCGGAGAACACTACTGATTTGTGAGGCTTTGGCGCTTTTTGTAACTTTTTTTTTCTTTTTTTTTTTTTTTTTTTCTTTTGCAGAAGCTCCTAACTAACGCTCAGGAAGTGGAATTTGTGGTTTAGGGGGCCGAGCTCTGAAGGAGTTGAGAGAGACAGAAAAGTTAAAAAAAAAAGCCAACTCAAGCACCATTGCTCCTTAAAGGGAGGCTAAAATTAAAGTCACACAAATTAGCAGGCTGCCGCGCATACCCCGTCTGCAGCCCAGCTTTCTTCGGCCCTCCAAATGGGTAAGCGTTCTCGCTTCTCTCGCCTCGCGTGGGCAGCTGCCGGCGGGCAGCGACCCCTCTCCTCCCGTCTGGGACCCCGCGCCGCTCCGGCCCTGCCCCAGCCGCGCGGCCCGGGGCCAGCCCCGCGCCCCCGCAGTGACGGCCGCAGGGTGGGTGCGGCTAGCCGGAGCCGGGGCGAACGGTGGCCAGGTGGGCTGTGGGACTCGCCTTCCCACGGGCCCGGCACCTGCCCAGCCAGCTCCGGCCTTGGGAAGCCGGCGGCGCCTCCGCGGCGTGGCTTTTGGAGGGAAGCACGCGGCAGAAGAGGCGCCGGCGCCGGGAGCCCGCAACGGCTGCGGCAGCCGTTGCTGTCGGGGCGCGGGTGGGTAACGCGTTATCGGGCCGCTTTGATTTCTCTGCCCCCTCCGTGCGAGCCCGCTGGCTGCTAGCCCCTGCTCAAGGATGAACGCAGGCACAGGTGGGTCCGGGCAGAAAAGCTCCCACCCAGCTCCGTGCCGGGGGGCGGCGCCTCCCCGGCAGCACTGAGCAGCCCTGCCCCTGCCGGGCGCTGGACGGGCCGGAGCTTTGTGGCACAGCTAGTGCCGCCACCTGCCGCCACCCGGGCAGTTCATGGGCCCCAGCTGGTGGGCTGGGGGACTTCGGAGCGTTGCAAACGGGGAACACAGGGAAGACCCCCCAGCCCCCCAAACGAATGTGGATTAAACTCGCGAAGTCAAGTGTAACGGCGGAGGCGGCCCGGTGCTGGATGGGTTCGAATGAACTTCTCCGGCCTTTCCCCGAAGAGTCGGCTCGGGGTAGTTTGTTTAACCCGGTCGCCCCCAAATCCCGCAGATTTCCCTCCTTGTCTCCTTTCCCCTCCCCGGCTTTCGGTGCTCGCAACTGCAAGGTGGCGCGGCGCCGAGAGCTGCGGGCTGGAGGAGAGATTCCGTTTTGTTCGTTTTCGTGTTATCGTGGTTCGCGCGGGATGGTGAATCAGTCCCTCCACAGCGACAGCCTCTCAGGCGCTAGGTTTAGGCTGTCGGGTTTGTAACGACTCCCCCTCCCATCCCGGTAACAACCCCGCGCCGGCCAGCCCGTCCAGGGTGGTGGGACGTGATAAGCTGTTTCAGAGGGGAGATTTGTTGGCGCCGCTTCTGCCGTGGGTGCCGGCGCAGGGGCAAACAAGAAGGCCTTGTGTGCCCACTTGGAGGGACGGGATAACACCCGACTTCACCCTGCAGCTCTCTCAGCTCTCACCCGTCAGAAGAACGGTGCCCAGCTGCTGTTACTGCTTGCTCCCCGCAATCCAGCAGCGGCTGTCGGAGCGTGGCCGGGGCGGCCCCCATGTCACGGTGGGAGGGAGGAGGGTAAAAGGCGTTGGCTGGGGGCGGTTGGAGGCTGAATTATCTGCACTTCTGGAAGAGGGGGCGAGGCGAGCGGGGCCGGGGGCGGTGGCCGGAGCCACCTGCGCGCTGCCACCTGGCGCGCCGCCCCTGGCGAGCGGCCCCTCCTGGCCGGCGCCCCCGGCCCTCACCGGCGGGCGCGGCGCCTTTCCGCAGGTCGCCTCCCCGCCGCCGCCCCGAAGGAGATTCGGGGGTGACGCTCGCCGCCGCCGTGCCCGGCGCTTAGAGAGGGAGTGCGGCTGTACCGGCCGTGCCAGCATCCCACCATGCCGAGGTCCTTCCTAGTGAAGAGCAAGAAAGCGCACAGCTACCACCAGCCTCGCTCCGCCGACGAGGACTACAGCCTACGGCTGGAGACGGTGCTAGCCCAGATTTGTGCAGGTAGGAGTCCCTCTGTCGCAGCCTCGCTCGGAGACTGCCCATCCGCCCGACATCACCTCGGTGCTCGCGGCGCCGGGCGGTCGCTCTGCAGCCCCTGCGGGACGCCGGAGGGGCTGATGTGGGCTTGGAGAGAGTCGGGCAACAAACCTTGGCGGGAGCGGGCCGCCGCGGGAGGTGCTGGCTCCCACTACGAACCCACACTGAAGAGTTCCCTCTTCTCCTTTGCCCTGCAGACCCCTGCAAGATCCCCGAGGACACGGAGCTGTGCCGCACCGCCCTGCCCGATCCAGAGCCTTCCCGGGGGCGCTTTTCCCCGGAATCCCACCTTACCGAGGCTGCCGATGGCACCTCCGAGTCAGCGCCCAGCTGCGAGGGCAGTGTTTGTGACAGAGTGTCCGAGTTCGAGGATTTCTGGAGACCTCCCTCGCCCTCTGTCTCGCCAGGTAGGACCGGGGCGAGCAGCGCTCAGCGAGGGTCCAGCTGCATGTCCGTGCCCGTGCCATGGGGCAGTGGACCATGCATCTCATGGCTATGTGCCACCCCCACAAATGACTATAAAGGACAGATTTGCCTGTCCCTTTTTAAAATTATTATTGCTTTTCCCCCAGATTTGCCAGAATCTGTTCATTCCACTCGTTTTCGGGTTACCTCTTTCGGGTTGCTTTTCTACCCCGTGTTGTGCTGCTGAGGGAGCAGCAGGTGATAGGCTACAGCAGGAAAGTTGTCATGATTTGGGGTGTTATTTCTTGATTTGTGATTAATTGTTAGAGGCAAGCCAGGTTATGTTTAAAAGGTCCCAGCATTTTCCTGCAGGGTCGTGCCTACACAGGGTTTTTCTGTCTTTTTAGACAGTACAGACAATTTATATACCTGCAGTAAACACAGCTGATTTTGTGTTTTGTACAGCCTGCTAGACATTTTCCTAACGCCCTTTCTTTTGCTATTTGGTTTTTTTGTTTATTTGTGTGTTTTTGTGTCTTTGTATTTTTTGTTTGGTTTGGTTTTTAAATGTCTGTTTATTTTTCTTTTCTAAAAACACATTCGTAAAAACCAGTGGGGGAAAAAACCCAATGATGGTCAGATTTAAACGCCCCAAATCCAGGAAACTCACACTTATGGCTGCAGCACCTGTCTCTAGCTCTCTTGTCCTGCCTTTGATGTGGCTGGAGCAGTGGAAGACGCTGTCTCCAGCCTGGCACAAATACTTATCTCGTTTGAAAATACAATGATGTCATTTTAGAACAAAAATATGTATATATATATATAACCCCTTTTTATTGCCTCAATTAAAAAGAGACAGCTGGAAAAAGGGCAATTTTTGTCTTGATGAAGGAAAAATTGTGTCAGCTTTACCGACTGACAGCAGACACCAGCAAAAAAATACTTAGTCCTGGTTTGCCACCATTTCCCACTTTGTCTTTACAGTGTCCATGCATATGAATGGCTAATTGTAATGATGTGGAGTTGCATTTTTAAAGCCTCGTATTCTTTCAAGAGTCCTAAGCTTCATTACGGAGACATTCAAAATGCTGTCCAGCATTAGCCACAGGACACTTTCAGTCTGTGCAAGTGAAACGCCAGCCCAAATGCAGCAGTGCTGCATTACTCTTCTGGTAATATTTCTGCACAGACTGTACCAATGTGTGTAATTTTTGTTCTAATGATTTTTTCCTGCTCCCCCTTTTCCACATAACCAAAATTTCTGCACATGAAACAGACTATTTTCACAGAGTGTCAAAAAGATAGATGTAAAATGAAGCAGGTATTTTATCAAGTCTGCTCTGCCTTTTCCTCCTTCCCCCTCATTTCTTCCCTCACTGTGGGATTCATCAGCTTCTGGCCAACCACCAGGCTGTCCAGGGAAGATAACTTTACAAAATGAGGATGATATCCCCAGATCAAGATTCTTCAGGGTGGGGTGGGCAGTCCTGGGGCTGTCTGATCCCATTCACGGGAAGGTATAGGACTCCAAGTACGTAAGAGCTTTATTAAATGAATCTCAGTGCATTGAGAGAGTTGCTGTTATATTAATGATGAAGGCAGTGGCAACAGGATTAGATAGCTGGGCTTCCTCTGACAGCTCACCTCCTCCAGCCCCTCTGCCTTCCAGCTGCTTTGTTGGGTTCTGTGTAAAGCTGGAATTTGTCTAGGTCACTTCTACAAGATGCAGTTGTGAGAGACTGTATTCCAACAATAATGTCTGGATGGGGCACAATTTTTGTGCTTTGCCAGGCAGAGCAGATGAGAAATAATGGCTCTCAATCATGCTGAAGGCACATGTGGTGAGTACTACTACCACTCCTGTATCTGTAGAAGTGAACATAGGTGCAGGTTGCACTTCAATATGCAGTGAAAGCTGTATTTATTCCACTTTTGTCTTTGAGTGCTGCACTGCTGATATAGGCAGTCATACAACATACAGACATAATACCTGTTAACCAGTGCAAATCGCTTTATTTAACCTCACTTTCTACATGTGTCTAATCACATGCTTGTGCATATGCAGAAGGTGCATGGGATCTCAGTGCAGCAGTATTAGTACCTCCTGATGAGCCTGTTCATGCTGCAGACGGAGAGAGACTTTTCCTGCGTGTAATGGAGTTGTGCAGAAAGTGTGGTGTTTTGTGTAAGAGGACACTCCAATATTTCTTTGCTGTGCACATCAATCTTTTCCCAACCATTTAAGGTTGAGTTTGTCTTGTCTTCAAAAACAAGCTCTGATTTTTTTTTTTCTCCCAGAAGTAGTCTCTCTAACAGCTGCACAGAATTTCTATTAAAATGAGGGAGAATATTTCTTTGTGTCTCTGCTCCCCCCTAGATGCTGTGGAGAAGAGGCACATACAGAAATGTCCTGCAGTGTGAGAGAGCAGAGTTTGGAGGTTGCTTTGCTACTGGTCTTGGATAGCTTGAATATAATGGGAGGAAATACCCGGCATTTGTGTTGAGAGGGCTCTGAAGCATGTGAGGTGATGGAAGGAACATTGCACGCAAACTGATCTGTGGTGCAATGTTCACTGTATACTGTATTGCCAATTCCAAGGGCTCAAAAATCAGGTCAGCCTTCCCTCTCACTCAATGAGCTGGCTCAGAAATCAAGATTGTAAGTTATACCTTATGGATATTCAGTTCTAGTGTTGAAATATTGAGGCATTAAATGTTTTCATGATTTTCTTATAGTTTGAGCTACAAGTTGATTTTAAAAGGAAAAAAATAATGCTATAACAAGAACAAACAAAAGCAAAGCTGAGGGCCTGATGAAATCATGCCATTTCAAGAGCTGGGACTTTAAGATAGGTTTGAATTTTGTGATAAAATCATGAGAGATGGCAACACTGAAACTGGTTGCAAAGATACAAGATAGATGATGCGATGCTGACCACAACTTTGCAGTCAGTGCAGAACAGGAAAAATCATGCTGAACACCATGTCAGCTAATTTGATTTCATCACTCTCTTCAAATGTCCCAGCTGGTATGTGTGCATATGTTTCCAACCAAAAGATTGCTAATTTCAATGGAAGAATTTGAGACTGTTAACATCTGAAATTACGTAAAAGACAGGAAAAAGTCAAGTCATTTAAAGTTCAATTTTAACCTAATTTCCTACTGCCTTCTGTAGCCCCTCAGTGACTATTTGCCTATCCAAATGGATAGCCTAACACATTGTGCCTTCTTTGCCTAGTCCACCCCCATTTATCTTGGTTTGCCAAAGGCTGAAAAAGCCGTGGGAGCTGACATGAGTAAGTAAGAGATCCATTGTGGGTGGACAAGTTTCTGGTTAAAGGAGGTTACTCTGGAAGCCCAAGTTATAAGGGAAGCCAGTATCTCTATGAAGGCATCAGCATTTCTTTCAGTAGTTAATTGATTCATCTCTTCCTTGGCTCACTAAAACCATCATCCAGTGGAGACATTTGTCTCTCCCAGTGCTGCTGCCTGTTATGATGAGGAGTGAAAGCAGTGCACCTCGGGCATTAATCAGTATCTCTGGCAGACACTGTTGCGGTCTGGTGCCTCATGTTCCATCCCAATTGTGCTTTCCTCCATGTGAAACTCCTTGAACAGTTGTGCCTTTAGACAGTCCTCTCGTAGGCTGTGCTCCTGCCGTTATATCAGACTCTGCTGTGGGCTCCCGAGTGTGATTCATGTGCCCACTGCATTGGTCAGATGCCACTGCTGAAGGCAAGCATCTTAGAGCCTGCTCAAGCCATTTGAGCTTGCCCTGGTGGAAATTTGATTTGATTACAACTGCTAGGTTGTGTCTTCAGGTTTTAATGTGGCCCATCCCAATGATTTTACAAGGCTCTGTGTTTTGGGCAGACTCATTTTCTTTATATGGAGAACCTCAGAGCAATCTGAAACAACCATGATTTTCTTTCAGATGAGAAGTTTGTTTGTTTGTTTGTTTTTTTCCTGTAAAAGTGAAGCATAACATGCAAGCACCTCAGAAGCTCTTCCTTATTTAAGTTACGCTGCGGGATAGTCATGGTCAGTTCTAGCATGAAGTTAACAGTCTAGATTTGGGCATTAAATCGTGCAACAAGGTTTTTTAATTCTGTTGACCAGATAAATCTCAGCACATTTGCTCTGTCTAGTACCTCTAATATTATATTTGCACACACGTATATGTGTGTGTGTGGTCTCCATCAGAGCTTAAACATGTGGATTGTCAGCTTTGATGTCCATCTTGGGATATGGTAGATACATGTTTCCAAGAAGCTGCAGATAAAACTATAGGAAGTTGCAGACTGAGTCTTGCTAGTCAGATCAGTGTGTACACACAAGGTATCCAGAGATGGAGATAGACAAAATTGGTGTTGGCTTTAAATAATTTGGCTGAGCCATTGGGTAAGTAGGTACTACTGGACACTCAGATCCTAATATGCAATATAAAATGTCTTCCCGTTGAGATGAAAGGGCAGCCTCAAAGTGCAGTACAGGGGTCAGGCTCTGGACATAAGTCTAGGTGCTTATGAGAGACTGTTAAGCGAGACTGTTCTGCCTCATTACAGTGTGGATTGTGAAGCACACCAATTCCCATGTCCTTGTGTTTCCACAGCCTCGGAGAGATCTGTGTGTCCATCCCTAGATGAAGCACCCCCTTTCTCGGTGCCCTTCAAACCGTACATGTGGAACAGCCTGGCTGGCTCCGAGCTCAGGCACCTTGTGCAAAGCTACAGGCCCTGCCCTACGCTGGAGCGGAGCTCAACCCTGGGGCTCTTCTGCGACCGAGGCTCGGAGCCTGCCCTCTATGGTGCTGAGTGTAGCTCTTCTCTGGGACTGTATGGTGACTTCAGCTCCCCGGGCCCGGGGCTGTTTGAGCGGCCACCAGCAGCAGCTCCTGGACTCTATGCTGAAACGCAGCCTGGACTGCAGCAGGAGAAAGGGCCAGGTGGCATCAAAGTGGAGTCTGACCTCTTGTGCCGCCCACTGCTCATCAGCACTGGCTCTTACAAGTGTGTCAAGTGCAGCAAGGTAGGGATTCCTTTCTCTCACACTGGATATGGCCCCCCCCCCCCAGCCCTTTCTCCCAGCAACCTTGACGCTGTGTACTCTATTTCCTCAGGTCTTCTCCACACCACATGGCCTTGAGGTGCATGTGCGCCGCTCACACAGTGGCACGAGGCCCTTTGCCTGTGACATGTGTGGCAAGACCTTCGGCCATGCAGTCAGCCTGGAGCAGCACAAGGCCGTGCACTCGCAGGTGAGAGCAGGCAGGCTGCCAGGACAGACGGCTGGGGGCCAGGGCCAGCTGCTCTATTCTGCTGGCTGGGGTAACCACGAAGGCAAATACAGGGCAAGGAGGTAGGGACCTATACTGAGCAGGGGAAGAGAATGTGGGAGAGCTGCAGTGGGCAGTTGTAGGTGAAGAACATGGTGACAATCAGAGAAAAGGGTGGTCAGTTAGTGTGCCAGGCTTTGTTTCCATTCTTCAGACCTCGCATGAATCGTCGGTATTAAGCAATGGGCACTTCTGGCACTCAAGAAGTAACAGAAAATAATAAATGTTCACTCTCAGAGCTGGAAATTGTAATGCAGATGTTGGCTTTTTTTAACAGCTAAAGCAACTCGGTGTTTAGTGCTGCTAAATAGTGCTGCTTTCTTCTGATGCAGCACTCCTCATTCTTTCTCCTCCCTCCCACAAAGAAGTGAGTCTTCCTTTGTTTGTAGTAATTTTTGTTAGTGCAGGGAACATCTGAACGACCATTCAGGTATAGAGCACTGACTTCACCCGTCTCGACATACTGAGTCACACACCAAAAGAATATGGTGGTTAATTTTGGTAGGAGGACTTGTAACATTTTCCACCTGCTGATAGTATGCCATATTTCCCCTTCCCCACCCACTTGACCTGGCAAATCTTCCTTCTTCAGATTGACTTTTGGAGGATAAAGTTACAGCAATGTTTTTTTTGCTCTTTATAATTTTCTGAGTGTGCAATTAACAGAGCACACAGTGAAGGGAGATATCTCATTATCCATGAAACAATGGTGAAAAGAGCAGCACTACATAATGTGTCCATGGAAAGGACAGCATTTTGGGGAGAATGCATTAAAGCCAAATGATTCTGTGAAAGCATAGAAGGAAGAGAAAGTTACAAAGGAAGTTAAGGGATGGACAGAAGAAATTATATGTGGTACAAGAAACTGATGGTGAGGAGTGTGTGAGGGAGAGATGAGAGACAGTAAAGTCTTAATGCATTTGGTTTTACATGTTAATGTAGTAAGCTGAAAAGCTGTTTGTCCCAGGTGCTCTACATACCTTCCACTTGAATTTTAATGGAACTAAAAAAAGCAGTTAGTTGTTATCATGCCAGAACTCAGCCTACCAGAGGGATTTCCCAAGAGACCCAAGCAGCCCTTGGCACCCACTTTCCTGTGTACAGTGGAGAGGTGGCCTCTGAACAGTGCTGCAGCTGTTGGGCTTCCCAATAGAGTGATTGTGTCTCCGGCCTCTGATAAAGTTTGTTGGCAGACTCTGCCCAGTCCATTGGGGTAGCTCACACATGGCCATTCCTGCAAACAGGAAGAGCTGTTCAATTAAATTTTAGTAGTGCACAGCACTAGGAGAGAATCCATTATCTTTTTTATCATGTGGTGCTGCTATCAAGGCAGTGTTATCATCTGTGTAGGCCAGTCCAGCTCCCTGGAGAAGTGTAAGTTCTTGCTAAGGCAGAAGGGGCAACACTCATGTGCTGCTGGGCAGTTTGTTGCTAATGGGATCATTGGTGTAATGTGTGTGTATGGGCTCATCTCTCTGCAGGAACGCAGCTTTGATTGTAAGATTTGTGGCAAGAGTTTTAAGAGATCTTCTACTCTGTCCACCCATCTGCTCATCCACTCAGACACCCGACCCTATCCGTGCCAGTACTGTGGGAAGCGGTTCCACCAGAAATCTGATATGAAGAAACACACCTTCATTCACACAGGTCAGCCTTGCAACTGCTAGTGTTAGCCCCAACATGAGGGCAGGTCTCAGAGGTTTCTCTGCAGCAGTCCATTCCTCCTCAGCTGGGACAGCACACACACCTCCCTATGCCTCTCACTGTCCTGCTGCTGTTGATGTTATCTGAGCTGTACTTGGGCAAAGGAGAGTGATCTGGAGGAGGTTTAATGGACAGCAGCTGCAAAATAACCCACAAAAATCCTCGCAATCCAATCAGTGTTCCCTTAATAGGATCCACCAATGTTTATTCAAAGGGCTTTTGTGTAAGATGATTTGTAGAGTATTATATTCGTGTGGCCTTGATTTACAGCTGAGGTCCCGGGAAAATGACAGGTGAATTTGATTACAGCATTGCTTTTTGCAGGATCTACCAATTTACAATAGGAACAACAGGAGTCTCCTCCTCTAGATCAAACACTAAACTGGAGAGCCTAAGTCTTAGTCTAAATATTTGTTCAGAGATTGTCTGCACTTCCACCTGGACTTTCTGAGAAATGGCTACAGTTTGATACCGAATGGAAGGAGAGGTGCAGAGTTCTCAAGTTTCACTGTTACTAATAAACATGGAAACTAATACAAAGTGCAGGTGAATCACCAAAGGAAATAGTTTCAAAAGTATCATTCAGTGAGAAGGCAGGTTTATCAGAAATAATTAAAATAATATCTTGCCTTTCAGACCTGCACCATTCACTTGAAGTAGAGGGAAATGAAAGTGTAAGATATGGAAGAACCTGTAGACATGAAATATCAGTTGTACTGGACAAACATATGGTTCAGATGACCAAAATCCTTTTTCCTGATAGCGGCCACTAGCAGATATAAAGGGTAAAGCCTAAAAAGGGCAAATACGTAGAGAAATGGCACTATATGTAGCACTGCTTGGCTGTGACTTTTCTAGGTGACAAGCAGTGAATAATAAATGTTATTTATAAAGATTTTTCACTGAACGTTGTTGGATGAAAATCAACTATTTATGGAGTAATACAAGAAGTATCTCCTTAGTAACTTTTTCAAATTGTGCTTGATTTAAGTAGAATTTCAGACAAATTCGGAATCAGTCAGATTATTTTCTTGTGAGATCAGAAACTGTGCCTGGGCTTTTAAATTGCTAGTATAAAGGCAGATTTTTAACAGAATGAGGGATTCCTTTCATATACACCATATACTTGTGAAATGAGTCTTCAGCACATTTTGCATTATTTTTTTGAATATACGAATCTGATCTTCAAACACCCAAAGAGTTTGTTGTTTCCAGTTGAAGCCAGTGGGCTCTGCAGGTGCAAAGCCACTCTGAAAATCCGGCTTGGTATTGTGGTTGGGTTCTCTTCTATTTGTTATTTGATAATAAACAGTAGGAAAATATACTTAGATCCTGCTCCCATGGAGTTTTGCCACTGACTCCTCTGTAAAAGTTCTAGAGGCTGTATTTCTTCCCGTTTACATTATTTGCCTGCAGGAGAACTTCAGGGTTCTGACTGCTAGCATTGCAGTGTGGGGAACAGAACAGATGTCTGGATGAACCTTGCACTTCAGGATTCACTTAGTGGCCCTCATACATCCCCTGGGGACAGACCCCAGATCACTGGGTTTGTTTTAACAACTTCTATCTACCTATTCCACTTGCCTTCATGCTGATGGTATAGTAATCAATGTCAGGCATTCATCACTTTTCCAGGAGATTCTCATATTTCTAGGACACAAAGCCAGTTTAAACTGCACAGAGTCCATGCAGACAAATACACTCACAAGGTGTGGTGTCCTGAGAGCATTCTGTGCTTCAGGCTGCTCCCAGGACTATGCTGGGCTGACCGAGGTCCAGGCCTGCTCAGCTGCAGTAGAAGCTCAGCTTATGCTCTGTCTGGGGCTCCCAACTGCATGTCTTTTTGTAAGAATGACTTCTTAGGTAATCACACAAAAATCTCTTTGATAAGCTTTAAGTACCACCGTATATTTGCTGTGGTCTCATGTAAGCAGCATGTTGCCTCTTTCACAGCCTCTCTCTTTCCCACCTTCTGCTTGCAGGTGAGAAGCCTCATAAGTGCCAGGTGTGTGGAAAAGCCTTTAGTCAAAGCTCCAACCTCATCACCCACAGTCGGAAGCACACAGGCTTCAAGCCCTTTGGCTGTGATCTGTGTGGCAAAGGCTTCCAACGAAAGGTGGATTTACGGAGACACCGGGAGACACAGCACGGCCTGAAATGAGTCCAAACTACAATACAGAAAGCTCCTAACACTATGAGAACAGACCCCCTTGGCTTTCCTGCTGGACCCAAACCTTGTCTTGGACACAGACCCTGGCATTACCTTTCCGAACAGGAGCTCAAAGAGGAAAGAAGAGGACAGAGCCATGTGTTGACAGCTCAGCCTGAATGACTGTGAAGGGGGAAAGTAAAGGCTGGGGTTTCTTTCTTTCTCTTCCCCTTGTTTCTGAAATAACACTGAAATACAAGCCTTTTAGATATAAAGCCTAATATTCCAAAGATGGATAAGCTATCAAATATCTGCAAACTGGAAGATGTTTCTCCCATGGCCATGATGAACCCCTTCAAGTTTTCAATAGCTTGAATCAGCTGGCAGGAAAACATGGGTATAACAGTGTTTACATGGGGTAATGACAGAGAGCCATTGGCACCTGCCCCGGTTGAGTCCAGTGCTGAATAGGTTCACTCTTGGATGACTTCCTGTCAGGAAAACCTGGAGGATCAGGACTGTGCAGTTTGACATCTTGCTGGTTTTTAACCAAAGGTACCAGCTTGGGTCTGATCCTGCTCTCATTTATTCTGGTGCAAATCAAGAGCTGCATTAACAGTTATAAGAGAGGTCCTTTTTATCCTCCCTGAGCCATCTCTCTCTGTGCAAGGCCCGACTGCCAGTGTGTTTGAAGCATGGAGGGTTACTTCTTCCTACATCCATTAGGGAGACGGAAGCTTGTGAAAGACCAATGGAAAAGCCAAAGCACAGAATTACGCCTTAGAACTAGAACCAATCCAACAAGTGAACCTTCCTGAGGAGAGCAGGAGCACCAGGGAAGCACAGACTTTCTGTCCAGAACTATTACTGGCTTCTACACTCTGGGCTTGTTCTAATAACTGGAAAATAGATACTCAATAGCATCAGTTGTATATTTGTTTTTGGTTTTATAATTTTAAGGGGAACCTTCTGAGGTGGGCAGGACTTACTATAAGAGTATAATGTACTTAATTTGCCTTAACAACTCTGCATGTACCTCAGTTTAAAAAAAAAGCTGTTTTTACTTTGTTGACAAGTTTGTAAATATCCTTATATAGATTTTATGGAGTGTCTTACATTTCTTGGTACATATTTATTAGAACAATGTTTTAAGTTAATAAAGAGTATCAAGGATGGTCCAGAGTGATTATTACTTAATATGTGACTGCACTTTTGTGAATGTCAGCCATTACAACAATACACCACAGCGATTGTTGGAGATGCAGCCAAGGAGGGAATGCAGGCACAAGGGCTGTAGTGATTAAAGAACACAACTGCCGTATTTATTTGTCCAATTCCTACTGACTTCAGGTAAACATTCACACTTTTGAGGATGAGGGTATACCATGGCTTGGACTATCACTATAAAATTATTTAGGGGGAAACCACAATTTTAAGACTTTGCTTTGGAAATGTAGACAGCCAGAAATTGTGCTTAGCCTAGGAGCAACTTGAATGTCTCCCACAAGATTAAATGTCTGTGCCTGGGAGTTTGCAGGGACACCTGAGCAGCAGGTGCATCATTTATACTTAAGCCTGTTGGGACTCACAATATGGCCTTTTGCCTGCCTGCCTTGTCAGCAGGGCTGGCTCCATCTGGCAGTCGCAGCCCATACAAAAGAGAAGCAGGCGGATGATGGAGGGGGTCCCTTGTCCTTTTCCCAGCAAAGCACAGCGTGGTATCCTGGCTTTTTACATGTGCATGTAATCTTGTGTGCCCACATGGGTATATACTCATGTTTCCACCTTTGTACATTTATTCTGGACAAACCCAGTGAGCAGAGTTGTCCTGTGCCCCGCTGGGCTGGCCCAGCCCTGGGAACCCGAGGCCGGGGCACTCACCTGCCATGGTGCCAAGGAGGTCCTCCCTGTGCTTCTGCTTTCTGCCACCCTCGAGAACTTCGGCTGGTTCCCCTCGGGGCTGTCCCGGCGCGCTGTGGCCGTGTCCCCTCGGGGCTGTCCCCTCGGGCTGTGGCCGTGTCCCCTCGGGCTGTCCCCTCAGGGCTGTGGCCGTGTCCCCTCGGGTTGTGGCCGTGTCCCCTCGGGCTGTGGCCGTGTCCCCTCGGTCTGTCCCGGCGGGTTATGGCCGTGTCCCCCCGGGCTGTGGCCGTGTCCCCTCGGGCTGTGGCCGTGTCCCCTCGGGCTGTCCCCTCAGGCTGTGGCCGTGTCCCCTCGGGCTATGGCCGTGTCCCCTCGGGCTGTCCCCTCGGGCTATGGCCGTGTCCCCTCGGTCTGTCCCGGCGGGCTGTGGCCGTGTCCCCTCGGTCTGTCCCCTCAGGGCTGTGGCCGTGTCCCCTTGGGCTGTGGCCGTGTCCCCTCGGTCTGTCCCCTCGGGCTGTGGCCGTGTCCCCTCGGGCTGTCCCCTCGGGCTGTGGCCGTGTCCCCTCGGTCTGTCCCCTCGGGCTGTGGCCGTGTCCCCCGGGGCTCAGCCGCCCGGGCGGGGCTGCGCTCTGCCCCTGGGCGCGCAGGCCGGGGCCGCAGACCGAGCCCTCACGGAGCAGAAACGCGGCCACAATCACGGCAGCCAGGCTGAAGGGATGTGGCACAGGTACCGCAGGAGATGCCAGCTGCTCTGAAGACCACATTAGGCCCATGAGGCTGGATTAATTCATGCAGAAGGTCAGTGCAGGAGACTCGGTGGTTATGTGGAAGGCTTGTAATGCCCTGGGTCCCACCCAGGCCAGGGGAGGCTCCGAGGCGTGGCTCAGCCGGTGGTACAGGCAGGCTTGGGGGTGATGCTCTGTATTTATTCTACAGGGAAGCTGTTGCTGTGAATGGAGTGAGTGCTGGCCAGTGGTTCTGGTTATGGGTTGGCCATGGTGCAGCTGTGCCCCCAGTCCCCCTGCCCTCAGGAGGACCCTTCCTGCCGGGCACAGCCTCCCTCCTTCCTCTCTCTGGGCAGGCCTTGCTCCAGCAGGCCCTGAACAGGCTCAGTTGTTGGCATTTACCTTTAAAACTACAATAACAATGTGTGCTTGCCCCCTTGGAGCATCCTAGTTCCAAATGGCAACTAGTGTGGTTTGAGTCTAGTGCTGCTCACAGGGTGGGGTGGATGGCTGGGGAGGCAGTATGGATGCAGCACACGTGGCAAAAATGTTCTTCATGGGAAGAAACCCACAGGTGTTTTATTGGTTTAAGTGCATCTCCTCCCAGAGCATGTTGCAGTTAATGGTGTCTCAGGGCACAACTCTTGGGTTGCAGCTCAGATCCAAACCCTCTGAAATGTTTTGTGTTGCTGCATGGGAGGGTGTTCCCATGTGCCCAGCCCTGCTTGCTTGAGTGTCAGTTGCTGGTTTGGGTGAAATGCAGCTACTCATGGAGAAAAGTCATGTCTTTAAGGTGGAGAATTGAAATGAAGAAGAGGAAAAGAAGATTTATCTGGGGAGAATCAGAACAGGCTACTGAGAGGCTGTGGAGCAAGTCTGAAGATTGGAAATATCTCTCTCAATGTTATTACTGTGTGCCATTAAAAATGCATTATGCATATTACATGACCCATTATTCATGAAGCAGGTTCCATACCTTTTGTTTGCCAGAGTAACAGTAGAAAGGGTAAGGAGAGACACTGGAGCACACCTTTGTTTCTTTCTGTAAATTTTTAATGACACCTCTAGCTAACCAGTTGGTGAAGCTCAGTTCCTGCATAAAAGTGGAAAGGCAGAGCTATCTACGGGACAACTAAGCCTTTCAGAAGCTAATTTGAGCTTGTGTTCATCCACACCAACAATGATTAAATTACCTATCAAGTGTGCAGAGCTATCAGGATTCAGGGCATTGAAAAACAAGGTGAATTTATCTGATTGATTTAAAAGACATGGGTGGAACAACTGGGTTATAAAAATAAAAGGTCTATTCCTTATAGATATTATAGAAGTACTTCTCTGGCAAGCTAAAGAACTTTTTACTTTGCTTCCAAAAGTTGTTTTGGCTGCACAGAAAATAAATTTATTAGTTGGAATCAAAATGCTTTATCCAAATCAGTTAGCAGGCTGAATTAATTCATGAGGAAGAAACAAAGTGCCTTATTAGGTTCCATCCCTATGCCAAGCAGAGATGTTTAAAATTAAAATATGCAAACATCATCTGTGTTTTCTATACAGTCAGTTTCCAAAAGCTGATAGTAACACTCAGATTGGATATTGCAACACAAGTTAGAGAGCAGCTCTTCTGGGTCTTGCTCCTTCCTCAAGCAAAACACTTGTTGCAGTTGAAGGAGGGAGGGAGGAAGAGGTTTCTAGAATGAGCCTTGGGTGAAAGATTGCGAGACTCGTGCAATTCTGCTTGCAAGCTGTTCTGCTGTTGCACATTGGCAAAGGTGTGCTCCTCAAGCCTCTGCATTTTCCACCCGTAAGAGAGAAAAACCAAACAGGTCAGTTGTATCAAATTCATCTCCAGCATAACCCCAGTTCACATCAGGAAGGGATTTTACCTTTACTCTGTAAGATTTGGGTCTTACTCTAAATAGTGAAACATAGCTCAGCAAACAGCCCTTTGAGGAAATTCTGATTTAGAAAAGCACTGAAATATGCATGTAAGTCAATGGAGTGTGTCTCTAACAGAGACCTTACTAGATGCCTGCTCAGAGTTAAAATTCCAGAGATTTTCCCTACTGAATCTTAGACCTTACTCCATTGCCAAGCCACATCCTGTCTATTTTCACCTGCAGTGGAGGTGGCTTCTGAGAATGCCAAGGGTATTTTTTTTTTTGAATTATCAATAGGCTTGTGGTAGTTTCCAGTAGTTTTTCCTCTGAGTAATAAAGCAGTCTAAATAGATTTCAGGCATGTAAATATGTGTTATGCATTACAAGGCATGTAAAATGATGGAACCAGATTTTAAAGGTATTTGTGTATCTAAAGCTGCAAATACATCTGAATGTGGATTGTATATGAGTATCTAGTTTTGTCTATGACTTCTTTATTGGGGGAAGAAAAATGAAAAAATCCCAACACATGAGTCTCAGAACATTTCTTGAGTCTATATCACAGCAGTTTGTGATATGCACAACATATGGACTGTAAAGCAAGAGCACAAAAATCTGAAGGAAATGTTTCATACATTATAACAATGCTGGCCACACCTTGTTGGAATAATGTAGCCTAATGGATTTACCTGGAACATGTAATAAAGCTTTCAAATAAGTTGAAAGCAAACAATTTTTATGTGCTTGTTCTAACATGTGGGATCCCCCAGCCAGCTGGGTACTACAGTGCATGGGGTGCATCCACCCCACTGACTCAGACTCAGTGTCCATAGGCACTGGCAGCTGCTGCAGCAGTGCTGGGCTCCTCTGCTCCGGCAGCCCCAAAGGGCAGCTCAGCTGCTGGCTCGTGCTGCCAGCTCCTCTGTGGCACACGGCTCAGAGGTGGCTGCTCCGCCACCGCGCTGGCGCTGGCTGGCAGGAGTGCAGCACCACAGGTGTTGAAAATGGCCAAGATATTCCATTGATTGAGGTACTGTAATAGGGCCAGCTGGCATTAAAGGGAAATTGTAATCCTCTGAGGTGACAGACAGTTCATTATGATACATTACTTATGTTTTACACTTTGTTTTCCCCCTATTAATAATACATTTCCAAAGCTCACTGATAGATTCAAGGAGTGATTTCAAAGGGGAGAAAGAGCATTGCAAAAGATAAGAAGCTAACTTCCAGTGTTTTTAGTATTTCTTATAAGAAATGTTAAGTGTTGAAGAGCCACAACAAATTATTTTATTATTTTATTATAAAGTATTTTATTATGTGGTCAGCCAGAAAAGAATAGACATTACTTTGGTCTAAATTGCTTCCAAGGACTCCTTCTAGCAATTAACTTTAACTGATTTAAGCCAAGGGATCTTATGTTGCCTGTTGCCTACCTTATGTTGCTAAATTCCCAATTTCAGACTGTCAGCTCTAACTCTGCTATTGCCCTTTGCCTCCCTGAAACACAGCAACATGGATAGGCAGGCAGGAGGGTGAAACCCAAAAAAAGAATGCGTGAAAAATATTCTTGAACCTCTTCATGTAACTGTTCTAACTCTTTGAGGTACTGCAGGAATGATGGTTGCAGGTGGACATCCCTTATTGCAAACCTGCAGTCAGGGAGCTTGGACCTTGTGGACCAGGATGCTCTCGCTAACACTGAGTAATAATGAGTGTGAGTCAGGGTGCTGTCACCTCGAGCTCTGAGAGCAAAGAGCTGGGTCTTCCTGTGTGTTTGTGCTGCTGGGGCCTGACCTTTGCTGAGCTCTGCTGTGTACTCTATATATCTGCTGTCAGTTGGTTTTGGAATTATTTGTGTTTTCAGTAGCTTAAATTAACATTAATGGCAATGGAGAAGAGTCTCCTTCCTGTGTGATATTTCCACCATGGCTGAGGTGTTTTGCTTGTGAGCTCCTCTACTAAGCCAGGTAGCCTTGCTCTCTGTCTGCTCATTTGTCAGCTGGGCCTGGCTCTGGCAGGGCTCACTGCTGTTGTTCCCTACAGGCATTTGGCAATCTTTGGATTGATTTCTGTGGCCAGTTGAGGTGGTGAGGCCGTTTGCCACCTCTCCCTTCATCCCAGGCGAGGGGGGGGTGATCTTCCAGTGGGTGCTTCCTTCCCAGTTTCCTCAGCCCAAGTTGCGTCACAGACCCTTGCAAGGATGGAAAAGAACGGTTGCATTTATGGGAGGAAGGGGTTTTATGCAAGTGGGGTGAGCTCTGTCCTCTTTTACTTTCCCCTAAATTCTAAATACATCTGTCTGAAACCTGTCACATCACTCATCTTACCTTTCACATCACTTATCATACTCCAGGAAGACATGGAGCCATGGAAGAGCATGTGCCTACTTAAGTGTGAAGTGCCTCAAACTGCTAGGCACCAAATAATTGCAGAAGGGGAGATGCTTGACTGTTACTTCTCTCTTCTGAGACTGCTGTGGTTTAGTTTTTAACTGTGGCTCTTTCCACTTGCCATTTGGATGTCGGTTTTGTTCCTCTGCATGTTTGGTTGCTGAAATCTCATGTTTGAGCAATTTTTTCTGTGAATGTCTGTATGTTGGAGAAGGCTGCCACAGCCTTTATATTGATGGTTTGACAAGGTTAAGGACTCCTGGATTTTAGGTCCCAGTAGTGGCTGGAGAGTAAAGATGCTCTGTACAAAATGCAAGTATAAGGAGGTGTGGTTCTTATCCAGAAACTGTTGAATCCTACGGGTCCCATAGAGTAAAGAGTAACACAAAAAGACAACTGCACTGGCTGAGCTGGGTTCTGCCACTGTTCATCTGAATCAGGGTAAATGCTGCAATTGAGCAGCATGACTGGATGTGCAGCATGTGTTACAGTGAGGATGTCTGTTGGTACTGCTAGTGAGTACTAGTGAGTGTTCCCAGGTTAATGTTATTGCCCTCTCTCCAGTCCCCCTTCCTGTTAGCTGTGTGGTGGGAATTCAGCTGACAATCACTGAAGCTCCCTGAGACCAAAAGTACTGGCATGTGAATCAGTCTCCAGTGGTGGTACCAGTGCCTCTTGGCCAGAGACCTGGCAGTCCTGAAGCTCTGGTGGGCTTTGTTTTACAGGGATGGCAAAAAAGGTAAAAAAACCTGTCAACAATGACAAAAAATTGTTTCCTCATGCTTCATTTTTCTCACCAATGTAGAAGCCAAAAAACACCAGGCCTTGTTTTCTACCCAAAAAACTGCTTCTTTTTCTCTGTCTGGGCTGCAGGCATTGCTGTGCCTGTTCTCTGCTGCTGCTGGGGGGTGACTCAGGGTTGTGCATTTTCCTGGCCCTCCATGCTGTGAGGAGGGGAGTGTCACCCACGTGTGAGAGTTGGTGGCAGTCAATCTTGCCAAGAGCTGGCTCCTGCATATGGGCCCCCAGGCAGGCCAGCACATGGCAAACACAGGCCTGTGATGGTGCAGCCCTGCTCCTGGCCCATGGTTTGGGTGCTCTCTTTCCTGTTTCTTCAATCCCTTTATTCCAGCGAGCTGCTCTTACCATACTGACAATACAGGGTGGTAACTGAAATCAGGTTTATGGGCTAAAGGAGCTAAAGTACGCTTTTAGCACAGCCCACAGTAGCCAGGGATGTGACAAAATCTCTGATCACCCTAACACCGCAGCTGGCCAGCCATGCTTCTGAGAGGTTTTATGTTTTCTACAATATAACAAAATACTTAGTTAGCTTAAACAAGTGTAAATGAGTCCAATTCCTCATCTGTCAATTAGCAGGGTTTCATTGTTAGCTCTGACAAAGTCTTGTTCAAGGAACTGACAATCTGACTTAATTTTATATGATGCCCTGAGGACTGAAACTCACTTCTGTTAGAAATAAACTAAACTGCCCCCATGTATAGGCTGGCCAGGGCAGAGGAGCAGAGGGAGCAGGGAAGATGCCATCAATATAAGAAAGTCATGGGCCAGATGAGATTGTGTTTAAGTCCAGGTGTCCATGGCATACAGAGGCCTGCTAGAGACTCCTTGAGTGTGTTTGCAATCCTACAAACTTGAAAGAGAAATTTAAAATAGGGTAATTGCAGGTCTTTCTAACAGTGGTGCTCAGTTTTATGTTGTAACAATGGTTGCCAAAGAGGTAGAGGAAACTCCACCACAATACTGAGAGAAAATGTGTGTTCAGCAAGCGCCTCAGGCACATCCAGGCTCTGGGCAGCCACAGCCAGAAAGGTCAGGCTAAAGATTCATGAGTTGGTGCTGGACAGATTTGATTTCTCCACAGGAAACCCTCAAACACCTTGAAGGGGGACTAGAACCAGAATATGACTTGGGAGATGGAGTACTCAAATGCATGCTGCGATCTGGAGGAGGGAAACTGAGGCTGAACTCACTCATACACACAGAGCTAAGAGCATGCTGGACTATCAGTAATTAGCTGGGGAGGGAGCTCCTTGCCCTGACAGTGGATGGTGGGGATGATGGCTCAGAAGCCTCTGGTATGGGGTATATTGACTGTAACATGTCTAAAGAGCTTCCTAGGCAGGGAGAAACCTCAAATGGCCTTTCCAGATTTACTGCTGCAGTAGGAGGCTTTGCATGCTGCTCTGACACTGAGGTCTGAGCTTAACTACCTTACCATGAGTACAGAGAAGTGTCTTTCTAGGGCTCCTTTAAAAAAACATTAGTTACTGAACCTGTGGTATGTTACTGTGAAGTGCCTTGGCCTCTGGTAATGAACTTGGAATATTTTCAAGAAAACATATGACTAAAGATTCATCTTTTTCCTAATGCTGGTTTAACTGATCATGATGTTGAAACCAATTTGTAACTCCCCTTTTGGGAGGTGCGATGTTCCTGCAGCTCAGTGTTATCAGATGAATTGCAAGCTTAGTGCCTAAGTAGTTTTCAGGGTTAGTTTTCTGCAGAGATTCACAGTAAGCCTGTAGGTAAGATGTCTGGAAGGATGGGTTGGGCACTGTAGTGGTCCTTCATGACTAGGAAAGTTCCAACACCCTGAATTTCCAGTGGGGTTGGGAGGTAATGCATTAGAGGTGTGTGTATGTGTGGATCAGTATGTGGCTTGCTGGTTTTTCTTGCTCTGGGCAAAATCTGTTGGCTGTTCAGAGGGTGTAAGAGCCCCAGGTGTCAGGTGTTGTGTATCTGATGAAAAGATTCACTTGTGGAAAAAGACTCAGCAAAATGTTAACTCTTGTACTTCTCAAGTGCTGTCTGGGATGTGCTGCCAATTCAATTATTTTAAGAGAGGTGGTTAAAGGGCATTATTATGAATTTCCAGTCCCAAAAGATTAATTCTGTTCTGTACAAAATTCTACCAATTGAGTTTGGCCCTGAGTGGTCCAGCAAACAAATATTTCATTAGTGTTTTTCCTTCAAATATACTGTTCTTCCTGCAAATGTACTGAACAAAATTCTGTGGTTTTTCTTTTCTTCTGTACTTTGGTAAACACAGAAAAGAACCTCTTTTCCTTCTGAAAACTTGTTACTTCCAAGAACTCTTGTTCCTTCTAAAAGGCCCCCATAATGAATGCACATGAGTTTCCAAAATGAAAATATTGGATAGTAGGACTAGCCATAGGTTACTGAATGGTGCTGAAGTGTTTTCCCTCCCTCCACCAGTTTCCATAAGCAAGTTCTGTGACTGCCAAAGCTGCATCTGACCAATGATTTTTAGCAGGCGAGAGTAGATGCACATAAAAAATTGACAGTCGGGACGGGGAGGGACCCAAGAATTGAAAACTGAAGTAATTTAATGTTGCTGTTGAGTGGCTGTTTCTACTATTTAAACCAATCAAACTACCTTTCTTTTGCTTCCAGCCTTCTAACAAAAGGTGTTTATCTGCTTAGATGTGTGCTTTCAATGCGTGTTTTTTACTGGAACTCTAATTTCTAAATAGCTGGAGAAAGAGAAATAGGAGAGGAGTGGGCAGTTACTTTCCCTTCCCTTGGAACAGTGTCTGCATTTCCAAAGCTGCTGTCAGCTGTGGGCCATGGAAATGGTGCTCAAGTTCTTGCAGAAAACAGCCCCAACACTACATGCCAAGAACTTTGGAGGCTCTGGCCTGAAGCAATACGCTCAGTAATTGTTCAATAGGTTCAACAGACCTTTTCAGGTTGTCTTCAGAGCAGGAATACTTGGACCCGTTAACGTCTCACCAGTGATCCTCAGCCCTTCCTCTATCATGTGGTGAGCTGCAGGCGCAGGAATGCACGTGCACACACAGTTTGACTGTGCATCGCGGCACTTAGAGCCGGCTTTCTTCCTGTGGGTGAAACCTCCACGCGCACTTCTGGCATCTGGGCACATTGCGAACAACCTTGCAAAGTAAACATCCACCTACAACTTTTATTTTCCCAAATCACTCCTTTAGCTAATGTTTCAAAGATACATACGCACCACATCTGGTGTAAACCAAATATTTTCAGTCTGTTGGATGTGAGTCAATATTTGCCCAAGGTATTACAAAGATGGCCATGAAGCTGTGACTGACTAAAGGTAAAAGTGCCCTGGTTGAGGATTTGTCTTGGGCTTAGATTTGTGATGGGGCATCTTGACAGCACTGCTCCTGTGCTGATGGTGCTTGTGGCTAATTTCAGATGGCCCCTTTGATGACTGGCCCCCATGCACTTGTGCAGACAGGGCTTGACTCCTCACTGGTGCTGCTGGAGGACTGACACCGCTCATGCAGCCCTCCGGGCATTCCCCTGGGAGAGCCAGATGCAATGGAGACATTTGCAGGAGGGCTCCTCACTAGAGTGAATGCGGTGAATAAATCAGTGCATTCTACCATGCTGGCACTGCTCCTGTTTCAGATTTTTGCACCAAAGTGTTTATTTTGTGTAAGTTGCGGGTTCCTGGTGCCTCTGCAGTCTCTGTGTAGGCTTCCTGCTGACTGATGTGCTGTACTTGCCATCAAGTTGTGGAAGTTGGCCTGTCAGAGCTGAATCAATCCTAGAAATGCTATTAAAATCTGACATGCCTTTTGGTTACTTGAGACTTGCTTGGGTAAACAAAGGTCAAATCTTCAGTTTCTTTTTTGGTATTTACATAGTTCTATAGCAAACTCCCACTGCTCCAAGAGCATTTCAAAGCTGACTCACATGTGACAGATTTGTCTTACTTTAACTGAAATTAAAGAATGGGAACCTGACTGTATGATGACCTACATTTAATATGTCATATTTAGTGTAAATCTGAGTGGTCTGTGCTCTAAACAGAACTGAACATGTTTCAGCTCTGTAACTCAGTCAATGATGTGTGGATTGTATCTAGCTGGTACTACAAGAGTCTCACTGGTGCTGGTGGGGTGTCTCTGCAGACTAAATTTGGCAATGATCAGTCTGCTGGAGGGAAAAGGGTCATTTCCTGGTCATTGCTGGCTGCTGGAAAGGCTGGGTCAGTGGGTGTTACTCTTATCTTCAGTACTTCCACTGCAATTCTGTGTGGCTCAGCACATTTGGTCTTTGTGCTTATGGCAGCATCTGTTTTTCACTTTGTTCTTCCTCGAGGCCAGGGACTAACATAACACTAAGGGCTACTCTTAAACCTTCCTGGAGAAAGTACTCACACTAAGTAGCTGCACACCTGATAATGGTCAACTTGAAATTCATTGCATTAAACTGGAAGTGACATACCCTGTGCTGTAACAAAACAGTAAATCCTCAGTCAGAAACCAGGGGTGAAGAATGAACAAATTCCTGGTCAGAGCCCAGCCTTAGTGGAGAGGGGAGGTTATTGTGTGACAGAAGCCTCCTTGCAATGGGATTACACCCTGCCTGATTGCTCTGTGGTTTGAGGTGTGGGTTGCTCCAACTAGCAGAACACACAGAGCAGGGTTTGACAAGTCCTCTCCTATTTTGTAGCAGGTATTTATTTCCAATTCCTCTTTTATGATCTTTTTGTTGCATTTAAAAAGCAGAATTGCTTATTGCTTTTTTAATTTTTTTTTTTTTTTTAAGATGTTCATGGCAATTGCTGTATAACCATATGGGAAACACTGTGTTTAAATGTTGCATAAGAGCTGGTGCTGTGGTCCCTGCCTTCATTTGCCTATTAACGGTCAACAAAACAGGTTGAAGTCTTTTATGTCAGTGCTTGACCTGTTATGTTGCTGTTTGCTTGGGTTTACAAGCACTCACTGTAGTTCAGCCATCTTTGAGAATGAGATGTTGGGCAAATGTCACTCTTGCTCTGTGCCCTCCTCCTTAGGAAGCTGCAGTTCCCTCTCATGGCATCTTGGGTGGGACATCTTCCCTGCTCCACACTTCTGTTTGCTGGGTAGCTGCAAAATTGCTTTTTCCCAAGGGGGCAAAAAGCATCTGAAAGAGCTCATCCCTCTCAAGCTGCTGTTCTGAGATGGGACTTTTGCCTCTTCACCTCAAGGTGTGTGACAAGGAAATGAGACTTATACATGGACAAACAAGGGAGTACAGACTTTTCCTTTCCTGCCAATTGCCTCTACCTCATGCTTGTACCTGCATGCCTGTGAGTGGTGTCTGGGTAACATCACTGGGTTTGCTTGAGCAAAGCAATGGATGAGCTATGTACCAGGGAATTGCTGTGCAGCCAGCTTCAGCTACTGGCTTGGGACTGGCACACAGACCAGAGGTCTTTTGACCCCTGCCATGTTGGTGATGGGTATCAGTTAGGTACCTCTGCTGCCCTTTAATTGCTCTGGGACATTGAGATTAAACCTGTAGCAAACATGTTGGGTTTAGTATTGGAGTTTTACCTCTGTCCAACCTGCAATTCCTACTGCAAGCTGTGAACACACAATTCATGCAGGTTTGGTGGAGACTTTCAAGGGCTCTGCAGCTAAATTCCCTTAATTCCCTTACTTTGGTTCCTTGCATCCAGCAGACACAGATGAGAGCAGTCAGGCAACATCCGGAGTCCTCCTCCTTCCACAGCCTCAAACACCAAATGCCACAATTTGAAGGGTAGGTTCTGATTGGGAAGCGGGCCAACACTACAGATACAGTGATGGTAATAACACTGAAAATACTGTGCTGTATTTACCCACTACTGCAGAAATAACAGATGTGCAGCAGTAATTAGCAAAACACTTAATTAGAGATATGTAGAACTGAGTGGCTGAGAGTATTGCTTTCTAGAAGTAATTTCTGAACTAATACCTAAATTTACAGAAATCACAGAAAAGTGATTTCTGAGTGCAGTCATGAATTATGCTGCTGTGACAGGATGTTATGCCCCATCTCAATCTGTTTCATTCTTAGAGGCATGCTTTGCATAAACTAACAGAAATCACGGTGGTTATAAAAAAATTATTCTAACACACTACAGGACTACCCCTTAGGTAGGACTTCATCACAACCCTACATATTGATAGAAATATAATTCTGTTAGTCCATTTAGAAGTGTAAGGACATTTTCTTGTGCCTTCACTCAGAACTGCACCTACATGGGGTTTCAGGATGCCTAATGTAACAGTCAGATAAGTGCTTTCTTGCCTACGGCTATTTTACTGGAAATCCTGGTAATGAAGACCTCAGAATAAGCATTTGTGTCAAAAACCCATGTTTTCAATGCTTCCACCCTGGAAAGGGACGCAGTAAGTGTCTGTTTCTCTTCTATTATTGATTATTTATTGTAGTTCTCACTAGAGGATAGAAGACTAAGCCATTCTGTTTTGAAATGTCAAACCTTAACCTTTGTGCAAACTTTCTGAAGTTGAGCAAGCTGTGTGAAAATGGGCCACTGTGATTGAATAACGTTAATGTGGAAATAGTTAACTCCTACACAATGCTGTGTTTCACCATCTGCAACATGATTTAGGTCTGCAATGGTTTCACAGGTCTGTGATGCTTGTGCAGATTTTGTGGTGGTTCTCCTGTTCATAATTACTACTGTACTTAAACATCTGTACACTGATAAGCAGTATATAATATTGATACATAGATGCAGATGCTAAAAATATAATTACACTTTTGTGCTGAGCATTCAGCTATCCAGCCTGACTTCATACCCTGTATTCATCATTGCTTTCAGAGGCAGATTCTCACCCTGCCACAGGAGATTTTTCTTTTCTCCCGGATGGGCTCTCTTGCGTTTGGTTGTATTAAAACACATTTTGTGACTGTGTGAATCAGATCACTCTGTAACACTGACCTACCCTCCTTATCACCCTATGGCTCCATGTGCTCTAATGTTATCTGCTAATTCTAGGCAGATTGTTAACATGACAGCTTCTTTCCCTTACCCTTTCTCCTCACTGTGAGCTCATCTCACTCCTGTGTCAAACCTCTGTTGACATCCTGCTTTTCTTCACTAAACCTCTGCTGAAGTTTCCACATGGTGCCTGGTGCTGGCCCTTCCTTACCCCTCTCTCTGAACAAGTGTTAATCCAGGCAAGTTCAGTACCAGCTGTTGGTTTACTGTCACAGACACACTGTAGGTACCTTGGCTGTTGTGCTGATGGAATTAATTGCATGAAAAGTGCCTCTACACAGATGGCCTGGATTAAAAGAAAAGACCCCCAACAGCTGCCCAAAACCAACCCACCATGAACCAAGAACTATTTACAATCTTTGCTCATAGTCAGCCCCATTTACTACTGGATTCTACTCTGAGATTCAGTCATTCAAGCTGGTTTTCCATACACTTAATGTCCATCACTGTTATTTTTATTCTCCCTAACAGAAGGGTTTATTTTTAGTAAGAATGCCTTGTAGAAGAAACTCAGGATTTGCAATCTTACTAGTTTGTAATAACAGCTTCCACCCATGCCCAATCCCCATGCATTTATTTCTTGCTTTGTCCTTCCTAATAACCAGAACTGCTGGGTTGTACTAGTAGTTAACCACTTCGCTTAGGCTTCCTTGGACCGTCTCTCATACCCTCTTTTACCTTTTACTGCTACAAACATACTGAAGTTCACTGCTGCTTTCAAACACACTTTGATTTTGCAAGAGTCTTAAAAAGTAACATTATTTGGTCTAGTTCATCCTGCTTTCTTTCTTGCATAGCCTAGAATAGTCCATTTTCCCTAAGTGGCCACATTATCTTCTCCCTGAGAGCCATTTACTGTTGGGTGGCCTCAATGAGCAGCTCTGAACTAGAGGATCTCAAGCTCTCAAACTTCTGAGGTGTAGCTCTGTCCCAGCCATCAGCCCCCATTACATCTGTAGCCTTGTCTTCTTTGATGGGCAGAATGGTTATAAATACAAAAGATGGATGGAGTAGCCCAGATTCCTCAAAGAGCTCAGCATTCACTTTTGAGGCCAGAGAAAATGGTCTACTTTTAGTCTCTTATTTTAAAGTTCTTGGCCTCAACATACTTAATCATGTTCAAAACTGAGTCTAAAGGTTGCAGTGGCTATATCTACAGATATGACCCAAATCTGCTGGTGATTACTTATGAAAATCTGACCCAGTTCAGCTGTAACCTTTCTGTTTGGTGTGCAGCCAAGTTTACAGTATCAGCAACATCAATGCAAAGCAACTGATATGGAAAAATTTGATCAATGGACTTTTATTTTTCTTCAGCTCTGTGTAGGGTTAGGCAAAAGAGTAAGGGAGGCATTACCACATGTATTGCCAAAAACCAAGCCAATATATTTTGAATTTCAAATGCGTGTTCCACCAGAAGGGGATGTTCCTTTGCAACATGGTGGGATGCCTGCTATCAGTTTTGGTACAAGCTGTGTTAATGCCCAGGCCATGAGTGGGTACCAGGAGCTCAGAGCATATTTCTGGCTTTGCAGGTGACATAGTCCATGTGCCTAGATGAGTAACTCCACTCCCATTTCACTTTCTTTTTCTGTGAAGAGGTTTAGCATCTTTGAAAAATGCTTTGAAATTGATACTTGAACGGTCAATTGATAATAATTCTAAAGAAGACTGCTTGGTAAAGAGCTCACCTCAATGCATGTAAACATTCCACAAGGAGACTATTAGCTCAAAGAAAAAAAAACAGCAAATAAAAATAAGCATGATCCTGTGAAGTCACCGATCAGTTTGATCTATCTTCAGTAGTGAATTTGTAATCCTGGTCAAAGTTCTGAAACAAAACAATTTCTAACAATAATTAATTAAAAGTAGGAATGCATATCTTTTTTAGTAAAAAAAAATTCCCTGAGGTTGCATTATGAAAGGTAATGGCCTTGATAGGTAACAGCTGTAGAGGTATAAGGGCTGTTATATGGTGATTCTTCTGGACCAAGAGATTCTGAACAATGCTGTTACTGCACTAGATCATGATATAATGAAATTTAACCTATCTTAAAATGAAAAGTGACTTGAAACTTGATTTTCTTCTCTTTCTTTCCTTCTCTGTATGTTTAGAAATGTCAAAGTGAAACACATTGACAATTTGGACACTTTTTCAAGTTGAGAAATTAATCAAAACCAACCTTTTCCTGCAGAGGTTTCATTTTCAACCAAGTATGCCTCTTCTGATTAAAGAAGTTGCATAAAAATCCTTAAACATCTCTGCACAGGAGTACTGCTGTATCTGTTGGGTGATTCGTGCCTGTTTTACAGCCAGCTTTCATAATAATCTATAGGTGCTGTTGTAAGACTCTTTATACGAGTGCTTTTGTCTGTGCACAAGTCATGTAGCCCATGGAGCTCTCCCAGCTGCAGAGCAGCACCTGTGGACACAAACCAAGGCCACACTTTGGAGAAGCAAAGGGAGAGCAGGCCTGTTTGCTGTCCTGTGCTGAGGGAAGGAGCCCTGCAGCAGGCTCCCCTCAGCGAGTCTGTGTGTGCACGGGAGGTGGGAGGCGCAAGGCTGGACACAGCCATCCCTTCCTGGGGTGCACAGAGCCAGAGGGACGGGTGGGAAGCCCAGGAGTCTCCTGCTGGGGAAGATGACTGTTGGCTGGGATCTTTACAGCAACACATGGGGAGCAGGCAGGAGGATGAGTGCTAACTGTTGGAATTAGTGAAGTGGTACAGTGGGAAGGAATGGCCATGCGCTGGGATGGGAAAAATAGGAAGGATTTGGAAGAAGAGGGGACAGAAACAGAGTAGAGATATGAAACAGGGTGGGGTGAGTGTCCATAACTCTGGCTTTATACCCAGTTGTGAATTTTTAGTAGAAGTTTTTCAGAAGGAAAATGTAAAGAGTATTATTCATGGAGTATTATCTGTGAAATTCTGAATTCAGTATTTTTAAGAACCTGTGGTTCTTAGAGATTTGTTTAGACAGTAAGAGCAGATATTCTCTGGCTAACCTTCAGGGAAATTCCTTCCTCCATTTCTAAAGGAAATAAGGATGTGAAGATATGTATCTATGCTGTTGTGCTTCAATTCCCCCCTCCTTATGCTTCTTAGCCCTGGTGACTTTATCAGCTTTGCTTCAGGCATCATCTGTCTTGTATTCAAGGTTATCAGATAGATATGAACTAGGAAAAAAAAAAGAAATCCAACTTTTGACTCAAACCCTTAAGATATAAATTATGTAATCCAGAACACAGCATTACTCCTACACAGATCAGCAATCAAGTACCAGAACTGGAGGTCAGTGTTTCACCTTTGAATCACCAGATTAGAAAAAAGAGAGTTTCTTTCAGTGAAGTCTACACCACATCCCTACTTACAGTTAGATATTGACAGAGCCTTCAAGGCAGGTAAGTAAATGTTTGTAGCTACACTTTAAAATTATATTTTATTTTTTTAATGCTGTGACATTTTTGAAGGAGGGAGAAGGAGATAACATGCTGTAAAATGTGAAGTGTGCTTAACAGTTTAAGAAAACACCTAGCAGGTCTTGAGTATCTAAGTGTGAAAATTATCCCTTCATTCTTTACAGGACAATATCATAAAACCTTTTAGATAAGTTATGGCATTACTGCCGAGCCAAATTACACGTATTTGATGCCTTAGCATTACAGCATTGTGGACTTAGTCTCATCCCACATGGGCCCTGGCCGTGGGAGAAGGGATGGCTTGCAGAGGCACTACAGCTGAGAGAGCTGTGGGATCCTGCTGCAGCCTGGCCATGGAGAGCTGGACAAATGGCTGCACCGCGCTGTGCCCAGAGCCTGGCTCCCGGGCAGGAGGCAGCTCCCGGGCAGGAGGCAGCTCCCGGGCAGCTCCCGGGCAGGAGGCAGCTCCCGAGCAGCTCCCGGGCAGGAGGCAGCTCCCGAGCAGCTCCCGAGCAGCTCCCGGGCAGGAGGCAGCTCCCGAGCAGCTCCCGGGCAGCTCCCGGGCAGGAGGCAGCTCCCGGGCAGGAGGCAGCTCCCGGGCAGGAGGCAGCTCCCGGGCAGGAGGCAGCTCCCGGGCTGCTCCCGGGCAGGCTCCCAGGGCCGCGGTGCACAGCGGCTCCGAGCTGCACAAACCACACGCTCCCAGCGCAGTGGCCTCGCTCAGCCTCAGCCGGCACACCCATGCTGCTTTTCGGCAGAAAGGAGACCCAGCTCGTTCCCAGAGCAAGGCTCCAGTTCAGCTCAGAGAGAGAGAGAAAACAAACTTAACAAGGAAATAAAAAGTTGTTCAAATTAATCTCTTCTTTCAGAGAACAGTCTATACTTATAGTGTAAGTGATCATAAAAATGGCATTTGCATTCTTAGGAAACAATGCCTGTGCACAGTTTGCAATGTTTCAGATTCATTCTTTGGAAACAATTTGTGTGATTTATTCTGTTTTGCTTCAAGCGTGATTCTGTTTTTCTTCAGGGCTGCTTGGGGTGTGTGGTTTGACACTCAGCTTGTCAGTTTAGCATTGTGAGATTGTGAGTTTTTTGAAGAGGGCACATCTGTGGTTATAGAAGAATAACAAGAAGCATCAGATGTTCAGAGGATAAAAAAGCAGAGCTTGGGAGGATCTTAGAAATGAATACTTAGCAGAAATGACATATATATGACCCCGAGCTGTAGAGGGCTAATGTGGTATCTGTAAAATCACTTATTTTTCAAGTTTTCAAATGCTCTTAATTATCTTAATAAAAACAAACACTTTAACAACGTTTCTAGTTGTGAAATTTTATAAGCCAAGGATCTTAAACAGCAAAAGTATATATTAAAAAAAAAAATGTACCGAGAGCCCATAGTTCAGGAAAAAAAATACTCTTCAGTACTCAAAAAAGCTTTTAAGCAGTAAAACTACTGCCCTTTTGAGAGCAGAAGGAAATGTTGGGATTTCAGCTTTATCCCCTATTTTCTCAACACTGCTTGGGAATAATTAAGTTTGATGGATATTTAAGCAGCCTTTGCACAAGAAGGAGTCAAGTCCGACTGCAAAGGGGTGTAGGCTTATGCAGGTTTCAGTGTAACAGTGAACTGGATCTAATCCTTATTAAAAAATTAACAGTCATTGGGTTTTTGAACAGTTTTTGCCTTTGTTAAAGTGCAATTATTATTCTAGCTTAACCATCCACATTGTTATCAAAGGACTATAGTATTTTAAAACTTATCTTTTTCTCTCCTATATGGTGTGAATTCACCCTCTCTTTTCTGGCTATGCAGGTACAGATATTATACCAATAAAACTTTGCTTGCACCATCTCAGCAAAGTATTTTTAATGGATCACGTGCTTTGAGAGCATGTCTTCAATCTGAAATTATGAACAAGAAATGCAAAAGTTAGTAATTATCTTCACGAATTCTGTGCTAAAGTGGTATTTACCATTTCAACTGCCAAAGTAATGTACCTACACTTTGAACTAGAGCCAGCCTTGCTAAATCAGTACTAGCCACAGATTTGCAACCGTTTATTCTGTTTATTAAATTAACAAATCAGAAGTGTCTGCAAAAGGTTTTCCTCCTGACTCTAGCACTTGCAGTACTGAGGTGTTTACGGAAAATCCTGCTTAGTGGCAAATCCTGATTAGGAAACGTTATCATTTCTCTGCATAATAGGTGAGATAGACATGCCTAACATATGGTTGCTATAAAATATCTTAGATGAGTCAGATCTTAGCTGACAGCTGTAAGCAGGGTTGCTGTGGCTTCTTAGATAATACTACTAATTATGGTCCTTTTTGTTACTTAACTGCTGTACTGTTAAATTATATTAACCTGATTTGTAGACACTCCTATTTGCGTAAAACAAAAAGGCAAGATTTATGATGTAAATCCTGATCTAATGTTTGCAGCTTATTAAAGCTGTTTCCAAAGTCCTTCAAGCTCTCTGTAGTGATGACTAATTCTAACCTAACTGTAGGACTCCCCAAGAAGCTGCTGCTGTCCCACTAAGTGTTCAATTCAGCTACATACACCATGAAATTTAAGAAGGGAAGAAGTGCCAGAAGTAGCATTGATTTGATGATGCAGGATCTACCAGCCAGTAGCCCCAGTGGCTTTGTGCTCTGATCCTTGCATGCATCCCGCAGGTAATCACAGAGTGCAAAAATGTACCAAAGAGTTTGCCTTTAAAGTACTGCCTACTACAGTGTCCTGGGGACTGACTTCCAAGCAGGGACTTTGCTGAACCCGTGGTTGTGCTCTAGCCTGTTGTTGGAGAGGGGCTCTTTGGAGCTCTTGTCTTGAGGGAACTGCAAGAGCACAGTAAGCCAACAAACAGGGGGACCGCTGCAGCATACAGGGGCCACACTTACTGCAGTTCTGATTGATTAGCCTTACCAAGTCTAGGTGTCTACACATTCAATTCTCATAGCAAAGTTTATCTATTTTCTTCAGAACTCCAGCTTGCACTTTATCTACTCTACAGGTACAAGCAACTCAGGGCGAATGAATTTGTCACACATGTCCATATATTGCTCAGAGGCTCATCTGTTTTCCCTTGCTTTTTGAAACCAGAGTGCTAAATGAGAGCCCCTTGAAGATATGTTTCCCACACACATCCCCCTCCATCTCACCAAATCCTGTGTAGCACCACAAATGCCACAGCTCACGTTCTACAGCATCTTTCAGGCAGCCCATCTCCCAAAGTACTATCCACTCTGCAGAGAAGTGCTTCTAAGATGAAGCGTCACAAAAAGAAAACTCACGAGAGGAAAAGTCTCCACCAATATTACTTTCCGCCTTTGCTAATGGAAGACACACCCACTTCCTTTGACTCTAATCAGAGGACTGGCTGTCAGGTGGTAGAGATACACAGTTGAGAAACAAGAGGTCTTTATACTTAGGTGCCTAGCCCTGCCTTGTATACCATCTGCTTCTAATGGAAACTTAAGACTTGCCAAAAGGAGAGGCTGAGTCTATGTTTTCAATATTTAATGCTCACTGGAAATGACAGTTCAGCATTACCTGCTGTCCCAGCGAGATCAAGCTAAACCCCACCCACCATACTGTGTGTTCACATGCAATTGCAGAAATAAACATGGAAATAAGTATGAAATAAGTATGGAGAACTTAGAGGCAAACTCTTGAACTAGAGTGTAGCCTAATTTCAACATAGGGGCATTATTTTTCTTTCCCTAAAGACTGGCACTCACTTGAATTCTTTTGGTGTTAACTCTTATAAGTTAAAATGCACTAAGGTAAGATCTGGAGACCCTAAATTTAAGAGCATCAGTTCTCTCTGAAGCAAATGAAGACAGGCAGGTACCTAAGTTTGGATGCCTAAATTTAGATGGTATGAGTACTGCTTTCCCCTTCTCTCTTCCTTTTTCTTCTCTTTGATGTGCTAGTCCTTTTTTCTAAAAGAGTTGAAAGTTACAAGAGACATGTCCAGCTGAGCTGCTCATCCCCTCTTGCACTTTGTAGAGTCCAGGTTCTCTCAAAATAGGGGGAGAAGGGTAGGACATGGAACATCAAGATTCACAAAACCGTTATTTTCCCCTAAAACCACAACAGATGTCTCACTTTGAAGCTACTCACTGAGACTGAAGAGTGAAAATACAGGTGACTTTTGTATGTGTTGTGTGGACACAGCCTGTGAGGCCAGGGCACGTATCATGCATGTACCAGCACCTTGTCGCTCCCTGCATCTCCCTTTGAAAGACAGGGTGGATCTAAATTTCTAGCCCTGGGTTTAGACAGCAGCACAGCCCTGTCAGTTATGCTAAGGAACTTTTTGTTTTGATAGTTTTCAATTAAATAAATCAGGCTCTCTTCTCCTTGTTTTAATGTAGGAATTTGCATTATCATATCTAGCTTGATTTGGAACCTTTACACAGATTCAAGGCAATCTCTTCAAAAAACTGAAAGTGTATGGGTTACATTATGACTTTTGTACTTTCCTGAAACGGTGAACATAAATGAATCACTCTGACTCCTCTTTTTCTCTCCAAAATCCAAGAAAAATAAGTTTAGCATGGTCAATGGGCAAAAATAATCAAATGGCAGCAGTGAAGGGCTCTATGCTAGGAAATTTAGTATTAAAGAGTGCAGTGCTTACACTGAGAGTATTTACCAAGCTGTGAACTGAACTTCGGTGTGAAAATAGACACAAAAGTCTTTCCATCAGCCTCTTTGGCCAACACAAAGACTGCTTTGAATAATGTTGAGAAAATGTGACTCTGTGTATGTGCTTGTTCTCTTCCTGAGATTATTTCATTACAGCTATGGAAAACTTGGTAAGAAATCCATTCTGTGACATGCAGGTAGGTATGTGTCACATGTTCCTCCTTTGAGGTGGAACAGCTGTAACAGCATGAAGCAAGCTTTGCTGCAAGCTTTAAACTAAGCTGTTCTTTTATTCTTTACTAAATCAATTATATATGTCAGGAAAAAATAATCAACATATAAGTTTGGTTTCCTTCCCACCTCCCTGCTATTAAAAGAAACTCTATTTGCCCCACTACTGGTCCATGGCCAGACAGTGCTGGATCCTTTACAGGGTTATGGCAGTGGACTTCTGAGACTTTATGATCTTTGTCCTCTAAGGTGCTAATGGCTTTACCAAGTTTATGCCCCTTTGACAGAGCTGTTCAGAAATAAAGGCTTCTGTCCCATTTACCCTAAATCCCAGATCCATGATGTCGCTTCACATCTGCAGCTCAGAAGTCAGTCACTACAATTTAGTGTATTCTGAGATAAGGCTGAAACCACCACTGACCCACATGTCAGCTGCTCTCATCTGTTTAATTTACACAGAAGGAAAATCAGTAAGCACAGAAACAAGGCCACAAGGAAACAATCTGTCTGCGAACGTAAGCACAATGAGAAGGGGGAAGAACAACACCAAAAACCAGCTGAGTTAAGAAAGAGTGACATTTTCTGAAGGACAGATACTTCTGACAGAAATTTCCTTTAGGATAAAAAAAGATATCTAGATTTGACCATTTCTAAGCAGTTAGGCTGTTACAAAGCATGCTCATAAGAAAACTACATAAATGAATTGAATTTTTGGTATTTGAGTTGTGATTTTTATACACCAGTTAAGGCTGGCCGTACTGAAAGATCCTTTTGGGATGAGTCTATAGCCTCTCTCATTCAAAAGTATTGGGTACATATGTACACTTTCTGCATTTATTTACATGTGTGCTACTCGTGTCTAATGGAGACGAAATCATCACAAGGAAGTGAAGAATATCTCTTTAGGGTGTTCCCAGCATACTACAGACTCTTCTTCTGGCCTCATGGATGGAGAAATATTAATTTGTTCTTGTAGGGCAAGGAAAAGAATGAAGGAGCTTACTACAAAGCAGTGAAAGAAGAGATGCATAAATCCTGAAAGCTTTTTTGAGCTGCTGAGGCAGACAGTAAAAGCAGTTATAGTGAACCCTGATAAAATGGTCTTTGAGCCTGCAACCTATTAATTTTTATTACACGATCATACATTTCCTACACAGTAGGTGGTGAACCCCAAGCCTAAAAATAAGTACCAAAAAAAATCACACCACTAAACTGACAGGAAGTGTAAAAACTTTCCAAATGAGAGCCATCAAACCTGATGAAACACAGTCACATTCCTGGTATGATGTACATCTGCAATGCCTTCTAGGTGTACTCTGTATGGCAGAACTGTTGTAAGGTAATCTTCGTGCCCTAAGGTAAACCTGCATGTAACAGGCTTGCTCAGAATCTACTAGCTGAAAATACAAATTCAGTCAACTTCCAAAAATCAGAAGTGAATAGATATAAATTCAAGGTTTAAATTGTGCTCTTCTGTCCATATGTATCAAGTAAGCTTTTTCCATCATGGTACAAAACCAATGTCTATCCAGTAATTCTTACAAATTTTGTATAAGACACACTCTGATCATAATGGGCAATTTCCCCCCTACTGCATACTTAGAAAAATGCATAGCTGTAACTCTGCATTAAAGGTTCTAGTTCTAAATTGTTGCTTTTACAACTTACACTGAACATAACTTCCCATTACAATGTAAGTTTGGAAAAGTCAAGCATCACCTAAATAAAGTCTACTGCGCAGTGAAGCTTCCATGGCAAAGCTGCATGAGCTTCTGTGTGTCAGGGGTAATCTACATGTTTATTCTGATTATTATGAAATGAACTAGTTAAGTTCCTTTCTGGTGTCCAATTACAGAAGTCCAATTACAAAGGAATAAACTTTGGTTTTTCAAATTGAGTGAATGTGCAGCAGCCCTGGTAAGGCTTGTCTCAGCCTTAACTAGTGCTGGCATTTGCTGCAGACTAAACACTGTCAATTACAACTTTCTTCTTAAGTCTCTCAAAATACAGTGTCCTATGATCTGAGAACTATAAATAAAACATATTATGGAATCATTAAGAATTACTAGTGATTCTAGTAATCTAAAACTACTAGGACTAGTTTTAAAATGCAATTTATAATCCATCAGTGACAGAAGCTATTCCAAACACAGCCTAAATAACACAACTCTTTGAAATGAAATGACTACTGAAAGCAAAAAAAAATGTAGTTATTAAAATATATTTTAAAAGTCCAAATTAGTAACACCTAAAGTCTGTTTAAAAATAACTTTTACACAAGTTCAAAGACCACCCCTTTTCTTAGAAGTAGCAAGACAAACAGGCTATGAATCAGACATATTTGTGTACTGTTGTCATCATTCTTAAAGATTCCTGCTCCATGCACGAGGGAAACTGGAAAAATGTCAGCAGCACGGCTCTTACCATCAGGGGTAAGAGTCCCCGTCTCTCCCTGATCCCTGTAGACAAACATTGACTGAAAGTTTCCAAATCAAGAAAAACCAAACCAATCCAAATTTCTTTCTACAGCTTTTGAACACTTTTCAGATGATCCATATTTTAACTTGTCTTCATACCTTGAACAACTGCGGTTAGTCAGCTTCTTCACAAGACTGCAAAATTCTTACCCATAGGAAGGAAATGAAAAAGCAGAAATGCAAGAACTACAATTCATATGAAATTTCATTTTTCATTTTTAAGAGCTCAAACAACTGAAGGTGTTCTTTTGTTCTCTGTGCAACTATTTCAGGTAGTAGGAAATGCTAGGATGATCATGTTATTCTGTGGGGAACAAAGGAGTGAGATTAGTAACAATACTATAATGCTATATTTATTAAATCAGTTCAGTATGATCAACATAAGGTATTTGCTCTTAAATTTTTTGGCCTACCTGGAATGAAAAATGTAATCTCAACATTATGCAAAAAATATATGTCCCTTAACTCAATTTTATATTGCAAAAATGGAACATAAAAATTTCCTTGTCATAATTAAAAAAAACCCCTGCTTAGTCTTAGCCATTGTTGCCACACAATTTTTTAAATAAACTGTGGTAGTAAAAATTCCTCAAAATTGCAGTAAACCAACCATACATTATGAAAAGATTAAGTGTGATAAGTAAGCAGCTGCATTTACTGTAAGTGATAAAATGATGACACTTATTTCCATACCATATAGACTTCTTTACTTTAAAATGTGCTTCACACATTTTCTGCTCCAGCTGATACAATCTGTCATTACTGTACATACTTACAAAATGCTGAAAATTAAACCCGTGGTTAACCAGCTTGGTTTTAAGACACACAAAGTAGCTTAAATCTGACTGACCATTCAAGTTGTCAGTTAATTCTAAATATTCTTGTTAAACTTTCCATATCTTCATTTTTGAAATGCAGTTCTTCCAGTAATGTGGTCAGGAACTGTGTGTACATTGGGCTTGTCTGAGTATTCTTGAAAAGTGGACTTGTTTGTGACAATCTGGAAAAAAACCCAAACATATTTCATACAGTAAAGCAACATTTGAGCAGCAGATGTTAGAAAACAAAGCTTGTGAGTTCAAACAACTGTATTGTAGAAAAGCAGTTTATAATGTCACATTTGATTAATTACACTATATAATAGACTGTATGTATGATATGAAATATGAACTGTACCAAAATATGATTTTATTAGTATGTAGTAAATTAAAAAATCTAATTAGAAAAAATGAGAGTAGTTTGTATGCCTCTAATCAATTGTACATAGATGTTATATAATGTAGACAGATATCAGAATAAACAAAATGCAGAATGTACAATTAGACATATAAAAAGAAGGATCCCAGTCATTATTTATTTTTTTACCAAAAAGTTCCTAAACAGTCACACAGTGAAAGTTATATACTTCTTCATATGACTAAAATATAAAAGAGATATAAAATTCCTCAGTTTGGAAGGAGCTACCACTATGCAGATCACCTATGTATATAGTATCTGTATGCAGATGAGCTGGAATACTGAGCTGTTTGTTCCCATTTGCCCTTTAATTTGTCCAATTATATTTTTATCCTGAAGGCCTTCCTTTTTCTCCTAATTCTGCAAAATATTGCAAAGGTAGTAATAACTGAATCTACTTCCTAAGCCCAAATATTAAAAAAAAAAAAAGTAATTAACAAAATCAAACATTAAAGCTTATGCTAAATGTTAAGAAACTTCCAACACCAAAGACTACTGACAAGATCACTTAACAAGAACTCCTATCTGAGCAACAGCTATTTGTCTCAAATACTGTAGATAAACAGTGCCATTGACACTATACATGAAAGAGTTATTTTGGAATACATTTGTGCAATGAATACTTTTAATAAGAAATTCAAGGTAGTCTACAGCTTCCTAGAACTCTCCTAGCTCAGGAAGTCTTCAAGTGAGTAACAACTGAGATCAATCTCCCTGCAGGCACTGGTATTAAGACCATCTCCACTTGAAGAAAGCTGCATGAGAGAAGATTATTTCAAATTAAGCAAAAAGAGTGATAAAACACAAAGAAAGGACCTTACAAGACATAGTAAGTAAGAATCCCTTAATAAAAAAAAAATACCAAAAACATTAGTGGAAAAAAATTTTCTTTCTGGATTCCATTTCAGAATGTACATTTAGCTAAACAGTTCAGCTCTCAAACACTGACACTCGGTGATAAGGACTTTCAGAGATGCTTGAAGTAAGGGCAAGGTGTGGAAAGAAATTACTTATGCATAAAGTCTCCTATATATAAAAAAGAGAAGTATCCAAAGTCAGGTCTGTGATTTTGGCCTGAGGCCACAGGGTTTTGCAATGCACTTCATGCCAGCCAGGACTGAGCTGTTTCTTTCCTGGTGGGAGCTCCCGGGGTTATTCCCTGGGCTGGTAAATCAGAGCGGCCCTGGCCAGGGCAGGCAGGCGGGAGGCTGCGCTTGCATGGTGAGGCTTTGTCAGCAGGGAACACAGCAAGTGCTGACAGAGGACCAGAGGAGCCACTGCACAGTGTTAGGCTGGAGATGGTGGGAGGAAGACCAGGAGATGCATTTCTACTTGTCTTCAGTTCACCCTTCTCAGAATTATGCAGGTTGTATATGAAAAAAGACTGGTGGCAGAAACAGTCATGACTTTCTGAGTGCTGGTGTGACGTAGCACTGTAAACCTCTCCAGGCCATGATGTAGATTTACATGCATTTTTACTTGAATTTTCTTAGTCGTGTCATGGGCTTAAGAGGATATTACCACAGACATTATTTGAAGCTCACATGCTTTTTTTTTTTTTTTTTTTTTTTTGGAACTGCAGTTGGTCACTGTACATAGTTTCATGAATTAGAAGCATGTTTTAAATGTCAGACCCTGTTTAAGACACTCTGCTTAAAGAGTAGCTTTTATAGCTTACACCAAGAAAGAAAGAAACAGGTATTGCTATTTTCAGAGAAGTTGCCAGGCATTACATATTGAGAAATGGAAATTAAAAAAAGTTTTAGACATGGATCAATTTTTTTTCCTTACCTGAACTTTGTTTTAAAATGAATTAAGCTATTGATTATTTGATAAATAAGAGACTAAATCAACAAGTCATTTTAGAGAGGCACGTGCAAGTTTGTAGCAATTAGTTAAAAGCTGCATCTTGATGGGGCCACATGTTAAATATTTATGAACCTATGTACAAACACTTTTCTCTTGGAAAACTGTGTCCTTTTGACCTTTAAATAATGCTTCAACTTGTCATTTGAAAAGCAGTTATCATTGAGTACTTTTCTAGTTTCAGGTGGCTGCTGCAGCAGAAGCAGAAGCTTTTGTCTGGGAAAGGAGCAAGCAGAAGTTGCTGGTTTGCGTGGAGTGGTAAGTTACATGCTCTAAGAAACACTGGTCCAATGTATATTTGAGGTACTGCACAAAAGAGTACTGAGGGACTGCTTAGCTGAATTAAACCTTACTTGTATGCAAACAAGCCAGAACAGAATTTGGAATCAGTATCTTCAAGTCACAGAAAATTAAAATGATCTTATCTCTCAAGAAACTATGATGACTAATTCAACTTAATGACACACAGGATTTCAGTTCAACGATTGCAGAATTCCCTTGAAAGTCTGCAGCATCTTCTACAGATGTAGAATATAAACAGGAAATAGGATACTTGGGACCACAATAATAAGAACTGGTTAGTAGACCAGTGGAAAGAAAATACAAATTTTGCTTTTCTGTTATGTCTTTCACATGTTGCAACATTAATCTGGAACAAACTTTTATGAATAAAGTCAAATAAAAATAAGAACAGCTAAAGGATTAATTGATTTTAAAATAGCCACCTACAGAAGTACACAATGTAAATGTTACAGTCCGAAATTACACACCCATTCTTCAAAGGCTCGCCTTCAGCAAGGACTACTAAAAGGAAATGTTCATGCTCGTATCATGGAAAAGTAGTATATCAGACTTGATGAGAGTGTAGTTTCCTGCACACCCACTTACACCATATGGTAAACAGGCATTTGTAACGTTTAAAAAGTGTTAAAAATGTCAAACTCAATCTGATTGATAAAATTTGTATTTGCTGGCTATTCCACATATGTTATATGTTCAAGAAAAAAACCCCACTAAGGTGAAATTCATGTGAAGAATCATCAATTATTATCAAGCTATTAAAGGACATCTGGCTACCACAAAATGTTTACATAGTTTCAGTACTTCAGCTCAAGACCCAAGCTTTCTATGAATCAGCTGCCTTACAAAAACATTTGGCAAGTATATTTAGGAGTTAGACCTCAATTATTTTAGGAATAAGTTTCATTAATTGATATGGTAGGGTGTTCTTAGATTGATGTGTACCTTAACGAAGACAGCTGAATACATTCAGAAAAGATAAAACTTTTATGTAATTAACAGCATTAATTGACATTTCCTATCCAGGGGTATGAATATTCTTTCTAAAAACCCAAACCAATTGTCCAGTGCTATCTTTCCCCCAGCCACTGGATCTCAGGGAAAGCTTTCTGGACCTTCTGTTTAAGATTAATTTTGTGATTCCCTTTGAAAACATTAAAAATTTTAAAAGTCACCACAGTGTTACCAGTCAGTTACAGCTCTCTGAAACAGACACCTGAAAACAGGGGTAAAAATACAGTCACATAAGTATTTAAGCACTGTGAATAAGACTCTTAACATAACCACCACAACATAAGGGTTTGGGGTTTTTTGTTCTCTGTTTCTTTCTACCTTTTGTTTTAGTCACTTCAGACTTAATTTTTTAAGATCATCATAACCAGGATCATGGATAACTAGTTTTCTATAAGAATGATGGAGTTGAACTAATGAACGATCACAAACGTTTTCCTTAACACTTGTTTCAGAACAGATGCAAGAGCTGGCAGCACTACAGGCATTATTCTCCCCCTTTCCCCAACAAAACCACAGACACAGACTACTGCATGTGTGCTACAAGGGTGCCAACAAATCTCTGACCAATAGACTCTTGCTCAAGCTATAACCATGCAGATAACCATGCCATTCTAATGGGTTCTACTGCATCACCACAGAAGCACTGGGGTGTTTTGGTTCTTTGGGTTTTTTTTTAACACTCCAAATATATTTGCACTACTATTAAGTCACAGATTTGATGGGCTTAGCAGTACAATAAAAATCTTACTAGTCAGAAATGCCTTTCTTTTAATATAGCAATTTTATAGAATACATTTTCAGATTCCATTTTAGTTATGCTCCTTTTAAGGAAGTCTCTGACACAATTAATTAAACAAAAGCAATTTTTTTGTTTAAGACAACTGGCTAGACTGACTCAATCCAACAAGTGTTAAACATCAGCAATAAAACTCAGTGAATTGATGTTCATTGCAGCCCACAGACCATCAGCCTGTACATGCAGCTGTAGTGATGCCATGTATCAATCACTTACAATAGTGCTTCAGCTGATGGGGTAAACTCCAACACTTGCTGCATTTATCCATTTAAGGAATCCCTACCCAAAGGCACTCAGACATTTGGGAAGAGTAAGTTGAAACTATCACTGTAATTTTGAGTGTTCTTCACAATACATTGGCTGCTTGCTTAATTTGAGGTAGAATCTCTCACTTCCACTATCTCACTAGATTCAGTACACTTGTCTAGGGACTGCAATTTTGTTAGTAAAGTACCTTAAATCCCAAAGCCTGATGCATCATCAGGCCAGAGTTAGTACTGGACAGAAAGCTGATCTGAAGCACAACATGAGTCTAGCTGTAAGATAAAGATGCAACACCAGGGAGTTTAAAAAAAAAAACAACAAAAAAACCCCACAAAACTTTGGTGTAATTAAGTGGTTATACTTAATTACTATGTTTAAACATATGCTCATAAATTAGAAAATATTACATCCTCAACTTATATAATTTAGCTGTTATATTGGTAGTTTTAGTGAAAAAAAAGCCCAAATCCTACTTGTTTCTTATATCTTTAGTTCGAACATGATTTAAAAAACTCAACATTAAAAACCCCAAACCGTTAAAAGCAAAAGGCTGTCTCCAGAGTGAACAATTTCCATTAGAACACATTAATATTTGACAGACAAACTTGAACTGGAAGCATCTAACTTACAAACAAGATGCAAAAGTATTTAAATATATTTTAGGTACTGAGTCTTTTAAATAAAACTATACTAGTACTGGAAAGAAGTAATTATGATCAATGTCACTTACAACTCTGCAATTAAAGTAGACTCTAGTTTGGGGCCTTTTGTTATCATATCCTATCAGTCAAAGAGGAAACTGGCATTCAGGGGCTGTTTTCTGTAATCTCTCCCAATATATTTCTGTATTATATTTTCTTAATGAAAGATAAAACACTCTAAAGCCCACAGCATTGAATAGCAATAACTGGCAGAAATAAACAGGCAATTTTCTTACTGAAATAAAAAAGCCACTTCTGGTCTAGTTTTAAATATAGCCTGAAGATTCTATTCTCATCATAAAAACAAGAATTTTGTAACTGAAGTGCAACTTATGTTTTATTTATTATTTAACTTCTTTTCATTATTGTGTACTGACTTGTCCACAGAATCGAGCACAGGCACTTTAATCCTCTGATGGCAACAAAAACTAAATTATTCATGCTTTAAAATTTTTGTCCACTACATTTAAATCAATGCTACCAACAGTGATTCAAAATCAACGGCTGAAATTCCTATATAATCCAAGTATACAGCAAAAAATGAAGGTTAATCCAAATGTTAACTCTGTTAATTGTTTCCACTTCCTTTATTTTTTCCTATGCAGCTTCTACAAGTCTCTTCAAAAAATATGTTCTATGTTTATGTATATAGTTAGGCAAATATATTTTTTCTTCATGTAAAGTTCACCTTCAGCACACACTTTTCATGTAGCTGTTGTCCAGACACAAGTCAACTTCCCCTCCCTTTTAATGGGGCCAACATTTTGCGTGAGGTGTAGCCAGATATGACTGGATGGCTACGACTAACAGTAAAAGGAAAGCCTTTCTACAGCACCAGGGGTTATCTAAGCATTTGATGGAAGTGCTTGCTATCAACTGAAAAAAAAAGACAATGGATCTGTTTTTCTCTCTTTCCTTCTTACCCCCACCCTCTCCCCTCAATGAGTTATCCAAACAGGCGACTGGCAATTGAGAGGACAGGCTGGGGCACAGCTGAAGGCGCAGCAGCCCAAGCCCCGGGCACCCCTCCCGAGGCCAGTGGGCAGCCTTTGGGGCACAGGCTGTGCAGCACAGCTCCTCATGGCACACCATGCTCTCCTCACAAGGGCTTTGGAAGCCCAGTGCACATTTGCAAAATACTTTCAGGCTCACTCTAACATTCCATATCAGCAGTCATTTCTTGTCTTTCCTTTTGTATGAGAGTTCAACTTCTGTTGTTTCAGTAAGCTGTATAAGGAAATTTTTGGAAGGCATTTAAATGCTTTAACTGAACTATGCAGGAGAGAAGAGTTGAGGCCATAGACTTAAAGCTACTTTATCAGGTACAAAAATTATTAATTTAAAATGGATTTAAGAAAATACAAATGTTCCTGATGTTTGGGGTTTTTTTAACCTAACAAACAAACAATTCATATGAGTATCAGGATACACTGTTTATGCCACTTTCTTCCTCTCCCTTGAAAGTTAAGAATCATTCCATCGGCTGCTAGTTTTATTTATAACAAACAGCTGTATAACTACAAAGATCCTGCAATGAAAAAATTTAATAGTAATTAATGTTGCACTGATAAAAAAGACAGAAAAAAGGAAAAACTCAGTACTTGTCTAATACTGTCTAATGAGAAAATGCACTGGAAAAATTTTGCTAATAACAATGGGAGTAACAAACATTCCAGGACCCATGACTCCTTTAAAGCCACAGTAATAATATGGAATGGTTTTATTTGCTTCTTGTTAGTAGTGATATTTAAGAGCTCTATTTTCAAACACCCAGTCATTTTTAAATAACTAGCAAGACTGCCATCAACACAAATATCATATAGGTGTGGCAAAAAACAATTACTTTGGCAATTATATGCAAAACAGCACTTCCAGATTTCATTAACAGTGGATCAGAAAGACCTTGAGACAGGCAAGAAGATTAAGGAAGCACCAAAACTATCTCAATACCACCTCATAAATAACAGAATCAGTAACAGCTCATAAATATCCAGAGTTCTCTTCTACAAAGTGCAGTGGATCAGACTTTGTTTCACTGTTTTGTACACCAGGTATGACTGCAGGGCGATTTTCTCAAAAACCAATCAAGCATGGTACACAGCCACATTACCATATTCCAAAGATGACTCCAGCGTTAGCTCACAGACACAAAGCATTAGAATGTCTACTGTGTGCCATTTAAAGCCCCAGCATTCATAAAGGGATTTGTTCCACAAACTTTTATTTTAGCTTACTTATCAGTATAATACTAAGACAAAAAAAAAGTTCCCAATATGAACCCAGAAGAAATCACTATCAGCTGTTTCTCCCTAACAAATCTATGTCTCTTATGTACACATTTCAAGGACAAGCTTTGTTTAAAGAGCCCCATTTATTTGAAGCTTGTTTCCTGCTAACCAGCTGACAGCTCAAAGGTACGTCTCAGTCTGATAATTTATTCTCATTTCCCTCTCTTCTTTAACTTAGTCAAAATTTTAAATCTAGTACATTTATTTTAAAATTGATCCTCTCATATTTTTCAGTCTTCTTTTCCTTTTTATGTTCCACAGGGTGTTCCTGTGACACCTCAAATACTGGAATCTATGCCACTGATGTATCTGGATTACCTAGCTACATGAAATTAAGCACAGGTGTAAATCTCAGATTAAAGAATGCTAAAATGTAAGCTTTTGAGAACCTGAACCGCTTAAGTACTTTGTAAAATACAAACCTTTGTGTGAATTATTGTGCACATACAGTGGAACAATTCCATATCTAAACAATGCCTTTATATTCATATCTGATACATTTCATGTATCAATTAAACATTGTTTTTAATCTCTCTCTCTCCCTCTCTATATATATATCTCCATTTTTGCACTTAATTATTCCACATATACATATTCCTATCAATTTATTACCTTAGTGATATGTAAGTAGGAAAAAAAATTTTAAAAGACAGAATAAAATATACTGACTTGCAGTAAGTTAAAACAGCTACAATGCAATATGCTTAGGTAAATAATGCTGATACTTGACTTTATAAAATGTACTCACCTGTGCTCAGTTACTAGGAAAACCATGATCATAAAATTGATCATAGTTTAGTTTCACAACTTTTTAACATTGTAACCTGATTACAGTCCAGTATACAGATCAAGCACCTGTAATAATGCAGCTGAGTAAAGAGACATGCTAGGAACAGCCTTGCTTACACTGTGTCCAAATTTTTTTTATTCAGAAGTTAAACATAACAACCTCAACACTTTTCTACTTGCCCTTCCCAGTTTTGAAAAGAAATGTCATTGTGGTTTTGGACCTCTCAAAATGAGGTTCTTAGAAAACCCTGAAAGTTAAGAATCCTTAAGTATGTTTTCCCAGAAATAACAGCACACAGTAGGTTTAAAAAAAAAAAAACAAACCAAAACAAAAAAACCCCAAACCCTTTTCCTGGTTGTTTTATTTTCTAATCTATTACTGGCTTGATGATCTCCTGTAAATCACTTTTCTACCCTTAATCTCAATCTTACCAGCTCTACAGCAAAAGGAGCACAATTAACACCGACTGGTGAAAGTACACTGAACTAAACACCTGCCTAAAACCAGCAGAATACGTGATGAGGTTTGGAACAAATAGGAAGAGCCAGATAAACCTCAACTATTCATTAACTTCTAAAAATCCTAGTACCTCATCTCAGAAATACCTAATTTTATAATGAATTAACTAGATCTATTCAGTGTCTTAAAATGTTCAGATGGACAGAGCGTGGAAGAGAGCGAAATGTGCATTTTTGTGGAACATAGGATGTAAGTGTGGTGGTATACATCAAAATGAAAATGAAACAAGCCTCTAAACAACCAAGCATCTGCACGTTTTGCACTGATGCTGGTTTTGCACCTATAATATGCAATTACACATATACACTTTGCAGTTTCTGCAATAAGCTTCCACATGCTGTAGGTTATATTTGCTACCAGCCAATTAAAGCACATTTTCCTGTGGGAGGAATGGGAGGAGACCATGTACTGCTGCAGACATGATTGTTCTAGATTCTTTTTATTGTGCCAGGCAAAATTCTATGAAGATATGATTATGTTTACTTACACAACATTCTGGTTAATTGACTGGCTGCAGTCTTCTTATCCCCAGTATTTCTTTTAATTGTACACATGTAAAAAGATGCATCTGTCCTGATGCTAAATGCACTGGCTTGGATTGTCTGTAAATTCTGAGAGCTTTATCATAGCCCACTGTCTAGAGAAGCACTTTATACATCATCTTTGGGTGATATCCATTTCATCCCTTCCTTTCCTTCATTAGTGTACTGTCCACTATCAATTATCACATAAAAATAATTAGGCTCCTCTCTAAGTTAATCTTCTCCTCTCCCCTCCAAATTTTCATGTGTCTGAGTAATTTTCACTTTATTCCTCATCACTGTGGCACCATATTGTAGCAGCACTAATATTCTCCAATATAACATCATTGAGATGAAAACTAAAATGCATTTATTTCCCCCAACTAACATAGACACTTTGAGTCCTTAGGCAGGTCTGTGAAGCTCTGTTAATCCAAGCAAATTATAATAGCTCAATCATTCAAATAAGTTTATTTTCTAAGACATAATACAATTATAAAGCAGCATTTTTAGGGCTTTCATGGTTTTTAATCACCTTTAGGATTCTTCTTCCTTAAAAACCATCATACGCTTCACAGAAAAATATTGTCTATCATGTCAAGCCTGACATTTTCAACAGCAATATGAAAAAGAAAATTAGAATCTCTGGAATGAAATACTGCCTTTCTAGACACCTTTACTGTTTAGTGTTGTAAGGTTTTACATTCCAAAATCTGCATCAAGCACCACAAGAGAGGAATGACGAGATCTTCAAACAATACTGCTCTTTCATGGGGATTTTTTTACCAAGTTTTTCTGTTATAGTGGTTCCAGAAGAGTTAAGGAATACAGTAATTCTACTTTGGCCACAATTTATCTCAGTGCTGAAGAACAGGACACACCATTCAGCCTACTAGAGGTACCATTGTGACTACATGCATAGAATCAAACACATTCATCCAGAATCCATACTAAAAACTCTGCTGGTACAAAATACCTGGGAAGCTATGACAGGAAGCTATACTAACCTTTCCAGTGATGTGCATCTCTACTTTTTTTTTGTTTGTTTGTTTTAGAAACAAGCCAAATTAACATGGATTTTTGTTTCACAGTGAAGTTTACTGTTAGTCAAAAACACTGCTTATATCCCCACTAATAGAGGCTGTTCTTTACAAAATTAACTAAGATAAAATTTAAATTCTGAATATATAAGATGCAAGTGTGTGCCAGTCATGTTTTTCTTTTAACAGGAGGGTAGTGTTTCATGATAAAATGTTTGCATTGAATGTATTAAGATTAATTATTAATGAGGAAGCAAGTATATTTTCATAGGGCTATAGCTGCAGGATTCAGTTGAAACATGAACATTTCAGTTTGCTCTGTGGATGAAGTTAAAATACATTTAGTTTAAAACTAAGTTTAGGACAGCTGAAAATGTGAGCTACTAATGTCTTACTTGCAGCATTAGTTCACAGCTGTCTATATCATTGTACAACCTTTTCTATGCAACTATTCTATGCCACTGTGCTACTTATGACATGACTTCCAATAAGCAAAGCACTGATTATTGAACGAGGAAAAACATGATATTACAAAAGAAATCTTCTAAAAGTATAACTTTTAAAGAAACAAATTTAAAATGGTTCTGTCTCTGGGCAATTTTTCCATCTGCTTGATCATAGTTGTGGCATAAAGTTCAGTGGGACATGAACTCCACTGACCAAGTCAGCTCCCCAGTGAGTCAACATGCTGAAGGAGCCTTCTGAAATCTGGCACGCTGTGTCAGAGCTTGAAACCCACGTGGCAACAACTCACTCACACAAAAGGCTAAAATGAAGTGTCAGAAGAAAGTAATTTTCCTACTATGATATTCTTAATTCACAAGTATATTTGGGATATAAGGTTGCCAACAGACTTAAGCAGATGTTTGACATAAAAGTATTTCTAGATTCTAACAGAAAGATTTGTCAGAACATTACCACAAAGGACAATTTAAAGCTGTGATGCACTCTGCACACCAGCTCTGCTGGTTGTGCATGATATCAGTCTGAATGCCCACACACACAGCTGCTGGGAACATGCAGATTTCTATCTCTTGGAGGGATTTCCAAGACACTTGGCAGCCAGCCATGCCCCTGCTCTTCCCTTGCACTGGGCAGCAGAGGTCGCAGGTGCAGAGCTGCCAGCTTTCTGAGCCAACCCTCCTAACCCCTAACTGCAGCAGCAGTCCAGGGCACAGCGTGTGCTAAGGCTCCACTCCTGCTGATGAAGCCAGGCTCCAGCACCGTAAAGAGGAACTAATTATCCTGGACTCAGAGAGTTTGTGCTGGGCATACATCAAAATTACACAGCACATCCAAATGCCCCATTTAGAAGGCTACCCATGAGAATACCAGCATGGAAAAGACTGCAGCTGCATGGGCTGCGATGAAATTCACAGTGTCACTTCCTGCAAAACATCACTGCAGCAACAGTGGGGGTTTTCGTGTTCCAGGATACACACCTGATTGGAAACTGTTTAGATTTCTTCTATTTTCTCCCTTATGAAAGAGGAAGATATTTAATATTTAATTAATTTTGAAGTTGGCACTGACTAATATCCCAATTAACAACACTGAAATCCCTCATGGTACTGTTCTGTATATGATTCCTAAGTAATACTGGAACATGCCAGAAAGAAATAAGATTATACTGATCATGTCCACAATATGCTAAATAAGCAGCTTCAAGTTTGCTTAGAAATTGTTGATAAGTAATCAAGCTCAAAAGACTTAAAAACTGCTTAACAGAAAATCTATTTGAATTCATGCCTACCAAATGACAGCCTAAAATTAAGAGAAAAAGGGAAGAAGATCTTTTTAATGCATTAAGACAAAGTTGCCTTTTCTCTATTTCACACAATAATATAACGCTACAGATAAACACAACACTATAACCACATTCAAATGCTTTTATAGAAAGACACTTTGGATTCTTGGTCCTGCAAACTCTGCTCTGTTTCAAAATGGAAAACAATTGTATTTCTAGGTTAATGAGGAATGATTTTTCTCAGCTGAAACCTGGAACCAAACTTCCATCATCAGACATGCCCAATAAAATATCATCCAGCTGACTTGTATGTGGTTTCTGTAGGAAAAAGAGTCACTCTGCAAGTCTGATTCATATCCTATATTCATACAATAGATTCATACATTTCAAACATTCACACATTTTTAGATAAGAACACAGTAGGGATATCAGAAACATCTAAATTCCTCTTAAAATGACTTAGAAATGTCAGTGCTCAGCAATAGATGTGCTCTCGTGTGCAGAGGAGTAAAAATACATACTTGAACCCAAGATTCTCCAGTTCCTGAACTGTTATCTCCAAGAGAGTAAACCTCTAGAGTACATCTCCACATGACACATTTATCTAAAGTGGCTGCACACATATAATGATGGCTTTTGTTTAGTGATCATGGTCATTCTGAGTTTGTATAAATACTGCAGCCAAATGCTTATAAACTAATCCCAGAACATTTTGAAATGCTTCAAAGCTTTTAGTGGGGGAACCTCTTGCATAGGCTTTGCAGATGAAGCTGACCACAGTTCACTGGAACCAGCCAGCTCAGATAAGTAAGATGAAAGCAGACATTTCCTGAAAATATCTTGAAAGCTTTCCATTAGTCTGTGCCAGGGGTATACACTAAAAACAGAAAGTGCCCATGCTTGTATAGCAACCAATCCTCCCACTGCTTTCTCCATTCTTGAACTACTGTATTTATATCTATTTATCTGCTTCATTTGGTATCTTGCAAAGTTCTTTGGCAGAAAAAGATGGAACTTCTGCATTCTAGTTTACAATATATTATAAAGCAGCTATTACTAGAACAAAAAATTCTATTTAACATACTAAACAATGTAAGAGGAAGAAGCCAAAATCAACCAATGCCAAAATTACTACAAATTACAAATAAGTAAGAAATTTGATATAAAAGTAATTTTTAAGAGTCATCCACTCCGTGACAGGCATGAATACCACTGTTTGAACATACAGCTCTGGCTGTCCAAGTGTACTCTAACAAGGTCGATTCAGCATTGCTGAATGTGCTATATTCATAGGAGTGCCTCAGGCTAGATTTTCAATAAAGGCAGACACTGGCTGTGTTCATATTTTATACAATAACTTGATTGAATATAAACAACTGTTCACTAGGCACATGAAATATTCCACTATTGAAACTGCCAACATTTTATACTTTGAGACATGTCACACTGTCCAGTTCCAGGCTCTTTATTTCAATGAATAAGAAGCCCAGTTTTCTTTCTTTTGTAGTCAGTAGACCCAAGGGCACATAAGTACTTTCAGCAGCTTTTCAAGGATCTGCAGACTATGAAGTGCACCTAGGGTCTAATTTAAGCACCAAAATTAGGCATTAATGATATCCATCACCATGTATCCTACAAAGAGTTAATAAGCACACTCAGAGGATAGCACAATCATATCATAGTACACTAGAATCCAATACAGCCATAATGCTAACAGTCATTCTGTCCAGTACCTTACACAGAAAGGGTTGGGGCACTCTGAAAGTGCACTGTGAAGTTAAGTACACCAAGTCCTCAGCACTAGCCATATATGTTTGAGAAGGAAGTGGTGAGCCACAACATTGATGCACAAAATAGGGTGCAAGCAAAGTCCAACAGTTGCTACTTGAAACCAAACAACCTTGCCCTCTTTCATACAAAACAAAAAATAATTGAAGTCTTAGATTTTTTTGAGGTATACCTTGAAACCCAGCTCACTCTGCCCTCTTGCAATCCCTGCACCCTGGGATACCTGTAGTGTGGTTTGGCACATACCTGGAAAGAGCAAGCATTACCCTCTACCAGGATGCTGCTTATGCAGCTTTACTGATTAGTGTTAGCAGTAAAATGGAATCAACAGAAATGTGATTTATATGTCATACCTATGTCTGAAGCCAGGTCAAGACCTGTGAATAAATGTGAAAAGTGTGGCTGAAGCTACTAAAGACTTCCTCTGACTCAGGTCCCACACAACTCAAAGATCTAAATAACAGTAGATGTGCTACAATGTGCATAATGTCTCAGTACAACTAAGAGAGAAGACTTTAATAGGGTGTAATTCTTTTAATGAGAATAATTACCAATACCTTGGCAGACTGCAGGTGGTGAGAAAGGGCCTGAGTGAGGAGCTGTGAGGGGCTGTCCTCATCCTCAGTACCCTTTCCCTACACAATCCTGGCAGGACTAAATACTGAAGCTTTTCCAAATATTCAAGAATTTCCAAATAATTAAAGTTCTACTTTAATCTTTCTGGAAATAATGTAACATGCATAATCTTATTAGAGGAATCTTAACATTCTATCCCACCTGCATTCTTCCACATGCTCTCCTAAGAGGCAGCTGAGAGTTGTTAAAAATCTCAAGATCGTGAGCTTGTAAGAACCTTACAATAAGCAGAAATCAGCAGCGGTTTTATTTGATTTCACTAATATTATAAATAAAATCTAGTCTTTTTAATGATCAAATGTAATTAATTTCTCTAGGGATGGACCTTTAGTAAGCAAAGGTAAAAAAGAGACTTGCTTCTCTGCTTATACTGACTACCACCAGGACTGCCTACTACTTGTATAACATTTTAAAGCAGCTGTAAAACAATCATTACTTATGTAAACATTTACAGCTCATCATATGCAGAGACAGCGACATATTTTAACTTCTGATCAAAAAGAGACACCATTTCCTTAGCTGTACAGAAACTACTTGAAAAATTCATAAGATCTGTTTCACAAATTACCAATTCAACCATACGAATATATAGTAAAAATGACAAAAGATTTGTTCTTATAGTTGATAAAAAATTTATGCCAAGGCATTCAAGTAAAGTTACTTTCTGTGTTCTGATTTAATGAATCATTTGAGCGGTATCTGGCTGGGTGACACAGATGTAAGGCTCGCTGAAGCCTGCTCTAATGCCTGCTGGTACCATCTTCCTTGGGACAGCAGAGCCAGAACAATGTGTCAGACTGAAGTAATATCAAGGAAAGTAAGTGCAGTGCTGGGCATGCCGTGAGGCTGGCCCACGATACTTCCTGACCTGTGAATGTCTCTAAGTACCTCTCTGTCCTACAGGCTCCAGTGACCCAGGAAGCCCAAAAGAAGCAGCAGCAGCACAGTCATGAACAGACTCAGAAATAAAGATTTTTGCAATCTCGTAATTCATGTTCAAGATATACAAAGGCTGGTTGATGGTTTAACCCTAATGGAAGGCAGAGTCTGACACTGTGAAACCACCAGGGATTTCTTAAACATTTAACATTAGTTCACCTTTTAATACAAATTTGTCTGCTCAACACAGACTGTAAAGTCTGTGTCTTTAACTTCAGAAATGTACATGAATTTGCAAAATACTAATTAAAGAACTAAACTGATGCATATGAATACAGCTGTTATAGCTCATGCTTCTGTGTAGAAGCTTACTGAAAGACACTGTAATACAACCAGGCTTCCCATCAGGGAAATCATTGTAAAGAATTTAATTCTACAGGAAGTAAAACAAAGCTAAGGAGGACTGTAGGCACTGTAGTACTTAACCAACAAAGTACTTAACCTCAAAAATAAAATACTGTGCTTGGGAGGAATTCTGCTAAAAGAGATTTCCCCTCTAAAGGAAGTTTGCTAGAATGCTTATACCTATTTAGAAGCACACATATCTTTATAGAAAGAATTTCAGTTTAATCATAAAAGTGAAAACTTTTAAGAAATTAGAAGCAAAATGAAAAATTAAAAGCCTAACAGTTATGTGAAATCCAAATACTACAATATACATGTTATTTTGTCCCAGTGTCAGAGAGGGAAAGAATGTATGTCAGAAGCAAATGGAAGAAGGTGAATTATACTCCCACTTCATCTGGCAAGGCCTCTTTAAAACTCCCTAAAGCCTAGCTTTACTTTTACTTTTTTATTAACATAAATTTGTCCATTGATAACATTTGATGCAAGGAGGACAATTTTGTTTTGTCAAGACAATTTTGTTCATTTGCATGAAAGAAATATTTCTGTTGATTCCAGTTAGTTCCATTAAGTCTTTCTTTTCTTTTACCTGAAAATTACATCTTGTTCCAACATGCTAATAAGACAGTTGCACATAAGAATATTTGACATTTAAGGGTACTTACACAGATAACAAAACAATAGCAATGAGAGTCCATTCAGGCATTTTGTGAATAATATTTCTGTTTGTTAACCTGAAAAATAATTAAAAAAATGTCAGTACATTTAAGTTAAAAGCAAGCAGATTTTAACAGCTGAATTTTAAGTCTACCATTAATACACTGTGTTATAAAGAAGCAATTACAGCTGTATCTGAGCAATTCACCCACTCTCAAGCTTCTGTCATCCTCTAAAGGAGGAACTGCAGAATTTCCAATATTGTCTTTTATTTTATATGAAAGTGGGATGGGAAGACTGAACAGAGGCTATTTCTTTTAAATTGCTCACAAATAGTCCTGGCTGCTGTGAGGACCCAGCTCTCACTCAAACCCCTGGTAAATTCTCCAGAACTGCACGTGAGTTTGTGAAAAGATGGACCTTCTTACACGTAGTTTCCCTCCTGTTGGATTCATATCCAGATTTCCTGTAAAACTGATGTGGACACAGACTGAATTTTATAAGGTGGCCGTGACAATTCTCCAATGATTCTTGTTTTTAAAATGGAAATCCAGAATTCTGACTTATGCAATGGGAGCCAGAGCAAATATAAGAGCCATATACATATAAATGAAGTGTGAATAAAGAACCGCATGGGTGTTCAACTAAACTGCTGCTGCACTGGATATCAGCTGACTCCTTTGGCTGAACTGCCTAAAAAAATAGATCTGCTTTAAGTCAAGTACTAATCTGTGTTACAACAATTCATCTGTGAATTGCTGTCTCAATTTAGGCATGACCCTTGGTCAAAACAAGCAATTTCATGGAAAAGTCACAGTCAAAAATGAAGCTGTGGCTATGCAGGTACTCAAAAGAGCAAGCAGAATTAACTGTATTCAGAAAGATGGCACCATCCAACAGATAAACTGAGGGGCAAGTGCCTCCCTATGTTTGCTTCCTTCTTGCTTTCAGTTTCCCTTCCATGACCTTGTACAAATTCAGATCCAGAATGAAGATACCCACCCTGTCACTCATACCCACTCCTACAGGCACCGGTGAGGATAGTTCATTTCCAGCAAGCTCCTATTTGGCAACAAATTCAAATCCAGGGTTTTCTTCCTCAGTAAGATTACTTTAAAAAAAAATTACTTTGGGCAAGTATATAGTTACCCAAAAATAGTTCACCATTTCCTGTATATACGTTTGGGCAAGTATATAGTTACCCAAAAAACCAAAAAAGGCTAAAATTTGAGAAAACAGAACTATTTGTAGTTGTCATTGTTAAAATTCAAATTCTAATAAGTAATTCCCTAAAATTATTTTCAAAATGGTCATTAAAATGTAGTTATCAGTAAGATCACTTATAGTATTTGTCTGCATTTCTCTATTTTAGAAAGATATTAAAAATTAATAAAATAAATTTGTAAGAAACAAAGCAATATTATCCCATTTTTCTCCTCAAATCTTCAAGTTATCAAACCAGAATAAGATACTGAAGCAATAATTACTCAAGTAGTGTTCCAACAATCTGAATTTTATTCTATTATGAAAGGAAAAACAATGTTTTGCACTACATGCAAAGGAATTGTCAGATCAAACCAGAACCAAGAGTTGTGGCAACTACTGATTATATTTGTTATTAAAAGGTTCATTTTAGTAATTATTATTTGAAATACCTAATGGATTTAGCTGGTAACAAGGTTTGTACCTGGTAAATTGTTACATTTTTCTGGCTATGGAATAAGAGACAAAACAAAGGCTGAACATCTTGACTCAACACTGATGACAGTGATAAACACTACCAAGAAATGCCTGATGGAATCATCTTGACAGGCAATTCATATGTAACATTCCAGTTAATCTGTTATGATGAGACATAATGAAAGAGACAGCTCCAAGCCACCTGGGGAAACTCTGTCAAATAGAGAAAGCAGCTTTATTTCAATGCTTTACAAGGAGTTATTATTGATTAGAGCACAGGAAGGTGTCATTCTTGTACATAAACTGAGAGATGCAGTTATTTGTGTCAATTAACTCCTACTCAATGTTAGTATTGATTGGCAAGGTCTGAACACTAGTCATTGCCATCAATATGCTATTTCTGAAGGAGGTAGACAAAAGACACAGATAACCAGCAGGACACAGCAGTATGGATCTGCTGATGTACTACAGTCACTGCACTGAACGAACAGTCAGGCTTCTGCAACTGAGTAACCTCTCAGTACAACACCTGTCCTAAAACACTTGTGCAGCTGGGAAAAAGCCAGTTCAGAGAGATCAGAGTAAAGCAAGCAACCTACAGGTGTGAAGCCTTAAATAATAAGGAGCAGTGGAAGGGCAGTCACTTTCAAACAGGCTTTTGTGTCAACACCAAGGCCTCTGAAGAGCAAAGTTTTCTGAAAACAGGGAACTGCAGGGCCGCTGTAAAAATGGTTCATTAATTCTTTGTCTTGCCTCTAGCCAAAACTGTTACTTCAGAACAATCCATGAAAGAGGTCACTAGATTTCAGACCTAAAAATACAATGTGGAAATGTTAAAGCTGTACAAAACTTTGTGTGTGTGATTTTAGTTCTGCAGTGAAATCTTTTCTGTTAAAGAGTTTGGCCAAATTCTCCCTCACTTACCTAGAGAAAGAAAACAATATGCAACTTCCCAAAATGGAATGTGCCCACTTTCTTGGCCTGTGCAGGGCAGGATATGCAAGCTAGGAAAGTTGGAGGATCTCAAATAGCTGTGCGGGTTGCTTAGTTGCTGGTCTGTGGGCACCCAGCAGGACCCACGCGGTTTTCGCACTGTGAGGGAGCCCGACTGAGCACATGGATCCAAGTGACAGAAGCTTCCAGGATAAAGGACTAAAGAGCAAGATGCATAAAAATTCCATCTCAAATGACCTCCTGATAACTGACTATTGCCCAGCCTGCAAAGCAAGGGTAGTCCAACAGGGAAATTGTAGGAATTCAGAGTAAATAAAAACCCAGCATCTTTGCAAATGCAGCAGTGTCTCCGTCCTACATCCAGAATCCCAGGTTTGGGCATATATAACCGCAGCTCAAGGATCTGCCCATTCTGTAAATCTGCAAACTGACTTCATGGCATTAGAATGCAAAGTTGTGACTTTGGGGATCTCAGCTACCAGTATTTTTTCCAAAACTTGCACTAAGATGAGTGAAGTTTAACTAACCCAGGGAAGCACAGGCAAATACTGAAACATATATTGGTTTTTTTTTTAGGTTTCAGCTAGACCAATTTAACCATAAAAGACAGCTTTTCTACCTCCTGGAAAACAGCAACATATTTACATACTGTAATATCATTTAGTTTGATGACAACCAGCAAAAAAAGTTACTATTTAACTTTAGGCTTCTTTTGAGAGAAGCCTAATTACTTGAGAAGACATCATTAACTTCTTGATACTCCCCTATTTGCACACAGAAGACCAAGTACTACGGATTGACTTGAAACCCGCAATTTAAAATTCCACTTAACAAGGGTAATACATAAAATAGGTATAAATAAGTGTATATACCAGACAACATATATTCATGATACATACTTAAAATCTAAAAGACTCTCTTGGACACATGATAAAATCAAATTGTAATAAGAAGTCTTGAATACATCTCACATTTATTTCATTGGTAGAGTTCAACGTCAATAATAAGCTCCATAATCGGAATTAAAATACATGCAACCATAAAATTCAGATGGAATCTTATTTTCAATATGAAGTATTATGCCTTAAAAGAACCCAACCACACATTCAAAATTATTTATCCTCAATTTATACATAAGAAGCTAATTTTCTCTTGATCTTTTAATGAAGTGCCCTTACACACTCTGGAGAATTATTTGACATCTCAGTTTTCGTAACAAAAGCTTACAGGCACTGAGGGACTTTGTTTGGGAAGAGCTCTAACCATTCTAAAATGTCTCTTGAGATCCCTCTAGTGTGTTTCTTAGCAGTGGTGATTGAATAAATGCTGCCCAAAGGAGGTTGAACTGCAAGCGTTCCTTTAAAAACCAATGGAGCTGAAAATTGTTGTTGCTTAGTTCACCACATGCTCTTTTACCCTTCTTCAGCTAAGCTCTACTACAGCCATGTGTTTTACCTACTAAATGGCAAGCTCTTCAGCCTGAAATATCTTCAGTACAAAAAGCAGAAAAGAGCACGAGCATTCATCAGTGCTCCTCCATTAAGCATTTGAACCACATTAACAAAGAAAGTAACATCTGAATTTCTATACACTGTAAATACAAATACCATTTAAAATTTATCCAAGTCTTCCTGCCAAAGCATTCAATCCAAAACTTAAGAGACTACTAATATTAAATAAACTTAAACCTACAAACCAAACTGGAGATTCAACTCTATGCCTTCATCTTAATATCCATGAGCTAGCTCTTATGTACCAACAGACCCTTCCACGTATTACTGACGATACAGTAATGCAAGACAGAAAAAGAGCCCAAAGAGTTTTTATTCTTCCCCACTTCCTGTATTTTTGTATTATTTTGCTATCAGTGACAACAAAACTCCAGTTGTTTTGAGATATATATATTAAGGCTTTTAATTTTCTTGTACAGCGCCCACAAATGTCTTCAACCATCCCCCAACCAGAATCCTGAATTTCTAAGCCAATCTTCACAGTAGGAGAACTCCAAGAAGTTGCTACCATTACCTTCAACTTATTTCCTAACAAAAACAACACAAAAAAAAAACTCACTAAGTGTTATCTAAGAGATCAAAACAGATTATGAAGATCTTTAAGGGAGACCTTTAAATTATGATGAATTACTGCTGCATGAACAAGGTATTGGGTTAAAGTCCAAATAAAATGGATTTGGTTCTATTCTATAAACCCACAAGTTTGTATATATATATACATATACATGTATCTGTTTTAGAAATCTATTTTGGTTTCAAGTCTCATTTGCTTTTATAAACCACCGAAAGCTTTATATTCATGCCCCATTTTCTCTAAATAGCAAAAATAATTTAAAATAGAAGCTCTGTTTTTGAGAATTTCCAGGCCTTCTTAGATAATCTATCATAAAAAAATAGTTTGAAAGACACCAAATGTAGTTTCTTCAGATTTATCAATCCATAAGCTAAAGTGACTATTAAGCATTTAGACTGCAGAGCAATGAAACTTTTTAAGACACAAAGGTCTTACTCAAACAATAGGTATCTATACACTTTATTCAAAAACATTTTCACTGGTTTCAGTGGTGTTGTTAAAATAAAAGGTGAGTCAGAACTTAAAAGATTGCAGTCACAGAAACAAATTCAAATAGTATAAATATTTTTATTTAAAAGAGATCATGCACAGAATTACCAGAAAGGAAGAGAGAATCTTCCACAGTAAGAAATCTTGCAGAGACATCTGTTTTTTGGTGGCATCCTTCCGAACGTGGTGTAAATCATAAGAAATTTGGTACAGCTGGGTTTCTATTCACCAAATCCCAGATTCCTTGTGGCAAATGCTCCATTAATGAGTTTTGGAAAATTTACATGTAAATCTCATGCAGGTTGAGGATGTGGGAATGACATTTCAAGAGTGACAATGTTAGCAACTGCTACTGCTCTTTTTCTGACAATATTTGAGGATTTAGGACACAATCTAGGTCCAGGTTATGAGAGCTGTCTCCCAAATAAAACCTAAAAATTTTCAGAGAAGTTACCATTCTGTTTTCCCTCCTTCTTTATCTCACTCTTTCCAAATACCGTCTTTAGTCCTACTGACTGAAGCAGAAACTTCACCTGTGGTGATGAAAGTGCTCACTAGATCTACTTCCCTTTGAAATCAGGAACAAAACAGATCCAACTGACTGACTCTAGAAGTTAGTGTTAAAAATTATTAATCAGATTCAAATCATTTAGCCCAGCTGCAGGGAGCTAGAGCAAAAGAAAGGGACAGATCTCAGAAACTCACGCTTAATAGGAGGTGACGAGGTAGCAGAACCTTTAAAAGACTCACCAGCATCCTCCAGAGACTACTGGCCTAGATTTTAAAAATCTACAAATACTCCTGGTGACCTAGTCACTGTCAAGAGCAGGGAAAGGGCTGACTTATTAGTCCACAGGGAATACAATGTTACCTAAATGAACACACAGCAAAAGAAGGGCAAATCTGCAATAGGGCCCTCTCTGTGCCCAAATCACAAATCATTCAACAGTATGTTTAATTCATCAATTTATAAAAATCTCTAAGTAAAGACCAATACTCACCGGAAAGTTTTGACAAGATTTTTTAGCTCTGTGTAAACATCACTTGAAGCAATCTGAAGAGGGCCCAAAACTGCAGATAATCTAGAAGAAAAAAGACACCAGTCAATATACATTTTCCTCTCTTTCTCATTTCTTCTGAAGTAGAACTTACACCAAAGCTTATCAAGGTTAGTAAAAAAGAAAAGAGATTTGCCTTCTGTGCAGCAGATCAGGCCTGTAGTTTTCATTTCAGCTCTCTGTGCACTGTTTGGGCCAACATCTTCACTTCACAAACGCTTGTTTTTAAAAATAAGAAGCTCTAGTTCTGTGTGAATATGAAGATTTAAATATAGTTCTACTTACTAGTTTGACCTTTCAGTCCTGAAAAAGTATGTTTACAATTATGAGGATTAGAACTACAGGCCTTATACATTTTTTTAAGGTTTATATTTACTTGGCTCAAAAATAACAATACAAAAGGAAACTGCAAGTCTAAATGAGGTATTCACACATAATGTACCTGCTAACCTCAGACTCACACAGATGCAACAGAAATGTCAGTCCACTGTGAGCTTGACAGTTGAAATCTAGATGATAGTTACCAGAAAATTTCAAAAGAGAGTAAAAGACAGGATTCCTCTTTACTTATCTGTGCATAAAAAAGATAGCCACACAAACTGTGCATCCTCTTTAACTAGTTGTCAGGATTCCCAAATGATGGAAATAACATCCTTTGTTTTTCACATTTAGGATTAAACTTTTGCCTCTATTTACTTATTAAATAGTTAAAATTCTCTTGCATTTGAATATCCAGTGATTTGCATTTATATGCACATAACACATACTGCATCAGTATTCTTGAAGATTGCATGCTTTAAAAAAAATGAACACAAGGATTCTCATGATGCTGGGCATATTCATTGCTTTATCACAATGAAAATGATTTCTTGATTGCGACAGAACAACTGCATCAGCTCAGGAAATTTAAAACAATCGACATTTACAGACAAGACACTTGGGGGATCATGTGATTCCATGTTTGTGGCCTATCCACACATGGTGCAGGTAGAGAAAAACAGAAAGGATTTTCTTTTTATTTTGGCAGGGATGGGGGTGTTAGTTGTGAGTTTTTTAAGTTAAAAAAACGGCTTCTGCAAAACTTAGTTTGGTTAGGTAACACAAACTACAATGACAGAAAATACCCCTACCAAAACCAACAGAATCATGACCTTCAAACTCATTTATCTGCACTGCCTTGACAATGAGGATATTTTCGAGGTCCTCTCAACTTTGACAATTTAGTAATTCTAACAGCTACATCAGAAATGTGACTCCAAAGCCCTTTTATGTATGTGAAGAAGGTCTGATGTTTGGAAAGTTTTAAGATCCAATTCTGAGGGCCTTTAGTGGTTATAGCTAGGGGCATTCTGATACCAGCCATCCAAACATGCATTAGAAACTCTCTTTGTAAGACCTATGCTTAAACAATTACAAATATTTGTTTACAACTAACAGTATGCTTAATGTACAAGACAAATATTTGAACTCCTTTCAATCAATTTCAAGTTTTTAAGTCTAAACTTAAGCAGTCAGTAACTACAAACTTTGCAAACTGGCACCTGCAACTGTACTACAGCTGACTGTTGCAGAAATAAGTAATTCCTTTAGGGCAATAATGGATTTAAGTTATGACTAGGGCCACCTAGAAAGAGCCAGGCCTATCCTTGGATGTGTTTGTTACTTCCAACAATGATGAAGGAGCACCAACTTCAGACTGACATTCACCAAAGTATAGGGTACTTACGCTTTTCTCAGTTTTTCAAGGACAATTCGCTTCCTAATCTGCATTTGTGCATTTGAATCAACAAGTGGGAAGGTGAGATCTTCCTGTTGATCATCCTGCATTAGACAAGAAACTTTTAACAGCTATAATCTAGTGTTTAACTGAAGGCAGTACATCAAAAAAGTCACAAATAATCAATAAATATTTAAGCATTAAATAACTCTTAACTACGAAAAAAACCAACCCCAAACTACTTTCTAATGGGCATACACTTGCATAATCTGATGCAACATACAGTATGCAGCTAACGGAGTTTTCTCTTTCTCCATGTGAGGTATTATCTACTTATGATAGCAGAAACAAAGTACTAATTCTTTGAAGGTCTATTCAGGCTTCATACAACCTCCACACTGTTACACCAGACCCTTACTTTGTCTTTGCTTGGATGTTCCCCTGCTTGCGCTTGTGTCGCTGCCTCTTCAGCCAAGATGCACCTTCCTTTGTAAAACTCTTTTACTCGGAGTTCTAGGAACTCTGTTTCTTCTTTTAATTTTTCATAACTAGGAAGAGGCTTAACTATTCCACCTGAGCTTGTGAAAGGTAAAGAGTAGTTCAAACTGTTTTCAGACTCCCCTACACCAACAGTGTTGAGATCATCAGCTGTATCTAAGTCATCCTCATCAAGTTCTTCAGTCTCCTGGTTGATAGATGCTATACACTCTGATGAGCACAAAGAAGTATAGTTTGGGCCATAGAGAAATTTTAAAGTTTCCTCAGTTCTCCATTCCGTAAGTGTTTGCCTAAGCACTTCTAATAAACTGCCTTTGGAATTAACTGGATGCCTCAGTTCAGGGTTTTTATGTTCTGTTGACTTAGCTAGTGTTCTTTTAAGATGTTCTGCTCCTCTTTTGCTCACACCTAGAAAAACTATCTCTGATCCACATGTATTTTCAAAGATTTCTGAAGCACTTGATTTCCCAGGAGCAGTGTTGTCTGAAGGTGGTGCAGTTACTTCATTATGAACAGAGAAAGCATGTCTTTCTTCCTGAGTGTCTAATTTACAATGAGATAGCTGTTCAGTGGCTTCTATTACATCTGCATCTTCAGTTTTAGAGCCGGTATGGACTTTCTGAGAATGCTTCTTTTTGAGGATGCTTTTTCTGTGCAATTGCTGTGCAAAACTGGCTGAACTTGACTGACTTCCTGGTAGGACAGAAGAAATAAATCCTTGTTCAGTATCAGTACTGCTGTCACTGGCTGTGTCATGAGAACCAGATTCGCATGGATCTGAAGATATCCTAGGATTTTCAATATCAGATGCTTTAATCACTTCATCACGTAGTTTCACCTCTTCTCCAGACCGTCCACTACAATAAAAAACACAAGCCATCAGTGAAATAAGAAATGGCTTTTATCTGCAATAGCTTTTCATTCTCATGTAAGAATGATTAACAAACCATTTGCCCCCCTTATAGCAGAAGTATAATTTTTTACTTTAAGAATTGTAAGTCCTCTTCTAAAAGTCTTTAACTCTAGGAGTTGTACTATTCTATAATCAAAATGACAAGTATAGAGACTATTTAGAGAAGTGAGTTCTCAGTTTATGATTGGTAGTTAGAAGAGTATAAACAATATATTATTAAAGACAGCAGAACAATGTCAGACTTAGCATCATGAATGGTGCAAATTTAAAATTAAGACAGGCATGTTAACATATATAGGGAAATAGTACCCTTAAGTCATGCTTAAATCAGGATTAAGCTGAGCTGTTTCAGCATATATAAGTTTGCCACCTAATGGCAATGTGTTGCAAAAGAAAACAAACAGAAAGGTGCACAAGGCACAGTGAGGTACAGCGAGATGACAGAGTAGCGTGATTTCTTTTTGGCTCATATAGACCTTTTAGATTAAGAAGTACAGAAGCTTTCATCACATATAATTGGCACAATTTTTTTAATAAAGAATAGATGGCATAAAATATTCAAAGTACAAACAGTGTATTTGTTTCAGATTTCAACAGGCTCAATTAAGACACACAATCCAAGAGCAGCTGTACAGTAAATTATACAGATCAAATTTTCTGGGCTGGAATCACAAAGGAGAAAACCTTTGCATAGGTTCTGGTAAGGTCTTTTTTATAACACAACAAATCAAAGATTCCCTTTGTGTCTGCTATGATGCTAAAATTTCTAGCTATAAGTGCATCTAATGAAAAAAAGAAATTGTTCAGCGTACCTCCGTCCCTCCTTCAGCAGCTCTATGTCTGGTGGTCTGGAAAAAGAAGACAGAATGAATGTTTTCCTGCTAAATGTAATCTCTTGAAATACACATAAATACAAAAAGAATTGACTTTGGAAGGGACATCTGAGGATCATCTACTCTAACACCCTCTGTTCAAAGCAAAGCTAGCAAGAGCAGGTCTGTGCACGTGTTCAGGGAACGTGACTCGTGTGCCTGCAGCACAAGGCTGTTACAGTGAACAATTTAACACAGTCACCACGTCACACAAAGGCTTGTCAGAAAGGACCTCTGGAAGGCTCTAGTCTGATCTCCTGCCTGAAATGCAACTCTCACCAGCACTAGGTTAGGTCAGCCATAAATTCATGAAGTTTAAATCTTGAAAATCTCCAAACATGGAGATTTCAAAATATTGCTGAGTATCCTGTTTCATTCCACCATAACCTTAGTACAATATTTTTCCAAATGCCCAATCTGAACCATTCATGTGATTATCTGTGGCCATCAACCAAGAATAGGCTTTGTAATCTTTCTAAGTTTTTTCAGCTAGTTTTACACTGCTTTCAGATCTATTCTTCAAACAAGTGAACATGCCAAGATCCTCATAGATCATACGGTTCCTGTAGTAAAGACAATTCTGGGCTATTTACAGGAAAATGTACCAATTAATGCAAAATATGAATATTCATGATTTTTAACTTATTTTAAATTTTACTTTATTAAAAATTAGGCCATCAAGTTATATTTTTTTAAAGAAAATGGTTTTCAAAGGCTTCCAGAAACTAAAAATATTACTAAACAAATTCCAACGAGTTTCTTACCAAAGCCCTACTTGCAATTAATCTACTTCAGTTCTGAGGCATCATGACAGTCCTATTCCTCTTACCCAATACCAAATGTTAAAAATCTCACATATCCTATGATTGAAAGAAAACCTTTTAAACAAGCACTAAATGCAAGTCAGTGTACTAACACCTTTCAGTATGTAAAAGATCCTGCAGGAAAGCCACTCATATTAATAAACTAAATTTGGAAACTGAAGGTGATAACAGAGTGATTTATATTACTAGCTCCATATAATTCTTCTGTGGAGTTTTAAGTGGAGGTTGCAGTTTTTTCTATCAAAGGAATTTCAAATATTCTAGTATGTCAGTGTGTATGGGTGTGTGCACATGTATGTGGTTGTGCGAAGAGGTGTAGCTAGCCAAGAACTATCTGGGAGTTTGTTTGTTTGTTTTTTGAAAATACCGCCTCCCCACCAGCACCCAGAATAAATAATTAACTATGTCAGACATAAAAGAACTATACACTTTTTATGTGAAGAATAAAGGGAGATTTTAGAAACAGTTTTCTTAAAGACAGCAAAACAATACCTCAAAAGCATCGGAAAACTTAAATGACAAGTCTAGTTTTACCTACTAGAATACCTCAGATCTGATGGGGCTGCTCTAAAGCTCTTCTGTCATTGATGATCTATTTCATTTGACACATATAACTCCAGCTAGTTTCTTTTGTTGAAACCCAGGAAACTATGAGAAACAGTGTCTTGGAGAATGACAGCTGAGTAAATTTGCTGAACATTCTCTATGCCAGTCTTTGTTGTTCAACAGTGACACCCATTGGCTCCATTGACTATTTGCAAGCCCATGTTTTCTGAGATGGGAACATGGACTGCATACTGTTCCAATATGCGTATTGCAGGAAGAACAAGAAATGGCCAATCAGAAATTTAGACTGGATATAAAACCTCTTCATGTTATAGATTGCTTTCAGATGCAAGCATTCATTGTCTACGCTTAAGATCAATGCTAAGTGCTATGCTAAAATTAGAAATCTCTTGTAACAGTGTAAGATTATTCCAACCCATTTGTAAAAATTCAATCCTAGTCAGTCCATTTTAAAGTTAAAGGACTTAATTATTATTTCTGACTAGTCTGCCCTCTAAACTAACATGGTCATGTCTGCTAAGTAGATGAGAGTAGTACTGAACCAGGCCAATTACTGTAATCCATACAGCTTCAACACTTTTAGAACAGACACCATGCTAAGCTAATATGTCAACATCAGCTACCTCTGCTTCAGCAAAATCATTTTGATGTGCTGCAGCTCTTAATTACCACTGTAGACACATAGAGAAATAGTATTCTCAAAAGGTGTATTGAATGTATAGGATTATACTTACTTTTCTTCTTCTCTCATCCACACTGGACTTTTGGAAATTTGAGCTTCAAAATATTTAGATGCTCTATAGCAAAAATTGCTGCAAAAGCACTGGCAATGAGAGAAAGCAAGAACAACTAAGACGAATACACAGAAAGGTACAAAAGTAATTTATTTTAATGTCTGTAAAATTAAGTACCAATTAATGTTTCTTTTCAAGCCTGTGGCCAGGTTTTTAGTTCACCTGAGAAACCCAACCTATCAAATAGGTCTATCCCCTTCTGCACAAGCCACATTCAGCTGCTTCTTTCCTTTCCATTTTTCTGCTTCCTGAACTTTTATTACACACTGAGAAGCAAACCAGTGTTGGATTCTATGCAATAATAATAATTTAAAAAAAACCCCAACAAATCAAACTGTTCAAAGAGGAAGCCATAACCCAATATGCTGTTCATACACTTTGAAAGACATACAATAAAATTCAGATGTTTAATAATGAAAATTTTGGTTAGCAACAGAACTCGCTATTTTGTAATACTTAGAACAACACCTAAAAATCTGCAGCATCTTTGAAAAATTGATTTGCAAACTTGCATTACAAGGGAAGAACACAAAGTATCCCACATCTTGTTGGAGTCTTGCCTGATTTCTCATGAAAGCAATTACTAAAATTTTGTGTATCCCAAAGTTTTAATCAGAGGAAAGGAATGCATGCTAATGACACTGAAGAAATTTGTTCTGTAACTGGAAACGTTTATGTTACAATTTAGTGTCTACGTGCCTATAGGTGATTGTGTATCCTGTGAAATGGCAAAGATGACTTATGCAACCACCTGTGAACATGCTTCCAGAAAGAAACATTTTTTGAAGAGTTAAGTTTTATGTTGAAAAGTCCTCAAAAGAGAAACCTAAATGTTCCCCAGAAAAGAACACTAAGGGATATGTAACATGTAACTTGTACTACATTACTGCAGACTTCAGTGATTGAAAAGGATGTGCACTTTGACCGTACTAAAGCTCACTAACTATGCTGGAGCAAAATAAAGAACACTTCACAAATGCCTTTAACAGAGCACCTGTGTGACTTTCAAATGGCTATCCAAGTAAAATTTTCCATCTTGTGTTTAAACTTTGAAAACACATGTATTTTGTCTCACCAAAGATATCATCTAGGAAGTGAAATGCACAAAAAATTTCAACAGTTTGTGAAAATCTTTTTCATAAGAACCAAACATATTTGTCTCTGAATCAAGCCATTATATGAATGCTGTTACACAATGCATTTCTGATGTTGCCAGCATTAAACACATTCTAGAAATACACTTGTTACCATACCTTTCTTTCAGTGATATCATAAACTCTGTTCGTTTTTGTTGAAATTCTGTACTTCTGCTTTGGCACCTAAAATAATATAGTTTAATCAGCAAGACTGTCAGTTCCATCATGACTACAGAGAAAACTTCATTCTTAGTTCACGTATTTGGGTATGTACAAAATATTATATTTAACTGAAATGCATACTACAACCACCTCAGTTCTTCTTATGTTGCACCTTCTCAGATGTAAGAATGGCAGTTTATCTTTAATCATACACACCTCATTAATCAGTAAAAGGTAGTTCCACAGCTATAAGAAAACCAATGCTGAACATAAAACAATGTTATGGCAGAAGCTTTCCTCATGAGTAAGTGCTGAGCAATTACAGACAAGGCCTTCCTTAATCCAGATCTATTTATATGCATACGAAACTGAACTGTCAGACCTGAACCACTACCCAGCCATACCCAGATGAACCTATGCAAACTGTTAACAGTTTTGAAATTAATATCTGTGCAAAGAGATAAAGTCCAAAACAGTAAATTGTTTTGTACATGAGTAGAATGTTTTCAGATGTTTTAATGTGTAGCACTGGTGTTACATCACAGGTTATCTAACTGACCTCTGAGTTCTGCTTAAACTCTCATGCATCATACCTAAAGAGGGGTGACTTTCATATTGACACAGCTGATATACATTTTCATAGGAGATATATATGCATTCACATAATAATATCCCTGCATTGTATTGTTTTTTCACTTTAATCCTTCTCATAGACATCTGTTGCTACACTGACAGAAGAACAAGATTTCAAAGTTTTTCCATTCACAAAGGAAGGCCATGAAGCCATCACTCGTTCATCTTTATCCCTGTCAGAACAGACAGATGGATTGTGATTCTGATCATACAGTAACTGATTCTGGCATACAAGAACTGCTGTCTACTGATGAAATTTCACCTTTCACTTCAGAAGGATTATACTGAAATATATAATGCCTGGCTCCTTACTTGACAGTAATCTGTGCTTAATATTCTAAGTTTAAAATTAAAAAAAAAAAATGCAAGACAATAAAAATTGTGAAAACATTCCTTTGATAACACCATTAAGGAAAAGCAACTTACATTTTCCAGTCTCTTCTGACATAGAGGATAACCACATAGTTTGATGATAGATCGCTCATCAACAACATCTTTATAGTGAGATGGAGTAATACTTTTTCCCTAAAATGACAAGAAAATAGTTCAACAACAGATACTGGAAAACTTGCCAGTTTTTGTACTCAAAACATCTCTTAAGCATGTAAATACCTTAAATTTTATAACAGCTATCTATTAAGTTTAATAAACAATACTGAGAACCTACACAGTAGAAAAGGTAAAAGGGTAAATAGGGAAGGAAAACAGACCCAGGCATTTCTTTTTTGCATATACAAAACCTTCACATTTTTGCCTCTATTTATGTGCTGTGTACACCTATTAATCAGCCTATTTACAACCTTAACAAGAATAATCATTATACCATTCCAGCAGAACTCTGCTGCCAGATAACTGTGGTGCTTTATAGAGACTTTGTGTAAATTTACAGACGGTATGATGTAAACCTAAATTTTTACAGTTCATCTGTCAGTCCAGAACCACAGAAGTATCAACATGGGCTCTAATAAGAGTGAGGATTCATTAATGTACACAGTCCTGCAAAACTAGGGCATGTTTTCACTGCAGAACCCTTAAAAATATGGAGACTGTTATCAGAGCTGGTAGAAGAAGGAATCAATGGTTTGGCTATTTTAAACTGTAGCAAGTTATTCCAAAATCTGTTAAAAAAGTACCACACTAAGATACAAAACAGTAGAAAAACTTGCAACACCTACACAATTTAGAAGGAACTCTTCAGTAATGTCCTGTTCCAGGAGCTGCTCAACAATAGACAATGCTTTTTTCTCACATTCAATCTTCTTTCTCAGTGCAGCCTCCAGAGCTGCTTTCCTGTAACAGAACAGAAACTGAATGATACAGAGGGCAGATTTCCATAAACAGTTCTCCAATTATATTTTTATCTTTTTTTCTGAAATACAGCTTACATTTTTTTGTATCACACCATGTTGGCCAAACAAAGCAACAAGTAACTGGACTAGTAATTCTGTTGCTACAAAAACAAATACCTCCTCCTGAGTGGTTTTTAAATGAAAATAATTATAAATGGCAGAAGTTATGTAAAGAAGTTAGGACAGCCAAAAGCAAGAACTACAGGCTAAGGAAATACAATTTTGGACATTAGATTACGAACTTTTATTATATTATGCCATGCTCAGATGTGCATGCTGTTAGAAGTTACACAGCACCTCTCCAAACATGTCCTACATGATGCTGATGCTGGTGATTTACTGAAGTTAATCGTGGTACTCTGAGAAAGCAAAGCCTCTGCAGCACAGAGACTGCAATTTCAAAGTGAGCCAAAACAACACAAATATCTCATATTATTCCTCAGAAATTATACCTTTGAGCAGCATCTTCATTTTTCTGAGCAGCTGAATGCTTATTTCCTAAGAATCAAATATACAGATATCAAAATTAGTGTACTTGCTTAACAGCAGATGTTGGAACCTGAAAAATATGAAAACCTCTAAACTGTAAGCACAATTAAGATAATTTCTTATTATTGCTTTTGCTGGCTGTGATTTCAGTAAGCTGGTATTCAGCAACCAGACACACTTTAAAAAGTGTGAAAACAGGCCCAACGCTTCTTATACTCTCATTCACCACGTTCTGTATGCACAAAAAAGAGAAAACATTCTGACAATGGCGTTGTGCCAGCCACACCCCCCGTCTCTCCAGGCGGTAAAGCCCAGTTTTACCGCGGCGCCCCACTGCCGTCCCCACGGCTGCCGCGGGGCAGGGCTGAGCCAGGGGCCAGGTCCAAGGCCTGACACAGAGCCGCTCCCTCCCGGGACGGCGCCCGGCCCGGCTCCCCACACGGGCGTCCGCGCAGCCGCTCCCCTCCGACACGGGCAAAGGCAGGGGCGCACCGGGCTGTCACCCTGGCAAGGACGCAGCGCCGCGGGCAGGGCTCGGCGCTCTGACGGCACGACCGCCGCCACAGCCCGTCCCCGATGCTCAGAGCCGCCGCCCCGGCCCCTCACAGCCCGAGGGCACGGCGGGTCCCGCCTCGCCCCGTCCGGCGCACCGCTCATCGCGGCCCCGCACCCGGCCCGGCAGAGCCCCGCAGAGCCGACCACGGCCGGCCCGCGCTCCCCTCCGCACGGCGGCTTGGGCGACACCGCCGCCGTGCCGGCCTGCGGGCACAGGGAGAGCCCAAAGCGCAGCCGGGGGGAGCGGGGCTGGCGCGCGGACCCCGGCGCCCACCTGCGCGCCGCCGGCGGGACTTGCCCGCCGCGGCCGCCATCATCGCCGTCAGCGCCGCTCCGCCCGCCGACCTCTCACCCGGGGCGGGGCCGGGAGAGGCGGCAGCGCCGGGCTGAGGGCTTCCTCTGGCAGGGGCTGAGCTGAGCTGAGCACAGGCGGTGCCGTGCCCTTGTGGTTTGTAATTCAGCCGTGTGTTACAGGCTTTAGCTGGCAGCCTTTTCGTCCCATCCTGGCTGTTGTACCGCCCAGAGAAGGGGCTGGGGTATCTGTTTATTAGAAGAGAGTTTGGTGAGTATTAATAGAACGTTTCACATGAGTCAGACGCTGCTCACTTGCCGCTGAAACCTCCTAAAAGATTCACTTGGAAGCCGGATTAAGTATTAAGGCCGGAGACCATCTGCGAGCTCAGCCAGCAAATCCATGCAACACGGTGGGTGCCTGGGACGCGTTTCAAGGCTGTAAGTACATTGTCAAGTTACTGAGGGCTGCTGTTCGAAAGTATGTTAAATTGTTTTGGCGGGATTAGTAATAGTCTGTAAAATGAAGAGTTTAAATAGTACAAGATGTGGTAAGAAAGTATGTGGTAATGATCTGGTTAAAATGACAGGCTAGAAAGGATAGGTTTCAGTGACATACAGGTGTCAGAATGGGCCCTGAAGAATAGGAAGTGAGTTGTTTATTCTTTGAATAAAGAAGGTCATACACAGATGCCTTTTAAGCTTTTGTGAGTTGTCGCCTCTTGTGAGCGTCTAGATAGGTTCATTATCTGTGTGTTGTCTCATTTAGGTGTGCTGGCAATTGGCCAGCGTCAACCCACCACTTTAGGTAAAACTAAGAAGAAAGGCTCAGGACATTGCATGGAGATGCCTGTTTTGATGAATAGTTGCCTAATTAACCAGGTGTAGGGGTAATTGACAATCATAGTGATAATATAACCAGGTTTAGGTCCATGGCATTACTTAAAACCATAAAGATTATGACTGCTGCTATGATATATCACATGGGATAACCAGGCTTGATTGCATTTTTAATTCATGAGCCTGGCTACATAAAACTTGGTACATACTTGACATTACTCAAGTGTATAACTTTGTTGTTTTTAGCAAGAAAGTTTTAAATTTTAATACCTAGAGGTAAAAAGTCACTGCACTAGTCCCACCTAGACACTAGAAAGAAATAAGTGAAACTGCATATGTAATCTTCACTGGACTGTTGATATAAACAGGCATGGTGTTTGAATCAGTGCCTTCACATACCAGATATCGGGTTAGTGTGTTCCAGTCAGGGCTGAGCAGAAGCTCCTCTGGTCAGAATAGGCACAGAAAATGTAGTGTGTCATGGGTGTGCCTCCTTGGCATGCAGTGAGCCCAGACTTGCTCTGTGTTAGCTGCAGTTTTCCATGTCTGTGCCTGCAGTAGTCACTGAAACCTTCACACTTCTTAAGATGACCCAGATAGTACTTGAAAAATTATTTCCCTGTACATAGAATGCATGTTGTTTCCTGTCTGTAATACTGTTTCCTGCTAATATGGGGAGTAGAATAATATAGCATACACTTAGTAAAAATGAATTTTCCCTTATTTGCTAATTATGTAGTCTTTATATTTGTCTAGATTGTTCTTGTTCCCCCATTAACTTTTTTTTTTTGATAATGTGATTATTTTTCAGCCTCTGTTTTAAATCCGTGTAATATAATACTGCCCTCTTTAATTTATAATAAATTTTCATGCTGGAAGAACACAGTCAAACTAAAATGGCAGTTGATGAACTTCAAGACATAATACAAAGATGTGTAAGTAGTTTTCCTTCCTTAGAAGTAACAAGTGTCAGTAGTGCGAGTTTCTTTTCATATATTAGAATTAAAACCAAAATGACCTCAAAAAACAAGTCCACTGTTAGTAGAACTCTTCATGGAACAGCTAAGTTGAGCCTCCATGTTTCATTGCCTTCTCTGTGGTGCTTATCCCAAGATGCTTGATTATTTCTGCTTCTTGGAGAAGGAGGTGTGTACCTAGGAACAAAAGCTGGTAGTTGTAGAAAACACATCTTCCAAACAGCAAGCTGTAATGTAGACTTAGTGCTATTGAAATACTGCCTTGTCTTCTGTAGTAACTTGGTAGCTTTTTTAGTAAGTTAAAAATGTATAGAAGTTACAATGATATTACATCTAATTTTGAAATGAAAGCATGGATTTTCTTATTTCTTAATTGACTTTGCTAAGTATGAGGTTAAACATTCATATTTTCTTTCTAGCAAATTCTGGAAGAAGCTGATTTCAAAGGAGAAGATTTCAATCTGTTTCAGGTAGCAGGTCAGAAATGTTTGGAAGATGGATATGCAGCTCAGTTATTAGAAGTAATTCAAAATGAGAAAAACAAGGTGAGTTTAAGTTTGCACTGCTAATTAAGAGGGGAAAGCTACTTTCTCTGTGGAACAAGGCTGTACATAAGAGTAGCTAATAAGTTGCCCTGTGTTAAGTGCCCATTATTCTGTATTCAGGTATCTTACAGAAACCCAAGTCACGGTAATCTTAACAAAACCATTAATAACTCTTCTGTGAGTGAAGCAAAGAGAAAAGGAAGTAGAAAAGCATAATTAGGAGAAAGTGGCATGTCCCACTTCCACAGGATGGGGATTTCAGATGGTGTACTAGGTCTGGCTGGCATGGAGTTGGCTTTCATCATGGCACACTGCATAGTGCTGTGTTTTAGATTTGTGACCAAAAAGGTACTGATAATACATCAGTGTTTCAACTACTGCTGATCAATACTTGTGCAGCATCAAGGCCTTCTCCCTTTCTAACTCTGCTCCCAGTAAGCAGGGAATTTGGGAGGAGACACAGCTGGGACAGCTGACCCAAAGCAGTGAGATACTCCACAGCATACAACATTGTGCTCAGCAGTAAAGACGTGGTTGGGGACCCATTCCGAAGTAGCTGTTGTTTGGAGGCTGGCTGGGCATTGGTCTCATTGTGGGAGTTGATCTGCATCATTCTCCATCATGCTCTGCTGTCTTTTGTCTTTCACTTATTACTTTATTACTTTATTATCTTCAGAGTTCCTCTGTTTTGCCCTTTTGATTCTCACCACTATTCCCACTGAGGGACAAGAGCAAGCAAGCAGCTTAGGGGTGCTTAGTTGCTCTTGGGGGACAGCCTACCACAAATGGATATAATAATATTGGCCGACTGTAGGAGCCAACTAGGCTGATGCTAATCTGAAATACTGATGTCTGTGGGCATTAGGGATGCTGGGACAATATACCAAACTGAGAGAGATAAATAGGAAATTCAGAAAGAAAGGCAGGGGCAGAATATTTTAGCAATGTTGCATGGAGTTCAGAATCTGTTACATGGGTTTCACAATCTGGTTTTGAATTTTGTGAGTTTAGAGTAACAACTGAAAATCTAAATCCCTTAATGAATAATTTTTTCAAGTGTTCTTTCAGCAGAACTCCTCTGCTCAGTCCCATTTTAAATGTATTGTCATGCATGTTTAAAAGTATATATTGGTATGTTAATAATTAGAAGAAAACTATACAAAACATGCATCTGTGTTTATAGGTATGGGGACAGAAAAGAGTGTGTGTCAAATTATGGTAACAGTTGCTAAATATTCAGTGATAGCAACTGTAATGGTTACTGTCCAGGACACTGATCTGTTGTTGTCTTTGGTCTTCATATACACAATCTTTCTGGGTTTAGAAGACATCCAGCTTTGGTTTATTCTTCAATATCTGGTTTTTAGGTTATCATCAAGAATATGGGTTGGAATCTCATTTCTCCTCTTGTTAGATGTATTTTTATATACAAACAAGAAGATGATAAGCGAGAACACTGCCTGAGGATACTAGATCAGTTGGCACAGGTATGGTACATGATTATGATACAATAATGTTAGGGAAGTTCTGCACAAAAAGGGATGCTAGATCATTAATCCATGAAGATAGTACACCAAAGGCAGTTACACATTTATACAATTTGATTCTGACAATATTTGCATAATATCTACATCACTACTTGGGTAAGCTGCTCTTAGTTTAACATTCCCTCACCTCAATTGAAAGGTACAGAGAATTCTATGCATGGTGTGTGTTCAGTGGGTAGGGCTCTTTGTTTGGAATTGGTAGGCTCAGCCTCAGAGGTATGTTTTTCACATGAAAATGAGCTAAATTAATCTGAAGGACACAATTTAATCTGAGTTAGCTAGCTTGAGTAAAACTTACAGTATGTTGCTAAATGTGTTTTCTAGTATCTAATTCAAGGTCTCTCTGTTCATGTTCTCTCTTTAGTTGTTTCAAAACTGTTCTGCAAGACCTTGCCATTTTCCACTTATCTCTGTCTGAATAGTATTTATTGTTCTCTTTTCGGTGATTCACTTGGAAAAGTCTTATTCACCCTTCCTCAAATGAGAATCATTACCTGATGATTCTGATGGAGTAGAAGCAGAAAAATATTTTAACCTGTAAAAACTTATTCTCTTTCATTTATGCACTTCAAAACCAACTTGCAAACTTTATAGCTTGAGTTAAATTCCGACTCAAATTCTACTTCTCTCTTTGCTCCTGAAGATCAATTTGCAAAGGTACTCTGAGGTTTTTACAGCCTATTAAAATCAGGTTTAGTGTCAGTTTTTATGATTATATGTTTTCAGCTCATATGAAAGTGTACATACAGGTATGCTCTACAGTAGATGTTAATTGTAGGCATGTACTTATGGTTTCATATTTGTTTTCTTAAATCTAATCTTGGATGTTCAGATCTTCTCTCTTGACATTCAGGAACTTCTGTATTGCATGTGATTTATTTTTTTTTATTACGACCATGATTATTTAAAAATACGAATTGTTCCTCTCTTGCAGCTTTGCAATCCAAAGGAACTTTTTTTGGGTTTACTTGAGCAGATTGAGCAGACCTCTGGAGAGCAAGTGTGTCAAACTGTCATGTTATTGCTTCAGCCTTTGCAGACAGGTGGGATTAAGTTTATTTTGTGATTTCTGAATTAAATTATTTTCTCATTTATTTATCATTTTATTTTAGCCTTTGCTGGAATGGTTTCAGAATCAATCCATCATGACAAAGCTTTACTGTCCATTATATTCTGCAACATAACACAAGGCATAAATTTCATGCTTATATTGGCCTGTTAAAAAAACATTTCTGATAGAACTAATAGCAGTAGTTGAAAAAGCAGTGTTCAGCTATTTTTTTAATCATTTACAAGAATGTGGTCCTATGACAGTTTTATTTAGAGGTGTAAAGCACTCCTACTGTTGTTGCAGAAATAGGAAATCACATGGATTTGTTAAATTCTTCATGATTTGATTTTTAAAATATGCAATTCTATGTTTTTGTAGTATAAAATTGTAATTTTGATTGAAGCATGTTGAAATACTTTATTGGTGAGGGGGTGAGTGTTATTCTGGCCTACATATGAAAATTTAAAATGTTGTGTGTGGCCACTCTCTAAGTGGGTAACAAGCAGTAGTTTCTGTTTTGTTATATGAGAGGAAATTAAGTATTGTGTATCAAATTGAAGTCTGATTGTAACAATCTCCAGGATATGTTATTGTATTAGATTAGAATTTAACAAGAGAAATGCGTGTTTTTTTGGGTAGCCAATCTGCAATTAGTCTTCACTGGGTTCAGTTAAAGTGGAGAGCCTCTTGTTCTCCTTCCTCAGCCTGGGAGAGTGTCTGTTATTTTTGCCATGGAGTAAAAACCAGAGTCAGTTCTCAGCAGAAAAGCTGGGCTATTGTCTCTGGTTTTGGTAAGCACAGGAGTCAAGTAACAAATGCATTTTCCTGGTCAGATATGTATCATTTTACTTAGCCCAGTTCTAGAAAACAGATTTTTTTTCAGTCCTAATCCTGGTGCTGTGGAGAAAGGAAGAACATTAAAATGCAGGACAGATTTAATATTTGTTATTTGCAAATACCTGGCCATGTTAACTACAGTGTATTAAACCAGGTGATTGTGTTTAATCTTGCTGGATTTGCTCATGTGATTTCAGGTATCAGTCGCTCTTCTTCCCTGAAAACAAAATGTTTCCTTACCTAGTCATATTATTTTTCTTCATGTTTTCCTCTACTAAGTAAGTGATAACTTAATGCCTCAAAATGTTCTCTCTTCTTTTCCTCTTTTTTGTTTTCTTTCCCCAGTGCTTTTGAAACTTCAGAACAAGAAGGCCTACTCAGTGGGTTTGTCATTGGCCATGATTATGAATCAGCTCTCTCCCTTACCTGTACCTTACACAAAACAACAAATAGAAGAAGATAAACTTGGTCTCTGTCAATGTTGTAATGCAGTGGTGGACTTTGCTAAACCTTTTGTGAATGAAGTTGTTAAAAATATAGAAAAGTCATCAGAATACAATGATGTGGAGCTGAAAGAAGAATTAATAAAATTGTGAGCGTTTTATGTCTGTGCTATATATTCCTCTAACTTAACAAAATGAATAGTAGGCATTTATTATATAGGCAGCAAATAAATAATCTTTTAGAGTTTTATAATGCTGCCAACATATATCTAACTAATGTGGTATTTTGACAAAGAACCCCTAAATAGATCTTATATATTTATGCATTCTGTTTAGTAGAGGGAAATGGTAAAGAACTATTAGCTGCTGCATTGTGAAGCTGAGTTGGTATTCCTCTGTTCCTCAAATTTCCAACAGTGAGAATAATCATAGTCTGGAGGTGAAGTCTAAGTAATGCTTCTAGAGGAGATGTTGGGGTTTTATTTTTTTTATTCTCCTTGGAATACCTTGAATAGCAGCAGCTGATATGAATATAGGCATTATTCTTGGTCATCAGTGACGCTATCACAGTCTGTATTTATGACTGTATTGGTGATTTATTCCACCCCTTTCTTTTTCAGCTGTATGAGAAGCCTGAAATACCCACTATTGACAGCTCAGCTTGAACAACTTGAGGGCATTGAAGAACATCCTTTTCGGCATTTTGCAACTGAAATTATAGTGAGTGCAGTGGAAATGAATTAAATGTGTGCAGAACCAGTGGTCTAGTTCACAACTACCTCTAACTTGTTCTAGTGCTCATTTTGATTTCTGTATTGGTTAGTGAGGTGACTTAATGGGCTGTGTAAGTTATATCCTGTTGGGCACAGTCTGAAACCATGTTTTTATTTATAGCTTTAAGTAGTAAGAGCTGAAGCTAAGGTCAGCAAGTCATGCTTAGACTGTATTACATCTTGCATAATGCTAATTTTCTAAAATGTGCCTTCCTGGATGTTGGGTTTGGACAACTCCAGAATAGTGAGCTGACCTTGATCTCCCCATTTCTCTGTAACATGTACAAGAGGAGTCACACTATGTCCTAAGCCACGTGAAGGGCGTGAGAGGGTAACCACTGTAGTATTTCTGATGTACAAATGTCAGGTGTTCCCTGTGTTGTGCATCATGGGAAAGAAAGGCCATACAAAGCAAATCTATCTTGAAATCAGGGCTTGCCTTTTGCAGCTAAAAATTGTGTTCCACATTGATTAGTGAGGAAAAAAACAAAATACTGAGTATTCTGTGATCTGAAAAACACTGAGATTTTGTAACATAATGTTTTCATGAATCTGCTGTTACTCACTGAGGATAAGGAAACTGAACTAGGAGTTTGCAGATGGTCTTCATCCTCTTTTGCTAACTTTTGTGTCTTTGACTTTGCTATCTTAGTAATGTTTTTCTAACACTAGTTATTTTTCCTCCAGATTTTTGTGTGTGTTTGTGCATATATCATAAATCCCACATATGTATATTAATTTATATATTACAAACGTAACATTTACATTAATTTATATGCATGCTGTACAAGAGAATGTATGTAAATACAGTTAGAGCTTTAAAACTGAGTTGGCATACAGTTATTTTAGAGGCAACTATAGGAAATCTGTTTTTATTTTTTAGGACATTTTGTGGAATATAGGAGAATTGATACCATTAGTGTTTGTACATCATAAAGGCAAAAGTCCACACTGGGAGAATCAGGAGTTTGCAGACATAGAGCAAAAGAATTCTGCTGATTCTTTGGCGAGTTTGTCGTATCTGGTGTTTGTTCAGCATTTTGGTGTTGAATGCTTTCCAGTGGTTTTTAGGTAAGAATCATTCTTTCTTGCTTATTGTAAGTCTGTACTTTGAAGATTCTTTCTGAGTGGAAGAGAACTTTATTTGTGAATAGTTATGAATGAAAACTGCATTTCAGTAGTAGTAATTTTATGTCAGTATTTATGCATTTATATTTTATGTAACTTATGTTATATAAAGAACATACTCCTGCAGATTAATCTAGTGTAGTTTAATTTTAGATAAGCTGTCCTTTAAAAGAAACTGTGATTAGTCACATGCTGTATTAATTGTTCATTTACATATCTATAGACAGTTTCCCTATAAGAGTTCTTGACAGTGATTTGACTTAAATTTTTTTGTCTATTTAAAAAACAATAATTTTAGAATGAGATTTTAGTTTTTTAAAAGAATATGAATCCTGTCAAATATATGAATTATGTGCAAATGTATATGGCTTATGCAGTTTAATGTAGCTGGATTCTTCTCTTCTAGTCCTTCATACCTTCTGCTGTGCAATATGACACATATTGAAATGCTGCTGAAAAGGTAGGGTTTGTAGAATTTGCGGGTCTAGATAGTGTGATCTTTTACAGTAATGCATAAAAACAAATTTGAAATATAGATTCAGAGGAGGTTTATAAGTTGGAACATTAAAATACAAGTTTCGCTGTAAGATGGCGTCTCGTATTAAGAAGCAGAAGTTGTCTAAACACTTATGTATTGTTTTCATCTTGTATTGTGATACCATTTTTAGAAACTTTATTATGAACATGTAAAATTGGTAAACACATGCAGAATAATTACAGTGTATACTTACTTGCCCTTCTATAACAATTATTACCAAAGGCAGCTATTGTGAAAATATTTATTTGAATGCATTCTGACATGATATGCAAAATTATTAAAGGTCAGGCTTTCTAAAGGAAACCAAACTTGACTATATATTGTTATTATTTCACTTTCCATAAGCAGCAGTGTTACCAAATAGCCCCTAGCACTGCTGTGGAAGGCAAGTTTCCTATTCTGACTGCTTACCATTTCATTTTCTTTGGTAATCAACGTCTCAGTACCTGTGGGAGATGACACTGCTTTTGAGCATGTATAAATACTGAGGGGAAAAAAGTAATTTTTGACTGTGAAGAGATGAGCCTAATGTTCAATTTCTCATCAGCAAGTTTATTCTAAAAATCTTTGGGAAGAGTAATAAAGATTCTATATTTTAAAAATGGAATGAAAATTGTTGAGGGACAAGTTCTTGTTGACATCTGTTCTACTATTTCTTTGGAAATATCAACTATCTTTTTAATTCACAATTTAAATCTGATTTTTTTTCTAGAACAGAAGAATCTGTATTATCTAAAGGACTAGTAAGTTGTTTTTTTAAATTAAATTTTCAATGTTAGGATGTTTTATTTTTTCAGTGTAAGGAATAGTAACATTTTTGTTTCTCCTTCTTAGAGAGGTATAACTGATAGTTCCAGATGATAGTTCCAGAAATAATTTGAGGCTTAATTAAGTATGCTTCAGTCTTACAAATACCTGTATCTACTGAACTTTACAGTTCTGTGTAAATGTTTAAATTACAGCTATCACTTATAAATGCAGCTGCTTGGAATTTGCAATATCTGAATGAGTATTTATGAGTGAAGGCTGTTTTTGTTAAGCTGATAAGTTCATGTCCTGTATACGTACATACTGTTGATATCTTCCTTTTCTTTTCCACACCTGCAGGATCTGTTTGAGAGCTGTTTATTGAGAATGGAAGATAACAGCCTTCTGCATCACTATTTAGAATTCAGAGACTTTATTAATGTACCTCAGGTAATAAGAAACAGTGTACAGGACTCCTCAAAGTTTGATTAGAAAGAACCTAAAAGTTTGGTTAGGAATACCTAGCTGTCCTCTAGGTGTTTGAGAAGTGTCACTATAGGACGTGTGAAAGCACAATGCGAGCCGCTGCTATTGCAAAGGTGAAAAATAGGAAGTTTATTTTGACTCCAGCAATTATACTTTTCCAAAAGTGACAGTGGATTGGAGGGTGAATGTGCCACCTCTCCAATGACATTGGACAAACTACTAGTACATCAAATTTCTCCGCCTCTGTGGAGGAATGGTAAACAATAGATTGTTTACAGAAAGTTGTGTGAGAAAGTTCTCTACAAGAATGTAAACTCAGAAGGCTTTAGAAAATATTAAGAATCAGGGCAACAGAGAAGAGGGCATCTTACTGGACCTGTATACAGCCATGCTGTTAAATTGAAACCTTCTGTGTCTTGCTATACAGAATTGATTGTCTTTTCTACCTGCAGCAGCATGAAGTTCCAGTGACAATTAAAATACACCCAGTGTATGTACAGGTCACTGAAGCAGGTGGGCACAGATCTTAGTTGAAAGGTGGTACTTGCTTGTTTTTGTCTCCTCCTTGCCAAACTTCTGCTTGGCTGCATTTTTACCTGGAAGCAGCAGGACAAGAGTAGTGCTCTTGCAGATCAGCCCTGGGATTTGGACTGCTGAAGCAAGCATGAATTTCTCTGATGAGAATCTTCTATTCCCTGGACATTCCCAAGTGTGCTGTGGGTTTTTTGTTTGATTTGTTTTTTTTAAAGTCTTGAGTAGATTTTAGTCAATGTGATATAACATAATAATCTGTATGTAATTATAAATTGTATTTCCTTTCTTTCACTGCAGGATTTGGTGAAAATTATGACCCTGTGTCCCATGGAGCACATGGTATGTTAAGTGGCCTACAGAATCAGTTGGATTCTGAATGCTGAATTAATTTTTTTTTAATTCATCTGATAAACATCTCTGTTTTCTTTAGAGAAAGAAGAGTTTAAATATTTTGCAGTTGTTAATAGACAAGTTTGATACAGAGGGAAAATACACATTATTCAGGTATGCATCCAGGTTTCTGTAGATTGTGTAATATCAGCCCTAGTGCAGCCTAATTGCATCCATATGTTGATCTCTGACAGAATTTCTATCTGATAAGCCACGTTAATTTTACTATATTAATGTTTGAATAAATAATGAATTTCAGTCACCTCATTTAAAATTAGCTGTCTTATTTAAATGTTACATAGTCATACTGTTCTTCTGTGGGAGTTTTACCACTTAGCGAATGTTACCTAAGTTTTGAGCGAACTCTGTGGCAGCTTTAAAGAGATTATATCTTTGTTTTGTTTGTTTGAAGGTGTTTACTGAAGACAAGCAACCATGCTGGTGTGGAAGGATACATTATTAAAAATATAAAAGATCAGATTCACTTAGCATTAACGGTGAGGCTGTTACCAATACAAACCAAGTTGTCTTCTCAAAATTCTGTCAGTACGATATTGATAAAATGTCTACAACTTAAACTTTGAGTGATACATTAAAAAAATCCACTTTGAAAAGACACATAAGATTAGAAAATTTTATTAAAAACATTACTTTGGCTTTTTCTGTCTATGCATATTTAGGTTATAATTTTACAGTTGTATTTTTAATTGCACTATCTTAATTGTATTTTTCTAAGAAGTTACTACCTTTTCTGTGCTTGAAAATACATTTCTTTCCTAAAGTGGGATTGCTCAGTATATTCTTTTACCCCCTCAGTTCCTCATTTTTAAGATATAATTCAAATATTACAGTTCAGATAGAATTAATAATTCTTTCTTTGCTTTTATGATGACAGTCAGCATTTTATTTTGAGTGCTTTGCAAGTGATACATCCATTAGGGGAAGGGCTGGCCTAGATCAAAGCTATTTTAATCTCATATTTTATAATAATTATACCAGAAAGTTGGGAAAATTAATTAAAAATAAATTACTAACTTTTTACTATGCAGCATCAGAATTCTCTTACTACATTTCTTCCATTTCTTTCCTGGCTGTCAAAAAGACAAAAACTTTTAAAATATGAAGAGGCTGATTTGTGTACTTCACTCACAGGTCAATATTAGAAAATATTTCTTACAGTGTTTGAGTTTTTTTTTTAACTTTTCTGTTTTATGCAAGTTATTGTTACAGTATTTAAGACCTAAATTTTGCACTCAGCTGAATTTTTTTGTATTTTATTTTAGAAGGAGTATGACAACATTTGGTTTACAGGACATCATCTGATCTCCCTTCTAGATTTAGTACTTTCACTTCCAGAAGGTGCTGAGACTGATCTTCTGCAAAACTCAGACAGGTGAGTTGTAATCACAATTAAAAGCTCTTCTTCTTCCTTCATTATTAAAGAAGACTTTAAACTACCTTACTACAATGATGTATGCTGTCATGTAATTAATGAGGTGACAACATCAATGTATTTTAGGATTTTGGAACTAAAAATGGAAATGGTCACTTATTTTAACCAGCTCTGCATAGAAGAGTGTCACAATGCCATTACATTAATTTTTAACAATAAAAGAGGATTTCCTCCTCCATTCCCCAGGGATGTAAGAATTCAGATGTGAAATTACATAACTAATGGTAAAGCATTATTTCCTCAGGAATGTATGGTTTGTCAGCTCTCTGCAGAAGCAGTTGAAGGAATAAAAGCAATGTGGTGTGGGTCTAATATGATACAGGGGAATGATAATTGGATGCAACCTACGATGCAAGGCATCTTTGAGGCAGTTTCACAGATTATCTCATGAGTAGGATTACAGATCCACCTGAACAGTAAATAATTGATGTTCTAATTTAATAATAATTAAAAAATAAAAAAATAACTGAAATGTGTCTGAAAATATCTTGTGTATATAGGGTAGGTCTTCCTGTATAAGTAATATAATGATGCTTGGGCTTGTAAATCAGTGGGGAGATAATGTCCAGATGGACACATACCTGCTTAAAAGAGCTCAGAAGTATAATGGTTAACTGTATTTGGTGTCTGGAAAACAAAAATTAATAATCTCTGCTCAAAAGTATGGTAAAGCAAAAAAAAAAAATTTAAAAAGCATGCTCAAAGTAAAAATTCAGTCCAGTAATAAAGAAAATTGTCACACTAGTTTCGAATCAACTTCGGATCACCAGTGATACATATTATAAATTCTGTGATAAGGTTCTGTCTCTGGAGGGGACTCTTTCCCTCACAATCACCAGCCTTCTGCAATCTGATGACAGTTTCAGTTTTGCTTGCAAAGTGTGAACTGTTGTATGGCATCACTACACACTGGTGCTCTAGGTGGAGCTGTACTGCTCAACAGATGGGTGGTTGCTTTCTGTACAAATGGATACTCCAGCATCTACTCCAGCCTGTCTGGCTAATGGACAATTAAAATTATGATCCTGGTAATAGGTATCTGTATGTTTTTAATTCACAGGATTATGGCATCACTGAATCTGCTGAGATACTTAGTCATTAAGGATTGTGAAAGTGACAATCAAGTATGTACTATTTTATTTGAAAATTATTGATTAGCTGAGAGGTGGATTCACATGAACAGTGTTATCCTTCATTCAAAACACATGTGTTTTGCATTTTTCTTTGGAATGATTAGTTCCCCAGAAGTGATGCTTTTATTAAGACATTAGGAAAAATGTGATATGTTCCTTTGTTTTGATGAATTTGTTTCCATATATACTGTTCCTATGAACAAACTAATCTTCTTACTCTGCCTGTTGAACTATGATCTATCTTCATAACCATGGAGTATGTCACCAGAAAATCACATCATGGAGTATGTCATCAGAAAATCACCCAACAAGTATTCCCACACAAAAAAATTTTTGCTTATTTATTTACTGGTATCCCTCAAACTACCAACTGGACATCTTTATAGCAATAATAATACAATAATATCATTTTCTGGCTTCTAAAGTACAGAAAAAAAATCGGATCTACTTTTAGACTAATTTGAGATCTAGGAGTAAATTTTTTAAGTGCCCAATAATGTTACTAATCTGATTAGAATAACAGTAAAATAACTAGTATTGATTGCCGAAACAGTAATGAAAATGAAAAGCAAAAATAGCTTTCAGTGGGTGCATTTCTAATTTACTGTTTATGTAATTAATTGTGGTAGGCTGTATCTCTTTGTCATATTTAAGGGGTGATTGCTATTTAAGTACTCATAATCGTCTCCTCAATTACATGTAAATACATAGCTTTGTAAGAAAAGTAAGAATTCCTCTTTTATTATTAATAAAAAACTACATGCAGTAGCTCTCAGCTGCTCTAACAGTGCTGTCTAGTACCTGGCAAAAAGAATGTCCATACAGTTTGAGGAAAAAATAGCATCACATCTTCTGAAGATTTCCCCTTAAATTTAGCCTCTGTCAGTTCTTCTTGACTTCTTCCCTGTCTCTCTTCATACAGTGCAAGTGAGGCAGAAAGAAAATGCCTCCTTCCATGTCACTTCAGATATTTTGATTGCTGTGTAGTAAGCATTTTCATTATTAAGTTTAAAAATAAGTATTTTTCTAGAAAATTCCTTTTTAAAGCCACATTCTGGTGGAAGCAATTACTGTTCTTTTTTCAACTGTTAACTGTAATTTGGTGAAATTTTCCACAATCCACAGTGGATTCACCGTATTTAAAATTGAAAATTATTTTTTTTATTGTCCTTATTCTGCCCTTTGAGGATACTGCCTGAAGAAAAGAGTTGTATAAATGGCTCCTGTATCCAAAGACACAAAGGCTGCTGTGTATTTGTTTGCTTCTGTAGCAGCTTGTTTTCTCTCTGTAAGCCTGAACAGCCTTGGTTTTGAGCATCTTTTCCTTGTACCTCCTGCTTCCTGAACACCATTACTGTAAACTCCTTCTTTCTGCCCATATCCAGCTGGGGGGGGGATTTTGTTGTCAGTGTGGCTACTGTGCTGAAGGATGGGAGAGTAGCATATCCATATCCAGTAACGTTCCTACAATGCTTTTAAAATGCAATCTAGACAATTGGGAAGTATGATATTTATCACAACTTTCATTTGGCATTGCAATTCAGTGTTATTCAGGAATGTTAATTTAAGTATTTGTTGTGTTTTACTGCTGAATTATCTGAGAGGAGCCTACAACTGCCATTTACTTGCTGTAGTTAGCAGCCTACACACTATGTTCCTCCCTCCCTCTTCATCTTTTTTTTGACTGCTTCATTGGCCAATCAACAAATAATGTAGGGGAGAGGAAGAGGAGCTGAAATATCCATCACAATGCTGTTCATGCTTAAATGCAAGACACTGAATTTTTTTTTTCTCTTTTCCTCCCACTACAGAAGTGTTATGTTATAAAAACTAGTCAAAAAACTTGTGCTCAAAAGCTTCGTATTGCAATGCTTCATTGAAACTGTTTTGTAACCTTCTCTGTTCTGTTTGACTAGACTGGTATATGGACCACACTTGGCAAGATAGAGCAGAATTTCTTAAAACCGCTGCGTGTAGGACTCAATATGTCAAAAGCACATTATGAAGCAGAAATTAAAAATAAGAAAGAAAACAGAAAAGGTCAGTTTTTGTTTTTTTTTTCTTCTTAGCTTTGTTCATATCTAGAAACTTTGGTAATCCTTTGGAAACGAGGAACTGGTGAATGCTGCATAGATCAGCTTTTATTTAACTGTTGCCACTATTCCTAATTTCTGAACTTATCTGTCACCACACTTGTAAATTTTATGGAAAACTGATCAAACAGTCACATGAAGACCTTCAGAACTTGTTCTGCATTTATACTTTTGATTTTAATGTTACAAAGGAGAAACTAAGTTTCTCTGAATACATAACCCTTAGATTGCATACCAGGTGTGGGAGGGTTAACAAGAGAAGAAATAAGTCACAATGCTCTCTAAAGCCTAAAGCATTACATTCATTTTTTAAAATACATTATATTTTTTAAATCTGACACACAGAATCAGATTCTGCTCTGGGTTAAGCAGACACATTGCACAGGGCACAAGAGCTGCTTTAGGCAATCTCTCTGTATGTCAGATCCTCTGTTCCTTGTGATCTCCAGTATAATTAAGATAGCCCAAGGAATTTGTGTCTGCTACTAAAAATGTCAATACAGCTTTTTGCCCCTAGTCTTATCCTCTTCTGTTGCAAACTATGTACTTATGAGGCAAGTAAGGGGACTTTTTATCAAGACAACCTGTGGATATCTCTCTAAAGGGAATCCTTCAAAATCAATCAGGAAGCTTTTTCTTAAGTCCCTCTTATAGTTCTCTAGCCTTTGACAAAGTATTAAGAAATTTGAGTTTGGGAAAGAACATCTAACTTATAATAGTAAATGGTTTAGCTTTTGTCCTTTGTGTTTAATCTTTGTAAGCATTACATTGAATTTCAAATATGTGATCTGAATGTAAGAGGTTTTCCCCTTATTTTTCAGACCTGTCCTTGTAATTTAGCCTGCTGCAAGTAATCTGTCTGAAACAGAGAAGCCTGCAGCCTTTTCTTGATAAAATAAGTATTTAATGTCTGGATTCATTAAGTCAAGCTAAAGAAAGTCCTCCTATCTCCTTGGATGTGGAAATACTAAAAATGTATCAAAACTGGGCCAGATAACATTTTATTTTTCCTTTTAAAGAGCATGTGAGCTCTATAAAATTAGTTCCAGTTGCAGATCTTGTCTGTTTACTAATGTAGGCATTTGTGTTATATAAAGATATCATCCAACTCAGTCTTCCTCTTAAGGTTCAGCACCCTCTGTCATGTGTTTTGTCAATCCCTAGATTTCTGTTCTTAACAATTACTGTCATGAAATGATATTTTAAATATTCTTTTAATTCTGAGGGTCATGTTGGTTTCTTCACGTTTTTTTCTACAGAGGCACAAAGTTCTAACACAATTTGCTCTGTAACTGTTAGTGGGGAAAAGATGCCTGCCATGACTACTGGAATGCAGCTTCAAGTGAGTTTGCACTTCAGTCACTTAGAAGTACTGACGTTTTTTTTTTCCCAATGTGGAAACAAGTAAATGTAAAATGGGTAAAAAATATCCAATAAAAATAACACTAATCTTTCCTGTCATTTCAGGTTTTACACTCAGCTCTCTTCACATTTGACTTAATAGAAAGTGTTCTAGCTCGGGTAGAAGAACTCATTGAAGTGAAAACAAAGGCTGTAATGGATGAAAACAGTTAAGGCAGCTGAAGTGTTTGGATTAACATATTCCTGACAAGATCATTTGGACTATGAGACTTCAGTTGCAAGGGAGGCTATGGCCCTTTAAAGAAGAGCAATTTAGAGTGGCCTCCAGAAGAACTGCAAATGCTGCTCTTAATGAAGCCTTGTTGCTGTTCTTTTTTATTTACTTTTGCTCTTGTTGCATGTGATTTGCAGATATGGTCTGTTTACTCCTCTTCAGAATTTGATGCTTTTTCTTAAGTTTAGAAACTAAAAAAAACCCAGGTGTATTCTTCTCTGTGGCAAGGAGGTATGGTTAGGCATTTATTTTTTTAAACTTTCAGCATTTGTTGGGTAATAGTTGCTCACTGGTGTTGTGAATTACAACGATTTTTATCAAGTGATTGAAGAACCATTAATTAAAAAGCCCTGTTTAAGCAAAAGATATTTTTATTAGCACATTTTCATGTTGACAAACAAGCTTCTCTATTTGCAGACAGGACTGTAAGGTACGGATAGATAACATTATAGAATATAGTATCTATAGATAGTAAAAACACTCTGGCAAAGGAAACCAGATTTAAAGAAAAACACATCAACTTCGAGCCAAATGAGATTTAGAATTTAGCAGCATAACAGGTAACACTTATGTTTAAAAAACAGTGTAAGGTTGCACACGTACAGCTGCTGTTTTTAGGGATACCTGTATTTTTGAATTGTTTTGATCATCCTTATCTTTAATCGTACAGCTTTCCTTAAGATATAGTATTTTTTTGGGGGAGTTATTAATAAAAAGATGAGACTCTAAGGTCAGAACCAAGTTAAAAAAATGATGACTTTCCTATAGTACAGCTAAACCACTTTTTTTCCCTCCCTGGAAAGCACATTTGGTATCAAGTATGGTATTTTTCACTCTATAGCTATTTAATACAAATTTTCATGCCAAATACATATGTTGTATGTAGTCTTTTGAAATGTAACTATATTTTTAGGAACATGCTATATTTTGTTTAAAATGTAGCCACTCTATTTATGAATAAAAAACCAAATACTAAGTTAATTACAGTGCGATTGGTACTCCTGAAGCATTTTCCAAACTGGACTTTTTTCTATTATTTGGGCTTTTGTCATTTCTATTTTGCAACGAGTATCATCTGCCTGTGGCTTGGAAGTTACCTTAGAGAAAAGAAAAATAATATGACTAGAATACAGTGACTTTCAAGTAATAGAATATTCAACATTTATTTTTCCAATAGTGGAAATGCAAAATTATTTAGCAGTGAAATTTGAATCATGTGTTCTCAAGTAGGTGTTCAGGAATGTTGTACACAGAGGTGATAGTATTTCAACAGGAGTTAACAGTAAGTGAAGACATCCCAACTTAACAATGGTAAATAGGTGCCAAACAAGCTCTTAGATATCTAATTTCTTTTCTTAAATGCTATTAAGAGCTATTAAGTTACCTTTAGCAGTAGTTTAAAGACTCAGCTAATGCATCAGAGTACAAGTCCTACCTTAGTGTATTAATGGTGTGGTCAGTATAACCTCAGAAGTTCCATTAAGGAAAACCAAGTATTTTATAATTCTTGGCTTTTCCTGAGTAATACACTAATGTTTTTAAGTGTATGCAAGTGAACTTACCTTAGCCATAGTTAGCATTAATTTAACAGTTTCAGCAGGATTATGAACTGGAATTACACGTAAATTACTGCCCAGGAATCTGCACATCAAAAAAAAAAAAAAAGGTTACTTCTAGGATATGTATTTAATTTTTTATGCCATAAAACACAAACAGCATTCCCACATGAAGTAAACAGCTTTTTTGTGTGCAGTTTTACTTACAGGGAAGGCTGCTTTTATTCTGAAAGGCAAGTGCAGCATTCACGCTGTTTGTAAAGCCATCTGTCCCATTTCCGTACCACTTATTTAGGTGGGATTTGGAAGGGCTCATTTCTTTATTTAGGTCTCTTCAACAATCAATCAGCACTTCTTAAGCATGTGTACATTCAAAGAGAGCTAAACCCTCTTCTGTGATATTGCTGAAGACTCTTCTCAGTGGCAGTAAAAAATATTTGGGTTGTTTTTATAGCTGTGGCAGAACACAGCAAAGTATCTAAAAACACTGGTAAAAATACTTCAGAATTTGAATGAAATCTTTGTAGTGTACTATAAATAAAACAACCTGTATTCCAGACATGATTAAAATAATGGGATAATTCCACTACTTTAATGTAAAGACTTGTTCACTTAATACTTTAACCTAAAATGAATTATTTCTATAAATAGTGTTATTAATATGCATTCATTCTTGAGAAGGGGATCTAAAGATTTAAAATAGTAGCATGAGTTATTTTTCAGTGAGATTGTGGAGGAGAGACATCAAAGCTTAGGCAAACACAGAGCCTCTCCCTAAGAATTGCACTTTAAGTGTGTTGTAACAATGACGTTACCTTTGCTGCTTTCTGTCATAGAGCTAAAACAGGAGAACGACTTCACAACAAAGAATGAGGAATTTTAAAAAACCAAAATGAATTTAAATAATGCGGATGAAGTGCCCAGCTGCTCAGTTGCATAGTCCCCTGTGATCTCTCCTTGTGCCTGCCACCTGTTCTTCCCTGCAATCTGTCTGATGACTTGGAGTCATTCACATTAAGACCTCCTGCTGGTAAGGTATCTCATATGAACTTGTCTGCCCTTGCTTCTAATTAGCAAAAATAAATGTTACAGGAACTGTCCTCTAAGCATAGACACTTGGGTCCCTGGTGAGTTTTGCTAAAATGTGATGTAGGAACAAGGGCTGGATTTACATTTTGAGATTAGGGAAATAAATTGATGCAATTTTGCTCATACTAGAATGGGCTTAACAAAGCATGAATGAACTTTGCTTATGTGCAACAAAGAAACAATTACATGTACTTACCTAGATCCAAGAAAATCTATTTCTATAAACAGTTTTGCTTCCAGTAACAGCAGGTCTAAATTTAGTGTTGTATGGACAGAATACTGGTCATTTGAAAACGTCTGGCCTTTCCTCCAAGGTATTTAAAACTTAGCATACAGATAGGTGTACTAAGGTTATTTGTGGAATGCTTATTTAAGCTGTGATGATAAACACTACTTTTCTCCCACTTCCCCCATGCTATACACAACTCTACATAAAGTGTTCATGTTGTTAACAAGAATCCTGTAATTTTCTTGTTAATAAAAAATAACACATCCCCAACTGCAGCAAAACCATAGATAAGTGGAAAGAAGCAGTAATAGAAGACAACCTGACTATACTAAGGGGCTTTGTTTTTTAACAAATCAAACAAGTGGCTTGTAGTTCCAAAGAACATGGCACAAGTTTCAACCCCACCAGTACAAGCTCAGTCAGTGATTTAAAAACAGAAGCAGAACTTCAAGCTGCCAGGTAGTAAAAAAAGCACATGCATTTAAATATATATATTTATATATATAATTGTCCCTTGTCAACATCAATTAGATATTGCTTGCAATGAAAAAAAAAATTATTTTAATAAAATTACTGACTTGCCAAATGGAATACAGTTCCAAACCATCACATTTTAGTGATCAGCATGTGTACAAAACCCATTGTTCAAGTAGATTGAGAATTAGCACTGCCATCACCTGAATAACATGGTCTTGCTGAGTGGTGGCTTGACTTTTAAAACCTCTCATGAAAATATACATTTTCCCAAACAGATAATAGATTTCTTACATTTAATCTCATACATTCTTTATTCATCAGCATTTGGCAGTATGCCCAGGATTTAATGGAACTGGTGCTAGTTACTTAAGGAGGTAGAGATCAAAGACTTCATTAGAATAGCTGCTTTTTTGAGGCCAAGAGTGACAATCAACTGCAGTTAGGGCTACTGTACCTACAAGAAAATAGTTCTGACAACAAGCATGGAGCTAGTCTGATCACTGTTGTCAGCTGGTCTGTACTAAAATATGCAAGTTTTCAGACTTCATTAGAAATCAGAGATAAAAATTTTAAACAAACCAATTTTAATATAATTTTATACTTTCAGTGTAAAATAACATCGATTATTTAATTGTTGTAGCACAGTGTTAACAGATGCTGTTCCAAGTAAACATTTTAAAAGCTGGTAAAAAATCCGTACTTTACAATAAAGCTTTTTCTCATTACATAAACTTACCTGCTCTGTTTTGAAAATGACAATGAAAATATGGTTATAGAGCTAAGAAAGTTGTCTAATTTTCCAATTCAAGAGAAAAATTTTAAAATAATTATATTAAATAGCCATAAAATGATTGAAAGGAATGTTATTTGCTATGTTTTGAGGAACATCCTCTTTTGTTACCTATGATATGTCAGATTGATTCAGTTGGTATTCTTTTTATTTGCTATTAATAAACAAATACTTTAAATAATTTTTAACAGTCCATTAGTAAAATAAATAAATAAATTTGTGTATTCCTGAAATAATTCACAAAGGGTAAGATTGGAAAGAACCATAGTGTGTCAACTCCAACCTCCCTGCTTAAGCAGGGTCATCCCAGAGCACACTGCACAGGATTTCATCCAGATGGTTGGAATATCTCCAGTGAGGGAGACTCCACTGGGCAATCTGGGCAATCTGCTGCAGTGCTCATTTACCCTTAGAGTAAAGAACTTCTTCCTCGTGTTCAGGTGGAACTTTCTGTGCATCAGTTTCTGTCCATTGCCTCTTGTCCTGTTTATTCCTAAAATAATATTTCCAAATCCAAGACTGCTATTTCATTTCTTCCTAGCAATATAAAGTTCAGTTTGATGTTGAAATCATACCTTTTCTGAATCCTGAACATGACACTCCATTCTTCTGGTCCATGAAGAGCAGCTGACAAAACCAAAAAGCTGTTCCGATGGATGTTTATGAACTTCTGAATTCTTTTGGAAAACTCTTCTTCCCCTGTCCTAAGCAAGTCTTGAGTGTCTGACAGCATAAATGCAATGCCTATTGAAGAAACTGCTGTCAGTGTAAAGGTCATGGCAGTAACAGGATTAAGTTCTCACCACAAACCAGGAAGCACAATTCTTAAAGCAACCATTCGTTTGAAACACAATGGAACAGAGCATGAATGAATTTCCACATCTCTGATAGGGAGATTTGGCCAGTGATGACTAATAGTTTTAAGATAAGACTACAAATATCTCAGGTTATTTTTCTACCACAACATCAAAAACCCACTAGCTATTACATCTTCTCAAAGTAGACACAGCTGTGCCTTTGAAAACACATGCTTCAGGAACAAGCAACTGCTATAATGGAATGAAGTTGAGGCAAATGCAAAGGCTGACTGAAAAGCTCAGGAAGGCCTGTTTCTAAATTAAATAAACAGTTGTAAAATCTTAAAAGTTAGCTAAACTGTCTCCCATGAAAAATGAACTTACAGCTCTGTCAACTTAAGTTGTTCTGAAAGGGAAAGTAAAGAAGGTTGAGTTTAGGAGAGTTAACACCTGAGCATACAGAAGTCTATCTCAACATGTGCTAGTCCTTAAAGTTCAGGAAAACGGAAATATCTCATCTACGTGTCTAGAACATCTTCTGTGCTAAAAAGGGAAAACGGCTATTTCATGTTTACAGTTGCAGTGATTTCCTAATCAAATCCACTTAATCCTTTCCTCACCTCCTCTGCTACCACCAGCTGTGCAAATTCAACTTGGAAGTTGAAAGCCAAAGGTGTTGGTTCACTCTTACATTTACAATCGCTTATACTAAAGATCTTGACGGCAGTTTACATGTTAGTGGCATTTAGCATGTTTGCTCAGTTATAACAGAAATTTACTGAGCAGTTCAGCTGATGATCACCAAATCTCATGTAGATGTTCTGTATGTCCAAAAAAACCCAAAACAATTATAGTGTTTAATCCCCAACATTATCTGTTTCATCCTCTGATTTACCCACAATCATAGCACAGATCCTTCCACTACTGCACAACATCCCAACAAGATAGATTTTATTCAGTTTAGTGTAGCCCACAATTCAATGACTGGCCTGACTCTGTACTTCTTTGGATTTTATGATTTAAAAGCATAAACTTTAAAGTACTGTACCAGAAAGAGGAAAAATCACAGATCCAGTTTCCACTGATTCTGAATATCGAACTCGGTGTTGCTGCCTCTGTAGAACTGTAGAAATTTCATGATCCTAAATAAATTTTAAAAGGTTATTTTGAAAAGTTTTTGGCCAACAGGTTAGAATATTCTTAAATCATCAGCTGCACCACTGTAGATAGACCTTTGGCACTGTTGTTCAAAAATTATTTTTCATTCCACTTAAAATTTTCAAAAGTACTAAAATGTTAAACCTGATCAATTTTAGAGTATTTGATTGGAAGTTACAAACACTGAATAACAATTCTGTATGTGTATGTTCAGTTTGTCTTATGAAACTCTTGCATAATGCATAAAGAAGGTCAAACATTTTACATTCTGTTTTGAAAAGATATGCTAAAAGCAGTTTTGCATAAGTGAGGATCATATAGTGTGTTTCTATGACTCTGGTTAATTAGGCTGCATTATTTTCACAGATGTTAGCATCTCAGCTGGAAAATCATTCAGAAATTCTGTATGGGACATGATTTTCTTTAAAGCTTTTTGACAGAATGCAATCCACACAGGAAAACTAGAACATTGCACTGTGCAGCATAATCATCTACAGACTGGAATGTGTTTGGATGTATTTTTTAGCCTGCAAAAAGCATTTCTGCAGTATGTTCCACAGAAACTGCACGAACACATATACAGTAAAGGTTAAATCACTGAGACATTTTAGCTAATAACATGTTCTTTAACCTACCCATCCAAAACACAGCCAGCCTGCTTACATAGGGAAGTGCCATGATTTAGTGGAAGAGTACAACAGAAAATCTGGATTGCAAGTGAACCTTGAAGGGGACATTAACCAGAAATGTCACGCTTTCAATTGGTCTGGAAAGGGTACACTCAGTGGCAACTGCTTGTAAGGTTTAGCTACATTTTGTAAAAAAAATAATAATAATAATCTCAGCTTCAAAGCCACTGCTGAATTATTTAATGTACAAATATAAATAACATCTATATGAAAATAATAGCTCATAACCAAAACTGATACAGAAAAGCTGTAAGTACACAGTTTGTGATAATTGGGAGTGGGGCTGGGCCAAGCCTCATCCCCAGTGGGCTCAGCTGTGAGCAGCAGGTGAGCAGCACTGACAGCAATGAGCCAGGGAGTGACCAGGGGCACTGAGCAGCCACCAAAGGGAACAGAGGGCAGACAGGGGCACTGCATCAACATGAGGGTAGAAAAGGCTGGGACAAAGAACAGGAAGGGCAGAGCTTACAGCCTTCTCAAGTGATGTTGCTCTCTATGAGCAGACACCTAAAGCCTTCTGATGTGGTACAGTGTTCCTCTGTTTGGGTGAATGCTTAAAGGTTTCTGAAATGGTATGGTGTTGTGGCTGTCTCAACTGTGACATGTACTGTGACAAAAAGCCAGCTTGGATCTGTATTCAGTTACCTCCATTGCTTGCTTATGAGGAAGTCTTACTAAGAGCAGTAGTTTTGAGTAGAGCTGGGGGTAGGAGTGAGTTATACAGGTACAGCTAATGAAATTCACTGCCATCCATTACCTGCCACCATATTATGGCACAAACGTGCACAGTTTACAGCCTGTAAATTCTAAAATGAGCAGGCAAGTAAGTATAGGCTTTAAACAGACAATTCAGGAATTACTTCAATGTGGTTTACCCATTTACACAGTGGAGATGGGGTTATAACCTTGTCAGCCAAGCTAGCGTAAGACATCCTTGCTTGTGAATCAAAGCTCTCTTGCTTCTAAATTCCTGCCAGCTGGCATGAAATTGGCCTCAGCTGCAGAAGCTAATTACCTGCTCCTTGACATACCCTTTTGCTTTACTTGGGATCATGTCAAGGCTTCTGATATTAACAGACAAAAATATATATTAGTAACTGTAAGACTGAGTATTTTAAACTGAGTTATGTACTGAGTAATTGTCTACCCCCATGTTGATACTGTATAGGAAAAATCAAAGTATTTAGAGAGAAATTCAGAAAATTCAGCACCATTTCTGATGGAACTATTGATAGTGCAAACTGAAAGAGGCATCAAGTGCAGTGCAAAAACGATGAGTCAGGAGAATATCCTAAAGCAGTGTAACTCAGACTAGCAGGTAGCAAGAATACCAAACATATGGAAGTAGCTAGGAGAAAATACAGTTGGACACAAAAATAACCAGTATTGTAATAGAAGCAGCTTCAGACTAATATCCGGTTTATCCAGAAAAAAAGTGTATTCATTGACACTGAATAAAATATTTCCATATGCAGAATATAGGAAATTCTTTCAGCCTTTCCTAGTGAGTCAGATGCTGGCCTTGGCAAGGGGTGTCCTACCTGCAGAGCTGTGCTCATAATGACCGTCGTTATCCACCGTGTCTGCTCCTGCCCACAACTCTCTGTCATTTTTTTTCAGTGGTTTAATAGCGCTGCAGTGAGGTGTCACTTCTGAAAAGACTGGGAAAAGAGAGACGACAAATATTCCTGCCGGCTACCGAGGTGAGATGTTTGAAGCACGCGGACACGTTAAGGAGCTGATTAAAAAAGCAGCGGAGCGCCGGCAGGAGTGAGGGCGGCCTGGAGGTTCCCTCAGCCGCCGCGCCGGCCTCAGCCGGGCCTTCCCCGGGCCCTTCCCCGGGCCTTTCCCGGGCCTTCCCGGGCCTTCCCCGGGCCCTTCTCGGGCCCTTCCCCGGGCCCTTCCCGGGCTCTTCCCCGGCCCTTCCCCGGGCCCTTCCCGCGCCTTTCCCGCGCCCTTCCCGGGCCCTTCCCGGGCCCTTTCCCGGGCCCTTCCCCGGGCCCTTCCCGGGCCCTTCCCGGGCCCTTCCCGGGCCCTTTCCCGGGCCCTTCCCCGGGCCTTTCCCGGGCCCTTCCCGGGCCCTTCCCGGGCCCTTCCCGGGCCCTTTCCCGGGCCCTTCCCCGGGCCTTTCCCGGGCCCTTCCCGGGCCCTTCCCGGGCCCTTTCCCGGGCCCTTCCCCGGGCCTTTCCCGGGCCCTTCCCCGGGCCTTTCCCGGGCCCTTCCCGGGCCCTTCCCGGGCCCTTCCCGGGCCCTTTCCCGGGCCCTTCCCCGGGCCTTTCCCGGGCCCTTCCCGGGCCCTTCCCGGGCCCTTTCCCGGGCCCTTCCCCGGGCCTTTCCCGGGCCCTTCCCCGGGCCCTTCCCGGGCCTTTCCCGGGCCCTTCCCGGGCCCTTCCCGGGCCCCTCCCGGGCCCTTCCCGCCCTGCAGCCGGGCGGGGAGCGGGGCCCGGCCCGGCCCTCAGAGGAGCCCCGCGGGCCCGTTCGCGGCTCGGCGGAGCGTGAGTAATGGGCGAGCGCTGCGGGTGTGGGTCGGCAACAGCAGGACAAGCCGTTGTCTGTCGAAGTTATATAAACACAAGTTTCACAGGACAGAAATGCGAATGCAAGAGACGGCACCGCTTTCAGTGAAATAGAAATACTGGGTGTGTTCTTTCTTAATCATGTAAGAGGAAATAACACTTCCACATGGTCAAGAAGAGCTGGGATGCTGAACCATTAAAAGCACGGGTACCCAGCTCTGCTCTTCAGCCAGGCACGAGTCTAGCTTCTCATACTATCTTCTGAAATGGGTATTTTTGCCAATAATCAGATATTTTAGTAAAAGCTTTTTCTTTTTAATCACTTTTTAAGATTTTAAAATAGAAGAAATGAGCCTCATTTATGTCTTTTAAAAAATGTAATTACAAAGAAATACAAATACTGGATTTAGGCTCCTGATAAGTACCTTCTGTCCCTTTCTGTGCATGAAGTTGGACACTCTCAGACTCACAATATCACTTGAGAAGCATCAAATTACAATGATGGATAAGTGTGGGACAATGAGAAGCCCAGATCTTAACAGAAAATGCTTCCAATCAGTATTTTGACTTCAGTTTGTTATACATTTACTTGTGTAAATTATGTGTCTGAATTATAATTGGCAAATATTTATACCAGAAATTATTTCTGCTTGTCACTTACATTTAACAGTAGCTGGTTTTTGAAATAAAAATTGGGCTCGTTCTGAGCAGAATGGATCCTGGACCCCACATTCTGCCCTGGCCTAATGCTTCCCTGTACAAGTCTGATGCAGTGGGACATGCTGAGCCCCTGGGACTCTGCCCAAGGGACAAATCTGGTAGAAGTTTGTTCTGCAAGACCATTTGAGTATTTTATGACTTGGCTTTCTCTTTTATTGAGCCTGAATGTCAGAATACTAATTAAGTAGAGCTCAGACTCAAAGAAAATAGATTTTTCTGAATCATGTGTCCTTCAGAGCATTCTCCACAGTAGTTCCCTTTCCCAAAAGGGGCTTCTGAGGAAAGCTATCTGATGAGCTGAAGTTATCTCTGCTGGGACAGTTTCTGACATTTGGCTAGTTGTAGCTTTAAATCTCAGAAGCATTTCTTCCCCACATAACTACGTAGTGCATTTCACTTACAGGTGAAGTTGCAGGAGGGAGAATGAACAGGGCTGAGTCTGGCAGCATATCAGATATTTCCTGGAAGCAGACTACAGAGCCCCACTTAGGCAAGGATAGAATGATCTTGTGACTAGAAGTCCCCTATGATGAAGATAATGGCAGAAGCATTTGAATGTATAACTAATTTATGACAAGGCAAAATCTATAATCAAATTAATGTTTGTCTGTGCTTTCCTGGCCCATATCCTGTAAGTTCTACATCAGCTGCATTATTTGATTTTGTGGGACTGTTACATAGGTATTTCTTCTCTATGTATTTTTATATGAAAACTGATCGTTGATCTTGAGACACATCTCAACTGTCCTGTTCTCTGATGACACAATCAAAAAAAAATCAATGTTTTCCTTTAAAGGGGAAAAAGGAGTGAAGGTTTACTAAACATGAAAAAGGAAAGTAACTTTTTTTTTGCCATTTACAGAGCACAAATAAAAATTAATGTCTGCAGTTCACAGGTCTAAGGAAGTACAGTGACTCAGCATTTAACTTACACAAAGGATTTATTATTTTCTGTCATACAGAAATCAATTAAGAACCTTCAGTATGTAGCATAGGAAAGAAGGGTCGTGAGACTATGCAACCATACAGATATTCCTGAAACAGAACACTATGTTGACAAGAATTTTTTTTTTTCAAAATAGGATTACTTAGGCCCCAGCTCGTTATCTAGATGTGGAAAGCAAGCGGGTGGGAAACATGCAAGCATTCTGTTTGAGAGCTTAACACCCTCCCCTTCCCTCCACAGGATTGAGTGGTCAAAATATTCCAGGACCATAAAGCCATGGACTACAGGTAAAGACTTTCTTTATCTGCATCCCATTATACATAGATTAATCTTGGTTGCTAGAACATGACAATCCAGAAAATAGAGATTGAAGGGTTTTTTTTCTCTACAGATACAGGAGGAGATTTTGTCATAGGCAGGAAGTTTGACTTAGAGGTGGGTCTCTTGTTTGTGGATATTGCCTCAATTTATGAAAGTCACAAAAAGCTTTTTCACTACCTACACTGAATCTGACATGTACACAGAGTTTGTCCTATCTATACTGATCTTAAGCACACTGATGATAAGTCTACTGGCAGGATGTCACGCCACACTCAAAAGAGGGTTATTAAAAAGAGTAAAGAATGAAAATTATTTAATTAAGCACAACTGTAAGAAAATGGCAAGAATTCCTACTTTAAGGATTGCATAGGTGAGGATATTGTAGGTTAAAGTAAGTTGGTGAGATCAGTTTCAAAAATGTTTTATACATTTAAGGTACATGGGCCAAAATTTTTACTTCAGTAACTAGTCTTTCTGTCTAGATGCATAAATAACGTGATCTTTATAAATGTGCATGTGATACCACTAACTTCAGTAGGAGCTGAGAAAGAGTAGTCACTGTCACTTGAGTGCATAAATACAAAGTATGATGGACTACCTGGGTAATTGGACTGAGTCCCAAATTTGTGCATGTGAACCTCTGTTCAGGTTCACCAGAATACACACTAGTCCAGTTAACAGTCATGATCTCTAAGTATACAAACCCTATTTTGACCATTAGTGTCCTTGTTAAATGTATCTAGTTACTGAGTTATAGTCAGAAGACATGTATTCATATTTTACAGTGCAAAACTTCTGTTGCATGTAATGCAAAAAGTTAGGTTCTTAGGACTTTGATTTCTCTAACTGGACAGTCTTCTGAGCAGTCATTTAAGGAGAACAAGGAAGGAATTTAATGGAATTCCTTTATTAATTATTTCATGCTTTAACTGCATCTAAATGGTTCATCAGGATTAGAACCGCATTAAGTTGAGTACTGTATAAAAACACAAGTATGCACAGTGCCTGCCCCCAGTGTCAGCTCCATTACCCCCTCTGAAAAGAAAATGTTAAGCTGAAAGCTAATCTGCAGATGTGGCTGTGGATTCACTTCTGTATTTGCAGAACTGTGGCTTAATGGAATGTACAGTGCAGATTGCAAAGAGAAGTATGAAAGGAAGGTCAAATGCAAGAAATAGGTGTGTGTGCATGCCTGCTCTGTATAGCTTCTTCTGGTTTTAGTTACCAAATGTAAAAAACCCAAAGAAATTACCAAACTCGCTATTTTTCCCCAGTTGATATCCAGTTTTTAGATAAATCACTTTTCTCTGTTACAGGTTTAGTTTATTTAAACACACAGTAGTTGTCAATAGGAAGAAGCAAAGTTTTAAATTAGCTAAAAAAGACATTTGAGTTGTCATTTCTCCAATGTTGAACATTAAATCTTATTTAAAAAAAAAACGCATATAGCTTTTGTTCAAGAGAGAAAGATGAAAATCAGTATGGATTTTCTGTAAGAGATGAAAGCTTCTAATTATATTTGATATCAGATCTAAAAGCCCATTTCCAGAGAATCATCTGTTGTAATAAAGCTGCAATACTTCTCATTTTATCTTTTGTCCTCAGTTCCTATGTAGTCCTGGCAAGAATGTCATCCATCAATGTACAAATGTTAAATCACCGCAGTCATAAAATATTAAAAGAATGCATACAGTTATGACTCCTAAATTGAAGTCTTTCTAGCTGTAATTTGTCATACCTACAATTGTACAATGTTATTAGTAGAATAAAACTAGAAAACTATGAAATATATATATTGGAAAAATAGCATTTCTAGTACATGCATTAATATAGACAAGGCCTGACCTCATTCAGCTGAGGTCAACGAGAGGATTTTTTTGACATTAGTGAAAGCAAAATAATGAATTCCTAAATATCTTGGTTCTCAGCAACAGATGAACAACATAAGAGCAGTTCTTAATTCCTTCATGCAAAGGTTTAGGTTTTCTGGAGCAAAGTAGAATGAGCATGCTACTTATTATTTTCCAGATGGCAATAATATATATTGAAATATAGTGTCCTACAGTACGTACCTAAAACAGGTATGTGATTTTTTTTTAACATATTCCCTGAAACAAACTGATAGACAATGCCAGGGGAACACAGCCTAGGGGACAGTCTTTGTGAGAAACATGGGAATTTCTCTACCCCTAGTTCTTCTGAAAAAATAATAAAAATTGCCATCTCAAAAATTGAGTATAATTTTGAAATAATTATAAAACCTTAAAAAGTACAGAATAAGATTATTAAACATGTACACTTCAGTAATGTATCACCCAGAATTTAAAAATATTGCAAGCTAGCAGTAGTCAATTATTTCTTACACTCAATTATTTTCTAATGACACACAAAGTAGTTTTATTATAATGAGAATAGTTTAATCTCAAATATCTCTTTCCCATGAGCACTGTGTTTCTGCCTGCTAACTTTATTATTATTTTATATGCTATGGATGCTGATGAGGCCCTAAGAACCCCATCTAACTTTGAAGTTACCCCTATTTTAGTAGGAGGTTGGACTAAAGACCTTTAGAGGTCAGTTCATGCCTACATTTTCCTGTATTGCTATGATTTTCTGTAATTCTTTGATTCTGGAGGGAGCTTTTCTAAAGGAAAAACTTAAGCATTTATGAAGTGCCCTTTCCAATACCCTGTACCACAAAAGCAGATGTCTGGGTTTTTTATGCACTTATCTGATCAGTTGTAGCAGTCCAGACTGCCTGCTGATCTCATTTCATGCTTACTTATCTCTTCTGATCTTCACTGGATGTCTGTCTCTGCATTTCTTTTGCTACACTACATAAACATGGTAAAATCTCATGCATTGAAAAAAGCAAACCAAAATATATTGTTAACTGATCTGATTTTCTAACTGTTGTTTCTCTCTTAGTGGTTAGGCTTAGTTTCCTTCCTGCAGTTCTGTCAGGCTCTACCAAATTGCTGTCTGTTGCCTTTGACTCTGTGGGCCAATCTCTCATTTTGACCATAGTCCCTAGGAACACTTTCCTGATCAACCTCAAATCTGGTATTTTATACTCCTTTGCCTTGTGGGCTATGTTCAGTGAAGCCAGTGGTGAAGTTTTCCTTAAGTCCTCTCATCCTCATTTGACTCTTGCCTCCATATTTTTATTTCCTTTGCTTCCCTAATTTATTTTTAATAGATTATTTGGAAGAACTTCCCCCTTCCTCACTTCCTTGTACAGTTCCAAGCATCTGGCCTTCCCTTTTCTGTCTGCAGTATGTCTGTAGGTGACTTACTCCACAAATACAATTCTAGCTATTATCTATATGTAAACACCCTGCAGAGCTGCTTCTCCAGTCCAGATTAGACTCAAACTTTCCAAGTGGGGAAAAAAGTAATTATGTCTACAGATACCACTTTTGGAGGTCTAGTCTTTTTAAAATTTTAATACATTCATACATGTAAAACATCTTTCCTTATTTTTCACTTTCATAACATGTCTATCAAGGTAGGCCAAATCAGGGTCATTATCTGAGATTGATTGCCAAGTCCCCTCCTTTAAATTTCACTGATAGTTACTAAACGTGGTGTTACTCTCTGTAGGATACAGACATCTGTGCCCAGTCACAGAACAGTCTCAGGTAAGCTGTCACTTGCACCTGTTAACTGCAACCTGGTCTTCTCAGGCTTTGACAAAGCAATTTCACTGCTCTTATTCCAAATACTACTGCAAGGGCAGTATTCTGACTGTGCCATCTTTTTAGTTTCCTCACTGACACCCCTTCACTGTTTCCTCAGATGCATCTATCTACCTTGTCTTTGCTTTACAGTTCTTTCAGGATCTCACAATCACTTGGAGCCTTCATTGCCTTTGATTGTTTCTCCATGGAGTTTTCAAACAAACCTGTATCCATTCTCTCCTGTTTTGGAGAAGAGGTGTATACAGTGATAAAATCACTGCCGGGAGGTATGAAAAGAACTCCAAACAACTTGGGTGACTGATACTATTAAACAAATAGCTAACTAGACCTGGCTTAAAGCTTGGAAAATCTCCTGAAAGAGGTCAGAGTGAAACAGTTTAGGCAGCACATAAGGCTGGTCAGGAATATACATTCTTCCAGCTTCCTCACTATCCAGCCTTCAAATCTCACCCTGAAGTTTTTCCTTGTCATAACACATACAGGAGAAAAAAATGGCTATTTAAACTGATGATGTGCTGAAACCATTGCTAATCAGCTAGACAAATATTGACACTTTCATTTTACTTTTCCATTCATGTGCATTTTTTTTTTTTTTTGTCTTTTGTCTTATCTTGGATTCCAACCACTCTGTGGGAAGTCTTTGTTTTTGCTCTTTGTTTGTACAATGTCTAGCCAGTGGGATGCTGGTCTGATTAAGCCTCACAGGCACTCTAGTAATGTGAATGAAAAACAATACCACTTTCTATTCCTGCTACTTCTGCAGACACTATTTGGCTGTGGGAAGCTGAATTCTATTGCTGCCTCTGTACCAACTGAACAATACCATATCCTAATCAGTGGTCTGCTGCAAAACTGTTAAAGGAATTGCAACAACATCACTGGGGACTTGATAATTTAATTTTGATACAGATGAAAAAGTAAATGCAAAGACAAAAACTACAATTAAAAAAACCCCTATATGTGATTGTATTTCATACAATAAGCTTGAAATTTTGTGTCAATTTTCACTGTCATTTTATCAATGCAGTAAGAAGTTAAAAATATGGGCAAAGCGAAAAATAGACAAAAGGATCCCTTCTTTCACTTTCTGTCACTTCTCCTTTCCATCACCTCATCTTGTTTAACATGTGAATGGCCACTGTCAGAATATCATCAGGATTTTAAAGCTGATTCAACTTTTTGGTAGACAACTTCTACTTTAGTGCTTTACACAGACATTAAAAACCACTATTCAATACTTAGCATCTTTTACTATGGCCACTACTATAGTTCTCTATTTTACCCAAAAGATTATCACCTACTGATGTACTTTGTAAATGCTGAAGGTGAAAAAACAGGTTTTCTTGATGTTTTGTACTTCTAAAGGTGGTTCTAACTCCCACCATATGAAGACTGGGTTAAATACAGAGTATTACATTTATAATATTTTTGAATTGCAATATCTCAGACTATTTATCCTGCTGCTAGAAGAGCAGATGAAAGATTTTTATGATGAGACTGAACATCTTCCTTCCACGAGTTTAGAGTCTTCCACTGACAGAAAGGAAGTTTTTCCTTTTTTTTTTTTCCCCTTACCTTGATATTAAGGAACAAGATAAATTTCTTCCTCCATTCATTTTAAGAATAAAACATTATTTTTACTTTTGTACCAGAAATTTGGCAAAGTGCTTTGCTAGATAAATTATTTTGCCTCAAAGATCTTTATTCTGTCAAATCCAAAGTCATAACTTCTTTAATCATACGCTAGGGCAGAACTGAGTTTCTGACTATGAACAAAAAGAAATATAGTTTGTCAAGGTAAGGTGCACCGCTGGAATTGTGCAAAAGCTTGCAGAACTGACCATGTTATCAGTGGTTACAGTCAGCTTAAGCTGTGTACTCTATGCTTCAACCAAAATAGAATGTTACTAGCCTTTTAATCCTATATAGCACCCACTTCTGAAGGCACTTCTGTTAATGACTAAGAGGAGGTAGAATAATTCATTTTTAGATTTTAAGCTGTGTGAAAGACAAGCACTACTGTTTCCATAATGCAGATATCCTAAGAGGGTCCAATCTCTGCAGGGAAAAAACCCCTCTATGTTTCTGAAAACATAGGTAAGAATTACAAAAAGTTTTCTCCTCCCCTGTCAATCAGAAAGGAGCCACAAGCAGCAAAATTATCTTTATATCCTATTTAACTGAGTCAAAAGAAAGGTTAAGGATGGCATTTAGTCTTAATTTATGAAAGCTACGCTAGAGATACTAATGAAAATGCAATAATCCTATTATCACTCCCAAAAATGTGGCATCTAGGAAAACACACAAAACCAAATTCCTGAGAATCTTGCTATACTTCAGCATGAGAACATGCAAGTGTAATTAATTAATGCCTGAAGTTAATTCTAGTTAAAATCAGACCTCAGATGTAAAAGTGACCACAACTTCAGATGCAGATGTACTTTTGGAGACATCAGACATGCTGTTTCTTAGAGCAGGAGCAACATTCTACCAACTCCTTTGAATTCATGCACTATGCAATTTAAAATATTTACTTAAATATGTGCATTTTCATGAAAGAAACAGTGGTCTTCATGCAGCACAGACCCTCTGAAGTCTTATAGTTGAAGAAAAGGCAATTAAAAAAATTTATTGGAAGCACCTAAACAAAACAAACCAAAATACAAAAATCAAATCTGGAAGAAACAAATGAAACAAGCTGCTCATATTAATAAGGCCTGAGGCAGATTCAGATTGAAACATTTTCTTTGAATAAAAGTATGTTTTTCTGTCATTTAAAGTAGTGTTGGCACACATCACCTTTTGACACAACCATTCTAAATCTTTATTGTTGTAAAATGAAGTCACCATATTGGGGGGGGGGGGGGAAGGAGAGGAATAGGTCTACTATAGTGCATTTATCTTTAAATTTTTGATCAATGAGAACATTAAATGTCAAAAAAGAAGATAAAAGGGAAGGCAAAAACCCAGACTCTTCTTTCATGTCATCTAGTTTTTCTAACAATTCTAGAAAATACATGCTCAAGTTCATTTTTAGAAAAGACATATATTTAAGTATTGAAAAATTACTGTACTTGTGATTTAATCTAGATGATAAGTTAACATATTTACCTCATTTTATCAGAAAGATTGCCTTAGTATCAAGAATTGCTCGTTCTTGACTGATGCAGTATTTCATTATGGTATGGAAACAACTCATCAAAAATAATTTGAGGAATGGGTTGGAGTTCAGTTGCAAACAGGTGAAACATTAATGATGGGTTTCCAGTTCAAGAATTGTCCATTCCCCTTGAGGGGAGGAACAGTCTTCAGATGAAAAGCTTGCCACTGTAATGCTTGCTGAGGAGTCGTCAAGTGGAGACATGAGTTCAGTCCACCTACTGAATGTGTCAACTTGTGAGGTACCCTGAGGATTCGAACCATCGCGTGCCAGAAACAGTGTCTGATTGATAAGACATTGTGCTAAGTTAAGGTCTTCAGGAAGAGAGTTTTTGAAATCTATATTTGAGTCCTGCTCAGATAACAATTGCCTGAGTAGAGTCCAGTCCTGTTCTGCAAACTGTTGATCTTCAAAATCCATCTCTAGAACTGCTGTTTCTGAATCCATCCTCTGCTCAATTGCTTCTCCAACATCCATCTCGTATATTGGAGAAAGGGTTTTTGAAGGCCGATGTTCATATATGCAGGTTTGTGCCATTGTGTCATAATCATCTATGTCTCCTGAAATAATTCACAATACTGTACAATGTAAAAAATTGTAGATGATCCTCCCCTCAGGGCTGTGTAGAGCAAAATTTAATTCATTCAGGAAGGACAATCCAATCAGGTTAAAAAAGGGGGGGATAGAGGGTTATACAAAATTGACAAAATTTGAGGCATTTATTTCCTATATAAAAAACAAAGTATGATTTATAAATTAAGTTAAAGCAGCAATCACCACTGGTAATTAACAATAACCTCCATAATTAAGTTTCTGATACAGAAAATGACAATGTAAATATACACTTAATGCACATGAAATTCCTCATTTACTACATAAATTAAATTTAGACCAGGAGGTGCATAGAGGGAATTAATAGAGAATGATTACTGAATGGTGACTTAAGCTATGTCAGCTTAGAAGAGAATTAAAACCAAAATTGTTTATCCACAGGCTTATTTTTATACTGCACATGCAAGGGCAGCTGCAAGCAAGGGCAAGCAAACTTAAAAAAAAGTAGTACAACTTTTAATGTCTTCTTGTTCTGTGGTCTGGCTGAACATAGATCATCATCAGTGTTTCATTACTCTCGAATACACAATAGTTGTAATCAACACTATTGTATATTTTTGATGGGATAAACAGACTGAATTATTGATATAAAGAAGACAAAACACAAAACTAGACAAGTATTCATCTAGCTACATGAAACAAGTTAGAATTTTTTTTGTATATAAGCATCAGTTCTAAGTATAATCTCTCTTTAGGAAATAAGCTTTTACTGGTAAAATTTAGAATTTTAGACATCTCATAAGCTCTAAAGCAGAGTTCAAACCTATTCCCACTGGTGTATATGGCAAATATTCAGTTATATTCAGTGGGAGAATGATCCAAATTTGTATATAATATATAAATAAATAAATTACAACAATAATGCATATAGCTGTTTAGGTAAACAGTTCAGTGCGCTTTAGTTAAGGTTATTACTTTAGTTATTGCACATCCCATTCAGACATACTATATGTTGTCAAGCAGACAAAACAAAGACTAAGATTCCATCAAAAGCTGATGCTGTCAATGTTAGATTGGATCAAAAATCACTGAAGTACAGACAACTGCATCCAATCTTTCTTTTAGCATTACAGAAAATCTCTTGTAGTCACGTTTCTCATTGAACAGCAGGGTATTGACGGATATTTCAAACAGACAAGCATTCTCTACCCAAGTGAAATACTTAAAAATATTTAAATACTGTTTCAGCCAAAATTACTTCAGTTCAGGATTCAATCCTAGACAAATTGCCAAAGCTTTCCCTATTAATTTGGTTTTGAATGACTCAATGTTTCTATTTCTACATTACCTGGAAGTAAATCAGTATTAGCGCATTCAGTAGTTGCTGGTTGACTGTCTCTCACTTGACTTTCTTGAGTCAGCATCTGATTCTTACTGGCTTCTACAGGTTTTGCAGAGCTGCTCTTTTGCACATCAGAATTAGTTTCTCTCTGCTGAAGATCCAGATGACATGGTCTTTCTTGAGATTTTGCATCATTGTCTAAGTACTTATTGCATGTGTGAAATTCACTAGCAACCTCATTTTTCATATTTACTTGCTGGTTTTCTCCTGGATGTGGACTACCTGCTGAATATACTTTCTCTGGGCAATTTTGTTCAGTCATTGAAGCACCTTGATTGTCCTTTCCTGGGATTTCAGTACCACGAAGATGCAGGACAGAACTTCCAATTTTATCCAATCTATTGTCTCTATCCTTTTGCTGTTTGCCAGCCAGGAATCCCTCTTCAGTTTCCAATGAGTATCTTGAATAAAATGTCGTTCCGTGGTGCTCTTGAGAAACACTGTCAAATACTTCTGAAGGAGTAAGAGAATCTATTGAGTGCTGACGTGAAGTGTGAGTTTCCACTTTATCATCAGCTCCCAATTCCTCACATTCATCTACTGAAAGTAAAACAGAGCGTTTGAAATTTTTAGTTTTAGAGAACTCCTGACTTGCAGTATCATTTTCTGTTGCATCCTCAAAAGCTAAATTATCAATTCCTTGGAACGGTTGAGTAGGAACATTTGACGGGGGAAAGTTTTCTGCAACGTTCTCTGCTTCAGATCTGTCATCTTCAGTTTCATCAGCAGAAGAAGAAACTTGGTCTGCTTCCTGAGTGAACTGTGCACTACTAAATGTAGAACTTTTGCTTTCTCTAGTAGTGGTCCGTGAACTCTCTTGATGGGACCAAATTTTTCTTGGTATTTCATCATCACTTGTTGAATTAACACGAAAGACATCAGAACTCTCTTTTTTCACTTTCACTTCTATTCTTAGGCTGCTATCATAAATTTTTAATTCCTCAGGTGTACTTGTGTCACTGCTGCTTCTTCCAAGAAAATCATGACATAACATAGTACTGCATTTAGAAATCCCTCGTTCATTGGATCCCTCATCATCCTGAGAGCCTCCGGCATCATAATCTTCTGATCTTGGTTTTATATCATCAGATGATGTGGTTGCACTGCCAGTATCGGATTCAGGACTCTCTTTTGGATCTACAGCACCAGTATTCCAATGGTCCACAAAAGGAATTTCTGCATTTTCATGGTTTTCTGGTATTTCCATAGGCTCTATAAGCTCTGTGTAATTAGGTGAATATTTTTCTGTTATTTGTTCTGTGGAACATTCTGAAGCATCATCTAAATCTGTTGCAACTGATTTATATTCAGTCAAGGCTGATATATCACACAGTTCATCAATTGTAAGAAATCCTTCCACATGGATCTGAGAAGATGATGTCTCATCATCTTTATTGGTTACTTGGGAAAAGCTTGACAAAACATTTTCACCATAATTACGACTTGTTTCAGAGTTTATTTGATCACTCTGTTCATTACAGACTTTTGTTGCTTTTGAATCTTTTACCAGTTCTCCTAAAACAATCACCTTTTGATTGGTTTCCTTGGAAAAGTCTGAATATCCATCATTGGAAGACTCTGCATGACAGTGAAATTCAGCTGTATTATCATCTTTGTCTGGATCTTCAGTCTTTCTAATTCCAGTCTGATCTCCATAGATTTGTCTTGTTTCCATGTCATTTTGTATTGAAACATTCAGTTTATAAATAGTTTCTTCTGCAATTTGAGGAGAAGATTCGGATTGTATTTTGTATTGCACAGTTTCAGAAGAATCTGGTAATTTTTGTCTATTGGATTGACAGGACTCCAGCAATTTATTGTCATGAAGCTGATCTGCCACAGCATTAGCTGTGTTTTTCTCAAGTTTCTGTCCTGAACCTTTGTGCTCAGTGGTGTGCACATTCTTTTGGACAACAGGACAATCACTCCTTGAATGCTTCTGGGCAGAGGACTGAGATTTTAATACAGCTGTTTTCTGTTTTGGGTCTTTACTATTCGTAATCTCAGCATTTTTTGATGGAGCCAGAGTCTTAGGTGTTACTTTTGAAGTGGTTTTTGTTGCAGGTGTTTGTGATTGTTTAATACTCTTCTTCTTAGCTGAAGGATGTTTTTCTGGGACTGTTGTCTGAACCAGGTGTTGTAACATGTTTTTTTCTTCATTATGTTTTGGAGACATTCCTGATTTCAGTGAATTTGGTGATTCCCCCTGAGGTCCTAACAAACAGTAAAAAAGACTATAAAAGTTGTATGTGCCACTCACAGTATATTCACCAATTTTATGTTAATGTTTGTTTATGTTAAGGAACAAGTTACTCAACTTTTAATGTAACTAAGGGATTTAAGGCTTGTTAAAGCATTAAGATTTGAAATAATAAATAGTAGATAAAAATACCATCTTGGCACCTTTAAGACAGAGAATATGCACACAGGAATCACTTCAGCCTGTAACTGAAGTAGTCATCCCTGCAGTAAAAAGCAGCAGCTCTCTAATAATGCCTACAAACACTACACAGCAGCTTAGCACAGGAAGTAATGAGTACTGTATTCAATTTATATTGTAGAGGAAATGAACAGAGGCAGAAAATAATTACATTAGGTTTAACGTGATTAGAATACCAGAGTTAATGTCCCAGCTCAGTCAGAAAATACTGCAAGATCTTTAATGACCACAAATTGACAGAACCTGTATCTTCTATATCACAGTGCATTTAAGATAATAAAATTTGACTACTGGAGCTCCATCCTTAACACCTTGTATCCTTCTAAAGCAGTTTTCTTCTCAATATTCTAGTGTCATTTCCTACCCCTGCTATCAGTAGCTGTTGAAATTGAGTATTTATCTGGGGCCAGTAGCAGTAGCACTACTGAGAGGGGGAAATAGGAAAAGACCAAAATAGGGAGGCATAAAGCAGTCTGCTGTCCAGATCTTTGAGACTTATTACAGATGCTCGACCTACAGAATGTCTGTTGAGCTCAGTCATGGTTCCAAATGCGGAAGTGCAGGGGATCAGCAAATAGAAGACTCTGCAGTGCAAATTAAACAAGCAGAAGAAAACACTGGCAGTGAAGACTGTCATTGAAGTGTTTTGAAGTTGACACATTAATTTGCATTTTACAGTTTAGGACTGTCACCAAAAGTGAAATATGGAAAAAAACCCCAGAATTCTCCAGAAGATTTTTCCAAACAATTGTGCTAAAAACCAAACCTCAAAGCTTTGCATAATAGTGGCAGATCATTTAACTGTGGTATGAAACTTTACCTTGGTTCTTGGGAGAATTGGTAGGTGTGTTTTGAGTCTTTTGCTGTGCTGCAGAATTCATACTCACATTCCCTTTTTTCTTTAGAACAGCTTGTACATTTTGCTCATTACACCCTTTTCCTGTTGCTTTTTTTGTCAGACTGCAAAGAAATCATTACATCCATTATTTTCAGACTTTGATCTAGCAATGTTTCATTATATTTAAACAAGAAATATATGTGTTTTAATGTGCACACATATATAAACATTGAAAATGCAACCTAAAAAGTAAACTTTTTGAAAATAAAAATTAAATATATATCTATATTTTGAATTTATATACAAACATGGATATATAATAACCCATTTCACAATTTCACTTCAGCTGTCTCCTGTTCAGTTTAATCTAAACTATTCCAGAAATGGTTTACAACACCTTGTGTAGTCATTAACTAACTGTTCCAGTATGCAGAATTCTGAATGACCTATAACAATTTAAACACTATTAGCATGCAGCAGTCCAACACAAAAGCCAAACCAATTTTATCTTTACAGCAGTGTTGCCAATAGCTAACTCAAATTGCTTTGCAAATAACATCCTACAGACAACTATTCTCAGAGTAAAAAGAACACCTAATGGTAAACTTAATAGTCCACCTGAAACCTTTCTTGCCAAAATCATACACTTATTCACACAGCTATGAAGCAGCACTGAACAGCTTTGTAACATACCTGCTTGTTGTGGCATTAGCCTCAAGCTCAGTCTTTTTATTTTTGGTGGTGACTCCATTTGATACCTTCACAGATACCTTTGTTTTCACTACTGTAGAGTAAATTCAAAGTTAATTACACAGGTAAATGCATTGCAATATAAGTACTGAAAAAATCTAAAATATGAAGATCAGTTATTGAGAAGCCCATATATGCTAAAGTTGTAAAATGTTTACTGTTTTAGATGGTTATTAATTTACCAAAAAGTCAGTTTATACTCAATTACAGGGGAGGAATGTAACTCTTATCAATTTATAGTAGATTGTCTTAAAGCTTTCCTGGCTGGTTTTCAGTGTATACCAGCCTGAGACCAATCAGAAGAGGAATTAAAAAAAAAAATTCAAAAAATTACCAGTCTGTTTTTTCCCCTCCTCTACAGATTTATCCTCTTTGGGTTCCTCTGTCTGTTCACTCGCAGTCTGGATGTCCATGTTTGAATTTGCTGACTTGCTTGAAGTTGCTGCCACAGTCACCAAGGAGGGAGATTCCTTCCCTGTGGTTTTTTTCAATGGCTTTGTTTTGTTCTGCATGCTTGAGGTTACTGTCAGCACTTTAGGTCTGGCACCTGCAACTTTTCCTTCATGGTTCCTTAGTCCTTTGCTACTTCCTGAATTTTTTTGTCCACTTGCAGATGATGTCTTTTCTGTATCTTGCTTGGTAAGCATGCTTTCAGCCTTCACATTTCCATTATTTTCTATTTTTGTCTTTATAACAGCTCTAGCCTTTGGCAGAGCAGCTTTTTCCCCAGGTTTGGAATCCTTAGTAATCTTGGAAACTAATTTTTTGCCATCTTTCCCCTTAACATCCTCATGCTTTGAAGTCTTACTAACAGTGTTTCTATTGGTTGATGCATGTCCAGATGCTCCTAATCCATCAGATTTCATTTTATCCCGATTAGTGGAAGAATCTCCCAAGCAATCTTTCTTGCTCTGTTCTGCCCAGGAAGTATTCCTTAGACCAACAGATGCCGTAGTAGTTTTATTTAGCTAGGGGAAAAAAACCCAAAAAACTGGCATCAGAAAAAAATCCAAACAAAACATACTTTTAACACCAAGCTATCCATAATGTGTAATTTCTGAAACACATCTACTTTTAAAATAGTACATGAATCTAAAGCAACAAGATTCAACATAGAAGTAATTTTTTATGTATCTATGTATATACATACACACACATTTTAGCTCAGTTTGCTGGCTTTCAAGAATATTAAAGTACTGCTCTATGTAGAGGAGACAAATATCTGAGTTTCACTTTTACTTTGGACAAATTACTCTGTAATATTTACTTATTTATATTATTTGTGTCTGCTTAAGAAATTTTTTTGAGTTATATGTGCGTATTTTCCAAAAAGGAATAAAGACTACGCATTATTACAAACATAAGGACAAAAATTATTTTTCAACATGTGATGATTTTAACCATTACCAAACAGTGTATCCACAAAAATGTCAGTATTGATTCTCTGAGGTAAAAAGGAACTCAAACATGGAGAATTAAGTGCACGAAAGGGAATCTTTGTGATACCAGCGTCATTGCAATGTATGCAAGACTGTCAAATCACGTGAAACCCATACTAGTTTTTTATCAATTAATGATGTAGTTTTGAGTGTGAGTTTCAACAGAAGAGTTATTAAGGGCACCAATAAATATTTTTCAGAGCAGGGAGTGTAACAGACTCAGTGTTGTGGTGGCTTGTAATAATAGCAAATATTCATTAGCTCAGTAGCAAACCATTTGCTCTGGGAAACAGATGAGTTTCATTATGTAGCAAGAGAGGAATGTGAGGTTCTGGACACAAATTCCTGCCTTTTATTTGAGCTGATCTGTTTGAAAACTTCACAGAACACAGTCTGAGATGTTTCCAGTAATCATTACTGATTCTGCAGAAACAGTTTACAAGAAAATACAGATTTTTCAAAACCAAGTTCCATTAAGCAGTATGGAAAATAAGTGTTAATTTAAACAAATAATGAAAATAATTTTGTTTGCAATTATCTCAATGTTTTAAATGTTTGGATATAAATGTTTACCTGAGAACTGGTGAATACAGGTTTCTTGCCAAGTCTTCGGTCATCACCCTTGTCAAATGCAGCTGTAAAAGGAACAAGCAGTTTCTTCACTGTTTGGTAGGAAAGAAGGGTGACAGAAATCAAGGCAGCCTACTCAGTTAACATCATGTGAAATCAGAAAGCGCTTCTTTGGGTCCTGATTTACTCTAGAAAGGGTAATTTTGGTGACATGGCAAATGTTAAATGAAAATACATGATTTTATGTTTGGAACAAAAAAAGTGGGATCTACAATGACACCACATGGCCATAAGCAAGTTACTTAACTCTTCTGTTTCCCCATGTCCACTTTTGTCTATCCAAGCTCAATTCATTTATAGCTAGCAGTGCACTGAGACCTTTAAAAGTGTACAAAATTTACAAAAAGACACCTTCAAATTTAGAGTATAATGGCTTTTAAGTGTATTGTTAATTATACAGTATTTATTTATACTATATAGAGGAAAGATTAATTACATTAAAGTGAATGATACTAGTTTTCAAAATTGGCAAAGCCAAAATACCTGAATGTACACACTAAGGTCATAGTGCCTCTATGGATAGCATGCAGCGTAATGTCATGAGAATTATCCCTGAGATTGTCATGTGGAGTTTTCAGGCAGTGAATGCCTTATTTTTTTTCATCTGATATACTCTGGGAGGAAAGCAGTTTTCAACAAAGCTTTTGAATCAATTGCACTTATAGAACACAAAAGGGATATTTATAGACACTGTACAGACCCAGAATCGATAGGTTTCATTTATGTCTGTATTCACATTTCAACTAGAAAAAAGGTTTTGCAAAAAGTAGATAAAAATCTAGGCATTCAATGCCTCATGTTCTGAGGTACTATACATGGAAACATTTTTTGTATGTATAATACAAAAATTCTGCTGAATTCTTGCTAAAGATACTAAAAATAATTTTTATATAAGTCTCTAAAAATCACACAAAAGGTATGCTGAAAATGGCACCCCAGGGATCTAATCCTTTTTCTAGCAATGACTCTGCATATTAATACATACCAATATATTAGACAAAATCCTTATAAACTTGTGCCTGAGAAAACACAAGACAGGCTGTAAATGAAAAAACCACAATATTATCCCTCTTATTTTGGCATTTTTCCTCCTCTGTTATAGCCTTCTAAATCTATATAGGCTAAATTTCTAGGAGAAAAGCCACCACTAGAAATCTTCAAGATGAAAGTTGATCTAAGTTATCTACATGTATTTCCCTTGAAGATTAAATTTTATCTAGCAATACTGTATGATTGCTTTGCCTGTAATTAAAACCAGGTAAGTCACGCAAACATTTCAGCCTTTTCATATATAAAATGTATGCAACTTCAGTCAGAATTTAACCTAAAAGAAAGCAAAATAATTTTTGCCAATATGGAGTTCAGAAATATAAGACACACCTTGATTTTAAGTATTTTTTTCTACTGAAAGCACTAGTGTAAAGTAGCTGAAAGATCATTCACAATAGAGACATGATCATCTTAAAAGTAAACCACCCCAAATCAGAACAACCCACCCATTTTTCTAAAACAAACTCCTCTGCTTCTGAAGGATTTTATAATCACGAAGAAATCCTATCACTGTTCTACAGAGTAGCATGAGATATTACTTGGCTACATTCCTAAATCATGCTTAGAAAAGACTGTCACTGCATCTTTCAGTATGTAATTGTAGAATCACATTTTCATCTACCTCTAGGTATATAACTATTATATCCTTGCTACTAATGTCTTTAAGGAAAAGGATATAAAAACATTCATGCCTCCTTTGAATCAAAAGTGATTTGAATTCAGAGAAGTATTTAGTATTATTTTCTTTTACAACACTGTACTGTCAAAGCTAATATTAAACCATAACCTGAACTCCATCATCAGTTCCACATCCTCAGAATACTCGTGTACTTCAAAACAAAGGAGCATTCAGAACAAAAACTCCTTTTAGTTGGAAGTGCTGTCTGTTAAAATGTTGAGAGCACACCATGCAGCTCCTTAGGGGCTCTCTGCAGCAGCACACACAGGATCACAATGCCAGTCAGCCGAGGAGCCCAGCTATCTGCATTTGCTCACAGTGCACAGGATGAGCATTATGCAAGAGACGAGCAATATTTATAATCATGCAGAAAACGATAAAGGACAGAAACGGAATTCAGGGAACGGATAATCTGCTTTGTGCAAATTTAATTCATCCACAGCCCTTATCTCCTTAAAAATGAGGCAGATCAGGTTTTTAATCCTACTGCAGTGTTTCCTGTAATTTAGAGTAGCTGTAAATAAGAATCCATCTACATGATGGTGGGGGGTTCTATCATATATATACTCCTAAAAAGAAAAGCAGGGAAGACTCTTCACAGAAAATGACTTACTGATTCCCATGTTTGAAACTACCTAAGCATGCCATCATGCTTCTATTGTAAAACACCACTTCAAAACACAAAGCAGCTCAAATTTTCCTTTAATTTTTATCAGGCTCCACAATTCCATCTGCATTGTATCCACTGAACAGATTGCTAAAAAATTCTAATGCCGCTTGATGCCAGACATACCTGCTTGTATTTTCTGTTGATGGTCTGGCCTCATCAGCTTCCAGCCTTCTGTGTGACGAACAGCATAAAAAGACTGAACCAGGAAGACCCAGAGCTTATCACGCAGCGCCTGGATCGTGCACGTAAAACCCTGTGTTCAAGTAACAAATCAGCAGCTGGCAGGGGCATATTGTCATAGCAACCAGTCATTATTCCTTTCAGAATCTACTTACTCCCTAAGCTAGATCAATGATGTCATCACTTATATTTTATAACGGTCTGGTAGATGGAGATGCTGTTTTTGAAGGATTATTGCCCACCACAGTGATTTTTTTCCTATAGTTTAAAACCTACAAATTACAGCACTAGTAAACACTACTTTGCTCTCATTGCTCTTTTTTTCCTTTTCTTTTTTTTTCAAATGAACCCCATAATAGCTCTTCACTGTCAGCTGTGTCACAACAAGGTCAAATACTCCAGGGAAAAATAATGTATTTGATTAAATTTTCATTGCTTTGACCAAGTAAATCTATAATAGCACCAGATTGCAGCAATTAATGTTTCATTTATTTTTTTATTCTTTGTCATACTATTTATGAATTGTTCCCAGAATAAGTCAACCACAGCTTAAATGTCATTATTTAGATTGTGTGAATATACACGGTATATTACACACATGGAGCCTGACGCCTCCACCCAATCCAAAAAACACACACTGGGTTAACTGTCAGTCTGTGCTTTAGAAGACAGTTTAAAACAAAACCAAATGTACCTGTGACCTTCACAAAAAGCAGGGGAAATAATTAGTGACGGAGAGAATAAGCTCTCTTCCACTGCACATTTTAGGTAATGCAACATTTTGCTAAGTTTTTCCCTTATCACAAATTTAAAGTGATAGTAAAGATCAATAGGGCAGTGTTGCCCATATACATTTTTAGTAATACACAGGAATTTTTTTATTGCCAGGATGGGGTTTCTTTTTAAAGTAAACAAATGCCAATGTTTTCTGTACTTCAAAAGGACCTTGGATTTATGCAGATGCCTTTCTGTTTGACCCCAGTTGCATGACTGAGCCATCTGAGCTCACACCATATCATCTGATTTGAACCATGACATGAAACTGTACCAGAACAGTTTTTCTACAAGCACTGCACATTTAAGAACCTACCATCTCCTTCACATTTTCGGAGTCCAACAACATATCCACTGCTACAAGAAGAAAGCAGCTATTTTCATTATTAATGCTTTTTTCAATTGCATTGAAAATTAGTTCTAGGAGGTCAGGTTTGCTGCTCATTGCTTGTGCCTGAGGAAACAACAAAAGGCAGTAGTTTAAAACAAAAGCGTGTACTTTGTATGCAAAAGCATTACTGAGCAGGGAGGATCTGCTATCAAGCTGTGCAGGAGGTATTCCAAAGCTGAGCATCTTCTTTTGTATCCATTCCACAACCCCACCCCTCTCCTGGCCTTCAGGAAATTATCCTGAGGCTTCGTTCATTAACAGAAATTTTAGGAAAAAGCACACTGTGATGAATTTACAGCCCCATGCAAACGCTGGATCCAAAGGCAAATTTTTTTAACATTTCCCTCTTTATTTTTTTTCATTCCTCTGTACATACTAGAAAACATGATTTCACAGGAGAAATGAACTGGCTGGGTGACTTAGGTAAGTTCTCAGCACCTGCAGCGTTGCCACATTTGTGGAACTCGCGACAGAAATCAGCAGAAGTTTGAGTACAGTGTTCATACTCATAATCTTGTAAATCCAGGCTGTTTTTCCAGGGGTCTGAAAGCTTTTTCAAAGCTGATATCTATACTTTTTGCAACAGAGAAACTGTCCCACTAAACCAATTGGAACTTTTGCTTAACTGAAGCACGTAACCTGAATGCAGTATTAGCACTGTGCTTACATGCTTTAAAATAAACCTGAAAAATCCACCCCTCAAAACTCTTAGCACTGCCTGAGTTTTGTTGGGTTTTTTTCTTTTTTTTTTCTATAGAATTGTACTTCAAAGCAAAAGCTGAGACTATTTTGGTAATTTAGCAGCCTGATCTTTCAAAAATGTGATATAATTCAATTTATTTGGAAGCATATAAGAACTTGAAGGCACTTTTACCTGCAACAAAACAGAGAAGCCTTCACTTTGTACTACATATAGGAAGTTTGCAACAATAAAGGTTACACATTCCTCATGTAGCTGTGATGCCAAGGCCACAGCTGTCTCTGTCCACTTCACTCGGGGCAGGCTATTGATCAGCCGGTCACTCTCCATCAAACGGAAAGCAGCATTCTCAGGGGTCTTGAAACAGAAACAGAAATTAGCCTGTTGCCAAGCAATTACCTAAAGAATTGCTGATTGTAAAACAGCATCTGTTCAGTTACTGAGCTTTTACATAGGGATCCAATCATGTCATTATTTCCCTTATTTAAATAATTTTTGGCATTTATACTTGTTAATATTATATGTGTCTTTGAAACTAAAGCAGAAAAAGAAATCTCTATTGGTTCAGTTTTGCCTAAAGTTAGGTAGTAAAGTTTTAAAGTTTCCAATAGCTTTTGTTATATTTTTTCAACTGCATCATTACAACTGTGTCATCACATACTGCAGTCCTGAAGAAAATAAGGCAAATGTTAGCTGGAGAAGCTGAATAGAAAAAAGGATCATAGGTCATTGAAAGATGTAATAAATTCTTGAATAAAACTGCTGAGTTGGGGTTTTAGGTGAGTGTGGATGGCCTAGCATTCAGGCTACAGAAAAAACCTTTTCGTAATTATGAATCCTTTTGCTTTAAAGGAGTCAGACAACTAATATTTGTCTTCCCAGATAGAGTTTTAACTGAACTTACCCGCTTTGTTGTCTAAGTTTCTCAACGAAATGAAACTTTTATGTTTCTAGTTACATTTCAACATGCAGACAGATGTTAATATTTATTATTCTGGTCTGTGTCTTTGGTTCTTTCATGCATTGCATCAGCACAGTACCTGAGGGCAACTTTACTGGCTAACACGTTACTTGAAAAGAACTTGGAATTTATGGTTATCCACATTAGAATAGCCTGAAAGCTCTATTCAATGTGACCTAGCAGGACACTGATAAATTATGCAGTAACACTTGAAAAAGCAACAATTCAGATAAATATTTGACACAAAAAATCCATCCTGCAAATTCAGATCACAATCACATTTGTCCTATGAAAGTTAGCAAGGAGTGCCTTCTTTGTGTATATTATAGTTAAAAGATAAAATCTAACCATCCATTATTAAAATATATTTTAAAAATTATTTTACTAATCTCTGGGCAAACTCAGTTTGTTCTCTGCAGATGACATAAATTAAGAATTACATATATGCTCATGGTTTGATTTTGCTCCCACTGGACTCAGTTACAACCTTTTTGAATTGTCTCAAATTCAACCACCGCTCACAAGGCAATAAGCATTTACTCCCATTAGACACTTCCAGTGAAATATAAATGTCTTCATTGACTTCTAATTAAATCAGCACTTTGTAGAAGCATTTCTAACTGAATTTTACTTCCCTTATTGTACTTTTTTCCTGACCATTTTAAAGTGGAGTCCACTTTACTTATCTAAAAACCCAGTAATTTTCTCACATGAAGATGAGACAGTGCTTTAAATGATATTCCCATTTTAATGTTTCTGTGTTCATCATTGTGGTTTTCCAGGGATTTTCCATCAACAATCTCTTTTTCTTTGCACCCTTTTTTCCTCTAAAGGGCTGTCACAATAACTAAGTTTTACATTTCCAGCATCAGTAAATTAAAGGATCAGCAGAGTTATTCTGTTTAATTGGGTCTACATGTTTAAAGTTTTACAGAAGAGAACTCTAGCAGCAGAGAAAAAGGACTGTAAATCATACAGTAGCAAAATTAATGTCAAACCTTTTCTTCTTCATTCCTCAAGCAGGCTTAAAGCTTTTTTGCAGATTGTGAAAAACTCGCCTGGGAATTCCACAAGTTTTTGGAATAGGTGTCTTAAATGCTGAAATGAATGCTCATCAGAACCATTCTCTGGGCAGAAGAGGCTTCTGCTTTATCATTTAATTTTGTAACTCTAGATGCTTTCAAGACTTCAGTCCATAAAATACCAGTGAATCTTGCAAAAACACACCAACACAAATTTTAAATCATTAATATGGGAACTAAAACCCACTTCATCCAAGCTGCAAAAAACCTTTCAGCGAAGCTGGGTACACAAAGGGGGTGGTACCAAGTACCACAGTGCCATGGCTGTTCTGCAAATGCTGGCAAGGCAGCACATGTATTCCCACACAAACTGTACCACAGCATCTTCATTGACTAGAATAAGCAGAGGGGAAGGAGGGCCTGAACATTTACCTTTCAACTGTCCTAATAATGTTGCACAAGGGCCTAGAGAAGAACCTAGAACTGTGTCTACATGTGCTTATAGCTGCAGTACACACCCGAGTTAGTTTGGAGGTGGGTGGTGGTTTAACTATGAACAGCTGTAGATCAGAATGAACTGATCTGTATATGAAAATGTTATTTAAAACTTCTCAAATTTTATACTATGTATGAAACACATTGCTATATGTATATTCTAGGAACAGCTCAGTATGCTGATATAATACAGTGACAGAGCACCCAGGATCTTGAGATACTAGGCATATGCTTGAGGTATTATAGCTGTCATCTTTATTCTGTTAGGTTCATGCATTGTGGCAGAACTGTTCAGGTTTTATAACTGTGGATATTCTCAAGTTTCTCTTGATTGCAGAATCACAGCGGAGCTGGAAGGATACCCTCACAGATCATTTGTCCAACTCCTGGCCCTGCACAGCACCACCCCAAGAGTTACATCCTATGCCTAAGAGCTTTGTCCAAACACTTCTTGAGCTCTGCCAGGCTGGTGCTGCGACCACCTGTCCTGGGGAGCCTGTTCCAGTGCCCAACCACTCTCTGGGGGAAGAATCTTTACCTAATATCCAACCTAAAGGCACACAGCTCTGAAATCTGTCATTTTTTAGGCTTTCACCTGAATATGCAGTTGCAACTGCTACTCCTAGCTGACATGCTGGCCTCTGCACTTTAAGTACTTCATCACAGAAGTCCTGAAAAAACCAGTCCCAAGAAGGCTTCACAGTCCTTTCAGCAGAGGTAGTTCTTGGCCAGAACCATTCAAGAGTGCAACTCTTGAACCAGGGCTGTGTTTGACAGCGCACAGCCACACCGGAGCCATTTAGTTTGGTAACACAGATACGTGGACAAGGATTTCAGCATGAGATATATGAGATGTCACATATTTAGTTGTTGCTTGTGTGATAGAACCAAAATCATGCTGTGAATGTTACCTGAGTTAATTAGATGACATTTTGTCTGTGACAATCCACATTTCAGTTACATACATAGTCATGTTTCGCAGCAGCTCTACAGATTTACCTTTATTTCTATATACTTCTCATATATCTGTTACAAGTCAGTGTATTTACAGGCTGAGTACTTGACCAAATTTCTGTTAACAGGTCTAGTTCAAATCAGTTACCTTAAATCAGTTCTAAGCATAGTTTAATACAGAAATACAATTAGAAAATACTTAAACTTAGGCAGGTCTAAATTGGAACAATGTAAATAAGTGCTACAAAAAATGAAAGCTGAGCTTTAGGGGGGACCAGTGTAGTACTGTTATCTGAGAAGTAAAAGATATGGTTACTATACTGCTACTTTATTTTTGTAAAGTCAGCCTGCCTGTAAACAAATAGCTTGTGATCCCTGATAGCCAGTGACCACCTGAGGTCTGAAAAAGAAAGAAGTCAATGTTTTCCAAATTGGAATACAGGTAAAGATGAAAAGGCAGTCAAAAATGAGGTATGCCACCATGTAACACAGAAATTGATACAGTGATTTCCTGTTTCTCACTATCCAAATACATAATCAGAGAATGATAGGATGGCCTGGGTTGAAAGGGTCCTTAGAGATCCTCTAATCCCAGCCTCCCTTCTGTAGGCAGGGACACTTTCCACTAGACCAGGTTTTTCAGAGCCCCATCCAATCTGGCCTTGAACACTTCCGTAATGTTACATTATGATGTCACAGTTGTGTTTCATAAACATATTTTCTATTATTATGGTGGAATTGGATGTGATAATTACTAGACTGTGTGTCATGAAGCATAACAATGACATTTCATATCAAAAAAGTTTCTAAAATTGTTATTCTAATTATAACTTTTACATAGTATAAATGTACTATAGATTTAAGAAACTGTATTTATTATCTCTTAAATTACATTGTACAGATAAATAAGGAAAAAATTTACTTTGCTCTATTTTTCTACAAAGCACACTACTTACCAAAGAGTTAATCAACATAACAAGACAATTGTTCTGAAGTTCAGTAGGTAAATTGGCAAAGCTTTTCTCTGAAAAACATCTTGCAAAATGTTTTCCTACCCATCTGTTGAAAAGAGAGCCATTCTTAGGTAAGGAAGATGAAAAATGTTCTATCTTCACTTGTTAGCATAAGTGATACCTCTAAAGTATTGTGAAGAAAAAACGTTTAAAATGTAAATGTTACATATGCCAAAATAAACCCATCTTACAAGATAAAATAATTTCAACAAAAAGCAGATAAAAACTATTTTATTTTATTTTACTTACTTCATGCAAGCAGCATATAGGTTTTCCACTCCCAGTGAATGGGCAATAGCCATGCACTCTAGTACAGGTTGCTGTTTGCCAGGAACAGGCTAGAGTTGTGAGAAAATTATCACAATTATTGTACATTTGATTTACAGAAACTACACAAAAATACAAAATCTTCCGTTCAAAGATTCATAAGGAATGTCAACTGCCATGGTATTTAAGATTTTTTGCCTTTATGCAGTCATCTATTTCCACATGTCAGTAAAGCAGGATTCAGCCTCATGAGCCTAATGCATGGAAATGCTCAATTCTAAGCAGATGTTTGATTTTAAACCAATTTTAATTGAACAGATAATTTTTTTTCTAAATATATGCCCATGAAACAAGATATACAAATATAGAGCATTTCCACATGCCCACCAAGAAGAGTTACATTTACAATAGCACATATTAAACTATACTGAGTGTAATTTAATACATTGAATTAATAATGTAGAATACTGCTTTTAATCAGCTGGGGTTTCCAAGTGTCTATAAATAGCTGATGATATCACAAGTCTTACTCCCACCATCTATTCCAGATTCACACCTGAGAACAGGGACTGGTGACTTCAGCCAACACCTTGATCACAGAGTTCCTACATATATTGTCACTGTGATTTGGTGTTAAGTAACAGATTTGAAATTCTCAGGCTCTGTAGCTCACCAAGTAGCATGAGAAGTGACATACCTTTTGGAAGAAATTGCAGTAATCTCTTTTCAAAATGTAGATAGCTACTTCTTTTAGTCCATCCAGCCCATACATGTCTGCAATGCCCAACATGTGACTGAAGAGAAAGCAATAGTGACAGGAATAAAAAAATCCTTGTGATATGTGCATTTTCCTTACAGGACAATTTACATGCTACCTTTACCTCTTGGTTCAGTCGGAACTAACTGCAGAAAGAGACTGATAACCAAGTGTGATACCTGCCAAAGAAAAATCTTCAAAGCAGAAACGTATATGGATCTAATAATAATCTCCAGCTATTGAGTTCAGCCTGTATAAAAACAGCCTCTAGCTGAGAACTGTTTGGAAGACTCTCAGTTTCTCTATTTTAAGGATAGCAAATGAAAAACGTATTTGTGCCAGCAGAGTTCTGGAATTTTGTAGGGTTTTTCCCAAAGTTACATAAAATGTTATTGATGACATTCTTAAAAAGCAGAGTGAGCAAACTATTAATTATTTTATATAATAATCAATGTCATAATTTAATTTTATATCTCAATTAATTAGCTAAACATCAGTATTGGAACATATTATAAACAATTCCATTTTTTTTGGAAATGGTAGCATTTTAAGTGGCATAACCTAATATATAAAAGGTTTCAGAGAATAATTCACAAATTTCAGAATTTACTTCACTAATACAGGATTATGTTTAAAACTGTGATTAAAAACTATCCCAGAACAAAATGCCAACATTTACATTTGGTTCCTATATATCCTCTTTCATGGATCTACGACTAACTATTTCGCCTTTTCATCACCTTCAGTGATTATTCAAAAATAAACTAAAAATATGAACTGTTACATACTATCACATACTGTATTTATTAGTCTGAAAACTAAAAGGAAGATACAGGCCAATTGGGATTTATTTTGGTATAAAACATCATCTGTTTTTTCACTCTCCTCATAGGGTATTCCAAAACCAGCTGGCACACCTTTAACAGTAGCTGTCAAATAGATAAGATTTCTTCAACAGCTCTTTTTTTTTTTTGAGTCTTCTTTTTGACTTTTAACTGCGAAAATACAGAGCAAACAAACGAGCACAAACTAAAATGAAAAAAAAAATTGATATATACCCAGCATCAACTTCATCTGGGAAGTCCAGAATAGCTCCATATATAAAATGCAAGACAACATTCATTTCTGCATGGCTTATACTGCAAAAAAGAATGAAAAAATACACATAAAGACATGCCCATAATAAAATGCATCACATTTCTTAGCCAAAGGAAGTTGGTAAAAAAGCTGATACATCATCCAGCTGCTCTGTGAATGGAAGGCAAAAGATCTGATAAAATTAAAACAATAAAAATTTCCAATGCAGAAGTATCTAAATAGACTACATTTGGGGTCAATTTAGATACTCAATGGATTTGATGGACTTTCTAACACTTTAGATCTTTAAAAATAAGTAATAAGCAGACTTACTAATAACGATATTTACACTGATAATATAGAAGGATTTTTTCATCATTGCCAAGCTCATTACCAGCAATAGGTCAGCTATTAAGTAACTATATATTTAAAAATTGTTTTATATAATTATTCCAAGTCTTTATGATATATTTTTTTTGTACAACACAAAAATAGATATTTAGAAGCTTTGTTACAATGCTAAGTAGAAATATTACTCAGAATATTTAGTCTTGATTCAGATTAAGAAAGCTGGCAGGCCTACACAGCAGTGTTTGCATCCTTTCACAGTTCCAGCATCTCAATGCAGAAAGGCACAGAAAGCCTCAGTGGTGAACCTGATCTGAACAACACTTTCTTGTATTTGTGTACATACATTTTTGTCTGCAGTCTTCAGGACCCACAAGTCCTGTGTGCATGAGTATAAATGGAATATTCATGCAGAGCTAAGACCCTTTAAAACGTCAGACATGTTTAAGCAATTGACATCGATGACTAAAAGCAAAAGGAAAAAACCCAGCAATATGCAAAGAAGCAAAATCAGCACAGCTGTCTCCCTGTATAGCAGCACACACAACAGCCAGAAAGTCAGCGAGGAGGAGTTTCCCCACAGTCTTGACAGCTGTTACCTTAAGTAGACTTTTCATTATTTCAGAGTAAGCCATATGTACTTCATTTATAAGTGTAGAAAACAGCACAGAAACCAGCACTAAGCAGAAAAGTGAACTGGAAAAGGTAAAATTATGCATATGACTCATAATAACAGAAATTATGAGACACTGGCATGAGAATAGTCTCATATAAGGATTCAGTACTTCTCAGGAGAGTGCCTCTACTGAAAAATAAGGATGAAATTTGTTAACCACAGAGAAATCAATTACAGAGGGAGAAGTGTAAACACCAGAGTAATTGGTGACTATCAGCCTCTAAAACACCATAAAAACTATGGAATAAATTAAATTGCAAATATATTGTTTTATAAGGGTTTGGAAGTTATAACCAAATCAACAGATAACGTTTCTGATTTGGCAGCAGCATTATTACACTAACAGGAAACTAAAATGACCATTTAAGAAAGTATCACTTGGCCAAGATATTTTGTATTAACACAAAGCAGTTACATTTTGCAGGTACACAGTTCTTTCTGGAGGAAATTGAATGGCCAACATCATGACTGAAATAAAAGCTAACACGTACATGGATCAGTACTCCTTTGCTTTTAAAGGAAATTGAATTTATTTCAATAGAGTTTTCTGATACTGAAAAGAACTAACCTGGCAGTCCCCAGCTAATCTATGAAGTCTTAAGTATTCATCCTACAGTGACAGCTCCATTATTCTCACGCAGAAAGCCATGGTGAACAAGCCCACTAGATAAAATTGCTTTAGTATATGCTGCTGAAATATCATAATTAAACACTATTTAGGAAATGTTATTTATATTTATATTGCAATTTTCATACTTATTTGTACAATAAGTATATTTACATTGTTCAGACACAGTATTTTTCATGACATGTACAACAAGAAGTGAAAGAATTCTCAAGTATATTGTGAATATTAAAACATACTCTACACAAAAGGATTAGCGCCCTTTTGTTAATGAAAAAGACTTTTTTGAATCATCTGGCAATATTAACAAATACATTACACACAGAGTTTCATCCTGAAGTCAAAACAGTACTCAGGAAATGTATCAGGCTGGAGAAAAGTGTCAAGGCATATTAATCTTCAGCGCTCTGTACACAGCACAGTTGTTACATATTTGCAGCAATTGTAAATTGCCTACCTTTGCTCCCACACGACTTGCAGAGATGACACTTACCCTTGAAGAGTGATGTGCTCTTGAGAGCTCTCAGCCCAACTTCCACTCAGCATGGCAGCAAAGTAACTAGATCTGGCACATAAAATGGCCCTGAGAGAGAAAAAGTAAACATTATTCCACTACATACAAATATTCATGATGAGACTCTTTGATAACATTGACTTAAATCTTTGCCCTGTATGCATTAAGGTGTCAGCTGTGTACTGCATGCCTTTTCTCCCAGTATGTTTGGAATTTCAAAATATGCTACAGAAAAAAACCAAACAGTACTCTATAAATTTTTCAGTTAAAGCTTGTTTTTAGTATGACTTTGAGATTCACACAGAGGAAATCTATTACCACAAGCATCTTCCTTTTATATAAAATTTCACATTTATTTCTCCTGTTTTATTTACCAAATAAGACTAAATAACAGTTATTAAATAAAGTAAATAAATATTTTATACAGCCCCATTATAAATAATTATATCCTGAACATCTTAAATTCTTCCTATATTACAAAATGTGCATTTATCAAAATTCTAAGTATGTAATGTCTTGTATTCAGAATTTGCTACTCACCAAAAGTCAAACAAAACTTGGTATTAACACATTCTGGGACAATATGATGTATTTTTGCAACAAGAGCTATCAGCTACTTCTGTTTACACTTACTGCCCTTGTATATTTAAAAGGCATATAACTGGCCATAACTAATTCAGTTTACTACTACATCCATCCATAAAAGAGAATAAAGAAACCCCAGAGCTGCAGTCTGTGTAGCTCAGTATCTCTACCAGTATCGGTCTTCAAAATATCAGGTAAGAAGACCTTTGCAACAGGACTCTTAAGGTGGAAGTACAGTGGCAGAGAGGAAGACAAGATAGTGGATGAAAACTGCTTTGTGATTTCAGTTTTCCAGATCCACACCAGTTATAGCATTAGCCTTTATGTGTCTTGTCTGGCTTACTACAGCCACAGATAATATTCTCATACATAGAATTTTTTCATGACACTTTCTAAGCTTCCTATTATTTCTAAAATTAGCTTATGTCGTGTATTTCCTGTGGCAGAAAAAGCAAAACATTATACCAGGCTTGAGAATCCTTTCTGTTACATGTATTTGTCTCTTAAAATGTTTCTGAGCACTCTCATTTTGTGTAGGAAGAAGCATGAAGAATGCTATTTATGGTCTCTTTTAGTCATTTTATATTCTGTATTCTGTCATCTCTCCTCCCTCCTCCTGCTTCAGAAGTCTCAATACTTTAAATTAGAACCTTCTCGCACATTCCTCCTGTGATTCATCCAGCAAAAATAACAACAACAAAGCTTTTACTGAACGTTTCCTATCTTAGTGAAATATGTCCACACGTAAATTAATATTACATCCTAACCTGAAGTGTATGAAATTCGGGGTACACACACCATATTTTGTTTATAAGATACAATAACACAATATCATAGAGATATGGAATACACTTATCTCCAGTTTTTTATTCCATTCCAAATAAATTTTAGTAATGAACAGTGATCAGTCAAGTTCAAGCGCATAGTTAGAGTGGGTATTTCAGAGACTAATTTTAAGTAAGACAGGTACACAGCAGAATATGCAGTACCTAAATGTAAATTTTATCAGCATATATTTATAAAATACATGGAGATACCAAATTATTTTGAAATAAATTTATCTGTGCTTTCCTACAGTGATGGGTTTAGTGCCAGTTTTAGTACCAACCAAATCTGATTTGCTTCATGCAGAGTTCTGTAAAAATGCAACACTAGGAAGACCAAAGCCAGCAACACTAAAGTCTATTGGAAGTCCACAGGACTTCATGAGAAAGTAAGGAATACTGACACAAGTGGGAGACTGGGGGCCTAGCCTGTCTCGTGTTTGAGAACTTAACAAAAAAAAACCCTTACAGTAAGTAAAGCATTCTGGTTCTTTCACCACAATGATACTCAAAGTTCCATTGCCCATATTAGCTCCGACTGTTCACATGACCCAGGGCTAAAACGAGCTCAAGTCCTGCGCCTGTTTCACAGCATCCTTATTTTCTCTATGATTTACTGCCGTATCTTTTGATGCTAGTTAAACTAGATACATAGCCTCGGGCAGCAAGTGGCCTGAATTAAAGAAGCTCTGCTGATAGAAGCTCTTTGTTGCACTATTTTTCCTGCAGTAAAGCATTTGTTTCTCAAACTTATGTATCTGACAACATATAATGTAGACCAGAAGAAACAAACATTCCTTACTACATTTAATTCTGAAAATGTAGCATATATCCAAATACCACATAATTATAATATACCTCCTCTAAAGATATTGTAATGTCAGTAACAAACGGTCATTCTCCCTCCACCCCAGTTTTGTGTTGAGAAAGTACTGGAAGTAATGGAGGGTTTTTATAGTCCCTCTCTAAGTTACTTAATATACTCAAAGGGAACAAAATACAGGCTTTCTAGTTTGCTATCTCAAATGCAAACAGACTTAAATCAAAGGTACAAGGAATGGTGCTGACACTTTAATTTGCTTTCCCAAGCCACAGGAGTACAATAAGCCAAAGTTCTTAAACGGTCTTGGACTTTTGATCTAGGAAAGGCTCCTGACAATCTTTACATCTACAAAACTGAAGTAATGAAAGTAAAACCAGATTGTGTATGCACAGATTTTGCAGAGCTGAAACAAAAATTACTACTCCAGAAATGTTCTGCCTATATGGAAGCTTTATTCAGCATTAATAGCTGAATAGTTTATTAGTAGATTTTTGCTTTCTTTACAGATCACAGATTTTTAAATTATTTTATATTCATACATATATATATAGAGGAAAAAAGTCTCCAAGTATTTCCATGAGTATATACTCAATATATGAGATTACAGTGGCAATCTTAGAAGTGCTAAAAGCACAGTTGTTTTCAAAATAGTTGCTGTGGATGATGAATTATATCTATTAGTATCAAAGTACAGCCACTCCACACATAAGTCCTAAAAAGTGTAACAGTTCACAGCTAGAGACCAGCACCAGCAATAACTTCCTACAGATAACAGTAACAGCAGCATTTTATACCAGATGTTATTGATTGAAAAACTTTTTACTGTAAATACTTATGTACCTGTGAGCTTGAAAATGTTTGCCTTCTACGCAAATATTAATATCTGTACAACAGCACTTCTTGTAGAGCATCAATAACTCTTCTCCTAACACAGATGCGGTTTCTACTTTGGAATGACCTGCATATAGGGGAAAAAGCTGTTTTCACTTTGTCAGGTGTACAAGAGACTATTGACAGTGCACAGACAAAATATTTGAAAATAATCTGGCATAATTATTTTTTTTATTATTACATATTCAAGCTAGGGTTTTCCTTGAAAAGGTTTCCAAACATTGCCTTTTACTTCTTATTTTCACTTACCAGAAACTTGACCAATGCTCCCTATTTGGTATTTACAGAAGAAGTGCTACAGTTACTCTTTCCCAGTTCATTCTTTCCTGCTCTGAAGAAGAGCAGCCCCTGAGGAAGTCTGGGGGCATGCAGTGCCACGGGTCCCACCTGAACAGATGTGCTGCTTGAGCCCGTGTCACTGACACAGCTGCAGCAGCCAGCACCTCTGGGGAAGATGCAGTTCAACACTTGTATGATTTCATTCAGAGCTGTAGTATGGAAGATTCTGAAAGGTTCCAGAACCCTCCTAAAACAACAGTGGAACCAGTGCAATTCCCTAGGAAGGGAAAACAAGGGAGATACTCTGCTGTGTGGAAGTCCTACATGGTGAAGAGTGGAGCTCACTGTATTCCAGGGAAAAGACAGGACATGGTGATGGCCACACCTAATACCTGGCAACTCCAGATTTATTACACCACACACTGGCTGGGAACTGTGCCTGCCTAACTTCTGCAGCAATTCATTTCTTCTAAGTGTGAGATCATGAGGTGGGCCATAGAAAAGAATATCCATGACAGCTGTGCTGTAACAATAGTTTTAATTTTGCCTGCATTTTCACAACTATAGGAATATTTGAACAATTATTTAAAAGACAAAAAGAGAAAAAAAGTGTAATTCCAAACTTACCTCCAGCGGCTTTGTTGCTTTCTGTATCAATGACTGCTTCTGGAATTTCTTCCTCAATACCAGGCCAACAAACAATTCCTTTCTGCACAGCTCCACTTGGAGTATTCTGGTCAACTGGTGTTCTTTTACTTTGTCCAAGACAATGTACATTTTTTTGAGCAATCTGAAGAGTAGGATTGTTGCTTTCTTGTATTTTCCTCATAAACAGCTCCTCAATTTCTTTAAGATTTATATCAGATGAATACAGAATCCTAGAATATAACACTAATTTTTACTCTCATTTTTCAATTAAAGAAAACAAAAAAATTACTTAGTTTTATCTAGCAAAATTTATGACCAGAAAACAAAGTGTTGGACTCTCTGGTGCTTAAAAAACCCAACCTTTTAAAAAATGTATCTCTGGAAAACTTATTTCTGCAAATGCTTGAAAAGCATAAACAAGTACCACAAAATATCAAAACCTTCTAACATCAAGATTACAGTAGAAAATCATAAAAATTGTATAGAGATATAAATGAATTGGAGAAATAAATTTTAATTTCAAAGGAAGCTCTTAAAGCCCAAAAATGTGCAGTTAAGATTACCCAAGAACTTTCACTTTGCCTATCTAGTAATTCCAGCTTCCCACTTTCCCATCTGTTTCACCAGCTTATTTTTGGCTCAGGATCTGGAAAGGCTAACAAAGCCTGCAGTCTGTGACTGCAAAGATCTCACATTTTTAGAAACACACTGCACTCCAGCACAGACAACATGTTTGATCCTTGGTTTCATATCATCTAGATGAAGTTAACAAAGTTTAACAGAAGAGCTACAGTTCCTTTGGATGTAGCAGAAATATTCAGAGATCTGCTTTAGTCACTCCATGGCAGACAGGCTTTTTGTCAATACCCAGAGAACAGTAATTTGAGTGTGTTATTTGAACACTGTACTCTGATGGGGCAGAGAAAACATAAAAAGAAACCATCTTCCTTCTTGAGTCTTCTATTTAAAGGATTGAGATAGGTAGAATTTTTTTTTTTATCTATGTGATACAGGTCCCCATCAGGAGAGAAGAAGAAGAAACATGAATATATAGAATTAGAAGGTTAATGTTAATATTTTGTTAAATTTGGAAAGCAAGCACAAGGAAAGGATACGACAGGAACAATAAGATTTCACATGGAAAGAGTAAGATCAGTGGATCCTTTTCACATGTGATTTTAAGGTTGTTGTGTACGTGTGTGCTTTCAGAACTCCTAACCTATGAGCTGACCATCTATTGCTTTTGATATTTAAAGTGCTTTCCAACCTACCATAATAATAGCATGAGGGAAAGACAAGTCAAACCATGCCATATTACCAAGAATATGAGCAAAAATTGTTTGATGGAGCAGGGAGACTTTGCAATTCTTTAGAAAATTCAAGACCACAAGTTCCACACATTTTTCCCTATTCACTGTGCTTCACAGTAGGTAACATCTGTGTTTTACAGCTCTAAAGCAGTAGGAATCACAAATAGAAATTCAGAGCAGAAACCCAGTTAAAGATAGAGAATTCAAAATTTCCAGAAAATTTTGAAAAATTTACAGAAGTATTCTGAAGTTTTGTCTTCAAGTTTTTTGTCCACACTAGACCTTCCAAGAACGGTCACTTAAAGTCACACAGACAATGGAAAAAAAAATTCAATAATTCACATTTTATCCCTCCATCTTCACCAGATGTAAGCTAATACCGCAATTACTCAAGTCCACTGGTCATATACTGAATATAAAAACTGCAGGAAGAGTTTGTTGAAAAAAAAATTGCCATTGAACACGTTAGGCTAAATTTGCAGTGGAACTTTTCTTATTCCCCTTTCTGTTGCTACAGAGCTTTTGCATATTTAACATGTAGACAGTACAAATTGACTTTGAGGGAGAAAGAAAACTAGCAGCAACAGATAAAGTGTTTTACCATAAATGAATTATTTTAATATTCTTAATTTCTGCAGTAACTGAAAAACATCCATAGGGAATCTCGTAAGCTAGGCAATGAAGCAACAATCTCCTGGGAATGCTCAGGATAATTTCAGAGAATCTACACAAGAAACCTCAGGAATGCAATTAATTTTGTTATCACCAGGCTTCAGTCAATAAAAATGGTATCCTTAATACAACTGGGGACTCAGTAAATAAAACAAATGAAGCTACCACAATTAAATGCCAAAATGAAACCCAAATCTATTTACTTTATTAATAAAAATAAAACAAACATAGGAAACCTCTGAACCACTACATACCCAGAATTTTAATGCACCCACGTCTACCAAACCCAACTGCAGCAAACAGTCTCGTGTAGTGCATTTAAATCTTGGTAGACTTGGAAAGCTAGGGCAGGGCATCTTCATTGTCTAAGTCAAGTATTTCATTCACACAACTGTCCTATCTCCTGCTCAAAAGAAGAAGGAAGAGGAGCTACCACAGCCTTCAGCACACAAGTGACACGTAGCCCACTTCATCTCTCCTGATAAAGAGACAGAGGCCCACAGGAAGTGTGCCTCACTGAGAGGGAGGCCAGATATAGCTCGTGAGAAAATAATTCCCAAATCCCCATGGAAAGATAAGTTTTACTTGGGAAAATAAAAGCAAAGTTGAATACAAACAGGAAAAGGAATGAGATTTTGTTATAGCTTTGATGAACTCGGCAATACTATTACTAGTATTCTACTTCTCCATATATACAAGAAACCAGAACTTTTGTAGAAGACAAAAAGCTCTCAGGAGCTCAGCTGCAGCTACAGGTCTCTGCTACAACTCATCATGGCAGTTTATATGCTCCAGGAACTAGGCTGGCTTCCAGTAAAACTAAAGCTCTAATTTAAGGCACTGTTTTGCACTTACAAAGATCAAATTAATTTGTGTCTTAACAATAAGAAACCACTGAGATTCAACAGCCACTGATACTACTTGATAATCTGAACAATGGATTAGGCTCTTTTCAAGCAGTCCTTTCTTTGGTCCAAATGAGTCCAAACTTCAGTGCTCTGGGTAAGCAGGAATCCCCACAGAATGTGCTGGGTTAGAGGACTCAAATGGTGAAGTATCAAACAGCACTGAAAACTAAGAGAAAGCAAATATCTTGTAAAGCACATTTCATACACAGCTTAGAACATATGGGGAGGTTAATCTGAAGATTCTAAACTCTAAACTGTGAAAAGGCACAAGGTTTACAATTAGTTGAGCTGAGTTTAAAGGTGTCTTCCAACACCATGCATTTTGGAGAACATGCAGAACTTCAGACATCATTTCTTGCCTTACAGCAAACCCAGACAAAACTGAAAGCAAGTATCAGTAACATATTTAGTGCTTACCATTAGGAATACAAACCCATGATATAACAGCCTATAAATAATTATTCAGAATAATTGTTTAAAAATTAATATGATTTTTACAAAAAAATTCATTATCATACTTCTCCCTGAAATTCTTCTGTAACACCACTTAGATGAATGTGAAAGAAATGATATCACAGTAACAATGAAATCAGGAAAAATACAAGACAAAGCAAATGCTGTTTTGTTTCTTGACACTTGTTTTGCTAATACTCCTACCAGGCTGTGGCAGTAACCCAGCAAATGCCTGGTAATCAACCTGCTCCACTACAAGGATTCAATGTTTCAGATACTACTCTGGGCTCTCTCAAAGTTTTCTTTCATAATTGGGTTGTGTTTAAAGCAGTGAATTTTAAAACTGCAACTCTATCCCATTGCTGTTGGCAACAATCTCAGAAGCCTGCAAGTACCAACATTTTCTAGGCACATCCTGAATTCATGCAAAATCCCAGAATGATTTCTTTCTACCACTTTGCTCCCGGTGCAATCCTGTAAGTGCTGATTGGCTCTAACACCAACTCTTTTTTAGGTGGCAACACCAGAGCTTTGTTACAGAAAAGCAGTTCTTTGAAAAAAGGATTAGAGGAACTTAAAAGGAGGAGGATTGCAAGGTCTGGTTGCACCGGCCAACACTCCTCATGTAACTCACCTAAGGTTTGGAGCAAGACATGAGAGATGTTGCATATGTGGCAACAGGAGAAGAGCCGGCAGTGCAAAAACACGCTGGCCCTTGCACTAGTCCCTGGGGAGCAGCCAGCCCACACACCTCCCTCTGGGATCCCAGTTTGCACCAAAGCTGCACTGTGTTGGGCCTAGCCCATGGTTTGCTAGGACTTGAGTGATGTGGTCTGAACTTAATGTATTTTCATCCAACTTGCTGAAGTTCTCCTAGATTCCTATATTCATAACTTTTTCAAATACGAGCTGAGAGTGGATTTTATTTGCTGTTTTCATTTGGGAATCTTGCTAAAAAGGGGTTTTTGTAGGCACAGACAATCTCAAAGGATTTTTGCTAGTTTTTTCTATTACAAGTCCTTTACATACCATAAAAAAACACGCTAAATTGGAGAGTACAGCCACGTGCCGTCAGCAGAAGGGCAAAAGGCAGAGGGAAAGGAAGAAGTTACAGAAAAGTCCTCTGCAAACTCTGCAGGAAGGCTGGGAGGGTACTGCCTTGAATGGGAAAAGCTTTAAAACAGGTGCTGGCACTGGGAAAAGAAGAGGCAGGACACAAGAGAGCAGAAGCCGAGGCCAGCCCATCAATCCGCCGCGGCCGCGCACTCACCGCAGGAATTCCCGTAACTCCGCGGGTTCCAGCTGTAGCTGTCCCCCCGCCAGACGCTCGCAGAGCAGCGGCGCCCGCGCCAGCAGCACCGCCCGGTGCACCCGCACCTCCTCGCCGCCGACTCGGAAGGTCACGTCGGAGTGGGTCCCCTCCGCCAGCAGCCTGCGGGACGGCACCGTTACCGCTGTCCCGCCCGCCCGGCGCCGCCCCGGCCCGGCCGCCGCCCCGCGCTCACCTGTCGAGATCCCGCCGGAGCTGCTCGGCCAGCGCCTCCTTCAGCCGCTGCCGCTCCGCCGCCGCCGGGCCGGGGCCCTTCGGCGCCGCGCCGCCGCCGCAGCGCGCCATGTGCCGGCCGCCAGTCCCCGGCACGGCGACAGACAGCGGGGCGGGACGGGCGGGCGGTGCCCCGGCGGCGGGGCCGCACGCACGGACGGCACCGGGCCGGCGCTCGGGGCGCGGGCAGCAACCGGCCCCGGAGCGGGACCCGCGCCGCTCGCGGGGCGGGGCCGGCAGCGGCCTCCGCCAATGAGAGCCGGCGGCTCCCGCCTGGCCCCGCCCCGTCGGGGCGGCCCCACCCTCCCTCAGCTCCCTGACGGGGCGGGGCCTCAGCGCGGGTGCCGCCGGGACTGCGCCCTCTACCGGCCGCCGCTGCGCGCCGCGCCCGAGGGCCGCTCCCCCGCGTGAGGGGCCGGCGCTCCGCGGCCGCCCCGCCGTGCGCGCCCGGCGCAGCGATGGGAGCGCGGCGGGGCGGCTGCCGGGCCGCCGGTGCTCTGCGGGAAAAGCTCCCCAGCACTGTCTGCCTTGCCAGAGCAAAACCGCTGCGCAGGCGACACAAGTCTCTCTGTGCCACCTCCTGGAGCAAGGGAGAGCCTTTCCAGTTCCACAGTGTAAGTAAGAGAAGCACATAACCATTTTAGTTGATAAGTGCTGAAAGTATTCAGGAAAAAATGCTTGAAAGGCCGGTACCAGTGGGGGATGGAAAGAAGCAAGTTGAACACCACAGGCGCGATCCTGAGGAGCCTGTGAGGTTCGCGAAGGGGACGAGAGCAGTCTGGGCGGGCAGCGCCGCTTGGTGCTTCCTGCCGAGGCCACGCTGGGCACGGACTGCTCCCATAACACATCCCATAACTCCAAAGAGTGTGGCGATGTGCTGCGGCTCCCCAGCATCTCTCCTGCTCTGGTGGGACACCTGGTTCAGGCTCGCCTGGCCCTGATGCTTCCCTCAGTGGGCTCTCCTGCACCTTTGATTCCAAGGCACTGCGCTTGCTCTGCAGGTGCAGAGGAGTCTTTGGAAAGCTGATAGGCAGTGACTCCTACTCTGTGGTCTCGTATTTTTATTTTGTTTCCCTTTGTAGTTAGCATACAGTTTTCTTCTCCCCTGCCATCACATGCAAGTTAATTCTACCCTTTGTGTCCATAATCACCGTGTCTCTTCCTCCTATAAACACAGGAACCGGGCAGCAGTTTTTGGAGACAAGAACAGTAGTTGCTGACATAGGAAGGATAATGCCAACAATGAGGCATTATTTTCAAGAATTGACAACAATCGTATCATGACTGTCCAGGCTGAATGCTAGACTAGACACTTCAGCTATTCAAACACAGTTCTTAGCTTCAGCAAATCTCTCCACAAGAAGTCAGATAAAGTAGTGGGAGTCTTATAAGTTGCATTTTATTAGACAGAGGTGAATTTGATACATGTTATATCTAAATTTTCCATTGTTCTTGTTCAGACATGTGGAGTGTACAGGTTTCCCATTTTTTAGTCAAGAAAGAAAAACACATTGCGCAAAGCAGCTGCATTCAACAATACAACAAGATACGGATCATTATTCACTTGAAGACTAGAAACATACCCAGAAAATTTTCAATCGTTCAGTATGCTAAAATATAGATAAAAAGAGTTACTGTTTAATGGTAAAATACATTAAAAAAATTCAGGCAAATCTAGAATGAAAACTTGTGACTTTCTTCAGTATGGCACCACTCTATTGTTTCATTATAAATTTGTAAAAGGCACCACACATTACAACTGTAAAGCAAGGGAAAAAACAAAACCAAGCAACTTTCCATGATTTTCTTTCTGTACAAATACATATGTATTTTAAGGCAGGTGTTTTTATGTGCAAAATACAAGTATACAGGTAAAACCAATGTTGGTATCGTATATTCTCATACTCACTTCTTTTAGCTGTACGATTAGTGTCCAAATGTACAGTACAATGAAAACACTTCTCTAACAGAGCTCAAAATAGAAGGCAGGCTGGAAATATGGCCCTGATAACAATTAGGTTTTAAATCTGAAGAGCTTTTATTTAGACCCCTTAAAACATGTACAAACAGTTATTCTCTTTTTCTTTTTGTCTCTTCCTTAAGAAAGGTCCATATCAACTTGTTCACTATGTCAGGTTGATCCTGCTGGAGCCAATGACTGGCTTCTGACAAAATAGTTAATCTGAAGTGATTTTTAACATAAATCCTTGTAATTTCTGCCATCTCAACTTCCATAAATGCATCTCTTTCTCCCCATAACAGCAGGGTTGGCATGATAACTTCATGATGCTGCAGAGGTAGGCAGCTTTAAAAATAAAACACATTTAGTTAGGTTTTACTTTAATAAAAATTCACCAAGCCATATTCAATACAGATTTTGAAATCAATGCAGTGAATCTCATTGCAAACTTTCTAGGTGCCACAATATCTTCTACAATATCAAAAAACCACTGTGACTCCAAGTTCTATCAAAATGACTTACTCAAACTTTAATATTTTTTTCTTAATACCATTATTTAAAGTTGTTAATTTTATAAATATTACCTCATATTATAGACATGAAAGATGCAAGTAGCTAGTATGAAAGGCTTTTCAGCATTAACCTATTGGAATTTATTCCAGCATATTTCAAAGATGCCAAAAAAATTATCTAAGCTTGAATTGCTTACTTTTAGCCACATACGGTGACAGATGAGCTGTGACAATTCAAAATAAATTCCATCTGATCAGATACAAATCTTTATTGAATTAATGTAAAAACATGATTATTTTAAACCAGTAATGTATAGAAAAAGATTTCCTGAATAAACTTTTATGACTTATGTAATTACTAGTTGTAAAGTTAGGAGTTAGTTAAGAGACTATGCTCTGTAAAAAGAGCAAGACAAAGAAGGTGACATGTCTTAGTTTAAAGTAAGACAAATAAAATGAGACATTGAAGACATTCTTCCTCTGTACTTACATGCAAAGTCAAGAAATGCTAATAAAAGATCACTTTAGATAATAATTTCATTTTGATTGATGATTTCAAAAAATTCTTAAAATGGCCCTTTTTACCAATGGATTTAAATCTCATTTTGCAAACAACTTGACCTCACCCACTGAACCACAGCTTTTTCATAGTATCAATTTTAAAAGCTGATAATCTGATACCTGATTCCGTGCATTGAGACTAATCTCTCTACCTTTTAATCCAGTATACTGGAAATTTTCACTTTTAATGTGTGTTTTTTCACTACTGTACAGTTTACTGTTTTGTACCTTGCAAGGTTTGCAGCCTCACTTAGGTAAACTCTATCAGGCTTTTTACAGGCTTTTTTTCACAGGCTTTTTTTGTCACTTTTCATTGCCTATGAACTACACTATATTTCTGTTCAGTCTGGAATATAGGAAATTATATAATTCCTGAACTTTCCAGAAATTGCCTTTAATAACAAATAATGTGCAGATTTCTCATTTAGAAAGGGAATTTCCATTCATGAAATATTACAGTCTTTGAAAAACAGACTTTCATACAGCATTGTTATACAGTTTCTCTGTAAACAGTCAAGTACTTCTTAACTGTTACAAGAGAACTAATGCTATTTTCTAAACAAATGGTGCATCAGAAGAAATTCAAGTTCCAGCTTCTTACCTATGTCTTTTAACCAAGCATGATATAAAAACTTTATGAATTTATTCTCAAAATGTTTGTATATTTGTTTATATAATTTTATAATTTATTTGTTTTATATAATTTAATGTATAGGGAAAGAAATGACCACTGTGCTATTTATAAAAAAATGTGCTGGGGATGGATGGAAGTAAGTTATTTTAATCACCTCTCTGGAAATAGCATTCCAGAAAAATTAGTCTCTGAAGAAAACCTCCAAGTGGATAGCAATGAGTCGAACCCTTTAACACATAGGTCACCAGCATCAGCCCACTGGGAATTTTGGTCAGTACAAGTCATCAGCATCCAAGTGCTGCTTAATGACTTAGAGGAGGGAAAAGGAAAATTCCAATCCAGTTTTCATATTTAACAATTCCCATCCCATAGGGCGTGACCATCAGAACTGGTGAGAAGAACTGTGTGACTGATCTTTTTGTTCCAGTCCAAAGCCTGCTTCATCGTGGCTGATAAGCACCTAAATAAGATTCTCTGAATTCAGTGCAGTTCTTCTTGCTTTATTCATCAGAAGAATAAAGCAAACAATGCACAAACATACCCACAAAACACACAGAGGAATTAATAGCTGTGAAGATACTTTCTGACTTTGATACTACACTTTGTTTTTGAGTCTGAAAAGGCCTGAAACAATAGTTTAAATGTTCACAACTCTTCCATTTGTCTGTGACTCTCAGAGCAATTCAGCTGTCACAGGCACGTCACTGCTGTCAGAGGAGCATCTGGTTAATGTGCACACGCAGCGGAGCGAGGGGCTGTGGCCGATGGAACGAGCAGGGCTGGGGGCGCTGACGCCTCTGAGCTCCTCATCAGCCCTGCCCAGGGCTCCTGCAGGCCTGGGGAGCCCGGGGCAGCCAGGCAGCCCCTGGCCCTTGGACATGCCAGCTGATGTCATCGGCTGCTCTCTGCACAGCTTTAAATAAGTGCACTGTTACCAGCACAGCCGTCTCCTTTATTCCCCATTTCAGCCATGTTTGGGGTTAGCCTTCTGCTTCCTCGTTCCAGTTCTGGCTCAGCCTGTACAAGGCAGCACCTAGCTCAGGTCCCTGTTTTCCTCACTGTGTTTTCCCTGCTGATTGCTCTCCTGACAGCGACAGCATGGATGACACAGAAAGAGCAATAAAGGTGGCAGTAAATTTGGACTATGGAAAATGAAAAGTTATGCTACTTCAAGCATTACTGCCTGAGTTTAGGGAAAGAAGGGAATTGTTGTTTTAAAGAATATTGGGAAGCTGGTCTTTTGTTAGAGAAGCATGAAGGACATTTATCACTACTAAAGACTGGAGATAATAAAGGAAAAACAAATTCAATGCCACTCTTCTTGATTTAGTCCAAATTAGTGCTGTAAGTAGAATATATGCAGAGTTAAGACCTTCTGGCCCTGTTTTTGGTAGATAAAAAAGAGGATGTCAGTCTCTAAGGCTAATCCAACTCCTTTCAGGAAAGTTAAAACTGTCAGAAAGCTGTTTGAGAAAATAAATATTAATCTCACAAAAATACTTCCTATTATGATGCTATCTCTGTTATACTCTATGAAGTGAGTCTGCTAAGACAAATAAAGGAATAAAAAAACCCCGCCAAACCCAAACCAAGTTAGGTTAGTTTTAGGCTTAGTTATAAAAAACCTCTCCCACCTTTCTGAAAAACAGAAATAGCCTAAACACAATAAAATTCTGCCAGATAGGGTCTTGTAAAATTGCAAGTGAGGGATGATATGGCATCCAAGTATGGCATACTTGGATACCATATCATCTAATAGTATTATATAATAGTAAGATCTTGATAGATATTATCATAATATGAATTGTAAATGCAAACAATTAATTGATGTTAATTTTTAAAGTATTATTTAGAGGTGGATTTGTGAGATTGCCATGGGGACTGTGAATGAACAAAAGTCTTTGTTTTATTAAATTTTGAAACAAAGACTTTCCTTTTGTGCACTCTGCTTGTTTTGCCGTTTTGTGTGGACACCTCTTAGAACACACCTGGCCTTCACTGTTGGACTGGGCCTGTGCCCACCTGGTGAGGCTTCAGGAACACACCTGGGGTTTTCCCCTGGTTTAGCAGCAGGAGAGGAGCCACAGTAACACTTCTGGGCTCCAGGGGACTCTCTAGAATATTTTCCTTTGCTTGGAAATATTACACTGACCTGAAAAGAGTTCTGTAATGGTTAATGGGTCCTGTTAATGCTCCGGGTTGTGAAAAGACATAGAGATAAGCTTCAATATCCTCTGCAGTTAATCTGCAGCCTTTCCTTCCAATTCCAGTGGCCTGGCTGGTAAATAAACTTTTCAGAACCTACAAAAGCAAGAAGAAAAAAATATTATGTAAGATAGTTAGAAAATGGGACAACATGGAAAACATCTTTCTAAAATCTGTTTATGCATATTTATAAAATCTGTTTATGTTCAAAGTACAATGAATGGTTCAAATGAGTTTTTAGAGAGTTATGCGTAAAGCACAAAGTAAACATCTCAAGTATAACTTATTATAGAATAATCAAGTACAGAGAAATACCAGTATTACCAAGTTACTGCATCCTGACCTGCTACCTGTGGCAGGCACCTAGTTTTGTTTGGGATGGACCCCAGCAGGTGGCAGGGCAGGATTCATGACCTCCCAGCTGGCTGTGCCCTGTGTGTGCAGCACTGGGAGCTGTGCTGGGGCTGTTGGTGTGTAGGAGGGTGTATCCCTGCACCGTTGCCCTTTTCTATTGGCTCCTACTCATATTTGAGGTTATACAAAATGTTGGCCTTGGTTTCTCGGGCACAATTCATCACCCGGCTGAGTGCAGTGCCCAGCCTCCCGCACTGCCTGCCCTGTAGCAAGCTCTGAGAGATAAGAGGATGTCCCACTGCACACAGGAGCTTCAGATAAGTCAGCAGGAAGTCCCCAGGCACCAGCTGTGTCCCACTGGTATGGGCACAAGTAAAACCAGCTGACTCTTCAGGTGGAGTAATGCACTGCAATGCTGAGGGCAAAAGTACTTCCCTCAGCACCTCCCAGAAATGCAGAAGTAAGAGTTAATCTCAGAGACTCTATGTACTGGTGTGCTACTTTATATAAAGCTTAAGAAGAAAAATCAGAAGGCTCCATATTTTTTTCCAGTAATTACAACTCCATCAGAAGGGATCAATGTAGGTGGCAATTATTCCATTAGTCACAGTTACATATATAAACAAGAGCATTCATTTTGCTCACCTTGAAATCATTTAGTGTAAACATGAATTCAGGAAACCATGGCATTTGGAAAAAGAAGTAGTAACCAGATTTAATCAATTGTGATGGATGTCGTAGAATGTATTCTGAAACAAAAATGTCCATGAATTAAAAATGAAAACTGATGGCTCAAACAAAATTACTAGTAATATTACAATTTTTTAAACTTAAAGGAATGTTTTAAAAATATTACATTAAAGTATGCTGTGTGACAAAAGATGATTATTGTTTCAGGAGTAAATATATGATGTAGCCATTAGAAGATACTTCTTCTATAAATGTTAGTAGAAACAGCCAGCAAAACAAAAGTTTGCCAAAGAATAGGTGAGGACAGCAGCACTGGAGAATTTAATTGCATGATAGTTTTTCACTTAGAGATCTATTTGTGTAGCTAGTCCAAAGCATTTTTTTCCCAGATATGAAATTAAAGGCATAAATAGGTATTTCTCTCATCAATGATGTGATGCACAGAAATCTGTAGATGATGATCGACTGGCATTCTAAAGATTGCATCACTACTGTTCACTGAAGTATAGAATTTTTCTAACAGTGTCTTCTTGGCAATTGCAAGAACTATAATCAAGGTTACATAGAGTCAAAGATTTTTACGGTCATTTTTAAAGACATAGGAGCATATATAGTAAAAGAAAATTATTATCTATCTATCTATCTATCTATCTATCTATCTCTATCACAAACTTGCACTGACTTTTTTTTTTTAAATTTAAATCTGTGTCTTCAGTGAGTTTAAAGAGTCAAAACTGACATTCGAATACCTAACTTCCTCAAAGCAAGCACACAATGTGTGCAGGTACTAGGAAGTCTAGAACTTTTCCTTTACAGGCGCAAATTTAGGAATGTAAAAACCACATATCCAACACAGGACATATCTCTGAAATATTAATTCTGACAGTGGATAAAAATTGGTTTTAAGCCAACAGAAATTGAGGTGTTAGGTATCTTCTAAAATTTCATACTTGTACATTCTTAAATTGCATTATCTATTATATTTTTCCTGATGGACCATTGTCAGCACTGATCACTTTTCTGTACTATTTATAAACTGTGTATTTTCTTTTAATCCACAGTAGAATAAATTTGATGTAGGGAGAATTCATTAGGCTACAGAATAGATTTTGTAGTTCAACAAATATGCAAACAAATACTATAATAAAATGCAATTATCTTTTCTACAGCTCGCTCCTGCTCTCATTGAAAACACTGCAAAAATCTTCTGCTTGCTCACGTGCTAAACAGAGCTCACGTGCTTTCCATGGGTAAGTGCGGATTAAACATGTGGCAAAATGTTCTTTAGTATCTTAGAAAGGTACCCAAGAACACTGTGAGAACAACAAATATGGGTGGTGTGTCTGATTCCACAGTGTAAGGTCAGATTTACATTCAATTGAAATTAAAATTAAAGCTCTGCTGAATATTCTTAGCTATTTATGGGGAAATGGGGTGACTTTTTAAATGGAGATAGGGTAAGGGCATCAATTGCAAAAATTCAAATTAGTGAGATAGTACTTCCCTTTACATTACTGAATGTTTATATAATTCCTATGAAATATTTTGTAGTTCTGGGTAGTAGACAAACTCAGCTCTATCACACAACAAATAGTGAAACAAGTCCTTTTTCAGCAAAGTACTGGTATATTCCTGAGCTCTATTAAGTAGCCTGGAAAGACTTCTTCCAATGAATATTGTACCAGATCATAAATTGTCACTTGTCACCTAAATCAGGATGTAATTCTAATCTCTGATTCACATTCATACAAAGACAGGCTTATGCAGATTCAATAATGCAGTGCAGCCTTTACTAAATTGTAATACAATATACGTCCTTCTTTGGGAATTTTTTCCTGATATTTACAACAGTGATAAACAGTGATAAAGTGCAACAAAACATATTTGTGTGTTTGAAAATCTTGTTTGTGGACCCTCAAGGATTAAAAAAAATCTGTAACTTTGGTTGCAAATATTCCCACTTCCTACAATGAATTTATTTTCAAAAGTTAAATAAATACTTGATATCTTACTGCTTCATAAAATACAGTCTAGCCATGTGAGAGCCATAGAGTACTTGCAGCTCATCTACTGAGGCAGGCTGTTGGTCCTCAAAGCAAGCACAACCAAAATGCAGATACTTTGGATTAACAAAGACTACTGTGAAACTTACCTGTAAATACAGAAGGATGAGGGAAATTAACCACAATCAGCTTAGTCACCATTTCAGGGTAACATATGGCCACTAACCAAGCGATCATTCCTCCCCAGTCATGGCCAATCAACACACACTTGTTGTATCCTACCACATAAACATAGACACATGCTTTTATTTCAAAGGAATTAGCATCCACAGAAATCAGCTCGTACAATAAAATCATTATTGGGCTAAATAGGTGTTTCAGCACATTTATTCGTGTAGCTTCAATACTGCACCACTTCCATTACTAATGGTCAGAAAAAATAGAGCACTGTTATAGTTTAAAAATTTATAAATATGTCAAAGTATTTAATTGGACTTAATTCAACTTTAACTCTACTACCTCCATATCACCCTAAAGTTACTTAATATGCAGATGGTCTCTCTGTTCACGTCTTGGCCAGTGCAGGGTCAGATAGCCAGTTCACTCTGCAGTCATTATAACACATGTACATTTGCCATGTTTAGGGAGTTTAAAATTTGAAACTGCAGACGAGCAATCTCCTGACCACCTCCAGAACAAAATCAATCCTAATGTATTTCTCTAAATATGAGAGGTTATCTAAGCACTCAGTGGCATCATTATGCCAAAAGTGGGCATTCTACTTAATAGCCATATATATATAGCATGTGTAAACACTCCCATTTATACACTTAGGAGGCCTGTAGCTTTTCTCCGTAAGCTGTTCTGTTGGCAATTCTATAAGTTCTGGACATTCACATACTTAATTCATCAATAAAATTTGTATTTTAGCAGCAATAGAAGGGGCATGGGCAAGATAGTGACCAAGTGTTTTGAAAGCTTAATCACTCTTCCTTTAACTACTGCTGGAAAACAACATACTCTAGTGTCAGATACCATCATCCTCAATGAGGACTGGAATGTTGAGCACACAGACTACAAATGAAACATATAAAAGCCAAGATGTTTAGAATTCTGACATAAATTTGGACACAGTTGTCAAAAAACCTTATAAACTCGCTTGGATAGAAATCTTTTGGAGCACTTTTGATATGATCAAGTCCTCCAAAAGAATTTATCTTGGGATTAGGACAAACAAAGATAACAAGGCTCTGAAGTGATCTTCCCCAAAAAATTTAAATCCCTCTGAAATTGAATTATGCTGAGAGCACTTCTCAAGCATAACCATGGTGTTACCATGGAGATTAACACAACCAGCAAAGGCTGGAAAATGTCAACACTGTGTGAGGACTGCCTGCCCAATCTTTTGCCAATACTCAAACATCACAAGTAAAGCAAATCCTAAATTCAAATCTCAGAACTTGAATCAGTGCTTTATTATTTCTTTATATGAAATGCAGTAATTGTTTTACTATGACTAGAGTATCCAGGGAATTATAATTCTTCAGAGAATGACAATCTAATCCCTTGCGTTGATCTTGGTATGGAAGGGAAATATCCTTCACCAGGGGTTACAATTTATCACCCAAACAGGGACACTTCAAACTGAACTGGAGTGGCAAATTTTGCACTTCAGCTCTAGACCTTTATGCTGTGTATTTGCCACAGAGAGCAGTGTGCCCCCTTGTCCCTTCTGCTCTCACTGCTGTGTAAGACAGAGTGATTCAGCCCTTGAGAACTGACAGGAGTAGCAGGAGTAGTATTGTGCAGAGGGTAGTATTTTCAGAGGGCTTCTTTTTTTCCCAATACAGCAGATGCACTCTCACCATCTCTGTAAAGCCTACAATATTTCTTATGTCTTGTTTGTGCAAGAAGAATGTAATCTGATATAAATTCCTTGGTCTGCAAGTGCTTTAAGACTCTTAGAATATTATCCACTAAGTGCAAGTGGTTAGGACGAAAGACCTCTTAGGGAAAAAGACCACAGGTTTGTACTGCTGGATTTTACAGCACATAGGAATTTTTCTTTCAAAATTCTTGATGAAAAAATCATTTTTACATTGCTTCTACTTACATACACATTGTAATTAGAAAACAACACTTTTTCATTTATAATTGTCCAAGAAATATTCGTATCCTTAAATTTATATCTATACACCTCTGTGATGCATATATTAAAAAAAAAACCAAAAAACAACAACAAACCACAACAGTGCTAGATATTTATGTGGGTTTCTTTTCCTGGAAAATCAAGTAATTTTTGAGTCAAGTAGGTTTTTCTTCTACTAACGCACCTAGAGATTCCAAAATATCCTTTATGTCTGCTATCAGGCAATCTAACTTGTAATTTTCTTTGTGAGGAGGAGCATCTGTTTCTCCATAACCTCTCAAATCCAGGGCCACCACTCGATATTCACTTTTAAATTCCCGCAATTGATGGCGCCAAGAATACCTAACAAAGGGGAAAAAAAAATTGGAGTTACAAGGTCAAGCATTATGATACCAAAAACACAGTCAATGCTTTTTCACCCAAATATGTGAGGGAAAACTAGCATGGCTTTTTTTGCTATGAGATTCTTTTTCCTTTCTGTGCTGTGCTGATGGTCCTTTGTGGCTGCAGTAGTTTTGTGCTCCTGTCTTGAATTCCCCAGTAACAAAGTGCATCTGCCAGAAAAGGGGCATGGCCAGAGCCAGGGTTTTTCAACAATTCCTGGGTCTGGCACAGTCCCTTTGCTGCAATGGAAGCAGGCATAAACCTGAATATAGGGAGGACTACTCTGTTTTATCCTTGGAGCCACAGTAGCATCAAAAGAGTAAGATCTGAAAAGCTTTTTCTTCTCCCTGGCTTACTCACAGGCATGTTTTGGATTTTTTTTTTCCTATTCAGAAAAAGCATGTCAAATAATTTGCACACTAAATAAACCAAAGAAAGAAATCCAGTTAAAAACAAATGATCTTGCTGAAGTTTATAGGATTTATCCTGTGTACGGTTTCATGTGTCTCTGTACCAGAACTGTTGAGGAACAAACTCTCTTAATGTGTTGGTACTAATCAAAGCCTTGTGTTTCTATGGAAAAGAGTGATAGCATTACATACATCAAAAGGCATACAAAGGCAAGAACTTAGGCAAAGGCCTGGGCTATTCCTCACTCCGTAACTGTATGTAGTGGTTGGGTGTGTGTTATTAAGCAAAAATAAAAAGAAAATGGTGGGTCTTAAACTGCAAGAACTACCTGTCCTTCAGCTCTTATTGAAACCAAATAAATTTTAGAGTAGTCAGTACCAAGACAGACATGGTCTTATCTTACACTGTACTAGAAAGATGTATGAAAAACATGATCCTTCTGGCCATGTATAACAGTGACTGTATTCCTCTGTGCTAGGATCTAGCTTTTACTGCTGCTTATTTCAAGTTTCAGAGAAAGGATATGTAACATTTGGATCAGCGGTGGTTTTAAGTATGATGCACAGAATTCTACCTTGATGCAAACAGTGTCTGTATCAGACCATGGGCTCTTCCACTTTACCTTTGCCTCCAGCCTATCAGGGACTTTGAACTTAAATAAGGTTACAGGAACACTCAGTGATAGGAATCTGTATTCATATAAACAAAACAGTCAGAACATTTTCATTTCAGTGCTATATAATGCAAAGACAAGGTTTAGCTGAGATGCCCAGGAATGAATTTTTTAAAGGTGTTATATAATGACTTGGAAGCTGAATTTGCCATGGTAACTGTTGCAGCTATTCTATATACTTCAGTAAGAAGAAAGAACCAGGCCCATAAATAAATAAATCAACTATTTTTGTTTTCAGAAAATGTCTACAAGCTATTCTCATCCTCTGTTTTCACAACATCCATCAGTCTCCAAATATCTGACCTATCAAATGGGTAGGTTTTATATTCAAATAAACCCTTTTATTCCATATGATATATAGCCATTGGAAAACTGCTTTGCAAGCAGAATTTGGAAATGCTGTGAATGCCTCCACATTCATAAGGTTTAATCTATTTTGAGACTTTCTGATCACATTTTTTCTAAAGGGCAAGTAGTATAAAATGTAGCATCTCACACACAACTTTTAAGTATCACATTACATTTAAGTAATGTATGCCTCATCACAGTATGTCCAGTTTCAAGTATTTTATTATTGACCTTCCACAATATATTGATTTTCAAGTTCTTATGCATCTAAAACACTCATTGGCTCTGGTGTGTTACATTCTTTAGTGATCTGTCACCTTCAGACATTCTCTATCACTCTTAGTGGTCAGTATTGCTTGGTTATATTTGTCCTATTTATAACCTTGGGACATTTGAAGGCAGAGGATTTATTAAAATTAAGAACTGTAATTGTGGATAATATCCTTCTTGTTTCCCTAGACAAACAATACAAATTTGATGCTGCTTTACATCTCTCTTAAATGGTGGTTATTTTATCTTGTGCTTTCAGAACAATCACTATTTCTGAATGAAAAAGTATTCACTGAGTGAATGAACAACCTAACACAAATATTGGCAATATGACTGGTTTACAGACTAGAACAGTGATAGAAAGTCTTGGTGGTCCCAGTGACCTATATAAGGGGTTTTTTATTCATCCCTTTTGACTAGTCAGACAATAAAGTCTAGTAGCTGCCACTTATATCGTGACTCACTATTCAAAATGGTAAGAATTACTTTCTGCTTTTTAAAAATAATATACCTAATCTCAGTAGAATATGTACATAAAATGCTAATTTATCCATTACTATTCGCCCATAGGGGAAATCAGCTGTAGTCTTGTTGCCTATGTTAGAATATGCTTTATGCAAGATATGCATAATGTTTGAATAGAATATGCACTGGCCCATCTAACTGTCCTTTCAATCAAAGTTTACAGCTTTAATAATTTTAGATAGCAATTTATTCCTTGAATAACATCGTTCTTTGAAAATTTAACTTAACAGAAATGTGTCTCTGTCCCATCATCCTGGGACAGAGTACCTAGGGGAAATTGCTGAGGGAAGAGATCTGACCTCTCTTCTGCTTGGGTCAGTTTAGCATGGTATGACCTGAGTACAGACTGGGAGATCACAGCTCCAGCAGTGGCCTCTAGCCCCACAGCTGAGTTTGGTAAGGAAAAGGATCATTTACCTTCCTGTATTTCTGGCATTAGTACTGCCCTTATTCCCTCACTGTTTTTTTCTGTGCAAGTTCTGTAAGCCATGCTTCACTAGTTAAACCTGACAACGACAGCCTGAGCAATTTGGTTAAATCATTGGACACATGACTGCTTTTCATTGTTATAAACAAACATTTAGGATTGGGTTGGATTCATCATTCATCTTGTGATGAACTAATAATAGAACCTTTTTCCCTGAGTAGATTCTGAAATTAGGCTGCACAATAGCCTATAGAACTCATAGTTCTTCCCCTCCCCCAGTTAAAAATTAATGCGTAGTATTTTTAATAAATGGAGTTCAATCCTGATTGCACTTAAAATATAATGGATCCTTATTTTAATGCTCTCTGCTATAATTCATAAGTTTAGCCATATAGCACAAGTACTATCCAAACAGGAAATTTGTTTAAAATTAGCAGTTCCTTCACAAAGTTTGCAGGAAAGGCTACATAGCTGAGGAAAAATGGATTGACAGTACAAAAAAGATGGTTGGTTTGTGTTAGTCTGGATTTTTTTTTTTGTGGATGCAGCAGTTAAAAAAATGTTTCAATGGTTCGTTGCCTTCTGAAACTTTATGCCATTACTATTCATAAATACATATAAGGGATTACACTGGGGATATTTATGCAGAGGTGTTCATCCTTGTTCATCCTGCATATCTTATGCATCCTCTTTTATAATAGAAAATGGTGAAGGGTGATTTACCAGAATTCTGGAAAGCCATGAAGCAGCAACATGAGTGGTTTGCCCCTTTCTCCAGCAGCCACATAGTGAAATCGTAACCCTGAATCCTAAAATAAGAGAAAAAGATGTGTGTTTATTGCTGCATAGAACTACTGCTTTGGGATTTGAGAATGATGATGGTTTCAGACCATATTCTAAGAAACAATACATCGCCCCTAAAAAAATATCAAATTATCAGTTTTGAAGCTGAAGCCTTCTTTTCTTCTGAGATCAGGTGTTTGCTACACCCTGGCAATGCTGAGTATCCCATGCCCTGCACACCTACCTCAGCTTCTTCCAGGAAGGGCCAGCCACAATACCTGCCAGGCTGTGCCTGTGTGCTGGCCCAGCCCTGAGCACATGAACACTTCTGACAGAGCACAGCCACTGGGAAATGCAGGTTATTGTCACAGCAAGCACGTGGCTGTCACACAGACACCAGTCATGTACTTTATAGAAGGACTTTAAAATGCAAAATACTTTAAATGCACTTCCAATCTTTCAGCTAGCTGGTAAGATTATGCAACTATTTAAAACCATCACATTGCATTCTGGCATGATAAAGGACCACTTGTATTCTTAACAACCAAAACCAATCAAAACTAAGTAACCAGAAAGCAAGACATATTTGCTAGTTTTTATCATTCTAGGTTTCAGACTCACTTCAGAAAATTAAGCTTTAATGTTATAATCTTCTTTTTGCCTTGTCAATAGTCAGTTTCTGATGCATCTTTTAAGGAATTGGATCTTATGAGAATTACAAGCAGGTAACTTACTTATTGTAGAAGCTGAATGCTATTGAAGTGAATGGATGTACACAAGCTTACACTGACTGAAGGTCAAATCCAGTAGAATTTAAATAAACTGTGATTATGACCTAGAGGTTTTACTGAATTCTGACACAGAAATAGATACAGAAGTTGGGAGTTGGCTCACAAAATACTGTTTAGAAGTCATGTGAAAGAAACTGCAGGAAGAAGGGTTGTACAGCTCCTGAACAAATGTCAAAGCCTGCACTGTCTCTGCTACTTCAACAAAGAAAGAAAAAACCCATGCCTTTGCTATACATAAAGAGCTAATATCAGAGGCAAGGATCACAAATGCATGAAAAAAGGCTTTCCTGCCAAAGATGCTTCAAATGGTCTGAGATATCTTTACACTCATAAGTAACTAATGAGCTGCAAAACCATTAACTTATATTCTCATTCTTGAAAGGGCTCTGAAGAGGGAACTATTTGGATTTTTTTATATTTGCTCTGGATATAATATGGACTTTTTCTCAGTTTTGCCCTTAATTACACTGATATTTCACCTCTGGGATGCCAATGAATTTGAAGTCCCTAGAGGTAAAAATAAATTCCTATTAAATTTTGGGGACATTACATTATCTGTATCATTCTCCAGATCACTCTGCCTTTAATCCTTTCCTATTTAAAAAGTAGAAGTTTCTCAGTCTTCTTCCACAGTTTCTCATTTAGTGAGTAATGGGTAAGCTTTCCTCCATGCTGCTTCTTTCAGTCGGTGTCCTCTTGGGATTTGCCCTCCATGTTTTTATTCTAATCTATTTGTTGCTTTAAGGAACTCCCTTTACTCCTGAAAATACTATCCCCACTTGTACAGCAGCAGTTTAGATAACACATGGCCCAAACTAAGCCCATCGACTTTTTGAGTTCCTGCTGTACCCTTTTTTCTAACCCCCAGAACAGACATAGGATGTTGCACTGTCTGTTTTATTGAAATCTGAATAGATTTGTAGGATATATGTGTTTGGAAAGTAATCCATTAGCCTACTGTTATCCATCAGCAAGAGTTTGTTATTTCCTGAAATGAGTGATCAACTGTCATATTGACAGCAATTCGATTTGGCCCCAAATGCTCTTCTATTACTGTCATACCCCTCTCACTTCCACAGCAGCCTGTTCATTTACTGCTTTGTGGTACTGGAAAAAAAGAATATGTCATATGAGTAAAAAGCCCACACATGCCTCCTAATGATGTTAGCAAAAGAAAACAAGCAAATCATGACAAACGGAGGCTCACTAATTTATATTAGTACTGCCTCGCACAAAACCATCTGCACAGAACCCTGGGAACAGAGATCTTTATGCTTATTTTATGAAAAATAGCACTTAGAAAACTTGCTATGCATTCTATGCTTACCTATAGCTGCAAAAGAAACCCAGTTAATAAAACTTCATTTAGAGCATTTAGTAAAGAAGCAAATCACAAAGACCTGAGACAAGAACAGAAACTGACTGGTTGCTTAAACGGTACAACCTGAGGGACAGCAATTAGCTTCTTGCTCTACGTTTTCCCTGATGCTCGACACGAGCTCCCCGTTGCCACTGGGCAAACCGTAAATAGCAGAGAGAGCAGAGGCAGTGCAGGGAGCGGTGGGCTGCGGGGTACCCGGGGCCGAGGAACCTCTCACCGCCCACCCAGGGCTCCGCTCCCGGGCTGACCGGGCACCGCATCCTCCCGCCTTGAGGCCCCGTAGCCGGGCCGGGCACGGCACCGCTCGCCGGGGCAGTGCAGTCAGGCGCTGGATGCGCGCAGCTGAGCGAGCACGCACGGCAGGGCGGGCAGGGCTGCCGTGCACAGCTCACCCGCACGGCAGGGCGGGCAGGACAGGCAGGGCTGCCGTGCACAGCTCACCCGCACGGCAGGGCAGGCAGGGCTGCCGTGCACAGCTCATCCGCACGGCAGGGCGGGCAGGGCTGCCGTGCACAGCTCACCCCGCACGGCAGGGCAGGCAGGGCTGCCGTGCACAGCTCACCCGCACGGCAGGGCAGGCAGGGCGGGCAGGGCTGCCGTGCACAGCTCACCCGCACGGCAGGACAGGCAGGGCTGCCGTGCACAGCTCACCCGCACGGCAGGGCAGGCAAGGGTGTCATGCAGAGCGCGGGGGTGGGTGCCTGCCTGCGCGCCCAGCGGGCCCGCTCCCACGCCCGCGCCCTCACCTTGATACGGACGTAGCAGTGAGTGCCCAGGGAGGGGTCGTTGAGGCAGGCGGGGGGGTTCTCCCGCACCACCCAGCGGAAGGTCTCGCCCGGCCGCCGGCCGATGCTCCAGAGCAGCCGCAGCCCGGCGATGCAGGCGCACACCCCGCAGTAGCTGTAAACCAACGCCCAGAAGAGCAGCGCCCGTGCGGCCACCATCACCCGGCGGGCGGGCGGAGGGCACGCAGCGCCGGGTCTCGCCATCGGGCCCCGCCGCCGCCGTCCCCGCCGGCCGGGAGGGGCTCGGAGCGCCGCCGCCGCCAGGAGCCGCCCGAGTGGAGGCACCGGGAGCGGCGGCGGCGGCGCGCCCGCCCCGCGGCCCTCGCCCCGCGCCGCCGGGCACAGCGCCGGGCACAGCGCCGGGCACAGCGCCGGCCGCCCGCACGTCCCGGGGCTCGCCGGGCCCCGGGCGGTGCCTCGGGGGCGGCGGCGCTGCGGCTGGGGTCGCGCCTGCCCGCGCAGGGCTTGGCCAAGGAGGGCTCTGCTCCCCAGGTATTTGGCGATGAAAGAGGGAGAAGCCGTCCCTGGGGCGGCGGGGCGCGGCTGTGTCACCTGCGCGCTCCGGCAGAGCCGCCAGACACATCGGGATGCGCTGGGAATGTCACTGGGAGCAGCGGCTGCGGCCGGCGGGCCGTCCCCGCGCCGTGGCTGCCCCAGGACCCGGCAGCGATCGCGCTGCACACTCCGAGCGCGCCCTTGAGCGCCCTTACCTTACTGCCGTGCCAGAGGTGGATAACTCGCACCGTAGTGTTTTTCAAGACTGCATTCTTTCACTGCCACTTCACCATTACCCATTCAAAGGTGATTTTGTAAACGTATTTACAATTTTAGCTATTATATGCTAATACTAGTGGATATTTCTTAAAAAGATAAATGACCTAAACTTGACTTAAGTCTGTGTCGATATCTCAGCTCTGGAGGGTTGAGAGAGGCTGAACAGTCCCTGCCTGCCCATTAGTACATCACTACAAGCATACGCCAAGGGGTCACTGTCTCGTACAAGGCCACAGATGCCAGGGTAAGAAGAAAGTCTCCAGTCTGTCTCCTACTAACCTACTGATATGCAGGGTAAAGGGTAATTTAAGACTAGAATGGCTCATGTAATCCAAAACTGTAAGTACAAGTGTAACTATATGAAACAATTGGTTTTACAGGTTGTAAAAGTACATTATAAGAATGTACCATTTATTAGCTCTAGAAGATAACAAAATGTGGACAAGGTATTTGCTGACTACCAGAAAAGTATAAATGAGCTTGCATGTCAAGTCCTGATCTAACTCACTGCATGGCCTGCTCACCTTTACTCCTAGATCCATTGCTTCTCAGACTAGAGGATATGGGCAAGTTCAGGACTTTTGGAGGCCATATGAGAGTCACAGCTCATATGTAGGTCTATGTGCAGCTTCTTGCCATTTGAAGAGAGCAGAGTTGCTAAATTCTCTGAAAACCAAAATTTTTTCTTGATCCAGATGACACTGTAGGATGAGAACTTAACTTCCAATAAATATTTTTGCTCTGTCCAGCAGTGCAAGTAGAGGCTGGTACAAAGACACCATCCATCTGTTAACTCTAAGATGTGTGATTCAATGAGCTAGTTTTAAAAAAATTGGATAAGCATGTGTGCAGATAGAATATATATAATTTTTCACTATGCATGGAACACAGCTTGTAGATGACTTTTGTCTGTAACATACCAAATGCTTTCTCCTACTTGTTCTAAATTCAGACTTACAAATATAGACACTGATATTGAATCCTAGGCCCTTTGAAGGCAGTGACAGAATTAATGCTTGTTTCAATAAGGTCAAAATTTTTCCTTTTTTAGAAAAATCAAATAAAATTAACTAAAGTAGCAGAAATGAATTATAAAAATGGCCTGTTACTGCATTTTTATGAATTTAAAAGTTTAAACAGGCTAAAACCCTAATATGAATTTACTTTCTTTTACTAAAGATAACATTTTACGTAGCTGCAAAAAGCTGCCAAGCTTTCTGTAATCTATAACACAAATGAAATATCAGTAATCTACACCAGCTGCCAATGCTGAATAACACTGTTCATGATCCCTGCTCCTTGTCTGAACACAAGCCTTACAAACTTAAGGTTAGGAGCTTTATCAGTCTGCTGGGGAAAAAGGTGCAGGGCTGTTTAAGGCTCCCTCATTCTCTTGGGCAAGAAGAGAAGGAACATCAGATGCAGATGATTCAGTTCAGACACCGACCTCTGCAGACTCCAGTAGGATTGCATGAATCATGCCTACCGAGCCTGAGCTTTCCCTTCGTGCTCAGATTACTCACACTGCCAACCCTAGGATTAGCATACAGCTAATTTCTTATGCATCAGACTTGGTGCTAATGACCTTTCTTGTAGGGAAGAAGCCTTTGCAACTTCTCAATATCAGACTAAGCAGCAGCAGAATTTTCCCTGAAGAATACCTCAGTAAACCAGTGACCCAATTAGATAAATTAGGAAGTTTGGCAGGAGCAAAACAACCAATGCGGTTGTTTATATCATGGTAGCCATAAATTTCTTAACAAACCAGTAATTATAATTAATTACTGGAAAACATCCCCTAAGAGAAATTGGAAAACATGTTTGAAATCCTGAAACTGATCACAAGCTATGACCTGCCTTCAAAGAAAGGTTGACGAAAAATTTAGGCAGGGCAATCACAAAATTCCTGTAGTCATCTAGACTACAAGAAGGAATAAAGATGGAACCATGATGTGCCTTACTATACAAAGGTATTTGGCTAAGCTATGCAGTAGTTCTGTACAAAGAAAGAAGCAGAGCAATTTTTTTCAGAAGAATAGAATCAAATCTGTTTTTGTTTTATACATCATTAACTACCTCAATAGTTGTGTCAAACTTCTAAATTATACAAACCTTTTGGCTATGGAGTTTAGTTATGCTATCTTGAGGTAGTGGATATGGATCTGGTGTTAGAGGTGTGAAGAAGCTAGTGCTGGTGACTGAGCAGTTCTGAGCAGTGTTTGCACAATGAAATTGCTGCACAACCTAATGCAGGATTTCTGGGCACCACCTGTGCTCCCTTAGCTGTCCTGTTTTCCAAGGAAGCCGTAGAATTTCCCTATTATTTAGGAACACTTACTTTGTACTCTAGGACTACATTGTCCACATATGTGTAGCAAATGTGTCTGTACGAGGCAAATGCCTTCCACATGTTTTCCAAGATTTTGCAGAAGAAAGTTTAGAATCTTCTGTCATATGAATAAGAAAAATTGAGAGCCTTGACAATTATTTTTCTGTCTTTACATTTTGATTTTCTCATTTTCTGCTCTAAATTATTGTTGTAATGGGTGCCAAGCCAGACCAACCCCAGGGCAGACAATCTTACGTGCTTTGACAGTGTGCTTTGCCCTCCATAAGGTGCCATCTGCCTGTTTATCTTTTGTCAGCTCAACTAATCCTGATTCTATGAGAGACAAAAGAGGACAACTTTGCACATCACTGATTCTTCCTCTGCCTCCAGCCTGACTAACTCATAGTTGATAATAAGAAAGGTACCATATTCCATTTATTAGTGACAGAGGAACTTCTTAAAGCTAATAACTATCTTTCATTTACATCTAGATACAACCTACTAGCATAGATAGTATACAAGTGATACTTTAAAGCATCTGTTTTCACAAATGATAGGTAAATTAATGGTGTAACACAACTTGGCACACCTTTTATCTGTTAGGTAACTAACAGTTTATTTAAGCAGCTTGTTTGCAGGGGGGCATGTACCCAAGTGGTATTTCTGCATCTTTGAGCATGTTCATGGCTTTGGGGAAACAGTCCTTAGAGGCTTGTTACTCCTTTACCTCTGGATTCAGCCTTCTGTCTAGGGACAGGAACCAATTATCCTCTCCAAGTGACTTGGAGGTTGCAAATAAAGGGTTTATCAGATGAGCATTAGCAGCACTGACATTAAGCCATCATGACAGTATAGAGTAATGGAAGCTGGAACTAGTTTTTGAAGGGACAAAAGCACCAGTTCATACCAGCAATGCCCATATAGCTGTATCCAATGGATGAAATGCTAAGAAGGAATTCTTGCCCTTCCCCCTATCACCTCCTGTTTCCAAAGCAAGAGCTCTTGAGCTTGCATAAACCCAGAGAGAAAGTCTATCCAAGCAAGGTAGAGAGTCCTGGATGTGAACTGCAGTATTTTATTACAGGACAAATAACTCTTAACAATGTATAAACTATAAATGAAGGCAGGTCACTTTTGATGTGGATATGAGACATCCTAACAGCATAACTTACATTACAACCTTTCATCCCAAATCCCTGTCCTAGCCAAATCCTCAAATATCCCAAACAGGGTACACCTGAACATGCCTCCAGGCCAGCACATCCCTGGACATTGCAAAGGGTGCTGGCCCAATCAGTATTTGCCATACACACTCTTCTTGTGCTTTTGAATGAAATAATACCATTCCAGCAATGGCCGAATTTGAAGACCCCATGACTATATTGAATAAATACATTGGAACTAGCACTAACTCATCAATCTGCTATCTGAAAGACCAGGTATCATTTCTGGGCATGCTTTAGCTGGCATTTTTGAATTTAGAAGCAATTTATTGTCTTCCCTGAAAATTCAGTTATTTGTAGAAAGTTTTGTTCACTTAGGTTACTTAGTTTGGTTGTCTGTGGCAGAACCTCACCACAACTGGCAGTGTTACCAGTCATCCAGGAACTTGACAAATCAAAGTTCTTTGCTGGGAGAGAGTTTAAAGTGGGAGGCTCAATGAGATCAGTAGTCTCCAAAGTGGAGTGTGAGAAGAAAATATTGAATACAATTTTTAAAATTACAAAGTAAAATAATAAATAAGCAGGGTTAAAAATAAAACAGAAATTAAAAATATTATAATGTAATGCAAAAAAAAATTAGTACAGTGGAATATTGTATGTAATTTATAAATTAATAAACATACATGCTTGGAGTCCACACTTAAAATATTTAAATGATAGAGTACATGACAAAAAGGGTTTGGAGACTACTAAACTAGATTGTCTGAAGGGGGCCTCTTCCACCCAGCATTTCTGTAATACACATTTTGTTTCAGTATTAATTCCATAAAACAATGTTTTATTTGTCCCATATTTATTTCCCATGCCTGTATATAATCAACAAGCATGTGTAGCTTTACATTCTGGTTTCTACCAGACAATTTTTTGACGGTAATATCATCTTGCATCAATCAGAAAATTTTTTGAACTGGAGTGTTTGCCATAATTTCTCCCTGAGAACAGCTAGAACTATGTGGCAAACATGTTTGCACCCTTAGCTAAATATTGTGTTTAATGTATTTTATGTTAACATATCTGGGCCTTAAAACACATGCAAGTAGATCAGATTTACTGATGAAATTAAAGAGTTAATGGAAGTTTTTTTTGTGATTGCAAATAATGTTACACCTCCTCCCTCCCCTTAGACAGTATCACACTTAGAGAGATCTTGTCACAGCCCAGATTTTGTACAGGTGAGTCACAGTAGTGATTTTTTAAAATCACAGTAAAGTGATTTTTTTTTTATTTTAACAGATATACACAAAAATGAAACTGCAATCAAATTAATAACTTCATTCCACTGTGCAGCAGAACAGATTACATGTTATAAACAAGCAGTGAAAAGAAATAAATCTTGTGACACTTCAGGTATTAGTGAACAATTTTTAATACAAAGCATTTTAGAGAAGAACTTTAAAGTGGTTTTAATATTTAACATTCTAACTAGTACAAAACTGTGCTCTTTTTAGTAGTCTGAAGTTAAATTCTATATAAACTACTGCTTTCACTCAAGATATTCTTCGAAAGATGCCATAATATCTCTCTGCAGATTCACATCAATTATCCAAGATGTCTGCAAGAAAGCAAACAAATGTCTTTTCACAGCAGTCAGACATTAATGGATACTATGCAGGTCAAATACTTAATGATTTAAGAGACAATTATAAAGTATCTTCTCAAAAAATGTATGTCTATTATGACAAGTTTGAGTGTGCAGTTGTTGAAATGCTCAAAAAAGACCTGTAGGATGAAAGCATGGTCTGACACTAGTACTTACATTCCATTGTAAAGCACTATGAATTCTTTAAAAAGGTAGTAATTAGAAAACATTAATTACTATTGCCAATAAAACCAGTTAGTTTTAAAAAGGCTCAGGCCTGGTATTTCACACCAGAACAGTATGACTAGCACATTTGTTGACATGGAACACATTAAGGAGGATTAACAGCTTGCAACACTCAAGGTTTGAAATTATTTAGAGGGCCTGGACTCCTCTTCAGAATTTTATTTTACCACACAATTATTCTAAGCTTCTGAAAGTACTAGGACCAAGCAGATAGCTTTTCATATGATGTCACCTGAAGACATACTTTGAGTTTCCTATTGCATTTTCTGCACTAACTCTTTAGGATAGTATAGGTTGTTGTTTCCAGTCATTCAGATCATTTGAAATAAAGCCCTGGTGTAATATTTGTTTATTCTCTAGTAAAGTTGAAAAAAAGTAATTTAGCAAGAGCCAGAAACTTACTGCTTCCTTCCTTCTGCGTTCTTGTTCCATTTTTCTAGCCAAGTTACGGTCTTGATCAAGAATACATTGCTGAGCTTCGGGCAGTCTGCTCTCATGTATTTCTTTTTCAAGCTCACAGTCTGTCACTGCCATGGCATCCGATCCTGTGCTTTCATGGCCCCTTTAAAGACAGGAGAAGAAATCTGTATAGGATAAAAGTTCTTTTTTTTAAATTACAACCTGATAAAATTCTGCAAATAATTTAAATCAGTGCCCAGCACTTAAAGTGGGCACTTTCACATTGTTTCATAGTGATTTCCCTTCACAAGAGTTATATGCACACAATTGTTGGGCTGTAGTAGGTTCATGTTTCCTGTGTCCCATTTCTAATCTGTATGCATGCGGGATTTATAGATATACTACACAAAATTATATACACTTCCTTTTAAATTCTTTATTTTCTGTTGCTTTCTTGGCCTGTGATGTTTTTTTCTACCTTCTTACTTGTCAGTTAGTTATTTGAGGTAGATTTCACTAACTTCTGAACAGGAGTATACTCTTAAGTCTCTTAAATGCTGTGATTATTAAAATAAAACAATCTAAACAATTGACTTATTCTAATACAACCAGCAATGGGCAAGTGCAGGAGAATTTAAGAACCAGCTCAAGTTTATCTTTCACAGGGTGAAAGAGGCAAGGGAAAAAAAGCAGACTACTGGAGAGGGAAATATTGCAAACATTTTCCAAAAGGTGGCAAACAAACTCCAGGATATTACTGCAATGCAGTAATTAGTAGGCAGTCATTTATCCCACTCAGCATGGCCCAGACCTCAGGGCACTGCCTGAAACAGGAGCTGCAAACAGCAAGGGAATCAGGGGCGTATTGAAGGTGCTTTTCTACAGCAATGCAGAGAATTCTGCTGTATGAAGTGGTGCACTCTGGAAACCCTGTATACCTTTGTTAACAACATGCTCTCAAAGACTGGACTATCCTGCATCCCCTTAGGAGAGCACTAAGATGAGGACATTCCTGGCTACAGGTATAGGGAAATAGGGCAAATATGAACTCTGGGCATGAGTGGTCCAGGGGACCAAAATCCCTCAAACTCCCCTCAATTAAAAAAAAAAAAAAAAATCCAGAAGCAAACTAACAGCAACAACAAAGAAAGAAATTCCTGGGAAGTTTCTCTGACCACTGAAATAATACTGATTTGAAGAGAAAAAGCTGCTCTGTGCATTTTGGATGTGCAGTTTTGCTTAGCATGGTACAGCTGCCCAGTCTCACCTGACATGTAGCAATTACCTAACCCAAAACCCTTGTTCCTGAATAACTAAGCTCTCCAGTACCATACAGGCAGAAACCAGAATAATACTTACACAGAAGTGGTTACAAATGTTTTGTTTTCTTGTGGAAGATTCTGCAGCTCCCTCTCGGTTTGCACAAGAGACCTTTTGGACTCCTGCACTTGCCCACTCCTCTTTAATACTGCATCCCTGAACTGATTGAAGCTCTCAGCAGATGCTTTTATTGGAGCTGGGAGCTTCATCGTTTTACACAGGCTTACCCAGGAATGTACAGTCTTCAACTCTGCATCCTGAAGTTATTAGAAAAAGGAAAACACAGAAGAGGAAAACAATACTCTGTAACTATTTTACCTGCTTAGTTCTTACATTAGCACGCTGTTGTTTGACTAGGCCTGTTAGAAATACCTACACCACAATATCCTTCCTTTGGCAGGATATTAGTGCATATACAGCAATCTAAGCAAATTTTAATGTGCTTTCTCATCAACTTTGAGAGTATTTGGCAATATGCCAACAACTGTCAGCATTTGTAGCTATTCTGACTATTTAAGTCTACCTCTCCACTTCTTCATTTAAAAAAACATGAATTCACAAGGCTGAGTTTACACAAGGTCCATTGACAAGGTTTTAATACAGAGAACACCCCTCTAATTTCTATATGCGACCCTTGCACAATAATAGTTTTATATTAGGCTTGTGGATTTTGTATGTTCCCTTGTGGCATTTTTTTCATAGCATAAATCAGAATAAAACCAGCATTCTTAAGAAATCCTGCTTCTAGTAAAAGCATGTGCTTATGAAGGAAATACATATTTTTGGAACTGAATTCAACATGTCAGTTAATAGCTTTCTGAAACTTAAGTGCCTAAAGAAAAATCCTAGAAACATTTTAATTCAACAGATGATATAGAAAACCTTTTAGGCCAGAGGTTGACATGATCTAGTATTAGTAATTTTTAATTAATGTTTTAAATTAGCTGATTATAAGAGAAAAAATTAGTAGATAAGAAAATGCCTCTGTCCTTCCAATTAAGATAACTTACTGTATGCTAGGAAAGATTTTGCTCAACTGTCATAAATACCTTTAGTCATTAAAAGCACTTAGTCATTAAAAGTCTTATTTCAGAACAGGTTTTCCAATAGCACCAAGACTATATTCCACACTAGATCAGTAAGGAAAAGCACACTAACAACTTGGATATCAGAACTACATCAAAGAACACTTGTTCCTTGTTTAAATATTAAAACTAGATGAAACAACCCATATTTTAATAAGGCAACATGGGCATATTAAATACATGTTTGTGTGCATATCTTATATGCTTTACCTTCTGCAATGAAGAGAGCAATTAGTTTGATTTTAGCATTAAAAATTAATTAAATCTGTACAGATTATAGTAATGACAATAGCCTATTGTACACTAAATATTCTAATTGTAAAAGAACAGATTTTAGGGAAGATCCTAGGTCAGGGAGTTATTCAAGCCAGTAAATACATAGAGCCTCTTCTCAAGCAGGACTTGAGCATCACTTACCTTTCTTGGAAGAAGGTCAGACATTGACTCTAGTATGTTTTTATCATTATATTTATCACTGGGTGTACAATGACCTGGATGGAAGAACAAAAAAAGACTTAATTTTACATATTGTAACTAGCACTAGCTAATCATGTTGATTTTATATACTATTCTTTCTCAAATTTAAATGATAAAACTTTAGTCTTTCAAGGAATTGACTTAAAAGCTTACAGTGCAGTTTATTATTTGGTTCAGAATGACAGAAATTTTCCCGAATGTTTCCTAAGCTTAAGTTGAACTGAACCACTTCTCAACACTTTTTAGGCAGGAAAAAATATAGTTAGCTCAACTACAGATGAGAAATTAACTCCTGGTTAATTCTAGAAGAGGTCCCAGCAGAATGCTTTAAAGGTTTGGTCAGGGAGATTGAACACAGCATTTACCACTTACTCATTTCCTCCCATTCCTACTCAGCCCTCTGCTTTTGATTCCAACTTTAGGAGTACCTCATTGATCATGCAAACTCATTTCACCTATAGTTCTCAACCCTATTTACTTTTTTAATAGCAGATAGATCAGCCATCAAGGGCTAGTCCTCACATTTTCAGAAACCTGCAGATATAAAAATACTTCATGCTGTTACTTCTTTATTATTTGAGGGGGAAAAAAACCTCCAAACACTATTTTCAAACCAGAGATAAAACATTTTATCTCATTTAGCAACAATCCTCTACTGTAGTTTGAGATGTTTCATTATTTGAGTAAATGATTAATGAAAAACTTCAGGCAATATGTTGACACTTTTAAAAATTATGTAAAGTTGTTGAATGCTTGAATTCAGAGTTCTGGATTCAAAGTGTCAAACCCTCAGCTAGTGTGTCATTAAAGGGGTTTTCAGAATGACCTCACAGCTACAAAACTTTGCAAGTAAAAACCCTTAGCTGAGGCCAAAGATCAATTTCATCTGCTACAAGTCTAAGCAAAAGGGGGCAGTAGATGGCTTGGTGTGTTAAGACCCTAAAATTAATAGAAATTAATGGAGAATTAAACCTCCATTTTTAGAATTGCTTTAACACACTGCAACTACTTAGCATTATTCTTTGCCAAAAATGGGAATTCATCAGTGAACACGCTCTGCCTTTTAATTTCATCAAATTTTCAGAAGCTTTTTCCCTCTCTATAAAGGTGTTCTAGAGGGCAAAGAGTAAAGGAGAACCCAAAACAATCGCGTCTTGTAATACTGGACACACAGAGCATGGATGTTCAGGCAATTCTTTAGTTTTAAGTATGTGTGAAGTATAGAATGCAGCTTTCAGAGGGCCAGTGTTCTGTCATAATTGCAAGTTTATTCCATAGTGAAAGTCTCTTTGACACTGATTTGCTGGCAGATCCTTGTCACCAAGAGCCAAAGATAAGAACTCAAACCACACACAAAGTGCTCTGGGAAAAGAAGTCCATGAAGCTTCAGCAGAAGACATTTCAAAAAGCCAGTGAAGTTCAACAGACTGAAGCATCAATCATTAGACTTCATGGAAGACTGGGTTACTTATCACTAGTAGTACATTCAGAAAGCTAAATTCTTAAATGAAAAAGTAATTTTCTTTATATATTTTAACAGAGAACAAGAACCAAACATCCATTTAATTTCACTTTTTTTTTTTTTTTAAGCAGCAGATAAAAAAAAGGAAGAGCAAGGGAAAACTGCATACCCAACCATTATCCTGCAAACTTATTAATATACAAGGTGTTCAGCATGATATTTCTTTAAATCAGTTTCATGTGCATTTTTAACTTTGCAACCCTGATAATGGCTACAGTTTTTATTATGACATTACATACTTTGTTCTTGACTTATGGATATTAAATCAGCAGTTCTCATGCTGGTCTTGTTTTGAAGTTTATTTGAATTGTCTAGATGTCTTGTTTGCTCAGCTTGTTTACTCCAGTCAGCACTGTCAACTTGAAAAATGGTGTTGGACACCTAGAAGAGAAGCTAGACTTCAAAATACATTCTTTATATTACTTGTGTTTAGCATATAAGGATTCTTTATTATACAGCATTAGGATTAAAGGCTTAGAAACTTAGAGCAGTAAATTCTTGCAGCTCTAGCTTCCGTAAACACCAGGGAAGAAAGAGATTTCATTCATATTATGGTAACCAAAGCAAGTTCATAAATCAAGACTTCAGATTTAGAATATGCACAGCTCAGCAACCCCAAGTGATGGAGTGGGTAGAGAATGAGAGACTGATACAAGATCTTTAACCCTTAACATTGTACAGCAAAATACAGTTGTCATAAAGGCAGTTGCTGCACTCTAGCTTGTGGATCAGGGTAAAGGGCTGTGATCTTCAGTGCAGTGGTGTGCAAGATTACTCTGTGTAGTAATCCCTTGAACTAAGGACAGTGCTGAACAAACCTGAGTCATAATTTGCATTACCTTCTACCTTGGACAGTGGACACCAATAGGAAAGGGTGAGCTTACTTGCAAGACACATTCTTGTGCTCATAGATTCAAGAGGCAGTTTCTATCCACTGCCAAAAAGAAAGCTATTACAGCCTCATAAAAGCAACTAAATTTTCAACCACATTCAGAAGAATTATTAATCATCATAGGATGGAAGTGATCCTGCTGCAGTAACAGCCAGAACTTCCTTTACCTCACAGAGGCCCTTCTAACCAGGAGGACCAAGAATATATTAAGACAGAACTCAACAGTCATTAAATATTTTACAACCTCATCTAGGCCCCAAACGCCCCAGTTTCCACAGCTTTAGGAAAAGGTATGAAAAGCAGCACACTATATACCAGTATAGCCTCCAGACCCTCAGTATTGCTGAGTTTGTGAAATTGATATTTCTACAAAATCAAAACACATATTTTAATCTGCCTCTTTTGTAAAGGTTTTGGTTTACAGGGTGGACTTTTAACCTGTAAGTGTGCAAGGGTTACTTAAGTTCAAGCTATATCCCTGAAAAGAAATAAAATAAGCTTTATAAGTACACTATAAATGTGATCTGCCAAACTTTCCTTTTGTGTTACAGCCAAGAGGCAATGACACTCTGCTAAAGGATAAGAATCACTTAATTATTGGGGTTTTAGACAACTTTTGTTGTAAACCTTAAATGGCCTTCATCACATCAACTTCAAGCCTGAAGTATTATATTACATCTTATTTAAAGGGTAAGAACATGATTTACAGATGCTGTTTGAAATTAATTCATTGGAGAGAAGCACATATTCACCTCTGGAAAAACATTTCTGGAGTGGGTGACAGAAGACTGACTTGTCTTTGGAGTGCTCTGAGGAGTTTGCCTGTCTGAAGCATCATGCACAGCAGGTACAGCTGAGATTTTACCTGATAAAGAAGTAGGGTATGATTTTTCCTGTCATGTAAAATGCAGTCCTACATCTCAAAATTAGGTCACTGTTTAGATCTGTGGAGTAACTCAGTATTGAAATCTGTATTCTAACCACGTGATTTAAGAGTTATTTTTAATTAGTTTTTAATTGATTTCTCAGTTAATCAGCTATCGGTTCATGCTGTCTTCTACTGGAATCTCAGAAGCGTCCAATGTTATTAGACTTTTTTAAATGAGGGAGGGAAATGAATAGCTCTTTGGATCAAGTTCCTAAGCAACTTCATGTATCTGATGTGTCTAGACAACAACACTCAGTTCAGAGGACCTGTAGCACCAAGCCTTACATTCAGCAAGTAGGCATTTCAGACATGAACTTGGTAGTGGGCATGGGTTTAAGCATCTAATCCTGCCTTAAGGTGTTCAACACTTCCTGTAACTCCAAGTTCATTGAGGTATCCTTTTCCATCTCATTGGAAGGAAGCATGAACACCTCCTGGCTTTAATACTACTTTGTTCCCCCACAAATTTCCCAGCAACTGAAACCCCTAGTCAATCCTCAGTGCTCCCATGTTTTAATTTACATCATGCTCTTTGGTAACCCTTACCCTGCAAGAACGTTTTCAGTTATCCACTTGCTAACCTCCAAAATTGCAAGATAAGCTTGTTTGGCAATACAGGCATCCTGGCAACCCTTCTTTCCTCAGCAGTCAAATATAGGCATGCAAGTATTACCTGAGATAGTCTGAGCATTTTCTTCTGATGGATTAAGTGATCTACACTGAAGCATTTTCAGTACATTGGGAGGTTGCTGTTGCAGTTCAGATGATCCATGATTTTGCAAGCTGCTAGTAAGAGAGGAGGGCTGTGCTTGCAGAAAAGGATTGCAGGATGTCCTCTGTAAACAAAGGGGTATTCTCTATAAAGAGACTACAGTTCATACAGACTGCATTTTTTAATCAAATAGCAATTTTCTTAATAGCTATTTGATCCTCTTTTCCCACCACTACCCATTTCCACTGTTGATCAGATTCAGTACCCCTTGTATTGTGATACCAATCCATCATTTTCTAAGCATTTAGATGACAAAAAGCCATGAGGTAAAGTGCACTCACTGCCTTGGTCTGACAGGTATAGAAAACGCCTGAGAACAAAATGCAATCCAAGGATTTCAAGTATGATGTTTGTTGCTACTCAGAAGGTCGTTAAGGGGCTGTTACAACTGACCAAGCTGAAGCTCATTTCCTGGACCCTGTTTTCTCAAGTTTATTGCTGTCATTCTGTCACTGCAGAGGCTGAAGCTCTTAAGTAAAAAAAGGGTGTTGCATAATTCCTTCCCTGAATTTTTGCTTATGAAGATGCAGAAGGAGCAGCTGAATAATAAATTTGCAGCCTAGTTTCCTGTACTTTAAAAGAAAGTCAGTCTATTGCAGAAGAATGAAGGTTTGGCTGTGATTTTACTTTGAAATTCAAGGTCTCTGTCTCTGGTAGCTTCAAGGGAAATTCTTAAAGGCAGCTAACCTTGACAAGAAATAACACCCACTTTATAATACAGGAATAGAGCAATTCAGTCTAAGAGGCATTAAGAATTATTTCTAGATAAAACTGCTGTTGGTTCTAATAATATCATAACAATAAGCAACATTAAAGTATCCTGAAAATAAATGGCATATTGTTAAAAATTTATTTATTTTTCAGGCATATAAGTGAAGGTAATAATAGATTGAAAAAACATTACACTGTTCGTTGGGTCAATTCTATACTTGGAGACCAATTTGGAGACTATTTGCCCCTTTTTGGGGATGGGTGGGATATGTGGAGCATTCTGACCTTCTTCATCAAACATGTAATCACTGCAATGATTAAAAGATATAAGCCTCCCAGTATATCTGTTCCTATACAAATGCCTAAGGTATTTTTAACAAACAGCTCAGGGGACATCTTCATATCAATGTCTTACAGAACAAATAGCATTCAAGACATATTCATTATTTCCTGATGAAGTTGCATAATTTCTATTACCATTGTATGTTAAAAAATAACTTTGTTATTTGTTTAGAGCAAAATTATTATATCCATTCCAGCCAGATTTACCGTAGACTTTTCCATAGAAGCTGGACAGTTCTGCCTGGCTCCAGTCTGTTTTGAACAGGTTTCTGTAACTGCAAATACAGCGAGGTGGACAGAAAAAGGGGGATGGAAAAAAATCAAATCAGTCGTTCATGTATGTTTCATTATTCACATATAGAAGGTGTGAGTTGTAGTTGTACCTAGAATCAACCTCACAGTGAAAGTAATGTTCTTATCTTGAATACTTTGACTTCAGTTTACAGAACAGATCTAAAGAGTTCTGTGTACATAGAAACATAATTCAGTGTTCTGATCCTGTAATATCCTTTAAACAAACTTGAAACATTTAAAGCACCAGGGTGGATTTTGCCTTTACAGTTAATGCTGTAGGTACTTTTGTGGCTCAGATCATCCTCCTTGCTGCAGACTAGAAGATGAAAATAAAGTGAATCACACTTTCGAGAAGGGATCAAAGGTACAAGAGTAAGCTATAGCCCTATAGTCAAGTGTCCAGGTTAGATACAAAGACCTTTTGCTAACTTATTTTGGTCCCTATGGATTTTCACTGGTAAGTTGGATGGATGTAGTGGGGGGGTTAGTTGTTTTGTGTTACATGGGATCACAGTATTAAGACATTCATTTCATTTCATAGCCTTGGAATGGAGCCTTCAAAATGGAGTGAACCAAACCAAAGATAACTAAAATCCTTGGTAAGAATGTAGAACAGCAGGTGCTAAGAGAGAAGATATTTTGCCTACACAAACACAAAAATAAGCTTTCTAACCTGATTCAGAGTCACTGCTATCTGAGGAGCTAGAATCACTGCTAGTGCTGCTGCCAGAATCTGAGGAACTGCTGCTGCTGTCACTCAGTCTGCTTGACCCAGTACTTGACTCAGCATTGTTTTCAACTGCAGGAGAAAAAGAAAGAATTCAGAACAACCTGCAATGGAGCATTCTTCTATACAAGACTATGATCAACCTTGTTAGGTCTATTCTCCCATGTAAGAGTTAATTTTATTTCAATTCCTTGTCTACTGTCCATTTAGCAGTGGACTTGAAAAAAAAAACAAAGACTTTCCTCTAGAGAGGAAAGGAGTGGGATTTACCAGCAGCAAGCTAGTTGAATTAATGATATATCCAAAAAGAAGCTGTAGTCACACAATTTACAATTCTGAAATAGAATAAAATGGTAGACTTAAGACACAATTCAAGCAATTTTCCCCATAAGCTTTCCTGTGGTCAAGAGCCTGTTTGTGTGCACATTGCTGCTGCCAGACTTGCCTGCAGAGTTATTTATCTACAGCCAGATCTTCCTTCCCTAGCCATATGCACTCCCAAATTGCCATCTTTTGCCACCTCCCCACCATCTGACTGTTTTGCATCTGCAGGGTTGATTTAACTCAGCTTATGATTTTGGAGTCAAACCTTTTTTCAAAGTTTTTTTCTCTGTGGAAGCTCTGAAAATGAGAAGTTACATGGATACCTGTTTCCCTGGACACAAGTCCAGATTTAGCTCTTTTAAACAAGCCAGATACCAGTTGTAAATATTTCCTAGCCAGATTCTTCCCTCTCCTCATAACATATAGTTGACAATTGATTTCAGCTGCTTCTTTAAGATTTCCTTTGTAGGATATTTTCAAGCCATTATATATACAAGACAGGAAGACTGGACTGAGCTTATGCTGGATACAAATGTTCCTGTGTCTTCCAGAGCTGCTTCTGTCATTTCAGCTGATTTTACATAGGCGCTAAAAAGATATCCAGTGGAGGGCAATAACAGCACTATTTCAGTGAGGAACAGCTTGACTTAAAATAGCAGCATCAGCTGCATTGATCCTTTCTCAGCCCCTGATGAGATGTACACTTACTGCAGTAAGTGTACAGCTCAAGTATGCACTGAATTTCTGGCTTTGATCTTGAAATGCATATTGCCTGAAAAACTGAATTTTTCTCTTAGGACACTCTAAGATTAACACAGTACACCTGTCACTGATACTGTTAGCATGACAGCATTAGTGACACTGCCATGTAACAAGCATTACTAGAATTGGTTGTTCTTGAATCTCTAAACCACAGAAAATGAATTGCAAACAAGTTGTGTGACCCTCTACATCCCACCAGGTATTCATATATCAGCATAAGGGAATTGTTCAGTGTCCCTTAATTTCTGAAACTGTTACCATCTTTACCTGTAGTAGAGTATTAAGTGCAGGAATAAGGAAGCTGCTTTAGACAGGACAAATAACTGACCAAATTTGCTGCTGTGACTCCAGCTCACTCAGCACAGAAAGAATCTTGAGATTAGCAGTGGGAAGCTTAAGATGCCACCTATTCTGAGGAGGAGGTCTCCAGATACCTAACAGGACTAAAGCCCAAGGGAAGGATTCCACTTTAAGCTATTTCCATTGCAAATGAGTAAAAGTAATAGCCACATTACTCTTGAAGCTCTCCTTCATTGGGTTTAGTTGACCTTTGACATCCAGTAGTCTCTTCTCCAAGTCTTGTTTCCTCTCAAAATCAAGTTCTTCTTTTGACTTTGTTGGGTTTTTAGCTGCATGTGAAACAGAAGTTAACATTAAAGCAAGCCAGAAAGCAAATCTAATGGGCTTTTTAAAATATCATTTATACTACATACCCTGCTTTCTTTGTGTCTTCCTCAAACAGGTTGCTACATATCTCTCCAGTTCTCTGAGTGTTGAAGCATTTAAAGTTTCAAAGTCTATTTCTATCTCGTCAGGGTTAGAGTTCCTCAGTGCAGGTTCTCTTGACTGTATTATATGGACTACTTTCCCAAGCTTATCTCCAGGGAGTTTATTTATGTCCAAACTCAATTGTCGCTTTTCATCATAATTCATAGGTTTGGCACCATTTTCATCTTCTGACTTATGTGCCAACAAGACCTGCTGCATGGTTCTCTTTGATTGACTGCAGGAAAAAAGTATACTGCAGTAAGAGCAGTTTAAAAGAATTTGACACCCACACTAGTTCCCCACACTTACACGTTTAAAGACAGCTTTCTCTTAGATTTCTTAATGTATTTCAGATTTTTCTTCTTTTGAATCAAGCTTTTTATTTCAGCTTTTTCCTTGTTCTTAGTCTTCCCTTTTTTCTTTTCTGGTCTAGATAAGCATGCTTTGGTCAAAACCCACAACTGCTGATGAAGAACTTTAAGCTATCAAAAACAAAAAGAAAAACAAAAAAAAAATCACAATGTTGATAACCTTGGGCAATGTAGAAGTAACAATAAACTGGTCCTAAATACCACAGGAAATTAATGGCAACTGAGCGGGTATTAATAGGATGTCTGCTTTCCAAATGAGATTTTTTCCCAAACATTTTACTCTATTATATATTAGTCACAGATTATGCATCTAGAAGATGTAAGACTGTTTATTTTATGCATACATTTCCAACAGCATGTGCCTTTTAGCATTTTGTCAAGAAAACACAAACATACCCCCCACCATCCGCCAAAAGAAAAAAAATAAGATAATCACTGTAGTGGTTTCCAGCAGCCTCTCTAATTTCAGGAATTTGGGATGCACATAAATGCCTTATTAGGTTATATTTCTACAGCATTGCTGAATTAGGCAAGTGGGACTGGGCTCATGCACCTTATTTTGCAATATAAAGTGGCTAGTTGAGACATACTAAATTTCAGAGAAGAGTTTAACACAACTTTGTTTAAACCTCAGGGATTAGGAGATGGTCAGATGATGAGATTAGAAATCACTGAAATACCTCACTACTGTAGAGGTTGGCTTGTACACTTGTGTTCGTCCTTCTGCCTACATTCATAAATTGATGATGCCAATCTGACAAGGACTGAAAACTGTCCCTTATTTGACTAACAGAAAAAAATTGCTAATTTTCCCCAGAGTTGATCGATACAGCAGCAACAGGTTAAAAAGTTATGTTCAAGCAGAAGCACCACTCATCCCCCACTCCTAATATGAAGCATGGATTGCTTCACTGGTTAGCATGAGATACCTTATTTTCTCTCTCATACTGAGTTTTCTGAAGAATAAATTAATTACTTGCTTTTGTATGGCTCAAAAGAGGCTGAGGACAAGAACAATACTTTTTGACCATGTGAAAGAAGTGACCCTGTTGGAAGAATATGCCACTGAGCTACATGTGGAGTGCCTGGAGGCTCTCGTACCACAGGAACACACTTTTTTTAAGAAGTTTGAGAGTCCTCTAAAGAAGTGGTAGGCAAGAGTAGTAGAAATATTGCTCACTTTGTATTTGTTCAGGCACTATTCGCTTAACATTTAGCAGTGCTTCCAAACGGGAATAAAGTTTTGTATTAAAAATACAAGTTACTAGAATCTTTTAAAAACTCATTTTTATTGCTAAGCCTTGGAATAGACCATTGAAAGTGGCCTTACCAGAGAGATCTTAAGTCACATGCATTAAGTACTAATGCTTACTTGCTCCTGTAGCTTTTTGATGTTCACTTTTCTCTCCTCTTCAGAGTCTTCAGATGATTTTTCTTCTGAAGAGTTATCATTACTGCTTTCACTGGAATAAGCTTCTGTCACTTCTCTCACAGGCTGTGGCAGATGATCACTCACAACAGGTTCATCAGGAATTTTAGCAAAGTGCATTTCAAAAACATCCTGAAGAGTTAGGTTTGGAAACAGCATGTTTTTCAGATTTCTGAAAGTGTTATGCAGCTACTACTTGTAGAACTACACAGCAACACAGTAGTTCAGTAATATTAGTAGATTTTACATCAGGGCATGAGATGAACTATTTTTTCAAGTCTGACTTAAAAGATAACTCACCTGAAGTTTTCTTGCCATAGCAACTATTTCATGGTCTGAAGAATTATGTTTGTAGCAGCTCATGAACATTAATCTAACATCTGTAGCAAATTCTTGTATATCATTATATTCAAAGTTATCCATTTTCTTCTAGAGGAAAAGAAAATTAAGGCACACTTAGTAGACAGCATCACCATGAACTAGCAGAAAAAAAGGAGGAACAAGAATTTTAACATATTTTGAACATACCAGGTTCAGCAACATTGTCTCTTTAACAAAGTAAGATTTTTTTTTTCCTCTGTTAAACAGATTGTAATTGCTGGGAGGACTTTGTAGTACTATTTTCAGCACTTGGTCAAGACAAAAATGTTTGTGTGGTTTTATTTATTCTGAATTCAGCATCTATTTTTGATTCTATGCATGATATTTATACAAAGCTTATGCCATAATAGCTGGAGTCAAACTAATGGACAAGAAACTGGGAAATAACCTTTGTATTGTGCAAGCCAGCTTTCAAGATAATTCAGTAAGCTGTTAAAATTGAACATTCCCCAAAAAGTGGAGCTTAGCTGGGCTAAATCATTTACCCCATACAAATACGCCCAGCATCCACAGAGAGCTGTCCACATATCTCCATCTAGAATGGTTTTCCACTAAAAAGGTGAAATGTGTCATGTAAACATCCAGTGTAGAAGTCCTAGGGCACTTCACCAAGAACATTGAGACTGAGAGAAAAGCAGGAGTTGACAGAATTGCATTTTGGTTTATAGGGCATTAGCAACAGCACTGTGTGTACAGACACAGACATTTAACATGTGGCACGCTTGGCAGAGCTTCATGGAAATCATAATTCCCTCACTACTTACATTAGCATTTTCAGCAGTTCGGTAGATTAGCCACTATGTGTCACAATGAGACTTGGAAGACTTTCTTCAGTGACCTTGGCTGAGTTTGAGAAACAAATGTATCTAGTTTCTCATCCTGTTATTGTCTTTCATAGGAGAAGCAGCTTTTATGATACCTTTTCAGCTAACACATTTAAAACCTTGTAATTACATAAATAGCCTAATTTCCCCAGAAACATACTTACTTTAATGGTTCCTAGGTCTGTAGGATATTTGGCAATGGCTTGGTTCGCACCAGTGGAGAAAGATGCCACATCTTCAGGTTTTATGAAAGGCCACGCATATGCTGCATGTTTCTTTGAAAACAGTTCTTTAAGTATTGCATTACAATGTTTTAGTTTTCCTGACAACTGAATCTTTTTCATAATTCCAGGTGGCTGTTGAGAATCTGAAAAGGATCTCTTCAGAAGCTTGTTTGTTACCGTACATTCATTTTCACCTCTACATGGTTTAACAGCTTTTCTTTCATTAAACATTTCAGAAGATTTGCCACTTGCTGTGACTATTGAAGTAGTTGGAGTTGTAGTATCAGCCTTCCTTTTCACACCTCTTTTTGCCTAAGAAAAGAAAAAATATACAAGTGTCTAGAACAGTAAGAACATGTTCAGTTTTAGATTATTCTTGTGTGTAGCCCAAAAAAAAGTGTCAGAACTCTTACAGCTATTGAACACAGAGCAGAACATAACAATTGCAAAAGCTTAGACTAAAAACCTACAAGGTATTACCAGACTAGAACACCAAGCTCCATCTTAGATGTAGAGGAAAGAAGTAGATGTACTGCAGGCCAGGCCGTGGCCAGATTTTAACCATTTGTAAAGATTCCAGGAAGCTGGCAGGTTATGAAATTACCTGCAAGTTGACAGCCACAGGAAAGGGGAAAACTACAGCAATTCATTCTAGGCCTGGTTGAGGGCCTTATGTACATGGTTTATCTGTTTAACTTGTGTAGTATTTGGTTTGGAAGCAATATAATGCATGCCTTGTCATCAGTGTTTAGACTGAGTGAAGTGTAAATATACACTATAGGAGAGATTGGTAAAAGTGCCTATTCCTCATTGGAAGAGCAAAACCAAAACTAAATCAATACAGGAGTTTTTCAGATGTTCACATATAACTCAGATTGAAGTAACAAGAATTTGCATTGTGAGCTACAAACAGCTCCCAGGCTAGTGTGTAAGCAAACATGCTAATTTTTTAAGAAGCAAGAATTTGATTTACATAAAAACCATGTGAAATTATTAAATAGATCTTAGAGCTTTATTTTAGTTTAAAAACAGTTATCCTCAAGGTGAAGCCTGTAGAAGTGTATATAATAATACACTTAAAGAATGATCATCTTAAACTTATTTTTTTTTTCTTTGAGAACAACATTTTAATATCACATTTATAAAAAAGATGTGTCAAGCAATCATCTCAATTTCTGTTTTGCTTCTAGAATTAATACTGGCCCAGGTATTTAGTAAAGACATGGAAGATTTAATAGAGATGTCTTACTATCTTCTATTACAACAAAAGTTTCAAAAACATAGAACAGTAAGCATGGCTTCTACAGTTTTGCCATAAGTGCCTGAAGGAGCAATTTCTATATATTTATTTTTGAAAGTCATTTGAGGAAACTTACTTTTGTTATAGAGACTGCAGCTGGCATTAAAGCAGTCAGCTGAGCTGCAGACAAAGGATCCAGTGTAGCCTGCTGTTGCTCTTGAGTCATTGCTGGAGGCTGCTCACTGCTTTCAGCTTGCTTCTCATTTGTGCTTTGTTCATTTGAAATCCCACAGCTGGGCTGCCATGTTTCTGGTTATTTTAATACAGGAAATTTTAGAAGTTAAGTCTTAAATGTTGCAGTTAATTTCTTTCATGGTCAAATTGACCAGCTGTCAATATCTATAGAGGAATGCCATAAATAAATGCAAACAAGAGCATTTGTTACTTACAGCAACATTGATATCCTCCTCTACTCACATCATTAGTGCTTCAGCTAGAATATCATGCCAAGTTACACCTTATTTGGCCTCAAGAAAGTATGGATTAACTTCAGACCAAAGATTAGAGAGGCATTATTCTACACTCTGTATATATTGTATATATATTATGATATATTACAGAGTGTAATATATATTACACTCTGTAAAAATGTTCTTGCCAAGGAAAGTATCAAGTTGTTTTCTACAAACACATAAAGACCAAGCAGCAAAGAGCGCAGACTGCACCATGTTTCCTAAGCACAGTCAATACCTGCATATATTGCTCAGCAATATTACAGATCTCCAGTACTGAGATATGAAAACAGTTTAGACTAATGTTTTTCTGGCTTTGGTTTGGCTGATTACATTATTCATGTCTTTTTCAGCTGTTACTCTGTTTACTTCCCACAGATGTTCACACCTATTCATTTGTATAACACAATGCTGAGCAGCATGACGGTCTCTGAATTGGAAGTCAGTTCCTTTTGTTAAAAAAGGAACTGTTTAAGTTTTTAAAGAAAATTTTCTAAAGCTTTAGAGCACTATTGTTATTTATCTGATTAGTTTGGAAAGAGTAGAGAACATCCAATATGTTCCAGGGTCGAGTTATGACAAAGAAGATTTCCTGTTTCCAGTTTTGCTTGCTTAATATATTATAAACTCAGCATATAATACAGGCCTTACCTTCTGTCTTCTTTCCTTTTCTCTTGCCTTTATTGAGACTCACTGGTCTTTCTTCTGGCGGCATACGGGCTATTTTCTGCATAAACACTTTTTCTAGTTCTTCAGCCATAAACACAATGTCATCACCTGGCTGCAAAATATGGTCAATACCATTCAGTGAAGGAGAGGCTGCAGTAATGGGAGCTATCTCATTAAACAACCAGGCTAGAGAGTCCTGCCTCAACAGATTAAAAAAAAAGCCACCAGTGCCAGAGAGGTCTAGAAATCATTGCCAACCTTGCCCCTCACTTTAAAGCAAATTACTTCACCATTGAAATACTCTTTCTCTCACTGTCCCATTGAAAAATTCTCCTTTACCTCTGCATACTGCTACAGCAAAAGCCAAAGGGGGCAGATCTGCAACTCCCTTGTTACCCCTGTGTTCTGAAGAAGCTGTGGAAGATACTCAAAGATACTAAGACACAGCCAACAAATATCCAAGCAAAGGGAGATGATCACACTTCATTAGGTTGAACTTGTTGAAGGAACAGAGCATGGCTCAGGGTTGCTAGCCTTGGACTTGTACAGCAATGACATAGTGCTTGCTGTTCACAAGCTCTGCAGCTAAACCCCAGAGATTTTGGACGTGTGCAGAAAAAAACTATGCACTCAGTTGTTAGAACAGCAAGCAAGACTTCACTTACGTGTCTTCAGTCAATCCTAGCCAAAAAACCTTCCCAACACTTCAGATAACTTAGTTTAAAAGAAAAATAATGGAAATGTCAACTAACTTATTGTGTGTTCTAGTAACAATGTGCTTGTTTTAGACTTGCTTGTATCATTCAATAGAACCAGTTACTGGTAAGAGTTGGTGTTCCACATACCTTGTTGTACATGTAGCAGTTCCAGAACATAGTTTTAAAGTCTTCAATACATTCTGCAGCTTTTGTGTAGTAATTGTGTTCCAGTCGCTTTTTTATGGTGCCTAAGTCCATAGGTTTTTTTATGATAGTGTAATAATCCTGTGATATTGAAAGAATAAGTCACCAAACACACCTTAATATTAGGACATGATTTTTACACATTTAGTTATGAAAGCTAAATTGCAAGAAAGAATTGCATTATATTAGAAGCAGTATTTTATTTAAAGGAAAACCTTCCCCTATAGTCATAGGTACTAAAAATGTAGGTGTTCAGGAAATCTTCACCTTATATTTTGTCCTTGTTCTTTCATATCACATATCATTCAAAGTCCCAAAGAATATTTATTTCAATAGGCTCCAGAACTTTATTGGTAGTAGTACTTATTAAAAGTATAAGCACTTCTCATTTGTTGTCTCAAAGCCATTTACACAAAGCAGCAGAGGAAAAAGAAGCCAAACTTCAACCAAGTCTCAGTCACTAACAAAAAGAAGCTACCAAGTTTTCACAATTGCTGTTCAAATACTTTATCCCTGGCTATATTGGTTTTCCCCTTAGGGTTGGCCTAGTGAAGAAGTGGCAATATGACTGAAAGGCAGCTGGAATGGGAACTGTCATGATTATTTCAGTAGCATAGTGAAACCTTGTTAGACCATGAGACTGTTTCCCTGACGGTGCATTTAAGAAATTGGAATGGAAATATCCCCACTAAGTTCACATATACATTGTAACATAAACATGGTAATTGTATAAAGTAACTACTACATCTGGAGTGTTCTAAAGCTATCCTAACAATCTGTTTCAGTGAAATAGAAAGGCTAAATACATCAGAGTGCAGGCTATTTAATTTATCAAAGCAAGAAGCATTGTCCATTCTGTATCTTCTAACATTTGGAGGAGGAATGCAAAGGGGGCAAATACTTTTATTGTCCTTGCCATGGAGCCAGATATTTGTTTGTTACTGTGCAATGGCTGAACTAATACATACTCTGACAAGTCAAAAGGCTGTTTTAGCAATCCAGAGAGGCAGAACTGGCCTGAAGCCAGCTGCAAATGTTGCCACAAGTCTGATGGAGTGACCCTTCACCTTAACTAACAGCTACTTCCAAGAAGGAAAAAGGGTAAGAAAAGACACAGAGAGATGGTACTTTGACTGTGCTTTTGTACAAACTGACCAAATTAGTTCATCACAAGAAATGGCCACAGATAAATACTTCTTTCTACTCTAAACAGAACCAATGAGTTAGGAGAATTAGTCTTGAAAATTTGTGAGAAATAAGTATTGATGCTTAAGCTGTTGGAGGGGGGAAAAAAAAATAATCCAAGGGAACATGTAACAGTTTTATTTAACACCTTTCTACTTATCTACCAAGAGCAGTATAGTCCAGGAAATCTGAAATACCATTGTGCCAATCACCTATGTTTTCATTTGACTGAAAAACATCCAAAACTAGAGTCTAAAAATACCTGGATGAAAACTGCATCTCACTCCAAGACATTAGAGTCTTCTACTTTGTTACAATTAAGCTGTAGCATAAATAACATGCACACAGCATAACAGAAAGCTAATTTAAGCATTGTATCTTCTATTTCATGGAAGGATGTTCTTCCACTATGGTATGATGCTTTTTTATTTCCCTATTTCTGCAGGGACGTTTATTTCCTCTAGAAACTTCAGAACAAAATTATTTGAAATTGACAAATACTAAAGATGTAATGAGTTCTCCGCAACAAAATGGTTCCACATTTGCCTGCTTACCTCAGGGTCAAACAGATCTGATTTTCTATCAAAGTATTTGACATTAAGGCTGCCTAATATTAAAAAAATACTCAAAGGTGAAAGAAATACTTATCATATGCAGTGTTAATAAATATGTCTAAACCAGAAGAAAAGCCTGAACACCAATATACAGAAACTCTAAGAGACCTGTTTAAGCATTATTACTATGCTTTAGAAATACTGATTTTACTAGTTTCAGATCAGAAAAATAAGCAAAAATGTAGCATTTCTCTAGAAAGAAAACACTTTTCTTGTAGACTTGGATTAATGACAGCAGTTCAATAGCAAAAATAGTCTTCCATAATCTGTTGCATTAGAAAAAAAGCCTTTCAGCATTAATTTACATAGTTTACATATTAATAGACCAGTTCCAAAACGGTTCTTACAGGCAGATTCAGTGCTGCTGCATCTACAGGTTGGTGAAATGGCCAGGAAAAGTTGTGTCTCCACATGGCTCTCATAACCACCCTCTGTAAGTACTGAAGTTGGTTTGTTTGACATCCACTGCTTTTGTTATTTATGTATTCTGGTGGAGGAGGGTTCATAATAATGGAACAGTTCTGGTTTTGAACAGACATCTTTAGAGAGTTTGTATATCCACTTGTTCAAAGATTATTACACATTTAACCTGAAGGGAACAAAACAGAAACATTCAGTGAAGATATCTAGATTTAATGCTGCTTACATGTTCACTTCTGTTTGTAGAACGTCCACACTGTAACTACAGGCATACCTCTGTGTTCTAAGCAAGACATTGGTTTTAAAGAGCATATTTAGACATACCTAGAGTCTAGGGATGCATACTAGCTTTCTCCTAAAAACATCTAATAGCTTGGTTTTCCTAACAGAAGGCACTATTGCATGAGGAGTGAAAAAGGTCATAAAAAGGTAGATAGCTATTGCAATCAGCACACTGCTAGAACAGCAAATATGGCCCACTCTTACAACAACTGTAGCATCCCAGCAGATATTGCTGATCACACTTTTGTATTTTCATTTGTTTATTTCAGCATTCAAAGCATACCTCTTCTGAGCTCCTGAAGCCTACACCTTGGCTAATAAGAGTGAATACTATTTGCACCACCACATATCACTAGCTAAATGCTAATCCTTTCACCAAAATATCTATCTTAGAAGGGAAAGCTCCAGACACATATAGGATCTGCCTCTCCTATAACTGACCAGCATGACAAGAAAAGTTCTGAGGTAATTTTAGGTACCTCACAACTCAACCAAGCCCATCATACACTATTTTTAACTATTAGGATACACTATTATTTTTTCCTGCTTTTTTTCTGCCAAATAACCCACACTAGATTATATCAAGTGCAAGCTGTTCACCTTCTTCATCCAAAGCCGTGAGGTTAGAAATAGAAGACAGGAGCAAAGGAATACAGTTTAAACTTAGCGAAAAGTCTTATAGCAACAAGCAGATGAATAACAATAATTAACACTTTATTAAGAACATAATATAATGTATAATCTCTTGCACCTTCTGTAAATTAGTACTGTAAGGTCTAGAATAAAAGCTCAAACTTAGCATCCAAGAGTGCCAAGGAAACAAAGAGACTGAAATTTTGTGTACATAAGTGTCTTAGGCTTAGATGCTTAGCTTTTAAAACCTTAATTAATGCTGTGAAAACTAACTTTCATGCTTACAAGAGAGCTAAGCCTGCACCTTCTAAAGACAGGCATAAGTCTGTGTTTTCAGTCCCTCCTTTATTACCTCCCTCTCCATCTCCCCAGTCACAGAAGACTCTTCCCTGTCTTAAAACTTATGTTTGCATACTGAAGCAAAAGTGTGATCAGATTCCAACCACGTAAGTTTTTTGATATTTTTCAAACCACCCTTCCCAGCCCCATATGTCCTTGAGCTGCTGAGTCAGGTCCCAAAGGCCAAGTAGTCTTAAAAAGAGAAGACGTGAGTGTTTCCTTAAGACCCAGTTTGACGTTTCTAGCTGATAGAAATGTGTTTTTAGTTTAAGAGTAAAAAGCAAATAGCTTACAATGAATTACATTGCTAGAGAAGTCAAGGCTTTTGGCAAAATACCCCATCTTGTGAGAATCAAATTTTTTTTGGTAAGAGATTCGTTGCTATCAGTGCGTACTCCCTAAAAGCATGAATTAAAGACCCTGCTGAAAAGACATATATTTCCTCTTGTTTTAGCTCATTATTACAGCTACTAGCATAAGATCTGTGTACATCATATACTGCTATACAAGAATAGCAGCTTGGAGAAATATTAACATATCCATACAGAACAAAGGCAAATAGTGTACCAGGTTCTACACACTAACAACATTTCATTCTTCAAAACCTTTTTAACAAACTCTGCCAATAATCACACTGAACATTCATAAATAACACTGGAACTTCCCTTAGGTAATTATACTAGTGCTACACAGAACAGAGCATAGCCTTTAGTGCAAGTAGCATTGTCTTTTCTTTCAAAAGGACAACTATTTCCATAAAGACACCCATAAAACAGCATTTCTGTATGTTTAGGATCTCTCTTGGGATACATCAAACAAACCTTAGTTTTAAAGACAACCATTAAATATTCAGTGTTGAGAAAACACTGACTTACAGCTATTAACCAACAGCAACCACTCTTGGGCAACTCAAAACTAAATTTTCACTCTCAAAGCAGATCAGTCATATTTTTTACCTTAATTTTAGGGAAAGCCACAACTCACTTTCTCTCCTCCCAAAAGATGAAGGAAGAAGAGAGCTTTAGAGGGCAGACAGAGTAGTCTTTATAACCTACTCACACCCCCATCTTGTTCTGTAATAATAACTCCATCAAACACCTGCAACCCTAAGGAAACCTGCCCTATCAATGGTTCTCATTGGGAAGCTATCAGCAGAAAATGGGAATGGCTGCTAAGGGCTAAAGCACACCAGAAGATTATTGGTGCCAGACCTGCTCTCTCAGTAGCCAGTAAGATGGAGTAGAGGGATGCAGGAAGGGGAGTGGATATACTTAGGTAAATCTTGGTTTGGTTTTCTTAACTTCTAAGTCTTAAATTTAACATGATGGGAATGCTTATGTTTTATCAATTATCCTGGGTCACACTGGTCACACTATGCAATCCTCTGACGGTATAAGAGGATTGCATAAATAGTATGTCTAGTTAGGAGTGGTAAGTATTCCTATTTTTCTTCACCCCACAGATTCATTAGTTAAATTAAAACCCAAATCTATTTAGTAAATGCACAGAAGCATAAAAATGAGGACCAGGTTGTTTCATAATAAATTTAATTTGTTGTCATTGAAGCCACAAATACTTGGAATTTAGCCTGCTTATTTTGAATTTTGGTTATTGACAAAGCATTTGTTTCTCTCAGTACACCTAAAAAGCTTAATCTCCAGCATGCTTTAGTACAAGGCAGGTCTGCAAAATCAGATTTCTATTTAATTTGTTGTACCATTCACATTTATGCCCCAACTTCATCTTTTGGGATCAAAACCTGCTTGGATTCTTATCATGAAAGTAATTAATCCGCATTCTTTTTTTGTTTCCCTTATTTTTTTCACCAAGATGTCCTGGCTATTTTGAAACTGTTGCTTTGAGACTGCTGCATCATGCTCACAAACACATGAAACATAAATAAAATGGAAACCTTGTGATTGAAGACTGATTTTTTTTTAAATTTATAAGAGTTGAGTTGTATTTCCCAAAAGCGTTCACTTTCAGCATATTAAAATTAGTGAGAACATTTAAAGCACTGCTTCACCTAGTGAATGCTGTATGACATGACCTCTAACTCTACAAGCAACACATACTTAAAAACCACTGGAAACAGAGGAACAGGAACTGAAACTCCCCACAAATAAAATGTGATTGTACAAGAGTCAGCTTTTCATCACAGTAAGATGTAGAAATTGACATTAATTGATACTGCTTTATGCCTAGGCCAAATATGGCTCTGGATAGCTCCCTAAATTTGGAATAACCCTACTAACTTCAGAGTTGCCTTAGGTTTTCATCAGGGTAAATGATAGCAAAATGTAATTTCCTCACACTGTTTAACTCACTGTATCACTTTCCTAGATATTTGTAACTTTGTTCATCTGTGACTATATGGCAGAGTACCCATGAATGTTGTACAGGCATGTGCAGGAAATGACAGTGAAAAAAATTCATCCATCCCAGAAAGTTGCACTATTCCTTCTTCCTTTCTCACCCATTAGATTGTTCTCACACCCAGAGAAATCTCACAATTCATTCTCTTAGCCTTCACTTAGTGTCCAAGCAAAGGGCTATTGCAGAATGATGCCTGACTGGGGAAATGTTGCATCATCACCCAATGCAGCTAGCAGCTATCTATTTTTCTCTCTGAGAAATAATAAACTCTTTCATTACAATTGAGTCAATGATTTCTGACATTCAGCTGGTGAGATGCTCCCTGCACCCTTGCTGTGGCTCTCCTGGCTTTCAGCAGCCTATGAAAAAGCAGCCTCCTCTTCCTTGCTCTCCCTTCTGGCACTCCAGCTTCTTGCCCAAAACAAACATGTCCCTCCACCTGCTCTGCTCCTGCCTGGCCTCATTGTTCATTGGATTGGTAAGAGGGATCTACTTACTCCTTGGACCTTCTAAGTTTTTTCTTTTCCCATAGTTCCTTATTAATTACTTCCTCAAAATAATTTCACTGTGGTCAGGCCTTCATTTTTGATGGCCAGTTTGTTTCTGTGCTTTCAGAGGTCATAACTGGATGTGGATGTGAGGGCTGCTCTGCTTTAAAAGGGAGGTATCCTGTGAAAACTTCCATTCCTCTGTAAACTGAGCAGGAATTAAGCCCTCAGTTACTAAGCTTCTCTGTATAGGACTTTAATGCATTATTCTGAAAAGTTCAAGTATATGTCAGTTCTTTGTCCCATCCCATGACCTTTGGCCATCTTACAGAGAGAATGGGAAAAAAATTTCAAACTCCTCTGATGTGGAAAAGGGAACTCTTTTTATTGTGTGTATAAAATTAGCAGGATGAAATTCTCAGCATGCTTTTCACAACCAAAGATTTAAATAGCTTGCCAAGGGAAAATGACTGGCTTGTTCAGTATATTTTTGTACTCCCCAGGATGTTGATACTCAATATCAGCATTAAATTTGTGGTTATTAGAGCTAACTATGGTGCAAAGAACAGAAACAAAACCGTTTACTAAGTCTGATTTTCAGATTTTTCTTTTCCTTCATGTGATGCCTTTTATATATATTTCAGGAAATAAGCTGTTCTTTTTTTCTAGGAAGTTCTCTAGTGTTTTCCTAAAGCAACAGTATATGATAAAATCCTATGTGTTTAGCCATAAATTAGGGATCTTGCTGCTGTCATATGATTGCATCCAAAGAATGTGAGTGGCTCTTCCACGTGTATCAAAGTTTGGGTTCTCCCCATGCTGTCAAGCTCTTCTTGTGCTGTATGAGAACCTGAGAGTGGAAAAGATACATCCACAGCCTTGTCTGCTCACTGATTTTAATTTGTTGAAGAAATGTTCTTAGAGTTGTTTGAGTCTCTGAGAAAACAACCTTTTTCTGAGCATAATTTGAATTTTTAAATCCTCTTCAGTGGTGGCTTTGTGCAAGCTGAGGTGGCTCTGTATTACAGCTGGCTAGGGCAACGTACATGTTATTAATTACTGTGCCTCAGCTGAAACTGAGGACTTTTTGAACAGCTTTAACATAGTTGCAAGCTATTATGTGTTCATACCCTTCATGATCTAAGCTAACCCAAAGCAGATCTGACTAAAATGAATTTCAGCAGTCATTTCCATGAATAAAATTGGCTCAAAGTTATGCTTGAAATGCAAAACTTGAGGTAATGATTGAGTAGTTACATCCCCAAGCAATGTGCCTGATTTCTCTGTGAGAGATTATACCCTTGCAGCAGAGTTGCATAAATTTGTAATTTCATGAGCTCTTATCCTTTCACATCCCAAATCATTCACCAGGTACCAATTGGAGATCCTTAAGAAAATACTTCTCTAAGTTTCCTGTTGCAGTGTTGCAGTTTTCTGCCAGTAGATGTCAGCTCAGACCTGGTGAAAGAAAGTTTATCTGCTCGTTTCAATGTAATTGGAATCAGTGGTTCTGTGACTTTGGCCTTAACCGTTAATATTGGATTGCTTGTTCAGAATATTAGAAAGCATGATGTCACTATTCAGACATTGAATGTATGACCAGTGTGACATTTGCACACTTAGACATTTGTAAAGAGAGAATTCAGACTGAATTCACTGTGATTGAAAAAAATAAAGCCAGGCAGTCAGTTATTAAACTTTAAGGAAAAAATTTTCAAGCTGAGACTCTGATTCCAAGTTATTATGCTACGAAGCCAGGGGAAAGGAACCACCATATTGCAGAGAGTGGTAGTAATTTGTGGCAACCTCTACGCTGCCAGAAACAAAATTACTGGAGCATTCCTAGGAGTCCCTGCCCCAGTAAACTGGTTATCCCCCTGTGAGATGATGCAAAGGAGTGATATGCTTGCTGCCAGGAGTTTTTCTCCCCTTAGAACTGCAGGACTAGTTGTACATGGTTGTAGTTTGTATATGTTGCTGGAACAGCATTTGAGAGGCAAACCTTTGACCACGGGTGTTCACAGTAACATGGCACTGCACATACAAGCACCTGCTGGAACAGAAGGAGCTGTATTCTCTACACACTGTGCAGACAGGTGCTGTAGCACTGCCTTTGCTTGCTTGATGGCTTTGCTCTGCAGGCAGGCAGAAAGGCTGATTACATGCTCTTGGGACATGGTCATGCTTCAGGGTGTTCTGTGAGCAAGCATGGGACAGGCAGTCTTACCTTCAGAAATTTCTGCTCTGGGATAGAAGCATGCTATTAGTGAATTTCCCCACTTTTCTGAGAACTCTGGAGGTCTGCCCCAGAGATCTGAGTGCCTCAGCCACGGAGCTGTGCTGTGGTAGGGGGATGCTCGATGTGCCCTGTGAGGCAGTGACTTTAGCCCACTGTCATATCCTGATGGGTGTGTTTCTGAGTCTTGCCTGCTCAAATCCATGCTTTAGAAGTGGGTTGGCTGCTCATACTTGTAGGTGAGTTGTTTATGCTGTAGAGTAGGTATTTGGTGACATCATTGGCATTTTCTCCTTGAAATGCAGAAGGCATAGGGCATGGAGGACAGACAAAGACACAGAGAGATGTATGAATGCTGCAGTTACTGTGCAATACTGTGAAGGGACCCAGGCTTTGGGATCACAGACTCATGAAATGGCTGGGGTTGGAAGGGAGCTTAAAGATCATCTGTCCAATCCCCATGCCATGGGCTAGACCAACTCCTAACAGAGCAGATTGCTCAAAGCCCTGTTCTATCTAGCTTTTAACACTAGGCTCTAGCTTTTAACACTGGCCCAACACAATTTCACTGGCCAACTTGTTCCAGTGCCTCACCACCCTTCCAGTAAAGAATTTCTTCCTAACATCTAAACTAAATCTCTCCTCTATTAGTTGAAATGCCATCCCCTCCATGTCCTGTCACATTATTTGGGATGAGCTGAAGCCGTGTTGTTGTAGACATCTGGGAGTGCCAACAGTTTAATTTCTCCATTCTAGGCCAGCTCTGACACAGTGCAGCTTTGTGGTTTTGGATGGAACTGGGAAGAGAGAAATGTGAGAAAGGGCTGTGAGGAACATCATCAGGATCTCCCTCTTTTGGCTCAGGTCTGTGCCCTTGCCTGAGCTGTGTGGTACTTGTAGCCTTTCCTGGCCATATCCTTGCTAGGCCTGATCCTGAGATGGCTTCCTGGCTTTAGCTGGGACCTACTTGGTCACCACCAGCTTCTCTGACAATCACTGGGCTATCAGCTGGCCCTGGTTACTGTTAGCAGACCTGCTCTTCTCACCATGCCTGGGGACTTTGGGATGGGTACCTTGCTGGTGAGGCCACTGTCAACACTGGCTTTGTGCTTACTCAGCCTGGTGGAGCAGCCAACTCCTGCTGCTCCCTGACACTAACCTGCTGCTACCAGGCAGCTATCACAGGCTGATTTATCTTCTGTAGATTACAAATCAAAACTGAAAAATAAATGTATAAATTAAAATTAAAATTTGTTGTGGCAGTTCAGGTCTCTGTACTAAGCCCATGGAATCTGTTAAGTGATTAATGATGTGTCTCCTCAAAATTCATGAAGATAAGAATTTATAAATTATTTTCAGAGATTAGGCTTTTGAACTGGAAAGTGTCTTACAGATGGTATATCTGCTCCCACTTGATCCTCTAAAAAGATAAAATGGATACATAAATTCCAAGAAAACATTATTTCTTATTTTTGCAGACTGCAGCCTAAGTCAATGCACAGTTGTGGATGTCAATACAATAAATTCAGAAAAGTTGAGTTGCACAGTTCCAGTGTCTTTAGGATATTAACTGCTTGTTTGTTTAAACACTTGGTTCTAGTGACCTTGCTCCTTACCACGTGTCATTACTGGTTTTTTTGGAGGTGGCGAGTTTCCTCACTATTGCCATAGCTCAACAAGTGGAACTTTTTTAACATCAGAGGGCCAAGATCGTAGAACTGGCTGTATATGTTTGACAGTGGCAAGAGGTGATTTTTTTAAACTGCATTGTAGGTTGATGCTGGTGACAAAAATCCATTTGATACCAGTGTTCTCAGGGCCCTCAATTAGACTGAGTTAAAAAACCTTGTACTCTACCTCTGTAGACCCAGAGGTATTTCTATACAGTGTGCTTTCAGGAGCTTTCTTGTTTAGGGGCAGCCAGAAAGTCCCGTTGTTCCTGGGGCTGGCTCAGGATGGGTGGGGAATTAAGATATACCCTGCATACCTACTTCCAAGGGGCATAGGAAGTGAGTTTCTGAGGGGAGCCATAAGGGCTTGAACACTTCCAATAAAATTTTAATTAGATTTAACTATACAGCCATCAGTTAATTTGTCACAGGCTTTATGGTTTTATAGGTTTAAGGAGATTTTTAGGTGTTAAGTGACCATATGTTTTACAAATTTAATATGACTTTAGGTTTTAGACGATTGTGACATTTTGCAAGTTTTTTAAAGCTTAGTAATTTGTTTCTTGGTTCTTCAGAACCAATATAGAAATGTATTTTAATTAAAAAATCAAATCATTAAATATTCAAGTAAATAATTTAAAGCCTACTAGGTACTTGTTCACATACAGAGAAAGTAACTCAAGTGAAATGTGATTTGAAAAGATATGTACCTTTATGTGCTTAAAACATTTATAATACTTATAGTGAAATTATGTGAGCCCCTGATAATTAGAGTAATGAAGGTCAGTCCCTGTGGTAATGGATATCTGAAGAACTCTGCATTTCCAGAGTTGAGCATTTCTTATAATGGCTTGTGTGAAGTGACTTGAAGCTGTGCATGTGGGTGCTGGTGCTTCAGGGCAGTGGCACTGGTGTTGAAGCTGGTAGAAAAGCCACTATGACACTGTGTGTGCAAGCTCTTGTCCCCAGACTGGTGACTGATTTTACAAGCATGAGGTCCTGCTCCTAAGCTTCTATCCTTCTGCAAGGAACTTGTCCTGCTATTTCTGCCTGTGCATTCTGCATCCACTTCTGTGGAAAACTCATCAAGGCTAGCTTGACTTTTCTCCATTGCTAGACACTCCCTGCTCTTTGCATGTCAGCAGCAGCTCTTGCTATTAGTGTCTATAGGACAGTTAAATAATGTTAGAACTTGGCCTTCCTCTATTACCAGTGCTGGTTCTAACTTTGTTTCAGGCCAGAGAACTTCTGGAGAGTACAACAGTTGCTAAAATATCCTGATGGAAAAAAGAACTAATATTTGAAGCCAGTGGGAATATTCCAGCTCTCTGTGCTAATGAGCCTGTGAAGGGAGCAGTGTGTCAGCAAATGGAGAGGCTTAGTAAGTGAGCAGCCCAGTCCTGGGGAGCTTGCCCAGTCCAGAAATCCGAGAGCCTGTCACTGCTGTTGCTCTAATAGGTAATGCTGACCAGCATTATTTATTAGGGAGGAGGAAGGATAATGCTGCACTGGGATGCACATGGTTGCTATCAGAATGGCTTCTCCTCCTTCATCATCTTAGCTATGCTCTGCAAATAAATGAGGAAGGATTAAAAGCATGGATTTGCAGCTCTGTTCTTGCAATATCAACAGTCCTTGTGGGAAATGCTTACCACTGTATCAATGTGGTGATATGTGGCTTTTCCAGGGGTTGAGGTGGTGTGATAATTAAAGTTACAGTCCATGGGAAGGGAATGAGGAACCTCACATGAGAGGAGATGAGAGAGGCGCTTGCTGCAGCCCAGCTCTGGCAGCTAGGACTGTCCCAGCTTCTGCATGTGGCCACTGTCTGAAGCTGAACAATTCCTACAGGGGGGAGAACAGTGCTCAGATTGAGATTGCATCCTGAGTGCTTCTGACCCAGCTTCAAGAGCTGAAATGCCTTTGGCTGGAATGGGAAGGGGAGTGTGTGGAGAGACATGTTTCTGGGAGTGGGAGGTGCCTAGATTCAGGACTCTGGTACTCAGTGAGAACAAATAATGAGATCTTTAATAATGAGAACAAATAATGAGAAGAGAAGGGGATTTTGGCACAACCTTTCTTTTTACTGATGCAAAACTGAGAGGGTTTTCAATAATATAATAATATTTAAATTATTATGTGGAGGATTTACTACTCCAGCATGAAACTCTACTGTGCATATTTGGTTTTATTCATGGGAGTGTCAAAGTATGTTAAACTAATCTTTAAAAAAAAAAGTTGAGGATTTTTGAGGGGGGGAAAGCTGAGGGCAAGTCGCAGATAGGATAGCTGTTTTTTTTGGGTTTTTTTGAGATAAATGGCTGGCTGGAGTCTGTTCTAGCTTAAACAAGAGTAATACAGCTTGTGTAAGACTGACAGCAGAGCCTGTTTATCTAACTTTTGTTTATTATTATCCAGATTTCTGAATTTCTAAACCTCTGTTTCAACATATTTAGAATTCCTATTTCATTTTTGCAATATGCTGTATTTTGCATGATGCATTTGGCTGTATTGCATGTGCAGGGGGCACAGAAAAGGTATTATATGTACATTAGTGCTGTACCTGTATATTTATCTTTATGCCAGGATTAATCCAAGATGCAGTAATGTTTTGCCAAGAGCAATTGTACCAATGAACCTTAACCCTGATCTTAAGAGACTTATGCTCTGTTCCTGTGACAGTTTGTTTATTCTTTACTTCAGGGCCTCTTTTGAGCTAAACCAGCCATTAAGATCAAATTCTTCTGGACACCTTTACTGCCTCCGAGTAACAAAAACTGTGCAACTTATTTTCATTTCTTCCTATACCTTTTCCAGGTGATTCTTAAAAACATAAATTCACTGTGGTATCCATCCAGCACTGGAATATTCCAAATGCAGAGATATTACTTGACTCTTTACCAGTGTGACCTTTCAGCATTCCCGATTCAGCAGGGGACAAATCCCACTGTACTTTGTGTACAAATTATTGTGAACATCATGTGTACAATGTCCATATTGGAGGAAAAAATCCATCCAGGTACTTTGTATGTTTTCAGCTGTTTCTGTAGTTTCTTGTGCTGAGTGCCAGATGAAATTACAGCCATATTGTAAAAGAATGTTATGTGTTTAGAGTTTAGTCCTAAAATAGATCTAAACCCCTGTAATTCTGTGGAAGGTGTAAGTGCTCTGTATTCATTAGAGTATTTTATTAATCCAATTGATCAATGTAATCATTAAAATTAATAATATCAAAATATGAATGAAAATATATTCCTATATTAAGCAGAAAATATTTTTTCCTTCATTATAAACAAATATATTATCTGTGAAAGGATAGAAGAAAAGACATGAAAAAGATTGTTTGCCTGCAGTACAGTAGTGGTATCAAGGGAAAACTGGAGCTTTTGTTAAAGTTAATAAGAACTGGATTAAGCCTAGGATTTCACAGCTCTCATGAGGCACCACAGCTCTTGACTTCACTAATCAAGAATTAAAAATGAGTAATGATGAACTATATCTTTCTCCTCACTAAAGAAGAAATAACTCCCAGATAGATTTAACATGGTTAAACTTGCTTTATGAAGCCTTTTTTAATTAACTAGATACCTTACATTATTCCAGGTCCTGCTGTTCAGTTCCTTCTTACAGGAGGACTACTGAAATAGAAACAAAGGTCATTTTAGTAATATAAAATTTATTTTAGAATTACATCCAAAGTGAAAAGTTAATCAGAAATGAAACTATCATTTTCTGTCAAGCTAAAATCTTAGGCTGGCAGTGCAAATAGTTTTATAGTAGAATAATAAATTAATTACTGCCCACTGGAAGCATATTTTGTTGAATTGCAGTTGCAACATAATTGTTGGAAATTGTTGGGAAGGAGACAGAATTTTTTGGTTTGTTTGCATTTTCACAGAGATTTTTCTATGGCTGCCACAGAACAGAGACAGCAATTATGTCTGTAGTATGGCAGATTCTCTTCCTTTCTGCATAATTTTAACATAACTGAGACATTTTACTGCTTAGAATGAAAAAAAAAGACATCAACAGATCCAAATGTATAATGGAGATCCACATGTGTAATGGTTATGTGATGATAGATTTTTAATAGAAGTATTTTTATTGCTAAAGGTAGTTAAGGCTTTTATCTTGTCTCCTTTTTTACTTTATTAGAAATTACAATCTAGTAAAATATGAAACGTGAAAAAATCTGACTTATTGTTATATATTGCATCCCATTAATTTTAAAGCTTCATAGTTGTAAACAACAGTAATACTTTTGAACAAATTTATTTATGCGTAGTTGAATAGCTAGATTGAGGAGGTGGAGCCTTACAGGATACTTAAAATATTCTATGAACACTTTGGACTACATGCATTAATGGTAAATTTTGGGAAATGTGAAGTGTTGATAGGTGCAATGAACAAAGGTAAGATTGAGCTTCATTACAGCTGCAGCAGTTTGTAAATATGAGGCTTGTGACATCTTATTCTTGCAGAATAAGCCCCTGCTCATTGGCTACGTTACCAAATAAATGAAACATTGAGAGGAATCTCAGACTGCTTTCTCTGTGCAAAATCTGATTGTGTTCAAGTATTATTGTCCTGTAGTGAGGATCTAAGGACGAAAGTACAATTTACCACCTGAAGCAATCTTGTCTTGTATGATTTTACTTAGAATATGTAAATTTCTCAGGTGGTGCTCAGTTAGCTGTAGCTTTCTGCAAAATTATGTAGGAACATAAATAATTCTGATAGTTCATGAAATATGAATAAAGGCCTATTCAATACTTTCCTTTTATTTGAGGCTCTTGGGAAACCTAAATCGAATTGTGTTGCTGAAGTTCTTTTGAATACATATTCTGTAAAATTTTTAATGTGCCATTTACTTTTTCATTAATTTGAAATAGTTTTCAATTCTTTCAGTGTTCCTTCCTGATGAAAAGTTTTGGCAAATGTTGGTCCTCATTTGTTCAAGGTTTCCAACAAGACCTATTAGACATGTCCTAAAATTATTAACCTCAGTGCTGGAAATATTTCACTTTTCTACATTGCTATTTCTTGTTAATACAGAGAGAAACTGTCTTCTGTTATTGTTGGGCAAAATGTTTTGCCTCTAAGTAAAATTATAAAGAAGTTATTTGTCTTTTTGACATCTATGAATACAGAAAGCCCAGTGCTGCTGCTTGCAAGGATCCTCAATTCCCTGTGTGCACTCTTGCAAGGGCTTTCCCTGCATCTCATCATTGTGCAATGTGAATGTAACAAGAACACAAAAGACAGAGTATCTGTCACAGATATTTCTAAGACTCCTGCTGCTGCAATGTCTTTTATGCCCCAAATTACAGCAGGCTCCATCAAGATTAATTTGGTCAAAAGAAATGATAAAAATCCAGAAAAGCTTTCAAACTGAGAGAGGTGAAAAACTTCAAATAAGATAATTATATACCTTAGGTAAATAAGATGTGCCATAACTCACCTGTTTTAAAAATAGCAAATGTTGCTAAGTTGGAGAAGGAATGGCTGTTCACTTTATCTTACAAAACACAGTGAATAAGATAGTAATGAAACTGAAATATTTTGCCTGCAAAATTGAAAGGAAGTTTTTTGATGCAGTGCACATTGTCCCTGGGGAAATAATTATTTCAGCATATAGTTTGGTATCTAGAGTTTATTGGGATCTAGAAAAAGAGTTGGCCATGAATAAAACCCAACCAACAAAACCCTAAAACCCATCCTTACTCAGATTTGACATACTGTTAAGTAAAGAATTAAATATTTTAGAGGAGAGATAAACACACTACTGACTTATGGGGTCTAGAAGAATCTTTATGTGAAGCAGCAAAACACCTTGAAGTTTCATGAGGCAGCTGTGGCCAGGGCAAAGCTCTGCACCAGCTGAACCATGGGCCTCATCCAGCACAACAATGCACACTCACGACAGTAATTCCCCATGATGTAGAATGAGGTCCTTGAAGTACCCTGACACCTGTTAGCTTTGGGGGAATCTGAGTGTTTCCTAGTTCCTAGGGTGTAAGCAAAGTGCATCTCAACCTCCTACTTTGCACTGTAGAAGCTAAAAAGAAGAGTTAAAAGCTGCTACTTCAGTGTTGGGGCCATCAATATAGCTTAAGTTGGTCAGGTGCCCCAGTGCTGCTGGTGAGGAGCTGGAGCTCCCACAGCTCCTGTCAGGAATCCTGTGTCCCTCTGTAGGGGCAGGGCACTGCCAGGTACCCCTCTGGCTGCTTAGGGCTGGGGAAAGGAAGTACTGGGCCATCTTCTACTGATCTCCAACACGGGGATCTAGGAGACTCCAGGAGTGCTTTTCTTTCCTGATTTTCTCCCCTGTCAGCAAACCTGGGTGTCGGACACAGCTTTGATGCTTTTGCACACACTTTGGTGTCTTTTTGCTGGAAAAAAGACATCCTAATGGATGGCATCCTAATGAAAATCTAATGGATGCAGTCAAATTGTCTCTGATTCTGAAGTACATGTGATGACAGACACTGTAAACAATTTATTTTAATGTATAAAGAAGATAGATCGGCTCCAGTGTGCCCCTGGTGTACATGAAAGACACACTGTTAAGAGTTTTATCTGATAATTAAGAACTAGCATGAAGATCAACTGTTATTTTAATTTATACAAATAATTTCTATGAAACAGCTACTTTGAATAAAATGATCTGAAATTGAAAACTTGGAAGTGCTTCTTTTCAATAAATGAGGCATTCAGCATTCTAACATTTAATGCTGAAATATGTTAATTATATGTTACACTTTACTGTGAAATCTGGATACACTTAAACTCTCCTCAATATATGAGCTACCCTACTTGGATGCTTTTCATTCTCTTTTAAACAGTGAATTTCATACATTGTAAGTGAAAACTGTAATTTTTTCTCATTTCTGTTCCATGTCTGAATTCTAACCTTTCTCCTATAATGCTGGGTGTGGTTTTACTTGCTTTATCACTGGCATTTCCAATAGTTTTGTGGTGGTTTGGAATCTTAATGCTAAAGACATCCAATCTCTAAAGTAATGGCAAAATTACAAGAAAGCCTGAGCGTGGTATTATTAAATTAAGCTTCTTTTACCCTCTTTGCACTTCCCTGTCCCAAGGGCTGAAGTTGGCTGAGCCACAACTAGTTCAGTCAAGAAGCTTATTTACAGTCTTATGCAAGGGGCTTTCATTCTGCATATGTTACAAGTAATAGCTTTGACAAATAGGAAGATCCTAGAACATAACTCTGCCATCTGTAAGTGATTATTGGAAGTTACATTCCTGGTTGGAGGATCTCTCCAACTCCCCCCCCCCCCTTTTCTCCGAGATCTCTGCTGGAAAAAAAGCCATTTTCTGTATGTTTGAAGAAACTGGTAACTGGTTCTGGATCTCTGATAGTAGGTACGTTGATAATCCTTATGGTAGAAGTCCAGTCTCGCTTGTATGTATTGACAATGGCTTAGCTACATGACAATTACTGTGATAACAGAAATAAAAAAATCTAACTTTTGGTAGAGCATAATGTCTGGTGAACCCATGCCTAAATGCTAGAAGTCACAGGGTCTTTAATCTGCAGAGGCCTGATTCTAGCACTTGTGTCAATGTGTGAATTTTCCCCATAAGCAGAGCTATCTGTACCTTGGCTGAGTTATGCAGTATCCCACAAGGAAGAAAAAGAAGCACCCTGCCACAGAATATGTGTTTTTTTCTTTGCTTATTCTGGCCTGAGTTTCATCTTTGTTTGAGTCTTGATCTTTGGCTAGCATTTGTTTGCTAGTTCCACTAGGAGATCTGTATTCATGAAAACTGAAATAGTGAGGGGTTCCAACTTGCATTTCTCCAGGCAGATGATCTCATCATAGTTCTTGGCAACAAAACTTACACACTCAAGCAATTTCATTAACTCTGAGGGGAAAAACTTATTAATGGATTGGTACATACATCAGTAATGGTAGAACTGGGGCTTCATAAGATATGCATTATAGATAAAGTTCCCTAAGAACTTCACTGGCACAGATGGGTAAAATGATCCCTGTATCAGAGAACCACAATAATCCATGTGCTGTTCTGCCATGAAGAACAAACATAAGGTAATACTAAAAGTAGTAAAGTAAAATCACTTTGTAAAAGTTGGGTTTCTTGGTCTTTTGTTTGTTTTTTTAAACAAGAAAAAGAGAAAATACTGTAATTGGATATTATAATGAAAATGTTTTGTAAAATTTCTCTAATCAGCTGTCAAGCTAATGTAAACTCTTTTTTCAGATTCACAAATAAGATTAAATTAATTTTTGGGATTTTTAAAAATAAATTGACAAGGAAAATATTTATGTTTACTCTGACCAGATTTAGTGTATGCAGAAAACATGTAGTAGATAAGTGTCAAAGACTTGCAGATAATTTGTACGGGCAATTTTCATACATGCTAACCTTAAAATCAAAGGATAGCACATTTCCACAGTATATAGTTGATCAAAATATTGTAAATAATTTTGAAATAATAAGAATAATTTTCAGAATACTGCTTATTCTTTCAAGCATGTTACGAGGACTGTGAGAAAGCAGGAAAAGGGGCATTGTTAAAAAAAAAAAAAGATTGCTCACATTAGCTGTTTTAACAGTGGACTTGTATAATACTTTTCTTTCTGGTGTGTGACATGTCCCATGTGCAGTATCTCTATTTGTTGGCAGATGGGAAATGGGAGCAGAGGGAAGTGTTCCTCATTGAAACAGATCTGCTCTCCTTTATTTTAATAATAACCAAGAAATACGCTATTCTTTTAGTGTGCTTGGCTATATATACTTTGCTGCTTCAAATGGCCCTGAGTGTATTAATAGTATAGCACAGCATTCAAATATTATCATTTGTGGTGGGTGTGGGAGTGAAGGCCTCGTAGTTGGGTTTGGGAATATATACCATGGGAAATCTCTTATGAAATAACTGTTACTTCACTCAGTGTGGTCCATTCCAAATGCTAACCATTTTCTTGTCAGATATTTTTCATGAGCCTTGCAGATAAGATAGCTCTGTGGGGATTGATTTAGCTGTGTTCAGAAAACTAAGCTCACACTAGAGATGGAGAAACCACCCCACCTTTCTTTCAATTTGGTATAGAATATTAACGAGGGGAGCGTTAGTCTCTGGAGCTTCATCCCACCCTTCAACACATCAGATTCCTATTAGCAATATTTATTATCTAGAAGGGTGACTCACTGCCAGCTGTTTTCATTTTTGCTTATAGTACCCTGGAGCAAAATGTATATGTAAGCAGCAATTTACATTTTCATTTCTGTATTTTATTGCAGTGGAGCTGGTCACAATACCATAGTAACAGTTGCTTTGCAGTTTCACTTTTGACAGCATTTGATTTCTTGCCATAGTGGATGTGGTTAAAAGGCTTGCTTGTGGTAAGAACTGGTAAACCTTCAATTCTGAATAATTAAGTGCTATTATTTTGTTGATAGAATTTAAAAGGATTTGTTTGTCTTTACTTAAATAAAGACAGATATTTACAAAATAAGTAAATAGAAATATTCAGTACATTATTTTGCTTCAGGACTTGCTTCATACATAATGTGTATGTATGTTATATTCAACAGAATGTGCAATGTGTAAAGACAATTTTACAACTTCTACAGCTGTTCACCACATGTGGGGCTGCATGGGGAAAACAAATATGAGCCATGAATGGTCCCCAGATTATGCCCCTCTGAGAGATGTATATGGTTACAGTAAAATATGTACATATAGTGTTGCTAATAAAATGCTAATAGTTACCAAGGTGTAAGTTTTGAGTAGTACAACAAGCCTGCATTTCAAACTACACATAGAACAAGAAAATCCATCTAAACTCCTGAATAGGTTAGTGTGGACTCTTTTTTTTTTTTACACACAGAAATTCAACAAATACACAAAATCAAAATAGGCCTTAGTATTACTACTTAGGATAGGACTTGCTCTCAAACATTAACTGCATGTCTTGTCATTGGAAAAGACATTGAAAAAGACATTGTAATTGGAAAAGATGTTTTATCTGTCTTTTGCTAACTTGACCTAGCAGATGCCAACTGCCTTTCTGCTGGATGAATGGATTTGTTTGTTGCCGTTGCACTTTTTAACATAAAAGGTAAAAGTAATATGTTGTATCTGAAAAATCACTCTTTGTTTTGGTAAAAAAAAAAAGTTTTCTCAACCTATGGTAAATAAGGCTGTTTTATCATTAGTGTATGTGGGATTTATTATGCAGCTGTTAGGAAATTACCTTTGTAATCCCTTGTGCACTTAAGAGAGTTTGGTTCTTTTTATATTTCTAATATTGAACCTTTTCAACCAAGGAATTCAGTGGTTTTCTCTTCAGGGATCTGAACTCCATACTATACAATGAAATAGAACTGTGATTGAATATTTTTAAGAAGTAAAACCATTTATGAAATAATGGTCAGCACAAGACAATATCTCCTCTGGTGTATTTAGTTCACACATACAGGTATGGATATTAAGGTTCCAATTCTAATGGAAGTCACTTGTGTTTTGTTTGAGAAGAAAGAAGACTGGGGAGAAGGATTCTACAATCCCTTCATGGACAGTCAGTGAAGTTCTCCCTAGCAAAGGGCCAGTACAAATCCTGGACACAACAAGGAGTCAAAATAGGAAGGAAGAAGGGCAGAGCAGTACATGAAAGCTATTTCTCTGCATTGGCAAGGATTTTGACACTTAGAAGCAAAGACCTGGAAATGTTTTGTAAATGTGCATTCTCTTTGAATGTGAACATCTTAGAATAGTATCAGATGCATGTATTTGGCAGGTAGCAAGTGCTAGTGCTGTCAGTGCTCTGCAGTATCTTACCTGTCAGTTTATCTTGCCCATGTGTGTCTCTGAAGAGACATTAGAGTAAAATTGTATCCTTTGAGGTATTTGGGATATGCCTCCTTCAGCATTTTAGGCTGGACCAGGAGCAAGCTTTGGAAATTATTCTCCTGGGCATTCCCACACATGAAGCTTTGGTTTTTGAGGTGGTTACAGTGTCAGAGCACACAAATGGGACTACCTCCTGAGTAAAATTAAACTGGGACCCAGGACCTAACATGCTCCAGCTACTAATGGACATGCAGTCCACACTGGAACTGGTTGGAAGTAACTTCCAATAAGCTGTGTCTAGTGTAGATACCAGACTCTCAACACATGTGATTTTGTTCTGTAGATGCCTTCCTAGTGTACCTGGCTAATTGTTAATGGATTAACTGTTAATTGTTAATCACAGCCAGATCATTAACAGGTCTTGCTTTAAAAAAAAAAAAAGATTGTGGGAATCTGCTCTTGCATCTCCTATTCCTTCTGGAATTAATTACTGTTCATTAACAAAGTGGTTGTCTATTTCATGGGAGAAACAGGATGAGACAGATGGAGGCCAGCCAGTGTTCTTTAGCATGAGGCCTTTCTCACCCTCATAGTGATAGTTTTGTGGTTTGCATACTAGAAACAGTTTCCAATGTACTTAGCTATTCTGCTTCTGTTGCCTCTTGGTATCTAAATATTTTGACATCTAAATATCTAGATATCAAAGTAATCTAAAAAAATGTGTTCTTTAACTGTGAGATAACAAAAAACTCTCTGGTTTATAGATTTTTCTCTCTCTCTCTGTGTACTTGTATAGATCAGTACATTTTCTAGGGTAGGCAAAGTTATCCTTCCATGTTCTAAAAAGAGCACATTGTATAGACATGGTTTGTAGATTTTTTCCATTTTTTCTTCCCCCCCAGCCCCCCCCCAAACAATTGAATTAAAAAATGAAGTATCAAAAGAAATTATAAGTATATAATATTTCTTTCTTTAGACTTCTGGGCTTTTATACCCTATAGAATTTGAAAATTCTTAGGTACCTTTTGGCTAGTTTATAAAAACATGAGGTTTTCAGTAAAACTTTTGAAACGTCCTGCAGATCTATATTGCTATGGTGGCCACCTACCATGCCAGCCTGTAAAGACCTTAAAAAAATTAAGTGCAAATGAAACTCCCAGTCCTTATGAGAAAATTAATCCTTCAGGCAACAGCAAAATTTGAATGGCCTGACTAGTAAATTTACTGGATGCATGTATTTATAATCTCTGCTAAAGGCATAACTTGCCTTTGATTGTTTTCTTTTGTCCGTGGTTTTCAATAGCACTGAGTATGCAGTTTTGTTGCCTGTCTGCTAAACACAGATGGTTTGCCAGATGAGCAGGTTACAGGTGGCAAGTGTAAGAAACCTGGTTTGTGCAAAAGGTTCTTGGCCCTGTGATATAGCAGGGTTTGGACTGTCCCTGCTTTTAAGCAATTTCCACCTGATAACACTGGGGGCACTGGCTCTGACATACTAAGTTTGCTGATGTCCTTCAGCTCATTATCACCTTCATATTTGACATTGCCAGTTCTGTGGAAGTAATAATCCAAAAATACGTAAAATTCTTTTTAAGTTGTGCAAGGGAGGGAATGGTGGTGGCTTACAAGAAGCATAGGTGAAAATTACTAGGGCTTGTGTTTGGGCTCATAGAGAGAATTATTAATGAAAATACAGCTAGCTGAATATACTCTGGACTGCTTATGATCTGATATTTCTCATTTTTTGTCTTCAGATATGTGCTGTGATTAGGGGTGTTGGTCATCTGCTTTTGAGTTATTTGTGTTGATTTTTATGTTGAAAGACCCAAGGAGTCAAAAGACTAACCTTTTCCCTCAAGATTTGGTAAAGGAGCAGATGGAAGGTTGGGTTGTTTTTTCCACCTCTGTCTCATTACTCAAGATCTCTCCCTGATCTTTTGTGCATATTTGAAGAGAAAAGAGACTTGTATTTGGCTTTTCTAATGTGTAAATGGCAACAAAGACTGGAGTTTTATAGCAATTCACACACATCTGCACTAAATAATTGATACTTCATGAATCAATGTATGACATGAAAGCCTTCCAGAGGCAAATTATGTGTCAGAATAAAGTGTAAACTCTTCATACATTATATGTGTGCACTTGCCTTACATCCCCATCCAGACTCAATGAAGGACAGTTAAGACTGATAGGTCACATTCCCTGGCATGTGTTATTGTAATTCCAAGGGAGATGAAATAACATGTGGGATAAGCAAACAAATATTCAATATAAAGCATTAGACAGTAGCAGTCTAAAGTAAAATAAAGAATGTAATGAATTGCAGATCACTTGGAGGGATAAAAATCAGATCCAATACTTGCATAAAGACTAATTCTCATACACACAAAGACAAAAGAATATGTCCTCTGAAAGAATTAATGCTGTACTGATCTGTGAAAGAAAAACTTTTATGTTGATTCACAATTCCAGCTGGTTCTAAACGGTAAGTCCCATAGGAAAGTATAAAATTAAGCCCTTTTACAAATTTGTTTTGTAGTAGCATTGGGAAAGAAAAAAACCTGTGTTCTCCAGGAGCAGTGTTAAACCCAAGCACAGAGCAGTAGTGCATAGTTCCTTCCTCAAATTTGTGGAGTTTAAACAAGAAATAATTTGGAGCACAAGCAATGCATTACTTGGTAATTCTCAAATCCAAAAATTTTGCCACAGCTTGGTATTTAAGTTCATATAGCTAATAAGTTTAAATAGGTGACATTTTCTTGCAGGAAGCATGTTTAGAAACACACTGTATACTGAAGGGAGGCTCACTTTGTCTTTGCTTTAAAATGTGACTACCTATATTGGACTTCAAAAATACCACAATGTATCACTTTATAAACATCTCATGACCTCCTCCCTCTCAAACCACTGCGGAGACTGATAATAAAACAGTAGATTTATTTAATAAAATAAGGACTTGCAGCTTCTGGGGTTTTGGTTTGGTGGGGTTTTTTATGGGGCTTTTTAGGTTTGATTGTTTACTTGACGTGAAATTTCATTGATAAGTATAGCTACATTCTGAACATCTAGCCAACCTATTCATTATGTGACAGAAATATAACTAAACCAATCTTATTTCAGGCATTTTTACTGTGCTGGTTAAAATTCACTTTATGAAAGATAATGATTATCTATCTAGCAGCTTGATTTTTGGCTCTGCTTTATCTGTGAGGCAGACTGTACATAAATCTCCTTTCATTTCTTTATAATGACCCATTTTATCATATCCTTGCAATTAAATCAGATTAGGAAGAAAAAGAACAAGCTAAACCAAATCAACTAAAGATCAACTAAAGATCAAAAGGGCTGGAAGAAAATGTCCAAAACAAATAATTATAATAGTGTGTCAAACTTCAATGCACAGTTACACCTTCTCCCGTTCAGTCACCTTTGCTTATTGAAGTTGTTAGCTCTCTATGTAGCAGCTTTGTCTTGATGTTTTTCAGTAAAACATTTGGCATCCTGCTGAATTATGTAGATAAAAACAATTAAGTAATTAGGAAATTGTAGACATGAAGAACCTGTGATACTTTCATCTTGGCTACAAAGAATTTCACCCATAATTTGGTTTTGAAACCACAAGCATGCAACATGAACTTCAAAACAGAATACAGCAGTTTGCAGGAACCCAATCCTGCAAACCACAGGTAGTTTTAGCTATATGTATAGTTCCACATTTTTGTATTAGAGGGTGAATATCAGTTATTTAATATGTTGACTCTGAAAGTATATCTTATTAAATAATTGTTATCTAAGTTCTAAATGTGTTATGATTGAACACTGTCTGAAACTGAACAGTTTAAAGTAATCTACTGACTTTTGTCTATTTGATTATATTTTGATTGAGCTCTAAACAGACAACTGGAATATGAGAAATGGGATCCGGCCAGAAGAAAGTGATTGAACAGAGAAGGTATGCTAGTTTCACATTTTCTGTGTTTGATCTTTTGTTGATTTTTTCTTTCTCTCATATAATCTCTTTCTTTCCTCCCTCTTCTGCTCTGTTGTGTTTACATTTGGTAGGTTGAGGGCCTATAAACATCTTATCAGAAAAATGTTGGAAGGAGGGTAAGGGGCATATCAGAGTCAAGAAGAGTGCTGGGTATAGAGGAGCCTGTGTAAGGCAGGCAGGGGAGAACAGGGGGCACAAAAGAGATGCTGGGGGGTTTTGGTCTTTTTCCTACCTTTTTAAAATCTGAAATCTATAAGAATGTGTTATTTGAATTGGATATGTAGCCTCTGGTTTGAATGTAAAACCCATGGTATCTTCCAGAATTGTACTATACATGACTTGTCCATATTTGGAATTATTCCAGATTTGCTGCTGCACTTGAAATTCACTCCCTGCCTTAATCCAAAGTAACTTTCAAGTGTAGACAAGCCTAAGAGTTCAACACTAACATTTACTTACCTTTAGCAAAAGTTTTAGGTGTTCAAGGAATGCAGAATCATTTAGTAAGGAATGTAGAATTTTACTTCATTAGTTTGTATTAATGACTTATTTCCTAAGAAGCTTTTAATGGCTTAATTACATTAACTGACCCTTCATATTAAAGGTTGTTGGGTAGAGTCATATGACTAAAACAATGGAGTTAATGTAATGCAGCATAACAACCCATACCTAGTCAGCAACCTATAGTTAATGCTTCTAGACCTTTCTTTTCCTTGCTTTCAGCAGCACAATAAATCAGCTTAAAACACAGAGCTAATTTTAAATAACATTTTACCTCAGACAGGGACAGGATGGATGTACTGGGCAATGACTGTACTCATCTGAACATACTCCCAGTTCTGGGTTCTATCCCAGTTCTAAACCTATCTTATGTACAAGATATCCCTTCAGGATGCCTATTCATCTATTTGGTTTTTGAAATTTAGTGAATTAGCACACTTACTCTTTTCTGGACTTTCAAAGCTACCGAGGTTCTTTAGTGGTTCTTAGTGGTTCAAGAACACGGCTGCTGGCCTGTTTTCTGGATCCACTGTTACAGAACCTGTATTGGCTTAAAGTAGAACATAATCCATTAATTCAAAAGCAAACAGGAACAGTTCTTAGGACAGTGTGGTCCTTCCTAGCTTTCTTTTTCTTTTCTATTGCTTTATTTGTTAGGACCATCTTTTAGCCTTGAAAAGATTCTTGACACTGTATGAAGTAAGAGAGTTTTGTGAGAATTAGTCCTTACATATATCCAAAAATAATTTCTGGGATCTTAAAATACTTTATGACAAGAAAACATTTTCATACCAAGATGCTTGTTTATAGAAGTCTCTGTTTTCAATTAGAATCTCCAAGTCAATTTGGGAATTGTAGAGCTATTGTACCCTTCATTTCCTTTGGTGAGTGAAGCACATTTAAATAGTGCTATAAATAGATAAGTGATCATCAGATGCCTACATCCTGCAGCAACTATTTAAAGTACACTTGTTCTTGTGGCAATGGGCCCATGATGAGAATCTGTTAATTAGCAGGCAGTATATTCACTGCCCCATCAATGACAGCACAGTCCCCAGCTCCATGTTTAGTCCCAAGGCCCCAGTCGAATGTCACTCCAGAAGGCAGAGAAGATTCTGTGTTTCTTAAAACTGTGGAAATTACCCAGGCATTGGTTTAGTGTTAAAGTTTTAAGAACAAGTGAATCCTAATTCTCCTTTCCAACCCAAACTGTTCTGTGATTCTATGAATATAGAATGGTATCCAAATGAATAACCCATTCCTGGGAAGGATTAGTTAGTTCAGCTTAGATACCATTTTAATAGATTGATGCTGCTCCTGGTGTCGGTGACCTGAACTCAGCTGGCCCCTCAGTGCAGGTTAGGGCTTTATGACCATAACATGCAGTTAGTAACTGAAACTAGTCTAGAACTTTTTGGGAGTAGTATCCCTACTGTATTTTCTGGGAAAAGAGGAAAAAAATTAAAACTGTGATGTTAATAGTTTTAACAGCGCATATTTTTTAAGATATTACATTTACTTAGGCTTAATTCTGTGGCACCACACCAGGAAAACCTCTAAACCTCCTGCAAAAGTGAACTATCACAGCTTTCATACATCTTAGTGAGGATAATACATTACATTGCTGGACTGTGCCAATGGCTGCTAAGTGAAATAATCCTGCCCAGGACTGAAGTTAATCACTAGATCAGCAAATACTTAAAAAGTAAGTAAAAATGTAAATAATGTATGTAACTGTGTTCCTCAGCTACAAAGATTGAACACTATAGTTAAGATTGCATGAATTTTCCATGGTTTTAAGAGGAATTATGTGGTTTTGTTTATTCTGCCACGAAATGTAAAAAAAAAAAAAAAAAAAAAAAAGCCAAAGCCAACTGTCTATTATTATGTTTCTGGGTGACCCAACCCATGTGCCTAATTGTACTTTAATGTGGCAATTTGTCGTGGCTTCAGTCTTTGAACATCATGTTCAAAGACAACATCAACTGAGTTATATATTAGTTTATAACTAAAAATCAGTGTTCTTTTGTCTTAGTCTTGAACTTTTTCAAACACCAGGACAAGTGGTGTAAATCCTAGACTTAGCTGAAGGATGCTGACTACCTAACAGAATTGGCTTCATGGACAAGAACCAGTTCTTACCAACATCACTGAAAATGGTGCAAATAATTTGACTAAGGTTAGACCTATATAGAAACAATTTGATTTTACAAAGGCTTGTGCATACACATTTGATGTCACTTTAACAGCCCTCATGGCTACTTATTTGAGTGAACCTAATCTGTTTAATCTTTGCAGGATTGGGACCTAAATGAGTAATTAAAATAAAAATGTTTGCTTATGTTTCAATCCCATTTTTAATCAGCAGTCTGGAATTTTAGCTAAAAGATAATAGGAGACACACAATATGCCTTGAAGTACATAGATTGCTGTAGAATATTAGTTTTCTTCTACGTTGAAGGGACTTCCCCCACCTCCACATCCCTCTTGCAAAAATTTCGCATCCTACATATGAGAGTGATAAGAGAGGAGGTATGTCATGCTCCAACATGCACAACTTTTCAAATGCTAAAAATAAAAAAAATCTGTGAGTGAGCTTAGATTGCCAACAAGCAGTCTGAACTTGTATTTTACATGTTTCTGCAGGTTTTTCTCCAGATTTTGTGAGTCTGATTGCTAAAAAATTTAATGTACAGTAAATGCTTGTTATTTGATTTATTTTGATTTCCTTCTGGAGCTGTCATATACAGATAATGTACTAGTTTTGAGGACTAGTCTTTGGGGGACCCAGCCATTGACTGATGTGTGGTACATGCAGCAGAACTATGAGTAAGGCTTGTCCAAACACAAAGAGGTCAAAGGTAAATGGCAGTGGATTATTCTAGGTTTCAAACTGACATTTCAAGAGCAGCTATATTATGTCTGAACTCTTGTAACACGCTTCTTGGTTAGATGTAAGAACTTCGCATTTATGACTCGGGGCAAAGGGCCTGAAGTCAAAGAGCATTATGAAAAAATCAACTCGCCCCTAATTCCCTCAGTAAGAAAGCAAATTAAACTAGTAAAATTTTGCTGAAACATCCTGAAACTCCTCTCTACTTCTCTGTATCTCCACATTGCCTCCATGCCTACAGAAGAACATTTGCTTACTTAGATAATAGGAGTAGGGCTCAATTTTGTGATGGGAGTTTTGCTATAATAATGTTTGCCAAGTTCTAGTACTGCTCTCGTTACTATGACCTTTAGAGGACATTTAAGTTTGGAGAGCAGCACACACCTGATGTTGCAGGACTGTGTCGGAAACTAACTGTTCATCCAGCTGAAGGATAAAGTTGTGGGTGGAAAGGCCTCGTGTGGTGTAGCTCCCTTAATGAGTTTGCTCCACAACTTGATAGTCTTGAAGTTGGGGGATGTGACAACCTTAAGCGTGCCTTCCACACTGAACAGCACTTTCTGTTATTTTCCAGCATAACGAACCTCGAGTGAACTGGATGGAATGGTTTGCTCTGCTGTAAACGATGTCAGCTCTGCGGTGTTGGCCAAAGCTCCTTCTGGTGTGGGCTTTTGGCTGCCCCTGGCTGGGGTGGCAGCACTGGGGGGGCCGGGCCTCGCTCTGCGCCAGCCGCGCTGGGAGCTGGGCCCGCTCGGGCGGCTGCGGGGACGTCCCTCGGTGCACACTCAGGGCAGGGCACCGTCACACCGCCGCTCACACCGCGCCCGGTACCGAGCGCAGCCCAGGCTCCGTTACGGACGCGGCCTCGCGCGGTTTCGAGGCCGGTAACTTAAAAGCCGTTGCCGGCCCCGGTTGCCGTGAGCGGGGACTGTGCCCCAGCCCCGGCTGCGCGGGGGTTTTCGAGCCGCTGGCGGCCCGCACAGCCGGGCCGCGCGCCGCCCCAGGACCCCCTCACGGCTCCCGGCGGGCGGGCGGGCTCAGGTGTGGAGGGGACGGGGCGGGCGCGCGCTCGCGGCACGCGCTCGCGAGGGGCGGCGGGCGCGGCCGTCACGGCGCCGTCTCCGCCCCGCGCCCAATGGCGGCACCGCCCGCCCCGCCCCGCCCCGCCCGCCCCGCGGCCCGCGGGGTTACTGCCGGGCCGGAGGCCGGGCGGCTGCACACGCGCCGCCTCCGCCTCCGCCTCCTCGCCGCCTCCTCCGCGCTCCGGGCAGCGGTGGCCGGCGCTGGGCGGCCTTGGTGAGGGCTGCGTTCCCGTCCCGGCCGGCGGTGCCCATGGCGTAGCTGTGCTGCTGGGCGCCTGCCCCGCGGGACGCGGCGTGGACGGACCTGCCGCCCGGTAGGTGCGGCGGCCGCGACCCCCGCCCCGACAGCGGCGTTTCGGGCCGGGCGCCCCTCAGGGATGCGCCGTCCGCTGGGGCGGGCGCGGGGTGTGCGCCCCTCGAGGTGTCACCGTGACCGGGCTGGGCGGGAGGGTCCCGGGGCCTCCGCCGGGCGCGGGAGCTGCCGGCGGCGGTCGGCGTCCGCACGCGTACCGTAGGGAGCAGCTCGCCCCTCGGGGCCGTGCGAGCTGCGGGCTCCCTGTGGGAGCTGAGGGGCGAGCTGAGAGCTGCGCGCCCGGCGAGGGGAGCTACAGGTGTCCCAGCGGCAGTCACCGTGTCCGCCGGCTGGTGCAGGCTGGGCGAGTTACGGGCAGCGAGCGAGGTGCTTTGCAAGGCTCGCGATGCTGGGCGCCCGTGTCTTCCTACCTATCGAGAGGCCAGGTGAGAACAGTGTACGAGCAGAGTGTGGGTTTAGTGTGAGAATAATATAAGGGCCAGTGTAATGTCCCTTCAGTGCTGTTTCACTGAGGGGCTGTTGACATGTGGGGGTTGCTGCTGCATATTTTGCAGGGGATGTACTAGAGTCAAGTCGCTGCGAGCTTCTGAGTACTACTCTCCTAGTAATAACAAGAATGTGGCTTCAATGTCAGATGTAAATTAAGTAACTTTTTAAACACGAGCTTTCCCCAGTTTCAAGTGACTTGTAGTTCCAAAGTCATTGGTATCAAACAGCACAGGATGTGATACTTCTCCCTTTCAGAAAAAAAGGACTTCTTCAGATGTAGTGTGCATGTGCAGTTATGCTTTTTCCACTTGCTGTGGATGTAACCAAATTTAAATGTACTTATCTCAGTTCTATTAAGCTCTAGCATTAAAATTGATTTGCTGTCATTTATCATTTTCTTCTCAAATGCTTAATCATTAGCACAGTTAATTTTTTACAGAATATTTTTGATAGTATTTGTAAGTTGTTAAAGAGACACTTGGACATACAAGTTCTAACAAACTTTTCATCATCAAAAGTTTTTCTGGTTGGGTCTGTATTTATGCTGATCTAAGTTGTTGTACTTTCTATTTGGTGAGGTCAAACGGGCTGATATTAGATCTCCAATGGGGAGAAAACCCAAAGTGAGAGAGCTGTCTGCTCACTAATTGTGGTGTCAATTAGGTTTGTCTCATGGTGACCCAGAGGACTGATACTACTGTAGTTCCATATGTGGAAGACTTTACATGTGTAAATGAAATGTCTTCCCAAGACAAAAATCTGTTTATTGCTACTTATGAAGATTACTTTATTTCCCTTACAGTCCATGCTTTTTTCCATGAATGCCTGTCGCAAGCATGAGTTGGTAGCTGGGTTTTAATTAGCCCTGCACAGGTGTCCTGTTAAATATTCTCAACAAGAGTGTTAGTAAAATGTTAATGGAAGATGCTTATTCATTTGCAGAGCTCCAGTTTAACCCATCAAAGCTAACAGAGCTTGAGTTGCAGCTGAGGAGGAGCTGCTCCTGGAATGCAGACCTGGGCCACTGCTGCAGCTGGTGCTGGGCTGGGGGAGGAAGGGAGGGGAGGGCAGGTCATTGGCTTCCTTCAGTGAAGAGTCCTTTACTCTGAAACTTGCTTCCCCCAATTGTTTGCTGCAGTCCAGCCTTTTCAAGTTTAAAGTGACACTTCAGATTTTTCTCTCTTGACATGCTTTCTGTCCCTGGGGAGATCTTGTTTCGTTGTTGATTTTGATGTGTGTTTTGTGTGTCCAGAGCCTCATCTAGTCAAAGCGTGTAAGTGATATCCATCAAGGATGCGAGTTCTTTTAAAAAGTAACTTTCAGTTGTTGTTCCTGGCATGCAAAACATATTTTCATACCCTAGCATCTTGATGCCTGCCACAGGAACAGCGTTTGGAAGTCAATTGCTAAACCAGCAGGGGGAACACAAAACTTGCTGTCTATAAAGTCTCTCCTCCTACAACAGTTGTAATTTATTAAAACTTTGGGCCTATACTTTTGATAGTATTTCTTTAGAAGGTGAATGTTAATTTACTTGGAACACCCACATACATTGAAATAAATGCATTATTTTTAAATACTTGTTTATAAATTTCCTCTAGCTGGCATATCTCCCATTCTTCTGAATGCAATTTTTGTCATATTAGCCATGACTGACTTGTGAAAACACTACAGATTTATGTGAGTGAAATTTGTCTTTGAAGATGTTTGAAGTGAATTAAACCAATTAAATGATATTTTGAGTAATTCTGCAAAGTTTCAGATAATGAACTAGATGAAATATTTTCACAATGGAGCTCTTACCAGATCACGTATGATTGTATATAGACATCTTGAGAGCTCAAGTTGACTGGCAAAGCAGTTGTATTCTCACAAGAATCTATTTCTAGTATTTAGGATTTCCATAGGAGAAAATATTTTTAGATATTCTCTTAGGTTTTAAGAAGTCATGACTAGCTTATTACTGTAGAGGTCAACTGATGGTCCCAGCACAGAGCAATAATGGTTTTCCTTTTTGATTCATATTGGCATAATGATTAAATCTTTTGTACCAAGAATACTGAATGTAAAGGCTGTTGCCAAAGAAGGTTATGTGGATGGCTTGCACCAATCCATATTGCTTTCTGGTCTGTGAAGTCTGGTGCAGCCAAATGGCAAATACTGAAGGTCTGGATGCACAAACAGATGGCTGAATGGGAATTTGCAGGGTGTCTGCTATTCCCCATTAAGAGCTGGGGAATGGGCTCTTAGGGTTAAGCCACCTTTCACTGAGGGTGGGATAAAAAGTAGCCAATTTGCTGCTTGTGAGTGATAACAATTGTATATTCCACCAGCATTAGGCGTTAGAGCAAGTACAGACACAATAGAGTCCCAGGTCAGGTTTAAAGCAAGCTATGTAAGCTCTGGTTCTGGAATGGCACTAACTGCACAGCGAGCTATAAAATATATATAAATGTATATAAAGTATAAGCATATTTCAATGGTCATGTATTGTTCTCTAGCAGCATAACATGATGTTACCTGCTACTAAAGGTACAAAAAGGTGTATGTTAAATTCCACTGGCAGTCTTTATCTTCTGTTGTTTTCATGGAATCCCAAAACTTTCTCTCCAGATGTTTCTCTGAGATGCTGAAGTGTTTACTTTGTAAAGCCAAACAGAAATTTCTGCTTTAATGTGATTTGAAAGTAGTGGTAAATCTTCGCCTAATTTGTTCCTACTATTCTTTTCTTTGATACCTCCAACAATATTGTGTTAAAATTTAAGACATGAATTATCAAGTCATGGGCTATTTATGTGAATCTCAGAAAATACTATCTGGGATATAGATTGCAGATATCTTTGCCAGCACATTGATTTTGATCTAGTTCCACAAAATACTTGTGTATTATAAATAGTCATTACTTCTATAAAAGTAATATTTGTGGTGATTAACAGTGGTATGCTAGTTTCTAGCCACTTCATGAATACAAGCATGTTATGCCATAAAAATGTGCTAGCAAAAAGTAGTGCAGTTGGAATTGCTTTATCCATCACTTTGGATTCACATTTTTATGTGCTGGCATTCATCCAATAGAGCAGCATTTCTTGTGCTATTACAACAACAATTAACTCTGTGATAGCCAAAATGAAAGAGATTTACCAGATTCCAGATATCTCTGGAAATCATTGGAAGAGGGACTTTAAAGCTGCCACTTAATTTATATTACATATTTTTTAATTGCAAGTATCACAAAATAGATGTTTTTTAAAAAGAACTTACTTTATGACCTTGATTATCTAAGGAATGATATTTGTTGAGTTCAGGAGAGAACATTTCATATATTGCATTTTAAGTGTAATAAGTGTTTATTTGTACTGCTTACAAATAATTAGGTTTGGAAAATATGCTAGTTTCTGATGTTTCTATAATGCAATGAATGTTATTTTTGAGGAAAATATGAAAATATTCCATCCTGTGACTAATACTTCAAAATGATCAACACCTGCTTATTAACAAATTTAATTGCATTATATTTGCATTATATATTATTATCTGTAATAATCTAATTTCAGTACACTAGTTGGCCAAGTTCAGATTTTTTTGTTTTCATCTTTCCTGTTGTGAGATGTTATAAAATTTTGAGAGTCAGTTGGAAAGGGCCTCTCTTCTAGATAATTTGTTGTGACCTTGCAAGAGACCTGCTTAGATTGAAGGGGAGAACTTTGTCTAGAGGTCTTGGGTCTGAAACAAGTTAATTATAGAGCTACTGCATAGAGGTTGTTTTTCTGCACAGAAGGCAATAGGGGCTGTGATACATAAGGTGTTGTTAGTGATTCTAAAGAATAATGGCAATTCACTTATTCTCTGATTCTCCTTTGTAAGCATAGGCAGTTTCTGTTGGAAATTGGTGATCTATATGGTGTGAGTCAGGGACAATAAAAAACCCCCAAAGTATCCAGTGAGCTTACTGTGTGGTATAAATTTGCTGAATTAATGTATTTCTTTGCCAAGAAGCTGGAGGTGGATTGAAGACTGATATGTCCACTTTTGCCTGACATTTGGCAAGTAAGTTGTTAGAATGTAGCTGCATTTGACACTGTGTGATTAAGAACTATGGTAGTATTTTATCACACGTGTGATGTGTTGTTTCTTACAATGATTTGAGTGAAACAAAATTGCCCTGCTTTCCAAAGCAGCTGTTGCAGTATTTGAAGAGAGCCTTTTCTTGTAATAAAGCTATTGCATTAATGAACCAAGTCACTCCTCCAGTATGTACAGCTTGTGTTCTGTGGTACATTATTTCCTCCCTCCAGCAGTCAAAATCACCTGTGTTTCTAAATACTTGTAGATCTGGTGATTTGGTTCACTCCAGTGGTGATTATGTAGATGATAATTTCCTTCTGACAGAAAGATGCACAAATTATTTATATGACTACAGGAATTTGTTGTGGTCTTCTTCTCCCCATACCTGTGCCCAATTTTTTTTTTTTTTTCAGTTGTCATTTATACATTTAATATAAAATGATTAAAGGAAATTCTGAATAGTAGAGATTTTATGGGAGTGTTCTCTACGCATTCTGACTGGAACATGCTGGTAATTCGTACCTTGACTGAAGCAATCCCCAGTGAAGTGCTTATAAATAAAAATTTTAATGAAAAAATTTTGCTCCAACTTGAATGTGTTTTTCTGCTCAACAAATGGAATGACACCATTTATTTGACAGACAGTGGGAGGGTAGATACCCCTACACAAAGAGAAACTCCTTTTGACTCCCTCTTTTAACTGTGTGTCATTTTAAGGACTTCCCAATTTGTGTGGGAGAAGTTTCCTATCTGTAAGACATGCACTGAAAGTTTAGTGGCTAACAGTTAACTTTTGGTAAGTGTGTTTATCTTGCATTCTTGTTTAGCAACCTGAAGAAATGATCTACTAATCTGCCTGCCTATTAGAGTTTGCTTTGTTCTAGAGACCAAAAGACATGCTTCTTTTGTCGTTCTGGGTTTTTTTGGCTTTTTTTCCAAAATGTGGGTCTGATATTTCATGCAGTTAACTTTAAAATACCTAGTAGTTAATATCTCACTCTGTTAATTTGCTTCTTGTAGTATCTAATGACCCAGGCAGTGAGCAGGGCTGGTTTGTATCACCTCATCCATTTCCCCTGTAATGAGAAGTGCTGATTTTCAATCCTGTTCAGTTGTTTACTTTTTTGTTTGTTTGTTTGTTTTACCCTTCCCAAAGAGGATTGCATCCTTATATGGTGAATTTATGTTTAATGCTGTAGTCTTGCTTTTCATCATACTCTTTGTGGGTTTCTCACAATTAACCCAGACAGTTGCTGGTATTTATAGGTCATGGTTTCAAAACTACTTTTCACATGTGTAGGGGTAATTTCAAGATTTTACATCCACCAGTGATGGCTTTAGTTCTTTTTCCAGGTAGGAAGGTTCTAGGTAGAATATTTCTAGATGCAGTCCTAAGGTCTTGTAGTTCAATCTTGAAATAACAGTGCCAAGCATTAATTAACAGCAATTTGCTGAAGTCTTTTATCCTAAGTGGAGGAAGCCTTGCTGAATTGTTGGTAGCTTTCCATTCTACTGTGGCTTCAATTCCACAGATGTACCCTTTGTAGGGTTATATCTGTCTTGATAGGTACATTAGAGCTGTTATCTGTTTAGTTTAGGTGTGCAATTAGAAACCCAGCCAAGTAAAACTTAAGATAAATTAAATTTGTGTGAAGTTGTTGGCTGCTACTGTGTTTGTGAAAATTAAGATAGTCCAGTGCCAGGAAACCTATTCTGTTTCCAATTAGAAACAATAAAGAAGTTGGTAATTAGTCCAAAGAAATCTAACTATGAGACAGAAAGGTTGTAGAGATGTTTTTTCATGCAAGTTATGATGATCTTGCTCAGCATGAAGATTCCTATTTCTATTGCCTTTGTTTTTGTTTTAGCGTAAATGTCTCAGAGGCAGCAAGTCCCATTTAAAAAAACATAGCTTAGTTCTTGTTAGTTGTGGTGAGATATTGCTGGTTAACTGGGAACTTGAGTTTTATTTAAATGTACATTTGAGATTTCTTGGGTTGCCATGTTTTTACGTATGTGTGTTTCTAGTAATCTCTGCTTTTTTGCTTCCTTGATCAGAAAGATGGCATATAATTGTGCTGCTGGTATTCCCTGGTGAGATCAGTGAGATTTCTTGTCCATCTTCTAACTAGAAGTTGGAAGCAGAATGCCTAAAGTAGTTTCCAGGCAGTTGTTAAGGGGGTGCTGCTGTGGCCAAGGTGAGGTCCTGTTATGGCTTCTTTTGCCTGTGAAAGAAGAGAGTAGCTGTGAGTTGCACAGAAAATACACAGCTGAAGCTGGTATGAGATTGCAGATTGCTTGAGCCATTACAGTACTAGAGCTGTACAGCATCTCAGCCTCTTTCTTTCTCTACTCTCTTTAGAGGTGTCCTGATGTAGGAATTGCCTGACAGCTCTGCGATAAAGGAAGAAAACTCTGATTTGGTACTCAGATTACGTGTGGGGTGTTGGTCTTGTTAAACTCTGTCTGCAATGCCATCTGTGATTCCTCCTGTAGAGGTTCAGTAACCTCTAGGAATTTCTGCTGTTGTCAAAAAGCAATCTGTTCCAGTCTACTCCTTGTGGAAGTCTTGTGTGCTCCTTCCACTAAAAGATGCCCGAATGCACTTCCTTCCTTTCCATGCATTGAAACCCTCCTGCATCCTGATCCTTCAAGAGACTATTCTCTTGTTTACACTTGGTAAGCAAAACCTTGCCCTCAGCCTAGGAAGATTTAGCTGCATACCTCCCTGTGTTTGGGGGAGGGGAAGTCCTGGGAATATATAACAGAATGATTATTTGGTCCTGTTTCTGTAAACTGTCTCTTACTTTTGTGCTGTATTATGCAGTGGTTCTTCATCTGAAACTTCAAATGTCTGGTGTCATCTAAATTCACAGCAATAAAATCAGGTGATTAAAAAAAAAAAAGGAAGCTGAAGGGGAAGTTGGTTATTAATGATACTAAATGATATTAAATGATATTAAATAAAAATGAGACTAGACATCCCCATCTAAACTGGAGCTTCATTCCAGTTGTGGGCAAAATACATACCAGGTAGCAAAATCCCCATCTAGTACATTATTACTAAATAGGTGGAATGGTTTCACATTTTTATTGGACTTATTTGTTTATATTTTTGTTCTTGTAACTTGGCAGACTACATTGTAATACATTAATAAAAAAATTATAAACAAAACACTAAAACAAAAATCACATGGAATAGAGGGGCACATTGCTAAATGGCATAAAACATCTTCATTTGGCACTCTTCCAGTTCCCATAGCCTTTAACTGTGACTTGTTGAAATGTCCTATTACAAGCACAGCAGCATGTGAACTGCAGGACATCAGAGTTACTTTTTCCCTGGTCTTTTTGATATGTCAGGGTTTTTAGTTTTATTGCTATTCATATATTCCCTGAAAATGAAACCACTTTGTTTCTAAACCAGAATCCGTCTCTTTATAGTTTATGAATACGTTACTATTTTGAGTTCTGAATGAATTTGTGGGACTTTGTGTATATGCCTTGGACATAGGCATTTAAAAATACGGACAAATTTTCAATTCCACATCAACATTTGCTAATCCTATTAATCAGCTTTCCTACCTGTATGTGTGCAAATCATGCAGAATTGACATGATGTCAGCTAATAAGTCTTCAAAAATGCATTTTTAATAGGAGTAGGGTTGTAAAGAAACTTTTGCTGTTCCTAAGTTTGTAGAACTACTCATATGGTTAACTATTTGTGGTTTTTGTTTTTTTTTTTACTTGAGATTGGGTGTACATGATTACAAATGATCGCCTTTTTTACTTACACATGGCATGCATGTATTCATTGCATTCACATAGGGAAGCAGCTTGGACAAATGGAAGAAAAACTGGTTAAATAAGTGAAATGGTTGCCATGCATAAAACAAGCAAACAAAAAGTAAAGAAGCTTTGGCTGTGAATGCAGCCTTGGATGGCCCAGAGACTTGGGTTCATGTTGCTATGGCAAAACAACACAAAGGGACAGATCCTGCTGGCTTTGCTCAAGTATCCCCATTCACTTTGTTGGGACTTGTGATGTGACTTAAGAGGAGGAATTTTGGCTTGCTCTGGGGGAGAAGTGTTTGTTAGCAGTGTTGTAGAGAGCTGTGCAACCTCTGGCACCACACGTGGAAAGAGGAGGGAATTACCAGAATCCATGCTGATAAGGCAGAGAGGAAGTGGAAGTTATTCTTCAGGCAGTAAAGGAAAAGTTTAGACAACAAGAAGGATAGAGTTAAGGCAGGGGAAGAACTTGTATGGGAAAGGTAGGTGCTGATTAATGAAACAGATGGTGGCTGTTGGGGAAAGGGCTTAAGGGAACAGAAGTAAAAGGCGTAAATAAAACAATAAGGTCCCAATTCAGCAAGAAATGTGGCAAATTCCTATGCTAGAGAAGCCTTTAATAGGAAACAGAAAAACCCTAGAATCTGTGGCTCTGGCTGCCTGCAGGTTGGACTAGGCAGAGAAGCTTTGAAGCAGTAAGCAAAAATAAATTTACCAAGAGAGGAAAAGTGTGTAAAAGTTGAAGCTAAGGAGACTGCTGATTTCAAGAAGACTACTGTACAATAGGTGCTTGGCTAGAAGTACAGAGTTGGGCTGAGTAGAAAGGTGCTCAAATGTCCTGAAGCCTGAACCTAACCCAGGGTGTACACTTGTTCATTTTCATTTATAGTTCTTCAAGCACTTTCGAGCAGAGTCCTGTTCTAGAGAGCATTAGTGGTGTGGGGCTGGATACATTTCTGCTGGTGGCAGAACAGTGCAGAATGTAATTTCTTAGTGACAAGCCATCCATAGGCCACAGAGGTTTATGGTCTGGGAGTTCCTGTCAGTAAGAACTGGAAAATCCATAGGGAAAGATGTTTTTGTTTTTTTTTGAAGAGTAAGACTCATGCTTCTAGCCTGTGAAATCTTACATCTTGTAGTGTTAAAGATGGCTTTTTAGTTCAAAGGCTAGCTTTGAAAAATCCAAAGACTGAAATTCTGAGGAAGATGAGTAATAGATTTTTACAAAGAAAACTATTTATGTTGGTGAAAGGTGGAGAGAAAACAGTAGTGCACTCAAGTGATTTGTGTTTCATCTGCTGCTGGCTCTAACAAATGTAGATTGCTTTACGTACCACTGAATTAAGGAGCATTTGTTGTCCTCTAGCTTAGCATAGCAATGAGATCTGTCCTTCCAGTCAGTGCTTTGGTATCTTTCAAAAACACCATGCTTTTCACTGGGTTCTAGCTAAGCCTCATGCATCAAGATTCTCAGGGGCATCAGAGGCTCCTAGTTGAAACCAAATTAAAACCTCATACTTTTTCCTCTGCTTGTCCTTACATACTTCAAAATGTGCTTCCTCCCCTTCTATTTCCCCAATCTTCGTTCAAACCTAATAAAAGCTAGTAGTAATCAGGTTCTTCCTGATGTTCTCAGCAGCACATATTCTTCATCTGATCTGCAGATATATATTTCTCAACAAAACAGGGTCTTTGTGCTTTTTAGACCCTCACTTTTACTAGGACTAGTGACCTTTACAACAGCATATTTCAGTGAAGATAACCCCATAGTCTTCAATGGTTTTGATTTAGATCCCCTCTTTTGCCAGCCTTCCTTGCAGCTTGTTGTAGTACAAAGCATTGGCATGAAAACATAATTAATAAACCCAAAACTCTCATGTCTTCTTCTCTTTCTCTTCCACATCAGGATCTTTTGGTTATACTTTTAATATGCCTTCTTGTGATCTCATTTACAAAAATAGCAACTCAGATATACCCCAAAGGAAAAGATGAGTCTCTTGGAATTTTCTTTTGAATGTCAAGTTGACTAACAGTTGTGTTTACTTCTTGGGTAAATAGTTTAGGTTCCTTATCCCTTTGCACAGCTTTCTTCTCTTATTTTAAGGGAAATACCTTCCTATTTTGTGGACAGGCTTTTCCTACTTTTCCTAGCTTGCAGGTTTCATATCTTTTTTAGTGGCAGCAGATCTCACACTGAAGTCAAATCTGGCAGATTTTGCACCACAACTTAATTTTCTCACTTTTTTTTTGTTGTTGTTGGTTTGTTTGCTTGTTACTGTCAGATGGTCACTTAATAGCAGCTTAGTATATGATTCCTGCCACATGTGATCAGATTTTGCAAAATACTTACAAATTGTCTGCTTAGTAGATTTAGTTTTCAATGAGTTATTAGTAGCAGTTTTGTTTGTTTTTTGACTTAAATTGCAGCTGTGGTGCTGCCAGTCATTCATCGTAAATTCATGAAACTCACTGTTTGTTACCTTTTCATGTGGTTTGATATTTGCCCTCCTTTTTAAGTTTGAGAGTGTATGTCTTCAAGCAAGTGAGCTCACACTTCAGAAAGTTCTTCCAAATTTTCATTTAAGTCTTCGTTATTCACCCTTCGTGAACTGTCAGAATTAGGGTTGAAGTTTTGGGCTTTTCCATCATATACTGGCAGCTCTGAGTTATGCCTTGGAAATGTTACTGGTCAGTGGGTTGTGGTAGGAATCAAACCACTCCTACAGATGGAAAGGTATATGTGTTCTCTCTGCCTTTTTCATCACTTTTTTCAAAAGGACTTTCATCTGAGTTGAACTGCAACTTGACATTTTAACATATTTAGATGCTCAGGTCAGAATGGGATTCTAAACATAATTTCTTTCTCTCCAGTTCTTTCCCTGTGCTCCCTGTTTCTATACTAATTGGTGCCTTATAAAACTGTCACTGAGGAATGAGAGGTTTGTGCACATGGGACAGTGATCTAAGTTGTATCTTGGGTTTTCGTATTTAGCAATTTTAATTTTAATTTAGCAACTTTCTTATTTCTTATTTTATTATGTGCTGTAGTTGCTCTTTTTCTGTTTCTCTTGTGTTTGTTGTTGGTGAAATGGCTGTACATCAGTAACCTGGGTTTCAGAATGCTTCTTTGTTCCCTCTTTGCACATACGACATCTTGCAGAACATTATGATGGTCTTCTATAGATAACACTGACTAGAAACCTCATTATTTGCTCTGTTTGATCATTTTTCTTTATGGCAGCATTTAAAAATTGAACTAGCAACCAAATACTATCACCAGGTAGAATTAGGTTTCTTTTTATCTAGAGAAATAGCAGCAAATGATTCCAGTTTGTATTTGACTTCCCAAATAATGCTCAGTATTTGTCATGTCTTGCCATTTTCCCAAAAGTGCATTTTGTGGACACTGAGCTTGAAAAGGAGCTGCATGACCCCCATGTTGTGACAGATAGTCAGCTCCTTGCTCTCCCCCTATGCTGCTGTCCTGCAGGAGTGTGTGTCTGGGTGTTCCCAGCAGCCTGCAGAGCTGTTCCTGTTTCCCCCACCTCCCAGTGGGATCTGGGGCACTGCCAAGCCCAGTTGGAGGTTCCAACAGCTGGGTGCTGAGTGGAGGATCTGCAGGAGGCTGGAGTTTTGGCCCTGACAGCCCTTTCAGGAGTGTAGATGCAGCTCTATGCACTCAAGGCAGTACTGTCCCCACCAAATAACCTGAAATGCTGCTGAGGAGTTTCTCGAGTGTCCTCATAGCCCCAGGGGTGCTGGTCTTGAAGCGCTGGTCTAGGTGCAGGTTTTGGTTGAGCAGGCGTCTGCTGGTGCACAGCATGGCACACACTGTATGACATAATCTGGCCTTGTGTCCTCGTACTTCATTCCATTTTAATGTCAGCAAGAACCTTTTAAATTATATTCATGTTGCCACATGATCCTGACTCAGTGTTTTGGTATCACTTAGTCCCATGATGGAGGTTTGGTAATTTCTTGCAGTGCTTTATGATGAGTGTTAAGTGGTTGCCAAGTGCCATCTGTCATCTGCTTCCAAAGGTGCAATACCAATGTCCCAGTTCTTTACCTTCCTGATCTGTAATCTTATTCTAGACATCTAGATGACTGAGAATAGAATAAAAAAAAAAAACTGGAAGAGGCTATTGTGGATCTGCTTAAGCATTTCCCCTCCAAAATCTACAGCATGCATTCTGGGGCCAGATTTTTCAATGTTTGTAAGGCTTGCAGGCACCAGCTGTATTGTCATTTATTAGCATAGCACACTGGAGTTGTTTAACTGACCTGGTATATCATGTCTCAAAATCTCTCAAAAGAAAGATTCTGAACAGTTTTATATTTATATTTGGTGTCAAGTAGCATTGAAAAGTTCTCAGGGTTTGTCATACTGAGAAATGATGAGTTAAATTTATCGAGTTGCCCATCAACCAGCTAGAGCACATGTGAAACATTTCTCCACGCTATAATAAAGGTAGCAGCAGATAACTGAACAAACAAATGTTTATATGTGCCAAAGAAAGTCTGTTTACTTAAAATAAGCATGTCTGAGGGTGTTAGTATCATTGGCAGGCTTTGGTGGGGCTTAGCTGACAGAAAGGACTCTGGGGCCTCACTTCCAAGCAGATCCTAACTTGCACAATATATAATATAAGGGAGCAACATCTGCAAAGAGGTACTGAAATATGGGTGGGGGAGTACTAGGTTATTGGTACCTAGGGTATCTGACAATATAAAATACACTCCCCTACTAGACCTTTAAGAGAGTGTTCCGTTTCTTTTCTTACAAGAGAGATAATTTTAAATATCTAATAATATTTCTGTAAGTTGTATTTGTATTAATATTTATTTTTACTTCTTTCTGTAGGCAATTAAAAGTCCAGAAGATCTGATTTCAAAGCTCACCACAAATTTCAAAGAAAGTAAATCTACATGAGGAATCACAAAGCAAGTTGATTTGAGAAGATACAGCATTTACGAAAATGTCAAGTTGTGTGACTTCAGTGTTTGCTTTGATGGTTTTGTGCTTTGCAGCTGCAGGTAGGTGGTATTATGCAAATCATGCATTCAGTGTAACTGGATGTGCATGTTTAGAATTGGTCAGAAATACTTCTTCATGCTGAAGAAAGTAGGTAAGCTAAAGTTTATGTCTAGGTTTTCTGTAAAATTGTTGTGATAAGTGCAGCATATATGATGTGAGAAACAATGCTGTTGCATAAGAATGTTTTCTTGCTTCTATGTTCACACTTAAAATAATTCAAGAACTGCAGTAGTAATGTAAATTATTTAGGTTATTTACCTATTTATTTTTAAAAATTGCATGGTGCACATGTATTATAAAGGGGAGAGTTGATATGGAAGCCTTTGGGAATGGAAGCAGTGTAGCTCTGCCAGCCTGATGAACTATTGGCTATGCTAAAAGGCTGGAGTTATTTTCCCAGGGTGCAGGGTTGGGCTGTTGAAGCTGAGGCTGCTGGAGTCTCTCTCTACAGAGCTGGGCTGAAAGGGTGTACCTGCTCAGCTCCATGCTGCCTCCAAGACCTATAATCTGGAATTAAGCCCCAATTATTTGAGTTTATAAAAACTATGTCAGACAAAATCCCAGAAAGGTTCATAATAAGTCACTGAGTCTGTCCATCCTTCCTGCCTTATTGGGCTAAACCTCAACTTGGTTGTCCCTGACAGTTGTCTAACCTGATTTACAATCAACCATTAGTGATGGTGGCAAAAGCCTTTTAGTAATAGTTGTCTGTGTTAATTAAGTCCTTTTAGGTTAGAAACAGGCATTGCCATTTTAAGGGGATTGTTCCTGTCCCCCATTTTGGCCTAGCTGGGGATTTTTAAAGCAGTATGTTGCAATAACTTGTGACAGAGAAAGGAAAGATCTGTGGAGTTCAAGTACCTAGTTCATTCTGTAGTTTCTTCAAGCACTAAAGTGATTCTACTCAGAATGTTTGTTTGTCAAAGTTCTTTCTGTGGTTGCAAGGGGAAGCCTCTTATGTGTCCAGCTTGTGTACAGCATGGGTCTTTGGAGAAGAGGCCAAGTGGATGTACAGTCAGTCAAAATGAGACAGTGGGAAAAGTAGACAGCGAACAGATGGCTTGCTTAAATCTCAGATGTCCTCACTGTGGAAAAGATGACCAGCTTTGGAAGACACAGGACTAAACAATTAAATGTGTTACAATTTGGCTTCATTTCATCTTCAGCATGGAAAATTATGTTATTTCAAGCCCTCAAGCCTTGTGGGACTTTCTCTGGGTTTGACCTTCTTGAAGGCATCCATCCAACATTAGTAACTTCGATTGTTTAATAGTACGTGATGCTGACATTTTGCAATAGCTTCATTACAGACAGACTTCCAGCAATGCAGGGTGTGTCTGAGTGTGTCTGCAGCTCGGGCTGAGGACATCAATGCTGCTCTTGGCTGACAACAGCCATTACTTGGAGCAAATCTGTGTCATTCTAGATGTGTAAAGATCTACTTTAAAAGGGAGGGCCAGTGCAGAAAAGAAAAGCTTTTTAAATTGATCACAACCATAATTCTGTTTTGCTGCTGAGGAGAATGCTTGCCTATCAGGTCAGCTTACCTCTTAACGCCAGCTTTAATTAAAACCCACTGATTTAAAAGTGCTATCAAACAGTACTACTATTAGAACGTATTCAGTGTTCAGAAAATACAACATATCTGTCTTGAAATTCATTGTGGCTTTTTTGGTTTTACTCCCCATCTCTGTGTTTTCCTCTGGCAGATATTCTTGAAACAAACTCTTAAAAAGCTTTGGTTTCAATCAGATGCTTATGAATAAGTAGAGTGACAGAATTATTTTGGCTGGAGTCTAGTCCAGCACCCTGGTTGGAGGAGGGCTAATTTCAAGTTCTTTCTTTCTTGGAGACTGATTTTCCTCTATCTCCATGGGAAGAAATCAGCTGAAGGGAGTAGGAAGGGTCACAGTTTGTTAGGGGAAGATGAGGAAGCACTGTCTTCGTGGTTTCTGGCTATACCTATCTGTATATTTAGTTTTTCTTCCATGCTTTTTAATTTTTTCAATAAATTGTTAATGAGAACAGCTAGATAATGTCCTTTACAGAGTATAATGAGTACCATAAGATAAGAGCATGAACTGATGGACTATGACGAAGAGGGAAGAGATGTCAGGCAGATGTAATTAAAACTTAGGAAGGACAGCTCTCTGAAGGTTATTTAGATAGAGCCTTTGTAACTTGAGATCTTGAGTCCTTTTCATGCAAACAGTTATGCTTTAAATGCAGGGACTTTGTGGCTCTAGGTGAAGAACAGGTGAGAGCCAACAACATGTTCCAGTTGTGTGGAAAGCTGGCAGAGGCCCTTGGGCTCTGGTCAGCGTGGTGGCCAGGGCACTGCAGGCGTGGCTCTTAATTGCCAGCATACACAACTCGTGCTTTTTCAGTCTTGAACCACAAATGTACTAGTATAAATAAAACTAGGACTCTAAATAAAGTTAAGTAGTATAAATAAAATCCCTTGCTTGTGGTGGAGCCTGGGGGAGGCAGGGGGCAGCATGCCACCTCCCTAGGGTATTGATTTTTATACATTTGAGTCTTTTTCCAGCTTGCTCTTTGTTTCTTAAGAAGTTAAGCACCTGCAGCAGAGCACACCTTTCTTTTGTTTGCCAGTTCTACACTGAAACTGCTGCTACTGGTTATGTGGGGTTTTTTGCTGACATTTTAATAGCTTCAGCATTCTTGTATTTTCAGGTATAAATGAGCTTCTAGACAGAATCCATGTTTTGTTTGGTTTGTTTTTTTCCACTCTTGAAGGTACAAGTGTGTTAAAAATATATATAAAAAAAAACAAACCCAAAACCCTGGAGTTACATGACATGATGCACAAAAATGGATGGTCAAAGACAAATTACAGACCTTCATGTTTTTCAAGCTAATAGCTTAAAAGATTTCACCTTACTAACTGCGTGTAAATAGTCTATATAAATATTCAAAGAATATTTGCCTGTTTTTATACCTCCTCATACTACCTGGATGTATATAGCTAAATGCTTATCGGAATTTGATTTGCTTTCATCTTGTACATGGATTTCTTGTAAGCTTTTATTTATAAAGCTTTAATTGGGCAGAAAAGGACTGCAAAGAAAACCTTGATTACTCTGAGATTTTTCTACTTCATGGAAAGTCCAGAATGGAGAGAAAAACTTCTGGCAAGCTCTCTACCCGACTGAAGAAATTAAGTTTTTGAAGTGGGATTATATTAAGGCCTGGCAACCTGCAGTAGGAACTCCACACAAATACTTAGAACTACGCACAGTTATCCAGGCCTTGGATGACCTCTTAAATTAGTCTGGCTTTGTAATCTTGGAGCAAAAATATTCTGTCCTAACGTAGCTTAAATCAAAGGCTGGAACATATTTATTTTACTTGCTGGCAAATTAGTGCAGTTGGGTGCATGATGCATGTCTTAATAAAATGTCTTAGAGGACAACTGAAATGCATACCTGCTCTTAGACCTTGAGGGCCAAACCTTCAACAAGACTGGTCCTTCTGTGAAAGAATGGGAAAATTTTAAAACTTCAACTTCTATTTTTTTTTTCTTTCCTTCATTACTATTCAACTGGAAAGAAGACAGAAGGGTGATACAGCCTATGGATTTACAATGGCCAAAGGTTCTCATTGCAACCGCTGGGGTAGATCCTTCGTTGTGCTGAGAAAGCAGTGCAGCTGTGGCACCTGATACCAGCCAGAATTTGCCCATGGAGAAATGTTCATTTTATTTCAACCCCCCTGATATTTAACATTGCTTGTGCTTGTAGATATATTTCACCTTATGGCTGCCTTTCATGGTTGTGGTTAGGCAGATCAAGACCCTGTGAGAATTAGATTGAAGAATTTGCCTATTTTCTGTAATACTTAGGTCACTGGTTTATCTGCTAATATTAGGTCTTTATGGTTTTCTTCCAACAGCTCTTTACTCCCTGGTTCTCCACTTTATTTTTAATCCTAGCTGTTTTTTCTTTTTACATACTTGTTTTTGTTAGTAATCTTACATGGTTCAGAGCGTGTGTGCTTCAGTTTCAATAAGACCATTCACTTGCAAGCTCATGTATCTTCTGCATCTCTGCCCCCCAGATATGATCGTGATGTGTGCCATGTTAATAAGCAGAACAACAGGAAGAAACAGGCCTTGTCATGACACCTACTTGTTCTTTTTCTTTTAAAGATGAACTTCCCCTGACCTTGAACACTTTGTTTCCAAAAGCAATATATGATTCTTCAAAGTATAGTAGAAAAACCTTCCACTAGTAGGTGAAGGACATGATTAAAACAAAAAAAAAAAAAAGAAAGTAGAAATTACTACTGGGAATTACTCATACAAATTTCCTTTTATTTTTAACAGTGTTGTTGGTATTTCCCAGATGTAATTAGACTGTAATTATTTTTTTCCCAGAATATTTGTTGCCAGAGGTATGGAGTTTTTTTGTTTGTTTAAATTGTGTTTAGAGGATGAGAACCAAGGGACAGAGATTGGATCTTGAATTCTTAGGACTGAAGTAAAGCACAGGCTGGTTGCAGCTTTTGAATGGATGAAGCTTTCACTCTCTTACTTCCCTTTCCCTTCACTTCATTCTCATAATCAGCTGACTTCTGCCTCCCTTGTAAAATCACCTAGTCGTATCCATTTATGGTCTGGGTGTTCAGAGTTTTGAGGATGAGATGAACCAGCACTCAGAACATTTGAAGATTTGCAGTCTCAGAAACTTAGATGAGCAAAGGGCTGGTTCATGTGCTGTGCTGTGTCAGAAAAGCTGCAAGCCCTCCTGCAGGGGCTGCAAGGGAATGCCCATGCTCTTCAGGGGAGGATAATGTGCCCTCAGTTCTGAGAAGTACTATTGAGAAACCATTGACTGGCTATTAAAAGTGGAAATTGTTCTAATTCTTTTATTCCTTCATCACCCTGGTGGTGATTTGAAACATCTTAGTACCACGTTTGTCCGATAGGGAATCAAATGATGAATTCCTAACTTCATGTTACTGAGCTTCATGACATAACTTTGAGATTCCAAAATATGCTTTAAAAAAGAGTTAATTTTCATTTGACACATAATACCTTTCAAGCAATAAATTGTTTTAAGTGAGCACTTTAAATACAAAGACTGATTAAAATTGGGAATCTAGACTAAATCTGTGTGTCCCCTGATTTAAGTTTCTTCAGTATTCTTGTGCTGCATAATGATCTCTTCCTTTGTAAATTACATTTTTAATTTGTTCATCTGTCTGTCTTTCAGCAACTGAATTGAATAAAATCCTGTGCCATTTCTATGTGCTTTATGCACAAATAGTGATTTTTTTATCTTCTAAGCCCCCACAAAAATTCTGAAAAATTTAGAATCAGGATACAGAGAAGGTTTATGTATTTTCAAAGAGGTAATTGTATCACAGACTTGGAATGGCTTGAACTGAGCAGACTTCATTTTTCCTGCAAGGCTTTCAAGCTAAAAGCAGTTGAATTTCAGCAGAATTCTGCACAATTCTGCACCCATGTGGAGCAGTAGGATGTGGGATTGTGGGTCCTGATTCAGCAGAACAGCTGAGTGTATGTTGAAGCGTTTGCTGAACCTGAGAATTTATCACTAAACGTGAATATCTAGTTCTTTGATTAAAACTGACTCTGGGTGATGCCAAAGGAGTCCTAAGAAATAAAAGGACCATAATGCAGTACTGGAATTGCCTAGATGCAGGCAAATGGTGTTTCTGAGGGTCTCTGGAGGGAAGTACTCCACTGATGAAAAATAGTTATGAGCAAAATTTTATGTCACAGAATGGGGATGGCATTAATCCTTGTCTTTGTAAGAGAATTTATTCAAGTTTTTCTTTTTTTAAAAGAAACTTGTTCTTAACAAGTTCTAAGCTTCACATAATTATTTTATAAATACTTCACTAAAAATAGTGCTTTTGTTTTCTGAAGGAAATTGGTATTTGAGGTTTTGCTTGTAGGTCTTTTAATATCCTTTCTGTATTGCAGGCCCTTATTAACTCTTTCTTGGCTTTTCCATCTGTCATTTTTCTTATAAATAACATGAACCCTCGAGCCCTTTAATTAATAAAGTGAAAAGGGCATATTTAGTTAATTGAAGATTAGATTTCACATGCTGTACAACCCCAAACCCAGCATTCCCAAATGTGGTCCTGGGGTGTTTCAACAAGAAATGAAGCATCTGCTATTAGAGAAACAATTGCTATTTTCACATGAAAATTGTATTGAATTTCTACAAATCTGTTTCTTTTATAAGCTCCTCATTGTATGATTCAATGCCATTATTTTACTACTGGTGATGTTATAGTGTAGAGAAAATATAGGGACCAGATACATGCCTTTTCAACAAAGAGAAATAATTTAATCCTCTGTAGCTAATGCTAAAAAGAACTGAAGTCCCTAAGGCTGTAAGTCATAGGAGAGATGAATTTGGAGTGAAAAAAAATATATTTAGCACAAAGACTGTACCATGTTTCATTACCTCAAGGCACTGAGTTGGATTACTCTTTGGTGTAAACTTATTTTAAGTCAACGGGATTTCACTAAGGATAAATTTTGACCCCAGGTGACAAAAGCAAAGGTTTTTAGTAATGCCATGAAGTGCACCTGCTTTAAGCACAATGTGCTTTTCTTCATAAGTGTACTTTATAAAAGATGGAGCTATTGTTCCTTTTTTTGGCAGCTTCCACACTGTGAGACTTACTAATAGGCATTTAATAAAAAAGGGATTTTACCTGTCAGGGATGGAAATAACTAAACTGAAAATGTCATTACTCTCATTATTGAAGTAGTGCAGCAAAGAAATAACAAAAAATGAATTTGGAGCTTGGTGGTGGAAACATATGTAAGGTTTGTTGCTGTGATATCTCTTCAGCAAGAAGTTGGGTCTCATCTGAAGCAGGTTTGGTGGTGGACTTTTATATTGTTTTCTTTTTCTTGACACTTGAAGTCAAGAATGAGTGAAGAATTTATTTTTATGGTTATTTTCCCTCTTTTCTTTTTTCTTCATTTCCTTGATTACCAAATCTGCCCTGTGTCTGGAAAGGATGATGGATGCCATCTATTTTGGAATAAGTAACATTTTTCTTTGTTAGTACTTTTAATTTGAATAGAGCAGTAATACATATGTTCTACTAGAGATGCTCCTCAAGTTATTTTGATTCTAGCTACTATGTCAAAATGAATTTTTTCCATCAAAAGAATGCGTGCCTTTCATTAATGTGTAAAAAACAGGGAGAGACACTTAGCGTCATAATGCCTTAGTGATTCTTTAGGCTTCAGGAATTGTATGAAAGTGGATAAAGATGAAAAGGTTATTTGAAAATGTAACTATTACTGAAGTAGCTTAGCATAGTTCACTTTGCAAATTTGGAGTTGCTTTAAGGAAATCTGTAGATTAAGAACCTTAAAAAGTGGTCACACATTTTATATATTGATGCGTGTGTGTGTTTAGCCCAAATGGGCATTTTGGTTACTCCTGGGAAACATCTGCTCTGTAGTGTAAAAGCTGGACATAAAGCATAAAAGCATGGCTGGACAGGTGCTGCTGTGTCTGAGGACCATGGTGGAGTTTTCTCCTGCCTGTGGAGTGATGTGCACTCTTCATACAGCCAAGCACAGCAGCCCTGTGTGATGTGTGTCTGTTCATCTTCTGTGGTGACTGAATGTAAATGCCTGTGTCTGAAGGACCTTTGGGAGAGGGTGGAGCGAGTTATGGGCTGTCAGAGCAGTTCCTTCCAGCTGTGGCTCAGCCATGAGCAGGGACTCCTGGAGGAGAGCACAGGGATGCTGGACCAGTAGCTGGACCTGTTCTCCTTGTGCAGTCCCCGTGCCCAATGGCCATAGCTGTGTTAGATGCATGGGGTTAATCTACAAGCCTCTGCTTTTGACTGAAACATGAAACACTTGGATCTGGATTTGTGACTTTTTCTGTGATCTCCCCACAAGTTGTTTAATCTCTCAATCTTGATGACTTGATAAGTAAAACAGATGTGTTCAACCCTGGCATCTTCCATGCAGGACTGTTTGAAGAGCCAACATAATCACTTTGATTCATGTGGATCACATTGTTGCTAACTGCTGTTATCTCAGTAATTTTTCAAAACTTCCCCATGTCCTTTTTGGGGCTATGAAAATGGCAAAGGTTTTATTAAAGAGACTGTCAAAATTTTTGCTGTTTTGCTTGTTTTTAGACTCTTGGATTCTGAGCTGCAGAGGTTTGTTGTGATTTCTGATAAGGATCAAGGTGGTTGATGTTTTGGCAAATCATAGATTGAGTATGATGTTCTGAGAAGTGTCTTAACTCATGGAGTTACTTATTTTACTCTACTTGCCATCCTTATTTAAAAAAAAAAAAAAAATTAAAAATCCACTACATTTGCAAGAAGCAGAATCAGTCATACCAAAGCAAGAACGTGGGAAATCTGTGCCAAAAATGATTTTCAGGTGAAATGTGACTCTTGCATCATTGGGAGACAACTTATAACAGCAGGTAGAACTGCATTAAATCCCATGTATGGTTTGAACAACATGATACAAGTTAATGTGTGGCTTCAGTTTTCTGCACTAGGGTAGACTTTGACTTTGGACTATATTATAACTATATAATTTGTAAAAGTGGTCAGATTTCTGTATCTTCTGCTTTGAAATGTTAGGTCAGTCTGGCAAAATTTTCTTTTACAGCACTAATGAGTTCAAAGCAGTAATTAATTTTTCTGTGGGATATTTTCACCTTCAAACTGAAAAAGTAATAGGTATTTGAGTAAATTGGCAAGAAAACTGTTCAGAGATTACTTTGGATATTACTGGTCTCTATTGCTTTTTGGAACTAGGCCAGTAGTAGTTATTTTTCTTGCTAAAATAGTGCTCATGGCCATATTGTTCACTGCATTCATTTTAATTCTCCCAATGCTAATGTTTGATCTGTGATCACATTTACCATCACAGATGGAAGAGAGCTCAAGTATGCATGGTAGGAAGTTCTCCAAGGTATTGTCTTAATTGTACTACTTGACAAATACTTCTGTAGTGCCTCCTGTGAAAAGGCCAGTTATCTGACTTCAATAATGGTTTCTTTACCAAGGGAAAAAAGGTAAGTGAAATGTCAGAATAAAGAATGCTTCATGCCAGTAACAGAAAAAAAAAAGCAACTCTGAAAAAATATCTGGTTGTGTTACTTGTCTCTTGAAACCTTTTTTTTTTTTTTTGAAATTAGCAAAGCTATAAGTTTTTTAAGCAATTTCATGCCCAAGATAAAATAATGTTTAAGACTTTGTGACAGTTGATTTTGAATAAAACAATTAAAGAAAATAAAGTTCTTAATTCTAGGTCTCTGATACATTTACTGGATCTCACAAGTATGTTTGCAGGAAGAAACCTATAAGTCAGCTCTTTATAAATACTAGACTGAACTTCAACTTTATTGATGTGATTCAGGAGAAAAGAATTCTAATGAAACAGAAATAAGCAGTATTGAACTGCTTAATGGTGTTGTTAAAATCTTCTTGTGTGTGGAGAAAACCAAACCTGCTTATTCTGTTAGTTTCAAAATTGCACAAGCACTGCGTAAAGGATTAACCAAAAATATTGTGTAAAATATTTCAAGTAAAAGTTGTTAACAAAGAACTCCTTTGTTTTTTTTCCTGCCTTGAAGAGTCCTAAAATGCATCTTCCCTTTTTCTCCAGAGAAATAATAAAGCACTTGAGATGGTTTTATAGGTCACACATTCATGTAACTGTCTATGATTTGACAAGATTGCTCAAAGAAAAAGTGGAGTGAAATCAGGATTTACCCAGGAGGATTTTTGAGCAATGAATCAGTGCTTTTTTGGCTTAGTGAACTGAAGTAATTTAATTGGAACAATCAACATTTTTGGTACTAGTTGACCGAACTAATTAAGTTGATTCAGTTCTGATACCTGTGTTGTCATCTTGTTCCAGTTGCTTTCCTTAAATTTTTGGAAGGAATGAGCCTGTATACTGGTGTCCCTGTGTTCCCTAGTGCCATCTCTTGCTGGAAGGCTTTTTTGAGGGTTCAGTTTGCTGCTTGGTGGGCTACAAGTGCTGCAGACAGAATGGGTTCACGTTGAGACCGTAACTTTCTGCAGAGTTGCTGTGTCTTCTTCCCTTTAATATTCTAATCCAGTCAGTAGATGTCTGATCCTGATACAGTGCTATAGCATTATGCCTCTAGGAGGATTTAATGGCAGAAATGTGAAGGTGGTGTAGCACAGGTCCTCTTTCTTAGTGGATTTAATCCTAGGGTTCATGTCCTGACGTGATAACAAAACTCGTGTTCTGGTCTGCAGACTTTTGGCCTGCCTTCTCCATTGGCAACACATGGGTTTGTTTGCTTTTTCTTCAAAGCAGCTTCTTGTTAGGTCCTCTGTGCTATTTTGTTAACTAGGCCATGGCTGGCGGAGTTGGAGAGAGATTTACTGAGAACCTGCTGTGCAAGGGCTGTTGTGCCAGTGAAAGGAGATCATGCTATTGCTCACTTTCAGTGGGAACCTGCAATGCGTGTGATGCTCTCTGCTCCTCTCTTTACTTGGGGCTATATTCTTCCTCCTGTGTTCAATATCTCACTGTAATTGTTTGTATCCAAGATGTGTATTAGTATGTATTTTTAGTTAGGATGATCTCATCACTAATGAGTATTTGATGCCTTTGTAATGTTCCTAATATACACATAGAACAGCTGGAAGAGACTATTTAAACAAGCATCTTTGTAATATCCTGGATGATCTCAAAGAACATTCAAATACAACAGTGCAGTTACGTTGGAAGCTTTAAAGATAAAGATAAACATGTTTTTCATACGATGGCTGAACAGTGTGTAGTGGGTGATATATGGGGTCTCTCTGCATTTACAGTGAATGAAAACTGCAGTGAACTGTCCAAGGGGGTTAATTAAACGTTAATGGTTAATAGTAAGCACAGTTAAAAAACAGTAGATGAGAGTACAGTTCTGTGCTATATTTCTGAATATATTAATTTGTTACTGTAGCCTCATTATCCAGAGAAAAGGTTGTTTGTAGTCAACAAGAACTTGGTTCTTTTCCAGCCAAACTTGTGGCACTGGTGGTAGGGCTGTGAGTTATGGGACTGTCGAACTGCTCTGCCTGGACCTTCTCTGATCATGAGTCTGGTCTGTGCTGTCCTCGGGGCAGGGAGTGGGGCTGTTTGTTACTCAGCTGTTGGTATCCAATTAGAAAATGTTGATAACAGCGCTTCAGCTGGTCAGTAGGGGGTGGTGGCTTTTCTAAAGCAGGATACACTCAGGCTTATGCTTCACCAAGTAACTTGCCTTGCAGTGTAATGTTAAGCCTGCCTCTGCATTGGATGGCCAGTAAATTAAAACAGATCTCATGAGCTATTAGTGGAAGCATAGCTGTTAACTTCCATTCCATTAAATTAATTTGAACCACTGGTCCACTGATGGGAAGAATAAATTTCAGCTGGGCTCCCGTGTGCTTAAATGAGAGCCTTTGAAGTCCTAGAAGTGGCTGGTTTTCTCTGAACCATCATGATTGCTAGAGCAAATAAGGTACCCTTGGAAGTGTGTGGCAGGGGTAGTGGAGCCTCCCTTTTTTGCAGCAGGTCATGTTTGTACTAGATCAAAAATGAGTTTCCTCTTATAGAAGGAGATTATTGAAGTATTGTTCAAGTATTTTAAGTAACTTGATCTGTGGTTCACCTGGTGGCACAGTTGGACACTAGCACAATGTAAAACAGCCTGTTCAAATTGGAATATATGGCAACAAAACGATTTGGTTTACTGGCAGAGTTATACATTCTTACACAAAAGTACATGAAAAAGCTGACAGAAGCACTTTTTTTTCTTTATGTAACTTATGTAACTCTACCCATTACAAGGGTTTGCCAGCTAGTTTCCCACAGTGATGTGCAATACTTTACAAAAAGGAAATGTTCTTCTATACAATGCGATGTTGAAACTAATATGCCTCTCCTATGAAGACTGCTCAATAAATGAGAGGCAACAGTCCTCCTCTGGATTCTGAGTTGGAACCCTTCAGTCAGTGTGTTATGCTACAATATAAGCAAGTAAAAGCTGAACCATTTGACGTTGTTAAACTCTGCCCAGCCATATAGTTTAACTGGGCCCTGCATTAGTTTCTGTCTGCTTGTTTTTTTGTTTGTATTAAGATGCCACTTGTTTAACATCTAAGTTTTTTCAGTCCCTAGCTCTTGTTTTTTTCCCCAAAATCAAAACCTGATATTACCTCCTAATTACAAACATGCTGAAATGGGTTGCTTACATGGTATTTTTTTTCTACAAAAATAATATTAGTAATTAAAAAAAAAAGAAAGAAAAGAACATGTAATCTGCATAGCAGTGGCCACTTAAAGGCTGTCAAAAATTCCAGCAAACTAAATGAATTGCCACCACCAAGTGCTGACTCAATGATAGCTTTTATGTGTACTTTGAATGTTTAGCAGGAAGAGAGATTACTCATTCCCCCACCTTTCTGGAGGACTGTTTGAAAACTTGCAAATTGTGTATGAGGCCCCTCAAACTGCTGACTGCACTGCAAAGTTATTTTGCATCTAGTAAGTTCTGGGATATTGTGACTGTTTTCTGAATAACACTATCCTTTAATGATACTACTTGAAAACAAATAGTGCTGTTCTAAGTGTTGCCAGGTCACTTTGAAAGGCTCACAGAAAGGTTTCTCACTGCTTACCCCATATGTGGGACTGGGGTATTGGTTATTCTTTTTGTAGGAAGCAAAAGCCATCCTGCTCTCTGAGGTCTCTGCTTCCAGTTATGTCAGGGGCTAAGAAAGCTTATGTGATCTTGCACTTTTACACTTAGTGTTTTGTGGTTAGTTTTTTCAGAATGTACCTGCATTTTTTCCCCTGAAGCCTTGTTTGTTTGCTTGCTGAAGAAGGAGCAACAGGCATTTTCCTGTACTGGAGAAGACAAGGAATTGTACTCCATTGCCAGCTGTCAGCATGTGTTCTTGCTGCCTGTAGTGTCAAGGAGGCTCATGCTTCCTTTGTGCAAGCCCTTAAATGGGAGTTGAACCTTTGCCATACAGAGGGATGGATTTCTACACCTGTGGGGTCTCTGAAAGGGAAGTACTTGAGGTGTGCATGTGAACATTTTATATTTTTGTGAAACTCGAATCAGTTTTGAGGTTCCCTGAGACTTTTTTCTATGCAGCAATGATACTAAGATGCATGCCTTAGAAAGGCTACGTTAGCATTGGACACAAATGACTTATTTCCTGAGTTAAAACTCCTTTCCCCAGATTCCCTTAAAAAAGAGGTAGTAAAAGATTATTTGAGGAGAAGAGCCATTGTGATTTCATATGGAGGCCATCTCAGTTCTCCTTTTATATCTGCTGTTCACCTGGGAGAATACACTGTACTCACGTCCAGAGCTTGAATTGTTTTCAGCTTCTTATTAGTTTTGAAAATGCATTTAGCAGTTAACTGCCAATGTGCGTGCTCCTTCTGGTTGCGGCTAACAAGCAGCTGGGCAGTACATTAAGAAAATGTGGAATTGGTTAACTCTTGTAGAACCACATCTCTCTGTTTCTTCAGTTGCCCTTGCAGAACTATAGGGGGAGAAATCCTGTAGGATAACACAATGGGCACATGCTTATTAATAAGGGGAGAAATGAGCAAAAGGAAGTCAAGGAGGAGAAAATCGTTTGGTGTTTTGGCAGGGAAGAAGGGCTGTAGTGAGTGAAGTGTCAGTTGTTGCCCAGATAGCAAGGAGATGAGTGAGTGGTGGCATTTAGTAAGAAACTCCTTAAACAGAACTTTACCTCAGGGGGAACGGAAACAGATACATTAGTGAGTGATTCATTTCAGGGCTCTAATGTTGCAGATGGCCTTTTGAGAAAACTTTCCTAAGTAAGCAATTTTACTTTTTCATTGAGAGCGATTTTGGTTTGGTGTGAGGTTTTTTATTTCTGGTGGGCAAAAAAGATCCTCAGGGATACTAGTTAATGTTTTCTTTTACAATTAAATATATATCCCTTTATGTTCAACAGTTTTGAAAGTCTTGTTATTGGACTTATTCTGTCAAAATTTACATTTTAAATAATTAATGCCTGTCTGCTGATGGGCCTTTTAGTTTCCAGTGAGGATGAGGCGCAAGTGTAGGATATATACGGCCAAGTCTTTTTACATGTGGCTGCCATCTGTGTGAGCTAAATTACTGCCTATGAATCAGGCGTACAATATGCAAGCTCTGCTCTGTATAAAGATCTGCTCCCAACTTGTTTAAAGTCATCCTTTCTCACTCTCCATTTAGCCCTTTCTCTGCCAAATCTCCCATGGACCTCATCTGGATTCTTGCCTGATTAAGGACTAAGAGCTTGACCCTGTGAGATAATAAAACCTCAACATCCCTGCAAGAATCTACAGATTTCAATGGGAGTTGAAGGCAGTGTGTACTGCTAAAGTCTCCAGCATATATGCTGGGTTTAAGGTAATGATTTCAGGACTTGGCTGTGTTACAGTATGCATAATGGCCCTAACTTGATTATGCTGTGAGTATATTACTATGATTTCAATCCTCTATGGAAAGGGAAACACATAGTCTCTCTGTTAATTTTGTGGCTTATTTAGAATGAATTTTTATTTTCTGAATGTATATATTGAAATGTTTCTCACCAGAAAATTTCAGTTTATTGGTACTTGTACTTTTTTAGGAGCTGTTTCCTAAAAGCTGTTTTCCTAAAAGCAGGGATCTAAGAGCAGATTGCTTTGGGAAGTGGAGGCCATGAAATTGTAAGAACTAGGAAGGGTCGTAACTTTTACTCTTATTGCACACAGCCTTCCAAAATGATTCACTGTTTCCTTAAAAGATTCCAGTATCTCCACGTTTTTCTTAGAAACAAAGAAACACAAAACTAATTATCACATCCAGGAAGAAAACACATTACTGAATTAGACCAAATAATGAGATAATGAGCACAGTTGGATAGTGATCTTCAGCTCTTTGTATGGGTAATGCTCTTTAGACTTTATTTTAAAACATCCCAGTTTAGAAGGGGAAAAGAAATATTGAAATGTTCACATAACCTTTTAATTTAAAACTGGGTAAGTATAAAATGCATTTTAACTTGCAAATAATTTCTAACATAAGAAAAAACTGTTCTTTAATACTGTATTACTGCTTCTAGGTTTCTTTTGAAATTCTATTGCACCTAAGCATAAGAAGGAGACTGAAGTTGAATTTTAGGTTGAAAGAATAACCCCTAAACCACACAAGTTTCTTGATTTGAAGGCTACAGCATAGCTACAGGATGCCTACCAAGAGAGCAACTTTTTAGTGAAAAGCTCACCACAAAACACAGGTAGTATTTAATTAAAGCAAGATTAAAAACAATATTGTCACTGAAAAATCTAGATAGTTTTCTGGTGGTAATGCTCTTTCATTCTTTTGAGACCAGCACTCCTGTTTTTATTAAAAAAAAACTTTTTTGGTGCATATTCTTTTTTTCATGCACCTATAATTGGCTCCATACATGGTTCACAGGGCTGGGTGTCACTGTGACTGCACACTGGATAGTATCTGGTCAAACATATAACACTTGTGTGTTTACAAGCATGATGTTTTATCTTCCTGCAACATGGACTTCTGCTGTGATGACCTAGTAACACACAATGTTTACACAGTTAAGAATAGTCCCACTTGTATGCTTTTTGAGTCAAGCAGAACATATTGCAAAGGCCCAAGTGATGCAACCCCAAAGAGGTTCTAATGAAAAGAGATAGGAAACAGAGACTAGTAAAAGTGCTCTTGTATACCCTGTTGCCTATTCAAGATAGTGCTGGGAACCAGTAAGTTTGTGGTCACTTTTCCTATACAGACTGAAGGAAGGAAGATGAGGTTTGACTGAGAAAAGAAATGGGAAACTGTGAAAAGAAAGAGTAGAAGGCAAAGGCTGTAAAGGAAAGGAAGGAAGTAACGTAATTTCTGCTATCCAGTCTGTGTTGTATATGTTCATGGTTATCACAGGTATATGGGGGATGGCAGGAAGGAGGAAGCATAAGGATTTTGTCCTTACCTGTAAATGCCTTTGGCTGGCTTCAGCTGGGGAAGTCTCCCAGCCTGTGTGGAAAGGACTGCTAGGATGCAGTGCCTGGAAAAGAGCACCCTCAGCTACTTCACTGATGGCACTGAGCTGTGTGGTGTGGCCGACACACTGGAGGGAGTGAATGCCACCCAGAGGGACACTGACAGGCTGGAGACTTCAGCCAGTCCAGAGGAGGCCATGTAGTTGATAAGGGGACTAGAACACCTTTCCTCTGAAGAAAAGCTGAAAAAGTTGGGACTGTTCAGTCTGGAGAAGAGAAGGTTGCATGGAAGCCTGAGAGTTCCTGAAAGGACTGTACAAGAAAGGCAAGGTACAAAGAAGGTTCGGTTTGAATCCATTACTCCTTGTTCTGTCACTGTACTTCCTTCATTCAGGAAGTATAGTGACAGAACAAGGAGTAATGTGTTCAAACTGAAAGAGGAGGAGTTTAGGTTGGCTATATGGAGGAGATTCTTTAGTGTGAGGGTGGTGAGATACTGGAACAGGTTGCCCAGGGAAGTTGTGGATGTCCTATCCCTGGCAGTTTTCAAGGTCTGGTTGGATGGGGCTTTGAGCAATCTGGAGTAGTGGGAGATGATGTCTGCCTGTGGCAGGAACATTGGAACTAGATGATCTTTAAGGTCCCTTCCAACCTAAACCATTCTATTGTTCTGTGATTCCAAGAGGAGGGAGCATGCATCCATTTTCCTGGAAATTGATACAAAATAAGATTCCAGTCCAAATGTTCCTTAGATAAATCTGAGATTTTAATTCCATTTAAGTCTGCTACACTCTGTTTATCATGTATGGCTGTTACTGTGTTTCAGGGCTGGACTCCTGGGTTCAGAGGGGTGGAAGATCAGGCAGGGAATGGAGCATATGCTGTACTGTGGCACTCTGGCCAGGTGTTGTTTGATTACATACTCCCATCATCAATTTCTCCTCCATTAAGTGTGTTTTGCAATATGCTTTTTTTTTTTTTTTAAAGGAAGATGTGAATAAACTTTAAGTGGTGTTTTTCGTGTAAAACATTCAAAGAGAACCTGCTGTGTTAGCTGAAAAGGGTTAATTTGAAGTCTAATTTAAAAGCCACCAAATAATTTACCTAAGGACAAGCTCATGTTTTCAGCTACTGAATGTATTTTGCCCTATAAATTAGTGGTAATAATGTTAACAGGTTATAAAAGGGGAAAATAGTGCAGTGGAGCCATGTTAGCACAAACCATTTCTTTTAAGTGCTAAGTTACACATTAAATGATAGTTGTGTTTTTAGGAAACTGGGGCTGAGCATTTCAGAAGTCTGAGATCCTTACCTTCTTGAAAATACCCTGAAAAATAGTTGTCTAGGTTTATGCACCTGGAATTTCTAGTTTAAGTATTTATTAAGTACTTATTTTAGGATAATTTCAATGTGTTGATGGCAACACTGAGCTGTGGTGTAATGGCCTGTGGTCCAGTGGAAGGTGGGTTGGTTGTTTTTCGCATGTCAGTATTAGAGTAACAGCTGAGTTTAAGATGTAACATCACACTTTGAAAACAGGTTCTGTTTAGAATGTGTTGCAAGCACTGAGCTTATTAAAATTCAGGTATTGTTTTTGTTGCTTCTGGTCAGTCTTTTTGTGTAAATGTTCAAAATAGGGATTTATGGGGCCACTTGATCTCTGTGCTCGTATTCCACTCATCCTGTTGTGTCAGCCTTATTGAGAGGGCAAAGATCAATTTCTTCCAGTTTAGGGATGAAAAAACAAAGACGGTATCTGCTTTTCATAGCTATAAGACAAAAGTAGTTGATCTGAAGAAAAGATCTCTATTTACTTGTCTGAATATTGACAGTTTTATAGAATTAGCAGCAAAAGATGAGCAAAAACATGCACTTGATGTGGACAGATATTGTGCCCAGCAAACAAACCTGTGGACAATACTGATGAGAAAATGTTTATTTTAATTTATTTATCAAGCCTTTTATTTATCTGGTTAAAAACCACAGATTTATCTGTTTATGATTAGATGGTCTCAGAGCTGGTCTGAGTCAGAGATGCTTTTGCTCCTGTAGCTCCTTTGAGGCAAGAAACTGCATATCAAGTTATTAGGCATGATAAAACCCAGTCATGGCAAGGGATTTGGATTCTTTTTTTGGTCACTCAATATTCTGTGCTGATGATTCAGGCTTCCTGGTCCCCAGTTCTGTATAAGATGGATATAATTGATCACCTCTCTCTACTGGAGAGGCTGGTGTCTTTGACAAAGCAGCAGCAGCATTTTGGCATGATCCAACAGTCAGTTGGGTAGAAGGGTTGCTGACATTGAAATACATGCAGAAACAACATGCTTTAATCCTACTTTGATAGACTTTTGAACACTTGGGCTTTCATCTGTATTTAATATTCAGTCTCTGTAAGCGTAGATGGTCTCTTGACTTCACCTGCTCTTTTGCAATATGTCTTCTTTTTCTGCCTAGAAGCTTCTTCTGGACAGAATAGCAGGGGTTTGGTTGTTTTTTCAGGACTTTCTGGGATCTGTGAGCTTGATTAAATCTGCTGTCACTGATCTTGGGTAGTTTACAGGTGATTGGAAGTCCGGGACAAATTTCCATGCACTGTGTAGATGCAGGTGCTACATCGTTGCATTAGAGTGACAATACTGCTGCTTTTGAAGGAAATGACTGGACATTTCAGATCATAGTTTTCAGGTTATTACTGGTTTGGGGTTTTAATATTGACTTACATGTTTGTCACTTTCTCTCAGGACATACTGTGATGTTTTAGCAAATTACCTGGTTTCATTAGTTATGTAGGTGAGGCTCTGTGTGCCGTGGTTATGTCTTTGAATAGAACGGTGATCTTGCAAGGTGAATGCATAGAGAAGTTGTCTGAAGCACTTTTCAAATCTGTAGCATCTTGTATACATACAGCTTGTCTCATAAGAAGATGCTATAGCAGCGACCTGAGATGGTGAGAATCTGTAAACCAGACAGGAGTTACTCACAATTTGTTTAACCAGAACAGTAAACAAAATTTCTTGATCCTCTTTTTCAGCTTTTTCTTGGTTTTTTTTTTTTTTTTTTTTTTTCTTTTTTTTTAATAGCATTTCTACCTTCACTCTTCTACCCCACCGTGAAAGCTAGAGGCAAGTCTAACTTGGACTGAGAGCTGAGCTGGTAAAAGCATTGTATGGCTCCTTCAGTCTCTTTGAAAAATGGTTCTGTCTGAATAAAAAGCAATATGTTAATTCAACAATAATAAATAACTTGATAGTATCCAAAGGACTGTGCCATAAGGTCCTAAATATGTAAATTAATTGAAGTGACGTTGCATGCACTTAATTGTTAAACCAGTTCAGACTTCTCCCACATCAGGTCTGATACTGCTACATCTAAGGTAATTCTTTGCAGTGCAGCTGTAAATGCAGTTTCCAGGAGTTTAACACAGAAAGTAGAGATGAGAAGGGAAGGGGAGTGCAGAAGTTCAATGTGGTTACCACTTATAAAGAAGGTAGCTCCAGTTTTGCATACTATGTGAGGTGTTCAGAGTGGGCTTACACAAACACTGATTAGGAGAGCAATTTTAGGAGACCATATGTCATGACTGCAATGTCCTGTCATTGTAAATGGTGAGACTAGCAGTGCTGAGGAAATTAAATGAAATTCCTTCAGGAAAAGCTTTTATGTTAAAAAATAACAGTTTCTTGCATGCTCTTCAAAAGTGAAACAAATACCTTTATATAACTAAAGTTTGATTGATTTCACTTCCCCTGAATGTTTGTCAGCATCTAGATAAGGTAGCTATGGACAACATGTATGTGTATAAATTAATATTTACACATATATGTACATACATAGAGTGTACTGAGGTATTGCATGAGGTGTTTTTAGTAATCAGAGCAGTTGTTAAGCTGTGACTATTTGTGCTCTCCACCATGGAAATATTTATTCAAAGTGAAAATGCATGCACTTTTGAAAGTGGTAGTTTGTGTCACTATTGTGCTTATTATGGAATAAAAGGAAGCTGCACCTGCATAGTCAGCACATTTTCTAAAATCAACAGTATTATCTCTTTCTAGGAAGGTCTTTTCATATTCAGTCAGTGAGGTTGCATAAGCACAATCAAGTCTGAATGCTCCCTGCTGCCCGTAGTAGGGACAGGGATTTGGTTATTCTGGTGGCCTTGGTGACAGCCAGCCTAGGTACTCCCCAAACCTTCCTTCCTGCTCTCAAATGCACCAAAGGCCAGCAGAAACCTGCTTAGTCTCTTTATTGCTGGGTTACTTTCTTGTCATGTTAGTGAGTTGAATCAGCTTCTGGGGAAGACAGGTTTGATCAGCATCAAGAGAGGCATAAGATAGCTGGAAAGTGTTGGTGGGAAGAAGAAAAGTGGAGAGACTGAGGCACCCTGGGCTTGGCTGTCGTTAGATGAATGATTCATCCTGTCTCATAAACCCTCAATGTTAGGTTTCATTGTTTTTTTATTACCTGTAGAAATAACTGTGTATGTATAGCTCTGTCAAACCTGCCATCCCACAGACTTGTTCACTTGGGTCCATCTCCATCCCGATGATGTGGTCCCCATCTATGTGAGCTGAGAGCTGTGCCTGGGTGCCAGGCACAGCATTTGTCACCTGCCAAACAGCCACTGGGGCCTGTCCTGCAGCTAGGCTGGTGCTTCTGAGCAAGCTTCAAACAATAGCCAGGCATGAGGTCAGTGTGCCCACAGCTGCCTTGGCTTGAGGCATTCCTCAGCATTTGGGTCAACGTGGTGTTTCCTAGTGTTCTTTAGAGCCTTAAAAGTTTTGAACACAGAGTCTTTCCTAGTTAAAACCAAACTAGATTATAAATATTCAGAAGTCTGAAGAGAGAACCTGTAGCAGGACATAGTCCAGGATTGATTTCCTTGATTTCCTTGATTCTACAGTAGAGGGAAAGAAGCATTTGCTTAACTGAGTGGGGACTGTGGAACAGTACAGTTTTGGACTTTTTTTCTTTATTGACTTTTTAGAAGGTTTTTTTTTTTTTTGGGTTTTTTTTTTTTTTTTTTTTTTTTTTTTTTTTAATTCTTCAAGACAAAACTGAAGCTTTTAAATGTTCTGTGGAGGGAAATTTTGTCCTGCTTGGGCACTTGGTAAGGATCAGTTTTCAAGGTTTGTTCAGTGAGACATTTAGTGATAATGAACTTATCCTTAAAGGGTCAGTTACAGGAATTCAGCCTTCAATTGAACTTCTAATCTTTTTATTTTTGATTAGGAAAAAGCTAGTATACTGTCAGTTATGGAGTCATCTTTCCCCAAGTTTTTCTCCTCTTTGGCTTTTGCTGCTTCTGAGATCCCCACTGCATTTGATGGGGCTGAAGCAAGTGTTTGCCAACTGCTGCAGCTGAAAGCCTGAGTAACAAAGCCACGTTTCTTTATTTTACAAAGGGTCCTGTGCACTGATGAGGATTTTCAATCCCTTTGCATCTGAGGAGCTGGGAAAAGCAGCCCCAGCGTGCCCTGGTCTGGCTGGCAGCGTGCAGATCACGTGTTTCCATGTCTCATTCCAGCACCGCGTCCAGCAGCGGTGTTTATCAGATCTTCTGACACACAGCACTGAGCAGATGTTCCCTTTTTTAGTATGGAGTGATGCTTCTGACGTGCAAACTGAGATTAGGAAAGGGAAGGCTTATAAAGTTTCATGCTTGAGTGAAGCACCTATATGTCAGTTTCTGACAGCTAGAATTAAGGGGAGGAAAAAACCAAACCCCTGACCAAAAAGTCCTCTGTAGCTGCTGTTCACTAAGTGCCTGGTGTTGCAAGCAGAATCCACAAGCTTCAGTACTGGCCAAGGATTAGAGACACTGACTGCTAGCCTGTTCTGATGGGCCAGTCACAAGTGAAGGCTCCCATGCTGCCCTGGGCTCAGTGACAAAGTTAAAGCAGAAGATGATTGCAGGAAGTTGCTGTTGAGCTGACAGCTGTACCATCTGGTATGCTGCATTTCTGTGGCTGTCAAAAGATATTTTTGAAAGGAAATCACTTCTCTCTTAACTCTCCAGATGTGCATGCATCCATATGCACCAGCATTCAGAATTCATTGTTTGCTCTCTGAAGACTAAAATGTGACTTGCTGATAATTGAATTGACAGATAAAAGCAAGACATCTTAATGAAAGAAGAGCCCTGTGTATGCAGGTGTAGTGAATGCCAAGTGTTGATGAAGCTTAGGGGACTAGGTAGGAATGATTAAATGGAATAATAGGGGTTTAACTGGAAAGAAAACCAACTACCAAGAAGGAAAGGAACTCAATAGTGATGGTAAAAAAAAAGAACAGAACAAACAGAACTCCTGTAAGTTCCGTGTGTTTGTGTGAAGAAAAGGAAGAAGCTTGGGCCAGATAAAAGAAATGAAAACTTCGGCTATACTTTGAAGCTTGGATAACCTAGCAAAAATAATGCTAATCTTATGAATTAAAGGAAAATATGTTCATGGTTTGTAGAATTGTGTGATACTGTAATTGTTTAGGAATGCATGTGAAGTGTCTAATAGATTCAGTAAAAGCAATTGGAAAATTTTCTAAATTGTAAGAGTAGCTATCAGCTCTGTGGTTGGGATGCCCCCTGAACCAGTAAACACAAGACACTTCTAAATCTCTCCTGATCTCACTGAAGTTGCTCTCATTAGTCACCAGATAAGATAAACTCTTCATTGCATAGTAATGCCCCTTGGACACTGTGTATTTTTGAGCAAAAGATGGCTATATATATAGCTCCAAATGAAAGCCAGTAAGGATCAAGTATGTGACAGCTACTTGCAATTCTGAAAAATTGCCATATTTTTAATCATATTTTTAATCATTATGATTAAGAAAGGATGAAAAAAAAGGCAGATGAGTCAACAAAATCCACCTATGCCAAAAATCTTACCCCTGCCCCCCCATCTAGTGTATGCATTTTATGGTCTTATTGTATATTTTGGTACCTTCTTCTATACTATTGATACTGCCTGAGATGGGAATACAACACTTCTGTTGGTTTGAAAATCATTAGAACTAGTATCAGCACTTTCAAGAATACCCGTGAGTATGCAAAGAACTGAAGTATATATTTGCAATTTAAGTAGGTAACATTTTGCTGCGAGAGACTCAGAGGACTTGCTTCCTTAGATAAGCACAGGTTGTTCAAGTTTACATGTGTGTTTTTGTGCATGCTCTTTGATAGATTCTTGTATGGCTGATCGTGAAAGTAAGTATGGCTCTCTCTCTTTGTCTCCTGAAACTGATTTTATGAAATCTGTGATTTCCTTCTCTGTCATCCTTAATTTACTCAATTTTAGGCATACAGTAAAAGCGGTAGGGTGGTTTGATGAGATCCAATACTGATTTATTAAAAATAAAATTGTTTTAAATATGGTTTAGAGTTTTTTGCTCTAACCAGGCATTAAATTTTTATACGGTTTTTTTTCCCCTTTTGGCCCCAATACAGAGCTCTCATGTAAACCAAGCAGAATTCTTCCTGTTGTTTTCTGATAAAAAGTGCACTTCCATTCATTGTTTTCATGCAATTTCCTATCTTTCTGTGGTAAAGAGGGGTAAATCTGAGACAATTTATAGGCTACCTCTAGGGAAAATAGACTTTTATAACATGAAGTTTGAATGTTTTTGGGAATAACGAACAAGGAATGTTAGAAATAGTTTGTGTCTGTTCATTTATTCCTCTTTGCACAATCTCTTTGCTTCTTCCATTAACAGTGATGAAAATTGAATGCTAAATTTGCTTCTTCTGTTGAGGCACAATGTTTCTTTGCATTTTTAGGTATTGCTTGTTATCTGAAATAATTTTTGTATCTTTTACAGTCTTGTTAAAAGTTTGTGATTTGAGTCAGGCATTTCTGAAAAACAGCCATGCCTGAGGGGCAGGGAATTCCTCAGACTAACATTGACAATTATTTAAAAAAGAATGGATGCTTCATGGGACAGAAGATTGGTGCAAGAGAATAATCTGCATTTGATTTTTAGACTAATTGCTTGAAACTTGGGGGTTTTTTCTACTATTTGAGGATAACAAAGGGAAAAAGTCAACAATCCTTTTTGAAACATTAGTGGACCATTTTATTTTCATGGAAACCAGACATTGTGCTTTCTGGATGTGTTTAAATAAAAATTAATGCATGCATGCTGTTCTGTTTATGAGTATTAAAAAGATACTCTTATGTTATGGAAATGTTTTCCAAATATTGGCTTGGGAGAAGGAATGGGAAGAGGCACTAAGAGCATATGTGGATGAATTTTCACATTCAGGCATGGAAAAATACTAGGAAGAGTTCCTGTAAGCAGTGTTTTGCTGCAAACCTCAAGAGAAGGTAGGGCTCTGACAGTACTTCTGGTCAGAACGAAGTACAGCAGAGGTTACATAAAATGTAGCTCTGTGGTAGAGTACATCTGCCTTTGAAAGACTTCTTTGTTTTCCAGGTGCAGATGTTTGTTTTCTAAGATTATGCCTCATGGGTAGCAATGTCTTGAGACTGTGCTCAGCGGATGTTAAACCAAACAGGTTTTTCATTCATTGCCTTTTCTGTTTAGTTAGCTTAATATGTGTATAAACGAGACACCTAGAGTTTCTTTTGTTAAACAAGATGCTTAACTGATTGACATTGCCTATCTTTGCCTTGCTTGCTTAGGTATTGAAATAGAGTTTTGCTGTGTAACAAAAGATCAATGTAAGCTTATTTTTCAAAAAGTGAAAGAAGAAATTTCTGATTTAAAAATATAATTTTAATTTTTTTCTACATGGAAAAAACTGTGAGGTCCATGCAGGTAACAACTTGAAATTAGATCATCTCTGCTAAACAAAGATAAACATTGTGCTTTTACCAGTGGCTGGGAGCCATGGAAGTGGATGTTTTGCAACACATCCACCAGAGAGGCATAAAAAATTATTTTGCTTAAAAGGAGAAGCCAGCATCAGGAGTTTGTACCAAGCATAACAGCAACCTAAAAAGGTATGGGACATGTCATCTGAATGAATCTTAGTTGGCCGGCAGATGATGCTAGATAGACTTTACTCTGTATAACAGAAATGTCTAGAGAAACTGCAGAAAATAGAGGATCAAAAGACATGGGAGATGAAGTGTAATCTAATGTGTTGAAATGTCCGAATAGTTTGGTCCATACATGGAATAAATCTGGGCCGAGTTGATAATAGTGGAATAGGAATTAATTGAGGGATAATGTTTGGGGATAGACAGCACATGGAGCAAGGGTCTAATTGCACGTAGCATTAGCACCAGATGTCAGTGTAAAGGTGAAGAATGTAGGTTAATGCATAGTTCCAGAGAATTTTTATTTTATTGCTTGAAGAAAGAGGAAGGGTACAGGGATGGTGTCGTGGGGTTGCTTGATACACTGGAATAGGAAACCTCTGCTGAGTTTTTGCAGAAAGCACATGTTTTTAGTTAGTACAACTTGTATGTTTTAACTCCTTCTACAACCAAATCTTGCCACCTGTACTGGATATTTCTTCAGGATATATTTTTTCTCAGTAGAGGTTTTGTAGCTCATTGAATTCAAATAGATACCTGTGGAGTCTGGTATCTTGGGTGTTTTGGTTGGTTGGATTGGTTTGTTTTTTCAAAATAGCCAAAATTAGTCCATGTTTGTGAATCTTGTCCCTGCAATTTTAAACCTCTCACCCTTCCCCCAATGCGATTCAGTCAAAAGAACCTCCACCGTGAAAAATATGCACTAGATGTGGCAGTAAAAGAACTCCTTGAAAATTAAGAATCTGAAGGGAAATGTGTAGATTTATACAAATATAAAATGCTTTAGACAGTCATCTTCTTTAGTCTTCCTCCTGGCGAGTATGAATGTCTGATATTCTGTCCCCTGCATCTTTCTTATGGTGGTCACACTTAGGAAAAATCATGTAATACAGGAGTAGTCTTGGACAGCCCAGCTCCTTGTGGTTGCTGATCATCGTGGAGATGCTTCTCCTATTTTTGAGCAGAAGCACTGAGGTTTCCTCTATGCTGTTGTCTCTCAACACAAAGCTGTGTAATATTTCCTACCACCTGATTTTGTCTTTTTCATCTCTCAAGGCTGCTTGCCAGAATGAACTGATCCTGAGCATTGATGTCTTGTTCAACTGCTTCCTTGCCACCGTGAAACTGTTTTTTTGTTATCTTTAATAAAAGCTGTTCTTCATATAAATATGGTTGTCCATTATCCTCTACATTCAAATTACTAGGAATCTGGCTTTCCAGGTGCTCTTCTGTGAAGGGGTGTGCAGGAATGAATTTAGTAATTACTGTTAGAGAGCCACCCGAATAAGTAGTAGTGACTAACATTTCCTCTGGTAGTGATAGTTGTCACTTCCCTCTGTAAATTCCCATTTGCCTCAAATTTTGTGTATGTTTTTTTGTATAAATGCTTCCTAGAGTAAAAAACCCTTTATGAGAAGGAGGTTGTGTAGGTGGTAACAATTGCTCCATGTAGAACAGTGGCCCTTTGCCCATGCACTTGTAATTTAGAAACGAGTGGCAAATATCAAGGGAAGAAGTTATTGCTCAGTGTTGCTCAAGTGCTCTGTGAAGCTTTGTAGTTCAAGATTCAAATTATTTCCCCTCTCTGTTGTCATTCAAAAGTAGGTATGTTTCAGCCATCGTTGTCACTAAGATATTTAAGAGAATACCCTTAAAATTTAACTTTCTCTAAAAGAACTTTTGTGAAAGTCTGTCATTTGGGCACACTGAAATTTCTGCTTTAGTTAGCCTCCTCCACATATTAATGTGCCTTTCAGCATAAGGTGATGAATTCTAGCAGGATCTGCAGTAGTTTATATTACTTCCTACCTGACAGCATAGAGATATCTTGTGTTCCTCAAGTATGGATTCTTTTTTTATATACATATAATGACTAGATTATCATCATTCTCTCATTCAAAATCAATTGCAATAAAGCTGTCCTTCTTCTGAGGAGTGTTCTGTCCTGTTGGTGTGGCTTGTACCCTCTGCTATGGCATATGGGAGCCACGCTACTGTGTTGTGGAGCCCCCAGCACAGATTCACACAATTTGCAGAGCCTCTTGCACTTTTCAGCTGACAACACTGCAGAAATCACCATGGAAATACAACAGAAACTACATTACCCTTTACTATTTGAATAAAATCAATGACAGTTATGAGTTGGTCTTGGGTTGTTGTGTTATCCCCCTTAGTCTTACTCCCCTTTCTGCTACCTTCTTACAACAGAACACATGTTACTCATTAGTAACATGGATGATACTGGAAACAAGAATGTTGAAGTTTTATTGAATATGTTCCAGATGGACACAGCTACACAGTATCAAGGTTGGGTCTGCACTGATTTCCTTTAAAATATTAATTGGAAGTGGAAAATAATATTTAACAATTCTCTAGAATTCTGAATTCACTAAATATTTGCAATAAACATTATCTTGTTTAAGAACCTAATAATTGGTTCTTGTAAATAAAACTGCTTAACCTGCCTTCCATCCTCTAAAGGCATTAAGCAACTAAAATTTGATTGGGGTAGGAGCCAGGACTTGCTAACAAGATTAAGTGGTTACATGCTCCAAAGTTAAACAAAACCTGAGGATGGCTGTGAGTGCACAGAGAAGGTGCTAAAGGCTTGTGACCACACTAGGATGGATAAACTGGAAGATATCTTTGACCCTTTAAGTGCTTTTATGGGAATGTAGATGCTGGAGAATACATGTACATACTCAGAGCTGATAAGGCAATCTTGATGTCTTAATTGGACATTGATAATGAATTTTGGCAGGATGTTGGTGTCACTGATGCAGGTGAGGTTGGCAGGAACAGGGTGTGAGGCTGGAGTGGGAAACTGGCAAGGCCTTATCCTGGGGTTTGTGGGGGGCAGAGTGACAGTAAAGCCCAGGTAGATAAGGCTGTTGTTTCCTGTCGGCTTTTCAAGTAGATGGTGTGGAGGTGATAAATCAGATAAATAAGTCCTCCCTAGGATACTACTTTTCAGAGTGGTAAACATGCATTATGTAGGATTTAAACTACATAGAGGAAGTAGCTGGCTTTCTAGTCAGAGAAAAGTGGCAGTAAAGAAGGAATATGAAGGATCTGTGAGGGAGCCAAAAGTTGCTTATTTGGAGAGAGGAGAGCTCTTGCCGCTCCCACTGGAGTGACAGTGCCTTGTTGTAGTATCCACCTTTGCGTGGGGTAGATCTGCAGGTGCAATAGGAAGGGCTGGAGAGAAATGCAGTTTATGAATGCTGTGAAAATAGCTCCAGCATTGCTGTGGTGCATGCAGTGTAGGAATAGACTAAAGCACAGCATAAGTGCAGAGGAGGTGGGAGAAGGAGCTGCTTTGTGCCATTTACAGGCTGAGCATGCAGTGGACTTTGTGATCTAGAAATAATTTTTCCTTTCACTTGCTGCTACCTCCAGGCATGCCAGTGTACATGGGCATGGCACTACACCCAGGTTAGTGGTTGGGCAGATATGTCAATAGCAGCACACAAGGATTGTGGTTTGGTTTTGCCAGTGTAAGAGAAACAGTGATTGTGAGAGTCTTGAGTTGCTGGGAAGGGCAGTATGGGCCTGGGACATGCCTACTCAGGCACCTGTGTGAAACTTGGCAAAAATTAGCTGGGACAATCTCTCTGTTATTTACCCCCACAGCATGCCTTGTGCATGGGCAGTCTCACAGCACATGTGGTCTGATTGCAGTGGAGCATCCTCCAGGTACTCCAGTCGTTGGTGCAGATTTCCAGGGCTTATATCACTTTCTGTTACAAGGCTGGTCTGAAAGCAGTTCTATCAAATGCAGTAATTCCCCCAAAACATTGGTTTCTTGGACTGAATGGCTTGGAGCAGCTTTGTGCACCTCTTCCCTGCAGACAGATATGACAGAGGGGATGTGCCCCAGGCTGCCAAGGTGTGCAGGCAGATGCTGTGCAGCTGCACTGCTGGAAGAGTAGACCTACAACAATAAGCCCTGCTCAGGACTGGCTCAGCACATGGGCTCGCTGCCAGCGAGGTGACAGCATTTCTGCTGGAGATTTGGCCCCTGTTCAGCCAGGGTGGAGTGTAGGCAGAGCAGGCATGCCTCATTCTGCCTGTCCCTGTGCAGATAAGCTCAGCTGCACACAGTTATCCAGGATGTGAACTTCTGCTCCCTCCGGGACTGTTTCCATCTTGCATGTTGAGCAGAATAGAGGGATTTCTTAATGTGCATTTGAGGTGCCAGCAAAGGAGGCAGTTACAGCCTGAACGAAACAGTCGCAATCACCTTCCTCTTGTAGGATGTGAGTGGAAAATCCATATGTCTTCTACTCTAATGTTTTAAATTTGTTCAGAATAAACACCAGATGAAGGCTGGAGGGGAGGATTGATAGATGTCCTGCATGGGAATAGGTGTTCACAAGGGAACTATTTTGCTTTTTCTCCTGAACCTTTGCTAAGTAAAGTGAACATTTTTGTCAGCAACTCCATTTCTGGTTTTGTTCAGTCTTGTGCCTTGTTCTTTGTGGGTGAGTGTGTGTTATGATTGAAACATCTTAACCATCAATTCCATTCTGGCTGACAAGAAACAATTCCAATGAGCAAGTGCTCCTTTCCTTCCCAGCCCAAGAAATGCTTGTGAGTTTAGAGAAGTGTTTTGTGCAGGTTGTGTAACATTGTGTGCTGTAGGACTTACACATCAGTGGCTGGGCTAGTTTATCAGTAGGTTCTCTGATCTGCTCTTGTACATCAGGAAAATGAGACCTCTCTATTGGTTTTGTTATTGTTACAAATCCTAAATATTTCTTCAGCCATTACAAAGGGAAACTTTTTAATTAGTTTTTTTCTTAAACTGCTTGTCATTGCTTGGATCAGTCACATTTTGTATGTGTATTCTTTGAAAGGAGTTAAATAAAAACCAGAAGACCTCAAGTCAGTGCTAGTTGGTCAGTGCTACTGCCAAGCTCCTCATTTAGGGAGAAGAAAGTTTGTTTATTTTCTGTACCCCAAGCACATGCATGAGTAATTTATGCCTTTAGCATTGCCTTTACAAATATTCCTGCTCTGTGGGAGCTCATAGGATATGCACTATGCTCTGGTGGATTTCAGGAACGGCCTCTTTGTGGCCTGAGGCACTGCAGAAATCTCCCTGTGCTCAAGGGCTTTGCTTTTTCCAGATAGTCTGGTTTAAGACAGACTTCGACTTGTTAATAAATGGCCAACTGCAAACTGCATTTTGAAATAATTGTGGTTTTTACCAGCAAAGTGTAGGTCAGTGCTAATTTAATTAAACGTAAGTGTACACCAGTGTCAGATGGTCTCTAGTGCTACAATAGCTGACTTTAGACTTGAGAAAACCACACAGAGCTCTCTCATTTAATCAGTTGAGGATTTTCTTTATTTTGAACTTCCTTCAAAGGAAGCATTTTACTTCAATTGCAGGTGTGCACAATTTGGAAAAAAACCTGTTTCTACCTTGTATTTCTCTTTTATGCCTGGCAGCCTCTGAATTGACTGATTCATGTGAGTCTAATTCTTATCTGAGTGGCTTTGGTGCAAATTAGGGGTTAAATGAATTACATTCTCCTGTGACCTTCTGAATAAAAAACATACATGTATCTGTTACTGTCAGGGGTGGGCTTGAGCTGTTTGGAGAAAGCAGGGCTGCTTTTCATAAATATTTGTCTTGATTTAGTTTCCTGGGGTATAGTTTAAATGTAAACTGCTCTGTATGCTTTGCATTTGTGCTATCTTGCTCTATCACATCACACAGTCTCACGTGCTATATAAGAGTATGGCACTACATCATGCTGTGGTGATTATTTGAAAGGGCGTACACTCTGTTTTGGACTAGATAACTGTTATCAGTGCAGATAATTGCTATCAGACACAAAATAGACTCAGTAAACAAACATTTCATTTTATCATGTGACAGATGCATGCTGTTTTGTACAATGTATTTGAACGATATTCACTATAAATCAGCCCTGCTTCAAAAGCAACAAATCCAGCTAGCCCAAATCCTTCCTGACATAATTACCATTCTGGTAGATATTAACTTTACATTGTTATATACACATGATTGCATTTACAGTGTTTGCAGGTAACAGTGTTTGAATAAACATCTAAGACAAACCAATTCACCTGACCGCTGTCACTGGTAGTGGTGGGGGTTTCTTTGGTTTTTTGGGAGGTTTTTTTGGGGTTGTTAGTTTTTGTTGTTGTTTTTTGATTGTTTTGTTTATTTCTAGTTTTGTTTATTTCTAGTTTTGTTTAATGGGGTTTTTAAGACTTTTTGTTTCCCTCTCTTTGTTTTCCTCCCTAGTAAAGAAAAGAATACCTTCAGTTTTGGAATTCATACTTGAAAATTTAGACTTTCAGAGAGAAATGAGCCAATGAGTTAGCATATTCAGGACAACTTAGAAGTTTAATGGGAATGAGAGTCTTCATTTTGTGGATAATGAACACAAAGCTTCTGCTTGTGTTCCTGTGGATTTTCTGAACAAAAGGAAGATCATTATTTGACAAGCATAAACAATGTATTGCTTTTTTTTTCTCCCAATGATGTGTGTCTGTGTCTTTCTCTGCAGGTCCTGTGCCTCAGAGGGAATGTATCTTGTCGCCTGTTAACAATTCGCACCCAGTCCATGCCTTGTTGGAAAGCTTTACAGTCTTATCTGGCTGTGCAAGCCGGGGCACGACGAGCCTGCCCCAAGAGGTGCACGTCCTCAATCTCAGAAACCCCAAGGAGGGTCTTGGCCATCATGAAAGAGAGGTAAAGGGCAAATTACTTTTTCTCCAGATCCCTGGTGATAAGTATGTCTGCAAATGGGATTATTCTATGTTAATTTACTGCATAAAGTTATTTCTGAATTGTCACCAAAGTACCACAAAGAACCATGTACAATTTGCATGAAAACTGTCCACCTACACTTTGCATGTCATATGAATAAGCTGCTTCCATGCCTAGCCACACTCTTCATTATTTTTCACAACCACAAAATATACTTAAAAAAGGTAGGGGGTGGGCAAAGGAAATAAGAAACAGATTTCCATCTCCCACAGGCCTTTGCAGAATTGGCTGTCTTCAAAAGCAGATCGTTTACCTAAATGTGTTGTAAATTAACATGAATACCTTTGGATCCCTGCCATGACCACTATAAACAAATACTGAAGTTTAGATTCTGTAACCAGTGTAATGCAGCCTCAGTGCTTCACTGAGGGGGACTGCTGTACCAAAAGCAAGTGTTGCTTACTATGGTAGTCCAAGTACTTATTTATGTATGCTGCACTTGGAGGGACTGGCAAAAACTTCAGCTGTTCTGAAAGCAACAGTAGAATAAAATTTTTGATGTCAAGTTGTGCCATATTGTTGTTGGCTTTCAAAACACATCAAAACAGAGTGCCAAAGTGCAAAGAAAACATTGCATGCCATGACAGCTGAGCCTTTTAGTTAATATTCTTACAGTATTACACAGAAATCCTTAGTACTGTGTCCTGTGGGAACAAGATGTGGGTACACAATTAGAGAATTTGTAAAGAGTGAACAAAGATGATGATCTAACAAGGAGAAACTTAGGAAAAGAGAGTCTAAATCTGTACTGAAAGAACTTTCAAATGGAGTCTTTCGCAGTGGTTAAAATAAAGGCAGATTCTCTTGGCCAGAATCAGTCCTTCCACTGACTTCAGTATCAGCCTTGTTGGGTTTGTGGTGACTTCAGCTCAATGTGTATTGTATGCATCCATGAAACTTCAGCTGTTGTGTTCATTTTTAGTATATATATGGTCTTAAATGTCTAGTTTATGATGAGAAAATGATTTACAGTTTTTTTTAGTAGATATCTTGTTGGCTTCCATTAATAAGAATTGTCAGATCATCTACTGTCATGAGATGAATAGAAAAATTATGCTTTTTTGTTGGGACTGTGAATGAGGAACAGATATTTTTATATTTCGAGGGGTGGTATGGGGGTTTGTTTTGGGTTTTGTGGTGGTTTTTTTGTTTGTTTGTTTGGGGTTTTTTGTGTTCTTTAAGCTTTTCTTAGTATACCAAGAGGTGGGTTATCAACTCTCTGGACATGAAGACCAAATTATAGAGCTTTTTGGTTTTCTCTGGGTTTTTTGGGTTGTTTGCTTGGGTTGAGGGGGTGGTTGGGGTTGGTCGGTTTGGTTTTTTTGAACATAGTTTCCAATAAGAACTAAATAGCTGTATGTGATTCTGCTGTAGATTTTTCAGTGCTTCTCTCATCTCTCAGGAAACTTTAAATCCATTGCTAAGTCATAAGCAAATTTGGTATGAGTACCTCCTGAGCGAGCAGCATGACTCAGGTGCCGAGTGCACCTTTGCAGGAGCCCAAATCCAGATTTCCCTCTGGGCCGGTGCCGCTGGCGCTGCCTGTGCAAGGTGGAGCTTTGTGCGGCCGTGTGCGCGCACGGCATGAGCCAGTCCGCGTGCACGAGCATGCAGGCTGTGCCCCTGTGCCTGGTCAGCCTGACACAACGCTAGGATTAAATACTTGGCTTTGAGTAAAAATACTTGCTGTCCAGCAGAGAGAGGCTGCTTGTGCCTCGTCTAATGTGTTCATGTTAAGAAAGCAGTTTACCCAAGCTGTCTTGTCTGTGTGCTTTGGGGGTATAGTAAGTGTAGGGCACTGAATAGATCTCAGCATTTGAAACCCGTAGCCTGCTTCTGCCATTTCCTGAGCAATTTCCAGTCACAGTCCTTGGAGATGGCTGCTCTAAAAATGCTCAGGAAGCTGGAGCAAGGTTTGCTGGCAACAGTGTTGAGCAAAAGAGTGTAAACAACTTGGAAAGATCAGATTTTACTTATAGGATCAGACTCAGAGAACAAAGCAGAGCAAATGTTATCTTTTCCATTATTGTTGAAACCAACTCCAAGTTGCCCTTTGTCTAAAAGTAGAATGTACCCATCACCTTAAGTTACATGCACTTGATTTACCAGCTGAGGTATTTCCTGTTGCCTGCAAATGCTGATAGCAAAGGTAGAGATCTGTTTGTCATGTAGTATTTCCAGTAGACTCCAGAATAAAACCAGTTTGTTTGATAGCACATTACTTAGATTTAGCAGCATCAAAAGCATGTTTAAATCATATATTTGTTCAGAGGTTGGCTGAAGTTCTAATGATATGGAATGCAAGATCTAAAAATCTTTAAGTGAAGGCTGGCTTTGGGGGAGGAGGTTGGGTTGTTTTGTTTTTAACCTGCACTGTGCTAGAATGCTGCTACATTACACATTCCTTACTTGCTGGGAGGAGTGTAAACTTCCCCTAGCAAATTCCTTGGAGGGTTCATGCATTAAACATACTTGTGCAGTTATCATTGTTCTCACAAAGATGCAACGTATGTGTACACATTAATTTAACTCTCTTTGACACTCATGTAGAATATATAGGCAACAAGCTTTGCAAATTTATGCATAGGAAGGGTGGCTGATGAGGGGGAGAGCATGTGGCAGGGTGATGCAGGCAGGCTTTTCAGTAAGGGTTAGTAAGATTTGGGTGCTTTTCCTTCCCTATAAACTGGGAAAAAGAAGACAAAAGACATATTGGAAATGTATAGGATTGTGTATTCTGAACAGTATTTGTGAAACTGAATCAGTAGTTTACCACTTCTGTGTTACAGCAGAAGTCTGGTAAATATAATATCATATCATGAAATGTTTTTATCACATTTATAATCTTCAAGGAATTTGTTTGTATTTTAGTTCAATAATCCCATTGGGATAAAATCTTGTATGTTGAGACTGGGAATGTCTTCTTTCTTCAAGTAAGAACCCCCGAAGTTCCAATCTTTCTCAAGTATTTCTTAGAAATGTCTTTTATCACAATTCATATTTGGCCATGCTTTATCATAGGAAATAGAATACGGGTGCATGTAATAGCCTCAAGTGTTTATATTGAACTTGGCAAGAAAAATGCAAGCCTTTTTTGTTTGTTTTATTTGATCAAATATTCCTGGGGAAGTGAGTGCGTGTGTGCATTTCTGTACTGATCTGGGTCTCAGCTGAATGCCAGGAACTACTGAACTCTTACAATAACTTTCTCTTTGGCTTTGGGTATCTTCACTGCTTCAGTTTCTCAGTTTTCAGAAAGGAGATAGTTGCTTCCTCATGGAGCTGTTTGTTCTGAAGAAGTTAGTGTTTGCAGAGTCACTTGGAAACTCTGGAAATTTGCACCAGAAGAATGTGTGTAGAAGAGCATAAAAATTATTTTAAGATGGAAGTCTGTCTTTAGGTTTATTATCAAGTCCTAAATTAATAGAGGATTCTTTTCTTATGCCTGTTGGTTGAATTTCCCTGAGCTGCTTCGAGCACAGAGTTAACTTTGAAATAGTTAAAGGCAGAGAGGAGGGGCGTATAAAGTTAATCTCATGTGAATACTTAGGATTGAATACATATGAACACATGGAATCAGAGTTCCTGGCAATGGATTCACTATTGTTTCATTGACATCCTCATCCTCAAAAACTTTAAGATGTTATGCCTGATACAGATATTTAACATGTGTTACATGAAATGAAGACAGGAAAACGAAGGACTTGTCTTTATTTTTATAATTTTGAGTAACGCCACTGAGGCTGTAATAATTTGACAGACCTTCTTCCCCACTGTTTAATCCGTGCTACTCAGCAGAAAGGTAATAATAACAACTTTAAAATTTCCTTTGAGAGTAAGCATGATATTAAAATGACTGCTAGCTCCTGGAATAGGCTAATTATAATAGGCTGATCCTGAATTCAGGAGAATTTTTCTGTGTCACAGTGGTTTTGGTTTTTACGATTTTGAAGGTCTGGGTGATGAAGGTGGTGAAAACCTAGTTCATTTTGCATATTATGCTACATGTTTACTGTATTTCCTAGTGTGTTTGTTTTAACTGTTTTCAGAAGTTTAATACTACAACAGCCTCACCCAAGGCTATGTCAGAGAAAAATGTTTTGTTTCATGCTCAGGCATCCAGAGATCCAGGAACAGCCTTGAGATTCAGCTCAGATAAAGGGGCCACTTTCTGGGCATATTTAAAACATGCTGACCTGCAGCACCAGAGTCATGGTCAGAGAGGGCCTGGAGGTCATGTGCTGACAGCAGGCAGGAAGGGAATTCAAGGTTTGTTACTCGACAGCTGGAGTTAGTGAGGATTTTGTTACCTATTCATTTGTTTGAATAGGTATACAGTGCTGCACGTGGGTATATTTAGTACTTCTGCTAGGTCAAAGGCCTTTGCTTTGAAGAAAAATAGTTGCTGCTTTAGAAAAAGAAGCTTTGAGAGATAAAGCACTGTGCCTCTGCCAAGGTACAGACAAAATCCAAACTTTGCAATGATGTTTTTCTTTTCTTGCCTCTTCACTTTCTGACTGCCTTAGCTTGGCAGCAGTAGTGGATCTTTAGCTATAGCAGAAGACCCCCATGTTTTAATGCAAGTGTGTTCACAGGTTTTGAACCTTCAGCCTTTTCAGCTGGCCAGCTCTCCTGTTATGCTGAGCCCATCAAGGTCAGTTCAATCACTTCACCCATTCCTTCTTCTTCCTTGATAATGTGTGGTTCATGAAGTTGTGCAGAGGCACAATCAGTCATGCTGGATATACAGAATAACAATGGAAAATTAGTTTGGCCACCTGCAAGCCTCTCTGTCAAATCTGAGGTTGACTACGGGTTTTTTTTAATCATTTTGCATGGTGTTTTGTGAGGGAAGGGTGCCACATAAGATCAAGAATGGAAAGTCAGATGAATTTACTGCTTCCAGCAGTGCTCTGTGCCAGTGAGGTCTCAGAGTCAAGTTGTGAGTGACTCTGTGGCAAATGTACTCCAGGAACACCCTGTATTTGGAAAGCAGGAGTTCCTCATCACATGCCTCTTTGATCCTGGGTAATTTCCAAAGCTTGCCCACGGCTTGTGGTAGCTCCACTGGCTCACCAGGGTGGTTTCACAGGCTGCTGTTTACTCCCTTTATGCACAGCCATGCTCAAGAGCCCAGCTGGCATACTGGACATAATCAGAAAAAAAGTACATGATAGACCTTACAAAGCCTTAAAGATAGTGGCAGCATGCACCACAGAAATTGTAATCATTCAGTGTCTGTCTCAGATAACTCCATGTCTGCTGAAAGCTGAAACTCCCGTGCAGCTGATACATTAAAATGACATTGATGTCTTAATTGCCTTCATGATGAACATGGCATTGCCATATTTTTAAGAAGTGGAGTTTGCTTGTTGTTTGAAAACCTTTGCAATGCTCTTCCCCCTCTTTTTTGTTAGCACTTTGAGGCATCTGTGCTTCCATAAAATCCGACCTTTTTTAATGTGTTTTTTTCATCTTGTTTGTCTGGACTGCGGTCTTTGCATGTTGTTTTAAACCAGCTCAGGATTTGCTGGTCACTGGATTTGGCAGTCCTTTCACGTTCTGCCCACCAGAACTGCCAGAGGAAGTCCTGTGCTGGCCAGAGGAGCCTGTTTGTACAGAGCCTCATGTGCTGCGGGAACGTGGCTTGACGCGTGCCTGCCCTTAAAGAGGCAGCAGTGACATCTCATGACTTGGAAAGTGCTGTGCAAACCCTCAGTATTTTCTGTTTTTAGAAATGGGACTGTTTGCTGTGTGCAGAAAGTGAGCCCTGTTCTCAGTTGAGAGAGCTGTGTGGAGCAGTGTCTGAAGCCATGCCAAGGCCTACCACAGAACGCTAACGGGTTCAGAACGAAAAACGTCAGTAGGAGTTTTCTGACTGCTCACAGTTTTGGGTTTTGCTGACTGCTGCTTAAAATGTCATGTTAGAAGCTGTAAACTGGACCGTTGTTTTCCTCTGATGCAAGATGCTGCAGGTACTGATATGCTCTTCTTGCAGGGTTACAGAGCGCAGGAGGGCTGCTGCTGCTGTTTACTGGATGGACTCTTCCTGTCTCACTGTGGCTTGTATGTGTCCACACTGTGCATGTGGGCTCACATGTTTCTTTCAGCCAGATGTGTGTTGGTTTTTGATTAAAGACTGTGATTTGTGTTCATGGTCTCCAGTTTCCTCCAAGCTTCTGATATGTCTTTTTTATAAATTACTGCTTTGTCTGTAATGACTTTCTCCAAGAAAAGATAATTAAGGAAGTGATGACATTTCCAGGAGTCCATCTATATCCCAAACTCCATGGTCAGGTTCCAGTCTAGCTTTGGGTTCATGCATGTATGTTTGAGATGTGGAGCAACATTTGTCATGAGTAGTCACATTTTTGTTGTTCTCTAGAGTGTCTGTTTGAACCAAAAGCTGTAATTAATGAAGTCGTTCTTCTTCAGCCTCCAAGTGCAGGGGAAAATTGTGTGGAGCTTACCATACCTGACAGCTCCTGTATTAGCTGAAAAAGTAAAACCATGCTGTGGCAAGGTAGAAGAACAACAAATGTTTTAATTGGGTAGGTGTTTTTTTGTTGATCTTGCTTTTGATAACACTCAAGTTTGTGTTTGTCTAGAAGAGTCTCTTATTTTCCCTGTGAAACATAAGCAGAGTACTTATACAGTAGGAAAACTTGTTATTGAAAGGAGAAGATGCAAAAATAGCACCATCATAAGGTACGAATATCTGAAACCTAAATTGCTTGAAAAAGTTTGAAGGAAATATAGATAATTCATAGCTGATATTGTCTCTTTAACAAGTGCTGTGGCAATTTATAATAAAGAAATGTTTTTATTATGATTTGACATCATGTCATATGTAATAAACATGGTGGTTGCAGTAGTTAGTTTGTCTAGGTGAGAGGCAGTATTTGGTGATGACTCAAATGCCAGTGAGGGACAAGTATTAAGAACTGTCACCATTCTGGAGATAACCAACATTCTTTTACCCTGAAGACTGTTTGAGGTCTGGCTCACTCTTCCATAATTTCTCAAGGAAGCACAGTGTTCATGTCTTCTGCATGGACACGGTGTGCTTGTGCATGTGAATAGGCACGTGGGATTCTGAGGCCTCTGGGAAAGGTGACTTTGCATGACATTGGTTTTGCAGAGAATTACAGTGATCCTTGCTTTGTAGGTGTATTGGCAGCGTAGGCCATTGGAACATGCATTCTTTCCTCCATTAATTGGGTTTCAAGTGATACCTGCAATGAAGTAAATTGAACATTGAAAATGCATCTGGATGCTACATGGAAGAATACTGTATGCAAGTAGCAGCAGTTAGTTCTTTCTTACCTCAAAAACAAGCCAGTGTGTTTTTCAGTAAATCTCTTTTCAAGCAAGTATCAGAGAGACAGTGCAGATATGATGTGCATAAAATGGGCATCATTGTGCAAGAAAATACTTGATAGCATCACAAATTTCTTCTGGAGGTTTTTGTCAGATTTTATGGTATTGATTCTGCAATTATATAGAGATATGAATAGTCTTACTTATAATGGCTAGGCCTGATTAAATAGAAAATCTGGTTCCTTAGGGGTTTTGGTGGGTTTTTTTTTCCTGTATAGTTAATATCATGAAATCATTATTTGAAATATTCCTCAAATACTGCTTTGTTTGTACAGAGATTAGAAGTTCTCCTTATTTGTAAGTTTGACAATAAGAAAAAAATTGTGAAGATTGAAGACCCACCCCAGGGGAGTAGAGAGACAATGCATTGTTAACAATTACTTTTAATCTTCTGAAAGCAGTTTCCTTTGTATTTAACTTCTAATACTGTTTGTGAGCACATGTAGTACAGACACACATTTGCACCAAATCTTACTTGGGCTGGTAAGTTACTGACAATAAAGTAAACAAAACTGTTTCCTAAATCTGGAGCTGCTTCTAGGTTGTCTGTTTTTTATGAGTCATGCACACGTGCTGTTCCTTACCCTGGCTTGGAAAGCAAGAATTTCGTTTTGCATGTCCAGTAAAGATGTGAACACTGCATGTTGCACTTTCTCTGTGACAGTACCTCTTTAAAAGACACCTGGAGTATGACATTTCTTTTTTCCAGTCATCTGGATCTGTATGTGGTCTAGCTGCAAACCCTGAGAACCAAACTCTTTTGTGTGTGGAAGCTTTCAAATGGCATAACCCTTTGCCCTGCAGTCTTTCTGTCATCTTTTTCATGTTTGTTTGCAGTATTTACTTGCTTTCAGAAGCCCTATTATCTCAGCCTTCTCCCCTTCCCCACCTGCAGCTTGTGAAACAGTGGGAAGTATGTTAAACCATTAAGGATACACCCTGAGATTTGGAAATTCTGTATTCACTGACCATTATGTTTTTTGGACGCTGTGTGCTATGTTACATCTGCGTGGTGTTTTACAGTTGAGATGAACTAGAAACCTGCTGTGTCAGCTCTAGCCTCACACCTGGTGGAGATGAGACAGTGCAAGTATTGGCTCTGAACAGACCTAGCATTCAGTATTAGTGTCACACTGAGCCTGGACAAACAAGACCTGTTGAGAGGCAAGGTGAATCAACTTTAGTGATACATTAGTGCAGCTCTGCCATTTATGCTGGGGGGCTAGAATCTAGCTAACTTGCTGAAAATATGGGCAGTGGAAACTTGTGTTTACCTGAAATAGCCTGTGTAGATTAGTTTAGAAGGCCCCAAATGCATTTAAGGAAAATGGTCCTGGCAGTTGTCATGTCTTTTATCTCTCGGTTTAAGAAGCTTTTCCTTTGGGACAGGAGCTGCTTTTTACTATGTACTTACATATCCTCTGATGTAGTTAACCACTTCCATACCCATTTTTTATTTTCAGGGCACTGGATACCCTGTTACACAACTCCCTGGTAATAGTTTAGGGATGGGAGAAAGGAAGGCAGATTAAAATTTGCAGCTCAGGCCATGCACTGAAGAAAAACTTAGATCTGCAATATATGTACAAATAAATGTGGAATAGAAAATTATCTGGAAATTTGTTACATTTCTTCATTAGTATTCTATCTTAATTATTAAAATAAAGCTTAGTGTGGTGATACCATTTTTTGAATAGGCCACTAGCAACAGTAGGGGAGATGTTGTACTTGTGGTGTACAGGGACAGATCCTCTGCCCTTAAAACATATCTAAAGTAAACAAAGAATTTTCCCATAAAATGTATAAAAGGAAGACTGTCCCTCAGGATTCATTATATGCCATGTGAATGTTATTGACATCTACTGATTTGTGCAAAGTTGAGCAAAGCGCTGTGTTTTGGGAAGCCTGGCTGGTCTGCAGAAGGGCAGATGGCACAAATGGTTTCACTTAATCTTTGGGAGCCTGAGCATCTCATTCAGGTCACAGACAGAATGGGCAAAGGGGTCCCAGCTTTGCACTGATGGGGGCTGATCACTGTGGGCAGCCCTTGCTCTGCAGGTGACCAAAGTGGGGATTATTGTGTGAAAGTTACATTTGGTTGGCAAAGCTGAGCAGAATTGCATGTGCAGAGGCTGCTTCCTTTGCTGCAGACAGAAGTTTTTGAAAAATCTTGTTTTCCAGGAAGAAAGAGAATTCTGTTTCTCAAAGCATGTAATGCAGAACACATTCAGTGAAAATTGATTTGAAATATGTATGCACAGGGGAGGCTGGATTTGTATAATTTGGGTAAAGAAAGCTAACATAGGCAGTGTGTGTATGGTATCTACATAAAATTTATCAGTAAACTCTTCGGGTTATACTTTCAAGATGATTGTTACAGAACTGTCTCAGTATGAATTATGGTAATGCAGTTATTGCCCTTTGTGTTCTGTCCTATTAAAAACCCTCAAGTTTTTTTACTCTTATTATTCTTGCACTGTGAAAGTCATACCCCTTTCTATTGCAAATAGGACTTCAATAACTCTCCTGCATATTTGCCAAGTTATTTGTGTCAGGAATAGCTTTTATTACCTAGGTATTTGCATATATTATTAGAATTTGGCTGCTCCAGCCTAGAATAACAACTTAGGAACATCAGAAATTAATTTGCTATGTTTTTGTCTGAAAATAAATTATGTGACTAAGCTGTGGGCAGAAATAGCCCAACATTTTCATGAAGCTAGAAGCGCTATTTTGTAATGTCTCCTTGTGTCAGAATTTTTGGATGCTGTGTGAGCTGTGGTGCTTTCTGAACAGGCACAGCATTTCTAGTAAAATCTTACCAGCGTGGTTGCCTGTTCTTCCACTTTTGAGCAGAATAGCACTGCTGCAGGAAACCACCAGTTTGCCAGACACAGGCAACTCTGCTGCCAGGAGCAGAGCAGTATGTTGAATGTCATACAGCATACTCATCTGGCACATGATGCTTTTGATAATGTTATAGTACTAAATTTTACTTGTAATTTGCGTTTTTTGGTCTGTTGTGTGGAGCAACTGAATTACAAAGCCAGATGAGGAGATCTAAATGTGCTGCAAATCCATCTTATTACACAGACCCTCAGCTTGGTCATTTCATATTGGGGCAAGAAATGTACCAGAGCTTACATTGGAGGCAGAACTACAGATAATTTTTGCCTATGCTGCAAGCCCTTAGGCTTTTGTTTTAAAGGGCTCTCTCTCATCCCACTGTTGGATACAAGTATGAAGTCAGTGTTTGGGCAGGTCTGTTTCCTAGCTGGTTCTGAATCCTTAGGTCTTCATTACAAACAATGTGCTGCTCTACATGGAATAGGTGCCAAACTCAAGGGTGATGCTTCATCCCTACAGGGAACTTTGTTTAGTTGTCTTGAACATGTTTTGGGGTTGTCCTTTAATGGATGAGATGAGTTGGTCTTTTCAGCCCAGGGAAGAGGAGACTGAGGGGAGACCTTACCACATTCTACAACTTACCTCATGTGGGGAGGAGGAGGCGCAGGCAATGATCTCTTTTCTATGGTGGCCAGTGACAGGACCCAAGATAATGGCCTAGAATTGTGTCAGAGGAGGCTTAGGCTGGATGTCAGGAAAAGGTTCTTCACCCAGAGAGTGGCTGGGCACTAGAACCCCCCAGGGCACTGGTCACAGCCCTAAGTCTGACAGAGTGCAAGGAGTGTTTGGACAATGCTCTCAGGCACAGGGTGTGACTCTTGGGGATGTTGTTGTGCAGGGCCAGGAGCTGGACTTGATAATCATTGAGGGTCCCTTCCAACTCAGCTTGTTCTGTGATTCTCTGATTTTCCTCTGAATTATTAATAATGGGAACATGATGCATAGTTCAAAATAGTTTGTTAGTGGATGTTGGCATGTTCATGTGCTGTAGGACTTGATTTTTAAGCTCTTTGTGTCTAGCACAGCACACCCTGACCTTTAGCCCCTATTGTAGGACAAATAGGGGTGACAGGAAAAGGAGTTTTCAAACACCTTTCGGTCAAAGATTTTTGAGAGTACTTAATGAAGAGAGTGTAGTGGGCCACAGGTCATAGTTGGGCAGTCCTTATCAAATTTTCTGTTTTCTTATCTTCTTTTTTATGGAGCCTAATTTTCCAGTCTGGGTGGTAGACTGTAACAGTCAAGAGATTGTGCAATAGTATTCTGTCTTTTATGCAGTAATGTATGGGATCTCATCAGTCTCTGGTTTAATGCCAGTAGCTTCAGTGGAATTATGCCAGGGGTGAATCTTTCCCATGATTTTTAAAACTGAGCTATAACTGCTGTTTAGTCAATCTGATTCTCCAGTACTGTGTGGGCGAGAAGGTCCAGGCAATGCCAATCTATTTGCAATTCTAGTTAGGGTAAAATAAGCAAAGAGTTGATATTAAACCTTGAAAATAAACTTCAGTCCCCTATGCACCTGGGTAGATGCTACCTGGGACTCAGATCCATTCCCTAAGTATTGAGTTGTGCCTCATCCTGGAAGTAAGAACAGGTCTTTCCTTCCCTTGTACTTCATGCATTGCAGCTCCCTCCCTGCTCTCTCCCAAAGGGGCAGGTCCCTGCCTCAGCAGCATCCATGAGTGCTGGTCTGGCAGAGAGACGGTGGCATGGTGTGTCCCTGGCAAGGGCTTTGAAGGTGGCACAGTGTTGAGTTCTGTGGGAGAAAAAGTAACTCTCTGTGGGTGCGAGTGCTTGCTTTTAGTGCCATTGCAGTTTCCCTGGAGTTAGTGGCTGCTTTGATGCTGTTTTGAAGATCTTCTGTTTGATTGCTGGGGTGAGTTTTCAAAAATCGGTGCTTACCCTGTCTGAACGTAGTCTGCATTGGAGAACTTTCCCGGAAGGGAAGCGGTGGGATCTTGTGTGACCTTAGGAATGTCCTTATACAATCATTTGATTTAGGAATGCAAATATGTAACCCTGCGAGCAAAGTTACATTCAGGCAGTAACACCATGTGAACATATTTTGAGTTTCTTGGAAAAACCAGCAAACTCTCTCTCAGAAACTGTTGGCTCTCAAAAGCTGGGTATTGTGATCTACTATAGCTGGCTTGGTATCAAATCTGTAACACAATATTCAGTGAGCATAGCAAAAATATGAGGGGTAGGAAAAAACAGTATTTCATTTTGAATCACAATCCTGTCTAAAGAATATGCTTTTATTTTAGTTTTATTTTAAGAAGAAAAGGATCCTTCCCAAAGTGCTTGATAAACACTTCTGAAAAGTGGTGCAGTACCAGATCCCACCAGTTGAGCTGGATTAATAAATTAATCAATCCTCAATTGGATTCTATTATGGCCAGTGTACCAACGTTTTATTTTTTAAGTGAATTTCAGTAGAAATTCCAAATCTCCTATACTGATAGACAGAAGTGAACTGTAAAAATAAGTTTCTTCATGTAAATATCTTTGACTTCTAATACCAGAATAAATTATCCATAAATATTGTATTGACAAAAAGAATGAGAACACTTGGGGCAGAGATAGGTGTAAATTTTCATATTTCAGCTCTATATTTTGCCTGATTTGAATGAGTTAATTTAATCTTTGCAGTAGAGTAATGAGTTAAGATGTCATAAATTGGTCTTTACTGCATCACTTTTAAGTCAGAAAATGTACTTATGTGATCTGAGACTTAAAATTTTTTTTCTTCTTTTTTAGAAAACAGCTGTCCAAGCCTAGACAGTGTAATTCAATACAACACTGCATAGTTTGTCCTGGCTTATTAGCACAGATTTGTAATGGCTGTTTTGGAAAATGTGCTATGAATTTATCTAAAGGCCTTCATGCCGGAATAGTTAATTCAACCTTACAAATCCTTGGCACTTACCTTTCATCTTTTTAGAACAAAAACACAGAGCCTGTGATTTGATGCCTTGAAGTCAGCAAAACAAAATGGTACTTTAACATCAGCATTTACTTTGATCAGTTTTCAGCATTTGTGTCCTTGCCTTTCACGTAGTACAAATTGCTTTACCAGAGTAGCGGGGCAGGAGGCCGTAGACTGTTTTTGTGGTTGGTTTCTGTGGTGATACTCAGCCTTCCATGAAACCCATCTCTGGGGACAGAAGCCTCTGCAGCCGCCTTAACCTTGCTGCTGCTGGAGACTTCAAGGAGCTGTGCAGAGTGTGCAGGCAGCAGGCACCAGCACAGCCCGGGCACAGGCAGCTGCTCAGCAGTGCCAGCGGAGCTTCGGTGGGTATTGTGCCTATGAAGGGAAAAATGCATCCTAACAAACAGGACAGAACCACTGGGCTTCACATCCCACTTGTGCTTAATGCTTTAAAGAGGAACGTGTAGGTTTTGTTTTAAGATTTTCAGAATAGCTTTGGTCTATAATTTTCAGCTATGACCAAATTGTTGTATTCCTCACAAGTTAGTCATGTATCATTCAGAGGAGTGTGTGCCAAAGGGGGCCAGACGTGAGTCTGAAGAGGAGCTTCCTCTGACAAACAGCTGCTGAGGTTGAGCTGAGAGGACCATTGCTGACACACATGCCCAGAAGGTCTGGCCTGGCTATTGATTGCACAATGAAAGTGTTGGCTGTGCAACAGCTTTGTGATCAAATGAGCCCTTCACTGGGAGTGAGGAATGTGTTGGACCACGTTGACTTATTTTCCTGTTGTGGTGCTGTCTGCTTGGGTAATATGCTGTCTTTTAATATGTTTTTAAAATAATATGGGCAAAGTAATAGCAGCTGCTTTTTAAGTGGACTAGGTGACCTAAAAATGCTCTTGTCAGTTTAATGATTCTGGTTTAATTTTCTTTTGATATTGTTTGACCAAACTGGTCACAGAGCTGCCTGAGATGCAGAAGACTTTGCGTGAAATAGTATATTGTTGAGAAGTACAAATGTGTGTGCATCATAAGCTTCTTTGAAAATCTAGGAATGGGTGGAGAATGTCCTTTTTTGGATCCCTGATTTTTTTTTTTTTTATTTTTTAAGCTATTATGGGAGTTTCAAAAAAAAGGTTACGAACTTTACCACAGAGTTCAGTGAGTTCAGAGTCTCACACTGTGTCTTCAAAACACTCTTTACAGCACTGAACACATGTAGGATTTGTTTCTGATGAAGTTTCTGGGCAAGGCTTCCATAAATCTTTAGAAATATGGATTTTGCCAGTGAAAATGCAAAAAAGAAAGGGGAAATTTATAATTATCTCATGTGCTATTAATTTGAAACCTTTTTTTGGTGGTTCAAAACAATTCAGTACCTTTCTATCAATTTGTGTTGTGTTCTGAAGGTGCTGTGAACTGTAGGCATGAGAAAAGATGTGTCTTGAATAGCTCTTGAGCTAAGATGAGACAGAAAGTTGTTCAGGGGAGTGGGGTTGCTTGGAACTCAGCTAATACATGGCATAACTAGAGCCACAGTGGGGGCACTGCAGCAGAAAATGGTATTTTATTGAGATTACTGTAGAGAGAGTAGGGATGAAGATCTTCCTCCATGGTACTGTGGATGGAGGCAGCCATGCCAGAAATTAGCAAAGGGACAAGTCAGTGGAAGCACAGCTGTGGAGCTTAGCAAGGCAGAGCTAGAGAGGGCAGCTGTTGGGCTGGAGGTGCTGGTGCAGCTGAAGTGTTGAACTTGTGTCGATGTTATAATTTCTAACAGCTTAGAGTCCTGTTAAGCCTTTCAATCTCTGAAGCAGGAGCAGGAAGAGACATTTAAATGCCTCTGATGCACAGTCAAAGTCCAGGCTTTTACTTGGACTCTGCAGTTCAAACCACTCTCCCTCACATAAACACCTCCCTGGTGAGCTGTTCTGACCATGCCTACTGTATTTGGGCTGAAATTTCCATGTGATGCCCACTGACTGTAGTTATGCAATGTAAAAAACCCAATGTTTGACAGCAGGGTTTTGGCATAGAGATCTTGAGTGCTGGTATCTCCTCAGCAGTTTGCTTGAAAAATTTTCCAAGACCAGAAGTCTCTCATAAGAGATACCACTGCTGTGTATCATCAAGTACTGACAGTGATGATGGAGCAACTGTAAATATAAGGGAGGAAATTGTTACTCTGTGAGGAGTGTGTTAATTTGGTACAACTTCACAGTGGGAACAGTCACATTCAGACTTGGCTACCCAGCAGGTAGGTTCCTCAGCAGTGCTAGCTCTGAAGAAGAAACTGGTTATGAAAAAGATGATGACCAAGATGGTCCTCAGCAGTTTCTGTGGAGCTCTGGAGGTTTTTTCCCAGTTTGTAGACCCAAGTTGTTTTTTTGCTCAAAACTCAGATTTTTCCTGAGTACTTTGTTATGTAAACAAGTGTAGTGACAGGGAATATATGCTAAGGAGTATAGCGATGGAGGCTCCTGCAGAAACACGGTCACATTAACTATATTCTTTCTCAAGTTTAGGACTAGGCACATGAATTTTGCATTATGTGTTTTGTTGCTTAATCATGAGCATCACTGAGAGTGCAGTAATACAAAATTACCTTTATTTAGAAAGTTTGCACAGAAGCATTTCATTTGGTTATGAAAAAAGTTGACTTGGTGTTGAAGTCCTGTAGCTGTTCCCAAGGATCTGCACTTGTCAGGGAGAAATGTAGGAAAGTTCCATTGTGGTATAGCTTATCCTACATTTTCAGCCAAAGGCATCACTACTTCTGCATACAGCTCAAAATTTGTTTATTATTTTCATGCATGTATGAAAATAATAATGTATGTGTGCATTATGTATATCTTTAATTTTACAAGCTGAGGGAATAGCAACTACAAAGTCTGATAGTAGATCCAGTTGCAAAGAGTCTCTGATTTTCTCACTAAGGCAGTATGATTGCTCTGTGTGCTCTCATGTGACTAAAACAACAGGAAGAAATCTTCGTGAGGTCTAAAACATCTGTCTTGTCTGATAGATGTTGGTTTTGAGCAAATTTGTCTGAGATTGGTTGAAACAGAGGTACTTCTCCATTTCCTTATTACCCAAAGGATTTGGCTTGGCTGTTTCTGAGATGAAGTTTTCAGTGTGTTATATGTATTGTATCATTCCTGCTTTTAATAAATAATGGTGGTTTTAAATAGCTTCACATTCTGACAAAAACACAGCCAGGATGCAAGCCTAACCTGAGTGCTCCTGTTGGCCAGTGCAAGAGGATTGTTACTGGTTTTTATTCTTGGTTATTTAAGCACACAAAGTATATTATAAGTAATTTCATAAATATCTAGGATCAAAGGAAATCAATTATTATTGGGCATGGAAGTATGTTGGATGCACTTTGTGCCATTTGAAGCTGAAAAAAATAAGCATGAAATTTGAATTCATATTTCTGATATCAGAACTTCAAAAGATAAAACTGCACTACTGTGCTAAACTGAGATTACAGTGTTTTTATTGGTTTTTAAGAAACCATAAGCCCAGAACAAGGTAATGACATGTAATAGTTTTAACAGCTTATTATTAATTAGCAGTGATTACAGCTGAAAAGCCACAAGAATTAATGAAAGCTGTTTAATTGTGAATTTAATAGGGGTTCGAAACACCTTTTCCTTTTTACTTTCACCTCTCCATTTCTAGACAGAACAACAAAGCAAGAGTCTTGTAAAATGAATAATTTCTCCTTATTTTCAGGTAACAGAACTACTTTGTCTCTATAGCTGATAGAGCAAAGCAGTTTCTGTAGCTAAGAAAGTGAGTGTTTGGCATTTCAGATCTCTGTCCTCCCATTAGAATTGAGAGTACTACCACCTTGCAGTTTACTAAAATGAGGTGTTTTATTCTTAGAGGCAGAAAATGGAGAGAAATGTGGTTCTTGGTAGTCTATTGTACTTGGTGTTTTCTTTATGAAATGTATAAAATACCACCATGTCTTCTGCTGGAGAGGTGGTGCCAGAGGTGGCTGCAGAGAGCAGAAGATGGCACTGCCTGGCCTTCCTGCAGGCAGGGTGGGCACTGCCCAGCTGCTGGCCAGGAGAGGAGCTTGTTCTTTAAAGCAGCTTGGGTTTGGTACAAATATGGATTTACTCAGTTTTCCAACGAGTTTTAATCAAGCCTAAGAAAGAGGAGGACAGGGATGTCCTTGGTGCTCCCAGAGGTGTATGTGTGGGGTTTGATGTCTATCACTGTGGGGACTGGAGACACCTTCAGTGGCATTTCAGAATCTGGTACATAGTGCTTGTAAGCAACTGCTACCAGTTAGTGTGAGAGCACAGCCAGCTGTTTGCTAGCCTTTTTGCAAGTTCTTAAGTAGTGATAAAAGGTCTTTCTGCTGTCCTCTGAGTATCTCCAACCCGAGACCAGGGCCTGACTTTGACTTTATAATGATGGTGAACTTTTCAAGGTGAAATAAATAAAATAAAAAAGGGTAAAAAAATTTAAAAATGCAAAAACCCCCAAACAAAACCCAAACCAACTAAACCAAAACCACCCTACTGTCTATTTTGGAAAATATTTTCAACAGTAATAGGTATCTAGTTTTCAATTTGGTCTCTAGCTTTCATCTAGGTAGTTTACTGGGTGAATCTCCATTTACTTTACTAGTAAACTAATGGTTGTTTGCCACTATATAGGAATCATGCAATGAACTACATGTAATGGCTCTTCTCTATCTCAAATATCCTTTTAAATTCTCTAGCAGGATACAGAATTAATTCTGAATTATCTTTGTCCTTATTTCTGTTTGCCACCACTCAAACTGGTGGTTGTGTTCATGCTTGCTTCCTCTATACTTCTTTTAGAATGAGCTGTGATTGTCAGGGAACCTGCCTGCCACCAGTATGGTGGGACATCAGCTTCCCTGCTCAGTCTGTGGTAGGATGAAGTATCCTACCAGGTGGGATGAAGTATCAAGCTAAATCCTGACTGCTTAAACAGCTTATTAGGTGCCACAAAAACCACTGTAATATCAATTGCAAGTCTGTATATGCTTAAAAAAATGACAGGCTCTTTTGTCGTGTTTTTGGTTATGGTTTTGTCCAGTACTGACCTCTTTCTAGGAGGGCAGTACCGGGATATGAGGAGCTGAGCAGGAGGGACTTCAGCAACTACAAACTGGTTGTTTCAAAGTCACTTCTAACAGGTTGCCTTACTTCCATGATGTCCACTTTCCTCATATCATTTACCCTGTGTATCTCTTTAGCTTCTGAACACAGGCATTTTCTTTCCCTAGTGAATGTTAAAATTTCTTTTGGAATTCCTTCCATGAAGTAATGTAATACTTGCTTGTGTTTCTGGATTTGTTCCTCCTGGTTTTTGTTTGTTTAGTTTTATTTATTTTGCAGGCTAGATTTATGCCTTTAACAGAATCAGCAGATGAGGTTTTATACTCTAAGCCACTTTTGTAGACTACCATCTAGAAACCAGAAATCAGAGTTTGCTTTGCAATTCTTTTTATCTCCTAGTTCTCCAACTCTCAGCTTCGTGGTTTGACCTTTTGCATAAGATATTTTTCATCAGCATTTGCCAAGGTTTTCTTTTTAGCAGTGCTTTGCAAGCATAGAGCACAATGTTAACTATTTCATATTTTATTTTCTCTGTGCTCTGTTGACTGACTTTTGTGGAATAGATTCATCTATAATCTTGAGTCAAGAGATCTGAATGTTAAAAGTCATAATATATATGAAAATTACCTTTGATTCATTGTTTCAAATTCCAGGAAGTATTCACATATTTCTGTGTTTTTCTGTAGGTCACATTACATTTGAATCCAATTTCATCAGTGCATATTCATCAGAAGCCTCTGGTGTTTCTTCTCAACTCTCCTTTGCCTTTGGTCTGGAAGCTAAAAACAGAAAGACTGGCACCTGGAATCCGAAGAGTTTTCTTTGTAAGTGTACACAGTCTTCTGACCTGCTCTCTGTCATAGGTGCTTGTCACATAAAACATGGAGTTAATGGCATTCATTTGGAAATTTTTCAAACTTAGATTAAAAAAAAAGTTAAGAGAGGGTCAAGTTTCATTGTAGGGCTCTGGGGAACAGTTAGGTGGTAGGGCAAAGCAGTTTGGGAAAAGTAGCCAATTACTTGTTATGTGAATTTAAGGAAAGGAAAGCAAAACTGCTTTTCAGAATCTGCACATCACATGATTATTAATAACAGCCATTAGAGTTCAAAAAGCTGTGGGGTTAGACCAGATTGCCAGTCCTGATTGAAAGTTTAACAGTACCATAAAGCAAAATGCCTCAGAGTGATTGGATATATTAAGAGTGGATGCTAATTGTGTGGTCTGTGACCAAAACAAAACTTTGTATCTATTGAGCTCAGTATGTCCAGTTATGGTTTATATCTCTGAAACTTTGGTCTATTGAAATGACCCAGCTAAGCCCAGAATGAAGTCATTTTTATTTCTCAGAAAGATTGGAGCACTGCTTATAATGCAAGATCCAAATATTACCTAGTATTTGTAAATCATGTCCTTACAGTTTGCCAGGACATTCAAGCTTGCTATTTGTAGTGAAACAGACAAGTTGTTTGGATTAAATTTTTAATGCATGACATCATGTCTAATCATGAGTTGTCTTTATGAAAGTTGCAGCTTTCACTATATTCAACTCTAATTGCAGAACTAAACTTGATTATTTTTAGTGGTGTCCTTATAGGGCCTAATTTTGCTCTTCCAGCACAGCTGACATTGGTAGGCAAGATTGTTTCTGCAGCACCCAGTGGAAACTTAGTTGTGTCACTGTGCATCAGCAGGACAGGAGGATGCACAGTGGTGCAGCATTGGAGCTCTGAGAAGGGACACTGCTCCTCAGTTGACTTGGTGTGGTGGAGTCACGGTGAAGTGCACCAAGAGTTCTGTCACTTGCTGGACACTGCAAACTTTCTGGAATTGCTTTTCTTTTTCCTGTCACCAAGCTATAAGAGTAGGAGTAACACTGAAATTTTGAACTTTGAAGGACTCAGTCCTGTTTCCAGTACAGTGTATTACTGATTGGTGCAAAGAATGTGGCTTTGTTTTTATTTGAAGGTATTCACAATCTTAGGTTTTTCACTGGTGTTTTGGAGACTCATGACTGTCACCTTCCTGTTATGTGTCCTTAATGCAAACAGTACAGTTCTGATCTGCTCATAAAATGACTGAGGAACAACATGTGCAACAACAGTGTGACACGTCCTCATTCCTCTTGTGGACAAAAGAAGCAGGATCTTCTGTCAGATAATAAAACCTTGGACTTACTTTCAGTTTAGTTTTGATCTTCTCCTACAACACACCATCACTCCAATTTCCTATCAGCTAGATTTTGTTCAGCAAGTTTTTGTTCTTCCTCTGCACCCAGGATTTTCCCTCTGCCCTTATCTTGCTCTGGGAGTGATGGCCTGCTGAGACCCATCCATTTCTGCTCCACTGATTGTGCTGGAGTTCAGATGGTGATTGTGCTGAGCTTGCTTGATTTGTCTCAGTGGGGTTTCAGCAGCCTGCAGTAAGGCATAGGAACAATAGGAATGTGCCTAAGGCTCTGACTGCCAAAACTGTATCCTTAGATAAGCGTTTGCTGCAGAAAACTGTTTCAGATGCTTCTGCTTACAAACTTGGGCTTGAAGAGGCAAGCAGCAGCAGTCATGGATCTTGCCAAGCAAGAAGTTGCCTGACCTCAAGAACTGCCATGGTAAACTTGGCCACTGATTCTGCAGGGAAGAGTGGCTTGTTTCTTAGGTGGGGCAGGACTACCTGGTAGGCACTACAGATTTGCTGCAGTGTTGGTGGGATTCAAATCAAATACCTCCTCTCACAACTCTCTCTCTTAATCTGTGCTGGTCATGGTAAGGGCTGAATGTTGCGGTGCTTTGTGCCATCCTGCCAGCCTGTGGTGCTGGGATAATGTTGCTGTCCATGGGACCTTGCCTTTTTGTTGCAAGGGACTGAAGTGGCTCTCAATATCAACCCATCCCTAATCCATCTGAATAGCTAGCTCTCCATAACAATTTGGACCTCCTTAAGTGCCATAAGAATTTGTATAATTTTCCTTCCACCATGTTAAGGTTTCTATTTTTCTTTCCTACAAAGAGCTCAAAGAACAAGATTGCATAATGCCAGGGTACTGATCCACCATTACCTCTCCCAGTTTAGTCTCTGTCATCCCTCTCACTCAAGTTCACTTTGTTCTTTCCCTGTGGTGATATTTTTGCTGTAAACATAAGCTAACTTCAGTCTCTTACCATGTATTCATCAGCCTTCCCACTTTTCATGGCCCAGTTTCTCAGGAGCTAGGGCATCCTGGATGAGAAGCCGTGAGGTTATGGGCTGAACAATTTTAAATGTGGTCACCATCTGTTGCTTTTCCACAGTTCCACTCTGCTCACAAGGACAAATACAATGTTTCCTCAAAAGATTTCTGAAAAAACAGTACAGAATCTTGTGGCACAGAAAACATGGTAAATGTGGAGGAAGGCCTAGCACCACGTGTAAGCAAGTACGGTATGCCAGATGGAGATCAAGGGGCTTTAGTTCTGCATAGAGCTGTTTTTGTGGTGAGCTGTGCTAATTTGCAACCCCTGTGACAGTCTCTGTCCTAGGAAAGGTGGTCCTTTTCCAGAATCAGGGTTTCTTGTTTTAGGTAGACTGTGGGGCAGAGGGACATACTGCTTCTGCTCTAGTTGCTGAGAGGTTCCATGCCTCTGTGCCAGAGCCTTCAGTGAGTTCTGGACAACTGACCCTAGGACTGTAAATAGCAGCTCCAAGGACTGCAGAGTGCAGAGCATACTTCCTCAGCCCTTGTTTAAAAATACTTAGCTCTGTGACTCTGACTTGTTCAATCTCCTTAAATGTATAGCCAGAACAGAAGATTGAGTATGTTGAATCATGAAAGACTTTGAATTTGAAAAATATTTTCTAGTGCCCATGAGTTCATGGCACACATACCACAGAAATGTCATAACTATTGTGTCTGTCTCTATGGAAGCCTCAGGCAAGATATTAGTTGACTTTCCAGCTTTTCCTTCAGGCTTTCCAAACAATACATTCATTCACAACTTTATTAATATACTGTATGTAAAGTATGAATTGCAATGACTTTCATTGATTGAATCCTGGTTAGAATGATAAGTAGTGTAAAGAAATTTAAATTACAACTTCTGGGACTTGCTGCTGATAAAGACCACACCACAAGAACCAGGTCAAAGTTTGTAGTGTAAGGATCGTGTAGCCATTAGTAAAGTCCTAGCTCTTTATTTCTTTTTAATATTAGCCTTTTTTTCTTTCCATGTAAAGTATCATAATAAAGTTCTCAAACTGTTACAGGGACATGGCTTTGAGTAAGTAAATAACTAAGTAAAAATTTTAAGTTGACTGTATTATAATTTTGAAAGTTATTTCTAACAAAGGAATCTCCAGGATATGAGTAGATTATGAATTGGAGCACAAGTGTTGTTAGCATTGTGCAGGTGGAGAAACCAAGGCACGCTGAGCTTGAAAGGTGATTGTACTGGACAAAAGAGTTTAGGGCTGTGTGTTCTCAGTGTCCTCGTTAGCAAAATGGTATTTTTCCTTCATTCTGTGAATTTATTGTTTGAGTTTCCATTAAAGCTAAGCTGCCCCAGGGAAGGATGAAAAGATTTAAGATTTGGGTATCACCACATACCCAAAAAACTGAGAAAATACAATACTGCTAAGTTGGGCCAGAGTTTAATTTCTTATCACACATAGTTTTAGCATGGATTTTGCCTTTGGCCTACTCCTACATAAGTTAAGAAGCTTAAATTGAATGTAAGGCTTTGTGTGCATTGTTATAGTATGGGGGAAGCACAAATTACCTTCTTGGTAAATATTTTTTCAGTATGGACATGTGGATTTGGGGTATATATGTAGTTTTGCATTTATTTTTATCATGTAATGCACAGTTCCACTCAGTGACTTGTCATGTGCTTTATCTTCATGGAAACTTTTGCTCATGGTTTCATTTTCACAAAATGTCTCCTGGTGGCTAAACCTCAGAGTGGAATAAATTATCATTAAAATTAAGTAGCATGCTCCAAATAAACCAAAGTTTGTGTTGGGTTAGCATCAGGATTTTTTTAATGTCATGTTTTGAAGAGTTTTTTCCAAAGTGGTACTGAATGGAAGGACAGTGATTCTCACAGTGACAGTACTTTGGAGGAAGCCATCATGACAGGGCATGGCTGCTAAGGGGAGTTGTGCTTCACTGTTCTGTTACCTGTGTTGTCATTTTGCTTCTCAGGGTGCTTTCCCCATCTATAAATTAGAAAGAACACTAGTGAGTAGTCTTAAGAGAAAATTTGGGCATCTTGATATAAACCTGCCAAAAATTTTCAGTGTGTGCACAAGAAAGAGAAAAGAATATATATAAAGTGTCTGCCTAGTGTGGTGTTTAACAAGATTTTAGCATGGACAGATTTATTTTCAGACTCTGCATGAGTTGCTGTATATTGATGGGTGAAGTAGGTGATGCTTTGAAATTATTGTAATTTTAGTAAAATAAGTCTGGAGTTTATTTTCATTGTGTTAAAAATAAATGTACCTTAGTATCATGGCATTTCAATCCAAAAATACCTGAAATGGGTTAGTGCATGGACTGCCTGACCTAAGTAATTGTAAATCATCACTTCAGTTACTGGTGCATATTAGTCTGATTGTATATTCGTAGATGTCACAAAAATACAAGAATCTGGGAATTGGGCCCTTTCTGTTCGAGTGTTTATGGGCTCATCACTCTGAAGAGTATTGCACGGGTGGGAAGCTTTGTTCAGTTCAGCATGCAGAATGCTTGGCATCTGTGCTACGTTTTTGTTTTTTTTTTTCCTCTGCAGGGAATAAATGCAAAAATTGTATTAAAAAGGGGAGTGGAAGTTGAAGGACATCCTCACTGGTGATTAGACTGGTTAGATTATGACATCACAGTTTTATGTAAGCTAGACAACTACTGTAGAAACTGCTTTTACCTGAGATCTTGGTGCAAGTCAATATTGCATAAAAACATTACCAGACCTCTTCCACCACTCCACTTTTAAGTTTTCATACAGCAAAATAGTTTCCTTCCTTCCCATCAAGTCGTCATTTCCCTCCTTCCCTAAAACTAGTTTATTGTGAACATGTCTTGGCAGAAAACCAGAAGTTTTATGAAACTGCACAGAAAGGTTTTATAGGTGCTACTCAGAAAGCAATTTTTTTTCTTTCTATTTGGTAGCTTTTTCAATTGCTTTTATAGCCTAGGAATGTCTTTACTCAGCAAGTGAATGTAGTGAGAATTAAATCAATTGAAAAAGATCCCAATCCTTTGTGATTTCCTGTTAGAAAAGATCCAAAGCACCCTTAAATATCTACATATGTGATTTGTATAATGTCTGATTTAAGTAGTGATGCTTCAGCTTTTTCTTTGAGTTAGTTATTCAGGCAATAGACGCAGTAAAAGTTATGGATAAGAAACCACTTGTGCAAAGAAATAATCTTACTTGAAAGAGCTAGGAGTGAATGTGTGTTGAGGTAGTGAAATGGGGGAAGCAAGAGCAGTAATGATAAAGAAAAAAACAGATCACTTGCTCTTGGCTTGAGATTTGAAAAGATAAAAGCTTTAAGGAAGACACAGTGATAGAATGAAGAGTTTAATTATTAGAAATTTCTGTATTTCTAAGAAGAAAAATCCATGTTCTTATTACTTTAGCTCATTGCTGGTTTATTCCTCTCACTTCATGAAAATATGGTTCACATATTTTGGGTAACTGCCACCAAACCACAGGCCGTTCTATGGTTTGCACTAGATTTGGATTACTGACAAAACTCACTGAAAAACAAGTGCTATTTGTTTTCCTGTGCCTAGTATTTAATGGGAAATCAGGAGGCTAAATTTCCAATCACTGGTTAAACAGACCCAGATGTGAATAAGAGTGCTCTGCTAGGAGAACAGTGAGGAAGGATAGGAAATGCATGACTAGTGATAGATTTGGTCTAAATAGTAACCTTTCACTATTCAAAGTAAAAGCAGTAGATTTTCAGTGTTGTGTAACAGTGTGAAGAGGAATTTAAAAGGACATTTACATTAACTGTAGGATCCTAAGTTTGCTTTTTTTTATGAGTCATCATCATTCTTCTACTCAGGAGCTGGAAATAATCCTGTAGTTGCCCTTTTCCACTTGGAAAAGTTCATATTCTCCCTTCCCCTCCCCACACTGTGTCCTTGCCTTTTGAAAAAATGTGAAAATTAACATTTTGTAATAAATTAAAAGCAGTGTTTAATAAAGAGTAACTCTTACTATCCATAATGGTAAATTTACCCATAGACTTTGTCTCCTGGCATAATTCAACCCTGCAAAATACTGCTTTTCTAAAGTCTATATAAATGGGTTGCTCCCAGAAATATTAGAGGGACCTCAAGCTCCCTGTGTATGGTGGTGATTCTTGGCAAAAGAGTGGAAGGATTTTGTCAGCAGTAGGAATGGTAGAAAATGATAGAGTAGTAAATACATGATTGAAAATGATGCATGTAAAATGAGTTTAAGAGTACAATAACCCTAGTAAGGCATCTTTAAATAACCAGGGGGTTGTGAGTTTTTTTTCTTTAAAGCTTTCTTCAGGAAAACATTGCAGTAGAGAAGTGCTATTTCTGTCTTAGGAAGCAAGATACAGTACATGAAATGAATATGCAGAATAAAGTAAAAAAATCTGTACGTGTGATATCCCAAAGTAGGGAAATTTTATGATGTGTATCCACCCTCTGCTTTCACTGTAATCACTTTGATTTGGGCAGAAATATTTCAAGAATACCAACTTGCCAGTAAATTTCACAGGAAACTAGGCAGGTCCTTGTGCCTTAGATTCTTCTTTCACGAGACTTCAAAGGCCTGCATTTTTTTGGGAGCCTGGTTTGCTAAGAGTGTCATGGAGTTCATACTAGAACCCATGTAATTTAAGGCATCTTTCAGAACTCCAGCTTTATTGCGTGTGGTTTGTTTCAGCTTTGAGAGTGGGCTCTCTCTGTGGGATGTTGTTCCAACCAGAACTTGTGTCAGGAGTGTGGACAGGCCAGATCTGGATGCTGCTGCCTCTTGTATCTCCTGATGATCTTTCTCACTGCTGCCTCTGACTGCTCCTAAGCATTCCTCCTTCTCCTGGTCTCTCTAGGAGCCCAGACCTATCCCTTTCAGAACCAAGACAGCTGGTAGTCAGGAAAACTACCAAGTTAACCTTAAGTGGACTTTAAGTTAATCCAGCCTGCAAGAGTGAGGAAACAAAGACTTTTTTGGGCATTTAGTGGTTGAGGTGCATTCCCAAACCAATCTTGCAGGAGGCTAAAGGACCTGGAACAGGCACCTGTGATAGTCTTTAATCTTCTGTATGGTCAGGGCTCCTTCCTTTCTTTGCTTCAGTAAACAGGGGGCTTAGCCAGTGGAAGTTTACAGAAGCAAGTAGTGGATTTTGGCAGACTACTGGTGTAAGTGATGTGGATATAATAAATCACAACAGGTTGTTTCTGAGTCACTGATTCCAGTGGAAACTATAGCTGCAGTTTCATAGATAGGCTTTAATTCTCCTCTCACTTCTTCCGCTAAATTGCCTCTAACTTGAAACAGAATCCCTGGAAAAGCTTCTGCTACCTTATTTTGTGCATATCAAACAAGTGTTACATTGAGTCTATCAAGATGTTGTCAAATTAAGTGGACAGTTACTTGTGTGCAATTAATAAACTCCTGCTGAACCTTAAACTTTGGTACCAGATTTCCCTTTACACAGATTTTCTTGTTTGTTTCTTTATCATTCTAGTAACTGTTCCTTAGGGGCTTTGAAAGTTCCACTTGATTTGACACAGATTGAGCTTTGATAGAAAATCCCAGGATCTCTTTTCAAGATATATAAAGATATAAAGATGTGCAGGAGTGCTCTCTTATCGCTTAAGGGTCTGCTTTCATCCTGAGAAAACATTGAACAGCCTTAATTATATAAGGATATTTGGTAGCTGCAAAACTGAGTATCTCCCAGGAAGTTTAATTAAGATCTAAAATGTATTTAAGGCAATGTTTCTTATGTGTATGTTTTTAAAAATGTGTGAACTGGAAGTGGAATTTTGTAATGACTGCATGTGGTCTTGAGAACACTAAAATGAAAAATTTTAACATTGCCTGGAAACATCACACCTCTGTGCCTGTAAGGACTATGCAAATTTGATAGGTAATTCACAAATGTGGCATGTAATTTCAAAAGCAGCATGTTTCTTATTCACTTGTTGAAGAGAATTGTTCTCTTGATGGTTAAAGTAGGTTGTATATGGATTCATGAACAACAAAAGATATATTTTTGAGTTTTGGAATACCTGATATTTCTCCATCTGTGGCTTTTTTTCCTCTCTGAAAGAGGTTGAAATTACATCAAAGTATAATACCAAAAAACACTGGCTGACTCTGATCCCCAGGTAGGCCGTTCCAATAGTTGATTCAAATATTTTAATTTTATTCTGAGCAGATATATTCCTCTCCTACGTATTCAACCACAGATCTGATACTGTACAGTTCAGATAAAAATATGAAGGATGCTGCTTCTTTTCCTCCTAGTATATTTGACTCTATAATGGCTTTAGGGATGATTAGGTGGTCACTTGTGCTAGCAGGCCCTCCATGGGTAGTGGTGTAGTGTAGGGATTGGTTCATGCTGGGTGGCTGTGGACTCTTACCTTTGTATCCTGAGTGATGTCACAGGGGTGCCTACCTCTCTCTCTCAAGGCTGAATTATGAACTTGCTTCCTACTTGGGAGTTCTGAATTATAATATGTTAAATACTTAAAATGTCATAAAGCAAAATATCCCCCTGGATCAGATTCAAAGAAAAAAAAAAGGCAATAAATGTTTAAAGGGAGAGAAGAAAATAGGTAAAATAAGAAACAGAATATGCTATTTTGTGTGTGCAGTATTCGCACTCACCACTGTATATATTTGAGATGATGCAGGTTTGGTTCTGAGTTGTTCCCTCTGGAGAATAGTAACTCATGACATTTGGCACTTCTGCCAGGTAACTGATGTCCTGAGCTACCATGGCAGCCTTGCAAGGGCAGTTTTACTGAGACTTGAAATTTTTCTTAAGGGATGTATGAAGGCTGTTTTTGTTATGTTACCCCAGCATGAGGGGTGTATGTTTCTTTGCCTTGGTATGGTGCAGAGAAAATTTCAGGCCCTGTTTTCCCCAGTGGTCAGCCGGGTAGTAGTGTATGCAACCAAAATATGTTCCTAAATGTGTTTTGTTCTTTGATGGAATAGTCAGGTTTTGTAGCATATTTTCAATAGACTATGCTTGATCCTTATTTCCTCTGAGGAACAGCCCTTTGAACTGTGGTGCTTGCTGTGGTTAGTGGCCATGGCCAGTATCTTTTGGTCTAGTGAACAGATTTTCCATGTCCAGCTGCTTCATTTAGTCTCAGAAAAGTGACAGGACATGTAGGTTTACTCAACAGCAGAGGATGTTTCCAGTGCAGCTCATTTTCATGTCCTCACAACAACTGGAAGAAATAGAGCTGGGGCACTTCTTCCACTCTGCAACCTCAGAAAGTAACCACTAAAGGAGTTGAAGGGAGGAGATAAGAGTGTCTGTGGCAGCAGTCTCTTAATCACTCAATCAGTGCGTAATTAGTGCTCAGATAAAAATTGGTTACTTCCCAGATATTTAAAACATTATTAGACTTTAATGCTTTGCATTATCCTAAGCATGTTAGATTTGCTTTTGATTTGTTCTGATGAGTAAGTAGTTAATGTTCAAGGCAGGTGTTGAAACAGTGATGGTTGCCTTTTTTGGAAGGGTGTGTTGAATTCTTTCCAGAACAAATAACGTGCTTGGCTCCCTTAACCTTGCCTTAGGTCTATGTAGTAAAAATCCCAACATTGGCAAGAACAGCAGAACTCTGCAGTTGTTTCTAAAACCTGGGTAGTGGAACTAGCATTTCAAATAGACTTTAGTGTGTGATTGAAAAAAAAAAATATTATAAGCTTCATGCTTGTTTAAAGATGTTTACTGTATGATCACTTAGTTACTTGTGCCAGACTTTTTAGTTGCTCTGCTTTCTGTCTGTCAGTTCCTCCCTTGAAGCACATGGTTACTTTGATAGGATCTGTCCCTCAGGAAGACATTTCTCATGTTGTGAGATGATGAAAAAAGTTTTCAAGTTTTAATTAGTAATAAATGAAAAAGCAAGTGCATTCTGAGGAAGACAGCTGTTGTGTTAGCATACATTTAACTATCTCAAATGAAAAATACAGCAAAAATGTATTATTGCAAGGTAGTCCATTTCTTTTTTATTTAGAAAGAATAATACTTTCCCTCATGCTGTCCTGAAATGCTTAAAAATATACACTGATGCTGCTTTACCCTGATGCTGACCATAAAAAAAATATGGAAACAAGGTATAAATGAAAACCAACTACTGCACTTACTGGATAAACTGTTTGTCTCTGAGGGTGGAACACCAACATCTATTCAATATTCCTGCAAAATAATTACTGATTAAGTCCTTAAATCCAGTGAATTTCATGCATGGGAGATTTTTCTAATTAGGCCAGAGTTCTCTGTAAATGCCCCATGTGTTTCTGATAAAAAAGTACACAATCCAGCATGACCTGGCATGTGCTGTGTCAGTGCCATCCTCTGAGACTGTGCACTTGGAATTTACACAGAATTTGGTGTGTTAGGAGCATTGGAGATGCTCCATGAAATCAGCCCGTGGCATAGCTGCTTCTAGGTGCTGAAAATACAAAGTGGATGCTATTTGCTAAATACCTTATAGAGATAACTGGTTGCTCTCCTTTCCTAGAACTGGATTAACTCTAATGGCAGACTTTGCTTCCTTATTTGAGAACTATGAGACTTTTGATAGAACGTGGTGTGGTCTGTGTTACACTAAATAATAAAAGACTTTTTTTCATTTAAAAGAAGCCTTTTATGGTAGTCATTTGAAAACAAAGATTATTCAAAATTGAAAGAGATGTTAGTTTAAACTTTGAATGTTCTGGCAAAAGGATTCCTAAGGTGTTTTTTGTAACAGGTCTGGTCAAATTGAAATCTGAATTACCCATGCCTTCTCTTAGAGAAGAATATGTGGTATGTGTATAATAAATGCTACCATTATAGATGGAGGCACAGGGAAGAATTTGCAATTTCTTTTCACCTGCCAAAGGATGTAATTTATGTATCTACTTGGACAAATACTTGCAAGTGCCAAGTGTAGTGAACATCCATTCAGTGAAGTGTATGGATGGGTTGGGCAAATGAAGGATTGCTGCTCTTTCACCACTTCTGGAAGGACCTCTCAAGAGCTGACAGATGTCCTGGAAGTGTTGGCTGCATCCATCTGCAGGGACAGGCGAGTCAAAGGTTGCTCTTGGGATGACAGGATGCTTTTGGGATGTTGGGTTGTAGGAAATGTAGGAATGACTTTGTCTCACAAGACCAGCACAGGTTAAAGCAGGTCACAATCAGAGAGAGTCTGACCCTTTGCCACCTTCTGTTTGTGAATGGTGCTACTCCAGTGAAGCTTTATTTGAACATCTTTGGCTTTCCTGCAGAACCTGTTACACTTCTGTGTACTGTTTTTCCATTTTCACTATCTTAAATAACATTTTAGTCTTTCCATTCAAGACCTCAGTTAATGTAACCTATTTTTAAGAATTTTTCAGAAGATGTATGTAACTCATCTGCTTTATCTATTAAACGAAAGTATTTCCTCACTTCCTGTAAATAAAGCAACAGTAGATACCATTCTTTTCTCTTAGCCTTTCTCTTTCCTTACATTCTATTTCTGGGCTGGCCTTTATATGTCACTGAGCTTGTACTGACATCCTTTCTGATTTGGGATTTACTTCAGTAGTTCCCAGTGAAAGTTATTAGCTTCACATTCTTATCTGCCTTCATTTCTTCAGACGATCCTCTTATTCTCTCCTTTCTTTTCCCCCAAAGTTTATCTCCCGTTGCAGCACACAGTGGTTACACTTCTGCAGCGGTACAGTTTTACAGAGTGCTTCAGAACACTCTCTTATTCAGCTGCCCTGTACACTCCACCTGGGCTGATGGGCACTTCATTCTTTCTAAAAGAATCTCTGAAAAAGGAATCATTATGCAGATGTTAAAACACTTGGGTATTTTTGGAAATAAGCCATTATCACTTTCAGTCACTGTATTTGGGTGTGACAGATGACATTGCTTAAACATGCTACATGTCTGTGTGGATAAATGTACCACATTAAAATATGTTTTTATTCCCATCAGGTGTCTTTAGGTTCCGTCGTTCAGTTTGAGAAGGGAAACTTCTCCTTGTCAGCAGAAACAGAAGAAAAGTTTTTTCCTGAGAAAAATGAACAATTGCTACAGTGGGCCCAGAAGGAATATGGAGCAGTAACATCTTTCACTGAACTTAAAATATCAAGAAACATCTATATTAAAGTAGGAGAAGGTAAACCAGAACAAAACCAACTGAATTCTTAGACACTTTCAGATACTGAGAATGTGTTGCTTGTATTTAACTTATTTCAATTTTTAAACATACCTCTCATTTTTCAAGAGATATGATATGAAAGGGGAAGCAGAGAAATAACAGCATGCCTAAAGACCGGACCTTGGGTTTAGGAAACTTTTAATGAATTCTGGTGCCATAACTTTATGCTCATAAATGTGATGCAATTGCCCAGAATCTTGCAAGAGTCAAACTTTGCCTTTTAAACAGAATCAACTACTCATGGTGATTGTTTGGGTGCATTCATCTGAAGAAGTGGAGACATTGAAGTAGGGGGAAATTTCTATAAAGACCTGAGTTGCATTTATTTTTTTCAGTATTTGCTCGTATAAGGACCCAGACTTCTTTGGGCAAAGAATTATTGTGTTCCACACCAAACTAAATTACTTCAGTCTGTACTTATGTATTTTCATCCCAAGGCGAAAGATTTCCTGTCACTGTGAGCCACATGCCAGATCCTTCAGGTGGCCTAGCACAGGTGGGAGAGGACTCCAGCTCCTTGGGGACTTCACACAGGCCCATACTGGGGTGGGGCTCAGGTTGTAGCTCCATAGTTGAGCAGTATTGGCACAACACAACTATATGATCCTCTGCAGGAATATCTCTGCAGCAACTCCCAAACAGCTGAACTGGCTGGTTACAGGAAAGAAAAAGCCAACAAAAAGCCTTCTGTGGAGAAAACATGCTTTCCTAACCACATGTATCTGATCATTTGATTTCCTGACATAGGAGGTTTGCCCCCCAAAATCAGAACATGCCTGAGTTAGTTTTGTCCAAATCCTGCCAAATTTGTAGAGGATTCCCCTGTGTGGGTTTTTTTTTTTTGCTCTACTTGGCACCAGTCTTAAATTTTAATGCCAGAAAATAATTCAGAAATATATTTATTAGCTTATTAAAATGCTCCTGAAACATATACATAGGAGTAGTGGTCTCTGCATTGTGGACACAAATACTTAATTAGATATGCTGAAAAAAAACAGATAAAATTTTGTTTGTTGATTTGCATGTCTCCAGTCAAACCAGGAGGCAAAAGAGGAGTTTTGCATCATCTTTAGAATGCACTAAAACACAATTTAATTAGGAGTAAGTAAATAAAATAGAACTTGGCAGGCAACCAAAACAGACAGTTTCTGAGAAGGCTCCTACAAACTAGCTCAGCTGTAGCCGTATTTGATTTTGATTTAAATTCTTGGCAGAAGTGAATAAGTGTGTATGTGTGGGGGTTATGCATGTGTTCAGAGGTGGGGACAGGGTCAGTTCTTGAACTGCAGCAGTTGTGTCAGGAGTTCTGTGAAAACCACGTGGGATGTGGTCCTGGTTTGCTTCTCTGCAGAACGAACAATGGAATCACTGGATTTCCCAAACCACAGCATACAGTCATGTACAGTTTGGGCTTTTCATACAAAACTTACATTTCTCATGCGATGTAGTAAGGTACCCTCAGCTGACAGTCTGTGAATCACTTCTAGTATTGCTCAGAATCTATAGGTAGTCACACAAAGCAGCTCCTTGCTATGTGACTGATACAGAATTTGATGGTTGTATTAATATAATTGTCTACATTTCAGCTTCACTCAAGTTAGATAAATCTGAAACTGGAAGATGTAACATTTTAGAAGTGTAGGCTGTAGCTAAGCACAGAAAACAGAAAATGCAAGCCAAAGGACAGAAAGATCTGAAGAAGGCTGATCTTTCGTAGAATAAAGCTGCTTCTGATGCCATGGGTCTCTTAAGTCACTTTTGAAACTGCAAATGAAAGGCAGCTGAGAGCACTAGCAAACTGGATCAGGGCCAAGTGCATCTGAATCCTGTTGATTCTAAAGAGTGGCTGATCAAATACTTCAGGGATGGTGATCACAGCAAGAATTGTAAGGGGCCAGAATGGGGGTGTAGAGGAAAGGGGCACAAGAAGTGCGGTTCTTGTTCTTGCCTTGGTTTGTGTAATGAAGGAGGTGGCAGAGTGAATGCTGTGATAATCACTGTCAGATTCTAGAAAGCAGGCCTGCTCATGGTGAAAATGGTCTTGCTATGTGTTTTTCAGCAGAAATCAGTTTAATTCCTCATGGATGACATGATTGAACAAGTCAGGAAGTCCTATCAGTTAGCTAAATGTTATCTAATGCATCCAGCATCACCAGTAAATCCAGAGCAAATGTGCTAGCCTGGAGGGACCCTAATTTCAACACATTTCTTAGCTAAATAAGAAAAAAAAAATATTTTTAACAGTAGCTAAATTGGAAAATATACAGTTTATTTACAGACGGTAATACTGTGCTTCTGTCCTGGCAGGAGCTGAAACATCAGTCCTGACTCTGAATTTATAGCCAGTACACACCAGTGCACATACCCTGCATGCCATGCTTGCTTGGTTTAATGCTTGCACATGGTCCCATTGTGTCTGTCTTAGCTGTGTGTCCTGCTGTGGGATAGCACTGCCTAGAGTTTGCATCCTCCCTCCTGAGACCCCTGTAGGACCTTCCCTGATCCCATTTCTATCCCACCATTAAATGTTAGCCAAGGTTCTGTTGTGCAGAGAGCTAGCAAACTGTGAAATACACGTAAATAACCCCTAACATCAGAGTGCCCAAGGAAAATTCCAAACACCTTGCTTATGCCCAGATCAGATTTTGAAAGGCAAACTCTGCTTGGATGGGATTTTTATTGCTGCATCCAACTGCTGCTGCCTAGGGTGCCTTACTTGGGGAATGAGACTTGATTAACAGTGCTCATTTGCACAAAAACCTCCTCAGGATGATGTTAAACTTGGATATTCAGCTTCAGCCAAGAACCTGTGGATGACACCTAATTTGTGCAGAATAGAGCAGACAGTGTCTGTCCTCATCAGTAAAACAGAAGTGCTGCACACAGAAACTACATCCTGGTGTGCAGTCGTGTGTCTCCATCCAGGCAGGCTGGCACTCGCCGAGGGGGATGTGGTTGCTGGCCACTGCTCACAGCTCTGCTCTCAACGGGGCCCCTTGGCACCCCTGCCTGCTGGCCAGAGACCCTCTGCTGAGGGTGTTGCCTGCAAAACTCATGTCTGAGTCCATATTGGGAGTCTGGGGAGATTAGAGAGGCACAGAATCCATAAACTGACTGTTTGTTGGCTGGTTTGGTAATGTTTTTAATTGATTGCAGGCACCTGCAGTCCCTTTCCAAAGTACGTAGACAGCCCTAAAACTAACAAAGAAGAGATGCATAGTGAGCAAAGAAAGATGAAATGATCCCTTCTTCTTTTCTGCTCCAGCCCGACTTTGGTAACTGGTGTGGATAAGAGTAAATACATTCTGGTGTGAATGTCAAGTAGCCCGTGACAGAGTTGAAATCTGCTGCAGAGGAAGAGCGTGCTATCGAGCAGAGGCCCAGGCTGGGGAGTCTCTGTGCTTCTGGCAGCAGGAGCAGCACTTCTGGAGAGCTCCAGAGAAGCCTGATGGAAGTGCCAGGAGCAAGAACTGAGTTCTTTGCAATGGCAAATGATAGCACGTGTGGTAATTACTCACAAACTACTCCAAAACTCTTATTTTATGGCCTGAATCATGTTGTAGAGAAGCTAAGAAGCAAACACCTAGTGTCTGTGTGTGTGTGTGTATATTTAAAAATTTAAGCTCAGCATAGACCATTTGGGATAATTTTCCATTCTGTGCTGTTGTGGGAGGAGCTGGCAGAAGTGCAGCTGCATTCAAGGCTAATCTGGCAGGGCACATACCAGATGTTAGAGAAGTGCTTTGCTTGGGCAGTATGAATAATTACAGCCTTATACATCTTTAATAGCTTCTGTAGGGGACACAACAGGGTTAATACTCAAAGGCTGCTTTGTGTAGAATCAGAAGGAACTCCCCTGATTGTTTCTGCAGAGACCAGGGTCACAGGAGTCTCTGATCTTCCTGCAAAGTTGGGTAGGACACACAAATGCACTTCAGAGGTGACATGACATTTCAGTTCTCGTTTTAGAGAGTGCATGGCCTCAGCACAGCTCATAAGCGTTTCATCAGTTTTGTGTTCACAATGCATGCTAGTTGATTTATTTTCTTTTGATTTTTTGGGGTTTTTTGGGGGTTTTTTGGGGTTTTTTTTGGGTTTGTTTTTGTTTTTTTGTATATTGCTAGTGACCTTAATAGGAAAAGTCTTTCTTGTACACCAGTGGTCAAAGACCCAGCCATGTATAATTGTATTCTTACAGGATTTAAAGTGTTTGAAAATGGTGTTTAGTCCTTTTATGTATTATGACAATTCATATGTCAAGCTGTCTCAGAAAGGCAAAGTGCTCCTGATTTTCAGTAGAAATACTGTTTCTTGGGGTACAGTAATATAGGCTGTGCATGAGAATTTCATATGAAATGACTATTTTTTATGGTTTGCACTTTTCAGTAGTGGCTCTTCCCCCACAGGGTAATTGGGCACTGGAATAGGCTCCCCAGGACAGTGGTCACAGCAGCAGCCTGGCAGAGTTTAAGCCTTTGGACAATGCTCTCAGGCACAGGGTGTGACTCTTGGGGATGGTCCTGTGCGGGGCCAGGAGTTGGACTCAATAACCCTTGTGGATCTGTTCCAACCCAGCACGTTCTAGGATTCTGTAATGCTCATATTCAGCTTTTTGGTTAGAACCAAAAGAGAGATTGAATAGCTATGCTAGAATATAATCATTTCAGCTATGCATATTGTGATCAGTTTCTTAATATCAACAGCTGATTCCATAATTCTTGATGCTTTTAATTTTCCATGTGCAAGACAAATGCAGTATTTGTTGCTTTCTAGACAATATTGACTCTGACCACACAATACATAGGAAATATATCAAGTAAAGAAATGAAAAGTACTTTTTGTAGTATTTAAAAAATTGTATGTTTATAATAACAAGAATAAAATGTTTTCCAGAGGGAGAAGGAGTTGATTCCAAAAGTTATTTCTGAGTAAATTGCAATAGAAAGAAATCTCTTGTAGAGATGCAAGGAACAAATTAAATGTATTTTATTATTTTTGAAAAGTTTTTCACATATTTTTTCAGAATTGTTTTCAAAATTCTCTTTGCAGGGATTTTCTTTCATTAAGTGTTTAAATCCATATATAGTAACTATTCAGTTTAGAAGTATATAGTTTATATTATAAAGTTGATGTATTGGTGTCACAGTAATCTCCCTTTCAATTAGATGATTTGTCATACGTGCTTATGACAGATGGTAGATACACCTTTCAGCAATATATATATATTGAACAATATAGTAAACACTGAAGTTGATGTGGTACGTGCATGCATCTAAGCTGACATTTGTGTTTAAAGGTCCATATGCTTTCTTTTTTTCCTCCCTCCAGATCAAGTTTTTCCTCCCTCGTGCAACATAAAAAAGAATTTCCTCTCTTTAAATTACCTTGCGGGCTACCTACAACCAAAACCAGCAGAGGGGTGCCTTATGTCTAACTTAGTCCAAGAAAAAGAAGTTCATATCATTGAACTAAGTACTCCAAATTCCAATCCTAACAGGTAAAGTATCATCTAAATAGACTAAAACTGTTTGAAGTAATAGCTAAAAACTTCACTCAGCTTATAAAAATCAATTGAAAGTAGCCATTTCATCCTTTAAGAAAAGCTAGGGCTTTAGTACTTTATTGTAAATAGAGATTGGTTCTGCAGTATGTAAAGATTTTGAATTCTGCTTCATAATCATAGGATTTTTCTGGACAAGATTGCAAAGCACAGTTTTTATGGGCTGTATACTGCTCCCCTTCTTGCTCAATCAGTCACATTTTTCCAAGGATAAGGTGAATAAGGGAACATCAGTAAGGGCAGTATCTGACAGAGAAGTTTTAAGGTTAGACCACTGTATGAGGAAGTGAGACAGAGGTTGAAAGTAATCTTGACCTGTCACAGGTAGGGATGACTGGCAGCAAGGTCTAGAACAGTGGCTCCCAAGCAGTGCCCAGAGGCTGCAAGTGATCTGTGGTTTATGGTAAATGTTCCACAGCTACTCTGAAGATTCACAACAGTTTTTTCTGTCAAGTTTCCAGTTGAGTTTAAAGGATAGTTTGAGAATTATGAGAAATGTTAAGGGTTGCCAGTGGTGCACTGACTAAAAAACTTTTTAACTACTGGTTAGAAAAAGTAATTCTCTGTACACATTATGAGGATTTTCTAAATTGTCAAAGGTACCTTTGGGAGGCAAGACACACAGAATGCTCATCTTTTGCTGGCCTTTCCTAAATCTTAGTAGGAGAACATAAGTGGGGTTTGCTTCAGATAAGAAGAGGTTTTCCAAGTATGACTAAGTGACAAGTATGATTGCTAGAACAGAAATTTGCTATGAAACTTAGATGGTTACAATTCCATCAGAGATAAGGTAGAATTAAAATCCTGTCTGCTTACTGCATTCACTGGATATCTGGCATTGTCTGGTTCTGCTCCTCATGCAGCTGCATGTGAGTGCATCCTATCCCTAATGAGAAAATCACACAGGGAGACGGAGGTGGGAGGAGGTGTTTTTGTGAAAAGGATAATTCTCCTTGCAAGATGTTGAACCCAGAGCCTGATAATTTTCTTGCATAATAACCTGGGGAGAGTAAGAAAGTGTTGGGGTGTAGTGGAGTGGAGTAGTAGTGTAGTGGAAGTGGAGTGGGGAACCCCAAATGATGATGCAGCCCCATCCTGAACAGAGTTGATGCCAAGCATCATTCCAAGTCCCTTGTAGTGCTACACAATGACAGCCCTGGTTCCAAGCATTTAGCTTTGGATAATAGTACAATAGGAATTTGCTTTTGAGATGATAACACTGCAAAAAGTTTAAATGTTTTCCTATTAAAATTAAAAAAAAAAAAAAAGGTACTAAGTTACTTTGTTCTTAGTTTTATGTGTTATCCACAGCTATCCTTACAAAGTTTAAATCCCCAAAGAATTGGGCATGTGTAAAACTGCAGGACATGGATCAAAGGTCCCAGGATACATGAAGTCTCAGTGTGGGATATTAGTTGGAACCTATTACATGGGGATGAGCACGTTCTTGTAATGTATGGCCCCATAAGATGGTTTGGAAGTATAGGTTCTTCTGTTGAATTGATATTTTGCATGTTGAGATGTTATTGATGGGCAAGAACCCATTTGCTCTACTTATTTTACTGTGATCTTGAAAATATGGGTAGTTTTCATCTATTTTCCAGCAAGCAGTAGACTGGACATCTGGGTTTTTTTCTTTTTAAAGTAAGTATATACCCAGAAGTAGTGGAAACTGAATACACTGTTTAATTCCTCAAGGCACGCAAGATCTTAAGCAAAGTCATTCCACAATTTAACTGTTTAGGCAGAGACACCCCCCCAGTATAGTACTTGTGGTTTGGGTTGGGATTTTTATGCATGTGTGTTAACTTGCTTGTCTTCTTTGCTTTTTTTAAGGTATTATTTTAAGTTTTAATACAGTTACAGCCAGAGGAAATTGAAACAGTTGTATTTAGGCACTGTCACAGTGAAATAAGAAAATTATATGTTTACTTTAGAAAGCAACTTGCTAGTCATATAACTTACCTGCACTAAATAATAGGTGAATTGAGTAGCACACTTCTTGTAAATAAGAGACAGAAATATATTTTTTTCTAAAAAGTACTTGTTTCTATTGTTATGCAAAATCACTTAAGTGTATATGGAATAACAATCTGTTTTGCACATGTTGTGTTGCCTGGGATAATATCCAGCATTTTAATCAGCTGGCCAGACAGTAGAAACATGATGGATTGGAAGAAGGTTGATAGCTGAAAATTTCTGGCATTCTGTTCTAACTTTCTATTTTCCACATGCAGTGCTCTCCAGGTGGATATAATCGTTGACATTAAACCATCTCAGCCGGGCGCCAGACTTGTCAGAGATGTCGTGCTTATCCTCAAGTGCAGAAAGTCTGTCAATTGGGTTATCAAGTCTCATGATGTCCAGGGAAAGCTGGAAGTGATTGTAAGTTAAGGCACCTTTTTTTTTGAGAGCTATCATAATGCAACAGTATAGAATCCATTTAAATGTGATGTAGTGCTAGACCATGTTGATTTCTGAGTGTTTTCTCTTATCTGCTTCTTTTTAATAATTACTGCGATTTAAGGAGTAAATGCATAAACTTTTTATTCTTATTAACTTTCAGTATATAGGCTATAAAACTGACCAACACATTGCAGAAGCCAGGTGGTTAGAACAAGGATTTAGTCTTTGTCTTTTTGACTTCTGTTGAAGCACCCTAAACGCAGGGTAGGATGTTAATTTCTCTTATTGCTGTTACTTTGGTGTATGGATCCACAGGTTCATGCCAAAAGTTGGAAGGATGCCTTCAAGTGCAGAATAGATAATACTAGATATGCAGCACACACCCACATCCCTTTAGAAGTGGAAACTCCTTTACTTCTGCTTGTAGTTGTAGTAGTATCTAGCCCTCTTCCCTGCCAGCACTTCTGTCTCCAGTAAGTATTTGGTCAAATTGACCTAATTCTCCTCACACAGCAAAAAATATATATTTTTTTAAAGTTAAAACCAGGCTCTCTAAAATTAAACTTCTAAAATTACTAGAGATGCTGATTCATGTTGATTTTTGGTACAGGCTTTGTGGTTTAACACCCTTTCTACTAAGAAAATGTGTTCCCTTGTTCTGAAATAAATAAATATAATTGAACAGATCTTGCAGCCTATAAATTTCTGGCCTGTTTTTGTCTTAAGTGATCAGTTAAGAGCACATTGTACAGTTGAGCTGAATGTTTGCTTAGGACCACCCAGTAGCCTCACAATTAGCAGTTTTGCAGCAATTCAGTTACCTTTTCAAACTCCAGTTCTTGGTATTTATAGCAATTTTCCTTCTCTTAGTTACTTCTTGCTTGTAATCTGTGCAAAGGAAATTCTAGCAGAATGCAAAGGCTAATTGATCTAAATCTCCCAAGAAAATAGATTGGTAAGCAGGATTTCATAGTAGCTTTTGAGAGTGAAGGGAAATAAAAGAAAGCTAATTTTTTGTTGCTCAGAAAATTGAATAGAAAAATTATCTGGGTGGATGATGAAGTGCCTTGTTGATCCCTGGCACATATTTATCTTACAGACTGGAAAAGATGTTCTGGTCATTTTGTAGGTCCAAAATAGTCCTTGAAGAGAAAGGTCAGGTTTGGCTGATGAGGATTACCACTCTTGTAAGCAGAAAAATGAAAACAATGCTTGACTTCAAAGTTTCATCCTAGGTTATTACATAGAATTCACCACTGTATATTTGGGCATATATGGATCTACTTTCACAGGACAGATTGTGCTTTAGTTCACACCATGCTAGGAAATAGCTCAAGTAGTATATTTCATGTCCATGAAGCTGTCACTTTATGGATGATCAATTTTCACAACACAATTTCTACAGGCTTTTAAAATTTCTAAAATGCTGCACTTGAATATAGAAAAGCAGCACTGCTTTAAAAATTTTATTTCTAGAGTTCTTTATTAATTATTGAGAATATAGGTAAAAAGTATAATTAAAAAAAGTTTCTGCAATGAGTGGCAGAAGATAACATTTTATTTAGATTAACAAAAAGATTAACAAAAGTAATATGTTAAATATATACAGAAAATGTCAGTATTTAAAAGACTTCGTATTCATGTTAGGATTTACTTTACTACTTAATTTACATAGATGCTTCATTTTCCTTTATTTAAAGGGGGTAAGGGAGTGAACTAAACTCCCCCATGTCATTAAAAAGCCTGTATATCCAGCATTTAGCATCTCTTCATATCTCTATTAAGCTGAATGCCTTTCTAAGCCCAAATTTAGACAATACATAAAAACATTACTAAGCAATTAGGTAATGTTTCACAATGTTCTTTTTATTAGTTGAAGCAGTTCCATGCACTTCAATTTTCCTAACTTTTTGCCTTCACTATGAATTAGAATTGTCTTGAGGGGATTGGCAAGCTGAGAGAGAAAGGTTAGTGCTAAACTGCCTCAAACCCAGTACTGTAAGTTACTGAGGTCTAGGTTCATAGACAAAAAATGAAAAAGATGTTTTAGGTCATACAGCTCATCTCCTAGCTTGCTGTGCTTTTTTTATCTCTGAAAGAGGATGGACACAAACCCAAGTAAAACGGGAGTACTTTAGGTAAATTAATTGCACATGGAGTATGTGCAGTGCTTTCTTCCCGGGCTGTGTTTACCTCCTGTGTGGAGTCCTTTACATGCCGTGTGCTTCTCTGCTTGTGCACTGCTGTTCACATCACTTCCTTTGCAGCTGGTGTGCCTCTGCAAAGCTGGGAACTGTGCAGAGAAGTTCCAGAAAGAAAATAAGTTTGCTGAGGGGCGAGGAGTGACAGAGGTGCAGTGCACAAAACAAACCTTTGAAGGTTTCAGAAGCCTGGAGGGATGGTTGCTGACCTGAGAACAACTGCCCACCACTTTCTGAAGTGGTGTCTGTTCTGAGTAGGTTGGTGGGGGCTCAGATTGCCTGGTTTCAATCGCTGTGTGAGAGTGTCAGCAGGGCAGGCAAGTGAAGGAAGCCCTTCACTCCTTCAAGCCCTTGTTCTTGCTTTTGTTTCAGTGAGGCATTGCAAGACTGAACATTTACAGGCTCAGTGTGGAGTGGAGGGGTGTAAAAAAGCCCTGGAAATGCTTGGGTGCCAGCAAGGACAGTCAAGTTCTGCGATAATATTTGTTCAGCTGTCTCCTCGTGACAGAAAAGTAAAGAGATGCAGCAAAGTTGGGTTAGCATAATAACTTCTAACAGTCAAAGTTATGTGGTAATATGAAAATACGTGGTAAATTGTGTCCAGATTTGCATGTGTTGAAGATCAAAGATTAGTTGGTACCAAAGAGTCGTAAGGCACTAAAATTAGGATACCTGTTGCTCCAAAGGTCCTTATCTTTAGTGACCTTTGCTGAGCATTGATAACTGTTCTGGTAACAGTATTCTCAAACCAGGCACTCTGTACTTAAAGCTATCTTTAACTTCAGTTGTGAAGCCCCAAGTGTTTAAAGGCTGCAGAACTGGGTCTTTAGGAAGAAATGAGGGAGGGAGTTAAAGATACACTATGCATTTCTTCAGGACTCTACATGCTTTATTCACTTTTTAGTTCAAAAACTCAGTTTGATGTCAAGTAGAGAAGTACAGCTGAGCTCTCTGACCTGTGTAGCATGTCCATAGGAGCACTAACAGAGATCTCTCTAGCCAATATTCTGGTGTTCTCGAGTGAAAGATTTAAGATCTGTTCACATTGAGGAAAAGCCAGTGGGAATGAAAAGAAGATGCAGCCTATATGATGAAGAAGGTAATCAAGCATGGGAATGGAAGTGTGGAACATTCCATGGTATCAGTTGCATTAGAAAGTGCATTTCAATCACGTTGCAGAAATCGCTGAAAAGTGGGTCATCTTGCCTTTCCTGCAGCATCTTTGTTCAGCTTGTTCTGTGGCCATTGATGTAGTTGTTACAGTGATAATAGTAATGCTGTGACTGTAAGAACAAATATATGTATTTAGCTTTGGTGTGAATGAATACATGTTAAATATGCCGAGCTGTTGAATATATGTGTAATACCAGTGAATGTTTTCAAACTGCCTCTTTAATACTGAGACATAATTGTTATATTCCTTTGACTTGCCCATTTGGGCAAAAAAAGCTGGAATTTTACAAAAGATTTCCAGGAAGATGAAAACTAAGCGGTTGTGTTACTCATTTATTTAATGATAATTTAGCATGTTCATTCATTAGGTCAGCATGTACATTTATGAGTTTGCTGTATCTCCGTGTTTGTGTAAAACTCGTTAATTAATTTAAAAATATTTTCATTTACAGAAAGTAAATGTTGTTTTTTTAAGTAGTCTGGCCATGCATAAATATGCATGCTCTCACTTACTGCTCTATTGAGTGTTTAGTTCAATCATGTTTAACAAACTCAATACTTTGGAGGAGGCACACAGCATTTTTAGGGTGAAGCTCATTCAGACACAGCCTGTCCTTGGTGCCAGCTGACTTACAGCATTAGTTGCTATCACCTCTACTGAGCATGCTTTTTGCCTTTTTCAGTAATGCTCATTTGAACAAAGGTTTTCCTTTATCCAGCTAAAGTAATGCTCTAATCCAAGAAACTAGGGGACATTTGAAAATTCATTTGTCATCTTAAGTTCACTTCAGGAGTAATTTCAGATCAGTTTTGAAGAAAGTATGGCCTTATGCAAAAGGCTGTAAATATGTCTTTGTCTCGTTTAGGGATTAACAGTTTCTGATTGCCTTAATTTATTGTACTCCAGGCAGAGGCTGAGAGGAAGCAGGGGGTTCTTTTCCATCTGTGCAGCAGTTATGTGCCTAAAGTGGCAGGGTTTGGTTTATTTCCCAGGTGTCCTCAGTTTGCTGTTATTTAGTAGATTAAAACAGAATAAAAAATCAGGGTTCAATCAGTATCACTATTCCACTGTAAGTATCCTTAAGTGGCAAATCACAAACCAAGTTTTTTTTTTTATTTACAGACATCAAATAGTATTGGTTTTGGAAAAGAAACAGAACGATCCATGACTATGAGTAAATCAATAATACCTGACCTTCCCTCATCGCATGAGAGTTTGATCAAGTGGGCTTATGAGCATAATTATAATCCAGTTATTTCCTACACAAAAGCACCTGTTGCTAACAGATTTCATCTGCAACTTGAAGATATAGGTAAGTTTGAAGATGAACTTTTAGCATATAGAAAAAGCATATTTTGTGTTTTTAGGAATACCGTTACTTGAACAGTGTTTTCTCAGTTTTGAAGCTTTTGTTTTTGTTGTTGCACTTCTTTTACTGCTTGTCATGAAGAATGCTGGTAATATTGATAAATGATGGTTGCAAATATGTGGCTTTTTGATTAGAAAAGTCCAGACAAAATTATGTTATTTCCTGAAATTTGGTGGAATTAAATGTTTATAGTTTACCCAACACACAAGACTTCATAGCTGATGGTACCCAGTGTTCACTGAAATAGATGTCAGCAACTGGATATCATGTTAGTTAATAAATCCAGCTTTGATTTTTTTAGTGTGTTTTTTCCAAAAGTATGAGCATAGTGTTTCCGTGAGACGATTAAATAAACATTGAAACTGTTTACAGACATGAGTGGCTAACCAAAAAATCTGAGCAAACAGAATAAATACAACTATAGAAAAAAAATGGGTATTTGGCTAAAGTAATTGCTGATGTAAAGCTATCTGGATCCCGTAAAACTAGCAGAGTTGCATCTGTTTTTTTCACTAATTCTGAGTTTCAACCACTAAAACTATTGTTTTACAATTTTGATAAAGCTTATATTCACATTAATTTTATCAATTGCACTCTCATGGGTGCTGTCCTTAGCAGTCACGTGTATAAGCCAAGAGATAGTTCCCTCATTTACTCACTATAAAGTTAACTCTTATTTAGCTTCATTCTGGTTATATAAGTAGTTTCACAACAGTAGTGAGTAAATTTCTGATGGGTTGGGTAGTGGAAGAATTTCACCTAATGATTTGCACTTAGGCTCTTTCAGCCATACCAAAATAGAATATTTGATGAATGTGATGTTTCTTTTATGTCTCTGAATCTTTTACATATAATAGGTCCACTCATCAAAAGTTTATTTTCAGCTCTTGGTGAGAGAGATTTCTGACAGGGACTCCAAGATTAGATGCCTCAGTAATGACTAAACACTTAGGTGTAGGAGTTATGGCTACTCACCTGAAAAGTACAAAGATGCTGCTTTTAATGGCCTTCAGGAGCTCCCTTTATGGATAATATTTTTTTTCTATGAAAATTATTAGTTAAGGATATTTTTTAGGAAAAATATCTAATAAACTAATGTGGATTTGTTTGGTTTTGTTTTTTATTTTTCAGAAGAGATGAATGATGAAGAAGACCATTCACTTCCTCCAGAGCTGACAGAATTGCTGGGTGCTAACCCACTGCCAGCTCCAAAGAATACCGATGGCCTGACTTTTCCATTTCACATTAACAGAGGAAGACATGATACAGTGGGAGAAGAAATTTTCCCATCCAGGCATTCAGTAGATACATTAATAAACCATGACTTCGGGCATTCCCTCTCAAAACATAAAGAACCTGAAGAAGTTCAGGGCAGTGTTGATATGGCCCTGTCAATAAAATGTGATGACAAAATTATGACAGTAGCTGTAGAAAAAGACTCTCTACAGGTTGGTGTGATAGCTTATTCTCAGAACTGGGGAGGCTTTTTTGGGTAGCCCATTTTATTTGCATTTTAATTGAAAAAATAAACATTTGAAGTCCTACAGCCATCACCACACAACCCCCCAAAAACAGTTTGGTGAGGAAACTATACTGCAGATCTTCTTTGCCATAACATAGAATCGTGTTTTCTCTTCCTTTGGTAGCAATGTGAGACCTAAATAGATCTAAAGATCTGTCTTTACTATCTACCAGCTGATAGGTTGCTTGTGTCCATTTGTATTGTGGACAAGAGCCTGAAACAGCATTTTAGCTCATTTCAGACCAAACAGAGTCAGCATTATTCATCATCAGATTAATAATGAACCTGTTGTTTCCTTTTTTCCATGTTACATTTATTCCTTGTCTGCCATGTATAACAGCATTTTGAGAGTGACCTTCCCTGGATGTCAGTACAATGAACTTCACTTCCTCCTGCAGCCCCACGAGCAGGGGCTGGAGTGCACTTTGGCAGAGGAGAGCACAGTTGTGTTCAGCCCCTGACAAAGCTCCTTTGTTCCAGGCCGGCGGCCACGCCCGCACGGAGCTCTCGCTGCTGGACCACTCCTGCAAAGCCAGGACGAACGGCACCCACTTCATCTTGGAATCTTCGCTCAACAAATGTGGCACTCGGGCAGCGTATATCTTGAACAAGATTGTTTATTTTAACTCTGTGAGTATTTTACCAAGAGGATCCACCTTCTGTACTGCACATTGTAGTAGTACAAGGAAGCCATTGTAGTTAGCTTTAGTCTTAGCAAAAAGGAGGCATCCTGATCCTTTGCTGCCTAGCTCAAACCTAGTTGCAACCACAGTCCGTGTATTCAAGGAGGTATGAAGGCTGCACATTCAGTGTGCTCCTGTGATCAGATAGTATCCCAAAGGAAAACAGAGGATTTGGGGACCATCTATACCAGTCTGGGAGAAGTTGCACTGGTGTTCCCTGTGCAGCTTTGATCATCCATATATAAGCAATAATACATTGCTGTAAAGAGAAATAGGAATGAAGCTTTATAATTGCACAAAGCACTACCTTTTAATTCATACCCTGAATTAAGTGAAATCTTTTTCTTCTAAAATTCTGTGTGAACAAAGGCTTATAAAATGTGAGAAAATTACATTATTTTGGCCTGCTTTTCTCTTACAATATGAACTTATATTTTTGTAGCAGTTGCTTTACATAATGAAAGGACTCTTGAGTACTTGTATATGAGTGATGATGCAAAGGAGCCCAGTTAGGTTGTAATCAACTGCTTCCAGATTGGCTCAGCTTATGAGCCAGAGGACAATGCAGATATTCTGGGTTCAAAAGTAATGACACGTTTCTCTTGCTGAGCTTTCCAGTACATAGAAGTAACTTTGGCAAATGATGGAAAACCTGTGGTCCAACCCAAACACAGCTCAGGCAATCTGATCTGACCTTGCCTGGTTAAAACTGTTCTATGCTGGGGTGTCAGTAGCACCTAACTTTAGAAACAGTCCCAAACCAAGATAGAATCTTCGGCAAATGACAGAATAGCACAGATCTGGAGCTAAATACTCTCATGGTCCTGTATTCTATTATGGCCCAAAGTAAAGTGGTTATTTACCTCCTCTCCTTTCTCCATCATGTTTTTTATAGTCTTGGCTATACACTTGAACTCCGAATCATGTATGGGATTGTTCAGAATTTGGGAGCGTTTCTCCTAAAAAACAGACACCCTGCAGTGGAGTGTCAAAGGGTGTGTGTATGTCATTTTTTAGCAGTTGCTAAGAAAACAAAGTTGAAGTTCTGAGAGGGAGGGAGCTACCTGAGAAGCTGCAAGCATAAAGAGACAGAATGCAGAACACTGAAAAAAAAAAATCCATAAATTTCCAGGTGAAGAAATTAAGACATGTGAAAAGGATGATTTAAAAAAAATGAGGGGGAGAATTCAGTGGAAAAAAAATGAGGAGAAAATGAAGAGGTAATATTATGGTTTTGGGTGTACATGTCTGAAAAGAAATTGCTAATGACAGAAGAGAAAATCCTTTAGTGACTCTAACATTTTTAGGGATTTGTGTTTTATGAGTACACTAAGGAGAACTGCTAGTACCAAAATATCACTTTAGAAAGCCATTTCTTTTTTTTTCAGTGTTGGCTATAGAAATACTAGAAATAGAACAGAAATGCTGGGCTGTTCATTCAGACACCATCACCCAGACTGGTGTCTCTCTTCACTGGCTCTGAACTCTGGAAAAAAAACTCAGGCATTCTTTAAATATAAGCTGCATATCCTACAAGCTCAGCACAAGGCTGTTCAAGACATGCTTTCACCATTTGCTTAGCTGGTGTTCTTGTGGCCTTTGCATTGTTCTGAAGAGAGCAGAAAATAATAACCATGAGAGTGCTCGGTTGTCACCTAATCTAATTTGTTTGCAATCCCTCTCTCTGCAGATTGTCATTCAGCTGTCAGCACCAGCTGAAGGCAGTGGTTTTGAAGATGACGACATGGAATCAGGTGATAATGGATTTCCAGGGGATGCTGATGAGGGAGAGATGGCTTTCTCAAGCTGGCCTGAAATAGCGGTATGTCACCCTTGGTTTTGCACCTGACAGCGAAGAAATAACTATTGTAATAGGCCTTTTACATAAATTACATTAATTGTCTAGAAATTAATTTGTCTCTTAACACATTTCTTCTCACTACAGTATTATGACCCTGTTGAAGGTTTGCACTAAGTAGATGTAGTGTGGTTGGGCCTATATTGTACATAAAAAATTTGTTCTATCACTCCTGACTCCTGATGTGACTGTATTTTTTTTCTCATTTTAGTTTAATTGCACACTGCACCAGCCAGAGGATGACAGAGGCATTTTCTGGCCTCCTGAACCACACATCACCAATGTGACCTTCAACATGGACCTGTACAAAACAGATTTGTTCCTTGCTCCCTCCCAAGGACTCTTCTCTGTTTCCAAGAATGGGCCAGTATATGTAGAGGTAACAAATTGAAAAAGACTTCAAACTAGCAGAAGGGTTTTGCAAGGCTGTGTGACAAATCTGTTCTTGTGAGTTGAAGGTTTTTGTTGGGCAGCTTGTTCAGGTCTCTCTGATGGCTGCAGAGAACAGAAACTGTGGGATAAGAAGTAGGACAATATTTTGGGTACAAAACTGAAAGGATTCTTGCAAAATGGTTGAATTTAACTTACCAGGCAGATGGGTGATTCTTGCTAAATCTGCTTTTCCGTACTTAACTTTAAGGTGGTTTCTGAACTCATGCTCTGAACTGGCATGTCCTGATGGGCTAATTTTATTTTATGTCTGAAACTCGTCTGAAAGATGTAGACATGTAAAATAATTATTACAAGTGTGTGTCTTTCATATGCTAGTGTTCTCAGGTTACACAGTTAATACAGATCACAATCTCTCTCCAATCTGCTTAAAAACATCAGTGATAATCCTTTTGAATGCTACCACATAAGAGATCTAGCAGATTTAGATAAAAAATGCTAAAACAAAATCAACAGCTGGGTACCCTTGACTTCATTTTGCACAATATTTCCATGTGTTGCTGAGTTGCTTATGAAATCTGTGGAATTTCACACCAACACAGTCAGTATTTTTAAAGATAGCTATGTAAACAAAATGTTTAATTTTCAGATAGTGGTAGATATTAATAAATGCAGCTTTTGCAATGAAGAAGTATTGCCAGTTTCTAGGCAAGTAAATCAAAAGGTGTGAGCTATGGGGTTGTAAGACCAGCAAAAGGCAGCAGGGCTATGCTGTGTTTCTCTTGCCCAAATCAGTTCCTCTTTGGGAGCCCATGTTGCACATGATAACCACAGTGACCCATTTGGTGCAGTTTTCTTCATTATTTTAGTGTACTTTTTCATTTCTTTGTTCTCTACCCACTGGAAAGTACTTAAGACAGCTAAAGCAAAAATTAAGTCTGTCACACTCAGTTAAGAATAATTTTATAACAAACACTTAAAACCATCCACTTCCTCTGTTGATCTGGAATGAATCCCCCTGACTCTGAGCCCAATGGAGCTGTTTATTCAGACAGATGTTCTGATGTCTTCATCACCTGTCGTGGCAAAAGCCTTTTTTTCTGTTTTTCTTTCTTGCGCAGTGGAAAACATATCAGTTTTAAACTTCAGTGACTTCATTTTTTAAGATGACACTGATCTTTTCCCCCCTTTATTGTTTCTCTTTTGCATTTGTTACTAAGAAAAATATTTTTGGGTTTTGATAAATACATATTTGGTAAAAATTCTTTATCTTCTTTTTGCTTGTTTGGTAAGGGGTTTTTGTGTTTGAATCTTTTGGATTCTGGAGTTTTATTCTTTCTTCTCTGCTGTCATTTTCTTACCATAGTTTGATCTTCCACCTTTCTCTTGTGGTTCTTTTCTTTCCTTGAGATATCATTCATCTTTTTATTTAATTAACTGTAGTATGCCTGTCCTACTTTCCATAATCTCTTTTTTAATTAGTTTACACCATTAGCTTGTTTCCTGTCAGTATCTGTGGCTGACTTTTGTTCATCCATCTTTATTTCTGTTCTTTTTAGAAGATAGTCCTTCTTGCTTAGATGCTTCAGCACATCCCTTCATCTCTAATTTGATTGCTGCTTACATGAAAAAAAGGAGAAATGCTTTTATTCACAGCAAAACTCCTAGCATCCAGAAATTACTGCATAGACCACACAATTTGGCAGGCTCTTCCTTAAAGATACAAGTAGCACATATGGATTAAACATGCATATAAGGCACATTTCTTTTAAGATTTCTTGTGGCTCTTTCATTTGGCAGTGTTAATGGTTAGACAAATGCTTCTGTTGTTTCTTAAGAGCAACATGCCTCATTTGTTACAAATTCAATTTTTTTTTCCTTCTACTTATTCTGTAGCATTGATTGTCTGCATTCCAATCCAGCTGAGCAACATCACAGCATTGGAGGCTTTCAGTCTTAATTATTTTTCATAAAAGGATATGAATTTCAAACTTACAATAAGCTAAAAGGATCCTTTCACAAGAAATGGCTTTTTAGGAGGCTCCCTCACCCCCTCCAGCCCAGGAATGCCACCCACACGTCAGACCATGACCTCCCCTCTGCTTTTGCATTCCTGTCTTGGCTAGGGGTGGATTCTCTGTGTCTGTTGTTTTTTGTTTTTGTTTTTCCTCTTTTTATTATAATTTTGAACAGATACAAAACCATAGAATTAGTGATTGATTTCCATACAGCTCTCTTGTAGTCCGTTTGCCTAAGGGAGGCAGTGCCACCTCAGGTGGCAGACACAGACATTAACTGTGTGTCTTATCTGGGGGGGGTGGGTTTCATCTGCTTTCAGAAAGATAAGGAATTGCTGTATTTATGCATGGTTACGCTATTAAACAGCTGCTGGTTTTGAAACCACAGATTTTCTGTCTCTCAGTTTGACAGTTTATCCTTAAGATTTAGCCTTCAAAATATTTCAGATTGGAAATGGCACTGGAAAAGTGCTTTAAAAACTGTTGAAAATATTAATGAAATGTGAACTAAAAATGTCATTTCTAAGATCTTACTGTTTCTTTCTCTAATGCAGGTGTCTGTGACTAAAGCTGACAGATTGCTGGGCTTTGCTATTCAAACGTGCTTCGTTTCCCCGTTTTCAAATCCAGATAGAATGTCTGACTATACCATTATAGAAAACATTTGTCCTAAAGATGAATCTGTTAAATTCTACAGTATTGAGAAAAAAAATTTTCCAATATCACATGCACAGAAGGACAGAAAAAGATTCAGCTTTGTGTTCAAACCAATGTTCAACATCTCACTGCTCTTTCTTCACTGTGAGTTGACTTTGTGTGCAAATAAAGGCAAAGATATTCAAGGACTGCCAAAGGTCAGTAATTAATCAAATTTATCAAAACTTCTGATTTAGATTAAAACAATGTATTTTTTAATCTGAACTCTGAAGGTAATAAATAGTTTTCTATGGAATTGTCTAGTGAACATGATATCTCTAGGCTCAGAATTTTAGTAGATAAGAGTTATTATACTGTGCATTTTGACTACATAATTTGCAGTTGCTGTTTAAATTTCTTTAGGTGGCTACAAATAGAAATTGATTTTTATTGCAGAAGTGTTTCAAGTTTATCTTTTCTATGCATATCCAAAGTGCAAACAATGTTAGCTTTAATTTCCAAAGGCATGCACCATATTGGATAATATTGTAATCTGATTGCTACAAAAGATACGGTTGTTTGGAGGTTCTCATTTTTTGGTAAACTGTGTAGGGTAAAACTAGTTATGAGGCAACTGTGCCACTGGCAAAGCTGTCCTGGCAGATGGGTGACTGACCTCTGTTCTTTGCACTCCAGTGCATTCCTCCTGATGAAGCTTGCACCTCTCTCAATGTGGATATGATCTTGGCCATGATGCACAACAAGAAAACCTTCACCAAGCCCCTTGTTGTAATAACACATGAAGGAAAACAAGAAGGTATAAAAATGAGCTTGACCTGTTTAATAATGCTGTATATATAGACTATGGTGTAACATACAGTCACTTGAAATGAGGGAGTATGTGACATTGTATAATCTTGTGGTGGTACTCTGTCTGTAAGATGTTACTTGTTAGGACATTTCCATTACAGCAGTCATCAGGCCAAGCTGTAGCCATTTTTTAACCACATTATTGTTCTCTGGACATGTGGGTTTGCCAAGCATTAAGAGAGGAATACTCAGAGCAGTACAAAATAACATGGGTTTGGGAAGTATGAATGTAGCAGTAGCACTTGGAGCAATTTCTTGTTGCCCAGAGATCAAAGGCAGTCTTCTACTTCCTGCTGTGTCCTTTATTTATTGTCCTTGTAAATATATGTTTATGAATAATAACAATAGAATTACAAAGTATTGAGGATCTTAAAGCTGACTAAGTAAGACAAAGAGGTGGCCCCTGGAGTCTCACTAGGTTCTTAAACTATGAAGAACAAAGGATAGTATGCACAAAGGGCCTCCACTTTGGTGTTTGATTATGTAATCTTTCTTGGGAAAAAAAAAAAAAAAGAGTGTGGTTAGTAACTGGTTGAAGGAGTTGGAGAAGCTGAAGTGCATTATGAACTAATGCCAAACAGCATGATGAGACCTTATTCTAGTTTAAGAATATGCCCTGTGAGTGATGGGAAGTAAGAACTGTTCTCAGTTTTATTTAATTCAAAAGTTTTCCTTAGTAGATCACTCTGACAAGAGCCTCAGTCATGTTTTGATGCAGTCCTGGAAGAAAATACATTCATTTATCTTTTCTTTTTGTATTTGCATTGAGGTTTCATAAGAAGCTTCAGTGGCTTCCTATACACATAAAAATCTTCCAATGGTGTCCAAAGACTGTTTGACCTCTGGAATTCTTTTCAGGGAGCATCAAAAGGATGGTGATCAGGAGTCCTTTAATCTCTGTTTTACAGTGCATGCTGTTAGTCTTTGAACAATTTAAAGTTCAAATACAGCACAGGGACATAGGCAACAACTGTTTTTGTCTAACTCTGCAAGTCAGCTCCTATTTAGTTCAGAGAGTTTTTAACACAACTGTAAATACAGACCAAATCCACTATGAATTAAATTCAAGTATTTGATCTGTCACTGTTATAATTAAAACTGTGCTTTGGGCCTGAATCTGGACTTCCATTTTGCTCAGCTCTCATATTATTTCAGTAGGTTTTCTATTGGGGATGAGTAAATCCTGCAACTGAAATTCGTCTTTCACTAAACAGACTCGTACTTCATCTCTCTTGTCCTTATGATGTGTGGAGCTTTGTGCACAGCTCCCATCTCGGGCTCCACTCAGAATGTTGTCTTTGTCAGAGGCACAAGGTCTCAGTGTGCAAAGACAAGCTAAATTTATAAAGATTGCTTACAAGACAACAGTGTGATAGAGTATTTTGTTGCATTGTGGGTGATTTGGTATAATTGTAGGAGGCTTGGTGGAAATCTCCCCAGCATATCCCAGCTTTCAGACATAATACAAAGTGGCACACTAACAATGTAGCTTTGTTGGTATGCAGTTGTTCTGCAGTGAATCAAAACCCCTTTCTTGTTGGCATTTGTGAACCTAAGATGTGGAGAAGAAATTATATCACATTATTGAACAGGAGAATTTACCTCTCAGAGGTAGTGTTCTTCATTTTCTTTGATGTGAACAGAACCAGCTTTCACTATTGCAAATCACTCTGTGAGGTACTGCCCCTGGTTCTCCTTATCAAGCCACATGGGAAAGTCATGTGCTTGACATTTCAAAAGTCAGAACAAACTGGTCATTGCTAAGGTGATTTTTTAATTCTGACAAGTTTATAACTGTCATTGCCTGTATTAGAAATCACAATACTATATCTAAATGAGAATTTGCAGTGGATCCCAATGGAAGGGTTTAAAACCTAACTCCATGCCACACACATTCCTTTTGCATTCCTGTCTTTCCCCATTTATATGCTAGGAAATACATGTTCTGTTGAAATAATCTACCAGTGTTGTTCAGATTTTGCTAAGTGTGGAAACTTTAGATTATTAGTTCTATAGCAAAATGAGACAGGTCATAGAAAGAAGGTCAAAAGGGTAATTAACAAGTGCCTCTATCCTACAAAGGTATAGAAGATGATGATAATTCTAAAGGCTGGCAGCACTTGTTCTTAAATTAGATGTTTTTTGTAGACCTCAATGATTCTCACTGCTTCTGAGTTGCTCTGAGCAAATTGCAGTAAAATACATTTAAGAACTGGATGTCTGAAGAGAATTGATAATGAGCTACACAGCTTATCATTAGCTGATTTTATATTCTCTGTGGAGAGGCCAGTGATAGAAATAGCATGGAAAATACATTTTCCCTTCAGTTCAGAAGGCATTTTCTTGGCACTTGGGATATGCCAGTGGAGTGTTTGGGCAATCTGACAGTGCCCTTACCCATGTTTGTACTTTTCAGTGCTCCTTGGTTTCAGTCCAGCCCTCCTTGCAGATCTTACCTTCAGTTATATCTTTGCTGTTATGTGTACTTGATAACTTTCCAGATTATTTGTGCATATACCACCCCACACACCCCTCTATGTCCTCACCTGTTTCCCACTACTGTTCCACCTGTTTTGCCAGCTGCCAAAACTGATCTGCAAGAGATACTCATGTGTTAGAACAACACACAATAACACAGTTCAAGAATAAAATGCTTTTTTGGGTTCTGTAGGCACATGTGTCTCAGGACCTAATGGTCTAAAGGATATTGCTGGAAGCTTTGGGTTTTAGAAGTTAGAAGCATGGTCTTATTTAAGAACACTTTAAAATAAATGAATATATTTATGTATTCTTAGGCTGTTATGTTTGCATTGAAATTAATTAAACTATTTTTTCCAGTTGCTAAAAGTACAAAATCAAGTATTGAAACACAGTCTTATCAAATCCTTTTATGTCTATTGCACTGATCACACTCAGATATGCGAGGATATAAATGAAATCCCTTAGTTGCTGGGCAATCCAGAATCAAACTGCAGCTAACCAAACAGGTCCCTGAGTCTGAAGCTCTTTTGCTTGAGGTGGCATTCTTGGAGAAAGCTAAGAGAGACCAATTAAAAAAAGGGAGGGGGAATTCTTAATTTTTTAAATATTTATTTGTCTCTTTCTGTTACAGGGTGATATCTTCATCGCTAGGATGATGATATTTGGTATTCTTGCCTAGAAAAATAGCTTTGATCTTTGAATGGTACCTATGATGTTTTATTTCTTATATATAACAATAAATTTTAAAATCCTCCCCACCCCCCCCAAAAAAAAACCAACCAAAAAAAAAAACAAAACCCAAAACAAAACAAAAAAAACACTAACCCACACAACTTCCAAGACAGAATGCCATGTAGGACTCAGAAAAATAGGTGAATCAACACATATACATGCAATTTTGACAAAACAATATGTATTTTGCTACAAAACTCACTATTCTTTAATGAGTGTGTGCTTTTGTATGTGTGTACGATTTAGTATGCTGGTATCTCATATTTATGATTAGTGAGAGGTCAGATGAATGTATTCACCTTAACACAATCTTTGTTCCTTCACAATCTGTGAACTTTGAGAGTTCCACAGAGGGGTAACCAGAGTTACTGTGGGTCATGCCTGATGACATCTGTTTTGGGAAAGGTTGCAGTGTATTTGCCAGCAAAATATACGGTGCATGAACTATACTCTAGATAGAGTCCCTTGAGGAATAATTAATATATAAATAGAATTTTTCTGAGATGAATGAGATTACTGAATTTGGACTGCTTCTCTTGAAATTCATGGTTTCTAAAAATTGCAGTTAATGTCTTTCTGTCATATCAGACCCTGCATAGTTTGTAGGCTGCATGTGGAACTCTATCTGATTAATATTTTGTGCATTTTCTTTGTTTTAAATTAGATCCTTCCTTTCCAAAGCCAAATGTGAGACAGCCACGTAAGTAACTCTTAAAACAATCTCTTTTAATTTTTAAATGTTTCTCTACAAAGCATTAGATAAATTAAGAGAATTCTCTTTAAGCTTTCTGACTGTGTGCATGTTTAATTCAGAGACAGAACAGAATGCTGGCTGTTGATTGAGAGGTTCCCATCAGTATTCAGAGGAGGACTGTGACCTTTTGTGTATGTGAAAATAAGGTTTGGGGAAACACCAGCAAGAGTCTCAGCCTTAGCAAGTTCATGTGCTGGTGTGTGTGTTATCTCCTCCTCTCTGCTGAGGCCAACACCAGTGTTAGAGCAGCAGTGCCATCCCTCCGAGCTTCTGTGCCCTACCTGTGCCCTATTTCAGCCACACTCCTGTCCTGCACCACAGCACCAGGTGTTCCAGCACCAGCACTTACAGGCCATGCTTAGATGAGATCACTGCCTTGATATGGATTAATTTCTTTGGTTTTAATGTTAGCTTGGTGTAGTGAATTAATCAGGGTCAATTAGTGACCCAGAAAAGGACAGAAGCAGCACTAGAAAAAAAAAAATAAACAGGAAGGTGCAGATGATGTGTAGCCAAAAGCAAGAATGAATGGAAAAAAGGGGGATTTAAAGATGAAGTGCAAAGGTTTTTATTCTGCTCCTGTCCCTGTGCCTTCAAGACTAAATTTGTTCAAAATAGCAAAAGCAGTGAGCAATTTGATTCTGCCACTTCTCCATGCAACTTTCCTCTCTCCATTGTGTTTCCTCCTGAGAGGAGAGGATACTGACTGGTGCCTGGTGGAAAAAGCAGTTGAATTTAGTCTTTTGTGTTCGCTTTTGAATGACTAGAAGTAGCTGAAGGAACCAGAAACAGTCTAGTAGAAAAAATGAAAGAAAAAGCTTCTAAGACACTATCTATCTGTCAGGTGTGGTATATGCAAACTAGGCCACAAATACCCAGAAATGGGTCCTGAAGGCTCCTGCCAACAGGAGCTGCTGGAGAAGCCTTTTGTCAAAAGGGGATGAGGGATGTCCTTAGGGACATCTGCTGGATGCAGGATGTGTAAAGTGAGGGTGTTGGTTGTGTTCTGAGAACTGAAAATTCCACTGAAGGATACTACTAAGATCCAGTCAGCTCATTTCCTGGCCAGCATAGTCAGTAAAATGTTATTCCTTGGACTAAGCAATTTTGTACACTGGGAGATATGAAAAATACTAAAACTAGAAACCAGTTTTCTAAGAAGAAAATTCCCTAAAAGATTTCAGAATTATTATTAATTTTTAAAGTACTTCTAATTATCAAAAAGAAAAACACAGGCCAAAAGTTTTTCTGTTTGGATATTTATCACTGGGGGACAATACATCCAGGAACCAAATGCTGTTACCCTTGAAATGGTCCTACAAAAGGGCCTCTCCCCTAGAAAGTGATTTACGTGTGTGTGCACTTCTATTTTTGTGATCTGGAATTGATTTCAGTTATTAAAAGCGTTGCCAAATGTGAAAAACAATTGTTTCTATTTATGTTTTCGCTGACTTTTTACTGGCATCTCTTCCCTCTTAACAGCAGTTCCGTTCTCCACCTAGATTTCAGACTGAACTTGAGGAGATATAGGGGAAAGTTTGCTTGAATGTTAGGCCATTTAAATGAAAAGCATTTTTGCCAAACATTTCAGCCTTTTTAAAACACATTTTAAGGATAAATGAATACTTAATTGAAAGCAAGTTATTAACAGCCAACCAAAAATGCTTAATTTTTGCAACATTTCCCAGATTTGGGTGTGCTGAGCTGGAGTTTTACTTTGTGATGTGGAACAGTTGGTTGGACTGAAGCCACTCTGAAAGCATCGTTTTCATTTCTTTGATGCAAATCTGCCGGTCTGTTTCTCAAAGCGGTGCTTAGTTAACTGTGAAATTTCAAAAAGCTCTTCCATGAAAGAGTAAGGGTGGATTTCTGTAGAACGGTATCTGCCTGTGTAAATAAGAAGTGCCTGTGTTGTGTTTCCCTGAGCAGCCGCGCTGTACGGGCTGGACACGCTGACGGTGGTGGGCATCGCCTTCGCGGCGTTCGTGATCGGAGCCCTGCTGACCGGAGCGCTCTGGTTCATCTACTCGCGCACAGGTACAGGCCAGGCTCGGGGCTCCTCTGACCCACCGCCCGGGGAGGGAGGGCAGCGAGCACCGCTGCTTGCCCCGGCCTTTGCTATGTCCTTGCTCTCTCTTCTTACTCAGGAGTTTTCCAGCAGCTCCTCCCATGAGCCCTTACAGCATGTCTGCCAAATGATACCCGCCCTTCCCTAAAGGGAGATGTTACGTCTTGTGGTTTAAAATTTGCTTAAATAATTTTAAACACAAGTCTTGAAAACTCACCTGGGACATGAGTAAAATTGAGTATTTCTGGCTTGTGTGTTATCATTAGTAAAATCTCTGTATTTTGAATTTAAGAATATTTCAGTTAATGGATCCCTTTTGGTTCCCATACTACTTTTAAATTTTGGTTTTTTTGCAATTAGTACATTAGGCTGATGTGTACAAGATGTGGACCAAATGGTTAAGAGAATACTTTATCTGAACAGACATATTCTGAGTATAACAAGACTTGAAAATTTTTCTTAGGTCTCGATTGCATAGAATTTTTGCCACAATTATTTATTCCTTCATTCTTCAACTACTATTTTCAATTGCTAGAAGTCACATGTAATCTTAATTGTGTGCAACAAAATACTTAGGAATGTATCTGAATTGGTGCAGCCTCTAATCACAGATAATTTTCCAGTGTCTCAGAATTTTTTTCCCATGCTAAACTAAATTATAAAAATGGAATACTGTATTGAAAGAAGACAGCATTTGGGGGGCTTTCTGTTGCATGGCCCAGACAAGGACTGGACACTGGTGGAGCCTTAATTTCCAGCATGTGACCTTGGCTGCTTGTGGATTATAGGGTATCTCAGGATCCTTAGAGTATTCTGGGCTCCCGACTACTTCCAGTTTTGGCCTCATGAGACTCTACCGAGATCTGGGAGGTGGGAAAAATGTGAGGCCTGTGCAGCTCTGGAGCATTGAAATTTGCCTGTTGCCTACTGCAGGTTTGGGTTTTTTTTCTGGCATCTGAAACCTCATGGAAGCTATTTAGGAGTGAGAGTCCGGCCCTGTTGGGTCAGAGCTTCTGTAAATATTATGACCTAGAAGCTTATGTTAATTTGGAAATAAAAACTACGGCATTTTTTCCAGTTGGCAGTGCAACAATTTTTGTATAAGCAGTTTAATACTTCTGAGTGCATCAGCTGTGTATGAAACTTGTTTGGAATTGAAGCAAACATAGAAAACTTAAAGGTTGTGATAATATGTATAAATTGTATAATTCTGTCTTATATAAGTACTGAAGCATTGTGGAAGAAAAGCAAGTGCTATTTCAGTGAGTAAGTGGCAAGTTAAGTAATTCCCATATCAGTAACCTTGATTAACAAAAAAAGATTAACTAATTGTTAAATTAATACCTTTGGTCCTGCATTTGTGGAAGTTCAATCTGTATTCACATACAGAACCCTCTATAGGCACATTATGTGTGAGTACTCAAGGAACACTGAAAGCCAACATGATAAATCCTTCAGCAATAGTAGAACTTGGAGCAGTCCTGTTAAAAGAATTCTATTAGCAAAGTACATCAGTCATGGTGACCACATACAAGTAGTGGAGAGGGCAGCTGCTCTGCCTTTGTGTTTGAGAGATGAAAACAAGTAGAGGAAAAGGTCAGACAAAAAGTCATAAATGAATATAAGAAAGAAAGGAGACACTGTAATTTATCAGATTAGAGAATCACAGAAATTATTAGAGATCATCTAGGAAGTTTTCTGGTTCAGATTTTCAAAGGATTGTGAAACTGCACATATGTTCCTGTGCATGTAATTTTTCTGTGCACAGTGTCTTGTATCTACAAAACATAACTTGCAGCAGAGTGCAGCAGAGGCTCTGGCAGGCGCAACCTCTTAGAGGACAACTGCTGGGCAGACAAGATAATCCAGCTGCAGTGGAAACATTTTAGAGCTCACTGCAGGCTTTTATTAACTTGAGGAGAGGAAGAAAAATAGATAATCCAAATTTCATCTACAGAGTGGCTCTCTTTTGCCATTAGATAATTTATGCACTGCTGAATCGTGTTCTGAAATTGCATCTTTTGTTGTAAGTAGTACCGGGTTTCCACACATGGTTTAAACGAAAGGTTGGAAAATATGAGTTCATTCTAAAACTCGGTTTTGCTGATACTCAGAGCACAGATAAAAGCTACTGCTGGTAGAGAATGGCAGCTTGGAATATGTAAAGTTTTTTTTTTTTGCTGTTGTGCTATGTGCAATGCAGCAAAAGGCCACCTTTTTGCCAGTAGTAAGATTTGCTGATAACAATTTTATCAGTGTGCTTCTGATGCTAACAAAGTGTTATGTGAATAAGCTCTTTTGTTTGTCTTGATAGGCCATTGGCATTAAAACCTCAAGCAAGTGATAGCAGAGAGGAACTATATGTATATATATAGATAGGTAGAATTTAATCTCCAGATATTGAGCAACAATTGTTGTGTTGTCATGTCGGGCTTTTGCTAATTTCAGTCATGAAAAATTTCTGCCAAAGTATCAAAGCTGTGCTTTAGAAAATTCTAGATTTCTCTGAAACAATTCCACATGGAGTAGAGATGTCCTGTGATACACAGGTAGTAAGAGAAGAGAGGGGGAAAGCTAATATCAGAACAACAGAGGAATTTTAGCTGACTTGTCTGCAAAAAGACTCTACTTTTGATCATTTCTCTAGTCAGTTAAAGGGCATGAAAAGTGTTGGTGCTGCCTGGAGAGCACCCAAGAACTAAGGGAATTGCCAGACATTTGCCACAATTAGCCTCATTTACCTAGGTGTATGTGCATGAATGCAGAAACCCTTAATAATTTAACCATATAAATATGTATCCAAGTAATACGTGTCTTAGTAGGGTTCACTGAGTGTGTTTAGGAGAGACAGGCACAAGCCTGATTAGTTAATGTGACCATTAAACCTTGTAAAGTGTGTTAAAGAAAACATCCGTCCCTGTGTTCTCTTAGGAAGTACGCTTCCCTTCTTCAGGCAGTGTTGCAAATTAAGAGGATAAAGTGTTCCAAAATCTGAGAAGTTGAAAGTGTCCCTCCTCCCCCACTTCTCCCTTTTTTATGAACTCTGATTTAAAGCAAACTGACATAGCAACCAATTATATTTGGCAAATGGAGATAGAAAAGCAAACATTCAGACTTCCTGGACAGGGAGTACAACTGGCAGCTTTCCTAAGCATGAATAATAAAGTGCATGTTGTCGCGTTCAGATGGGTAAAAGCTTGTTTACTGTCAATAGATGAGATGTGTCCATTCTGAGCAGTTTTGGTTCAGTAATACAAGATACATTAAGCTGTTTATGTGAAAAAGGCAGATGGAGAATGCCTCTTCAGTGATCATTTACATTTCTTTACATCCTTTTCTTGAATACTCTTTTAAAAAAAACTTTGCTAGGGTTTAGCTAGGTGTTGAGGAAATAAAATACAAGGAAAATCAGCCAGTCCAGATGTAGTTGCTAGGCTGTGTGTTCATAACATCACTGTGATTTGGATTTTCTTTTTTCTTGAGAACATAGAGAATTTGTTATTATTCAAGAAGCGATTGTGGTGGATCAGAGCTGCTGATGTGCTCTAGAAATGAGGTGCTGCAGAGGCCATTACAGTGGAAGGAAGAGGCCTTCCAACCCAAACAGAAGGGAGGGTGCCTCCTAGGACACTTTCCAGAGGAGCCAGAAGAGTGTGAGCCATTGGGCTTGCTGGGGACTGTGGCACTGCTCTTTCACTTTACCATAAAATAAAAACAGCATGTGTTTGGCTTATAAATGAATTTATGTTTAAATGCATAGGGACTGTATTGGTGTGCCGAGGCTGGCCAAAGCTGTGTAGCCGTGTGGTCTGTAAAATGGGTGACAGCGGAGCTGCAGGGAGAGCGGGGCCCCGCCGGGGGAGCCCAGGCTGCCCTTCCTCTGCCGCCCGAGCGGCTTCTGCGGAGCTGGGGGCTGCAGCCCGCCTCGCTGCCTTCTGATGTTTGTCTCTGCCTGTTTAGTTTTATCGAAAGGGAGTTTGCTTATCGCTGCCTTGATAAATATATCCTGTAGTACAAAAGGAAGGAAAACATGTACACAAACAACGGGAGGAGAAGGGAGCAAGTCAGGAGGGGAAGAAACATCCAAACAAGGCTTATGAAAGCCTGTACAGCATGATGACACATACTTTGATTTGATACTGTTTATTCTGGGGGGTTGCAAAGCCATTTCCAAAGCAAGTTAAAGCTGAAACTTGATTTTTTTTGCAGATGACTGGGGGTAGATTCTGACCTGCTGCTTATGAGCAGAAATCCATGGCTCACGTATGAGCTACAATAGTTATTTCTTACACTGGGAAAAACAGAACTCAAAATCTGCTCACTAGAGTAAAATGCTGGACTGAATGCTGAATTTAAAAACAAGATCTTCGCCCTCTTTTTAAAAGTTTATTTGGCCTCCTGGGCAGTGTGGTTTAGTAGTTCAGTTTGTTGTTTTTTTCTGTCCTGTCCTGCCCCTTCTTTCCTCCCGATTCCTAAACCAGTGGGGTGTAAGGCAAGAGCTGTGTGTTGTGGGGCCTTAAGTGCACTTCAGCTGTGGCTGTGGCTTGAGCTAGCAGCACATCTGCTGGTCTCCATTACACAGAGCACTTGCAACCTCTGCTGTAAGAAATCCTCAGAACGCCCTTTTTGTTTGCAGCACCTCTGAGTACTGAGCAGCCTGCAGAAGGATATTTTGTGGCCTGAGACACAAAGTGTTAAAGGTGCATTTCCTCTGCAGCCACATTCCGAGAAGCTCAGGCTCTGGCAGCTGGGCAGCAGCACACAGGGCATGGGGATGTGCCAGAGCAGCTCCCGTGGGAGGAAGCTGGCTCGTCCTTGCACTGTAACCCTCTGGATGCAGGCTGTGCCTCCAGCTTTCAGCCTGTCACTGAAGCAGTCACTGGGAAGTGGGATCTCTACCAAATCCTGAACATGGAAGAAAAATTAGATTGTGCAGATATGACACATGGCATCAGGTTCTGGATAACACAGGATAATGTGGAGCAGGAGAGCTGTGTCACCATAAACTCATGAGGCAGGAGATGTACCAGCCTCTGATTTTTCCTAATTGCTCTGCCTATGATTCCACAAATCATTTCCGTCTTGCTTCTTTTCTGGGAAAGCAGCTGTGCTGCTGCTGGCTGCCACGGCAGGTCTGCAGCTCAGGCAGCAGCAGTGTGACTGTTCCTGCACTGAGATCACAGGCTCACATGCTGGAGATGAGCTCAAGGGAAGGGGTAGCTACAGTGAACATTATATAAACTTAAGTCCTGCCATCTATTTTGAAGAGACTTATTTTGTAATATTGCTAATGTTACAGACTTGAGCACTGTAACTTTAAAAATGCCGCAGTGATGGTTTCCTATGTGGCCTTATTATGATCTTTCAGGCATTAAATGGCATAATTATTACTTTCGTGCTTAGTTGAACGCTGGATTTTTCCTTTCAATCCCAGCCACAGGTGTAAATGGTGTGAGGAGACCCCAAGTGCTTGACTTGGCAGTCTGAATAATGAAGGGGTTTTAATTTATTGTCAGTAAACAGTTAACAAGAAATGGTGAGACATGGTCTCACGGCAGGTTCTAAGTGCTGTACATACTGTGGTAGCTATAGGGAAACTTTCTGCATGTTGTACTAGAAACAAATGAAGCCAAGCTTTCAGGATAGCCTGTTGCTTTTCTACATGAAGAAAACTGGCTGTGTCTTAGGATATGTGGTATCCATCTGATTGAAGAAGATTGTTTTGAGATACACTTTTAGTAAATATGCTGCTCTATAAACTGGCATTAAAACGAAATCCTACACTTCCTGGCCTTTTTCCTGGAAACAGCAAAGCTATAAAGTGTCTGAGTTGTGTAATAGGACCCATTTTGAGTGACAGCTGACAACAGAAGATAGACAATGTTGATCTTGGTAGATTCCATCAGCTGCTTGCAAAATGCTCAAGGAAACAGTGCTGTTATTTTCCCCATGTGCAGAGCAATGCTTAGGTGCCAACGTCTAATAACGTTTTCAGAGATACTCCAATTAAGGTCTGTTACCCAATATATTAATTGCATGGGAAAACAAACCACCAGAAGAGGAAGACTGGGAAGAAATGGATTGTTGTTTTTTATGACAACATTTTCAGTTTCCCTTCTCCTGACCCCACTTTTTCTCTTGCCTGTCCCTCAGGGGAGACATCGGGAAGACAGCAGGTCCCTACGTCACCACCAGCCTCCGAGAACAGCAGTGCAGCTCACAGCATTGGCAGCACACAGAGCACCCCCTGCTCCAGCAGCAGTGCCACCTAACCCGGGGACACAGCCAAGGAGCAGCACAGGACTGTGTGGGGACATCGGACAGCAGCTTCTTAACGTTGAAAGGATTGGTTTGATTGCTTCTGAAAAAATTAGGAGGGATTTTTCTATGGGGGAAAAAGAAAAAAAAAATACTGATTTTCTTTTGGGGAAGCCACTGTGTGTGTGAGTGTGTATATGAGCACACAATGCATGAGTGAACACATCCTGTTGGATCTTGTTAGCACGTTATGCTACATGTGACAAAGCTACTAATTTTGCAGTACTGCAACCTGTTCTAGGGGTCTGTGGGCCCTCAATGTGAAATCTATGCCAGTTCGGAAAAATGCTGCTTTGTCTATATGATTTTTTCCTTTCCCTGAACCTTCTCATTGACACAAGGTATTCATTAAGGGAATTCAGTCATAGAATCACAGAATGGTTTGGGTTGGAAGGGATCTTAAAGATCATCTAGTTCCAACCCTCTGCCATGGGCAGGGACACCTTCCACTAGACCAGATTGCTCAAGCCCCATCCAATGTGCCTTTGAATACTTCTAGAGATGGGATATCCACGTCTCTGGGCAACCTGTTCAGTTCCTCACCACCCTCACAGTAAAGAGTTTTTTCCTAATATCTAAACTTGCCCTATTTCAGTTTAAAGCCATTACTCCTTGTCCTATCACTACATAAGATAAGAAGAACAAAGGTGATCTTAAGTCAAAGGATTTCTGTTTTTCTGAGCAAGAAAACATCAATGTCAGATCTCCTTGGTAAATAACATTTTATTATTCAGCTACATTTATCCTCTTTAGAATAATCTTTTTTTTTTTCAGCTTACAGCTACAGCATCTCATTTGCTTTCTTGTGCTTGCATCTTCAGGTTTGGGCCAGGTATTTGTGTTTTAATAGTCATTGATCTGGTAATTTGAAAAGAGCACACTCAAACATTCCCTCTTTTGCTTTATGGGCCAAAGCTCTTTTATAAGAGATTTTTGATCTGCTATACCAAATACAGGCACACACAAACATTTAGACAAAGTCTTGTGCACTAAATGGATGGGTGTGTACCTTTAACGGCAATGTCTTTATGCAAATAGATACATATATCGAGGTATACACAGCCTAACCACTTTACCAATTGGAAATTAGCACAGCATTCCTTCCTTACATAAACATATAATCCATAAGTATAGATAAACTGTAAAGACAGTTTTAAATTTTATATATATAATAGGTAGATAGGTGAGAGAGGTTGATTTGATTCTAATCTTTTAGCTAGCCTAAATTCTCTTTGAAATAAGAGTTTGAGGGCACAAGGAATGTACAATAGTGCCTGTTGTTTGCTGTCCTCTGAAAATAGTTGTGCAGTTGTTTGTGTCAAACTATTGTATGAACATTATGATTGGATAGTCCCAGAGTAGTATCAGAATATGGAAATGGAAGAAGGATACTAATTGTCACTATTTTTAGTGTCATTGCCTTATCTTCACCTTCAAATTGTTGCACAATGAAAAGCAAAAAAAGACACTTTTAACACTTTTGACTGTTACTTGCCACTTTGTAATGTGTTCTACTGATCCTTCTTTGAGGAAGAGAGATCATTGTTTTCCTCTAAAAAATGGGATTAATAACTTTCATTAGCTGTAGTGAAGGTTACCTGTGTTCTGCAAGAGAGGAAGGGACTTCACTACACTTGAGTGATAGTCTGCCCAGAAGTCTGAGCTGCAGATTTCTTGCTGATTCTACACTTGTGCCTTGCTGGTGCCAGGATGGTCCAAGTGCAACATGTGCAAAGATTTAAGTGCCCAGGATTAGGCAGAGTGTTACTCACTTTAAATCAAATCTGTTACCAATCCTGCAAACCTATGCAAATGGGTAACTGCATGCTTTGTCCTCACTATTGGAAGCACGTGCTCGACACTGAACCAGGGCTGGTCTCAGTGTCTGTGCAGGCAGGGGAGCCTTAGAGTTACACATGCAAAAATATTTGATGTTACAGGCCAGTGAGCAGTCCTGGTGATGTGGACAAGGTGTCGTGTAGGCGTGGTTACCCCGTGCAGAAGGGTGTGCAGGACTGGCTCTGCTCCGAGCCGTAGGGAGGATGAATGTGCTGCCTGTGTGGTTGAAAAGAAAGCGCTTTGCCTAACCTTCAGCAGAATGTATTGTTAGAGCATATTCTATGTGTAAAGTCTTTAAAGATGTCTTCAAAGAAGACTAGAGTCTTTAACTTCAATCATAGCTATATTTTACTACATTAAATTTCTGTATAAAGATATATTTAAATGTTTTAGATAAATGTAAGTTACTCTATATGAAATGTTTAATTTCAATTACTGTGAAATTTACATATTTTGTAAATTCCTTTCCCCATTTTAACCCTTTCCTTCCTCAGATATTTTATTAAGTAGTTTCTCATAGGAAGTATTAGATTTGGTTGTTGGGATGGACAGGTTGAAAAATTCTGTGTAAAATAGATAATTGTATATTTTTGAGAGAAACATGCTGCATTATCAATTTTTTATCAAAAATTTAATTTTAGAATAATTTACAGATTTATATATACCATTGGATAAACCAAAAATATATAAATGTCAAAGATTTGGTTTGTTGACTTGTGTGTGAAATACAGTTTAAATTAACTGAACTTGATATATTCAGCTATTTAATTCAGCAATTTTAATACACCTGAGTTAATTGTCTGTTGGAGTTTACCAAAATAGCACATGATGGCTTAGCAGATGGAAGAGTCATTTTTGCTTCAATAAAGAGAAAGAACCAAACCCAGGCATTCCCAGTGAATAACCTTATAACAGAAGTGTGTAGCACTTTGCAGCAGCTGTTGAGCTGCCCTCAGCTCAGAGCCTGATAGATCTCTAGGCTCTGGTTTTATAGCAGCCATTTGTCACCACTGCCAGTCTCTGGGTGTGGTGTGGCAGCTCCTGAATGTGTGACTGCTGAGGCACTGATTCCCACCTCTGCCCCACGGGGTTTCACCACGCTGGACTCACATGGCAGAGCCCTGTAGGGGCTGGAAGGCCAGGGGGACTCTCCTGTCCCAGCAGAGGGTGTTAAAGCAGGGGTTTGGATGGATGGAGTCAGTGGTTAGTTTCAGCATGATGGAATCAAGTGCAAAGGAACTTCTTATGTAAGATTGGGAGGATTGGGCTTAAAATGGACACCTTCTGCCTGTAAAAGCTATTAGTAGGATACTTAAACTCCCAAGTACTGCTTGTTCTGTCATGTGTCGTCTAATCACTAACTCTAACCTTTTACATTATTTGGTTTTGGACATTATTACATTTGTGTTTCAAGAGTTCAGATCTTCTGTGTTAAGCTATTTTTGTAGCATTTCCCACATGAAAATGTATTTTGCAAAATGTCTGTAGATGCTGATGATTGTAACTTTCCCCCTGCTCTTTCCTAACCATTCCTCTCGTGTATGTTCTTTCTGTTATGTATATCTACCTCATGCTTCACAAGAAGACTGTACTGTTGGTTGTGCTACAGCCCTTCATGTGAGGTGACTGTTGTGCCCTGTTGTTGTTTGTCATTCATCGGGACATTCATAGCGTTATCAGATCTTTGCTGCCATGTCCTGCCGGTTCCAAACACAATATTCTCGCCTTTGAATAAAGAAGTATATTTCTTTTAAATGCAAATGCCAGATTTATTTTTAATCAAAGAATGGGAGAAATTTACTTGCTAAAACCTGTGGCCAGTCTGAACACCCCATTTGTATTTCATATTGCATTCAGTATTTCAGAGCCTTGTGGAAATGCATAGTTGTACAGTTTTGATAACCACAGTGTCATGTCATCTTAGTCTCTTGTGCATAATAAAGTATATATCAATTTATTAATAATTGATGTTATGATTCATTTAAGTCTGTCCTCATGTCCCATAAATTTCCGTGGGTATTGTGTGCAAGATTTGATTTTGTGTATCCACTTCTGAATTCTTTTATCCATTGGCTTCGTTTGACTACTCAGTATTGTGGCTTCTTGCAGAAACCAGTAGATATGTGTAGTTAAATGCTGCTGGTTTTTGCTCAAAGTTGAAGTCCAGAGTTCTGATCCTGTGGGCATTTAGTTGTTGCATGTCAAGACACAGGCTCAGTTGAATTCAAGCAGAAAGCCTGGCTTGAGCACAGTGAAGCCCATGGCTCTGCAGCAGCAGAGTGCTGCTGGGCTGTACCTGTGACTGCAGCTACACTGGAGACCTGTGAGCAAGACTTTTCATCACTGAATGGTCCTCCTGTGCAGCAGCAGATAGTTCTACTGTGTATCAGCAGGGCAAGAATTTGGGAGTTTACTGTCCTGCTTTATAATTTGTTTCCTGTATTTCCTGTGCAAAATATTCCTTATGGGCACTTGAGAGGAGCAGCCTTAGTGTTTTTTCCCTGGGTTATTCAGACGTTGTAGTTATTGACTCACAAAAGGGAGTTCCTTAGTAAGGGAATCTAAAATGTTAAATGATCACTCTAAAAACCAGGATTCCTTCAGCACAGAAAATGCTATTAATTAAATGCAGTTCTAAGCTGATGTGTTGCCTATGACACAATTCACAGAGGTGCAGTAGATTTATTGATTCATAACAAGCATATTTCAGTTACTGCATCATGACAATTCTGTTTGCCTGTGGAAAAGAGCTCCATGGGGTGAATACAGCTGAAAGTTGCTGTAGCTGTTGTTCCCTTTCTCCTGTAAAATTTATATTTTGGTTGAAACATGGTGTGGAAGCATGATCATTGTCTCATATGTGGAATTAATTTTAAAATGCAATTATTAGCCAGTGAATTCTGATATATTTGAATGAGTATTTTTAGACAATAAGAGGTAAGAGTATTGCCATATTGCAGAGTAGGTATCAATGTTGTGCCTATTTGTTCTCTCAAGCGTTGTGAGTGAAGGAAATGTTTTGGATGGTCAAAAAATACCAGGTGCCAGTTTAACGATAAACACAGTCTAGAGCTCTTCAAATTTAAACAGAATTAAATTTATCACAGCATTCCTTCCAAGACAATATAAAAGGAAAAAGAGACAATATTTTGATAAATTTTCACAGCTGTCACTTTGTAATTGTAAAGCAGATATTTATGAGGCTGGAAGTCAGATTGCAGCATGTGTTTTTGTAGAGTGTTCCCAAATCTCAGGCCCTGAACCTAACCTTGCCAACCTGATTGCATTACACTTTGCAAAAGAAAGATCAAATTACATCCTTCACCTACCCAAAGAAGCTTACAGCTCAGATTGCAAATTTCTCTGTCGTTTGCTGGAAGCCCTCAGGGTGCCACTGCAACCTGCCCAGAAGGTGATGGGCCCCTCCGTGGCTCCTGGCCGGCTCTGCAGCCTGTCTGGGCTTCTCACCCTGCTGTGCTGGGCTGCAGGTTCACTGTGTCCTAATTTAGCAAAGTCTAAAAAGGAGTTGGTTTGTGGATAGATGAAGAGGATAAGCAGCACAAAAGTGTTACTCTTGCACTCTTGTTTAAATAACAGATTTTTTCCATCCAGTTTTGGCACATATATTTTGAGGAATTGGTTAAAAAATATTTGGGTGGAGGCTCTTTTCCTCTGTTACTGGCGCTTGTAAACTGCCGGCTCTAGTAAAGAATATACTGTAGAGACAAAAAAAAAAAAAATCAGTGTTTTCAAAAACAAAATCTTGAGTATTAAGCAGAGAAAGCTGATGGTATTTAACAATGTGTTAAGTGGCTCACCAAGCACTCTGTTTTGTCAGTAAATTTTTTATGGCGTGCCTGCAAAATCACAGTGTAATCCATGCAAGTGGCTATGGTTTCCCCAGTTCTCTAAGCATTTAAAGTCCAGATTTGCTTTGTAAATAGGGTGAAAGGATTAAAAAATTCTTTGTTCATCCTTTATACAAGTAGGCATATGCCATGGGGTTGTAAGAGTTTGGGATGAAGCCTTTGCAGTATGCAATATTTTTATTAGCCCATGATCTAAAAGGTGATTAGTGACATTGGCTGTTAGGATTGAAAAATAAAATAAACAGGAAGATTTAAGACAAGCATACACGCAGAGCATTCACAGCAGGAATATTTAGGTTTTCACAAAATTCTTTGAGTGCCAAGACATGTCACAGAAAATTTAAATCGCTGAAATAAAATAACATGAAGGAAGCAGTTAAGAAGTGGCTGGAAATGGGAGGCTGGAGACTCATGCCACACTTCAGCCTGAAAGGAGCTGGATCTGGCAGACTTCCAGGGCTGCCATGCCGCCAGCGGGCATGGGACTGGGATAGTGCCTGTCACTGGGAACTCCAGCGTACAGTGCTGGGCATCGGCCAGCCGGGCACGATTATTGCAGGACTGGTGCTGTTAACCCTGGGTATGGCTGTCCCTGTGAGACTCCCGCTGTTAACAGGCTGCTTCACGCTAACCAGGTGTGCGTGTTAGCTAAGCGGATCTGCCTGGCTTTTGCACTGGGGAGAAGGGCTGTGAAATATGAAAGGCTTCAGCTGGAAGTCCCCATCTGCACTTGGGAGCCTCAGAAAGCGAGTGGTCATCTTGCGAGCAGGAGAAGAGCACCAGTCTTGTCTCTGGGAGCTCCTCTGCTGCTAAAAACTGAGTCCAAGAGTTCAAATTCCCATCCTGAACAAGAGCCGACTCCTGACTTTCCCCTGTGCAGCTCGCACGGGAGCAGCGGGATGGAGCGGTGGCCCCGGTGGGACCTGTGGCCCCTCGGCGGGCTCAGCTCGGCAGTGTGGGGCTCGGCACCGTCCCTCGGGGCTCGCAGCGCTGCCAGGCGGGGCGGGCGCTGCCGGCCGGGCTGCCGAGGCCGCTGGCGAGGCGCCTCGGGCAGGAACCCGCCGGGCTGGCTTGGGAGGGCAGCCCTGACTGCCCGTCTGCCCAGGGGAGCCGTAGGGAGAGCGGCGCAGCTGCTGGGACCCTTTCCGGACAGAGTTAAAGTTATCACTGTAGGTGGAAGATGCGTGTGGGCTTTGGGGAGCGGCTCAGGTTTTTATGCCGATTGTTAACTTGCCGCCTCACTGGCGCTGAGGGCTCCGCGGCCCCGGGAGCCCCGGCGGCTCTGAGGGATCTCTGCCGCGGGCACCGGCACGGGCCGGGGTCCGGGCACGCCTCACTCTCGCTTTAAGTGGAAAGAAACCCAAAGGGGGGTTTGGATCCCAGTCCTCTGACAAAATGTCTCAAACCCCCTCTTAGAACCACAGAACGTGCTTGACAGACAGCTGTGATGAACAGGGCACCATGGGGCAAGCAGACACAAGTGCGAGGTGATGAAGTGTTGAAGGTGGGAAAGATGGTCAGGTGAGAGCGGCAAGAGCAGGTACAGGATGACAAACCTTCATGAAGAAGGTGAGGCTGTTACTTTGATTTACATATACTAAGCTGGTGTGCCCCCACTCTGACAATGTGGGGAGGCAATGTTGATAATTAAGACTGGGAAAAGGAATAAATCCATGATGAGGTTACTGTCAAGTTGGTTGACAGAGAAAGTTGGATGAATGCTGTGATTATGATTATTGTAGCATGACTGTGCTGTCTTTCTCCAGAGAGGGCTGAGGGATGATTACACTGGAAAGCACGTACCCCACTGACATGCTTTGTACCATTACAAAGACAGAGTAAGTACGCCCATGTTTTTACTGGCAGTGCTTAGTGAACTTTTCTATGACTTCCCTCAAATGTGTGTCCCTGAAGTGAGTCATATTTTACTACATGCTAGACAAAAAGGGTCTGTCATAAGTCAAGAGGCCTTGCCTGGGCCAGCTGCTGTCCCTGTGGGCTATGGAAAGCACAGGATGATCTGGTCTGAGGACAGAATGATTTCTTCTGCTTGGGTTGTGCCCATCACCTACCAAGGAGGCCACAGTAATATTGGGAACTTCACAAATGTAGCTCTGGCAAGGTATTGTGAATGGTTAATTATGTTTTCTTGTTTAATGGTAGGAGTAGGGTTATGCCAAGCTGATTCCAGGTGATTTTTTTCTGTTGTTTGTTCTTGTGAACTTTCATTTATGATATTGCTATTCCATTACAAGATGAAAATTTATAAGATGTTGCAACTAAGACCTCATACTTTTAGAGTGCATGCCTTTTAATCAATATAAAAAGAACTGTGAGCCAAGACCAAATTTGCTATTCTCTCATCTAGATATTGTAAGAAATTTTAATTGCAGGGTTTTTTTTATTAATGACAAATAGTATGGTTACATAGACCAGAGCCACATTTTATAGATTTCTTGTGCTTTTATTGAGCAAAAGCAAAACTGTTATATCAAAACCCAAAGTATTCACACGGTTATGTTTTCAACATAAATGCATGTGTATATACAAACACATCACTCCATCTAGTACTGGGTGAACCCAAGAAGGGGAAGTTCCAATATGTATTGGAGGCAAATGCACGTGGCCATGAGTAGCACAAAAAGCATGTAGAGTATGCAAGCCAGTGTTGTGAATAAGCAATTTACATCTGGAAGTTTTGACTCACTCATGCTGTCTTTCAAAATCTTACTGGCCTGGATTTTGTTAGCTTACTTCAGGCCATCAGCCTGGGCCTCCTGTATGGTGGCTGGAGGAGGCAGCCTGTGGAGATGTGAGGGAAATCCTGCTCCTAACTGAGCACCTGCAGTGGGCCGGGATGGATCTGCAAGGGCACCTTCTCTAGACAGCATTGCTCATGCTGGGAACCAGTTCTTAAAAAACTGTGTGCTTCAATCTGAATAAACTCATCATTCTCAGACCTTGTAAATGCTGGTGGTGTCTGTGTAGGAATAGGACAATACAGGTTTATTTTGACACAATCAATAAAGGGAACAGTTACATGGAAGGAGATCAGGGTCACTGCCATACAAGCATGCAACTTCTCCCTCTAGGATGAATAACTCCAGTGTTGCCCCCTGCTTACAAACTTTTAAGATTTTTCACAGCATGGAAGGAAACCAATGTGTGTAAAACTGGAGGCATTTTCCAAGGATCCAGATTCAATACCACATTTGAAGAAAAAATACTTTGCATAATTCAGAGTCTGTATTATTAATTTTTAAAGGAAACTAAGGGCCAAATTCTTGCCTGGTATAAACCTGCTCTGTCAGCTTCTGTCAAATTCTGTCTATTTACACCAACAGCATCTCTCAAGTGTGTAAGCTGTTCTTTAGCACCTAATAACAGAAATATAATCTGGCAAGCAAACAGTTTTGACAGCTGCCAGTGTACTTCAGATCCAAAGATGATTCCTTGCACTTCAGCTCTTCCCTCCTTTAGACGTTTATTAAAAACAGGACCTATTCCCTAGTCTCTTCATGTCATACTTATTGCAATGTTAATTCAGCAGACTACCCATTTTCTCCAAACATCTGAATTCTGCTCCACAGCTGTAAAGGCCTTTTCCTCCACTCTAATCAGCATTAAAATCTCTTATTTCCAACTGCAGTTCTGACAATTGCAGTGCTGGTCCTCCTATTTGCATTTAATTCAAGAAGGTTCACATTTCAGACCAACCAATGAAAAACACCATGCTCATTTTTTAAAAAAAGATGTCTTTTGAGCAGGGTATTCAAGGCAGCAAGGCATTAGAGCTATCCTGCCTTCAATGACGTGGGTGGGTTTTGCTATAAAAACCCCAAGTAAAGGTTGAAGCAAGTGTTCTGGATACCTGACCACAGCACACAGAGGGTGGCACTTGAGGTCTCCTCACTCACGATGTGGCTGTGGGCTTGCCCAGATGAGTGCCCCATGTTATATTTGACATTGTCTTTCTGGGGCAATGTCACTCCCATAAAGGGATAGAAATGTGTGAAGTGCTGGGCTGTGTTTCCCAGGTGCTGTCACTTTGGCACTTGAGAAGGTCAGTGGCTTCCAGGCTGCCATGGGCTTGCTCCTGACAAGGGAGACAGTCAGCAAGGGGCCACTGCTGCTCTTGTGTCCCTTTCTCAGCAACACTTGCTCAGATCTCCAAGGAAAACAAGAGCATTAGTCATGCATGCATCAGCTGTAGCCATCCCACCCCTTACACACCCAATTCACATTGCTTGTTCCCAGATGTTTTTAGCTGGCAACTACTTTAAAATGTGTCCATGCTGTGGCCAGGACTGGGCTAGTTGGCACTGCATGAAGCCCACTCATCAGGGAGGCTTGAAATCTGTTCTGTTCATCCAAGTTTTCAGGAAGGTTTCCTTTGAGCTCATTGCTGCGTTGAGTGCCGTCCATTCACACTTCCAACTATGCTTTTTAGACAAAGCAAGAATACATCTATATTTTAACACTTTTGCCTTGGTCTTCTGGAAGTGAGTTTGTAGGTTAGGTGATGTCACTGGAGACAAAGAAGTAGCATGTGGCATTTGAATTCCTGAGTATTAATATTTCCTGATAACAGTCTGCAAGAAACCATATAGACTGTAACTTGCATTTAAGGCTCATATTGCCTTGGAATAGCAACTAAAATAGTAAAATCACACAGTGCTCTTAGACAAGTAATAGATAAGGGTAGGGTGGAGGGGAATAACTGTATAGAATAAGTATTTCCATTTTATTTAACCCTTAGGAAAAGATTTAGAGTTTGTGGAAAGAAATGACCATTCAGTTTTGCAAATACAGACACATGAAGCTGTTGCACAGTGCTGAAGTATTTTTGAGAAATTAGAGTTGTTCTTTTATCAGTCATCAGATTTAAGGAAAGCGCTCTTCATGTGTCATGGGCTGTGCTTTCAACATACTCTGTGATTCATTGCCAAGGACTAAGAAACTTCAGAGATGTTCTCTGAACTTCTCACCTTCCCCAGGACTGCCATTGAAATGCACATTACATGACCCCTGACTAAAATCTTCTAATGTGTGATTCAAACTGAGACTTGACCAAGTATTTGATGGGAAAACTTGCATTTTCCCTGAAACTTTGCTTTATTTTCCTGAAGATTTTTAGTGCTAGAATTAAGCCTATTTTAAACTGATTTACTGAATTATATCACATGACTCTCTATGCCTCTGGGTGTGAATTCAAATAGGCAGCCAACTGAGGAAATTTCAAACCATTTTTTTATTCTTCTAAAATAACTTGATAATTTCATATGGATGCCATTGGGATCGTGTAAAACATTCTCATGGAAAGATTACCCATTTCTTTTTTCTTGAGGAAGATTGGTTGATCAAAGCTATCATATAAATCTTGCAAAACTGTCAGGTGTTGCCCACCATAACACAGTAATAAGGGCTATTCACTGGTGATACTAATAAAGAAAAACATTTCTCCCTGGCAGTGGTTTTCCTTTGATGTTCCTGTTAGGCCAGTGCAAACAGGCAAATGCCAAACAGCTGAAACCTTATTGCTGCTAGAGTGTCACGGGTATCTGATACTGCAGGTCTGTTTGCCAATCAAGGCATCGGGAGTTTTCTGTATAAACTGTTGAAGGCCTTATGGGAATTTCTCCCTAAAACTCTCTCCTGCAGATCCAACAAAAAAATGGGCTCTTTACTGTTGTTCTCTGTGTATGCATCTTCCTCTTCTCACAGTTTGAGTTCATTTTGCAGTAAAAACAACTCGTGTTTATTTTCTTTTCTTTTGAAATCCTGATAGTGACAAATAGGTCTTAGCAAGCCATTTCTTGTTTTTCTGTATACTCTGGGTATTGCAATACAGAGGAATTACCTTTGTAATAAAGTACTCACACATTGTAAATTAGACATGGTAAAATATCTATTTAGGTCACCTTGTCTGAGACACCTGGAGGTCTGATACACATTTTATAGCAGAGACTTAGTGCTGGTTTCTGTGACAGAACTTCTCATTATGACTTGAGTGAGTCAGGTACTGGTACCCAGACACAGAAATCTCAAAGCAGGTCTTGATAGGTCTAAATCCAGGGGATTTGGGGTGTACTAATGTATTGCTTGAGATTTACACAATCTACATTAAGCCTTTTGGGGGCAGCGCTTATCTGCTCTGTTTCATTTAGACATTGGTTCTGTAGAATGACATTCCCTGGCTAAAATGCCACTCAAGAAAGGTAGCTTGTACTTCCTATGGAGTGGTGTAAACCAGTCTGAGGGCACAGCACAGTGGAGAACCCAGCTCTCCCAACAACCATGTCAGGGCATTTAAATTTTCTCTGCTTCAATTTTTTTTATGAGGCTTCCCTAATCACTTTAGCATTTCAAAGATTATGCATGTCTGAGAGCTGATGTTCTGGGGGTAGGTTTCTGTTCTGCTTTCACTACTTCAGTAGTCTGAAATAAAAGGTGAAAGGCTGAAACTCTTTGCTCTAAGTGTTTTCTAAATTTTCTTGCTGAAAGGCACATTCTGCCAGATTAAAAAAAAAAAAAAGAAAAAAAAAAAAGAGAAAAAAAAAGGTAGTCCTTCATTGTATTTTTAAAGCACTACATCAAGAAAATTTCCCTAAACTTTTAAAATACCTATTGCTTGTTCCTCTTTGTAGGTTTTCCCCCCCATGCTGTCTCCCAATGCAACCTTTTTCAAATGCTTTTCACTTGTAAATACAAAAGCTACATTAAAGGATAGTACTTACGGTGTAAGAGGCTGTTCTTTCTCTTTCCTGCTCCCAGCTCTCATCTGGGGTGTTTACAGCACAGTGCCTTTGTCACAGCACACACAATTTGTGGAGTGAACCTGCACAAGTGTTAAATGCCAGGCTGTAAACTAAACACTCCCAGGAATGGGAAGCATCGTGAAGTGGTTCATGCGGTGAAGAAACATCATTTTCCTGGGTAAACTTGAAATGACTCTATTTTCTTGACTCCCAATTTCAAAACTGGTTGCATGTTCTGAGATCACTTTGGCTCCAAGTGATTAATGCCATGGCCATATTTAATATTTAATAAGCTGGGATACCTCAGTATGATCCTAACCTCTGTCTACTTTGTAATTTGGATATATTATTGAATTTCCTTATTTGTACCAGTGTTGTCTTTGCCTAGTCTTTTTCTACAGGAAGTCTGATGTTTGACTGCAAAATCTGCCTTTTGTTTTGTGGAACTCTGCACTGCAGTGCTCTTGTCTTGCTAGGAATGAGAAGTATCCTGATTCTTTGGGATCGGTTGCACTCCTGCCCACCTCCTGCTACTGGACCACCTAAAGCAACTGTGTTGTCCTGCTCTGGGGCATCTTTCTCTACCTCAGCCAGACATGTCCAACCCACAAGTAGGGCTCCTTCTGTAGATTGTCTTCTCCATTTTTAATTCTTCCAACTCTGCATTCCATTCAGACTGATGTCCAGCATATTCAAATAAACAAAAATACTTAATAGTGAAAAAACCACGGGCAATAGTTTTACTGGGGGAGGTGTGTACTTTATCCATGATGACTGCTCTGAAATTAGGATGAGCAATTGGAAGAAGTGGCAAGGGGAAGCTCAAACTGTTTTGGAGATTTCTTGGAAAAACACACGGGGTTTTGAGATATTTATTTAGTGTGGTGTGATCAGTGTATGCTGGGTGTATTACAGAGGTGACTCATTCATTGCTTGGGTGCAGAAGGGTGAAAGAGAAACAAGAGATGTTGGCTATATCCTTGTAGAAAGCTTTGAGTTTACTAAACTCTATGCAGGATTCTTGTTTTAACTTTTCATAGACAACCCTCATCCTATTCTCAGTCTAATTATGAAGTTACTCACAGAGGAAGACATTTTCCCATCTGAGCCAGCCACCTTGGAACAAAGACTACAGGGGACATGAGTAAATAACACAGGAAAGAAAGGTGGAATGCAAAAGGAACAATAATTTAAATCAGAACTTCTACTATATTGCAATTTATGGTTGTTTGGGGTTGTATAAATATTTTCCTGCAATGCAGTCATTTAGATATCCTTACAGAAATCCATTTAGTCAGATGAATCAACAGGCACAAGAGTATGGTTCAGGGGTTTTTTTTACTCCTGTTAACTCTTCCATACTAAATATGCACTAACATTCTTGATTCTGCTTGGGTATTTGTTTACACAGAGTTCATAAATCTTAATTTAATCTTTGACCATGACAGTAATCAATTTCTTACTCACTAAAATCCAGCAGGCACAGCAAACTGCACATGGAGATGGGACTCTCTCCAGCAGGGAGACCATTTCATTTGAAAGGTGACTTTGGATGAATAAGATTACATTAAACCATTCCAATGGCTTTCCTTCCTCATCAGAGCAGGTCATTTACTTACTTGAAGTTTTGGTGCCAAAATTAGTATTTTGTTTTCAAAATATTTAAATGGGACTTCTTGTATGTGCCTTCTGTTGTTATTTCCCCAGCCCAGTGGAGGTTTATTAAGTGAATATCAGTGGGTCAGCTGTCCCCACTTGCCCCAGGCTCCAGGTGTGTGGGGCGTGGATTGTGGGTCCCACCCAGGTGGGGCTGTTGCCCGAGGACTCTACTGGTGCAGGATGCAGAGGGAAGGAATCAACCACCTTCAGTGCTGGAGCCTACTCTGAGCTTAGCAGGCAAAGGTAAGGCAGCCTAAAAAGTGAATATGCTAGTATGCTTGATTTTTACTTTTTAAATAAGGCCTTTGAACCTAACATTTCAGAGTTACAGTGAGTATGAACCCTATGGTGAATTTGTCTCTGAGAGTAACGCTGTAGCAAACAGTGGGAGAGTGGGGGAATGGGTGTGTGAAGAGCCCTTGAGCTGTCTTTATTTGACTTTCATCAGAAATAATTTATTAAGCCTAATTTGAAAGGCTGCATGGACAGATCTTGCAGATGCTGAAATGGAGGGATTGCTTTAGCCAACATATGGAAAATATTTACAGACTTTACACAATGGTGATATATAAGAGTAAACAGAATGTCAGATAAGCCCTGCATTCCTTTATTTCACTTAAGACTCAGGAAAAAATGTATGCTTCTTTGCTAGCAGGGAGAGAGGAGGGCATGTTGGAGGGCAAACTGATCTGGAGAAAAATGTGCATGCTAAGCAAAGTGAACTATCAGCTTTAAAATTCTTGAATAATTTGTGTGTCATGATATCTCTTCTGAAGTCTGTGCAAAGGCTGATTTTTGTGGACCAGGAGCTTAGGTTATGACTCCATTTCTGTCCACCTCCATTTAACTTGCAATTAGAAGTTCAGATATCACAATTACTTTGACCCTGGTGATGGTGGGGGTGGGAGTCGGGGATGTGTCTGTGCCAGCTGGGGAGGGGGACAAGCCAGCCCCTAGGGCAAGTTAAAGCTGTTCTTCCTTTCCTTGGCCACCAAAGCAGTACCCAAGGATTTCTCTTGGAAGCACAGTCTGGGAGACTGAAGGCAAAGGTCTCTGAGCAGCGCTGAGCTCAGTTCTGCCCCCAGGGCTGGGGGCCAAGGCAAGGCTTGGGCACTGAGCCTGTGTTCCCAGAGCTGAGCTTAGCTGCTTGGGCTTAGGCATGATTACATTTTCCTGTGGTTTTATACTGTTTCAGTGTCTGTGCTGCATAAATCTGTATTTGCCTGCCCCCCAGGCTCCTCGGGATTCCCTGGGAGCATCACACAGGAACAGCGCTGAGCCCCAGCCGAGCAGCCCGGGGTCATTTCTCAGGCGGGAAAGGCAGGAGCAGGCTGACAGCTCCAATGGGATGCAGCACAGCTGCTGCAAATGGTTTCCCATCCTCCTCAGTGCTGAATGGACTCGTGATACTTTTTCCTTTCTCTTCTCTTTCAGAGGCAATGTTGCTAATACATAGGAAATGCAATACATTGCTAGCCAGGTGAGGGAAAAATGCATCTTTGACCAAGTATGTTATTAACATGGAGATCTTAAGAAATGTTAGCTTGTGCAAAATACTGGTGGTTTGAAACAATGGCATTTTAAAATGTTGCTGACCTAAGAACTTTCTTTGACTTTTGCTGTTGTTTCTTTTGGATATGCTTAGTTGTTTATCTAAGCAACTCTGGTCATTGAATGAGGTTTTAAGAGGAAAGGTAAGCAGAGCAAAGAAAATAATACAGGCAAATACAAATAATTACTGCTATAGTAACTAAATTTCTTTAATTTTGAAACTCTGGGACTGTTTTAAAATCTATTTATTCAGTAAAGTTTTTCATGTTTCTAAAAAGAGCAGGATTGAGAATACTTAGCCATCCTGAAATGCTTAGGAACTACCTAAGATTTATTAGTTCTGGCACAGGACTGCAAAGGCAGTCTAATGTCATCATGTTTGAAAAAGGAGGACAGTGGCAAAGGGTGAGTCAAGTGCAGCATAAACCACTTAATTACAGCTGCTAATTTACAGCACAATCTTAGTTTTAATAAAAACACGAGAATTGGTACACAGTGCTGGCAGAAAGCCTGAGGCAAAATCAGATTTAGCTGTGGATATCAATTAGGAAGAATAGTTTGTCGTTACTACATTTATATTTTGTTGCTAAACCTTTTCAAGATTGCTAAATCTCTATGTTGGGTTGGGATTTTTCCAATTGTGCTTGTTTTGGTTTTTTTTAAAGGCCAGTCTATAACTGTGTGTGAGGTACTTTTTATATGACTTTGGTGTCCTGGTCTGCTCTAAGTTCCACTGACAAACACACACCAGGTCACTTGCTGCTTGGTGCTCACTCACGTCAGTGCTGGGTCCAATAAGAACCAGCTGTGAATGCATCTGAGCTGTCTCTGATACAGTTCCAAGTCTGGAAAAACTAATTCCTCCCTTTCTTTGCAGACAGTGTTGTGCAATGGCCTGAGCTCACTAAATTCTTCTGTTGTTCAACAGCAAGTAACCAAGGTACAACAACTGCTTTAGTAGAAACTGGCTTGTTGAGGCAATAGATGTTTGGGAGTTTTTTGCACCCTAGGTTCTGTTTATACCAACTCACCTTTTTATGCTGATGGAATTACAAGAAATCAGTACAACCGTTACATCTTGGCCACTATTTCCATAATATTTTGCCAGCTAAACAGAACTGAAAGACACTGTTTTCTGGCAGAACTCCAGGAATTGGGTTAATTCTTTTGCTGCTATACGCACAAAACCACTGTTAGGGAGTTACTGTTAGCTGCTTATAAAATGCTTTGAGGAAACATTTTATAGGAGAGATTTCCTTAAGATGTGAAATGGTACCATGATCTATGGTGGCTAATTATGAAACCATATGGAAAATCAAATGATAAAGCAAGAAAAACAGCCCAGGCACTTTGGTTTGTGGTATTGTAATGTTTCCTGAAAGGGGTGAGCTTGGCTAGCAAGATTTCCATCATTATCCCTTTCCTCTTCTACCCACTACATCCCTTGGCTCTGTAGTGCTCTTGCAGGTGTTATTTGTTGCAAAATACATCTAATCCCTGAGGAATCTTCATGAGTACTCGACATACAATAAGCTATTCGCTCCAACTGATCTCTGTTTCTACTTTTGGAGTGAGAAATTTGCTGTGGTTTTTCTTCAAGAGGTTTTTACCATCTGCCTTAATAATTTTAGTGTTTACAGGTCTGCAGTTGTTGACAACATTAACTGCCTTGTTTGTTCCCTTTCCTTCTGCAAGTAGCCTGATGTTACACAGAAACACCATCTCAACCACTTTGCTATTTTAGCATTCCAGCAAGCAATGTAGTTTTCCTGGGCTGTTTATTCTCTGCAGCTGTACTTCAGGATCCAAAATGAGGGCTGAAAGATAGAATCAGTTAAAGCTTTCAAGTAGTACAGCATTAATATTTGTGCTTTATCTTCATAAAATACAAGAAAATGGCCACAAATATAGTTTACAACAGCACTATACTTACAACTTGCAATATTAGCAGCCTGCAAGCTGGTCTTTTTAAATAAATAGATCTTCTAATTTCTCATCTCCTTTCCAGTAAATACAGACTATATTGAGGGCCAGGATAATCAGCTTTCTGAGTTGGTGGAACTGACTAAGATTTCCAAGGACTACATGCTCACAGCTCAGGACTAGCTTGGGTTTGGCAAGACTAATTATCAAAGTGAAAAAGCAATAAGAATCAGTTATTGGAAGAGCTCCAGTGATCTTAGGGAATGTGGCCCAGTTACAGCTAAGATAAAAATTAGGAAAAGCCAAGGCCTACAATTGGTGTAAAGGCAAAAGTTAGTTAAAAATGGAGGGTTGGCCTGCACAAATAATTGGCAGTTTAGGAAATGACTGTTGAATGTGGAAAAGGGTTCTGCCCATGCCTGGTGTTATACTTGGGTTTAGGGTTAACAGAGATGAAGCCTCAGTAAATGCTGACCCAAATCAGAACCTGAATTGTTCCTGGCCTGAGCCCATAACCCCCCACTTATGGCCCAGAGGAATGAGCTGCCAGGCATCTAATGTTTGTACAGCCTACCCTGTCCTCTGATCAGTATATAATAATGGCCAGTTATAGCCCAGACAAATACTTCAGTATTTATTAATTTTGTGTGGCTGATCTATTATTTTGGTTACCCTTTTGCATTCTGTCCCCACTTGGAGCTGTGTCTCTCTCCTAACCTTAGGAATGGGTTGAACCTCAACTTGTGGCCACCAGGCATGAACCAGAGGCCATGGGCGAAATCCTGGTACAGCAAACCTCCTGTTCTGGCAGCCCTTTTTCATCCCACAGCAGTCAGAGCTATTCTTTCAAGGTAATGAGCAGACTGGGTGGTGGTTATCCAGCCCTCATTACATCATGTTCCTAAGAACAAGTACATTACAAAGAGAAGAGAAGAAATGCCTTTTCTCCAGGCCTATTCTGCTTGGCAGACAGCTTCTATCCTGGTCTGTACTAAGGCTTGCTGTAGCTACCTCCTGACAGAGCCTTTCCCAAAAACCGCCCTGTCATGGTCACAGTCTGTGCTCTTCTTGAAAAATGGCCTCTCTGGTGGGACAGTTTGGAACGTCCTTTCTCCAAGCTCACATTTTCAAAAGGTTGGAAATGTGTGATATTTCAGGACTGTTGTTCTGTGTTCAGCAACTTCATCTTAAATGTAGCCTTGAATAAGTGATTACTAACTCAAGCCACTCAGCTGGGGACCAAAGCACTGTCAAGCTCATGGAAACATGCTAGCAAATGTAATGCTGGCCAAATGTCTAGTACATCGTGTCACATTTTTGAGAAACACCACAAGGTAAAATATTCATTCTTTGGCAACGGGAGGTCTCAATTGAGAAGTGTCAAAGGAATTCACAAAGCTTTGGAAATCTCTACGTATCCCATGCTCTAGGGAAAGAGAGAAGTCAAACATGAGTTCAAACTTGACAGTTTACATCTCAAAATGAAAGCTGAAAACCCAGCAAGGACACACGAATTTCAACACAGTTTGTTGCCACAATTAGCACTCTGTGGAATACTGATCCTGAAGTCATTGAACCTGTTCTCAGGGGTCTGTTTTGTAATTTATATTGTAGGGTTTGGATTGTATAATCTAATTGGAATTTGCAAGATTTTTATGCATGTTTGTTTATAAAAATCAAGGCTATGTATTAAGTTTTTAAATTGTCTTCTGTGCTAACATAGATATGAGCAGGGTGTATTGACTGTTAACTCAAGGAGAAGCAGGTAACCCTACGTGGCCTTGGGTGAAACAACTAAGATCAATTAAGGTATAGAAGGTCATTAGAGCAACTTCTCCTTGCAGTATTTCTGAGATAACCACTGATACAAATTCTGATGTGAAGGAGTGCACTTTGTTCAGCAATGGTACCCCACACTGGTGATCAGATTTAGTCTGCTCTGGGAAATGAAGGGGATCACAGGTCTGAAGATTTTTAAGTATATTGTACATTTGTATTGTATATTATACAGTACTCTACCCATCTCCTTTGTTGTGGTCACTTGGACATCTAAGAGGCTGCCATAGTCTGTGCACTTACCAGCCTCTGTGTCCTCCCCTGCCTCTGTTTGGGTGGAAAACCATAAGAATTTTATTGTAACAGCTAAGAAAAGGTGGCTTAGGGACATTAAAAATGCACTCTGCTGCAGCTCCTAGGAAGAGTTGTAATTTTCCATGCCAGTGAATTTGCCAAAACTAGTGGCAAGAACTGGTGGATATTAATTACCTCAGGTAACTGGGGAAGACAGATTCTTTTGTTTGAATATGCTGTGAGCATTTGTCACATCATTAATAACATAGCATCAATTGCCTCTCATTTATTTCTCCCTGACTGCTTTCCTCAGGCATTCCTGCTCTTAATCAAGCTTATTTCCCCATGCATCCATATGCATTTTTTCCCTGACCTTTCTATTGTCTTGTCTTTTTTAATTGTAGTTTCTTCTCTCTTTCTTTTTTTTAGTTTTATTTTTTTCCTACAACACCCCTTTGCTTTCTATCCCCATGCCCTGTTGGCTGTGATATTCAGTTAATGCTACAATTCAGGCCTTCTGATCACATCTGTTAAAAGTCTCCTGACTGAGCTGGATTTCATGTACTCAGGGTTGCTGAAGCTTTGTGGTGTGGGGTTTGCAGCAGAGGCTCAGAGCAAGCTACTCTTGGTACTTCCCCTGCTTCTCTAGTGGGTTCTGAAACCCATGTCAAAGTGTATGTTAGGAAAGTTACTGGTTTTCATTTTGGCTGTCTAAAATTCCACATGAATTTATGTTCTCTGATCTGCATAGCAGTTACTGTAGCATTAACCAAAGCTGCAAGGACAGCTACAAACACTCTTTTTAATCAAATCTGAGGGATTTATTGAACAGGCCCCCAAGACAAAATTGGAGAGTGCTGATATAATTACAATAGCTGCCACCATGGATGCCAAACAAACTCTTAATCAGCCTGTCATTTCATACCCCCATTATAGAACAAAAAGTGAAGCTGGGTGCCATTTCTGCTCTGAGGAGTTTCTGTCCACCAAAAAGCTCCAGGCTAGCACACAATATGTAAATTCTGTTTATGTCAACCATTATTTTGTCTTTGCTGATTTATATCCTACTTGAGTGAATAATGCCTTGTATAAAAATTGATTGGCAGATTGTTGGTTGTCCTTAACCTCTGGTGTTTCTGAGGGTGTTGAACCATTAGCAATTCTGGGAAGGAGCAGAAGTTATCCAGGAACTGGTATTTCATCATGTCACTGTGGTGGTATGAGCTTGCTGATAGCCTACAATGATGGATCAGGACAGTTGGCCTTGGAGAAAGTCTTGCCTGTTTAAGGACTAACATGAGCAGAGGCAAGATAGCTGTCATGCCTCCAGGCTGTTTCTGTATAAGAGAAACAGACCACTGGACTGTTTTGCCAGTTAGGATGGAAAGTGTGTTTGGTTTATGTCTCATATAAATAATAAAAGTAATAAAAAGGCACAAATACCTCACCGCAAATGAAGCGGTCAGGAGGAAATTTAAGAGAAAAACAAATAGCTGACCAAAGCTCATTAACCACTTGGACTTAAGTCTGACTTCAGTCTGCAATAAAGGGCTTTATTTGCCTCTACACTTGATGTGCTCTGTTGATTTAAGCACCTAGGGGTTTTTTTCTGCTTCTGGCAAAAACAAGAATCAGTGAGGATAATGGTGTTCATGAATGCCCCTTACTGGGGAGAAGAAGGGTGCCAGGACTCTTCTTGTTCATTCTTGTCTCTGCCCAGAAGGCCAGTCAGTGCTTGCTCTGCTCAGAGACACTGGCAGGAGTGTGTGTTTCCTTGGCAGAAAGGCAACCTGTTATACACACAATAGTACACAATGTCCTCTTTCCTGGCACTCTGGAAATTAGTGCAATGCTGTTTCCTTGCTCAGACATCCAAGCCTGCCTTCCAGAGAGCGCAGTGCCTGAGTTGCAGCCCCCAGCTCCAGGTACCCCTGGCCAGGCTGGGGCTGGGTTCCCGCAGCCCAACGCTGCTCATGCCTCTTGGGAGAGCTCCATCCTGAGGGAACTGCTGAAGCCAAGCTCACATGCAAACAGTCTGTCTTGCCATCTATCAGCCTGTATCCTGGCCAGTGGCTTCTGGTGTCTGTTTCTTTGAAATGCAGAGCTATTACATTTATTTACCCACTTTATTTAGATCAAATGTAGTTTTATGGTGTCTTGTAGGTATGTGAAAGTTGTCATCTCCTCACACGGTCTTTTGTGAAAGTGTTTTTTTATTGCAATGGTTGACTTTGTGTTTATGAGGACCAATTAATATTTAGGTGATGCTTTTTTTAACAAAGATACTTATCTTTAATATGTGTTTTTCTGCCTGTGTGTGGTTCACAAAGGTCAGCCTTATTCAATGCTGAAGAAAACACCATGGACACTTTCTGCTGATATAAGCTGCCATTAGCAGAAACATATCAAATACATCAGCAGACAACAGGAGTTCTTAAGTGCTTAGGAAAGATTATATTAGTTATTGTACATATTTTAGTTATTACTACATTTCTGACCTTTATTAGATTATTACTTCACACAAGAAAACTCACAGACCAGCCATGCTGCAACAGTGTGGGGAGGGTAGAGACAGCTGTCTCTTTGCTCTAGGAAAAAATTTATTAAAACTAAAATACTTTGTTTATAAGCATTTGGTTGCAAAAGAATCTACCTGGATATTTCCTTGGGAGGAATGAATTTTTGGTCTGCAAAAAGAAGCAAACAATTTTCAAATCCCTGGATCTGGTGTGTGGTGCACCAGCTGGATGACACTGCAGGGTGCACCCCTGGCTGTGGGTGCCAATGGAGAAAAAGCTGAGACTGAGCAGACTACCAGGGTTTGTCTGAAGACATTTTTTCCAGATACCAGGAACTATAATATTTCCTGGCTTCATTGAAATGCTGAGTGCTAAAATAAGTGTCTTAGATGGAAAAACTGAAGGAGAACACACAAACAACAGATCAAATTGAGTGGAGGCCCAAATTTCACATTTTAGGTTTCCTTCAGAAACAGTATTAGATTAAGAAAGATGAAGATAAAGGTGATGATACTTTAGGAAAAACTAGAAAAAATTCTGTGGGATATATATTTCCCCCAAAGAAAGCATATTGCCCTTGTAAGTCTCAAGAACAAAGTAATTTTTTACTGAGTACAGTAACTCAGGTTTTCAGGACAGAACAAATAATTTTTGAAGTCTGAGGGAAGCAACAGTTCTGTGATTTGGAAGACAGGGCCAGCACAGGATGGTGCAGCCTGCTTGCCAGGACAGAGCCTCCTGGTACATGTGCCTTAAGTCGCTGATCAATCAGCTGTTGCAGTCTTCTTGGGAATCTCTCTGTAGAATTTGTACAATAGATACTTGTCACAATTTATACTATGGTTGCAAGGCAATTATAATGGCCTAATTATTTCTGTGCTTGCAGATTTTTCTATATAGTTAGCTTGAGTTTTAAGTTATAAAATTTAAGTGGCTTGGGACACCCCTTGTAAAAAAGTCTTGCCTCTCTAGAGGTCAGCAGAGATGCTGGAGCAGGAGTTTCCCGGGTAAGTGGGAAGGAGTATCTGGTGCTGTCTTCCCATGGTCTCTTTGGGAATGTTCTACTCCAAGAGCATGTTAGACATGTTAGCCCTGAGCAGCCTGCACAGGTTTTTTTATCCCTTCTCTGCAAAATCTCTTGGAGGTTGTGTGTCAAGGTGGATGTGTCCATTTTGTAATTCTTAGTTCTGTGGGATCTGTGCCAGAATAGTGCAGGGGCGCCTCCAGTTGTATTGCAGATTTTGGAAAAACTTTGAAAAGAAAAAAAGTGTAAAACATGACCCTACAGTATCTCAGAGGAGCAAAAACACTCTGAAACGAGGCCTGGAAATGCACAAGCTATTGAGTCACCTTCTACCCTGACATTGCTTCTCTTTCTCTCTTACCACAGCACGTTTCCCTCATACGTGAAGGCACTCTGTCAGCACTTCACTGCAGTTAACTTGGGTGCACTGGGAATGGCTTCTACTGAGGCAGCTTAGTCCTGCCTGTTCTCGGGAGTGCGACTGACAGCGAGGAGTTATGTGCAAGAGATGCAAAGATACGGAGTTGCAGGAAATTGTGAGCATTGTGTAAATAAGCCTGTGGATCCAGTGTGTATGTTCTGGATATTGATTCATGCTAGAAGCTTAATTTGAAGTGAGCAGGAAGAGGGTCTTATCAATGGCTGGAATCTGATGGTTGCTGAATGCTCTCAGATCCCTAAGGTACTTGAAAAGTTGGTTCCTATTGCTTGTTACTATATCCTTCTTTATTCAGTATTCTCCTGTAAGGTTTTATTTTATCTATGGACATGTTTTTTGTCTGGGATGTTAATTGAAACCTTTTTTATAAACATGACATGAGTGCATACTAAACATGGAGGCTGTGCACTCACAAAGGCTACAGGGAATTTTAAACAGAAGAGTCAGGAGTGCCACAGCTGCCCTGGACTGAAGTACCATTGGGTAGGGACAGACTGTTGTGCATGCAAGGCATTTGTCTTGGGGAACTGCTCTTTGCTTAAATTGATTTTGGGGAAAAAAATTGTTTCTGGGGAAAAAAGAGTGTTTGTAAGTGTAACATTATCAGAGTACACTGAGGAAGAATTGAGGGGGGAAAAAAGGATGCTTTTCCCCCTTTGTTTTAAGGGGAAGCAAGATTATTTGCAAAAGCAGAATCAAGTTCTGAAAGCAGAGCTCTGTTCTGTGGGAGTGTGAATTTTTTGCACCCCATGGCTGCACCAAGATGTCCAAAATGTTAAAGGGTCCTTAGTCTGACATTGCTAATGCTAGTAAGAACAGAGTGCAACTCTTCTCTCATTGAAAGTCTCTTTTAATAGCCTTGTGCAAAGCTCTCTAAAGTCAGTGGAAATGTTCTAACAGCTAACCTCAGTGGGCACTGAGCCAGGTAATACATCACATCTGTCCTAGTCGCCTGCAGATGTGCAGAAATAACATGCAGTAGAATGTGCTTAAACTGTGCAGCACAGTTCAGGAGTTTTTATAATCTGTAACATCCTTCTTGTAAGAACTGGAACACAATGCAATCCTTTTAAAAAAATCATAGTAAGACACACAAAACTCACCAGCACAAAACAAGAAAAAAACCATACCCACAACCAAACAAAATCCCCCCAGCAAACAAATATACAACTCCTCCAAACAAAACCAAACAAAACCTCCAAAACAAAACGCTAAAAATATTGAAGGCAAATCCTGAAGATCTGTTTCTGAGAAATGCATTTATTGTGTGAAAACTGGAGTCCAAAATCAGCCCAGAGAAGTTCTATGATATTAAAAGAAAACAGAATTTCCTGCTTCAGTACAGCAGACGAGGAGGCTGTGAGCCACTGTATTTGGAAAGAGCAGGAATATGAGCAAATTAATTGCAAGTGCTCTATAAATTTGCTTTCTTTAGTGTTCTCAAGCTGAAGCCACCTCTTTGGGCAATAAAGATATATAACTCCTGTGGCCAAGAGAGGTAAAAATAAACTGGCCTGGCTTTTTACTTCTCCTTCAACATTCACATTTTAAAACATGGTGCCTTGTCCTTTGAAATTTTTTTTCAGTATCTTTAACATTATTTCAGACCTGTGGTGCCAAGATCTTTTTCCTAAGATGCCTGTGACTAGCAGCTGATGAAATCCTTGTCAGAATGATGTCATCAATCACCATTAGAGATTACTATTTTCTGACTCTTTTGAGGTGATTGTGGCAGCTAAGGAATCTGAGGGGCAGAGGAGGAGCAGCAGCAGGATCTGAGCTCCTATCTTGCTTGTTAGTAGTGATAGCTCCTTCCTCTGGATGCTTCTTTTCCTTCCACATGCTGCTGGTCTTTGAAGACCTTTCTCCCAAGAGCTGGAGGTGCCCACTGACAACTTGGTCTTTTTAAAACCTCTTTGCATTCTTTTTCTGTGCTGGAGTGGAAAACTTCACTACATTAATGACAAGCTCCTTTTCAGAAACAAACAGATTTTCCTTAAAAGTCTCTGCTGGGAGAGGGTGAGAGTTTGTATTTTCTTCAGCTGTTCAGTTGGCTTTTAAGTCTTTTTACTTAAATAACTTGATTTATTTTGGTTGTCAGAAATTTGCATAATCAGAGCTCTGGTAATATGTACAAATATTTACAGATGGCAGCAACAGTTGGAATAATGTCTGAACAGCCTTCTTCACAGCAGTTAGCAGGATATCCAGAAAGAACTGAAACTACAAGAGGGTTTGCTAGACACAAGAAACAAGAGACAAACAGCTTATTCAGTGGAGATGGCTAATCTCCATTATGATTTTGAATTTGCTTTCTCCATCTTATTAATCTACAATACTGGAAATAAGTGTTATTGAAATGAACTTTCTTCACTTTTAACAGGGCCTTTTGCAGAGCAGTTCCTTAAACACTCTGGATTAGAGCCACTCAGGGTTTGAGAAGTGTTAATGTTTGACATCTTGCCTCATATTTTGCAAGCTTTTGATGAGATAAAATGGACGTTTTTATGTAGCTGGTGAGGCAGCTTCTCTCTACAGCTAAGAAGGTATGGGCTTCTATACATAGTCTCTTCTCTACAATAAAGAAAAGGGATTACTCTGAAGAGTCTACCTCTTCTATTGAAACACATAAGAAAATTGGGAAAACTTCCTAATCCAAAGCAGGTCCTCTTCCTCATCTCTTTGTAAGTCATCAGTTGCAGACACCAGCACAGTCACTGGATCAATTCCTGTGGAGCTTGGGTCGTGGCAACAGTGATACTTTCATCAGATGAGAGGCTCTGTGACTGGGGAAAACCTGCCCTCATGTTAGTTCCTCATGTCAGGTACCTTTGTGTCAGAGCTGGTGCTCATGTACATGACTGTGGAGCAAACCACACCAGAGGCATGAGCACAGGTGAAACCTAAATATTTGGGACAGAAGGAAAGGGAGGGAAATTAATTTTCACACAGTTTATCTCATGATTGCATTGCTATTCCTGCTGATAAAGAAAGAGGAGTATGTAAAATTGGCTCTTGTGACAGCAGCCTGCAGATCAGCATGAGGCAAGTGTAAAACTACTGCCCAAACCCCCGTCTGTACAGCTCTCGCATTTGGCAGGCAAATCAGAAGCACAGTTCCCCACAGCCATTGGTTTGCCATTTTAAGCATCTAGTTTAGGCAAAAACAGTGAATTAAAAGTTGTAACTATGAAGAGTATGTGGTATGGAATTAATGCAAAATATTGATATTCAAAACAGTTTTAGATCTCCTATGGGCCTAACGTGCTCTGAGATCATAATTGTGTTTTGATCTGATTAGAATGTGTCCACAAAAATAATGAGAGGCCACAAATGCTACTTCATTGAGTTCAGCTTTCAAGGCCTTGTCCCTTTACCTCCCTAGAGGTGAAATAGTGAGAAGATACTAACAAAAGCCTGATAGCTTTGACCTGAATGAGACCTGGGAAGATAATACCTCTTTCTATAAGTTGTAATGAGGTTTCTAAACAGACTTCCCAAAACCAGGTAGTTCAGTTCATCAGGAGGGGGAAAGTACTTGGAATGTGGAGATGGCTGGATTATGAAGTCTGTTATTTATTCAAATATTGCACACATTGCAACATGTGTTGCTGCGTGATTGACCTAAATTCCACCTATTTAAAATTCTTCAAGAAAAAGTCAAGTTCAGTATGTAAAAGGCTAGCGTGGTGTGTTGTAGCCATGCCTAATAGCAGAGAGCAGCACAGTGCTGTGTGTAGGAGCTGGGGCTGATCTGTGAGTGCTGCACACAGCTGCTGCTGTCTGGGGAGTGCAGCATGCCCCGGGCTGGTGAGCCCCAGCAGAGAGTGCAGCAGCTGCAGGGTGTGTGATGGTGCCAAGCTCTCCTTTCATTCTGATGTGTGCAAGTTGCTTTGAGACCCCACATTAGGTAACATGCCGTGGGGACAAGGTGCACTTCAATGTCTGAGCAGAGAACAGAAATCACAGCTGCTAAACAGCTTTCAGGGGTAAAAAAATTGCCTCTAAAGCAAGGCTTGTTTGGGAATGAAAGACGCATCTAGTGATCAAACGAGGTGACCGTGCTGTTCTCCATGTACCACTTGATGACAGGTTGCTGAGAGTGATTTCAGCCCTAAAATGTCTGTACAAACGTTTTTTTCAAAGATCCCTGGCCACTAATCTTGGCAATCCAGTCTTAATCAAGTCATGAGAAGTATTACTTAACCTAAAGATGTCAAAAAATTATTTGTGTAGTTAAACCAAAATGATGGAAGAAGAAGAATAAGTTATGGCAAATAACCATGTTAAATGAGGGTCAGGTTGCTCTCTTAATCAAATAACTTTGCCAAATATTTACTAAAATAGGACAGACTCTTGTAAAAGTATAAATAGTTTGTTAGTTATTTAAATAAAAGGTCCTTACAAGCCTTATTTGGTATGATTCTTTGATAGTGTTTATGAGGGGGTTTTAATAGCAGGATTTCCATTGTGATTTTTCACTAGTGAAAAGTAATTTTTTTTTTTCCTGGCAAAGTAGATTTTCCCTATAAAAATCTGATAGAAAATACATTACTTTGTAAATTATGAGGTTGTAAACACTACATGCATGAACTTTAGCACGAAATAAATATTTAATTAGAAAGAGAGTTGCCATTTTCGGATTTTGACTAGAAATTTTGTTGCCACTTTGCAATAGGCAGGTTCTGAATCCCTGAAAGAAAATACTTAGATATGCAAGGAGGAGGGGGAAGGTTCTGGAAGAAAAGATTACTGTCTTTTACCCAAACGTGTTCTTTGTGCATGCTTGTATTTGCAGAACAGGATATGTTCAGAACAGGTGAGACATGTTTTTAGAATGTAATATTAGAGAATATACAGAAAATAATGCAACATGAATATTGAGAGTAAATGTGCATGTTTTTGGTCTCCCTAATCTTGTGGAGTTGGGAATGCCTGTATTCATGTCTTGTTCTGTCCTGTTATATACAACTCACAATATTCCTTAAAAAGAACCCCATGGAAAAGAGTTAGAAGATACAAATTAATCTCTAATAGTATGGAAGTCCTGCATAAGGAAATTTAAGAACTTTAAGAAGCAAAAAGTAAAGTATAATTACATTTTGGACACTTCTTCATATGTGAAAAAAAGCAGAATTCTTTGATTAAGTTTTGGTGCCATAGGTGTAAATACCACACATCCAGTGGAATTACAAATGCAATGAGGATGGGAAAGTGTTAAAAAAATGAATGTGAATGGATAAATTGGAAAGCATTTCTGATTAGGCCATGATTGCTTGCCAGGTTAACCTGAATCATCTTGGTTATCCTATATCTAGTATATATCAAGTTTTTGCAACTATAGGCCAACTTAGCCAAATGGGGGACCCATTCACGTCACATGAAAAAGGTGGGGTTGTGTTGGAGACAGACTAAAACAAAGATTCAGCAATATTTTCATTCAGTCTGTGTACAAAAAGCAATTTGACCTGAGTATTGAGGGCTGACCTCTCTGGCTGCTGATTTGAAAATAATATTATGGTAATATCTAAGTTTTGCTGCTATTTTTATTATTCTGATTGTGTAACCTGTAGTTGTGATGATGAGTGTTTGTATGGGTCATATCTTTGGCTTTGGTGGAAGTGGCAATAACGTTATCAACTTCTACTTTCTAGTTTTCCTCTTTATGTCCAACCTTGCTTGAGGCATCTATCAGAGTTAGGTGCATATCGCACTGAGTCACAGTCACAAGTATAGAAGCATTCATTTTTTTCTGGATGCAAAAATGGCCTGCTCTGGAGTGATTTCAACTCCACAGTAATAGCTGGAACTATTGGAAATTACTGTTTCCAAGAAAGAATTGAGCCTGGTGTTCTCCAGACAAGGTGAGAAAACCAACCTCAATCCCAGCTGCCAGCCACTAGAAGCCAGACCCATGAAAAAAAAATGGTGGCTTCTCACTTTATTTTACAGAGACTCCATCCTGACCTCCTGTCTGTCTGCACATCATAAGGAGTAATAAGATATAAATTTATTTTCAGTTGAAGATCAATTCCATCCATACAACCGTAAAAATGTGGAGTATACTTCATTCCCTGCAGTCACCCAAGTGGAAAACATAGCTAGCTAAGTGCTAGACTGCCATCTAACTCTAACCCTATCGTATTGTTTCAAAAGTCTGGAAGTATTCCAGTATGTGATCAGATTATTTGAGTCCAAATGATACCTAAGCAAGTGAGTCAATAAAGAGATTAATCATAGATGAAGCAACTAAAAGCATGTCAAATAACTGAAAAAGGACCAGTAGAAAATGGAAACAAAACATAAGGAGTGCAAAACCATAGCAACAGTCAGTGTTGCTGGCTACAATAGGCTTGTGTTAACTAGAAATAGAACAAAGTAATGCAAGGGTTTGGAAAATAAAAGATAAAGGCAGTTTCAATATTTTCTGTTATAAACCATGCCATTTATGGAGTAATACAGCAGAAAGCAGTACAGTTTAAACAAACAGTGTAAAAAATTGGAATAGATAATTCTGTTAATTAAATGCATTCTACATTTGAAACTATTCAATGAGAGAAAATTCAAAGTGTTAGCAGTTTTTTGCTTAAAAAAGAAAATACTGCTGATGCAAGCAGATCGTGCTGGACCTTTCCTGTGCAAACATCTGCAAAATAATCAGTCATGGTTAAATGGTAATTTTTAACTGGTGACACTGTTTATATGAAAAGTAATTTCAGTGCTAAAGCCTTGTGAAATATAATGGCAAAGTGGCATGTCTTTTTCAGTAAAAAAGAGACAAGCAATAGCACCAAACTTATAATACTTGAAAAATTAGGGAAAAACCAGAAAACCTGAAAACAGACAACAGAAAAAAAAAGTGACTGCAAGATTTTTCAGTTCTGTTAATGTGTTTCAAGTGGTTGGGAGCTTGCCAGTACTATGTACAAGGTGGCTCTACTTCAGGAGATTTTGAAGCCTGGACGTGCCTTATACCTGTAAGTATTCTCAAAGAGTTGAGGGTGTGGAAACCCATCTGGGTGTTGATGCCATGCCTCAGGCTTTCTGCTCCCAGGTTTCCTAATATGCCTGCAAGTGGATTTCTTGCTATTTTATGTGCTCTTTTATATATACTAGAGATAGTCCCCTTGTGGGGAAGAAATCTGGGTCTGTCTTACAGGCCATCTATTAAGAAATGAATATTAGATGTTTCTACTCTTTAGCAGTTTTGGTAGAAAAAGTGGATAAACAAGAGATAGATGTACAAACAGTGCAATCACTAAAACTTCCTTACTGCAGAGATCAGAGAAAAACCCAAGGCCTACTAGGTAATATGCAAGGAGAAATGTATCAATTGTTTAACTGAAGGGTGTGTTGAGTGAATATGCTGGATGGGGGAATAAACAGCTGGGACTCATTTGATTGTAACACTCAAAGCACCAGACAGTAGTGTCAGAATTTCTGCAAAGCCAAGAAATCCTCAAGAGACAATATTCATCTGCTGACTTGAATGGAATAGTGGGAAGAATAGCATCAGCCAAATTACTTAAACCTAGCTTTGCTCCAGTGAATAGTATTTGATGAGACAAATTCTAGAACATTCACTATAAACAAATTGTTTACACAGCATCAATTTCTGTCTTTTCTTAGTGTTCTGCACCCAGTGTTCCTCTGGACACAAATGAAAATATTTGGTGGGGACACAATATGTTTTGAGAAAGATTCCAGAAACACACAAAAGCAGCATGCTGAAACTAGTGTTATGTCTCTGGAATTGAGACAGAGCTCCCATTTTGAATTTTTTTAATAGATAGCTAACATTGATACTGGGAAATTACAGAGATGGGACAGCATAAACAAACATGAAAAGCTGAGAAACTCCAGTCATGCTAGTGCCCTACAATGGAAGAGATGATTCTTGCATGTTTACTTTTAGGTGGAATTCCTTGCTTAATAATATAGGCAAAACTGTTTTGCTATCTTTTCAAAGGATGAGGATGGATGGGAAAGTGAGCTTGTTTTAGACCACTTTATCAGTGTCAATGTTTTATCCAAAAAATCAAACTCTTAATCAGCTATTTCTGATCTGAACTTCAGACTTCAGCACCAACACAGCTGCAGTTGTACACCCAGTAAAATTTCCAGAAAAATATTATTTCAAAAGCATTGAGCAGAGCAGAAGAGATAATTTGTATTTTTAGAAATTGCAAACAAGGAAACTATAGATTTGTGGTAGTGTATGTGCTCTATACATGCATTGAGGGAATTTTGATGTGTCCTTTTCAATGGCTGTGCATTATCCATGAATTTGAATTAAATGAGCTTGAAAGTATAGTTTGATAGATTTGCTCTTCTAGCAAGGCCTATCAGAAAAAAATAATCTCTCTTCCACAGCCTAGCCCCTTCATCCCCCTGTCTTTATAGTTCATTATCCCCTAGGTTGTGCTTGTGCAGTGTGTGATGATGTGCCTCTCTGAGGGACACAGTGTGTGCTCCATTGTTTCAGAAGTTCACTATGCAGCAGGGTCAATAAAACAGTTGTGCCAGTGTGACAGAGTGGGGGGGGTGGGAGGGCAGGAGATGTTCTTCTGCAGGAAAGATCCTCTTAAACCAAGAATGTTTCTGGAGGAAAGATATTTTTGCTGCATCTTTCAGGCATTGCATCTCAAGAGTTTGAAATCTGTAGATTACTGTCACAATCTAGAAAGTAAATATAGTGAAACCTGCAGTTGGTCATACCATGCATGTCATTTTTCCAAGTGATCCTTTGAGTAATTTGAGAAAAATCACTAAAAACTGTGTACTGTATTCTGGCCATAAGGATCTATGGCACTTCTCTGTAGGACATTAGGATTACCCTTCAATTCCTGTGTTATTTAAACTTGAAACAGAGTTGTTGTTGGGGTCTACAGACAACTCAGTCAAATCTATTCTGGAAGAGCCTCAGAGCAAAGAAATTAGGAGATTAGTCACACCAGCTTGCCAGGAGACATTGCCTTATAAGTCATACAGGAATTGCAAAGGGGAACTTTGGAATTATGGAACCGTGCACAGCTACAGAAATACATGAATAGCAGCAACAGCAGAAGGCATAAGTGAGTCAGTGTTGGAGTCAGTGTTCCCCCACAAAGCCAGGATCTGGTGGCTGACTCTGTTGCTGCTTTGTACTTCTGATAGAAAATGTACTCTCGGGCAATACTGTTCTGTGATGGCTGCATCCTGTGTGCTCTGACATCTCTACCCTGAATGTCTTGTTCAAAGAAAGATTTGTATTCAGGAAATCTTTGTTTGAGTCATCTTTATGATCTAAGAGGAGGTGGCCTGCACAGGGAGGCTGTACTCTGATGCAGTGTCCTGAGCTTGGTGATGGAGGATGCAGAGTTTGGACAGCGGTCTTGGCTTTTTGCATCTGTGAAATCTTCTGATTGTGCACAAGACTTTTGGAGAGATGAAGGTTCTGGAATGAACCTGCCTGTGTCACCCAGATGGGTTAAAGTAGCTTCATCACCATGAGAGGAATGGGGAAACAGACACAGTTCCTCCCATGGTAGCTGCTGACGTGTAGAGGTGGGCAAAATGGGATCCTTGATACATGCTGGTATCTTGTTTAACATATTGATTTTACTATTATTTTGCTTAGATTTATAAACACCAAGTACTGAACAAATACTAGATTTTTGTGGGTTTTCCCTACACAGAAACACCCACAGTTTTCTCTGTAGCATAACATCATTTTCCTTCAGGGCAACTGTTGTCAAGAGCAATCAGTATGGCCAAGTATTTCCCACTGCCTCCACCCAGTCAGGAGGTTGTTGAATAAATCTGGGTTAGGCTGCACTCGGATGGAAGCAGGATGCTGAGGGAGTTTGGCGTTTTCTCCTGCTATTGATTGGTATCTCAAAGAAATAAACAGACTTGTTAAACTTAGAAAACCTAATTGATTCCAGCTTCAGAAATGCAAAAATATATCTAGAGAACTAAAAATCTCACTCTTTGATTTTGCTCTATGAGACAGTAGATATAAATATTTTAGAATTTAAATTATTTGAATGCTGACGATTATAAAAATCAATTATATTCAGGCAAATTAAACTCTTTCCTATGAGGATCTTTTAATAAATCAGGATTTCTTTCCTCTGGAAATGAAAATGTCCTACTGAGACATTGGCCAACACTTCCCATTCCAGATTTGGGGCTAGGGACTTGAGCTAGCTTTAATCTTATCAAAAAACTATTTGGAAGAATGCATCCTCAAAGGAAATTAAGGAAATTTAACTGAAGTAATCTATTACAAACATACATTGATTACAGGATCAATTTTCTGTGCTAAAGAAAATCAGCCCTGAGGTTTCGTAGCTATTCACTGGGAATTTTAGTATGATACAAACAGATTTGGGTTAAAAGCCAGACATGTAACAGCTGTGTTGTTGGAAAATTAGGAATCTTATTCTAAATATTTTAAGCCAAAAGAAATGTTTTTAAAAATCTGCTATGCTTCAAAATTGTCTCATGTGAGCAATTTCATTATCTTTGGAGAACAAGAACTATTTAACTCTTTCTGGATCTTATCCTTAACTGGTAACATCTTTATATATTCCTAATTCAGGAAGCAAAAAAAACTAAGAAGCCCTTGTATTCTAGAGATTATAATTGAAGTTACTAGTGCCATTTACAAAAGGAACTCTTTTTAAAATACGAAACCCCCTATATCTGTCAAAAAAAAAAAAAAAAACCAAACAAAAAAAAAAACAAAACAGAGGATTTAATTTTTAACTTGGCAAAACCAACACATCTAGGTAATTCCTAGGGTTTTTTAAATTAGTAAAGCACACGGGGAGCAGTGGGTAGAGGAGCTTGTATTTCCTACTGCTTCAGCACAGGAGGACCTCCATCAGTCACCATGGTGGTGACTCCTGAGCCAGGTTGCAGGAAAGCAGCAGAGAAGCAGATGTGAGTTACAGAAAGTCAGTGTGTTGTGGTTTCTTACAGCAAATGTGTCACTCCTGTGAGAAACAAGGGCATATAAGAATGTTGATTGTTCCTCATGGGCTCCATGCTGATGAACTCTGTTCATCATGAACTCATCAACACTGAAAAGAGATGACCTTTACCAGTAACTTGCTGGGTGGCACAGATTGGTGAAACCCTCAGACTGGGGAGAAATGATCATACCTTGATCCTTCTTTAATTATGAAGGGCTGCTCTGTGTTCTAGCCTGAAGAAAGTCATCTCTGCTTGGAGAGGCAGAAATGAGGAGAGTTGTTAATACATGCCTGCTATAAAACATTTTGTGATACTGGTGGTAACTGGAGTACTTGCTTGGGAATGAAATAGAATGAAATTTAAGGAGAAGTAGGATTTGAAGGTCTGGTCTTCCAGGAATAGCAGGTGTGAGGATTCTGCCACCAACACTGTAGGAACCCCCTTTGCAGGGGATTTTGTATGGGTTGGACACTTCTATTCTGCCTTCTGTGCTAGCTAAACTTAAAAGAATAAACAACTTTGTTTGTATAATTCAAAACCATCCAACTATCCACCTCCCCCTTACAGAGTTCCCAAGGGTGGAGATAACACTGCCTTAAGCAGGCATTGTGAAAGTTCCTATCACTGTTATACTCAAACTTTCATGCAAAAAGTGAACCACATTTCTTGGAGAGGAGGAGTGGACATGTGTTTCTGTCTTTCCACTGACAAACATGGCTGTTTATGATTTGGTGCAGCAATTCAGCCCAAGTCTTTCAGGGGCAGGGGATTTGGAAGTATTTTCTGAATTTAGCATGTGGGATCCTCTGTGGAGTCTCTTGTTGCTTAATGCACTCCATTTCCACAGTGCTCTCGAGTGTTCAGAGGGGGCAGGTATCTTGCCAGGGTCAGCGGGCCTGTCCTAACCGAGGACTGTAGGGCCGGGCAGCCTGTACTGAAGTAACATCTCCAGATGTCTGCAAACATCTGTGTCCTTGGTGCCAGAGCTTGAGAACAAGGCAGCCCTTTGTAGATCTCAAAAGTAAACCCAGCTCCCCTTCCATTGCTCATAGCAGACACCTGATTAGAAATCAAGCAGCTTGGAAATATTTGGAGCATAGAGAAGCTAGGATAGGAGTTAGAAGAGAAGGACTGAGGCAGGCTGACTTTTCTGAGTCATGTTCAGTTGGAATCCTGCTCTTGTATGTTCTGCTGCAGCCCCTTAACACACAGGTGATCTGACAACAGTGACCCCTTGCAGGTGCAGTATGGTGTCCTGACCTATTTTAAAACACTTGATTTCAGCTGAGCCCCACTGTGCTGGTTTGGCAGGAGGCTTGTTTCAAAGCCTGTCTTATTTTCCTTTTGCAAACTAACTCTTTAGTGCAATAATTACTGTACAAACTCCAAAGCCCAGCAAGCTGCTCTGCATTCTGGTTTCACAGGAAATAAATTCCGAGTTTGCCAAGTCTTCTCACTCCTCTGCGGCTGCCCGGCATCCCAGATCCCTAAGCCTGTCAGCTGGGAGTTACGTAACAGGCACATACCGGGCTGTGGCTTTTTATATAGAAAAACAGAAATTAATGAGTGTGATGTGGCAGGAAGCAGCTTGTATGAAATGCCCAAATGGAGATTGAGAGATGACAGTAATATGTTTTCAATACTAAATTAAAGCAATGAAATACTCACTTGAGCAGCAACTCTGAAGTCCCTGAAGCTGGTTTTAAAAGGTATAAATGAAGTAAACCTCAAAAATTGCACGGTCAATTTATATGACAGCATGAGCTTAAATTACCCTAACAGCTGGTTTAAAAACTGTTCTGTTAAGAGAGACAGAAGTATTAAGGCAGCTGTCTTTCTTTTTGGAAACACCACGATAAAGGCAGTAGGGTTACAATAGTAACAGCCTCCTGCAAGGAGGTGAGCAGTTAAGGTTTGAACCACTATGTTTGGACCCTGAGTGCAGCCACTGGCCCTGGGACTGTGCTTCAGTTCAAGCTTTGTAAGTGTGTTTGTCTCTAGCCCTGGCCCTACCACCTGGATGCCTCTTGGGTCTGCACTGTGCTCTTGTTTCCAGCTCCACCTCCTTTTGCTACTGCCTGGACACTCTGCATAGACCCTGGACTTAGTTTCTGTCCCCTTCAGGGACTGCTGATATGCAGCACCCAGCTCCACCTGTCCTGGTCACGCATGGCAAGACTGTGGTTTGTATGTGAGGGAGCTGTCTGCACTGGGCCACCTCAGCCGCTGGCTCACAGCCCTTCATGGAGCAGCCCTGCCCATGCTGCTCTTTACTGGCCTTCAGTGGCACTTCCTGGCTGCTGGATTGATGCTGGTGCTCGTGCCAGAGGCACTGGACAGTGCCCCAGGGTGGGACACACCAACCTCAGCAGTGTGGTGCTTAAAGGGGAGACACACCAACTCCACAGCAGTGCTGGGCTGAGCTCCCCTGCACATCATCAGAAGCTGATGGAAATGAACTTCATCCTATACCATTTATGCTTCTTAAGGGGTAACAAAATGGTTTTTTTCAAGGTGTCTGCCATGTAGTCAGACTAAGCCAATTGACAGCATGTTTCCTGACCTCTCTTTTCAGATAGTATCTTTTTCCTGTGTACTGAGGGCATAGATTGCTTCTTGGGATGAGCTCAGGCTTTTGTTTAACAAATTTCCTGTTGCTGTGGGGACCGGAGCAGGGGCAACACTTTCTTCAGTGTTCTTACAGTGTGTTACCAGGCTTTGGGGTTCTTGCTGCAAGTCTGAACCTTGCTGATGTTTGTTGAAAATTATTTTATGTGTTGATATTTGGAACCTTCAGAGTTGTAATGTAGATATTGTTAGACTTGAACAAACAGAACTCTTAAGCAAAAGACTCTGTTTCCCCCAAGAAGCAGAGAGATGGTACAAGGAGGGAACTTCTGGTTTTGCTCTATAGTAGGTGTCAAAGCTGGGGGATCCTTGATCTCTGATGGGTAGGGTTGGGACAATTTTGACCTACTCTGCCAGAATGCAACATGACAGTTTCTGCCTACTGTATCTAGCATGAACAACCCGAAGGAAATAAAAAAAATAAAAATAAAAAGGCCTGGCAAGCAAGCAGAAGAGGCTAGGAGCCTACTTGCAGCTCTGCTGCGGTGGAGGGTGGCACGGGTGCTGAGGAACAGGCTGTGCTGTACTAGAACCTGGTGCTGTGTGAACGTTCCCTTCTTCCCTTGACCTGTTTGGACCAAACTGTTTCTGCCCCAGGAGGCAAGACCTTCCCTGGCAGAGCCACCTGAGCTGTGCAAAGTCCATATTTTCCTGTCCTCCTGGATCATAGACAGGCCAGCCTGACCTGAATCGGGACCTGCAGCTCCAGCAGCACAGCAGTGGCTGAGCTTCACTTGTTTGGAAATTATTGGTAATGGAAATGCTATGTAAAAGCAAACCTATGTTTTGAAAGGAATATATAGTAAAATCTTGCTAAAATATCAGGAAGTATTTTAAGGTGATGTTTTGTCCTTTCAAAATAGTAACTAGAATTTAGAAGGAGAAGTGGAGATATTGTGCCTGTCCTGTAGAATTAGAATTGGAACAGAGAAAAGATGGAGGAGAACTGATACTAATTATTTTACCAGGATGCTACTGCTCTCATTCAATGTGCTTCAATAAAAAGTAAATACAAATCCAGATTGTTTGAGCACATGAAGAAATAAACAGTTCCTGTGTATTTCAGAGAAGAATGAACTTCTCATTGCTGTGGTTCCCAATAGTTCCTCAGTTTACTCAGAGGTGGTCATTGTCAGTACATTCTTTAAACATGAACTAAACTAATTTTTGTTTTGAAATTATGTACTTCTATCATCATCAACACCCCAAGCAAGACACTTTGTAAACTTTTCTCATATTACAGTTTCATAATGACAAAAACACACTAAAATACATGTATATAAAAATTAGAAGGTTATAAGGTACTGCCAGTATCTTTTGCGGGTAAATTCTCTGGTTCCTCTGAAAGGATTGCTAACCTGATACTGCAGAATTCTGGTGCCTCAAGCAGTGCCCCATCTGAGCAATCACTTTAAAAGTATAGCTCTCTAGGGAGGAGGAGAAGAACTGTCTTACCTTTACCATTGTTTATTATTATGAAAGCTAATGGAAAAATCAGATTTGGAAAAGATATTATGCAGTTTCTCTGCTACTAGAAATCCAGCAGTTTTAGAAAGAATTTTATTCCTTTCTGCTACAGGTATCCTGTTTCTTTCCTTGTGCTTCACTGTGTCCTCTCTTTGTAAAGAGGCAATGGAATTTGTTTGAAAATCCAAGCTGGGCCTTGGTAATTTTTACCGGCCTGACTGGACAGGTACAGCCAACACTTACATAGGCTATTGATGATTTTTAGATCTGGTTTTTAAATCATTGAAGAGTATTTAATATAGAAGGACTTTGGTAAACAATGTAAAATTTATCTTTTATACTCTACAAATTTTTTTGTTTATATTTTTAAAACTATAAATTAAAATGTTTTCTAGTACACTTAAGTGCTCTGTATTGCATTAGTTAATATTCCTATGGTTCAGATTGCTTGCACTTGCATGTGTGCATTCATCCCTATGATGGATGATCTTTTTCTGTGCAGCTGAAGTTTTTGAGGAACTTGTATGTTTCAGCAAGCTTAACCAGGTAAAAAAGGAAGATTGTGCACTTTATCACTGCAAATTTCACATGTGAAGGGAGTAAATACATTTAACCTTTAAGAGACATGCTTAGGTTTCTTCCATAGATTCCTCTTAAATGGATCATTTAATTTGCTTCTTCATTGTATGCTTCAGAAACTAGAAAAGACTAGAAATTACTTTTTTTTTTTTAATTGTGACAAGACTTGAGCATCTTCTGGCTCTCTTATGTCTTCCTCCCAAATGATATGGGCATCTGCAGCAATTTTTTTTTTTAAAGATAACTCTAAGAAAGGTATTTTCAGTGTAACTTGATTAGCAAGTCAGTTGCTGTGTGTCTGTAGCAATCAGGGAAGGATGTGTGTGCCAGTTTGCTTTTGTAGTCAATAATATTTTGCAGGAATATATTCATGTATTCACAGACTGCTTCTGTACCTCTGGCATGGACTTTTAACCAGTACATCTTGTAATCTGTTTCACAACCACCCTTGTCTCCTGTATGTGTTCCTAGCCAGCTGTAATTAATGCTCTTTGTATATGTCCTAATTCTAGAAAAAGTTGTGTTACCCAGGCCTCACTATGGACTGTATTTCTGTACTAAATCCTAGCATGTGCCTTCAGCAGGCTGTCGAGATGGCTGCTGGAAAGCTATCTTTAAAGCTTTACTGCAAATCAGACTAATCTGAAACTTGGCATGGAGCATTTGGAGTGGGTGCAGTTCTTTTTGTTAAATCCGGGTCTGTCTCCTCCTCTCTTTTTATAGTCCAGGTTCCCTAGGGCAGAGGGAAGTACCTAATTGCAAATCTGTCTTGCCAAGTGCTTGGCAGCTAGAGCTTCCCCCCACAGTGGAGTCTATCTCTAAAGTAGATAATGTCCATTTGGAAGAACCTGACATTTTGGGCCAGAAAAGGGCAAAGAGTTTTGAAGAATAATTTAGAGATTAAATTCAAGTAACACACTTATTTATAGACATTGTGAATAAGACAATTTTAAACATGTGATTGGCTGAAAAAAAGTCTTGTAACAAAATCTGTAATTTTTTCCTTTTTCTTACTATTGCTTTATTATGGCATTTTAGGATATTTGGATGAATGATAATGTTATATCATAACATTATTATTATTATGTTATTTTGTACTTGTGTATCACACAAATATATATCTCATTTTCAAGAAATTTATAAGCTTTATTTGAATCAACTAGATAGCTAGAGCTTGAGAAGTACTTTTATGGCTTTGTGTATGTTACAGAAATCTGGCATCTGGGGCTGTGCTTGCAAAGTGTGCATACCAAGGAGCACATAACAGCAGAGCAGGGGTACAGCAGAATTAAGGGCTCGGGGTTGCTGTGACTCAGTTCTGTAAACCAGCAATCCTGCAGAGTCAGCACAGGCCCCATGAGCAGAAACCCAAACATCTGGTTAACTTTAGGCTTGTGCTTAAGCTTCTTTGACATGAGCTGCTAAGGGGGGGGTAGGTTTGCTTTTAATCTGTGTTCCAAGACCTTTACTTCACAAGGTTATGCTCTAAGCAAGTTCTTTCCAGCAGGATGGAATTTGTTCCCTAGCTGCAGCCTGCCTTCACATGGTGGGGCAAGGTGGAGGCATACAACTCCCCAGGTTCCCTTCCTTTTCTCTCTCTCCATCTGTGAGCTTTGCAGAAGGGGGAGCCAGCCTAAAAGAGAGCTGTAGCTTGTTCATGTAAATATCCCAGCTGGAGCATCAAGGGATGCAGAGGTGCTGCACATCTGCCTCAGTGTACAAATAGCCTACAGAAAGCGTAGTGTTGGGATTTCCCTGTCAGCTGGGGTGGTGTGCTCAGTAATACCTCAGTGTGTGAGCTGACCAGTGTTTGTGCAATTACCTGAGAGACTCTGGCTGTAAACACTTGCAGTGGGCTTTTTCCTTTACCTCCCCAAGGTATGAAAACAAACTGCTCTTCCTTTTGGATTGAATTCCATTCCCATTTCATTTTATTACTGGTCTTCCTCTATGTTTCTCTCTTGTGTATTTTCCTCTCTTTGCCTCTCAAGACTTTCTGTATTCATATTAATTATTACCTGCAATAGTTTGTATACATATATTCTATATTTGTATATATATTCTATTTGTACACATACATTCTATATATTACTTTATAATCAAGATCTGAATTAAATTTGTCCTAGTTCTAATGATAACATGGTCAAAGAGAGCCCTACAAGAACAACCGTGGCTGAAAATGCTTGGGGGAAATTACATTCTTGCCATGACACAGATGTTCTATCTGAAAAGCTACTGGAAAAATAGCACCAGTCTGTCAAAGCCTTTCAGTTGTACTCTGTTCTCCCAAAAGTGAAAAATGTTGCTTTGATCCACCCAAATAAAGGAACTCAGCTTGGAGCCCTCTTCTGACTCTTTGGTCACCACTGAGTACAGTAAAGTTCTTAGATCCCTGCTATGCTTAGGTCTGATACCTTTAATTACACATTATAAACTTGACAAACTAATTTTTGGAAAGAAGAATGTAGAGGTCAAAGGAAGAGAGTGGGAGGGAAACACTTTTTACTTCTAGAAAGACTTAATTCTGAACTGAGGGAAATAAGGCTTGACAACAAATGCTATGTTTCTGTTAAGAGACCAACAGGATTATCTCCCTCCATCCAAGTGGGAGGATGTTAATAACTTGTTACAGTTTGTTTGATAGGAATTGGAATTTTTTGTGGTAGCTGTTCGTATCTGTCTTTCAGTTCTTTGTCTGTTTTGATAAGGAAAAAATCCTGTGCTGCTGCATCTAGTTTCATTCCTCCTGATAAATAAGCTGCGTATCTTTATAAACCATCAATTACCCTCTGTTTGTCAGTTTTATAAACTGGAAAAGATTAGTAGGAAGAGAAAGGGAGGGTTGCAGCTCGTGTTGTGTGCAGGGCCCAGTGGTGTCAGGGAGGGAGCCGAGGGCTCCTGCTGAGCAGGGAAGGTGGACAGGGGACACCCCACCAGGGCACCTTCCTGCTGCTGCCTCCAGACCTGCAGCTCCTGCCAAACCCTGCATGGCCCAAGAATGAAAGAACAGCCGTGCACAGCACTGCCCTGTTCCCCAGGTCTGGGGAGCTGATTGCTTGGACCAGGGTAGCTGTTAAAGGATTATGTCTTCTGCTGGGCTGAAAGGTGCCCTGGGAGAGCTGCCCTCTTTGTAAGCACCACCTTGAGAGCCTGCTGTGGGCAGAGCTCCTCCTGCATCCACGGCTCCCTTGCTCAGTCATATGTGATGCTTTTTTAACTGGGCCAGCTGCAGTGCTTTTGGGACCATCGGTTTCCCCTGCCACAAACACTGAAACTAGCAGAGACAGGTGTAGTTCTTATGCTACCTGAATTTTACTTTTGATCTCTTATTGAATGGAGTCCCAGTTTTTGCAGAAGCCTGCCTCATAACTTCCAGTAAATTCACAAGGAGCTTTTTGCACTGGAAGATAGAAAATAGACCTGCTGGGATTAATCCAGACTACATGCACTTGGCTGAATCGCAGCAATGTATTTCTCCCCTGGATATTTTGAGAATTCTTTGAACATTTCAAATTAGCATTTCACTCAGGCTGATGCTAGTGATAGGGTATGAGTGACGTTAATATTTGAAAATTCTGTAGTAAATCTAATTTTCAGGTTTGCATGCCAAATCTTAACATGTACTGAGGCACTTGAAGCTGACATATAGATCTTGTAGTTACAATTTAATGTGTGGCTTGTCTCAGCAATTCGTGCCCTGATATACAAATGTTACAGGGTTAAAACCAGTGTTGTAAGCAGGATGATATTGCTCTTTTGAATAATTAATACCTGGTAGAACTAAACACCATCTCACAAACTGTGATTATGGTCTGCCACCATGTGAAAAACAACTGGGCTGGTAATTTTAATTTTTTACCTCACATTTTACGGGGAGGTCATAGGCGGAGTGATGCATGTCTAGATTTTGCTCTGATCTCCAGGAATCAGTATGTATTCCTATGGGCAGTGTGACAGCAGGAGCTTGGTACTTCAGCAGCCATCAGATGCAGTGGCTCAGTAATGTCCTGTCATATTCATTAGATTCCAAAATGGCTACAGATAATAGGCCTTGATTAATCAGTTTTATGTGCTCTATGAAAGTTGTAGGTGATGAATCTCCATGGAAATGTTTCAAGGAAAAGCCCAACATTAAGTCTCCATTTTAAGCCCTGAAATAAGGCCAGGGAATGCACTTCTGGAGCACTGTTGATCCAGTATATTTGTATCCTTGACCAAAGTAATTTACCACAGATTTTACAGTCCTCTTTTTGCTGTTGTGATGGAGGACTTACCACATGTAACTCATAATGCAGCAAATGAATAAAAGCATTGATTTTTAGCAAACAAAAAGCTGAGCTTGAGGTAATGAACACAGACCTTCTTCCCCTCCCAGCACAGGCTGCCTATAAGTGAGTATTTGAGAATACTGTCAGTTTTACAAAGACAGCTGGGGTAAATACCTATAAATTCAAACTGCACACTGTTTTTTCATTAAGCAACTGCAATGAACGTGACTGAAGTTGCAGAGTTCCAGAACTAGTTGTAAGCAGATCTGCAATGGAAAACATATGCCAGATTATGAAGGATCCCAGCAGGCAATAACTGCTTGGCTGTAAGCTGTGTACAGGACAACTCTGTGTCCTGCTGAATTGCCCATAGTAAATTACCACAGTTTAACCCATTAAATGAACTAAAAGAACAAAAAGGTCCTCCGTAGGTCTGACTTCAAGAATCTGGACAACACTCTCAGGCCCATGCTGTGACTCTTGGGAGGGTCAGGAGTTGGAGTTGATGATGCTGGTAGGTCCCTTGCAGCTCTGGATATTCTATGATGCTGTGTGTCTTCCCTGCTGCAGTAAGTGAGCCATTGTAATCCCCTCACTTCTGGGATGTGGAAGGAGCCCCACATGGAAGTGGGCTGGCCATCAGAAGGTGGAGTAACTTCTTGGAGTTTTGAAAGAAAGTTTGAAAACATTTTATAGCTGAAGCTCAATCTGGTGAAGGAAAAAGATATTGTTTATAGGACAAGAAAAAAAGCTGGCTGTAGCATTTTGTGTCCTCTTGAGATTCACACTGCTCAGTCTCCCCTCAGTGCTTTCCTCCTAACAGATGTATATTCACACAGTAGAAATTTCAGCAGTTCTCTTTGAAACTGGCATTCCCAGATCTGATAAGATTACAGACAAGAAAACTGAAATGACACAGAGAACTCTACCATTTCTTAACTCTACCACCAAGCTCGAGTTGGGGTGTTTGGATAAGGAAATGAGCTCTTTGAAACAATTAAACAGACAGGAGAACAGAAGCAGGACTCGAGAGGACTCCCAGGACACTTAGAAATAATTGGTACTATTCACATAATACACAGTAACACTTAAAGCAGCAAAAGGATTATTAAAGCAAAATGCCTTATAGCAACAGAGTGCACCTGAGTGGATTTTTTTGGGGGACATGAAGAGAAAAAACAGGAATGTGAAGTAAGAGAGAGGTTTTATCAATGATCTGCCTGCTGCTACATGTGACATGTGGCAATCATTAAACCTTTCCTCCTAAGATCCTGATTTTTTTTTAATGTCAGTTGTTGGGCTACATCCCTATCACATCAAGAAGTAAAACTAATTATGCATTATTTGTTACAATTAGTTTGTTTATTCCATATAAAAGACAGGAATCAAATTAATATCTTATGCAAAACACTTTTAGCACTAGAATTTTTGAAACAGATGTTTAATTAGGTATTAGATTAAAATCTGACTCTTCTGAAAACTATGGAAGAACTTTATGCAAGAAACCAAATAACATGTAACAAAACCACTCTCTTCCCTGACATATCCCCACAGGAAGATGTGAGTCCTTCCATAAATGGAATAAACAATACTCTGGGGATACTCAGGAATGCATATAGTGGTTAGTTTTTAACATGATACAATGAACCATTGTATAGGGATAATTCTAGCAGTCAGTGTACATGAAAGTAAAAAGGATTGAGTCATGGAGAGGCAGAATTGAGAATACAACAGGCATATTTAAAAACCCTTGATTATTTAGGTTATGCTGATGCAAAATATCCAATTTACTGGACCCTCAGCCCAGCAGTACCAGAACTTTGTTACCAGGAAAACAAAATTCTATATGCTGGCCTTTGTAAGCATATGATCAAAGAGACTATCCAGTTTCCACCCACTGTGTGCAGGCTGCCAATTTAAATATTTACTACCCCTTGAACTGGCCAGCCAGGAACGCAGCAGCAGAGAGGGGTATGAGCCACATATGTACTGCCACTGACCTGGGACATGTTCTGTTTTCTGGATAAGCTACAAGAGAATTCAGAAGTGAACATGCTGTGGCTACGTTAGTAGAATAATTTACTATGTCCTCTAATAAAATTAAACATTAGAAATACCCAACCAAAAAAACATTTACAATTGTGCTGCAGGAAGATAATTGCTTCAGTAATGTCTCAAGAGACTAGTCCTTGCTATATGTCTACCACTTGAGCTGCATAGTTTCATTATAGATTAGGAATTCATCAAGCTGTTAAGTACTAATTTCCTTTAAAATGCTGTTGTTCTATTAAGTGAATGGTTAGTCATTTTCTCTACACAGCCAAGCTGTCTTTTAAATGTGGTATAAAACTGAGCAAACAAGAGAAAACTGGCTTGTTAGGTTATTTTCTTTTACTTATATTGCCTTGTGTGATCTGCCTTCATGAGGCAGAAAAAATTCAGGTGTTCCATGCTGAGTGCAAAGACTCTATTTATATCACCTCATTCAGAACATACCTCTTCATCACCAACAAATATGAGGCAAGCTCTAAAGATTTTTTTCTTTGTGTTTTGCTCACTAGTAGAATGTAATGGCCAGAAAGGTGCTAGGAAAATAAAAACAAGTATGCATTTGTTGTCCTTTTCAACTAGGATGAACATAATAAACGTGTCACAGTTTCCTCACCTAGTCTGGCTTGGTACTGAGAATAAACTAGTCTTTCCTATGTATTTAGATTTGCTCCCAGCAGTCTGTTCTCAGAATTCTAGGTATCAATTTCTGTTCATGTCTCCAAGCCCTTGCAGCTTTTTGCTGCCGTTTTGGTTTCTGCCCAGTTTGTTACTAACCTTGTCATAGATGGTGTCCAGAACTTAACACTAACCCAGCTGTGGCCTCACAGCCACTGAACATTCATTGAAACAATGTAATTTCTGTGCAGAATTTTGTCTAATTGCAGCTCTCATGGTACAATATTCAAGTGCAGTTTATGAATATCTCAAATCATGTATTTGAACTTTAAAGGAATCTTAGTACTCGGCTCTTACCTATGGTTTTTAGAGATTCTTAGAAACACAGCAGAGAGGCAGAAAATCCAGTGGCAACCACTGCTCAGCCCTAGTGTTTTCTTGCTATTTTCCTTCATATTTTTTTTTTTTTTTTTTTTTTTTTTTTTTGTCCCTGTAAGAGCCCATTACATTTAGCATTTTGCTGCTTCTGTAGAGTGTGGCACAAAGTACTTCCTTAGCATATGCTAGTTCAAACACTCTTTTCTTTTTACTTCATCCTTCCACTTGAAAAAATAATTCTCCACACTTAAATAACTGGCTGGAAAAAGGAATGCCAATGTGTTTTTCCAGCTTGTTACGGAATATACGGAGCTTAAAATTGTTCCTTACAAATTTTATTTACCCTTAGTGTTTTGGTAAAAATACCATTAGCAATAATTTTTCATTTTTGGCTTTTAAAGGAATGCAGAGGTTAATTGTTGTGGGTCTGATGGAAGGAGCTACTGAAGGCTGTTAGCAGGGAAGCTTAAGAGCTGAAGTTGCTTAGAAAGCTCAAAAGAGATAGCTGACATATTTTTGCTTGTTGTCAGCTGGTGCTCTCACAAGACCACAGGCAAGCATGAGTGAATGTAGGAGGAAACAATACATCTGCAGACACTGGCAGACAGCTTTGCTTGCCAAATTTGGCCACAGTTCCTTTAGATAAATAATTTCTCAGTGACGTGCTGTGTTGAAATTATATAAACAGCAAAAATTACAAGACCTGGGCCCCAGGGTCTTGAGGGTTTCAAGATTTTCTGCAATCAATATTCTGACATCTGAAAATATTTTTCCCCTAATAGCTAATGCCAGAAACAGAGCAACATTGCCATTATTTTGTATGTATTTGAGATTTCAAAAATATTGAAATCTTGTCTCTTCAGCCCATCCTGGTCAGGATCTTTGCACTATCATAACTATCAGCTCATATGAGAAGCTTTTTACAAGAATTTTCAAAGTAACAATCTTTTCTCAGAATGGGCCAGAACCTCCTATAGCAATTCCATCAGCATCTCAAGAAACATACATGTATTATGTAACAAACACTGTATTATGTTTCAGTCTCCAGAATCATCAAGAGGTTTAGAGAAACTTCTGTTGAACATGATGTAGCTTACTTTGCACATTGAAGGTATGGGATTTTCCTCCTTAGGACCAGACAATAGCCAGCTAACTCTGTGGTAAGTTCCATGATGATTAGGATAGTTCCACTATAACAGCCATACAACTAGAGCTATCCAAAGTGTCTCCTCTTACTGAGGAATTTATGCATGAAATCAATGTGGAAGACTCCCTGAACAGAAACATCCCACAGGAAAACTTTACCTGACTGTTATAGAAGCATCTCTAGACAAGCTTCTGAAGTTATAAAACCAAATCATTTATTGAACAGTTATTTTTTAAGAAATCAGTTTCCATAACAGAAATCAAACCTATGCCTGGCACTCAAGACATCCTGGAAGGCGGCAGCTGCGGAATATTGACAGTCACCCATGGCACTGAGGACACATGTAAAATGAGTAACTGCATTTATTACTATTTTCTAAGTAGCAAAGGCCAGACAGGAACAAAAATGTACTTTTAAAAGTTATGCTTTTCTTTTGATGATATAATCTGCAGCACCTGGCCTTTCCTCTAGCAACACTCCCAAAGTAATACTGTTCTCTGAAAATAGTCTGAACAAAATGAATACGCTTTGTTCCCTTTTCAGTCCCTCATGTACCAAATGTGCAAGTACAGAAAAAAGTCCCTCAAACACTTTCTTATTTCAGTCTTACCTTAAGGCAAACTTGTAAATTTTAAGGGAATACCTCAAGAATTAAGCATAGAGCTTATGAAACTCTTTTTTCTTTGTTGTTTTTGATCAAAGTTAACTTTCTTAGAGAACAGGTATGCACAGCAATAACCTCTCAGAAGTGTCTTAGGATAAGACCCATGTTAGTGATGTTTATGTAACTTTTGCATCTGCAAGTATTTCTTAAACTGACATTTGCAGTCTAACTGTACAAGACAAAATTTCAGTAGTTCAGAGCACAGTGTGATGTTATTTCAATGAGTGTAAATGTTGAGGGCAACAAGGTAAAACTGCCTCAGTATTTCATTTCCACACAAAACATCTAAGATGAATAACAAAGTAAGTTATCTTCTCAGACCCTTATGTCTTTAAAAAAGGGATGCAGCAAAGCCTCTTCTGCAGTTATTCTTGTTGCAGGGTTTAAGTCTAGTAGTTTATCAAGTAGGTCATATGCTTCATCAGGAACCTGATCCCATCCTTTCATGTCAGCTGCCTTCGTTTCCAAAGCACCATCACTTTCCTGAAAATTCTGTAAATGTTGAATTTGTTTTCCAAGTGTCTCAGGAGCACAAGGTTTGTCTGCTGCAACTGACAAAGCTGTGGTGTTGTCAGACCTGCTGGGCCCTTCCCCCTGAGATCTCTTACAGCTGCTATTTGTTCCTCTCAGCTTTTCACAGAGGGTTCGTAGGTTTTGAGCTGGGACAACTTGGGTACACACAATTGATTTTCCTAGGGGAAAAAAGTTGCACAGGAAGCCACATTTTATTATACTTTCTATGCAACTGTAACTTTTGTTTCAGACAAACTTTATGTCTCAAATTATAACCAGCATGAAAGAAAAATCCCAAATCTATCAAAGAACCAAATCCAGCCTCCCACACCTCCACACCAGCCCTGCTGTTACAGAAGCAGCCCCTGAAAGTTAGAAGGGGTCATCATCTCAGTTCTGCTCAGAACAAAGAGCTCTGGGTTATGTGAGGTGACAGGTTGTCAGCCACACTGTACACCAGCTTTTGCATTTCACTGTCATTTTAACAGAACTGAAGACACTTAAATACCCTGATTTTTACACCTCTGTCTGGAGAATGAAAATTGATGTTGGCAGTTACATGTTCAGGTAGCAAGTGCTGCAGCATTTAGCCTGCAATCAATTAGGGGAAAGCTTTTTGAATATTCTGTGTTTTGTGGTGATTGTGTCTTTTTTAAACAGGCCAGCTGTTGGGTATTGGGTTTTTAGCTTGTTTGTTTGTGTTACTAGGCCTTTTGGGAGAAGGGGTGGGCACAAAAGCAAGGTTTACATCACCTAAATTTTAAGTCACATTGACTTAAGCCTCCAGGCCAAATTTTGTAGAAATAGAAACACTGTCTCAAGAATTCTAACCAAATGCCAGTAAGAAACATTTCGTTGGCATACTTCACCTCAAGTAGCCCTGACTTAGTGAAAGGCAGTAGACAGGTTGGGAAAACTATGACCAAGTACCCCATACATACATTGTAAAAGACAGAAAAACACAAAACTGTCTTAAAAGTCTGTCAATATAGACTTCAAAAATGTGATTTACTTCCAAAATTTCTCTCTAACCTAAAAATATATGTATTTACACCAAAAAAAATTTGATTATAAATCACAGTATTAAGTAACATTTCCCCCCTTCCTCCATAACTAAGGCTTGCATACCAAAAGTTCTAGCAGCCTGAATGGTTTCTCTGGATCCACGAACTGTCATGATTTGTGCCAAAGCAGTTAAATCATCACTTGCTTTGAAAAATGGATACCGTCCACTGAGCAGAGAAAGGAATATGATTCCTGCAGACCACATGTCTATTGCTGAAAGGAAAGCAAATTTATTAACAACTAAACTCATAATTTCATCACAAACAAAACCTCAACTTTACAAATAAATTATGATCTGAAAAGTTTCTATCAGCAAAAGTTATGTTCTGAAGTACTTCTTGACTTTGATCATATAGATAATACTTCAGATAAGAGTGGAAATTTCTGTAATGAGACTGAAGAATAATTTCCTACTTCAATGCAGAGGGAGTTTTTTCATAGGAGTAATTCCATTAACTTACTAAACTTAAAGTGAACTAAAACAATGTTTGAAGCTGTTTTACCTGGGAAGATGAGAGGGGGCAAATGAAATGGCTTGTTTGATATATATTTAACTTTATTTCCTATGAAGGAAACCTTATATAAGGTTTATGACCCCTTATATAAGGGTTATAAATAAAAAAAAAAACCTCACAAATGTTTGTGAAACAATTTTTTGGGAATTGAAGCTGGCACAGGTAGGCAGTACTAAGAAATTTATCTTATTATGAACTTTGTTCTTCTCTAATATGAACTCACTTGACAAGATAGGCAGTTTAAAAACCATAATAGTTCAAAGTTATTTATCACTTTCATTGTGTTACGAAGAGTACAGCGAGTACTCTGGGGATAGAGGCCAAAGCCTGATGGAAATTTCAGTATTGGAAGTTATAAGAACACCTGTCTGCCATAATTTTTTTGGCTCACTAAGGTGCACATTTTAAGAGATGGCAAGGAAAGTGAAGGAGAGAGTTTGAAGGATCTCAAATTCCAGGAAGAAAAATTAACAGTTGGGAAATAGAGGCATATTCATCCTAGTCCTATTGAAAAAAGTAAGTAAGTAGCTAAACAGGCAGTAATTAATTTGGATGTTTAATTAGAAAAACTCAGCAAAAGACTTCAATTTGGAAAAAAGGTATTAGGTTGACTTTAGTTGCAAAACCAGATTTTATGTCTTTTATTATAAAATAAAAATCCAAGTTAATAATTTGGCACAATTTACAGTGGAAAGGTTTTCAGCCTTTTGCACAGTTCCTGTAAAAAAGTTTTAGTATCATCTTTCCAACAGTGAAACAGTAATACTATCTGTTTGAGGGGCCATGCATCCCCCTGAGGATGTGGTTGGGTAAGCTGGAGTAATCAAGGTCAAGACCTCTGAAAAGGTTTAATCATGTAACTCTTGCTGAAATTAGGAGTCTTTATCCATCTGAGTGGGCAGTAAATCCTGGCCCTACAATTGTGGAAGAGCTGTGATCATCAGCAGAACACAATATCTTGTGGAATGACATCAAAATCATGATTCCTTCCTATGCTTTTGTCTAGTGTTACCCAGCTAGTGAGGAAAGGGCAAGAGAAGGACAAACCAAGGGAAAGTGTAACTGGACCTCAACTTGGGTGTTTGGGTTGTAGTCCCAGCACTGTGAGCCTGGGTCAGATGTGCTATGGTAGCTCTGGGTAGAGTCAGCTGGATTCAGCCAATAACAGCCAGCACAGAGGCCAAAACCAGGAGTAAGAGTGGCAGGAGTACAAGGAGGTGATTCCAGCAGCCCCAAATGAAAGTTGACAGTAATACTCGCTAGTTCAAATAAAACATGGTATCCTAAAAATTAGTATTAGAGTACCCAGTTCTAATTAAGGCCTTTTTTGACATACTGCAGGAGCTCAGAACCACTGACTCAGACCAGGGATGTCGGTGCCACACCCAAGGGTGTCTAGATTTACCCCTACTTTCTGCCTCAATCTCATTACCCTGGAGAACAGAACCATCTGAAAGCGTGCTTAACACCAGCACGTGTCCAAGATTTCCTAGATATGTCTTCTTTCTGCCTCAATTCTGTCTAGACAGATTCAGAGATTGTCTAAACTTATCCTAGATTTCTGGATGACTGCTAGCCCATAAAGCTGGCAGTTACAGCAGAGGCACAAGAACTCCAAACAAGCTGCCATACCTTTGGATCCCAGTCATACCCACAGCATACATGTTGTTTCAAACAGGAATAAGCTATCTAGGCATAAACTGATCAAGTATATTGTTAATTCTGAGTGTGTTTACGTACTCTACTGAAAATTGACAACTTTCTCAAAAGCCATTAAAAAAAAAAAAGGCTAAAACCTTATATTTTAAATCCAGTTTTTGAGGTTATGTGTATTTTTTTCTAAGTCAGAACTCCTGGCCATACACCAAATATTTAATGGGTTACTTTGCTTCTATTGGTTCTCCATCCTGCAAGTAGGCACAACCTCTCCCACCTTTCTTGCACCAGGTAATGCATTAAACATCCTTCTGCCCTTCCCCAATATTTACCCAAACCACTGAATCTTATTAACTAAATTTTAACATAGGGAAATTCAAGTTTTACTTCAAAAAATGATGACATTTACATACCAGCTACTTAAACCACTAGCAAAAAATAAAAATATGATAAAAAGTCATTAAATAATGCTTTCTAGAACACATTTGCAATTACATCATTAATTATACCTGCTATGGTAGCATATGTTGCAACTTGCCTACAAAAGGCTAAACAATGTTCCCTCTCCCCAAGATTTATTCAAGATTTTTCTTGAACAAATAAGCCAAGAAACTTCATAAAAAATTATTTTGTCTTTTAAAATATATTGTATTCAACTCCTGCACATGGCACTACCTCTCAAATTAATAAAGACATATTCAAGTTTCAAACACAGGAAAAATATTCCTGAATTGTTCTTCCTCAGAGTAATAAACTTTTAATTAAAATCAAGAAATACTTGAAAAGCATTAGAAAGGATGAAAAATGAATTTCGAAAAATTTAAAAAATCCTCACATAAAAAAGACAACAAAATATGCATAAATGAGAAGGATGAAAAGGTGAAAAAAGCCATTTGTTTGCATCTGTTGGCAGTACCTGTGGTCTGAGTGGGGCACTTTGTTAATACTTCTGGTGCTCTGAATCCAGGTGTTCCTGCCCTGGGAGCCACTTGCTGACGCCTTGTAATAAGAGACAAATAATATATTTAGAATATAAAAGTTGGTACGTAAGTTCTAGATCTAATAATAGTTATTGTTATTTTTAGAATATACTTGTGTAAGATGTGTAAACAACCTAACCCTGCTTTATGCAAGTTTTACAGAGGTTTGAAGCATCTAATCTAGCATGAAATCATAAGATATACATGTAAAAACCTTATTATCTAGTCTATAATATTTTCATTATATTATCTAGCATAAGATAATACCAGAAAAATACTTATTGCATACTTAATTCACAATCACCTTTTCTTAGTTTCATCTAACAGAAGTGTCATTTTTGTTAAAGGCTTGTTTTCATGGGAAACTTTGAAGCTGAGGCTAATTAACCCAAGGCAAAAAGTATATGAGATTCTTGAATGTGGATGCTATGGCTTTGTGTTAGTGCAGAGCAAACTAAGGGCTGCTCTGAGTGTTGCCAAGCATTTACTTTTTGTTAGAATAACTAAAAGGTGTGAGATTATCATTATTTAAAAGATCGTGTGTGGATAAAAGGCAATAGTAGATCATAACTAAAACTACCTGCAGAGGGTGGAGTTTAACTCGGCTACTAAGATTCTCCAACATGAGGCACTGGAACAGATTGCCCAGAGAAGCTGTGGAAGCCCATCCCTGGCAGTGCTCAAGGCCAGGTAGGATGTGGCTTGGAACAGCCTGGTCTAGTGGGAGTTGCCCCTGCCCATGGCAGGGCGTTTGGAAAAAGGTAACCTTTAAGGTTCCTTCCAACCCAAACCATTCTGTGATTCTCTTAGTTTCTTAGATGAGCAAATACAAAACAGTCATGCTTCCTTTTAATTCTACATTTCATGATTTCCAGAATCCTAACTGTTGCTATAATTTAGGCCTATTAGATAGCTACTGAATGACAGAATTTAAAACACTTTTCTAAGTGTTGTAATCAACTCAAGTGATTTTATACAGCACATGTAGGTAAATAACAACAAGAAAATAATTACCAGTGAATCTTTCTAGCTGCAGATAGCAGTGAACTAATCCATGAATTCCATGAACTATTTTTGTTTAAAAAGAGCATACTCAGTGTTTTAAGGGCTGCAGAGATTAAATACTATCTTTCACTTACTAAATCAGCAGTCCAGTAAATCTAAGTTTCTGACTTTGCCTGACAGCAGAGCAGACAATTTTACAACATTATCAAAGCAAATTACCTTGAAAGGCAAACACTGCAAACTCTGTCCGTTGCATAACAGTCACAGTGCACGTTTAAAGGGCAACCACTGGCAGCTTTCCTCGCTGCCCCATTGCTCACAGTTTTGGTAGAAATAACCTTCTTCTTTGTTACTAACTTCCTAGATGAAACATCTATCATCTTTGGTTGTTTTATGAGCTGCAATGGAGATATTTTAGAGAAGGTGACATATTTAAGAAGTTTCCCTTTACATATAGATAGGACAGTTCCTAAAATACTGACTTAACGGGTGTTGATGAACAAGAATTTCAGAACAGACAGCAAACCTCTTTAACAGTATCAAAACTACTATAAAACAGACACTGGAATTTCTAGATAGCCTGACTTCCTCCCCTTCAGAAGACATTTTCAGTGTTTACCAAAAAAATATATATATTAGATATTCTGAAGCTACAAGACAAATATTTTTCAAGCTAGTATAGTGTTTCAAGACTTTTTTTGGCTCAACATAAGAAAAAATATGAAATGACACAGCAACACACAGACATTAACTCCAAACCGTAAACCAAACCCTCTATTTAGTTGGGGTTTCTCCCTTGTCATATTAAATACTAATTACAAAAAAATAGTTACAAGGTTTATCCTCAGCTTCAACTGCAAAATAATTTTTTTTAAATTTCAGGAGGTAAGTAGGGAGTGGTTTAGCACAGGAACAGGCTCCCCAGGGCAGTGCTCGCAGCACCAGCCTGACAGAGCTCAAGAAGTGTTCGGACAATGCTCTCAGGCACACAGTATAGCTCTTGGGGTGTCTTATGCAGGGCCAGGAGTTGGACTCAATGATCCTCATGGGTCCCTTCCAACTCACTTTATTTTGTGATTCTATGATTAGCTGCATAGATAGATGTATAGGAAAAAACATTAACTTAGCATCCAAACAAGATCAGCTAGGGAGACAACTACAGAACTTCTTGAGTTTCAAAAGGGACTGAAACAGAAATTTAAAATTCTTTGAGCCTTTCAGGAAAGACACATTTAATAGTCTGCTCAAAACCTTTTAGTGCCACAGCATTCTGGAGCAGTACTCAGCCTTACAGAACAACCAGTTCTATACTTTTTCAAATATGTAGCAGATTGATCCTACTGTTGAGTCAATGCTTCTTACTTTTGTGCTTGAGTTCTCCTGGTATGTGGAGCTATAGACATTGAAATTCCTCTCTCCAAAGACAGAGCGCTGGACAGAATGGTGCACAGAGTCTTCCTACAAGACCAACAAAAGGGACAATAAGGATTCTGTTTAACAGGCATCTGGGCAATGACAAAACAAAGTGTGGAGTGTCATAAAACAAGAACAACTACACGTAAGTGATTTTCAAGCATCAGGTTAGTGTGGATGAAGAAACATGGTCTAGACAGAATAGCAAACATGTTTACAAAACCAGTTACACCTCTGAAGTGCCCCAAGACAATCCTAGTGTAGTCTGTACTGCACTTGTTATGCAACTAGTAACTAAACATAGGTGAATGATTATTGGCTTGGGGAGGAGTTTCCCCATCCATATCTCTCAAAAAGGATTTAAGGCTGCCTAAATAGTAACTCATGTTAGGGTTTATACAGCCTTCAGCATTGTATTACATCTAACAGATAATGATGAAGCCAATAATTATGTAGAAGCAGCTCCTTAGACAATGAACAGTGTGCTGCTTTGCAGGCTCAGCTTCTGTGCAAGTACTGCATCTCCCCCTGTTGGATGAAGGAACACATTAAACATATACAAAAACGCTAATGAAAGAGACTGAGAACCTTTCCTCCTCTTCCTTGTTTCATCTGTACTTTTGAAAGCGAGCTGGACCTTCTATCAGCTGCTTTTGAAGCTGACTGTTGAGCTATCTGTTTAGGTGCTGTGACACTGACAGAAACCCCATTTCCCAAGGTTACAATGGGATTAGTTCGCAAGCAACTTCCCTGCTGGTCTTCAGAGTGGGCAGTTTTAAGAAGCTCAATTTTCGTATCAGGGGTTCCTTGTGCCAAGCCAAAATCTACCAAGGCATACCTGAAAAGACAAATTCAGAATCAGGAGTCACAAAATATCTATTAGTCATTCTATTTACTATTCATTACTTATTTATCATTCTTTCACATTTCATTCAATGTTGCTTATCTGTACTGTTGCCAGCATCACAGTCCTATTTTCTTCCTTCTCTTCCTACTGATCCATCTTACCTATCTCCTCAATGTTTTCACCCTACACCATTGTTCATTGTTTCTTGTCCCAAAATCTTATCAAGTGCATCCTTCCTCCAAAGGTGTTAAAAATATATTTCCAGCAACTTCTTTCTGAAGTTCTTAGAATCCTACAGCCCTGAACCTTCAGCCAGCAGTGATGTACAAGAGACTTGACTCTTGCAGGATTCCCATAGGCAGAGGACAAAGGTAGTAGTGAAGCCAAACCAGACCAACAGTGCTTAAAGTTTTGACAGAGTTCTGTCAAATACTACTGGAATTTACTTTGGTCTTCAAACAGGTAAGACTACATTAGTTCACACTTCAGATTTGTCTCTAAAATAATTATTTTTTGCTACAAAAAGTAGAGAAATAATCCATCTGTCCCTGGGTCTCAAACTCAACTCCACACCTCTATGCACAAAGTAGAGATTAAGGCTCCAAAAAACACTGTAAGAGCAAAATGACAGTACATGCTCATTTTGACAGATTAAAAATAAAAACCAAAACAGTATTTCTCAAACTTTTAAGCTTGTGGTTTGGCAAAATGCAATCAAATCTCCCCTATAAACTTTCACTTCATAGAATCAAAGAAACATTTAGGCTGGAAAAGATCTTTAAAAGTCCAACTGTTAACCCGACTCTGCCAAGTCCCACAAAACCACGTCCTTAAGTGCTGGATCTACAGGTCTTTTAAATTCCTCCAGGGATGGTGACTCAACCACTTCCCTGGGCATCCCATTCCAATGCTTGATAAACTTTTTTCTAATAACGAACCTAAACCTTCCCTGGTGCAACTTGAGGCTGTTTCCTATCATGATTTTTACTTGGGAATGTGCATCCTACTACAACCTCCTCGCAGTGCTTGGCTTTGGACACACTCCAGCACCTCAGTGTCTCAACTTTACAAGCACATTACTAACAAATACAGCTATAGGACTGCTTGCACTGAAGCATTCTGTCAATTCCAGCTCTTCACAAAGAAGCAGTTCCTCACTTTTTACAATCTTTAAACTTCGTAACTTGCAGGCAAAAGAGCCAACCTTACTAGTTATAAACATTAATTCAATGTAAGGTGAAAACAGCCCAAAGCCAGCTATCTTACCTGTATCGGTTTTACTCCATCCACTATTAAAAATGTACAAGGATCATTCTATGCACCACAATGCATAGAAAGTTACAATTAACTTTCTTATTTAAAACAAACCAACATATTTTATTCTTCTCATTTTTATTTGAAAATGTAGTACTTTTACTCAGTAGTAAAATCCTCATTTTATCAGGTATTTGTCACTCCATGAAGTAGATACTACATTAAGTAAAAAAACCCCTTCCCTTCTTAAGTCCCTTGACAGTGAAAGAAAAATGTTACAAATAAAACACCACATTTTTAGCTTTATTATTTAAGCACATGTTATGGAGCTGGAAGGAAAGAAGCCTGAAAGCCTAATTGACTCTGTTCTGCCAAGGCACACATCCCCAGATGAAATCACAGTATGGCCAGACTCACTTTTTTAGCTGCCTGTTGTAGAGGAAGTTGCTGGGCTTGACGTCACGGTGAACAATACCGAAGTGATGAATGCGCCTCAACGCTTTAAACAGATTAAACATGTATTCCCTCACTTCTTCAAAGGAAAGGGAACTCAAAATGTCCTGAAAGAATATTTGGATACTGTAATTTATAGACTCATAGAATAATTATAGAATAATTATGCATCTGCTTTTAATTAAATGTTTTACTCCATATCAAAAGTCTAAGACTCACCAAGAAGGATTCATGCTCCAGATATGGCATAACAATAACAACGTGATCATTTTTCCTAAAGCAGTATTTAACTCCCATAACATTATCTTGTCCCCTAGGAGAAAAGCAATATTACTGAACAAAGACCAGAAGATGGATGTTTATTTTCCTTTATTTCTTCAAAATGAAAACTTCAGTCAGGCTGTCTTTTATAATCCTAACTTATATTTTGACAGCAGTCTTATCAGCAATCAGTACTTGTGCTCTTGCTGCTCACTGCTATGTTCCATTTGAATTCCATTTTATGTTCCATTCCGCAATTTGGAACAGAACTCTACAGATTATCTGTGGGGCTGTGGTTTGTAGTTACCACTGCAATTATCAGAGGCCCTAACTTTTATGATCCTACTACTTTAAGAAAGTGCTAATCAGCATACTCTGCCAAGTATCCATTCCTAAATCACATTTTCTAATGAAGTGATTTTTTTTTCCAAGCATTTCAGAACTGGAACTTTGTTACCACAAAGATATATAATGGAATTTCTCAGCTGGTAAACAGAGTACCCCTCGAAACCGAGATTAGCAGCAAAGGGCATCCATTACAGGTAAGACACTAATTTTGTTATTTGCTCTCAGTAAAAAAAATATACACGTGTGCGGTTAAAAACAAATCAAAATTTAAATAAATACAGAACAGTGAGACAACACTCAACAGTTATGAAAATCATATTTTTTTGTTTATATACCCTGCCACTGTGAGGCACTGAAGTTCAGCAGCTATTCTCAGAGGGTGGCTGGTCGGAATCAAGTGCTTCAGAGCAATTTTTTCCTCATATCCTGTTTGCATCTGTGCTGTGGCCAAGTACACAGAGCTAAAAGTACCTGTAAACAAAGGAGAAAACCACTGTCTTCAAAATTTTTAATTAGGTCAATGCAGATTTTTACAGAAGTGATCTAACTGTTCACAATCCTGCAGTACACTTGATACTACATCAAAAGCAGATTCTAGAAAAAAAAAATTCAGTTCCTTTTTTCTACTACTGAATATACTGATCTTGTATACAAGTTTTTTGTGTCAGTAAAAATGCAAATATAACACTGTCTAACTTGCCTGGGACACAGTGCTCTTTGAATGTAAATTTCCTGTCTTTGATTTGCTTTCTTGTTTAGGTAGCTTACTTTCATCTGACATTTAACTCCTCTCCCTACAATGTAAGAGGACTATATAATGCTGATCTGGAAAGCACTGCCACTGCTATTCAAAGCACTTCTGAAATTGTTATGTTTTCCTTAATTCTGTACCTTATCTATAAAGTAAGGCTTGCCACATGATGTGTTACTGCACTGTTTATTTGCCCAGAGCATTTTACCACATCCAAGGTGATACACATGCTTGAGACAGGGAGTGTTCAGCCTGTATGATAAGCTTACCCAGCCATTTCATTTTAAGGATATCCTAACAAGCCTCTTAGGAGGTTAATTGATCCTAATGGTCTGAGATATCTGAACATACAAGCTGAAGTGTTCTTCCATATCAATAAAGAATAGATATTACTTTTGATTACATTTTAAGTAGTGTGTTTGCATCATGCCGGTTCAACAGTCTGAGTGCAAACATACAACAAAATACCAGCAAAACCTAAATACTTCATGCTAGCATTAAAAAAAAAAAAATCCCAAACAAACCTGAACAGAATTGATTGCATCAACAAGGATTACCAAATTTGACTTAATATATTATTTTTGGAGGTGAGAACTGCTAAAATGAAAGTGATTCCAGAGTGGAATCCTTAGCTGAAGCTTGTTTTCTCATAATGCTGTTGTACTGCAAATGGTATTTTTTAAAAATACTGTTTGCTCTCAATAGTAAAACCAGAAATTTTGTTTAATTACACTATCTTTTAAGTGCTGAAGTCCCACACTCAGAAGTACCTGAATCTATTTATAGTCATGCCTGACACTAATTTAAGGTATTTGCAATACTGTCTTTTGAAGGCAATGGGAACACAAGCATTCTAAAATTTGATACCATAAATCTTCAAAAATAAAAAGTTGTTCAATTTTAAGTAAAGCAGCTCCAACATTTCAGTTTCCTTATCCACTTCTGCCCAAGAGATTGTAGTGGAAACAAAGCTAACTTAAGAATCACCAATTAAGTATTTCAGAACACAGCTACATGTAAGTAGATTTCTCATGTAAGGGAGAAAAAGAAGGGATTTTTAAGGTTATTTACTTGAATCTACATCAAAAATTTTTAATTGCCAAAATTGGAATGCTGTTTTTTTAGCAAGGCTTTAATAGACCAGATTTTCAAGAAAATATCTTGAAAGTGTTCCTAATTAATACACCTATGTGCTCAGAAGCATATTAGAATTCCTAGAGACCATGTAATAAGTCAAGAAAAGGCATTTGGCTTAAATTGTGTATATTAGGATCTTAGATTTACACTTTTTAAGTTAGAAATGCCAAAAGAAATCTTAACTCCAAGCAAAATAAAATGAAACATTTACCTTCCCCAATTTTTTCCTTTATTTTAAACACATTTACAAGCTGTGGCACTGCTTCATAAAGTTTTTCAATATCTTTTTTTACTCCTGCTGTGGGAAGAATGGGGAAAATAAGTTAGGAATTTTATTACTTGATTCAATATCTGATCTATTCTGGAGATCACAAATTACATTTCATAGGACTGTGGACTCACATACACAAAGGAAAAAACAGCACAAAGGTTTTCCATCCTGTTAACATTACCATGTGGACACTTGGTATTGCTGTTCTTCATCACACTTCTTTCTAAGCTGCAGCATTTACACATTTTTACTTATCTGACAGCAGACTCCAAGAGGGCAAAAGCTGCCTGGTTCCTAGGATACCCACACCTCATCACTAAATGTTTACATAGGATTTGCAAGGGCAATTGACAAAAGGCAAAACTGTAACAGTTGATTCTGTAGCAGAAGTGTAAATCCATCATATGCAAATCACAAATGCAGAAAAAGCAGTATTTTTTAGATATTTTAAAAATTGGTAATGCCATCTTTCCCACTGTTAGTTAAAATAGTTGGCACCAAAGCCCATGTTTGCTCTGCATCTTGGCTGCTGCACTTCATGCTGTAATCACTAGATGGCACGACAAGGATGTATTATTTCAAGAAAATGATGTAGTTTTCCATTCAGTTTACAAATCCTTGTTGTTCAAGCCTTTTCTGTACCCCACAGAAGAATTCACTTCTTTTGAAGCTATAAATTGTGTAGAAGCTGTGACTAATTTCTGTGAAGCCAGGGGTAAAGAATATTTTAGTATACAGAACAAAGCACAAAAAGGTATTTGTGAAAAGTCAATCAAATGTGTATACATTTTTCATCCTAAAAATAAATAACAGATTAAATTGAGCATAAACAGATAAATTGTAATGTATTATATATGTAAAAATGGACCATGTTTCACCAAGGCAGTAAATCATAAGCAATAAGATTTTTTTTTTTAATCACAGATATGCTGGAATCAAAGCATATATTAACATGCATCCCTAGCCTTCTATGTAGCTTACTTTAAACAATAACAAAAACTGCCTGAAGAACACTTTCTTCCTGCTAAAAACCCAATAAATCAGCTAGTAATTCAAGTCATAGTTAACTTTCAATTTAATTTTTTTTATTTCAAGATTTTATAAAAACTAACATACTAAAAATGCTTCTGACAACTGAAACCTGCTGCCTCACTTAACTATCCGTTTACATTCCTTTTTTACCCTTTATGTTGTTCTCTCTGCCTCTTCAAATTGTTTTAAGACATTTTGTGAAATATTTCAGGAATGAAAAAATCCTGAGTATATCCTAACAACCATGGAGAACTAACTCAACAACTGCTTTAGAATCTGCCAGATACTCCATTTTGTCCAACACTGAATTCAGATTCCTCCCTGGAGAAAGTTAAAGCTGTCAGACCGTTTCAAGCAGGGTGGCAGAGGCTGCAGTGCCTACTCAAGGCACTGACAGCATTTAGGAGCTCAACAGAGCTGGTTTGTGTGAAAGAGAGAAGTGCTGGAAAAAGTCAGTGATTGTCCTTGTTGAAGGACAGCAGTGTAAACATCACCTGATCTGTTCCAGGGTCCTGAATCCTCAGCTGGGTACAGAGAACATAAAGTCATTGTGCCATCAGAGAAATAATATTAATAATATTAGCCAGCATTTTCTATGACCAGATTTTAAAGTGATTTCTTCTCCTATTTGCAAAGCAATACAAACACTGTTCAGCATCAATCTGGGCATGGATATGCAGGAGTCTAAGAGAGGATTATGTATTTTAAAAAAATCAGAAGCCATTATATCTATGAACTGGCTGACCATCAGGGATTCCTGAGCAAGCATTGTACAGAAAGTGGAGACTCAGGTACACAAAGAGACTCAGAAACAACCAACAAAACCTCTTTCAGTTCAACTTCTACAAGAAAAACAAGAGTGTTTTTATAGATATAAACATATCTATTGAAGCATAAGGCTGGTGATTATAGGTTAAAAGGCAAAATACTGGGTTTGTGCACTTGTCTGGTCAGTTTTATTCTCAAGGGCTGCCTTTTTTTCATTCTGGTATCCTCTTATAATAACATGTTCTGTAATATATTAATAGTAGGTTTAGCAAAATCTTATACAGAAAGGCTTATAATCAATACTGACATTTCCCCAAGTGATGAAGCAGCATATCGGCAACAAAATGCAATGTTCACAATCCCTATTTCAGCACATACCTGAAACCTTGCTGCTCTGCTCAAGATTCCCGTGGAATTCTTCAGCCTGCTGAGGGTGCTGTTCATCACAGGGAGACTTCAACACCGTCTCCATCACAAAACAAGTCTCAAGTGAAAAAAAATACAAGACTTCGAGGGCCACTTCTGGACACCTGGGGGAGCAAGCATATCTGGTAAGACACTTCCTAGCCCTGCAGTCAGTTCCTGAGATGAGATTTAGGGGAGTCTGAGGAGTTCCTCTGTGCAAACTAAAAGAAAGTGTACCCACCATCCAAGTGAAACAGTAAACCAGTAAAGCAATGAGGATGGGGGTGGGAAGGAAGACTGCAGGATACGCTTAAATACAACTGATTTTCATCTCTCATGTTTCCTCATTCACATTAAACATTGTCTTTTCCCTAAAGTTTGCTTTGAAAGGCTGATGTACACAGAAATAGCTGCACTGCACACTGCAAAAGCTATAGAAAGTCAGAAAGATTGAAAGAAAGTATAAGAGAAAAAAATATCTTCTCCATAAGAGAGATCTCTCCCTCCTAGATAAATTCAACAAAATATAATTGTTCATTGCCCTCCCACCACAAGAAAAATAGAACATGCTTATTTTGAAATGCTTCTTCCCAAATCTTGGAAACACCACATAAAACTATGAACTAGTGAAGTCCACTAAAACTGTACAATCCAAAAAAAAAAAAAAAAAAAAAACCAACAAAAAAACCCCCACAAAACCAAAAAAACCTGATAATTGTTTTTCAGGAGCAAAAGAGTGGCAGGGACTTCCAGGGCAGAACAACCAGTGATAAATGAGCCTGGAAGCAGCAGCTCTTAACAGTTACTCAAAACTAGTTCTATTCAAAAGCCTTCCCTCCTTGTCAGTATGCTAAACCTTTATAGATCTGGATGAACTTTTCCACGTGGGGGAAACAAATTCTGAAAAACTCCTGATGCAAGGATTCATCTGTTTCAGCTATGGAGCCAGAAATACATTTTGTCCCCAAAGAATTTGAGCTGCCTTTACGCTGTCATCCTTGTGTAACAACAGGGACAAGAGGCAGGAGCCGTCTTTCTCGAGCCCCGTTTTTTGCGGGAGGTTTGGTGGAGAGGGACTTGGACAGCGCTGGAACGCGACTGGAGCCGGTGCTGATCTCTCACAGGCAGGCACTCCCGCTGCTAGGGTGAGGAGGCAGATCAGATACCCCTGTTCCGAGCGGGCAGCACCATGGCCCCAGCAGCAGCACAAGGGCTGCACACACTGATACAGAACAGCCGCCGGCTACAGGCGAGCCAGAGCCGTCCCGCAGCCAAAGCCCCGTGCGCGCTGCTGGTGTCACCAGGGCCACACAGAGCGGCAACGCGCCGAGCCCGCCACTGCCCCTACGGGACAGCGCCCGCCAGCGGGGCCCCGGCCCAAGCGCACACCGCGGCCTTCCCCGGCGGCCCGGGGCTCACGGGCTACAGACGGGCCCTGCGGCTCCCGCGTGGAGCCGTCACTCGGCTCCACCCCGGCCGGGCGGGCAGCCGCCGCTGGGGGTTGGCGGGCACTGAGGGGCGGAGGGCGCGCGGAGCGGGGACCCCCAGAGGAGCGGGCCGGGCCGGGCCGGGCCCCGGGGCGGCATGAGGGAGAGGGAGGGGAAGGAGCGGGGACACGCGCGCGCGGACGGGCACTCACGCGGGCACCGGCGCGCGCCGGGGTTTTGCTTTTTGCTGCCGCCGCCGCCTTTCGCGCCCGCGCGCCGCCGCCAATCCCGGCCCTCGGCGGAAGCGGCGGCCCCGGCCAATGGCGGCGCCGGGCGGGGAAGGGCGCGCTGCCATTGGCTGGAGCGGCGGGGCCCGCGCGCAGCGGCGCGGGGCGCGGCCTGTGCCGCCGGGACTGCCCCGCGCGGGACTGCCCCGCCCGCCGCGCTCCGGGCCCCACGGTGGTGTTCGTCCCTTAGACTTCGTGTCCTACGTGTGGTTGTTGCGAAACAGCCCAAGCCCCCGGTAAATTCTTGCGCTATAAATCTAGTCAAACGTCCCAGAGGCCAAGGAATGGCTCCACCTACGCCATTGTAACGGGGGAACGGCTTGGCTTGCAGCTCTGCCGTACTGCCTGAATACACAACAAAAAGGATCGCACAGAATTCAACATTAAATTTCCGTCTTGGCTCCGGTCAGGGCTGTAGCTGCTGTCCAGCAATGAGTAGGATTTGGAAGAACTATTGAAACTATTCAGTGTAAGGTTACCTGATGTTTGGAGTAGTTGGATTTTATTGAAACTAATGCAGTTGTATGTTTGTAAATGAAATAATTTAGCACTTCTTGTCTATTACCCATTTTTGGTCAATATTTCTTCTTTTTTTAAAGACAAAATAATATTACTGTTGTTGAAGAGTAGCTCCACTGCACTTGATAATGCATAAATCTCTTGTTCACTAGAATATGAACCAAAATAATCTTGTTTATTGAATATTTCAGGCAGAGATCTGTAAACGCAGCCCTTGGTAAATAACAGCTAAGCCTGGGGTTGTCAAAGTTTGCAAGGGTTCTAGCTTGGCTTTACCTGCTATAAAGCTGTACTTGGGTTAACAAATTGTCAAATGCAGAAACAGGGTCTACCACTTTTGTTAAGTTGTGCTTCCTATTATACATTTTAGAAGGAGGACGTTGAGATGAGCAGGTTTTGGTTTGATGTGTGGGTTCTTCTTTTCTAAGAGTTGTTCTCATTTGCACTTTCTGTTTAGGGCTCTAAGAAGTCAGTACTGCACCTTGAGATTTAGTGAAGTGTGCCAGCTCAATAATTTCAGTTAAGTGTGACTGTATTTAAAAGCAGATTATACCAAACATTAATAAAATGAGGTATAATGACAAAATAAAGGAGGCCAAATTCTGTTTGTTCTTATATCCACTTACAGAAGTTCAGAGGGCATCATAAGCTTTCATGAGTGCAGGTTTGTCCTAGTGCTTATGACAAGCAACATCATTCTAAATTAACCTCTTGGGACAATCTTACCTACAGCCATTTCTGAATACTGTTGAACCAGGAATTCTATTTGCCAGTTAATACTTGCAAAATAGCTGCTGATTATTTACAGGTTGCATACTTAGCTCTGCTGCCTCCTGGCCAGGTCAAAGTTTAATCCAACTTCCTTGGCCTCCCTGCCTTGGAGTTGCCCTCATGTGGAATACCAAATCACCTCCCTTTCTGTACAGCTCCTGTTATAGGCACTTCTCTGTCAGTCATACTCGGACCAGCTTCCTCCTCATCACTTCAGTTGCACTTTCACACAGCAAGAAATCTGCTTTCTTTATATCTTCTTATCAAGACCCTGTCTAGCTGTGGTTTCTTTCCCTGCAATGTCTCAATTTATCTTGGTTTCAACACCTAAAATTATTTTCATTTAGACCCAGGTAATTTATCTAGCTTGATCATTAGCTCCTCTCAATTTTCTCCTTTCTTATTGATTCAAATATGTTGTGCTCTCTCATGTCATCCTTCTAGTGATTCTGGTTCTCTATCATATCAAAATGTTTTTTTTGTTCCCATGAGCATAACTGGCCTTTATACTATAATCTCATACTGTTTCTTAATTTATTGCTCCACTCTTTTTAGCCTACCAGAAATTCCAGCCTTGATGCTTGCCTTCATTTATGTCTTTTTACCTTCTTCTTTCTCCTCTGTTTAAGGAGGAAGTTAAGTCAAATTGGATATTACTCTTCTTATATCTTCTCAAAAGTTACCTCTTAATCAATTTTTTTCTCCATGTACATCTTCACAGGAGAGAAATCAATTATATGTGCCATTTCCACTCTTATTTTCTCAGTACTTGCTTAAGTACCTTATTTAGCTTATTTTGCTCTATTTTGATTGATTATAGAAAAAGTAAAGCTTCTGCTCTGCATCTGCACAGCTTCTGTGCCTTTGCTGTAACATCAGACACTCTCTTTGCTGTTGGCTTGGATAAGCAGAAACTCCTTGTTCACTCGTGGGGCAGAGAAGGCTCCATCTTCTCATTCAACACTGAGCATCCAGCTCCAACCCTGCACCACAGCAGGAACTGCTCAGAAGGAAAGAGAAGAAATTGCATCAACTAAAAATGACAAAGTAGCACATCTAATGCTCTGTGAGCCAAACTGCTGCACTGCCTTCTCTTGTGGCTTTATCTCTAGGTTGGAAATGAAGGATGAGAAGCCAAATGACAAGCCAGGCCCATGCAGAATGTCCCCTCTGGCTGACAAGCAGTCGCCAAAACCCACATCTGGGAGCTCGCCAAGAAAGGATCCAAACATTGCTGTGTGATTGCATCCACTGCTGCCAGAATCTGCTGCTGAATCAAACTTTTCCTGTCTGCCGACAGGCCTAAAGGAATCTGTGCTGACACTAGAGCACATCTATTAACCACTTGCTAGGTCGATTAAACTAGAAGCCTCCCTGTTTGTGCCATCCTCCAGCCTTAGAAACACAATAAGCAAGATCCGGGAAGGTAATTGATGAATTGTATCCAGCACAAACAGAGGCAGGAGATCCTTAACATCCCCTTGCTGCCAAGAATATCTGTTCATAAATTAGAAACTTAGAATTCGAAGTCAGAAGCTATTTAGAAATAAGCAAATAAAAGCAGTTGTTGCCCTGTCAGTATTAGAAGTATACATTTATAAATATAGACAAAATTCAATTTTAATGACAGTAAAAACTGTTAAATGTACTATTCAGTTTTCATTAGCCTAAATGGCACGTGCTTTCCTACTTCTAATTACTCTTTGTTAGCAATATGAGTCTATGGCAAAAGTTTGCTCTCTTTGGCACCAGGTTGAGACACATATCTTCATGCTATTGTGCCCTTTAGGAATACTGTCAAATTCAATTATTCAGGACTCATGAGTCTTGCACTAACATGAAGAGATTGATTTGAAAACCATGGGACTAAAGTCCTTTTTTCTGTTTTTCAATTTCCATTTCTTAACCAGGAAAACTGAGATTGCCAGCTTTGCTCTCACATGCAGATGAGTGCAGCCCTAGAGTAATACACTCAGATGCGCCAGTGACTGTCTCTGCCAGCATTTTCTGATCAGCTATATCTGAAATATCAGGAATTGTTATGGTGTCAGAAAACATACCAAAATAACAGTCTCTACAGCCTATTTAAATGCAGTTAAAAATAGATATAAAAATTACTTCAGGTAAAGACAGAGGAATTTTATAAACTGGGTTTCATTCAAAGTATGTTTTAATAAAATCTATTGATATATACCTAATAAGGAATGTAGGCTCTCCTACACATTGGAAAAGTTGAAAAAGGCCAGGCTGAGTAAGCTGATGAATTTGCTGTAGCACAAAGGATTTTTTTTTTTTTTTTTTGCCTGTAGCAAACCTTGACTTGCAGGCAGAGCACAGCTGTTAATGGTAACAATTTTTACCTGTATGTGTAAAGTGCATGGCCCACTGGTGTGTACAGTTCTGATGCTCACATTGCAAGATGGATACTGAAAAAACAAAGTGAGTATAGAGAAGAGCTAGAGAATGATCAGGAGTCAGAGAAAATGTCATGTAATTGAAGAACTAAAAACCTTAACTTACCCAATGAATCAAAAAGATTGAAAGGTGAGTTGATAACTGTATACATAAATGCACAAAAAGAATGTTGAATGTAAGGGACATTTGAACCTACCAGACTGAAATAAGAAGTAATAATGTCTAGTAACTGGAATCAAGCAAAATAAATAATTTTCAGCATCTAGTTCAGTACTGACAATAAGTATTCCTTGGACTAGTTAAGGGCCATCATTGATTACTTGGCTTTGGGTGTCTTCAGATTGAGACCCAATGCCTCCCTGGCAAACACAGGCTAGCCAAACACAGGCTGTGTTGTGTTTGAGTATAGCAGCTTTAGTTCAGGGTTTAATACACTTCCCTGTAATTTACAGATCACATTATATACTCCCATAGTCTCCTTTAGCCTTTATAAATAAATTTCTGTACTTTGTAAACTCTCCAAAACATCTATAAATGATTATTTTCCTCCTACCACCCCAAGTTAACTTTACTTTCCATGTGTGCTTTATCTGTATATGACTATTTTGTCCCACTTGCACAGCACTGTGGCTGGGAAAATATCACTGACAGATTGAGGAGGCATTCACTCCTTGTCTCAGCTGCTGAGACTGCACCTCTCTGAGAAGTCTCTTTTGTAGTGTCATGGCCCTCACTTTTATTTGACCTCTAGGAGAATGTGCTTCCTCCAGTTCAGCTCTCTCTATAGCTGGTCTAGGTTGTGCTTCAAAGATTTTTCAACCTTTAAAAGAAAACAAAATCAAAGCTTTCCTCAGCAGCAACAGTCCACTTGAAGCCATTCAGGTGTTCTTATAATTGCAGCAGCTTCTGTAATTGCTTACACCTAACAGGAATATTTGTCTTGGCCAAACTGGTACCTGTGTAACTAAGAGCAAATCTGACATCCTATGTGTATTAACTGTGTGGTTTTCCTTTTCTCATGTTGTATATTGTCTCTTTGAATGTAGAGCTACAATTTTCTTTGTTGTTCTTTATATTTTATCAACACACAAGTATTTCTTCATGGTTAAATAAGAGATTCTGGTCTCCTAGTAGATATGTAGATAACACTGTGTTTTTGCTCTAGTAGCTGACATAAGGCTGAATGTGGTAACCTCACTTACTGAATGATTGTGTTGTCATTAGGAATACTCACACATGTAAAATGAGTAGAACTTGGCCCTTTGGTCATATTTTTGTAATAAAAGATAAAATGAGATTTTTAGGAAACTGCAACTTATGACCATAATATTTATGAGGCTGTCAAGACTGCACTGTAAAAATTCATATTATTTAATTCTTCACTCTGACACTAAAGTATCATTTCATTTATATGCAAATAGGAATATGCCGTTTCTTCACTGAAGAAGCTGTTTGAATTATTCAGATTTTATTAATAAAGCTTCATAAATAAGTATTTTTTCTACTCAATTGCTAGTGGCCAAGGGAGAGAATCTATTTATCAGACTTTGTTATTAGGAGCTTCATAACAAAATATGAAGATTTATGGAGTACATAATTAGATATTATGTGATTCTAATGGAAACACTGGGTTATCCAGATGAAATACTGTTTTCTTTATTCATTTCTCCTTTGCAGAGGCACTTTCTAGAAAATGGACAAAACTTGTCCCCATCACTAGGTTTCAAGAAATGCCGATGAAAGGCAGAAAATTTAATACCTTTTTTTTAACATACACACTGAAACAATTTTAAGTAAAAGAAGGTGCCTAAGGAAGACTATAAAGAATACCAGGGAGAAGCAGGTGGAGAAAATGCCTCCTCTGGGCAGAGGTGCTGGGTTGTGTGCTGCTGTTAGCAGCACGTGCTAGGTAGATAAGTGAGTTTGTGAGTGTGTATAAATGGGCAGGATCCTGATTTAGATAACCCAACCACAGAGGCAAAGGATATTCTGAAAATTTTAAACTCTGCATAGTCACTGTGGATATAATTATGGTCAGAACAAAACTTAATAATGTATATTAATTCCAGCCCTTTAACACGTGACCAGGTGTTTTGAATGAGAAAATTCCTAAAAAAATATACACTTTTCATGCTAGCTTGTATAACCACTTATTTTATTTCTATAGCATTGAATAAGACCTGAAAACACTATGCCTAAAGTAGTTATTGCATTAATTTTTGAGTAATAACTATATAACTTTCTGGAGTTTAATTAAAAAGAAAAATCTCAATACAGTAATGATGAGCCTGGTCAGCCCCACCTGGGGCCTCTCCCCACCCTGCCCACCTCCCTATTTCAGCCCAGCCTGGGCTCACTGCCTTGGGTTTTGGTGATGTTCAGTCCTTCTCTTTTGCTCCCTCCAGCCCTGCTTTGTTGTGGGCTGATGTCCTGGGCTGTCCCTGTGCCCAGGGAGGTGACAGAGGGCTGTGGGGGTATCTCTTCCCTGCCCTACTCAGGTCCTGCCCACACTGGTGATCCCTCCCAGCATTCCAAGATTATACTATGCCTAGATTATTATAGGTGAATTTTACTGAGGAAGAAATGCCCCCCTTGATTCTCCTTTACTCCTGTCCTTCAGAGCAAAGATGTTCAGCAGAGACTCTCCATGGAAGCCTTCCAGAGCAGGTAGGTTTTGACCCAGGTGTTTCCAGCCTGGCAGCTCTCTTTGCACATAACTTTATGTGCTGCTGGTTCAGACTCCAAGGTTCTTTGGCCAAAGGAAGCAAATACAGAAATTTAAATTAGTTGCTACATATCCTAGTCTGGGCAACTAGGCAACCTAACTTTTAGGCTCTCACAGCCCAGCAGTAAATTGGAAGAATTCCTTGCTCTGGACTGTGATATACTTGTAACTTTCTCCTGTTACCACTTCAATTTTTCCTTGGGGCAGAAACACTAAAATCTGAGAAAAAATATTGGTTTCTTGTAATCTCTCATACTGAAAGTAATTATATTTCCAAGTCGGCTGCCTCCAGTGCTACTGCAGTGCTTGCCAGCTACTGTCAGAATAACAGTACTGAATTTGAATATAGAGCCTTTTTTCAGTTGTTTTTTGCTTTGGCTTGTTTTCCTTTTCACTGAGAGGATAACATGCCTTAGAAAGGCTTTATTTTAAGTGTGTACTGGTGCACTGCAGAACTTGTTCTATATTAAATTCCAAGGATGAATTCTCTTGTGAGTAGTTTGCTGTGACTTGACTGATTCATTTATTTTTAAAGACAAATGTCTGGGCTTTTTTTTTTTTTTTTTTTTTTTTTTTTTACTGTCATCTACAGGTGATGAAGCGAAAATCAGTTTCATTATTATAGGAAAAACTATAATGAGGTGACTTTTCTAATGCCAGAATGAGGTGGTAACTTCTGTGGACTGGCAGAGGAACATGTTGAAGTTTACTGTGGCTTTGGCCCCATGTGACAGGCACAGCTCTGTGTCAGGATACAGCAGAAGGCTTTTCTCAAGCTCCAGCACAGGGAAGGCAAGGATGTGATCATGTGCAAAGGCAGTTCTGCTTCTCTTCCTCCCTGCATGGAAAAACATGCCATGTTTCTAGTCTACTGTGACCTCTGGCAAATAAGTGGGAGCCATGTTCTGCTTGTCATCAAGTTACGTGTTCAGGTGTCTCAGACAAGCTCTCTCCACACAGGTGAGGCAATAGACCAAATAGCATATATGGCTGCATCTGGGATAGACAGGACACTCACTTAAAAAGGAACTTTTCTGAGCCCTCAAGTGCCTCAGTCGTCTAATGTTCCTTTAAGTAAGAAACTCACCTAGAATATTTTATTATGTGACACTGCCGTGCCTGTATCTGGTTGCTTGCTTTCTGCTGTAATATGGTTTTTGTGGGGAGGCATATAGGACATTAGTTGTTCCAAAATTCCTCCTACACAACACCATTTCTGGAGTTTGTGGATCCCTTACATATCCTCAGTGAGGAAACATTTTAGTGCTGTAATTTGGTGTGAGCATGCTCCAAATAGTGGGGTTTGCTGCACATGAGCTTTCCAGGGAGACTTTTGGTGACTACATTCTGGTTTTAATTGTTTTTCACTCTGTGGTATGCAAGCCACAGGACCATATGGTACAGCCACAGAAATATGTGTGCTCATTATGAAACTGCTTCCTATTACAGCTACAAAATATGGAAACTATGAGTTAAATTGATGAAAAGTTATGTCACTATTCAAGAAAGCAGCAAGCCCAAAACACTTACATGTGAGATGTTGTCTAATAGGCATTTCTAAAATATCTAATGCTAAGAAGAAAACTGAAAATTAATTTAATTCACAAGTAGCACAGGGAATACTCCAGATATTTTGCCTGAGAACAGATTTTCTACTAGCATTCCCTGAAAGGGGCAATGATTGCTGTTCATATTTTGCCCATAGGAGCTGTCAGCTACCTAGTAACTAATACATGTATTCAACAAACATGGGGTGTGGAAATGCCCATGGTTTTGGTACAAATGTGCTAGCAAACTGACTTTTATACAAGTCCATGGCATTCTCAGACGTTGCTCTCTGTCACTGAAATCTCTCATATTCTCATTTGACCCTCTGTTAACTGAAATTTGTATCAAAGTACGAGGAGCACTCAGAAACAGGTATTATCATATGAATTTTGAAAACAAATGGGAAAGCAATTGGAGTGGATGGAAGGAGTGAGAAAAGGATTTTTTACAGATAGCAGAGGCAGTTTTGTGAACAATGCTGGTAAAACTCTAACAAAGGACAGAACAGACTGGAGCCAGGTGTGCTTAATGATGGAGTGAGAACTCACAGGACCATTACAGGGCTTATTTGGAGTGGCTGGGGAGAGCTGAAGTCTTCATGTTTGTTCTTCTAGCAAGGACTGTGAAGCTGTTGTGGAAACAACTTAGCAGGGTGTCTTCCTTCAGAGATTTGAGTAAGGGGAAGGAAATAAGGCAACTGTAATGCCTCCTTCCACTATGAACACTGCCTTTCATGCCAGAAGAAAGGTGTAGCCTCTCAGCCTTTCTGATCCCTATTATATTCAATATTTGTATAGCCACAGGCTTTGTGTCCTAACCATTCCCTCTCAACTCAGAAAACTCAATTTCCTCTTATTTTTATCCAAAATACATCCTTTGGGCACAGTTAGGGGTATTGTGTTGAAGATGGTCTGTTTATCCCAGGGCATTCTTGCATAGCACTGGCCAAGGGACCTTATTCTCTGCTGACTTTATCTGCATTTGCATATATACAATGCAAACAAAGCTGTGTTTAACAGTTTTAGCTGATGGCATTCGGTATCCACACAGCTCTGATGAAAGTTACTTCCTAAGGAGAGCTGGAATGAAAAGTCCAGCCTTAGTTGAAAAGGTAGTCTGGAGAAAATCCATGGAGGAAAACAAGGAGAGACATTTTTTAACAGATACTGCAAACAATGAAGAGCTGGTAGGGATAGCTGAAGATGAAAACTGACATAATTTTACATTAAAATTGGCCTTTAGAGGATTAATTTTAATGTTTCTGCAGGGTGCTTATACTGAGAAACATTAAGGTCAAAATACAAGTATTTCAAATTAGGAAAGCAAACAGCTTGGATGATAGCTTGAAATGATAAGATTTCTTAATGGGAGACTTCAGTGAGGATGAAATTACGGTAAAAAATAGATAGCTAAAGCAATGAGAGCAGTAATGTGCAGCCACAGGAGAATTGGGGTGTGGAAGAAAGCCAGGGTCAAGGATGAAGTCAGCATCCCAGCCAGCAGGGACAGCCAGTAGGTCAGGCTAGAGCAAACAAGGGAGGGAGCAGCACATGCATAATAAATGTGATAGGCAGGGCCAAATCCTGCCCAAGCCCACATCAGTGCAACTTCAATGGCTGAAACCTCTTAACACAATGTCACTTCCAATATGATCTAACAACATACATGCAGGCTTGTATTTAAATCAGTGCACAAGGCTAGATTTTCCAGTCTCCTATGCCGTTTGCAGGCAATTGTAACTTCATTGTTCCAGTGCTATTACTACTGGGGTCTTAGATACTGCTGAATTTCTTATCTAGTGTATCTTCTATGAGTAAAAATTCACCTGTTTCTGGCCTTCTGTTTTAGCAAGACTGAATTCTTCAAGTTAAAAGATGATTTTAGGAAAACATGCTGTTATACACTATTTCTTGAACAGTATACTATTTTATTCAGCTTTAAAAACTGATTTGTTTGTGCTTCTATGCACTGATCCTCTTTTTAAAAAAATAGAGGTTAGGGGTTTTTTGTGGTGTTTGTTTGTTTTTTGCTACGCTGCTGGTATTCATGCTTCCCATATTTTGGCATCAGTGGTTTAAAAAAAGGTGATAAAGAAGAGAATCAGCTCCCAGAATTAATGAGCTGGAAAACTGACTCTGAAACACATTTCTTGTAATATCTTTTATTCTTGTAGCATTTATATTATTTTTGAAGTTGTCACTGATGTGAGAAGAGTTATTTTCATCTAGCACTTAGTTTTCCATACAAGTAAAACTGTGCCCACTTATCTGCAAGTATGCATGCACACAAGGATTTACTACTCTAAACCCAGAAGAAGTCTTATGTATTTATGGCTTTGTATTTATGTTTTTGAACTCTAGCTTTTAAAGCTCTGGTTCTTTTACTTTTGTTGTTTGGCAAAAAAAGAAACTAACCCCTATGGGTGATGTTACAAATAAAAATCAAAAAACTGAAACTCTGAAAGCCACCACATCCCTACCCCAAAACTCTAGGCTTTAGTTACTCTTTTTCATGCATACTTTCTCTTAAATTAGCATTATAGAGAAGACTGTATTTCCTCCTTGTTCCTCCCTGTGCCTGCTGCACTTTCCTCTCAAGAGCTGCCACCAGAGGAGCAGAGATTCACGGTCCCTGAGAGAAGGGTTCCACAGCTGCATGCAGGAGGAGGAGGAAAGGCACACGGGAAAATCTGCGCTGTGCCCGGCTGGCAGCATCCCTGGCAGAGCTGTGCAGCATCCCGGTGGGCACAGGGAGCCCCCTGCAGACGGTAGCACCGGGCCCTCGCACCAGAGCGGTTTGTGGAAGAGAAGTGTGATACTGAAAGGAGAGTAATACCTATATCACTTAAGGCATCTAGTTTGAAATATTAAAAAGGAGGACAGAACTGTGGTAAGGAGAGTTCTTTTAGAAAATTGCCTGTGGACTGTGTTTTAATGTACTGAAGCTGTTCCCTTAAGCTATTTTACACAATACCCAGTTTTCTTGACTTTCAGAAGTACTAATGATTCAATGGATGCAGAATAACAGAAAGCTCCTGAACTCATCTCATACTCTCCTTCGCTGCCTTGAAGTCCTATTTTCAGCTAGTGGTTCAGAACTATAGAGCATTGCAAAGGGGCAAAAAACCCTCTGTGGTGTTAACTGATACCTTCTTTGAAAGAAATTAATTTTAAACCGACCAACTGGATGTATATGAATGAAATTTTATTTATTTTTCCTGAGAGCTGGTAGGTTACTAACATAGATGCTTGGTTTAACACAACAATTATAGTAATGAAATGCAGCATTGTCTTTTGTGTTTGGTATCAGGGTTTGTCCTCTCTTTTCCAATATTTCTGTAAATATTGCTTGAGGGTTCTTATGTTTAAAATAGAAATTACTTGAAATGGTAAATATGAACAGAAATAATGTAAGTAGCAAACCCCTGTCCTCAATTTAATATGAGGATAGTACTTTTATAATCGTCTCCAAACATATGGCAAACAATTCCTTGTATAATATCAAAATATAACCTAGAAATACTATTTTGTGCAAATTTCAGCTTTATAGGACTTAAGATACATGCTGCATACTGTCTAGCTATATAAATCATCAGAGGAAGGTTGGCTTGTTTTTATGAAAATAGCAAATAATGTTGCTGAGATTTTTCACTATTAATATAAAACTAGGAAAAATTTAGATCATGTAAAAATGTAACTGAAATTTTAAAAAATCCTGCACCTAAAAAAAAAAATCTCATTTTAATGCCTTTTTCTACAAGACTGAATGAATTAGTTCTGAATTAATTAGAAATTACTGAAGTACCGTTGAAGCGAAGCCACAATTTGCTGAATTTATAAGAAGAATATTCCACTTGAAGATAGCAACTTGGCCCAAGATTTTTATGGAAGTCTCAAAACAACTGGATATTTTAAAGCAGAAGTAGTCTTAAGTATTAGGATTTTACCAGGTTGAAAACTCTGTTTTCAACCTGCCTTAGGTGAAAATGTGCTGTTTTAATTCCTGTGTCATTTTAATTTCACTAGCTTTTACTTACCTGTCCTGTCAGCAATGGAAAGTGGTCTTAGTCTGGAGAACAGACTTCACTCTATTCTAGTCCACCATATTGTTTGAAATAGTCTTCAGCAGACAAAAAGGCAGTTTTAACAAATTAAAGCACAAATTCCTTAAACATCATCTTGAATCTGTACAAAATTGTCCAAATATAAAGACAAAGCCAACCAAACTGCCTAACATTAGCATCATGTATGGTAAAATCTCACACTGCAATTATGATGCCAGTAGGCTTCCCAGAAATCAACAAATGAATCACTAGTTATAACCATTAAAAATAAAGCTATGATTTACTATCAGAGAAGTGAGGTGGTAGTAACAGAGACATCAGTCTAAGTCATTGAATTTCCTTGCTTTTCAGTGATACATTGAAAAACTGTTTAATTGGTAAGAAAGCAATAATGCTAAAATGCTGATTTCAGGCTGCATGTGCTGCAGTGGTAGTTTCACAGGAGAAATTGTGCTGTCTTGTTCCCTAAAATAATTACTGTAGATTAGTTTATAGTCTTAGAATATGTGCTAGTACATGTGTGTGCTTGTGTTTCTGGACTTCCCATGTATGGGGGTCTCTGTTTCGTGCTGGAGGCATGTTTCATGCCCTCAGTATCAGATAAAAAGGACCAGGTGACACCCCAGCTGTGTTTCCAACCCTTGAAATAGTCACAATGCACACCCATGAGCTAAAGACAAATCCCCTTTAGTCTTTGGGAAACAGATGACATGAAGCGATAGTAACAGCCTTGATTAAAAGCTTGGAATACATTTGGAGAAATAGGAATTTACTTTTGAAACATGAAGTACCTGTAAGTAAATGTAACCAGATCTTTCTTTTGGTGCTGACCTAGGCAGGTGCTACAGAAGCTGGGGCTTCAGGGTCTAGATGCCCCTCCCAGGAGCCACAGCCACTCTTGGAGACTTTTCCTGTTTTTGTTGGTTGGTTTGGTGGGGTTTTTTTGGTTGGTTTTTTTTTTTTGTTTGGTTGGTTTTTTGTTTGTTTGTTTTTGAATAAACTTCCTCTGCTTTTCTGCTGTCTCCTGTTTTATTGCAGAGTTGTTCTTGTGGTGATGGATCTCCGCTCCATCAGGATAACTGCCTTGTGCCTCTGCTCTCTTCTGGCATCTGGAAAGCAGTGGCTGGAGCACCTTGCAGAGCTCTCAGCTCTGACTGGCAACATGATAAACATGTGCTCTAAAACTGCATGATTACTAGGCTTTGTCTTAACATTTTAGTGCATTTCTATTGCTCATGCTCCAGTTTTTAATTACTATTATTTTTAACAAATACTGTGCGTTTTAGTTAATTTTTGAGTTCTGTTAATGTATATTCTGTACCTTGTGCAGCACAAGTGATAAAGATTCTTCCCCATATATATATAGTATGAGGAACATCTTTTTCGTGATTTTTTTTTTTTTTTTTTGTTAGGAGGAGATTTATCCTAACACTTTGTTTTCCTTGGTACTCCTGCTGTTACCACTTCTATTGCCCAAGGAAATGTTTCTACCTCAAATCCCTCTGCTTCCACAGTCTATGCACAGACTGTGAATATAGTCCATAGGTCACACTTTGGAGAAAACAGAAGGGTGAAAGGAAAAGTAAAAGCTACAGGTCTCAAAAAGGGGGTGTCCTAGTGAACTTTAATGGCTTTTTGCATGGAGCAGCTCAGTTTGGGGATTCTTACAGCCTCCTTGGTCATGCCATTCTGGCTCTGCAGAGGTAGTCCGAAGAAAGAGCTAAAACAAGGTGACAAGATCTGGATTTCTGTATTTTTATTTTTATATAAAAATAAAAATACTGTCTGAATATCATGAGAATTTTATCTGTCAGCAACTTCTCAACAAAGAAAACAAGACTTTTCATGAAAAAAATTATTTTCACTTTGGGTATTTTGTAGTCAGCTTATGAAGACCAAATGGTAAAGTAATTTGCCTAGATGTGGCAAATCTACCTTGTTTAACAAGAAAGCACAACACTTAAATAAGTACAAAGAAGTTACGAATGGCTACTAAACGCTTGAAATTCACACTTTGTAACATTTAGCAATGCTAGAGCAATAGTTTAGGTTAGGCGGATGTTTTTTTGTGAGTTAGTATGATTTGCAGAAACATTCTGATAAGGCATGGGTTTTTAATCTTTAGTTTCTTTCATAATAAATTTAATAGTTTAAAGACCTATATAAAATCCACTCCTGCAATTCAATGTTATTAGCATGAGAACAATTTTTTGCTTTTAAATAGTGATTTGACTTTTTGGCTTTTCTTGCAAATGTGATCCAAACATCACTGATATCGCTAGAAATATTTTGCATATTTATAGTGGGTATTTGGTTCCCAAATATAGTGGGTTTAATTCCTTTGGGTTAAATAAACATTTGGACAAGAGAACAAATGGCTGTATTCTCTTGTAGCTAGGGGAACACAGTGATTTGATATTGGGGGGGCTCTCACAAGTCTAAGGTGGTCTTCCTGAGTCAAACAGTGGTATTGGAACATATGTGCTATTTCTACATAAGGTTTAATTATTCCATACAACATTAAGTGGTTTTACCCTCAAAGAGCTGGTGCAGGCTTGAATCACAAAACCCAATAATGGAGTAACTGGAGCTTTCACTCATGAGATGGGAGATGTGGGCTGAAATCACTTCACATAAAGGGAAAGTATCTCAAGTGAATACTACAATGCTGTTTGCTAGAATGAGAAGGGAGAACCCTACCATACATCATAATGCTGGGCTAGACTATTTAATAAATTCCCAAGTCCTCTTTCGAAATATATAAGAAGCCAGGGGTTTCAGTTTTCTACAGAATGTTCCAGCAGAAAACACACATACCACCTTCCAGAAGAAGACTCACAGAACTGTCAGACCATTATGACACCCTGAATTCTTCTGTAGATGAAGTCCAGTGATCATTCCATCTTTTCTTTGTGTATTTAAATGTATATATCCTCTTCTGAACATCATAACCCAAAATGTACCAGTAGGTCTGTATGGTCTGAATTAAAACATGAAAGAGTTGGTTAGTGAATAGCTGGACTAAATATGCAAATTACAAAGTTTTCTTTGAGGCTTTATATGAGAAGATGTTTTAAAAACTTTATCAATGTCAACATGTCAGACTGAATGTCTCTGTGAAATCTTGAAGCTGCTCTTTCATCTATGTTGTAAACACATCAACAAGTATGTAGAATGTCTTGACTTTGAAATGCTGTCACCTACTTTCTGTATCGTTGTCAGTAGTCAGCTTGTTATAAAAGTGTTTCATATCTAACTCTGTTTCTTTTGGTAGTGTGTCGACATACTGCATTTTTCAGCTGTGCTCCTTGCTACCTCTTTCATTTTTATCAAAAATTCTGTGTGACAGAAGTTTTTCTTTGCAACATGTTGATATCTCAGGTTCTCCACTGTCACCAAAGCAGTTGTGCTACTTTGAGGATAAGTTGAGTATGTGTAAACCATCTTCAGTGTTTTGTGCCAAAGTGCAGTGGGATTTTGTACTCAAATGTTTTTGTGATGATGAGAAGTCCCCAAGCTTCAGTCATTGTCTTTGCTTCTCAGTTTGGAAGTTTCCCAGAATGTGTTCTATTTAGTAACCCTGAGATGCTTGCCTGTTTGGAGTCCACAGTTTGCTTGGAACAAACCCATCTGTGATGGACGATTTCTTAAATGTGAGTGTACTCAGACATTCTATTCTGCTGTTTCTCATATAATTTTTTTTGTTTTGGTGTTTGTTTTCAGAACATATCAAAAAAATTGCCTCAAGTGCCCCAGCTGGAATGTGAACATCTGTATTTAGTTACTGCATTCCAAAATGTAAGACACTTGCTACTTAAAAATTTTGAATTATACTGTTTCACAAGGATTTTCAGTTCCAAAATACAATACTGCTGGAGTTTACAGTGGTACATTTTTGGTTGAGTTGGAAAAAAAATTCTGTTCAATGCCTTTGAGACTTGTGCAGTGGAATTGCATAGATTTGTACATGAGGGGCAGTGAGTCCATGGACTGTGATGAAGTACTGAACAGAACCATAGAATCCTTTAGGATGGAAAAGACTTTTGATATTATCGCGTCCAACTGTTAACTCAGCACTGCCAAGTCCACCACTAAACCATATCCCTCAGAACCAGATTTGCAGACATTTTAAATCCCCCCACAGAAGGTCACTAAACCACTTCCCTGGGCAGCCTCTTTCAATGCCTGATAACCCTTCCCATAAAGAATATCCAATTTATATCCTGTCTGGTGCATCTTGAGGCCATTTCTTCTTATCCTGATATCAGATACTTGTGTCATTGTTGTGTGCTGCATCTTGCTGCATCTACAAGGGTACAGTTTCAAAGATCAATTCATGTTGAGTTCCTATATCAATTTGGTTCCAGTGCTGTAAATCACAATTTCCTGGTATCTGACATGAGTTAGGGGGGTTGGCTTGTGTCCATGCCATCATCTGCAAGGATGCACAATATTTCTGCGCTTGTACTTTCTGTTGTGCATTACTTGCACTGCAATAATATCCCAATGATCTCCTCAGGACTAGACCACAATTTGTTACCTGTGTACAAGACACACAATTTTGCACTTAACCTTCTTATGATGTATTAGTAAATATATTATGAAGCATTGAATTGGTAAATTTAAAATCATTAAGGCAATGATCATAAAAGTTGAAACAGGGAGAAAATATAATATTGGAAGAATGTGTGGTTTTACCTTAATACAAGGAGAATAAACTTCATTTTTGAAGAAAGATCAGTGCATGAACTTGTTTCCTCCTCTATCAGTATAGATCACATTCCTGATAACTAACATATAAAGAAACATTTTCTAGTTATGGTATGTTTCAAAACCAGGTTGACATGAACCAGAGATCAAACAAAATCTGTATACACGGACCTACTTTGAAAGAGTGAAGGATCTGTAGGGTGTTCAGATCATATAGTCTGCAGAAATTTAATTGGCATATTGTTGCTATTTAACTTAAAATGCACAGCATAGCTACAGTATGGAAGATTATTAGAAATAACTGAGTAAGTAGGCTGTCATTCTAAGAAAGACAGTTTCAAATTAAGAGAATTATCTTTGGAATACATATGTGTCTTAGCCCTGACTACATCAAGCTGTTAATCATATTGGCTGGACCCCCCACACTTTGCATATGCATCACACTGCTGCTTTACACACTGTTTGTGGTTCAGTTGTTTTATTCCACCTTAATCAGTATAAATTTAATAATTAGGATGTTACCAGGGAAGTCAGAAAGGGAAGATTAAGATTTCTAGAAATGTTTAGGTGAGCATTTCAAAGAGAACAGTATCTAAAATATTTGTTTCTCTCTTTTTTTTTTTTTTCCAAATGAAATGGAGTGGACGCAAAGCCAAGAAAATAAATTCCTTTGAGGAGGAATCAGACACATAGTTGGTAAGTGGCCATAGTATATCCATATCATGGTTTCCTCAAATCATTGTTTGCCAAAATAATAAATCACATTTGAAAAAATATAAACTTTCTTGGTGAATAAAAATGCTATGTGTAAAACAAAATGTATTCTAAAAATTCATCATATACCAGACCTGTATTTTCAAAATTCACAAATTTTTGTCTGTTCCTTGACTACAGACAACTATTTTTTACAAATGAAAAAATTATTCTAGGAAAATAATCTATAGATTTCCTAGTACACTTATCTATTTAAAGGAAAAACTCTAAAAAAGTGTTACTTTTCAGGAGTTCTAAATATTTTTTAGTTATAGAATTTGAATTTCCAATCTAAAGCAAGAAATCTTGCTGACAAGAAACATTTTCAAAGGACATGAACCATTAGGTGATCTGGAATCCAGATGTTAGCTCTATAGCTGTAAACAGAATTGATTCATAATAATTTAAAACAAAAAGCTTAAAAAAATAAGATCATTTGTTTTACTTTTGTTGAGAATTGGCTTCAACAAAATAGCTCTAAAAAAATCCATTCCATCCCTACCTTTAAAAAAGTACATTGTTGGAATTGACAAGATGTAAATAGCCAGATATTTTCCAAAATAGTGGTTGCAGATATAACTTTCAGGTTTCTCATCTGTGCAAAAGCAGACTCCATGCTCCATGGACACTTTTCAATGAGACATTTTTGTTTCATTTTTAAGGGAAGGAGCAATGACTTGGCTCCTAGGAGGTGCATTGCAAAACAGCAAATATCACTACAGCATTCATCTCATTTCCTTTCCTTCTGTGTATGTCTTATTTTATCAGCTCAGCATTTGATTTAGATATACAGGAATTGTAAAGTATCAGCTATGTGAACTATAAAGTCTATACTCAATATGATATCTTCTTTGTCTTTGTGCAAAATTGATAATGTCCCTAATTAGTATGGGACATAAAATAAGTATGTGTACATGACAAGATTTGTTCAGGGTGGGGTTGTAAATGTGGAATGTGCTTGTTTTGTTAATTTGAAGCGTGGGCCTAATACAATACATAACGAGAATAGTTCTTGGTTAGTCATCTCTTAAAAGTGTTTAAAAAAATAAAAAAAAACCGTGTACGGGTAAAAAATTGAAAAAGGAAACAAATGTTAAAAGGTACACACAAGAACACTTTCTCCCCCTCACCATGAAAAAACCCAACAGTGCTAAAAATACTTTGGTTTAGCCAGAAAAAACCCAAAGCTCAGGAGCTAAGGTTCCGGCGAGCATCTGCCGGGCGCGGCAGTGCCCAGGGACCGCGGCTGCGGCGCGGGGCCAGCCCCGGGGCGGACACGCAGCGGGCGCTGCCCGGCCCCGCGGGAGCCGCCGGGGCGCTCCGGGCCCCGCCTGCCCCCGCTTCTGCACGGGAGGCGCCTCAGCTGCCGCAGAGCTACTCACTCACCTGTTTGCAGTTTCTGTGGGGTGGTAACACATCCGGGCCACTATTGTAAATCCCGCGTTTAAAGATTTTGGTGTAAATCCACCAAAGCCAACATAATAAAATGGAAGGAACTCCCCTTCTCACCTAACTAGGTAACTTCATTTTTGATGTGTTTTTGTTTGTATTTTATTTTACTGGAAAAGGTTAAAGGCACAAATATTTTTTAATTATTGAGTTTTACAATTTCTTTAATAAATTAATGATTGCAACCACCTAAGCACTGATAAAAGTCATGAAGTTCAGGGGTTGCCTGTGATTTCATGCCTGCTAACATTTCCCAGTGATTTCTACGCTGAGGAAGGGTGCTTTCTACAGACCAATGGTTTTGTCATTCTCTGAAATTGTGGATAAAGCTCAACAAAGGAAACAGAAGTCACCGCCTATAGTGAGCTCACTTACATCTTCCTACTTTTCTACACTTAATTTGTTGCTGATTTGTTCAGTTTGTAAGTTCTGGAGAAAACGGAATGTTCTAACAGCTCTGTATTTAGCAAGTATGAGAATTATTCTGTTACCATATGGATCAGTGACCAATGTCTGGTGTTCATGATTTTCTAGTTGTGTTGCTCCACAACATGCAAGTTTATGACTTAGTATATGATGTCCATGAGCTGGAAAGACTCAAAACATATGGCAGATCAGATGTTAGGCTTGGGGAAAATCAAAAATTAAACTGTCTCAGAGCAGTTGAGAGACTGCTTTGCTATATATTTTATGTGATTTGTGTGTGTGTTGAGGGAGATGTCACCTAGGGAAAGGAATCGAAGGAAAAAAATAGCTTTAAAAAATGAACTGTTTGTATTATGGCTTTAAACATTAAAGTCTGGTCAGCTAAAAGCAGATGTTGTGAACTAAGATGGAAACTTGCCTGAGGCCAGAATCAAAGAACACATTCACTAATAGTAAGAAGGAAAAATGCTTTCTGGTTTCAGAATTTATTGTAAGCAAAAAAATGAATCCTTACTGCATGCTTATGCACATTTTCCCACTTTTATTCAGATTACTGAATAAGATTGATGGTTTCAGAATCTAATTTCAGACAATGGGTTCATTATCAATCCTGATTGTATTCTAAGCTCCTTATAAAATCTTTTGTTATTCCGTGCTGTCATATTGGAAGTAGGAATGAAGTGTTTCTCACCTTTGGCTGTCTGCCCGGTAATTAGATGGGGAGGTGGGTTAAAGCATCTAAATGTGTGATATAAAACTTGGAATATTGTAATATGACACAATTCTGATGCAAGTATTTTAAAAGGAAGAATAAATAAGGGAAAGACATGAATATACACTGGATAGTAAAAATAAACATAATATTTCTTGCATTGACCTAGGTCTCAATCGACCTGGACTTGCTCAACTTGATTGAACACACATTAAGTAAATACACACAAAGTCTAAGAATTTGAAATTGAAAGTTAAAATTTAATATTTTCAAGAAAGAAAAACAAAAAAAGTTGATTAAATAAAAATTATTTATGTTAAAATCAATAAATATTTGAGAAAATATTCTCCTTTTCATCTATTTATGTATGAGGAATTACATATTTACAGTAACTGCCTCTATAGTATTTGTCATGAAGCTTTGAACCAGCTTAAAATTTAGACTTTGACAGTTGTGCCATTTATTGAAATTTTGCTAGTTCAAAAGCTATGCTCTAATGGCAAGTCCAGCATTTTAAGTTGCAGTATTTCAGGGAGGAGCAGGGTAAGAGACCTCATTCTGCATTGTACAAATACTTTGTCATATTGTTTCAATTCATGTAATTTGAATAATTTTGTTGCACCACTCGAACAGCAAGGAAAAAAAACCTTATTATTTTCAAAAATCCACTAAAAGGATCAATATTTTTGCTTATTTCTTCCTGCAGGAATAATTTTTTTAACCGAGTTCCTGACTCAGGAATCAGCTGCCTTTTCTAATTTACATCAGGGTTGAAGTGAGTAAGGACTTCTCAAGAGACTAATTCCCCATAAATCCATGCTTGGGCAAGCTCTAAATCCAGCAGCAGTGGAGTGTCTGCACATTCCTCTCTGGCAGTTTTTATGGGGAATTTAGGCCAGTTCTTTCCCATTAGAGGATCTCCGGGTAGGGGGTTTGTCAGCTGCTGGGTCCGGGCCGCCCATCAGAGGGCGGGCGGCGGCCGTGGGGCGGGCTGAGGGAGCGCCGGGCGCGCACAGTGCCGGGGGGCGCGGGCGCCATGGCCGCTTCCCGCCGGCCGCGCTGAGGCGGCTGCAGCGCGCGGCCCCCGCGGGCGCCATTTTGCGCGGTGTAAGCGGCGGGAGGCGCCGGGTTCCCGTTCCTCGGTGGAGGGAGCGGAGCCTGGCCGTGAGGGGCCCCAGGGCCGCGCGGGCACGGAGAGCAGCGCAGTGAGCCGGGGGCGCGCTGTGCTTAGCTGAGGTTTGTTTGGGTCAGCACCCTTGAAGGTTGTGGCCTTCACTTTGGGTCCCTGGAGAGCACTGTGATGAAATACGTGTACTGAGGAAAGGATTTGATTTAGGAGGAAGGTGAAAAGTAAAGTGGCTTCAAAACTGAGCAAATTCCCTCGTAGCCGGCAGTGTTCGTACTAAGGTGTTTGTTAAAGCAGATACATGAGAGAGGTCCTTGCCCCCAGGATTTGGCAAGCACCTCTCAGTAAATGTGATTCAGTGGTCTGTGCTGCTCACCTACTCCCTCATTCTGCCACCTGGAATATGCATTTTCTCTTTGGAATCCAACCGCACTAAGCGTGTGGAAAAGGCACCTTGCTTCCGGGCCATCTTGGAAACATTTTGGGCTCCTCCCCACCACTCCCACACCCGCCTTTTTTGTGTTCTTTTTCATTAAAAGTCTGAGAGACTTTTCCCTGTTCCCCAGGTGGAGCAGGTGGGTGAATGCAGAGCTGCATAAAGGACTGTGTTTCTTTTAGATTTCCAGTCTTGTAGAATGACCACGACACCTCCTGTTATTTTTATTTACATTATCAAGCAATTTGGATTAATAGAGCTGGTCAAGGAAAAAATAACACATACAGAGCAGAGCAGGGGCCCGAGAGATCAAACACTGTGCATAACAAAGGCTACTCAATAATGGGAGTAGTAAATCCAGACTATGTAAATGGAAGTAGCATAATCACATTTGATGATTCTCTACCTGAGGTGGAAAAACTATTTCGTACTGGTGTTTTGTATTTGCAGCTCCTTGTAGCTGATGGAGTGGTGGTTATTTACTTGGATAGGCACTAACACAGATTATTACTACTTCAATAACATCTTGATTAGTTCTCACAGATACTTTCTGCTGCCACTACTGATACCAAGCCTGAGCGTTCTTGCTTGAGATTACTGACACTAAAAGCATGGAGGCAAAATTAAACACCTTTGTTAGATTTATCAGTGTGATTTCTAAATTCTCTATTTACTAATGTGAAGGGGAAGGTGGCAAGACCTGGCAGTGGGGGAGTGGCAGAAATTGGCATAAATGGTACTGCAGATTTACAGTGTGTAAAAGGGACATTGACAGATTTCTTGTTTGAAGTTCTTCATTGTGTTCCCAGATATTTTTGATTGCATCCTCTATATTCTTGTATTGTGAAATGTTTTCTTTTTTAAATTTGAAACCTCTCTGGAATATTTGAAGGTTTATAGATACTGTGAAAGAAAAGTACTTTTAAAATTTTTGATTCACAGCTGACAGTCTACAGTAATTAAACCTAAAGCCTATTTGCAAGGCACTCTTAAAGATCCTTTTCATATATTACTAATTAAATGCTGAAGTACAAAAGAAGTGTCACCTTTGGTTTTGTCTCTGTAGATAAAGAAGAAAGCTTTGCTTTGTTATTTTACCCCCAGAGTTGGCCTTTATTGAACTCCATAAACTTAATTTTCCATTTGTTTCAGTGAGTCTCCGGTTTTTGACTCATGAAATAATTTGTGTGGTATTTGTTTAGTAAGATCTTTGCTTTTTAAAGTTGTCCTCAAGCAATATTAAGAGCTGTAAAACTTCTCAACAGAAAGGCATGAAGAAGCATTTCTAATGCCTACAGAATGAAAAACACTGAAATTAGGTGGAGTATTTTTAATACTGGTGTATACAATAAATAATTTAGAAATAATCTCTGGTCCTGATGTTTCAGAACAAACCTGTTAACATCTTTAAGGTGTTGGGCCCATACTCCAATTATCCAGGTAAGCAATTTGCATGTATGTTTAAAAAAGTCTAATTTGCTTGTAAGTTAAAATAACTGTTGGGCTAGCAGTATAATTCTATTTTTTTAGATAACAGTATAATTTTGTTTTGCAAAAACTTGACAGATTGTGGTAGTAACAAAACAATTGGAAAAAAAAATATTGGCTGCAGTTGTGTAAAATAATCACAGAATATGCTGGGTTGGAAGGGACTCAAGGGTCATCAAGTCCAACTCCTGGCCCTGCACAGGACACCCCAAGAGTCGCACCCTGTGCCTGAGAGCATTGTCCAAGTGCTTCTTGACCTCTGTCAGACTTAGGGCTGTGACCTCTGCCCTGGGGGTTCTAGTGCCCAGCCACTCTCTGGAGGAAGAACCCTTTTCTAATGTCCATCCTAAACCACCCCGACACAGTTTCAGACCACTCTCTTGGGTCACTGGTCACCTCATCAGTGCCTGGCCATCTCTTCCCCTCAGGAGGAAGTTGATGAATGTGGTGTGTCTTCAGTCTTCTCTTCTCTAGCCATCACTAGGCTGAATTTTAGCATTGTTCTTAGAATTTAAATGCTTTATCATAAAATTTATCTGGATCTTCACTCCTACCCACTTTTTCTTCCCAGATATGTCATGGTAGTAAAGGTTGCTTCAAGTGCTGTCCTATAGGGCTTTTTTAGCAGAAGCAATAGGAACCATATTTTATCAGGAGACAGATTCACTGTTTGAAGATGGATTAAGAATGCAGTCAAGAGCTCTAAAACAAAATAATATAGAAATTAAATATTGGCACTCACAACTAATAAACTTTGTATTGCTTTAGACAGGTTCCAGTCTAGTAATTTCAGTTTTACATTTTCTTGTGCTGCCCTTTGCAGACTAAGAGACTTCACATTTGATCTGAAAATGTTCAACTCTGCAGACATGGTCTTTTCACTGGATAATTTATTTTATGAAAAACCAGATATGAGACAAAGGTAAATCTTTATTATTAGGTATATATCACTGTTTTCCAAATGGAATAGTTTTGCAGCAGTACTTTTTCTTATGATTCACTGTTTCATCCACTGATGGAAATCTGAGGCTAGAAATTTCTGGTTCCATAATCCATACTTTGAAATGTTTCTCCAAGCACATTCAGTGATGCAGATGAATCTTAGGTCTATATGAAATAAGGGGTAGCAGAAGTTTTGCCTCTGTAATTTTGTTGTTAGAAGTCACATGAACTGAAGAATAAGAATATGTTTTAGCAAGAGAAACAGTAGGTTATTTATGACTAGTGATTTTGAGTTAGTTATTGTGGAGGGTGCTTAAAAATGCTTTTACCTCACATTTGTGTGTTAAAAATAGGTGTCTGGAAAATGAAGATCATAAGACTTGGTTTATTGCACCTGCTCCAGCTATTGCTGAAATTCCAGCTGCAGAGGAATTACAGAGGGAACTGGAAAAAAACTCAGCCAACACTCCCATGGGTAGAGTATCATAGAATAGAATCACAGAATCATTGCAGCGGTTGGAAAAGACATTTAGAATGATCAAGTCCACCCCTAAACCTAACATTGCAAAGTTCAACTAATGTTGGGCAATATCAGGTGTTACTTGACATTGATTTTAAATTACTCAACAAATAATTAGTGTGACAGATCATTCCTCTTTTGCTGTGAAAAATGAAATATTCTAGGTATGCAAGTAGAGACAATGTATTTGAGTTGAGAATGATGGTGTTAGATGTGCCAGGAGCATAGCAGTCCTCTTTAGGCATATACATGCCACAAGTTTACTGTGCAGAAATGTGCAAGGTGAGAACTATAATCAAAATTTCAGTTACTGCACATTGTTTCGTGAAGCATTGTAACGCAGTGGGAAGTGCTGTAAGAGCATAACGTTGTCATGTGGATCTTATGGCCTGTCTGCCACTCAAGGAGCAGAGAGTTTATATGAAACACACTTTTTTCTTCCCCCTTTTGGAGCTTTAATCAAATTGTTCAGGCGGCCAAATTTGAATTTGGTCATTAATTGCTGCTAAGTGGCGTATTCCTAGACATTCAGGATTATATTAATGAACTGTATTTTAAACAATGTCATTGCTTTATCTTTGTCAGCTAGATTTGTGCATTTCTTAGATGTTGTGCTGATTTATAATATTATCTATTTAGGAATTATAGTAAAGAAGGTGGATTTTTTTCTGCTTTATGCAAGAATAATGCCATTAAGAGCTATTACTCAAATAAGGTTTTGATGTTTGTAGAATTAGAATTGTTTGGGTTATATCACAAACAGGGCATTGTAATTTTGAGTTTCTGGTGGATAACATTGAAATTAAGACATCAAAATAGAGCTGTTGTTATCTTGTTGCATTTAGTTGTGTATTTCTGTTTGTGCCTTTCCCTTCTGTTGCCAACAGCAATGCTTGTTGATCTGGCCAGCCAGATCAGGACACTGATTCTACTGAGAATTAACCCTGCAAAATGTGATAATTAACCAAGAAGGTTATGAAACCAGCCTGTCACCAACATCAGTACCAGTTCTGACTGTAGAGATTGCAGTGTTTATCTCAGCTGTTTGTAGCAGGAACTTCAAACTTGGTCATTGTGTCATTTTTTTTAAAGACTATCTTTATTCTGAGACGGAGTGAAGAGTTCTGTCATACAAACTTTTTTTTAGTTTTGGAGAATAGTTTTTATCCTTTACTTTGCATAGGAAGGAAAGGGACCTTACTTTTACAACTTTTTAATTGACAACACATGCATTACATTCATTAGCATAAGTTATAAAATACATGCTAAAGTTCTTGCAGTAAGATAGAAATATCAGTTTGTATAATAGATGTAAATTTGGCTGATTCTGTGTGAAAGATACTTGATTAAATTACTGTGAATAAGAATATGAATATTAATGAAATAATAATTTATAGTTTTTGTAGGAGGGAGAAAGCAGGAGAAGTTTATACAACAATGTAAGAGTAAGACAGAGAAAGCAGAAGATAAATCATCAGCACCTGTTCATTTTGGTATAGCCCCTGAAAAAGAAGTTCTACAATTAAGTCTAGGAGAAAGAGATAAAATTAGTGCTCAGCGTGAAAATCTGAAAGTGGTTTCATCTTTTCTTTCCTTTGATGAAAATAAAAGAGTAGTAGATTTTTCTCAGCAATGGCAAAATAAAGCATTCAGTGAAAACAGTGATGATGAGAGTGTCCATTCAACATTAAGAAAAAGGTATGTGTCCAGTCAACTCAGGCAATTTATCACTGTCAGAATCATGTTATTATTTTAGATAAATCTGTTGAACACAAAGCTTGGGATCCTTCAATTGCAGGTACTTTAGTAGGCTCCAGATGCTAATTCTTTCGGTATAAGGAAAAGGTATAAGTTTCATTTTGGCAATATTTTAGTACTTTAATTAGATGTGAGTCCTGAGTCCTTTAGTACTTTAATTAAATGTAAGTCCTGAGCTCAGCATCATTCATGAGAAAAGTTAGCATCAGTTTGTTGCTTCAATTTTAAATAAATTTTTAGATAACAAAGCTTTTGGAAAATACTGCTCTGAATTCTTTATCTGCATGGTGACAAGGAAAAAGGCTGAGATCATTTGCTTTGCTGAGCAGAGGCCAGCCAGTCAGGAATACCTTGAGCAGTTCTGAGTGTGATTTCAGTGCTGCCTGGGAGGAGAGGTTTTATCAGTAAACTGCTCTTCTATGTCCAGCCCCTCCCATTCCTCAGAAACTGGATGTCTCTATTGGTTTTAATGATGCAGAAATTCAGCATTAACATACTATTAGGAGTCAGAGCCCATCTGGACAGGCAGTTTATTCTTTCATGGTCTTTCTGAAATAAAAGTGAAATTAAAATGTATCTTGAAAGGAGTCTTTAGGTCAGATTACATGAAGTTAGATACAATTTTATTATTTTTCTTACTAGTTCTACTGCTAATACAAATGTATATCTAGTATTTTTTAAATATTAGATAAACTTTAACATTACAACAAGTTAATGAAAACTCTGGATCTTTTGCAGCTTATTTAAAAAGTCTGGCAATGTGCATAAAAATACAGAATTTAAAGCTGGTTCTGTTGATGTGAAAGAAATTGGTACTTACTTAAATACAAGTGAAAATATGAAAGAGGTGACAAAAGAAGGTTTTTTGAGAAATCACCATCATGCTCCAATAACTAGAGACTCAGATTTAACTTTGCATAGCGTAAATAATGAAGAGAGTCTGTCTGAAAATGGAATTAAAATTCAATCATTTTCTAATGCTTCAGAGATTTTGGATATGACAGGTAATTATCTTTATTTCAAGAAAAATAGTCCATTGTCCTGTCTTTGGTATACAATAATAAAGGGTATCCAAGATTTGAGGTAGAGTGAAGAACATTTTCCCACCAGCTCAAGGTGAGATAATTGGCTAAAATTGATACAATGTATTGCAGTTCTGTGAAACTTAATTGCATTGTTGTTTAATATGAACTAGCTAAACAATTTATGAAAAAGATTCACATTTTCAGAAGTGCTAAGTCGTGTAAACCTGTTTGAAAATGTCATTTCACATCCCCTCAGCAATTTGAAAAAAACCAGCCTTGTCCCTTTGTGTGGTAAAGAGTTTAATCTTCATTTAAAAAACAGAAATTGAAAATGAAATTTTTATTTGTGGTGTTGCTTATATTTGTGTCTTTGTAGAAATAGAATTTAAGTAGGAGATACCTAGAAAATGGAGGGAAGTGGTAAGATTTTGATGAAATTATAAAATATGTGGTTTATAAATTATTTTTGCCTTTTAATAGTTTTTAAGTGCAGTTTATTTCTAGATTTTAAACTTTTTGGGACATGACACATCTGTGGAAGGTACCTTGTGTGCTTGACTACTAATGATATGGGGAGCAGAAAATTAGTTCTAGCAGAAAAATGTATGGTAGAGCAGTGGGATGGGATTTGGAAACGGGTCAGGAATGAAAAGCGTGCTTTGTCTGATTGCCATATGAGCAGTGGTGGTTCCATTTGTGGGTGAGGGGACAGCAGTGGCTACTGTTCACTTTGCCTTCAGCAAGGGTTTTTTATACCACACAGTGGTTGAGAAACACCTTCTTCCACAGCATTCTGGTACCCATGCAGGGCACTAGGAGTGGATCAACGACTGCCTGGTGTAAAAGTGGTTGGCCAGGCTCAAAGGGTGGTGGTGAATGGGTCACAATGCCCACGTGCCAGCAGCAAGGGGAGTACTGCAGGGGACTGCCCTACAGGAGGGGGCTGACAGCAGTCCCAGGAAATTCAGCAGGAGCAAATCCACACTCCTGTCCCAGGGAAAGAGAAGAGCCCCTGGGGTTCCTCTGGGATGGTTTGACTGAGGGCAGCTCATGGAAAAGTGCCCAGGGTCTGGCGAGCAGCTTGCTGACCTTGAGTGAGCAGTGTGTCCCAGCAGTAACAAAGGCCAGCAGCATCCTGGGCGTTGTTAACAAAGCTAGGAAGTTTAGAGAAGTGATTATCCTTTTCTTGGTACTTCTGAGACCACAACTAGATACTGCATCAAGTTTTGAGTCTCTGGTACATGCAAGATATTCCTAAACTGGGGTGAGTTCATCAAAGGGCCACCACTGTGGCCTTTTTAAATGATGAGCTAGTGACGTCCCTGTCCTATCCCATCTTCTCCTTTCTATCACCTGGACCTTGTTTCAGCCTTGAAGCTCCTTACAGAACATACAGCTTGGGGTCAGGAAGATACTTTCCACAGTTATTGGTTGAAAATCAATCTGATTTTATAAATGTTCTATTTTTACTTCTTTAGGAACTACAGGAAGAAAATTGGAAATTTTGAGGGCTGTTACAGAAATACGTATCCTTGTATTTGCTGGATCTGATTTTCCTGGTTTTATTACAGTGCTTTTACATTTGCAAAATTATAGTGTTTAATTTGTAGCCATAGGAATTAATGCATTATAGTGTAATAGTTTCAATTTGTAGCACAATGCTGGGAATCAAATGTTCAATAGGTGTTTATCCTTTTGACTTCCAAAGCAAGAATGAAAATAAGACAACTTGTAGATTATTCATTCCTAAGAAAGCTTATTCTTATTTCAAACATTCAAATTTTATCCTCAAAACTTTTATTTTTAAAATATTGAATGTAAAATTATAGTTTGCATAATATGTATTTCAGACATTTTCTATAAAAACACACATATATACATATATCTCCATATGCTTTAAATAAAGGAAAAGTAAATTATTATTTAGGCTTATTAGGAAAACTGAGTCTTACTTTCTGTCTCATTTTCTTAAAAGAAAATTAACGTATTCCTTGTTGGTCTGTACCCATGTTGTAGTGTGCCTACACTGTGTTTCCATTCTTTAACCAGATTTTATCATAATTTTCTTTCTTCTTGGCCCTGCCTTGACCATGAAATATAATCAAGCATTCATCTATATCTACCAAACTTCTGGATTTTTTTACACACTCTTTTCAATATTTGGTTCTAGGAACCTGTCAAATGGTTAAATATTGGGAAGAGGAAATTTCTGAATTTAGGCACCTTAAATTCATGTAAATATCTTTAAAAAGTCACAATTTTTAAAATTAGTAAGGATTCCATTGTTGTGAATTTACCAATTAAAGATTATTAATGCTTTGTAGTTTGAAAACAAATCAGTTATTTAGAGGAGGGAATTTAAATAAGTTTTTTTAAAATCCTTATTTTCTTTTGTCTAATGTTATTTGCTTTTCTTTACCAATTTTTAACTGCTTTTATTTCTTGTTTTACTCCTGTATCTTTTCCTTTTTCGTCTTTTAATGTGACATGGATCTGAGGCCTTGGCAGTTCATTGTTCCTGTTGCTGTCAGTGTCACACACGACTGTGTGCTCACCCTGAGCCTGAGGAGATGGCCACAGTCAGGCTGTTGTGTGGCTGCTCCGCCCTGCAGGCAGGGATCAGCTCACTGCTCTGGAGCTGTAACCTAACAGTTAAACAGTTAAAGTGTTCTCTTTCCATCTCCCGTGTATTTCAGATAAGAATGCTGTCTGAAGAACACACTATTGGCGACTGAAAAATATCTTTAAAACCACTTTAAAAGTGATCATAGGTGAATTTTTTTGCTACTGTTATGTCTGGGCATACAGTATTATGCTAAATAATTTATGTTGTATTACAAATATTATGTGATCACTGACACCTTAGGCTAACAGTAATGTTCTGCTTGTTCGTGTATCTGGGTTGTCCCTTGCAGCTTCAGATTCCATAACTGTCTGCCATTCCATGAAGCCTATGCCAGGGAGGAGGTTCTTGATCATTGGTATAGTTCTCAGGCCTCTCAAATAGGTTTTGGTTACGGAATATAGGGCACACCAAGAATCTAAAACTACTGAATCATTTAATAGGTTACTTTTAGATAACTTTTTACAAGCCTGTGTGATATTGTGGTATGTTTTAAGTTTGCATTTAGATTGCAAGGACATTTACATTCCTACAATTTTATAATTTATGCTTTAGTATTTTAAATTCCTTAATGCTCTCAAGCAACCCAATTTAGAAGTATTTTTAAGGAGTTCCCGTATTTTAACTATGCACAGTCAAAAGCTTTGGATGATGTAAGTATGGAACATAAACTGCAGCTACAAGTAGTACTTTGTAGATAAATTTAAGTGATACTTTGATATTCAGAGCATAAAATGAATTAGAAAAGTATAATATATCTAGAACCTCTTCCTGGAATAGTTTATTAGGGTTGTGCTTGGCTAGGAGAAGAGACCAGAAGAACTTTAAAAAGTGTTTTTCTCAGTTTAGAATATGTTTGTGTGAAGATGAGAATTGTATTTATGAATAGAGATTGGTAGTGTATTTGCATGGAGGAGGAAGGGTGGATGAGTGAGTGAGTGATATGGTTGAGTAACACTGCGGAGGAGGAAAGAGGGAGGAATCAGTCTTGTCAGAGGAAAATGAGGGAGCTTGACATAGACATACCTGGCTTCTAAGAAGGTGGAGGATAAAATGTGTGGGAAGGAAGCAGAGTTATATGAACCTTTCATTTGCCATTATAGAAAACTTAACAGGACTTGGCAATTCTTTCCTAGCTTTTATATACAGATAGGAACTTTGTGATTTGTGCTCCAACTGGCTCTGGAAAGACTGTAATGTTCGAACTAGCTATTACCAGATTACTAATGGAAGCTCCACTGCCTTGGTTAAATATTAAAGTTGTTTACAGTAAGTATTATACAGCTTTAAACATTTTGGTGATAGAACAAAAAATGTCATTCTGGGAATGCAGAGATCTGGAGTGAGTCCATGAATAATATTAAGATTAAATACTTTAAGATATTACAACCTGCTTCATTCTTTAAAAAGTTGATTTAGTGTTTATTTATGGTACCATTGTAACTATTATTAGTATTTAACAGTACTGTGTAATTGTAGTGTTCAGCATTGGCTATAAAAATAAAATACAGAAAATCCTGTAGAAGCTTGTCCTCCAAGAAGGTAAGATGTACACAAAAAGGTAAGGAGGAAGCAAAGGAAACTAAAACAATTATTGGTGCATAGTTTCTGGCTAACATTATCTTTTGTATGGCTGGCTATGGCTCTGAGATGAGGATCAAATTTTCCAGTGTTCACTTACCTCGCAAAGTTTCCTGTTATTTTCTGGATACTACCTCAGAGGCACAAGAACTGTGATCTTCATGGATTTAACTGATCTGTGTAGAATTATGAAAATAATTGGAGATAGTCACACCAGTTACACTTTTTTTCTTTCCTTCCTGGAAAACTGAGTTAATATTTGTAAATTTGATTAAATTGGTGATTTTGTCCCAGTTTTAATTTATTTGTACACTGATATGTTTGTCAGCCTTTCTATTAGAGGTTTCATCCTTTACAAAAGCTTCATATTGTTTTTTTATTCCATTTTGTTCAACTTCTTACAATAAAGCTAGTGTTGCTTTAGAGTTCACTGTGTATTGTAAACTGATCTTAGAAGCAGACATGTGCTACAGGTTCTCTGTCAGCTGGACCAGGCTGAGTGCATGGTAATAGTTTCCACTTGCCTTGTTAGAATTGCTACAACTTGGTTGGTTGGAACTGTCAGTAAGGAGACAGTTACCTGCTAGTGGAGTTAAATCTGCTGACCTTCCCAGATTACGTAATGATGGAGAAGGAGACTTGTCAGTTTTCTGAATGTTGGAACAGTGGTGGTAATCCTGCTGGTGTGAGCTCTGTTGCCTGGTTCATCTGTGGCCCCATATATGTGAATTAGTTCTGCGGAGTTGTTTTCCAGTAGCTTTACCTCAAAGAACTGGTGACTGCAGTTCCAGGAGCAATCACTTGCTTCTCACATTCTTGTATTGCTAAAGATGATTAGCTTTGTGATTTTGTGAATTACTTGCTGGTAGCTGTATCAGTTTTCTGGAGCTAATTATTTCTCTGATACTCTTCTGCAATTTTACACCTTTTTCTGAAGCTGAGACTTTAAATCTTGAAGCAGGTTCTTTAAATCTTGAAGTTTTAGAGATAATTTGTGAGCTAATATGCAGAAATCATTCACATTCTAGTGCCTCTAACTAACCTAGAATGTAATCACTGCAAGATCTATTATACTAGGATTGTTTAGGTGTCATGCATAGATTGCCTCTTTCACTTAAATCACTGCATTTTCTATATAGATTTATCATCTAGTATAGCCTTATGTGTATTGTTAATACCAGTCCTTATTGAGAATGACATCTGATTTCTGGGGAAAAAAGAGTCTGTAAAAGTACAGTGTGTACTCTCAGAAAGAAAAAAAAAAAAAAAAAAAAAGAGTAGATTGTTTTAGGCCTCAGTTCATGAGAACCAGCATAAAAACTGCTACCTGCTCTATTAGCTGCTTCTTATGACCCTACACTTAACTGTACATTTGATTTTGATAGAATACCAGAAGAAATAAGAGTCTGTCTCTTGCTCTTGGACAGTTTCTCACTTATACTTTGCTCTCTGAATACAGAGTACTCAAATCATTCTTAACTGGGAAAAGGTTGTTATTTATATGATCTTTCATTAGAAAATATGTATTTCCTGTGGTTTCTTTCATCTGTGAGAAAACCTTTGATAGTTGAATGATTGTTTCCATGTGGTACTGCAAAGAAAATCAAACCCAACAGGATGAAGGATTAAGAAAGAGCATAAATAAACTTAATTAAAGGGTTCTGTTCCTGCTTGCTGATGGAAAGAACTAAGGGCCCAAAGCTCAACATGGATTGTGCACATGGAGTAGAATAATGAGAACGGTAACACCAGCTACAGATTTTATGGTTCTGGAAGCAAAGCTGAAAATGAGGGAAATAAATTAACTTCAAGAAAGCATCTTTCTAAATAAACTAAATGCATACATTTCTAATACAGCTGAAGATTTGGTTTTCCTGATTTAATTTTCATTATTTGGTATTGTTTTTAGTGGCTCCAATAAAAGCTCTATGTAGTCAGCGTTTTGATGACTGGAAAGAAAAATTTGGACCTATAGGACTCACCTGCAAGGAGTTGACAGGAGATACACTGATGGATGATTTATTTGAAATACATCATGCTGACATTATTATCACTACACCTGTAGGTTTCATTCCCAGTTCTTACAAGAACTTAGAATAAACAGACATTAGCAGTCTTCTAATTGTATGCTGCAAGGACTGCTCTTTTTTTTTTTTTTTTGGTAATAGTGCACAGTGATTTTATGATGCTTTTGTTTCTCTGCACACTGCTGTGCACACTCTCAATTAATATAAACAAAAGTTAGTAATATAATAATGTGCCAGATTAAACATAGATGGCATTAGCTTGAATTAATTTTATTGTTTCTGTTTAAAGATTTATGAAGTTTAGGCATGTCTCTATGTACTATAGTTGTAGTATGTGTTGGCATTTAAAACATCTTTCAGGTGCTGTTGTTGTTCTCATGTGTTCGTTTTTTCCTCCAAGGAAAAGTGGGATAGCATGACTAGAAGGTGGAGAGACAACTCTATAGTCCAGCTTGTGCGACTGTTTCTCATTGATGAGGTAAGAAAATGAATGAGGATTTATTCAGTGCTTTTGTATCTTTTGTGAAGATAAAAGGAACCTTAGAAAATATTACATGTATTTAGCACATGTCCAGACTGTAACTGGAAAATATTTAGCACATCTTTTAAAATTCCTGATAGGTACACGTTATAAAGGATGAAAGCCGCGGTGCAACTTTGGAAGTTGTAGTCAGTCGGATGAAAACTATTCAGTCTTCTCTTTGGCGTCTCTTAGAGAAGCATGACACTGTTCCTCCCTTGAGATTTGTAGCTGTTTCTGCAACAATCCCAAATACTCAAGATGTAAGAGTTACATTTTAACTCTATTTTGATCAATGGAGTTGTGTTTTTAAAAAATTGTCTGGAATTACAATTTTAGATTGATAGCAAAATAGTAATTTTTAAGCTGTCATCTGAAGACAGCTATGAGGCTGCTGCTAATTTAAGATTACCGTCAGCCATGAATGGACATTCTTCAGTTTTAGATTTCTCCTTGTGATTTTTGCCTCTTACATACAAATCACAACAGATCTGAGATTTCAGTCCAAATTATATTGGTCCTGCAAAAAGCAGAACCTCACCTGTGATTTTAAATTATAAAAAAATGTGTTAGTAGTTTGCACGTGACAAAAGCTAAGTTAATTATTCTGTGATGCTATTAGAGCTGGAGTACAATTAAAATAAATTTATCTTTTCTGTTCTACTTTTTTTTTAAAGATTGCAGAATGGCTTTCAGATAGTAAGATGCCTGCTGTATGCCTGAAAATAGATGAGGATCAACGACCAGTGAAGCTACGCAAAATTGTGCTTGGTTTTCCTTGCAGTGACAATCAGACAGAATTCAAATTTGACTTAACTCTTAACTACAAGATAGCTAGCATTATACAAACATACTCAGAGCAAAAACCAGCACTTGTGGTACAACAGCTTTTTGGCTTTTTTTATCATGTTTAAAATTGTTTCTTTCTTAGAAGTGTTGATTCAAAAAATACCTTTTATTTGTAGTTTTGTGCCACAAGAAAAGGAGTACAGCAGGCTGCTTCTGTTCTTGCAAAAGATGCTAAATTTCTACTGAGTATAGAACAGAAACAAAGGTATTTTTCTATTCAAATAGGAAGTAAGTGTTTGTACATTTTAGTAAACCTGTGATATCTGTGAAGAAAGCTGTTGAGCTAATACAATTTCTAGCAGAGGAGCATGGAATAAAATCATCATCCCAGTTGACATTCTTTTTGGTAAATTGGCAGTCTTCTTGGGAGGTTTTATTTGCTTCTCAGAGTTTTAGGATACCTTTCACAAACATTAAGTTGTTTCTCAAAGGTGCTTTCTAAAAGAAAAATGCTAATTCTTATGGCCCTCTGAGACCTTGTAGTGCAAATATTAAGCATATGAATAGTTGAATTGGATGTGACTTTACTAGTATTTTAAGTTTTCTTTACTTTATCAGATCCTGTTATTAAATGCAGCCATATTAATTATTATTTACTTCAGGGTTGCCTAGTCATGGCAGCTGCAGAAGCTACTCCTGACTTTGTGTTTGCTTTATGTGAACAACATATAAAGATTGTTGTTTGTCACTTGGAAAGGTGACCAGGCTTGAAAAGCTGCAATAGCTGCCCCAGAGAGTCAGTCTGTTATTTCTGTGAGGATGGGAAATGTGGTGGTTGAAAATAATCAAAGAATGTATATTTTTAAATTTTCTTTTTCTTTGTTGTTGTTTGTGTGTGTTGCATAGATTACAGGGGTTTGCAAATTCATTGAAAGACTCCAAACTGAGAGGTAAATATAACCTACAACTTCTCTGCTCCGTGATTGAATATTTGCTTGAGAACGCCTAGTTAAATGATGTATATAATAATTTCATTATCAGACCTTTTGACATATGGTGTGGCTTATCATCATGCGGGTATGGAGTTATCGGACAGAAAAATAATTGAAGGCGCTTTTACTGCAGGAGACTTGCCAGTACTTTGTAAGTGAAATTAACTTTGAAAGTCAAAATTTCATTTATGTATCCTGAGAAGACTGCAGTTTGGAAGTAATATTTTATGGTTCTGTAGTTTGCTTAACCTTTGGAAGTTGTGAAATCCAGGTAAGGTGTTTTTGTGTTTCACATGTACTTTCACCCTGTGAGCCTACATATGCACTGTTACTAAGGAGCATGGAACTTCTTTTCACCACACATGGAGGTCATCCCCCTTCTATGTACATATAGGGTCTGGCCTTTTCCTACCATTGAACCCTCCCATTGAGGTGGAGTTCTGTGCTAGTGAATCTTTCCTCTGAGTTTCCAAGATGTTTTCTTTGTCTGTTTTCTTTGCACCTGTGGCTTCCCTGAAGGCAATCGTCTACATTTATGCCTCTTAGGTGGGCAGGAGGCTATTTTCAAACTCCATGTAAAGTGGTGTGACTGGGGAGGTCCTTAAGAAATATTCCATCTGTTGTTACATAAAATGTGAAGGGATCTAAGATGTGATTGTCTCATCTCATCCAGGCTTTCTCTTTCTGTAAAAGAAAGATCCAGACCCTATGGGGAGCTGTCTGTGCAGTTCATGTACAACACTAAATGATTTGTGGATTTTTTTCTTTTGTGTTACAATGGTCATAAGAAAAAATAATATAATTACTGATTTTAATTTTCATTTCAAAAAGAATTGGAAATTTCAATAATCCTTTGTTTTCCTAGCAGAATAGGAAGTATCAGTTGGCCCATATGACTGGCTTTCTGTGTTGAATTCTTGCTGCTCCATATATTCTTTAGAGAGAGTGAATTAGGAATCATGAATGTAAGATTACTTGCCACATACTTGACTGATGTTTTCCATGTGAGAGTGTGTACTGGTAAAGTGTGATGATTGTATTGGTGGTGATTCTGGTTTGGTATCATGGATATAAACAATGTTAATGACTGATGACTTTAAAAATATATCTTAATATTGACCACTACAAAGCAAGATGAAGCCATGGCTCTATTCAAATACATACCCTGGAAGAAACAAGAGTAAGGTTTCTTCATTGTGTGTCTGTTATATTGAACAGGAATCGTATTCTGGATTATCTCCAAGTATAAAGGATAAAGTATCTGGGATGTAATTTAGTAAAAAATATGAGAACAAATGAATGCTGATGATCAGATAAACAGAAACTGTTATGCAAGTACTTGTCTGTAATCTACATCAAATTCTTTGTGGTGCAAAATGCCCACTGATTCCACTAGAAACTAAGAACTCTTAGGTATCAAGAATTAAGTTACCTATTTGCTGCTTATTTAGTATCTGCTAGACATTTTGATGGTGTTCATATACTTTGATCCAACATAGTTACTACTAGCACCTTAGCTATGGGAGTCAACCTGCCTGCACACCTCGTGGTTATAAAATCCACAATGCATTATGTTGGAGGAGTGTTTCAAGAGTACAGTGAAACTGATATTCTGCAAATGATTGGGAGAGCTGGAAGGCCTCAGGTAAGTGAATGTTTTATTGTATTGATACTGTCTATAGCCAGATTAGTAGAAGCTATTTTTGCTGAAGAAAGTGCAATGCCAGGAATTTACTGCAGCATTTGTTTTTTAAAGGCTTATTAATACTTAAATTACTTCTAGGTAACTTTTATTTTGAGAAAGAAATGTATTTGTTTTTGTATTGTCCATCAAAAATTACTGCTTCACCTTGCAGTGGGAAAAGATCTGAAGATTACATTTGAGTTATGTAGTGAATGGGGATTAGAGAGTAGGAAACTGGCATACAATACTCATTTCAGGCAGGAATTTTAAGGAAAGAGTTTTAGTGGATTAAGGTATGTGATGCATATTCAACTGTTTGGGGTTTTTTTAAGAAGTAAAGAGCAGCTTTTATTTGGGGTTTTATTTTTCAGTTTGACACTACCGCTACAGCAGTCATTATGACTCGTTGCAGTACCAGGGAGAGATATATACAGATGTTAAATGGTGCTGATATAATAGAGAGCAGGTAACTAAGTATTTTTTATAAGACTCTGTAGATAGTAGCTAAACTTCATAGTTTCTACAGAATGTGGGTTTTTTTCACATGGGTTTTGGGCTATTTCTTTGGTCTGCTTAGAAGAAATCAAGAAAGAATTAAGGAAAATAAAGCTGTTCAGTAGTTAGTGGTCTCTTGTTTTATCAGCCAAAACAATCTTTAGGACATCTTAAACTCAAAAAAAAAAAAAACAGTTTTAGATTCCTGCTGGAAAACTGAGGAAGCTGAAAGAGTATTTATTGCAAAGACAAAAAGCAGGAATTGAATGCAGTCCATGTGTCTGAATTTCTTGATGATTGAGCCTGGAAAATACTAGACCTATATTTGTTGTTAACAGATTATCATGAGAAATATGTAGCAAAGTTAGGACATTAAAAGGTAAAATAAGAAATTTTACTCATGTAATTTTGGTAACATTTAATTTTTCAAATATATTTAAAATATCAACAGCACAGAATGTCTGTGCTGTAATTTTTAAATTTATGTACCATTTCTTCCTAGTAAATGTGGAACTTCGCAGTTGACAGTTTATTTTTGCTAGCTAGGCATTATGCCATAATAACCCAATTACATTGCTGATTACTTACATAATCTTTATTCTATCAATTTCACTGATCACAGGGAACAGCTGCAGTTTGGGGGAAGGGATTTGTTTGATTTTGTTTCTTCCCAGAAATTAGTTTTAACACTTTTTATATTGCTCATTGGTAAATGTCCTTAACTCTTGTTTTTTTGCACTAGCTTGCACAGGCACCTTGTTGAACACTTAAATGCTGAAATAGTGCTGCATACTGTCACGGATGTCAGTGTAGCTTTGGAATGGATACGATCAACATTTTTGTACATTAGAGCCTTAAAAAATCCAACTCATTATGGTTTGTTTGGCTTTATTTTTTTAATTCATCTAACTATGGTGTTAGGATGTGTTATGTCCATATTACTTTATTCTATCATTTTCTTATGGACTATAATTTCATAATGTTATAAAAACCAAGATGTGCAATGTGGCCAGTAACATATTGTTCTTTAACATAAGTAGTGGGAGTTTCAGCATTGTGTAACATTTAAAAACTGTGAAGAAGCCGTTTACAGCTTCATAATCAATTTCTTTTTATCTTAATATGCTGGACCATATATTAATACAGTATCAGCCATAATATATTTTGCACTGCTGAATATGTAATCTGCTAAGAAAAATAATAGTCTCGTATTTCACAGTTTTTTCTAGAATAAAATACTAGTTATCTTAGTTCCAATGTCTTCAGTTTGTCTTGTCCAGAACATTACCCCAGTCCCCTGCCCTGACCATATCTATGTTCCTGCCCACTTAATCGATGCCTGATTTTGAAGTCATTGGGTAATTGCTGGAGACAATTTTTTGTAAGGATTTATAGCTGGAACATAGCACATCTAGTACTTCAATGGATGCTACAATTCAGGTGGCTTCCTGTATTTCAAAATAAGAAAACTATACCTGGAAGTTTCTACTGACATTTCTGAAACTTTTAGGACTCTGATATTTTATATGGGAGAATGTCTGCAGCTTTTACCTTTGTACATCTGTTCTAGCAGCCTCTTACTGATACTTAGCTAGTTACATACTGTAAGACTTCTGACTTGTTTGCAGTATAATAAATATTCCCACATTTTTTTGACTTTGGGGTATTTGTCTGCCTCTTAAAAATCAGCAAATCAGTTTTAATGGGTAAAGAAATTAAGGAGAAAGTGTATGGTAGTACTAAGTTAAAACAGTTTTTATATTTGCTATGAAGGTTTTTCATCTGGATTAGATAAAGTTGGAATTGAAGCAAAATTACAAGGTAAGTGGCTTCTTAGCTTTTTTCAGTAAAATGCTACAATTTAGGGCAGGTTCACCCATGTTTTTTATCTATATCCATTAATTTCAATAGATCCATTTGCAAAACCAATATATTTTAGTGTTATTAATTTTATTTTGTTATTAATATTTTTTAAATACTGTCAGTACATTTTAACTGGTAGAAACATTTTTCTTGTGTAGTGGAAAACCAGTAAATGCCTTTACCCAACTCATTTCCATATACGTGCTCAGAAATGCTCACCTCATTTCCATAAACATGCTCAGAACACTTTAATTTTGATTGCTTGTCATTCTTCCTAATTTTCCTTTCATTGATCTCACTTGCTTTCATTAATTTATGTTACTATACTTTCAAAAAAGTTCTTTTCAGAAAATGTCATCTTCCATTCATAAATTTAGCCTTGAAAACAAAGGATATAAAATGTAAACTTCTTTGCCTTGTCCAGAAACAATTTAAAATTGCATGGGTTTAAGAGGCTTTTATTGCTAAGACTTGAATAAAATGCAGTTATTAACCTTTTTTTTTTTTAAATACTGCATTTTAGCTACTTGTAATTCATTAGAAATAGAGCTGACAAAATAGTTTGGGAATTGGTGTCTATTAACTTTAAACACAGAAATAGCATACAACTCTTCAGGTGGTTTTGTTTTGTTAATTTATTTTAATGTAAGTTTTCTGGTACTTTAAATGTTGGTATATTTATAAAAGAGTACTTGCTGTCAAGTTCTGTAAATCTACAAGTACCATTTTCTTTCTTTGGTGAAAGTCCTCATATCCATCCAGACCATTTGGAGCTAAAATATCTGGAGGAGGGTCTGGTCTGTGAAAACATGGACAGATAAAATGCCTAGAAATTTGTAGAGCTTGTATTTGGAGTCCACTTACTCATTTTTTACATAATTGTGTAGGAAACATTTGTGATTGATTTTGGGCTTGGTGGAATGAGGTTGTTCATTGTGGAAGAGTTTCAAGAGCCTTCAGGAGCACAGTATATTTGCCACTGCTTGAAATCCCCAAATGTGAGAGATGTTGACTCTCACTTGAAGACAATGAAAAGAGGAGTACTTATCAGTAGGAGAATTTGCCTCTTTCAGTAGTTTTCTATTTTTTCCTGTCTTTTACATCAGGACTTTTCTATTCTTGCCATGTAGGTTGAAAGGAATAGAGGGAATGAAGCGTGATACTACCTAAATAATCCTTAATGGGAGAAGGCATGGTTTAAAATGTACAGATAGTGCTAGAAGAATTCAATTACTGCTTTTTCAGTGTGGATTATATTTCCTTGAAGTTCTGATGCTAAAACTAGTTCCTCTTGCCTGCAATATGAAATATTTTGTAGTAATGAGTATAATGTTTTCATGTATTTCATGTGTAAAGTGAATGATTTCAGGTTGCTAGGGGAGCTATCTCTTTGAGTGCTGTTCTGACTTTTCAATTCTGAATATTGCCTTGGTCTTGAGAAAGAGAGAACAAAAGCACTTTGGTCATTCTTATGCAGACACCTGACACAATGGATTTAATGAAATAAATACAAATTAAACCGATGCAGTACAAAAATTTCTAATGAAGGATTCATTAATATTTGTATTTGAAATTTGAACCATTTAACTGTTAACTCTATAGCAGAAGTCTTTTATATAAGTGCTTGTGGGCTCTCTGATCTGTCAAACTTGAATATGGCAACCTACATTTCAGCATCTAGTTTTCAGCATCTAGTTTCTTTTCCTTTGCAACTTTTGCCTTAGTAAAAAAGAGTTGGCTTGTCCTGTATCAATTATCTTTGAGTGAGTTTCCCCAGAGAGAAGTTAACCACCAGCTTTAATAGAAGGATTCCAAAACCTTTGCTTGATTTCAGTGGAATTACTTGGATATACCTTCATACAATTTGATGATGTTCTTTCTGGTGTGTACATGGATAAGGTATTTTTAGTACATGCAGAAAACATTTTTCAAATTTTTGACAGAACTGTGTCTGAAGAACTTAAATGATTTATCATCTTTCGATTTGATCAGGATGGATGAAGCAAATAATTTCAAACCAACAGGTAACACTTGTTTCAAATAAACTAATTTCAGAAATGATGTAGAGATAGTAGTGAACTATGAAGGATCTCAACTACCCTTGTGCACCATTAATAATAGTACATAAATGTCGTAGAGGGTAAAATCTGAAGGATTGTTTGAGTAGAATATATGGATAAGTTTCTTGACGAAGTCATAGATGTTCCTTCTTTTAATCTTGTTTCATGAATAGATCTTGTCTTGTTGCTGAAAATTTGTTGTAGATGAGAAGATTGCAGAACACTGTGACAACATAATTGGTTGTGGCACAGTGCAATGAAGGACAAGTTTTACCAATACCTGCTCTTCTCTACAGTCCTCTCCTAGAGGTGTTTGGCTTCTTAGCAACCACAGTTCACTGCCTGGTGTGTTAGTGGGACTTAATCTCCATTGGAGAGAACTGCCACTGGCACACGGCTCTTTCTGCCACTCTGTGATCGGGTCAGTAATGTCCATCACACAGCTGGGGGCAATAACATACTGAGTACTGGGAGAAAATCTCACAGAGGCCTGTAATAAGAAAATTAATTTAATTTGGAGGCTTAAAAAGCTCTAAGCCACTGAAATATACTTGACATATTTATTTTTTAAAGGTATATTCTTGTTTTACAGACACTGGAAGATTAATGGCGTGGTATTACATTGCATTCAATACAGTGAAGCAATTTTTCACAATTAAGGGAACTGAGACACTAAATGAATTGGTAATTTGGCTTTTTTTTTAATCACATATGTTCAACTGTTTTTAAAGTCTAAGAAAAGAAGTGTAAGGTATTTGTATTTGTTTTAAAGAGCTCAGGCTTTGTTTGCATAAAGTTTTAGAGAAGACATAATTAAATTCTATATGGAATATTTTTGAGGCTTTGTACTTCGAGATCTTTTGATTTCCAACTCTTTCTCCCCTCAGTAACCTTACTTATGAAAATGCAAAGTTAATGAAGCTGTTCTGTTTATATATTAAAAGCCTTCATGTTTTCTGCTTTACTAAGTTTTTTTTGTTGCAAAAACCAGCTGCATCAAGAGCATGTTTTACTTTTTAAGGGAATTGTCTTTCTGTTTTAGGCAATTTTCCTTTTTCAGGTAACAGGTTGTTATCTGAATTACAAGACATTTTGTTTTCAAACAAATACCATGGTAAAACAGATTTGCCGTGAAAAATTGAATGCTTGTTCTCCTGTGACTATCTTTGTTATTATAGTGTGAAGAAAGCAAGGTGAAATACATAACAGAAAAAGTTGTTTGTATTTGCCTTGTATAAAGTGTTAGCAATGTGTGTGGTTGATTTTAAATAACCTCAACTGAAATAGTAATCTAAAAGCTGAAAGGAAAATTTTCCCCTTTCATTAATAGCCTTTATAGGAAGAAGAAAGTTGGTCAGCATTAAAAAGAACTGATGGATTGTGTCTTCATGGTTATACTGTTGAGGCAATAATTTTTTTCAAGTGTTTTTAAAAAAAGTTAGAAGAAGTGATAGAAAAAATGGCGAATTAAAACAATTACTAAAAAAACTTTAATTACTACAGATTACAATGATCTCCAACTGCACAGAATTTGTGGATGTGAAGTTAAGAACAAATGAAAAGAAAATATTGAACACTTTGAATAAAGACAAAGACAAAATAACTATCAGGTATTTTTAAAATACATTGAAAATTGAAAATACTTTTTTAACAATAAATAAGATGAATTGTAGAAAATATGTATGTTTTCATGCATAGGTTTCCAATGGAGGGGAAGATAAAAACAAGAGAAATGAAAGTAAACTGGTAAATATTATATTGCCTTTTTATTTTTTTATTGGAGAGCTGCCATTTTATGGCTGTTGAAATCCCTGGTAAATTTTTTGTCATTTTGCAGAGGACCAGATCTTGTATTTTGTTGTTTCTATTCTGAATTTCCTTTTTTACCCCATTAAAAACTTTTATGTTTTTCTTTGTTTACAAACTCACTCTTTTTCCAGTCTCATTCAGGCTCAGCTGGGATGTATTCCTATTCAAGACTTCACTCTGACACAAGATACTGGCAGAATATTTAGAAATGGCTTGAGAGTTACTAGATGTATGGTAAAATTTAATTTTTGTTTTTTGGTACATACCCTAATAAGCTACATTTTAACATAAGTCAATCTTCTTTTTACAGGGCTATCTGACTTTCTGTCATCATCTAAGAACAACTTCTCTGCTTTATTAAACTCCTTGATTTTAGCAAAGTGTTTCAGGTGTAGACTCTGGGAAAATTCACTTCATGTGTCTAAACAATTGGAAAAAATTGGTAGGTACTAGTTAGAAGTTATACAAGTGTAATCTTGACAGAGAATCAAAAATCATAATTAGCCTGCTGATTTTTGTGATATCTACATACATAATTGACTTAGTCTGCTAATTACTTATTTGCCACAATTGAGTACCACAGTTGTCAAAAGAATCTGCCATAACAAAAGCAAGCTGTTTAGTAATTTCTTAAGGCTTTCAAAATATTTCAGAATTGTTCTTATTCCTTAGTGTTCCTTTCAGTATCCCAGACATATTCCACATTGATGTAATTGCATGTCCCTGACTAGGCTATGCCTTCCTTTCCAGGCATCTGTTGCTGTAGGTTTTCTTACCTGTATGCATTAAAACCTTTTAATTCACATTGAAAAGGATAGGAATCATGAAATAGAAATCAATTTATTATGCATGAGGTTCTTATACACATGATGATCAAAAGTTTATAATGATCTTCCTTTCACTGTATCCTGTTATTGAATGAACTTCTAGCTGGAAGTACAGGCTTGTCATACTTAATTGAAAAGGAGTTCAGAAATTTTTGAGTCCTCTGTTTTATAAAAACGTAGTCCTACTTGTTTGAGGTAGTAGTGTATCTTCCTGCTTTGATGTCTGGTCTTATCATACCTTCATGCTTTCAAAATTCACTGCAGCATTCTCTGTATTTCTTCTTTAGAGACACATCAGCTCTGCACTGAAGAGTGTAGTACAGAGATCTGTAAATTAGAGAATGGCTAAACCCAGAGGTCCATCGGGTACAGTACCTTACAGCCTTGCCTGCTCTAGGGCAGAGGCTGTAATGCTTCATTCATGTGGATTCAAAGCAAGGGCAGGGCTTGTTAGCCTCTGCACAGCACAGTGCATAGTGCTGGGAACACATTTCCACTATCCCACACCTGTGGCGATGTCAACACAATCATCTGAGGAATCTGCCTCATGTTCAGCACTTCTGTGGAGTGAGGATGAGTGGGATAAATATGGCACTTGCAGTGTAGACAAATCCTTCCCTGTACACTATATTCAGTAGAATAAAGTCACATTTAGTTTTTTAATAAGAGGTGTATATACAAACATCTCTGTCCAATTTTCCTTTTCTTGGGTACTTTTTTCTTATGCTGTCATAGCTTTTGCAGCATATGTTACAAAGAACTGCTAACTTCCAAAGTGTCATTTGTTCCCCTCACAAGCTTCTTTTGAACATGCTTCTGACAGTTCACTCTTTTTCTGAATCAAACACTGAATTGATGCCTGTAGTTTGATGTGATTTATAACCTCTCCCTATGGCTGCTAATCTTCTTCTGTTTCTTTCTGAAGTTAAATGAATAAAGTTCCTAGAAATCTGCTGATACCATGTAGCATATTCAGAAATCCTTAATTTTTAAACTCTTAGCTCAATGTGCTATTTTTGAACCTTAAAAATGCCTTATTAGTTAGTATTTCCAGTATAAGAGTTACTGTTCTTTGACTGACAATTGGCCTTACTGAGACTGATATTTCAGTTGAATTCTTACTGCATTTCTACAACTCTTGTCCAATAATGACGCTCCCTCTTGTTGCTGAATGGTAGGTTTGATTTCTGTTTGCTTGTTCTGACAGACAGGATAATGATTAGTTGTTATACAGGATTTATGACGTTTACTATTTGTTCAATTTTATTTCCACCCCCCCCCTTTTTTTTTTTTTTTTTTTTTTTTTTTTCTCAGAAGTGTAGATGAAAATAAAGAGAAAAAGTCTTACTTATGTCTGGTATTCTCTTTACTGGGAGAAATTCTTCTACCATTTTAGAAATTAGGATAAAAGAGTTAATCTTGAGCTTCAGTTATAAAGAAACATGGTAGCAGCTCTAGCAGCAGAAGTAATATGTGAGAGTTTTCAGTATTCAGGCAGCAGAGCTTCTGCAAAGGAGCAGGAAGATGGTAAAAGATGTTTTCCCTAAGTCAGACCCAAAAGATGTTTAAATACACATAAAAAGACAAAAGGTCTTCTGTTTCTCTAAATTATTAAATTCTTGAGATAAGTCTTTTCTTATAAGATTACTGTAATGTCTTCCAAGAAGCAACCAAAAAGTATCTAAAGAGGTTTCCCACTTAATTTTCAGATTTCTTACACTGTTTAGCAGAACTGTGTGAGAAGGATCCAAATACTCATTCTAAGTATTTGGTACTATTTTTTATCTACAGTCATTGCAGTTATTGTAACAGGCTGCAATGCCAGGTGAGTTAAATACCTTTCATATGCGGTGATAACTCTAAATCTCACTGGAAGTACTGTGAATCATGAAGAGAAGTAAAAGTGTATGTGGAATTCTCTGCTTTTGTGGCTTACATGCCATGGGAAAGATTTTGCTAATGCTGGAATGACTTGTAGAAGATTATAATAAATACTTCTTTTTCAGTGAATTTTATTATTAACTTACTCAAAAACATTGAGGTCTTTATGATTTAAACATAATTAAATAATTTCTTGAATAGGGAAAAAATTCTGAGACAAAGAATACTGCACAGCATGCTTTTTTATCATATATATACAGGACACATTTCTTGACTCCTGCAGAAAGTGATCTAAAATCTGTTCTACTGTAGAAAATGCAAAAGTTGTCATAATTGAAATATTGTGTATTTTCATGTTTGGTTTGTATTGCATTTCTTTTTCTTTTTAGTAATGGAGAAATTAATTAATACTGAAATACTTAAATGAAAATGAATTTAGTGATTTGCTGGGCAGAAAGCTGCATCAAATGTAAATAATTATTTATGCTTTGGGTTTTGTAATGCAGCTGTTAGAATAATTTGAGGTTATTCATTGTCCTTTAACAGCATAAAACTTGTATACATGTTTTTTACAGGTGTATCATTGTCAAATGCTATGGTAAATGCTGGGCTGACATCATTTAAAAAAATTGAAGACATAAATGCAAGAGAGCTTGAATTGGTAACTTATTATTTTGTACATAGATAAATATGATAGGGAAAATACTGAGGATTAGTACTGTTACCAGTAAAAGCAGTATAGTTTATATATATTTGCTGTATGATCATAGCAAAATTTAGATCTTTAGGTGATTTATTCATTTTAACTAGTAGAATTAAAAAACTGTGTAGCTACTGCTAGTTTTCCTTGAAAATGTGTATGATATTTTGTTGTAGCAAATTTAATGCTGATAATAATTTCACTGATTTGGCTGGCTGTGGAAAGCAGATGCTTAAATAAGTAGAGTTTCATCATTGACATGGTTTGAAACAAAGGACAATATGCACTTCTCTATTAGGAGTGTTGGAAAACTATAAAAGGGAATATTATGTACAGTTTCTCTTAGTGTATCTTAGTTATGAAAATCCCAAATTTCCATTATTGCAAGTTTGAGAGCGGAGTAGAATAAAAATCTTCTATATCATCTGTAAAGCACTTCTTATTTCAGGAAAGGTAAGTGTTACCCTAGGACTGGTTCTGTGGCTTTTGGCTTCTTTTCTGTGGACACTGTTTTTTCTAGCGTTCTGGAAGATATAACAGACTTCTAAGTCTTACTTGGGTTTTTCTGTTTTGACTTTGGAAATTTGATTTCTCATTTCTGGCTCCTTTTGTGCTTTTTCTTGTCATTTGTTCTGTTTTAGTTAAAGCTTATATAGCATAGAAGACTCATTTCATATAAAACCTGAGTAGTCATTGGTAGTGGATTGGCAGTTAACTGAACAGAAGCAGTAGCAACATGTAAAAGTGTTGGAATTTTCTTTTGGTAATGTTACTATTCTGGGCATCACTGACAGTAGAGAACCAAGAGAAAGGGGCTTTTTTTGCTAACATAATTACTCAGGCGACTTTGATTCCTTGGATTTACATCTTTGCAGATCTTAAACAGACATCCTCCTTTTGGAAACCAGATAAAGGAGTCTGTTTTTCATCTTCCAAAGTATGAACTTGAAATTGAACAGGTACATTATTTTATATTTATTTTATGTTTTTATGCTGGTATTATTAAATTAAAAAGCAAGTACTTACTTAAAGCAATTCTGAGTCTTCACGGATAGACGATCACACAATATTGTAACCTCCGTCCAGCTTAGCAGATAGAATGAAACTTCCAAATCTCAAAGGAGAGCCTTGGAACAGACATTCCCCATTATATATTGGCCTATCACGTTGATAGCATTTTATGTTACAGATGTATACCAGTATATTCACATTCTAGCATTATATGTGAGTCTGAGATGTCTTTTCTATCTTTAATTTAAACAAACCCTAGAGATAGCAAAACATCCAAATACATCTTACTGAAATGGTATTAATGCATGTTTATTTTCTAGAGCACGCTTAGAAATATAGAGAAACAGTAAATCATTACATTAACCTAGCTGGTGCCCTTTCAAAGGAAGGGTACAATTCTATGTGTAATCAAGAGCTTTGAGGTTCTGATTTGCATTTTGTCTTTATATGGATGCCAAAGATACTCTAACTTTCTAAAATCAAAATTTGAAAAGTAACCCTAAAGTTGGTAGACATGAAGACACGTTTGAAGTTAAAAGCTCAATAGATATGTGAAATTCTATTGGTATAACAATTAGTTCTAATTTACTTTTCATTTGACATAATACCAGATGAGTATTACTCAATACTCAATTCTTAGAATGGAGATCTAACAGTTATAAATATCTTCTAAAGGAATATTGGGATGCCAAAATATAACTTCTATATAACAAGTCTTATTCTTGCTTATTTCTCTTTGCATTTGTCTTGGATTCTCAGTACTGAATCAAACTTAGGCTATTCAGCTTATGGCGAAGTTAGTACTGAAAATCAGTGTCTCAGAAGAACAAATAAAATTGTACCACAAATTCAAATTGCTTGAGTTGAGTTTTTGTGCTTGTATCAACAGATAGAAATTTATGGAAGGGCATATATTTTACTTTGCATACTTTAGCAGTTATGTCTTCTGTATCATTTTCCCCAGCTTCCCAAGTACAGTGACACATCGGCTGAAATCTTAGTAACTGTCAAATTAACAAATTATGAGCAGCTCCAGATAAAGAGAACAGCGCCGGACTTTCACTATGTTTCGTTGGTCATAGGAGATGCTGACAACCAAGTCATTTTTAATCAGAAAATTATGTACGTATGATCAGGGTTATTTGCCTTACATAGTTCTATGGTGTTGGCTTTTCATCTGTTCTGTGACTTGCAGATTTTCAATACTTCCCACTGATGCCTAATAGTACAAAATTATTCTTTATCCTACAGCATTTTCTAGTCACTGTTGTCATTTAAAAATGCTACACAAGATTCAGAAAACCCCAAAACATGCCAGTGTGCTTGTCAGTGAAGAGAGCACATGTAAATAACTGTTCAACATCAATGTCATATTATGGAAAAGTCATCATAATTTTCCCATAAATAGAAAACAAGTAAAATACCTATTAAAAGGATAGATGAACCAATTGTTACTTACTCCTGTTAGCTATTATTTCTTCAATTACATTTTTTTTCCCTCAGAGATGGATTTTAATTCTCCAGTTAGCTAAGAGATGCTTGGAACAAATGGAAAAAGAGAAACAAAATCTTTTCTAACTGCTTGACATTTATGAGAATTCTGGCTGAAATCTGGCATTTTTGGCAAAATTGAAACTGATCTGCAGGATCCTGGCCCTCTTATGGCCATAAATCATACATCATTGAAAAGTTCTTCTTGGCCAATTATCAAGCAAAACTAAAGAACTTAGGACCAAATACAGGCTGTTTCACTTGGTTACAGGTACCATAGTGTGCAGTCATGTTTCCATTGTCCTTGTCTAACAACTTTGCTGATGCATTACAGGGATTCTGTGCTCCTGAAAACTGGAAATTGGATGAAGAAAATTGAAGTTAAAAGAGCTCTTAAATCAGAAGACATTAGTATAAATTTAATTAGTTCTGATTATGGTAGGTTAAGGTATTCTTTGAATTAAAAAAAAAAATATGCATAAGATTTTGGAACAAATTACTAAAACACTTTCTATTAAGCTAAAGTATAATAAAGTGAGCTGGTCTGGAAACAAACCTCAATACTGTGTATTTTGCTGGGTTGCATACTACCTCTCACAATTACTTATCTGTTTCTTTATTTTACTATCACATTAAGGAATTGGGAAGCATCAAACTGTTACTAGGAGACAATGTTTGGTCTGTTGATACAGACTGGGATTTTCTTTTGTCCTTCTCTGTCAAGTGAGTTAACTGTCAGTAGGGATACCCTATCAGCCTGACAGGTTATTTATGCTGAACAGAGCTGTCTTTGTGAATGGTTAGGTTTTGTTGTAGTAAAGAGGTGTTAGATATGGTTCATCTCCACTTTGGTAACTAATTTTGTTTTTCTTCTAGTGATATGTCTCTAATCCTAAAAAATGTTTGAGGTTTTTAATCTCAAGCTTAAATAATCTGGTCATACAAGAGTGTGCTTTAAGCGCAAATGATCTTTAAAAATTTCCATGATCTTTGAGTAACATTTACTTGCCTAAACACTTTAGAAAACTGCAGATAATTGTAGTATAGAAACAGTTTAAAGCAATTTTAATATTTTTGCCTTTTTATTTTCCAAGTTGGCCTTGATATACAGCGAGCATATACAGCCTTCTACTTAACACCAAAACCAGAGGGACATAAGGTGGTTACAAATCAAAAATTGAAAGCTGAATCTACACTTGATATATGTTATGGCTCACCCCAAAACTTGCCAACAGCAAAAGCAGATACAGGTAAATGGTCAGATCACAGTATCTGGTTAATACTGAAGTCAACAGAAAATTGAATTTTGCTTTCACTAGGGAACTAGATCTTTATTTATCCCTGCTGTTTCTTTCTCAAAGGTAATAAAAATACAGCTCTGCTGCTTCTACTTGTAAAGTACTACACTGCGATTCTTTGATGATTTTGAAAGTAAGAAAAATCATGGGTGTTTGGTATTCAATATTACTGGTTGAATTTCTATATTATATTTGTCTAGGAGGCAGATCTAAACAGGAGATTGCTTACAAGAAATATGGAAACAGAGAATGCAACCACCGCTGTAAAAATAAAGATGTGTGTGGGCATGACTGCTGTGAGTTTCATTAAATCTACTACTGATACTTTTAGAGAAATGTAATTTAGAACAGCTCACATCATACCAATGGCTATGTTAACAGAAACAATACAAGCAAGAGAATGGGGCCTGAGGTGTCATGATGCAGTCATAAAGGCAATTATAAGTAGCTTTGGTATTAGCACTTTTATAGGCACTACAATGATTAATAATGCCTTTTGTACTTAGCATATGATTTTAAAAAATGTCAAGCTTGTTATACTTTTATAAAAATACTATGTTAGATCTTGTAGTTAGCATGCTAAATCTTTTAGAATCTTTCAACAGAAGATATAAAGCTTAGTGGCAAAGCTTTTCAAAGTAATTTGGAAATAATTAGGATTTATCCCTTATAACTAATCTAAAGATTATTTTGCTTTATTTTCGCAGGTAAAACTGGAGTACCTCCAAAGTCACAGATGAATGGAGACACAAAGTTTTCTTTGTACCTAGCTGATTTAAGGAGCAGGAACTCAGTTTCATCTATACCCCCAGTAAAACGTCTAAAGGTTCACTTGAATGCAGTCAGCCATTTCATAGGTTTATTTTAATCTGTTACATATTTGTAGGCATTATTTGCAGAGAGAATTTTATCACTGAATATGAACATTCAAGTTTGACTTTTCTGTGTGGAGTGCAAAAAGTAAAGAAGTACAAAAGTCCAGGAATCTTTGAGAGGTTCTACTGTTCTTTGGAGCATTTCCATTGGTCCACTTCTGTGCACATCCTCTATATTTTTTCTTTTATAGCATTTGATAGGTGTGGTTGGTGAGGTTCAGAGGCATTGTTGGAAGGTACTGCACTGTGACTTGGTTTGGCAAAATATGACCTGAATAAAACAAATTGTGTTATTTATGAGTCATGCTACTAAGAGTCCTTTTTTCACTGTCAAGTAGATCCACTTGTTTATAAGAAAACCATCCCTATTAGTTTTAAACTTCTGAAACATTTCATGGCTTGCACTTCATTCCTCTGAATGTAGTGTTAGACTAGGTCTTTCTGCAGTAAGAATGACATTTGAGGTATTGGAGGGATTATTTCCACCTCAGAGTTTTGTTTGCTTGTTTGTTTGCAGTAGAGGATTATTTAGCCTACAGCTAAAACAGCTGAGAGTCAACCAGTGTGGCTTTGCCAGGGTGCTTGGATACCTCCACTAGAAGCACATAATTCAAACCTTTTTAATTGAGTGCATTAGATAGAGATCAGAAAGGTTTTATGACTTGTAAATATTATGCAAACTTACAATATTAATGATGTCAGTATGCTTGTTATAAACATAGTAAGAACTATTTTTTTTATCTTATGAGTTAAGATATTTTACTTCCTTTAGATGCAGATGTTAAGTCAAGCTGAAAATGTGGATCTCAAACAATTTATTTTTACACCTAAGTCTTTATTGCCAGCCTTGCCAAGGTACTACTAAGAATTGTTTTGTGAATAAAATTATTTTGCAACTTTCTGCAACTGTTTTACAAACATGTCACTGATTTTTTTTTTACTAGGTCTAGCAATAAACTGTCATCTTCATCACCTTCAGTGGATCAGGCAGATAATAATAATACCTTAGAAGTAGCTCAGCAACAACTACAATCCTGGAATTGTGGAAAGAGTAATAAGTTATTGCTAATATTTAAAATTACAGTGTTCACTGGTTTGGTCTTTAAATTAATACTTCATATTTTTCTGCCACAGATAAAAGCAGATACTGCTTTTCAGATGCTTTGAATGTGGACTTTGAACTGAGAGATGACATTTGGGATGATATTGATGATGATAAATTGGTATTTGCCAGTAATTTTGTCAGTAGAGAATTAGGTAAGGTTATTTCAACAAACTTTTTTCTTTCCTACAAATTATTCTTCTGGCTATTACTTGAGAATAAATTATTATAGTATACAATGAATAGAAGCACCTGAAATTTGTGGTTAATTGACTAGACTAACAGGTTTATTATTCTACCTTGAATGTCACATATATTGTGACAAGTTCAATACAGAAGGAAGAGTTGAAAAACTCACAATTAAAATTTTCTGATGGCCTGAAACTGCATAATCATTGTTGCATAATGTATACTGACTGTATATCTCTGCTTATTTTTATATTAGCCCAAAGGCCAAAGAAGAAATATTTCAAGTGTTAAGACACTTTCATAATTTTCAAAGTGTTATTTATCATAACATTGGAAATATTTAGAAGGGGTTACGGCTACTTCTCAACCCTCTTTTTAAAACTTTCATTCTTTCACAGAACATGGAAATACCTGCCTTCAAAGTGCAGATGAATGTCAACCCCTCTGCGGGTATACAACAAGCAAAGCCACAAATAACATTTCAAAAGTGTAAGAATTATATAATTTACTACTGTTTTATGCCATTTAAAATATTGTCTGTATTTCACGTGTATCTGTGTAATTAAATATGTAGAAGGTTGTTCACTCATAAAAGTGAGTGAAATTTCATGTTTAAAAGATATGAATTGTTGAATTATTTAAATTTGGTTTTTATTTAAGTGTGCAGGGAAATAAGTAGAAAATCCTGAGCTGAACAGCAAATAATTTTTCCCTTCTATAAAAATACTGAAATTATTCAACTTGGTATTTTCAGTTCATGCACAGTACAAGATGAGACCAATAGTCAGAACTCAGATGTTTCTGTGGTCAACAGCACATCAAAAGTGAATTTCTCTGTACAGAATAGAGATTTAACTTTGGTGAGTAAAAATATATTGATAACATAATTTTCTATGATTAGAATACTTATTGTGTAAATATATCTGCCATTTCTGACTTATGAATCAATTAGGTTATCATGAATTTCGAATTGTCCAAATTATTCTGTGTTCAGTGGGATATTCCTGATACAAAGAAATAGGATATGAATTTACTTTATATAGCATGAGCTCAAAAGTATTTACTCAATTTGACTTTTTCTGTCCAGTATATAGCTAGAATCATCACATGCTCAGTCCTTGTCAAACACTATAATATCAATTAAATACCAGTACTACATTCTACAATAATCTGGAAGTTTCAGTTGGTTTAACCATATATACTTTCTTTTAAACTTTTGTGTTGCAGTTCAGTTTTCATGAAAAAACACATTCAAGTCCTTCTCAAGAGCAAAAAAATGTACAGAGTTCTTCCATCCCAGAAATAATCTCAGACTCTTCTAAATTCACTAGGAAAGAAGATTTTTTTATTTTCACAAAAGAACAGGAAAAAGAAGTAGATCCTAGGTAAGAAAAACTTACTTATGTTTTTCTGTTTCTTCGGTGTTCCAGTGCTTAGTTCTTCACGGAACACAGACTTTTAGGCAATATGTTTGATTCTAATATTTATTGCTAAAAAGTTCTGTTTTCACAATAATAGTAGCAATTATTTTTTCTTAAGAGACATTACTTAAAATTATATTGCTTGTCTTGGTTTCTCTTGACTCTATACAGTGTTCCTGATCCCAAAGGTTTTGATGGGCTATACCTAATTTGTTTGTTTGCTTAATCTTCTTTAGATTTCTTCTTGATGATGAAACCAATGATGTCAGGCCCTTTATTGGAATATTTGATGGTATTTTGTAAAACATGTAAACAAAATACATTGTAAGTGCTGGGGAAAGAACTTACAGTCAATTTTACAGTGAAGGCTTCCGTCAAGAGAATTTGATTTCTGTTCTATACCTGTTCATTAATAGCTGGATTGCTGCATAGAATATGTAATAAATTAGACACCAGTTTTGTTGTAGAATTTATAGAATATAAGAATAATATCTTGTTTTACAAGTATTAAAAGTACTTTTTGTTTACCTTGCTGTTTTCAGGATTATAAAGAAAAATATTGAAAGCTGTCAAAGGCGAATAGTTCATAATTTGAGAGTACTATTATAGATAAGAGAAAATCCCACTGGAGAAAGTAAAGGATTAAGAGTTTGTAGTAACATGTCCTGCTTCTCAAATAATCTTTAAGTCAATGAAAGACTATTTCCTTGGAAATTTTTTATGTTTTTTAGGTTTTTCTTTCAGTTTCTCTAAAGGTGAATTTTTCATAGTGCTGATTCTATAAAATAATTAGATTTATAAATAGAAGCAATAGAATGATAGACTATCCTAGATTCTAGATATTCCTTTTGACAGTGCTATGAATGTTTTAATAAAAAAGTGCAACTTAAGCAGGTATGTTTCTAGATTCTCAGCAAACCAGTTGTTAAATGTCTGTAAAAATACTCTAAAACGCTCTTGCCTGCTCAGTTTCATACCCAAGGTCATAAAATGAACATTCATGTGTTGTAATATAGATTTAGGCACCAGGCATTGGATTTGGATATCTTTTTGTAGCTTTAGTGTTTGAGTAGTAGACCTTGCAAGTTCAGCAGTTAGTAGAATATATGATATTGTCTAAAATCCAAGAGAATGTTAATTTTTACTGTTAATTATTCAAAATGTGAGGAATTAAAATGTTACAATCACATGTGGAACATTAGCTGTCTGTTCTTTCAACATTGTTTGTGGTACAACTAAATGCAGCCATGTTTTGCTGCACTACCAGATTGTAATTTTCTCAACTAATAGCATTTTGCTTGACTCCAGTGTTTCCTTATGCTTTTGACTTAATATGACTCTTTCTCTGGATGAAAGAATGGACTAATCTAAGCAGCCTCAATCCTCACCCCTCAATATCTTTTTGAGTATGCAAATGCCAGCAGTCCCAAGCTTAATTCACTTTTCTACACCAAGTATTTTATTACACCTCAAAGTTATTAGTATATCTGATCTCTTTTTGTCAGATTTTTTTAAAATTAAGCTTCCAAGCTGAAGTAACTCAGAATTACTATACTACTGCTACATTTAGTCCTGCCATCCTAGTCATGTACACCTTCCAGTTCTGTGTCAGGGTAACATTTAAGAATGCAGTTTTTATCTCCTGTCCATCACAATCTTCTGATTTCCATGGGAAACAGATGGCTCCCAGGCAGATACAGTGGTGTTTCTCAAAAGATGCCTCATATAAATGACCAGGGGACCGAAACCCCAGGTCACTCCCCAGAAGGTAAGTGTTGACTTAGCTATGGAGAGCTATAATTGCCATTGTTTAATTGAATCCCATTAAGAGATAAACTTAGTTCACCTGGACTCCCTGTCTAGTCACTAGAAAGAGACAGACACTGTCAGAAGATATTTCAGATTGTAAATGGGCTGAATTGCTCCCTGGTGGAACCCTCTGAATCACCTGTGATGAGAGTGACATGGAGAAGTTGGTGTGCTGTAATATCACAGACAGGCTCACTGAACATTGCCTTGCTTGTGCATGTGAGACACTGAATTCCTTTATCCATTTAAGGATCTAACTTTCCTAAGGCGAATAAAAGGGCAAAAGATGGCTGTGCTTTGTTTCATTTACTGACCACATGCTCAGAGAGACAAATTCAACAGGACATCATCAGACATTTTCACTAAGCAACTAACAATGAGTAAAATAGAGACTAAAGTACATAAAACATTGTTAGAGTCTAAACTGATCCTTATTTTAATTCTACGTAGAGTTGAAACATTAAATGAGTGGCTTGAATTTCAATCAATGGGATTGTGTAAGTAATTCTTGGGGATACAGCAGGATGCCACAGCTTTAGTCTGGGGATGATTCTACAAAATTTACATTATAAAAAATACTGTTTCCTATAACAAAATAGTGAAAGAAAATTCAATGTGATGAGAAGTCAGATTTTACTATCTTACTTGTGTGAGTCTCCATAATAAAATACATGCTTATACCTGCTTTTAATTTAACTTCAACTTCCTTATATGCTTCCTTGTCCTATCACACATATTGATTTCAAAATAAAAACTGAGGTCAACCATATTTGTGCCTGAAGAAAATGCAATATGCACTCAAAACCCATAATCTTCAAAAATAGTGGGAAAATAAGTATAGTGTTTAAACATGTTGCCAGACATATTTCTGTATACGGTAAGATTCAGCATATAGAATACTGCAAATGTATTGTAACATAATTTTCCTTGTGTGGTGCATGTCATGAACACATTTTAATTATGTAGCTTTTATTCTTGTATGTGAAGATTTTAATGAGTTAAGCATTACAGTAATTGTTAAAATAAGAGCAGTTGCAACAAGTAGGACTCTTGTTATTTGGGTGTATTTTTACTTAGATATACCTTCACAGAATAGTTACGTGATGTATAAAAGTTGGTGCTCTTAAAGGCAGTCAGAATAATGATAAAGAATTAACAGAAGTCACTGTATGAAACCAATATACCCAAAATATTTTAAATCAGTCATTTTGCAGAGCACAAATTATACCATTCTAATGCATCATTATGACAGTATCGATGGTACCTCTTCTAAAAGAAGGGGTATCTTGCATTAGCTCTTTATGTCACCCTGTCTGCAAAAGAGTTGTATCTTGTCAATTGTTTTACTGCCAGGATCTTTAATTATATCTCTGAAATGAGATCTGTGAAGCCTAGGTTTTTTTCCAAGCTCCTTTGCTTAACAAGGAAATAGAAAAGAAGGTACTAATCAGGGTAAAATTCTCTTCCTGCAGAGGGCTAATAACACACTGAATTTTTGGAAGACTTCCATGAGAATTAACTGAGGCACATGCAGTGCTTTCAGTGATTAATTTCAGCTTGACTGAAAACAATCAGATAGAAAAAGGGCAGGTGTTTATTGGCTGCCACTGTTCAGTTGAGATAAACCTGGCTTAGCCACGCTTCTGTATTTGTTCTTGAAATCTGTGTGACATCAAATTGTATCAGTTTAAGTCTTCACTTTCCCCCAGTGTTCTAACTCCTGGTCTCCGTGTGCCCTGGATGGGCGTTTCAGATAGAATGTGCTGGGATAAGGAGGGCATTGCAAAGCACTTTTGTCTCTCTAGGCAATGCTTATCCCTGTTGCTCTTCCCTCTGGCTGTGAAGAGACTGGAAAAGATGTGCTACTGTTGACTTGCATTCCTGCCCTTAACAGGAGTCCCAGTCCAGACTGTTTATACCAGTTAGGAAGAGCTGTTTCCCAGCTTGCTTTAGTGTGCTACTTACCACACTGAAACACTACACTTTCGGGAATGTGCTTTGAGTGGTCTCAAGTCTGTTCTCTTGTCCTTTTTAAATGGATTATTTCCATGTGCCAGGACTTGAGGGGCACAACTAATTGGTGGTCTATGAAAATGTTAACATGTTTTGCAAAAATGCAATAGATGGTACTGGGTGGACATACTTCACATAAAGAAGGTATATGTCCTTTCAAATACAAAATTGCCTAGATATAATAACAATTAATTTATTTCTGTATTTAATATATACTGCATGGAACTAGCATGTCTTTTTGACTGAAGCTAGATGACAATTTCTATATTTTCGATAGCTGAGCATAGGGAATAAGGCAAAACATTTTGTTTTGAAGGCTGTAAGGGTATTTTGTTTATATAAAGAAAACAATGTTTCTTTTGTAACTGTGAAACTTCCTATTAAAGGATGCATATAACTTTCAAAATAAGAAGACGCTTGTAACTGTAAATGGCTATGATATATTTGCTGTTCCCCCATCCACTTAGAGGCAAAACCTATTTATGAGGCTTTATTAAGTGCAAATAATTCCCATGGCTTCTGCACTGAAGAATCAGTTGCAGAATATAGTCTGATTTGCATATAAATGACATTATATGATTTCTGCTCAGAAAAGTATATTGAAAAATACACATTTCTGCATTGGAAACCTGATATTCACACATATTAAAGTTAGCTTGCATAACTTATTTTAAGCTGCTGCATGTTGATACCTGATCACACTTCTAGCTAGATTCAGGCTTTATCCTTTGAAATTGTGGACTTCTTCTTTTGATCTAATTAAGCTATAATTTAGAGAAACCGATTCCAAAACATTTATCTCATCAGTTTAAGCACTTAAAAATACTCAGAATATTCATCAGTAGAAGTGGAAAACTCCAAACTTAGCACTTTTCCTTATCTTCAATACTGTGAATTTGTGATGTGAGAGAATTCCTATTGTTTGAGTGAGACAGGAAAAGGCTGCTAACTTCCTCTAGTCACTTCAATAAATGGTAGGATGTAATGAAAGTAGACACAGAAATACTATTCTTTTTTATGCTTTAATCTGTCTAATGCAATAAGTAATACAGTGAACTTTGCCATTGAACTCTGTCTATTTTCACAGATTCTTATTGTATCCTGCTTTGCCAATACCTTTGATGGTGTTTTTTAAGCAGCCAAGCCACTCATTCAGGACAAGTGTCCACTTACTGACAGGCTCCTTCTGCTTCTTAGATCCATCCTAAAATAAAGGATGTTGAACAGACAGGCATTAAAAAGTTTGGAAGAGACCTGCCACACCTTGGTTTTCAAATTCCTGCTGGGCACAGGTCTTAATGAGCTGAATGCCATTGCCAGAAGCAACAGATTCTCTGCTTAGAGAGATTGATTTGCCACAGTGAGTTGTCATTAGTTTTGAATGCCTCATGGAGAGCTTGACACTGTCTAGTAAAGAAAAAGTGAACATAGTACTATCTAGAAACTTGGATGTGCAAATCAGAACCTCCTTTTTAACAATTTCTTTCAGTTTATAAAGGCTATTAAATTATCTGAATGAAAATGAGGCAGTACAATTTATTACTATTTTTCCTGGTTGTGGTGTAATATTTTAGCTGTTTTATTCCAGACTTGTTAGGTTCCTGGGTGTAGGAAATACATTTCTTTTATCCCAGAACTCTATCCTTGTGTCTTATGTGTTATGCCTGGGGAAGGTTTTTCTGTCTAGTTGGGAATTTCCATTCAAAGAATAGTCACCCAGCAGCTGTATCATTTATCATTTTCATTATCTTCTCAATTATAAAGATTTTAGGCTCTGAGGTCAGTTTAGTTTTTAAAAATTGTACTAACTGATGTAAATGTGTATTGACCAAAGCATCAGCACATTATCAAATAATTTTATTTCTTAATTGTGGTAGCAGAAGTGATAAAGAATGTGTTGGCCATTAAATAGATATGCTTATCTTGTGATTCATCACAGAGATGCGTTTCAGAGACTGGAGGCTTGCTTAGTGAGGAAAATAACCTGTTTTAGGAAGATAAGAGGTACAAGTGGATGGATCTCCCTCCCCGTCTCCTGGGTGTGATTGTCTCAGACAACCATATTAGCAGAAGCTTAGACACATTCTTAGCTCCTGGAATGAATTTGCTGAAGTGACAGTGCATACTGAGGATGATGGTAAAAAGATGGGCAGTGTATTCTGGAAGAAAATAAAGTTGGCAGCTTGCAATGGTGGAACACAGCTTCAGATAAGCATGTGGTTCAATAGAAATTAGTCTCTGTCCATAGACTTTATAGCAGTTGATCAGACCTGCTCTTTCAGTTCAAGCAGTTAATAATATCTCAGCACTGCAGCTTAAGGGATACAATTTTCAAAAATATTGTAGTGTGGGACCAATAAATTTCAGCACAAAGAAGGCACTATTCAATATAATTTATTTTAGATTTCCATCTAGGGTATGTTCTGACACTCCATATGAAAGTCAAATTGTCCATGTAAAATGGTTTTCGGGTGATAAGTTGACCCCTGGGGTTTTAGTAAAACAATAGGTTCAGAATTCCATCTGACTCTCCAATCTATAAAAGCTAGTTATCAGCTGTTTGAAGGATTTGATAAGAAAGCAAAAAAAAAAAAAGAGAGCTTTTGTATAGTGACATTTTTCTCATTAATGGGGACAATGTAAGAATCACAAACTCCTTCTGGATTTGGTAGTAAATACTCTGCTGACGTGTTCCAGGAGATAGTTGTTCTGTGTGAGGAGTGTATGTGTCTAATCCTCCACATGCATATGGAACAAGGAATATTTCTAATAGACATATACAGGCTGTCAAAAGAAGGACGTTTACCATGCCATCATCTGGCCATCATTTCTAAATGCATTCCACCACCAGAGCCTACTTCAGCAGAAGTTTTGCTGCAGAATGACTGTCTTACAGTGCCTAGAGACACAGTAGAATATTTAAATGTAGTACAAAACAAATGGTAACCTGAAAAGAAATGAGGTGTTATTTTAAGTTCTTGTCTGAACACTTGTATAGGACTTAGTATGATTTTTCCCCCTAGTTTTGTTATTTAATTGTATTTACTTGAGAATACATAAAAATAGTTCCTACTGTAACTTGTGACTTTGCTGTCAGTTTAAGTAGAGCCAAAGTTGGGTAGAGGCTTTGTTGCATTTTGTTTTAGTAGATGGGTGTATCTGCATGTTCATGCAGCATTAGTGAGTAACTGGGAAAAGGTGACAGTAAGATAGGACCAGTCATTGCATTGTGACAGTAGAAGCAGCTTGCTTAATAAAATGCACTAAGCATGTTTATGCTTAGTGCATTTGAGTGCCTCTTTGATTTTTCAGCAAGGAAAATACCTCCTGCTTTTAAAAAAACAACTGTGCTTAAGAAAATATTACTTTTCTACAGTCTATATAAAAAGGATAGTCTCAAAGCAAAACCCAAGTCCCTCCTCACTTGTTTGTGATGTTCCTGTACTTCCCCTTCCTGTGTGGGTGGTGAACACTGAGCTCACTGCAGAAGTACTGTTATACTCTGCTGCTGCAACTTTTGCAGGTGTGAGGAAGCTACACAGAGGGCACCTGTTTGCCTCCTGTGTTCTGGAAGGGGCAGACACGTCCTCCTCTAAGAGGAACTGAACAATGCTCAGGGGTGAAGATACCTGATGCTCCCAAGTTGGGTAGAGAAAGGAAATGAAGTGATCTGAGATGTTGTAGGCACGTATTGTGGAGGAGAGATTTTGCCTGTGGGACAGAGCAAACTTTAGAAGTGATAGGAGAAAGGTAGGTTTCCTAGAGCAGGTGTTCATGGCATCTCTGTGAACCATTTCAGAAATTTTCAGATTGGAAGAAAGACTGGAAAGAAAGATTTGCCCTGCAGTGACACAATGGAAACATTAATTTTCATGCTTTTTTATTAATTCTAGCTCTCCAAGAGATCAGACTTGTCGTGATTTAACGAACAATTCTATCCTCCCATTCCAGTAACATTTGCATTTATAAATAAGGATTGTGTGTGTGCTTATCAAACAGAAAACCATCTACCTAAACACAATTGCTAGTTCCAGGTCCTTGTGGAAACTATGTAAAAGAGCTAACTACTCTTCCACCTTACCTCTTCCTGGTTTTGTTCGGTTGATTTTAGCTTTATAGAGATAACTGGGTCTTAGTCCTGCAAGTAGGTAACTTATAACAGATGTGGGACAGGCCAGCTCCCTCCCATCAATAAACTGATCGTTCAGGTGTATGTAAGCAGTACTGAGATCTACTGGACTATGCTCAAAGCAAAGCATCTGTTGCATTCTTAAAGTGTTTTTCTTCTGGAAGAGCAGATATGAGAACCAGAATTTATTAATAACTCTGACTTCTGCTATTGACTGGATTTAATCTGCATTAATACTTTCCGAAGTAGCTATATATTTTCCTTTGGGTTGAGGTAATTATCATTTGTATTTGTGGCCCTAGTTAATTGTAGGCCTCACCTTTTGCTTACTTAAGCCCTGTGAGAAATTGTTTCCTTTCCTGGAGTGGGATGATGCACTGAAGGAAGTAAAGTACTTTATCTGCATTCCTCCATACCCCTAATACTGGGAAATGCTGGGCTGATATCATGTCAGGTGCTGTAGCTGTGTAAGTATTCACTGAAAAATCTGTGAGTGCAGCCATAGGTAGAGTCGGTGTCAGACATGAAAACATCATGATCCATCCCTGGAAGGAGAGTCTCAGAGCTCTGCATCAGGGAGGGCACACAGAGTAGCCACATGCCCAGCATCAGCCTCCTCCAGGATAGGGACAACAATCCATTACCCCAGTAGAATAAGTTTACTAAAGAAGCATCAGATAGATGTAGTTTTATAAAAAAGTCTCTCCCGTAACTTTTAATGAAAGAGTGGGGTATCTGTTCTAAGATGTTTTATTCAGGACATAACATGACTAAAAAGCAAAACAGGAGAAAAAATAGTGGACAAAGTATTGCCTCCTTCACAGGCACAGCTTTAGGAATGACCTGTTTCTTACATGAAGCTTTGAGGGTGATGCTGAGTTTGGGGCAACCCTCACCTTCATGCCTTTATTTTGCCTTTTCTCCTCTGTAGACAAACTTCATGCAGAAGCCATTTTGTCTACTTCTATACAAGGTTGTGCTGACTGGCCAGATACTTTTGGAAGTATGACTGGAATGTGTTTGTGAAGATGTAGAAACCTAATCAGTAATTAAAATAGTCACTGAGGGTAAATCTGTGTTCTGTCAGAAAAGCTTGTTGACGCTATGGAGCTCCACTCTCGCCCTGTGCCACTCAGCTGTTGTACCAGGCCAGTTGTTCTGTAAGGTTCTTATGTGCATTACCTTTTGAGAAGCCTGTCTCTTATCTCTTGGCAATGCTGTTATTGCCAAAAGAAAGTGCATGTGTACAAGGAGCAAAGCAGACTCATGTTTCTTTCAACAGTTATATTTCACTCATCCTTGAACTGGAAAGTAGCCTTTGTTTCATGTATGTGGCAAGCGAACTACATAACATTAGTGAAACAGAGATCCTAAATCCTGTTTAGAATTGTCATTAGCAGCTACGTATATATTTTCAATTGTATTTTTTATTTGGAGTTTAGTCATAAGTCACCAAGATGTAGTTCTGCTTGTTAGCTATAGAGGTAGTTGACAGGGCTTGGAATAATCCAAGATTTCATCCCAGTTTCATAGCATTCCTCATTGCCTTGAAACTGTACTAGGCTTTGTATCTGTAGTGAAAGAACTAAATAAAGAGCATTAAATTGACGTTTCCACTCCTTCTGCAGATGGAATGGGAAATGAGGAGCTCTTTGTCACCAACTGGAATGGGTAACATAATTCCAAGTACCATTTGTAAACAGCTGTGTCTTTCCTGCAGACCCTGACAAGAGATTTCAGACTGTGTTTCTTTAAAAAGGTCTTTGAGGAATACAACCCCCAGGATGCACCGCACACAAAGTGTTTTGATGTCTTTCACATGGGGCTCACATCGGACATTTCCCCTCCATTACTGCGCTCACAATCGCCGGCCTGAGGCGCGTGGAGGAATTGCCCATCCGCCGTGCAGGAACCGTGCGCGGAACGAGCCCTCGTTCACTGCGCACCGGCACAGCGCGGGGCTCAGTGCGGGGCCGCTGGCGCCGCGCCCGCTCCGCGCAGCCCGCGGGCCGGGCGGGCCGGAGGCCACGGCCCCGCCGGCCGTGCGCAGGGGCGGCCCGGGACGGCCGGGGTGCCGCCCTCGGGGCGCCGCCCTCCGGGGGCTTGAGCGCTGGCACTCGCGTGTCACCGTGCGCTCCCCCTCGGTGCTGGCACCAGGCGCAGGGGGAGACCGAGGTATGGCACAGCTTGTGCTGCAGGCACCCCATGGCGTGTTCCACGGTGCTTGTCCAGAGGGCTCTCGCGTCTCGGCGCTGCTGGGTAGGTGACACACAGACCCGCGGGCAGGGACCAAGGGAGGGACCCGGCCGCCACCGCCGCGCAGCCGCGCCCCGGAGGGACCTGGTGGCCCGGCTGCAGCTGGCCTTGCCTCGGCCAGGTGTTTCCGGACTTAAAGGGAGGCCAAAATACTGAACACCCATGCAAAAATGGAAGTTAAAAGCAAAGGCGCCGACTATACCGTAACACCGGCAAGAACTGTAACTTTAAATGGAGAGAGGCCTACGTAAGATGGCCAGTTCTGTGGGCTTGTACCAGATTGATAAAACGGTTAACAAGGGACTGATGTGCTGCAGAGGGAAGGTGACGTACCATCCTTTCGGGATTTTTCCAGACGAGTTCCCTTCTGACTCTTAATTTGTCCCTCTTGGGTGACAGCTGGGCCAGCTAGGGCGGCCAGCCGAGCTGGGGTACCATTTCCAGCCACTGCTGCCTGGAGCACCTGGGTGTGCAGTTCCTCTGCACCGAGCCCATCCGCGTCTGCCCGCCCCAGGCAGCCCATCACCCTTCCTGTGGGAAAGAAGGGAAACAAAAGAGCCTTTTGTTTCTGCCTTTAATGCAGAAATAGGTTATAGGATAGTTTTTGTCTCAGAATTTATTTTCTCCTGAAAGTGTGTGCCCAAAGCAGCTGTTGTGCTGACCTCCCTGCCCTGTGTGCGAGGTCCCGGTTGCATGCCGGTAGGAGAAGGGAGAGGTGGCAAGATCTGGCTTGGGGTCGTGGCTGCGACCTTGCTGGGTTTGGCTCTGCAAATGGGACCCAAGAGGCCGGCGGTGGCTCTGGGGCTGGGCAAGGCTTGGGTGTGCCTGCGGTCGGAGTGGGGCTGCGCATAGATCCTTCCCTACAGAACAGTTTTGTCAGCACATGGACTGGTACTGGCTTCACATTCCTTCCCAGAGTTCTCGAGATGTTAACTTTCAAAAGGGCGGTCTCCCTTGTGGATTTATGTCAGTGATTTTGGGTTTTAAACTATTCATGCATGAAAAATGACTTAGGAGCTGTATACTCCCATGTATGAATAATGACTACATGGGAACACAGATTACAGCAGTTTTGAACTGAGACTGCTGCAGTTTACATGCTCGCTTTGGGAACATTATGAAGCGTTTTTAAATGCTGGTTCATGTTAATGCATTGATTTCAATCAGTCTCTTTTTGTCCCTTTTGGATTTGTTCAACTTAACAGCTAGCTTGTTTCATGTTTGCTCTAAGATATGCTTAGCAAATTAGGCAAATAAAAAAATGCATGCAAAAATATGGTGCTATGCACATGTATCAGGTTTTTTATTTATTAATAGACTCCAATTTCCATACGATAGTCTGCCTTTTTTTTAAACTTTGGCTCAATGGATAGTTTATGCCAATTACACATAGTTTAACAGCTTTGAAATCTGTTTTTGCTTTTCTAATTCATGAAGACATTGATTCTGTTTCAGGTTTTAATTAAACTCTACACTGACTTTAAATTCTATTGTCCTTTTCATTTAAATAGGATTTTTGTTAGATCTTTAACAAGACCTCAGTGGGGTAATAAATCTAAGCAATTGTCCTTATTAGGAGTAGATTATCCTCAAGAGATGGAAAGTCACAGAAGTAACTAAAACCATTTGCAGAGACTGAAGTAAGGCTTTTTCTTCCTAAACATTAAACAGACTTGAAAATTACTTGCTTGGGCACTCAAATTAAATTAAATGATATTTTGTTTATTTTTCACATTTTTAGTATAGGCTATTTGCATTTACTTAAAATTTGAGTTTCATTGAGTAGAATTCACTCCTGAATAAGGATCCTTACTTTCAGTATACAAGCTGTAACTGAAACTCAGTATATCCTGACATTTCTTTTGTTAACCCTTGCAGTGCTTCTGTCAGGACCTGCTGACACAGTGAGTGTATTCTTAGTTCGTTGTTTTTGCCATAGAGATGAGTCTTGGTTGAAGAATTGGTTTTGTGTTTATCCCACAAAACCTTCTCCAGCAAAGAAGAACTGTGGAGTATGCAGGAGTGTGGAGCTTGAGAAAGATCTCACATGCTGGATTTGAAACACAGGTTCTTGGAGAAAACTTGTCACACACTCAACAGTTCTGTCTAGGTTTGACCTTACCGTATTTACATACTGTTGAGAAGTGGAAGGGGATATAACTCTAATGGTTCTCTTTTTTTCAGTTGTTCATTCGGAGGTATTCTCTGTTCTGCAGGTGCTCCAGGTTTGCTTTGTTCCTGGCTTTAGTCATTGGTTGACTTCTGATGGGACAAGGCCTCCTGGCAAGTCAAATCCTGACTATTTCCCCAATATTTAATTCCCAACTTCATCATACACATTGTGGTGCATTTTCTATAAACATTCCGTTGTATGGAAGCTCCATTTTGGGGGACACTATTTACTAGGACTTCGTTCTACAAACCAACGGGCAAAGGCAGGGATGTTGTTCAGGGACATTGTCCCCGTGAGCCCTGCCGAGCCAGCGCCAACTCCCCCGCTGGCCAAGCCGCTGCCCTCCGCGGGAAGCAGGGCTGAGGGGACACGGCTGAGGGGACATGACACGGCTTGAGGGGACATGACACGGCTGAGGGGACACGGCCGAGGGGACATGTCCGCAGGGCCACGGCTGAGGGGACATGGCCGAGGGGACATGGCCGCAGGAAGCCGGGCTGAGGGGACATGGCTGAGGGGACATAACTGCAGGGCCACGGCCGCAGGAAGCGGGGCTGCGGGGACACGGCTGAGGGGACATGGCTGCGGAGCCACGGCCGCAGGAGGAAGCCGGGCTGCGGGAACACGGCTGAGGGGACACGGCTGAGGGGACACGGCTGAGGGGACATGGCCGCGGGGCCACGGCCGCAGGAGGAAGCCGGGCTGCGGGAACGTGGCTGCGGGGACACGGCTGAGGGGACATGGCTGCGGAGCCAGGGCCGCAGGAGGAAGCCGGGCTGCGGGAACGTGGCTGAGGGGACACGGCTGAGGGGACACGGCTGAGGGGACATGGCCGCGGGGCCAGGGCCGCAGGAGGAAGCCGGGCTGCGGGAACGTGGCTGAGGGGACACGGCTGAGGGGACATGGCCGCGGGGCCACGGCCGCAGGAGGAAGCCGGGCTGCGGGAACGTGGCTGAGGGGACACGGCTGAGGGGACATGGCCGCGGGGCCAGGGCCGCAGGAGGAAGCCGGGCTGCGGGAACACGGCTGAGGGGACACGGCTGAGGGGACACGGCTGAGGGGACATGGCTGCGGAGCCACGGCCGCAGGAGGAAGCCGGGCTGCGGGAACGTGGCTGAGGGGACACGGCTGAGGGGACATGGCCGCGGGGCCAGGGCCGCAGGAGGAAGCCGGGCTGCGGGAACACGGCCGCACGTGACGCGCCCGCGTCCGCCTCCGCCGGGAAGGAGCCCGCGGCTCTGCACGGCCCGTGAGGACCAGCCCCTCTCGGTTGTTGCAGCGCTCCCGGCTCTCAGCCAGCAGGTATTTAATGTCTCGGAGTCCTCCTGTCCGTGGGCTCCTCTGCCCCTGTCGGGCAGGCCGGCGTCTCTGCAGAGCCAGGTCCTGTCAGCCTCCCCACATGGCATTTGCTGTGCTTCTCTACTGAGGGACTTCACCTCAAACCTTCTTGCCTTCTACGTGATACTCTAGTGATACTCTGCGGCAGTACGAATTATGTTAGAGGAACATAGCTAATAAATATTAATTTCTAATTAGACTCTATTTGCTGCATATTCTAGGCAGCATTACAGATTTTGAGCCTTCATCTGCCACTTTCCATATCACTCAAATGGCAGAGATTTTGGTATGGTAAATCACAGAGGAAGGTGGAAAATCTGATGCAAAGTGAGATAATGTAGTTCTTCATTTTTATGGCTCTTCTGTGCCCTGATAGAAAAATTTAAAACATAGGAGGTGCTGACAGCAGGTAAGTCACCTAGATCCTGCTCTGCTTTCAATATAAAGCCCGGGGAAAGTGGAGGAAGGGAATACATACCCTGGTTTTTAGGCTCGGATTGCAACTCACCCCTCCTTCTAAAGCAGTGTACTGGAGGAAGCGTGGCAAAACTAGGCTGAGTTCTGCAACTTATTTAATATGACTCAATGCACAAGATTATGAGTGCTAAGAGTGTTCAGCCTTTGGGACAGAGGCTGGGGAATTAAGAGGTTCTTCATCCTATCTTGCATGGCAATTAGACCTGATTTAGGCAATGCCATACCTTGGACAAATTCCACAGGGCATAGTTTTGCTCTGGATTCTTATCAGGATGTGAGATTTTCCCTCTGTTTTCCCCAGCAGCAGGGCCAAGAGTTTGTGGCACTGCAGGGTGAGATTGAGAGGGCCCAGCTCATTCCCTTACTAAGAGATTTGTCTTATCTCTCCGTCTCCCCTCCACCCGTTTTTGGGGATGTATGCTGTAGTCAGAGGCAAGTGCTGTGACTCTGCCTGCAGTATGAAAGTGATGTGTCCATAAGAAATGCACGGCTAGCTAAATGAATTTCCACTGCTTGCTGATGTGCAGTGAAAAGAATCCCATCTTGCCTTGCACTCTGCAGCAATGTGTGTTGCTTTCCAGTGCCAAGGACATAGCACAGCATCAGATGTGGGGAGCTGCTGTTTGCACGTGTGCCATGCGGTGAGCTAGCGGCATTCCCCCTGTTCCAGCGGCCTCCCTGGAGGGCAGCAGGCTGCTTAAAAGGTCAGCGGGGTACCTGTGCATCACAGGCGAGAAAAGCTGCCCTCTTTAGGCCCTGAGGCAGCAACCTGCTTTCACTTTGTGAAGCCGAGCAGAAAAGCTGGGGTCCGACAGTGGCAGGTATCCTGAGCACAAGACAAGGCAGCATGAGGGTAGACGAAGTTTGGGTGGGAAAGTAATAGGAATACTAAATGTTTACTGCTAACATTTACAAAAATGACAGCAACTCCCGTCTGTATTAATGTTTAGCTTTTGAGACACAGTGGAATTTTACTTTGTTAAAGAAAGTAGGAAGCCCAGAAGTAGCTCTTTAATCTTCATCTGGAAAACACAATTTTTAAATGCCTTCTCGGGAATAATCAAACAGTGATAATGGATGTTAAACCTACTCTGAATGTTATTTAAAGGATTTCTCAGATGGAAACAAAAGTTGATAGGATGGTGTTAAGTTCAAATGGACATCACCTTTACTTACACAGTTGTCCACATGAAGAAGAGGTTGATCAGCATGTTGTCCACATGAAGAGGTTGATCAGCATGTATTGTCTGGTTATGTGATTGTTTAGGAATTACCAAAAGTCATTATGTGATTCTTAAATACATCAATTTGCTCTTTGTTCCAACAAAAGGCTGTTGGAACTGTATCCACGTGTTTTTACAAGCACAACTCTATGCATGAGGTCTTCACCACGAAGGGTATCCAGTGTCCTTCATCTGCAGGAGTCTTCAGCATTGAGGAGAAAAAAACTTAGTCTTTCCCCTCCTAATGGCTCCTCTTGGCGCATTTTTGATCTCCCATGGTTAGTTTGTGCCTGATACCATGTATACAGGTCTTGTTGTTCCCCGTACTGTAATGCTCTTCTGTTTTCCCCAAATGTTACATTTCCTTTCTCCTTCCTCTATTTTTCATTTCTCTTTCCCATTTGTAATGCATCTGCTGTCTCTGTTGTTTTTCACTTCTAATTTAATGCCACCAGTGAATTTGTGTCTCTCTGCAGATCATTAAAAAGGGGCTATGTGGGACTACTTGTAAAAGAAAACACTGCATTCCCAAGATAGGTTACAAACCGGTGTGTGTCAATACTCTGTTTTGGAACTTTTAGCTTTGTTTAGTTCTTTATCAAATGCAGAGTGATCTCTGGATCTCGTTTGCAGCTTCAGTGTGAGAATATGAAGAACAAATTCAAGAGTTGCAGGACTTGAAAGGACCTGAGCAGCCTCAGGAAAAGGGCAGTTTCCTGTGTAAAGCAGAGCAAAAAATCAAATCAACAAAAAAATCAAATTAACAAAAAATCAAATGAACAAAATCCCCATCCCACAAAACGAATCTTCCTTAGCCTATGGGCAGATTATGGGAGTCCTTTCCTCCTTCCTACCCTCTGTACAGGCTGTTTCAACCCACCATTGTGATCAGTGGCTGGTAAGCTGGTGGAAATGGATGTGTGCCTGAAATACAACCATGTAGTGAAGGGCCACACCTGTGGTGACTGGGAAGCCAGGAGTCATGTGGTTGCTTTAATCCAGCACAGATCTCTGTGGCTGATGCAGCCAAAAGGAGCATTTGTTTTCTGTGGTGGGTGGCAGAGTTGGATGAGGGAACAAATCCAACTGTGAGCTACCAGGGTGCCCCATGGGGCCACCCTGAATGCCGGTATTGACACCAAGGAGCGAGTTGTTGGGGGAGGTATGAAGACAAGCAGTGTCACCACATGGTCAGTGGAGAGGGAGGCTCTTGGAGCATGAGTCTCTTCCCAGTGCCTGGTTTTTGGATGTGGCTGGCACTGCTGTGCCTGTGAGGTCTGTATGTGTCAGCTGAGATGTCCAGGGTAAATCTGTGCCCGGGTGTTAAAACAGCATTGGACAGACCTATTCCTTCATTTTGCTTGTGCTCCCTGCTGGAGTGTTCCACTAGGAAAACTCACATTCTCAGCCCTGTTAGGGGGGACAAGATGGGCTCATAGCTGAGCTCTGAGTGGGTTAAAGGATGGCCTCGGGCAGCAGCAGGATTTCTGAAAGCTGCTGTAGGCTGCATCTCCTGGCACAGACTCCCTGCTGCCTTTGATCCTCCTCGGCCCAGTGCAGGAGGCAGCCAGCATTGCCCGGGTGGTAGTTTTAACTCTTTGTTACCTAAAATTCAGACAGTTTCAAAGTAACATAGCAGTAAATAAACCAGTGGCCCCTTTGTACAGAGACATCCCTCATGTTGCCCTTGCCGCAGTGTTAATAACGTTGTGTGTAATTTCCCAAGCTCAGACTGGGGTTGGGGAGTGTGAGGTGTGCCTTAAGGGGCTGGTAGCAGCAGTGAGTGTTTGAGGCTGGACAATACCCACTGGTGTGCATGAACTTGCTGTCAGGAAACTGTTTAGATAGCGCTTAGCATTGGTCAGTGGTAGGACTGTAAACAGAAGCAGATAGCTTGGTCCTGATTACATTTTCTAGAGGGGATGATGCAGAAGAAAATTGTTAAAAATTAGCTTTTAAGTGAGCTGGAAGTTTTTTACCAACCCCCAGGACTTTGAAACATCTGACATTAACAAAATAACCTATTTGAAGCAATAGTAAACTGCCATCTGCTGGTAGAAAAATAATGCACATAATGAACATGCAAACTCAGGAAGTGATAATTCTTTTGTGTTTGACGTGCTTGCAGTCAAATATGTACATGACATGGAAGCTGCATATATTTATTTAATGGGTGGTTTTCGTCTCTATTTGCATTTTCATATAGAATATGCTAAACAGATGCCTATAATATAACTAACTTTAACGACAAGCACAGAAAACAAGACAATAAGAATAAAGAATGAGGTCTAATAAAAGCAGATGAGCGATCACGATGATGACAGGCTCCAAATGTGTCCTATTTACATTGCTAATAATGAATCACAAGCACTTCCTTTTATTGTTTCCCCCCATCTTAGACCCTCCTGTATGACCAGAATTTAGCACTGAGAAACATTTCCTGGCATCTTCATTTTGATTTGTGTTTGTGTGTGTGTGTGTGTGTGATTCCTTGCACAAGCCTGTAAATAGGAACTGGGTCTTTAATTGTTCCTGATTTAAGTAGGTCATCTTCTCAATACACAAATCTCTTGTCTTCTGGTAAGCCAGGTCAGCTGTTGAAAAGGATATAGAAAATACTTAGTACACGAATATGACCAGAGAAAATGATTTCACAAAGGACCACTCCCAAATTATATGGCATTACAGAACCATAAATCACCAGCATGATGAGCACACTGCAGGGGAGAGACTATCAGATTTCATGTTGGTATAGTGTGTACCAAGTGGGTGTGCTGAGCATGGCTGTGTCCCTAAGGTGCTGCTGCACTATAAATAGTGGTGTTAGTGTGAATTACCTCCAGTGCAAACATCAGGCCACTTGCCCTTTTCGTATGCATGTAGTTTTGTTTTATGATTGGGATTATTCCAAACACAGCCTATTGTTTTAGTAAACTGATCTTCTCATAGGAAATATTTTAAGTGGGCAAAGAAAAAATAGGTCAGTTCTTCCTTTGAAATCAGAGAGAAGTGTGTATTTGTAATATTTCCCAGGCTTATTTCCTTGGAACAGGTTTGGCAGGCATGAGAGGAAGTTAAAGATTTATTTTTGGTGCTATGTACCAGATGTCATACCTGCTCTTCTGAGACAGTTGCTTTTATCTCCAGCAGTACCTGCTCTAGTAGCAATGAAAAAGTGACTTGAATCCCATTTAAAGCATGTAGTGTGCACTGTTTTTATGCCACTAAAGCAAAGGGAAGGCTTGTTTGGGAGACTCCAGGCAGAGTCCTTATGCGTCATTATAAAGCAAACATGTTTGCATCCCTCTCAGCAGTGTTTTTGTCTCCTTGAAGATGTGGTGAATTAATATGCCCAACTCCAGGGCTTGTGACCCCAGCGACACTGAAGGGCTACAAAGATATCCAATTTGAAGTGCTGTTATATTTATGAGATCACCACATTTATGGCTCATTTTGTAGCATCCGGGTGGTTCTTTCTAAAGGACCATTTCTGGGGAATTTGTGGTGCTGTGCACACTCCACTCACATTGGCCTTAATCAAATGCTGTTCAGTGTCTCACCTGAAAAGAGCCATGCTTGGTGGCAGAATAACATGAATACTGTAGGGCCAAATCCTCAGTTCAGGAAAACACCACGGCTTTTTTTGACTTGTTATCTGTGGAGGATTTAGCCTTGGTCCATGGTCACAGAGGCAGACACCCTGCTCTGGGTCCTGTTTACTGAAATGCCCCAGTAGCAACACAGCACGATCAGCTGGGAACAGCCAGGGGAATAGTGGTGCCCATGGATACCTGTTAACAGGTGGGAGCTGAAGTACACAGTTACCATCAAAGACATCACTGTCCTCTGCTCTGCTCTGGAGTCTCCCTGCCAGCAGGAGTCTGCCTTCCAGCTGAAGAGTGACTGATGGTTGAAATAACAGTCCCAGTTTATTTCAGGTATGCCACTGACCCACATGACCCATAGGAAGGATAAGGTGAAGGCAATCAAAGCAGCATGTTCCTGTAGCCTCTAAGGGCTATAAAAATGGAAACATGGGAAACAAGCTCATAGATATATTAAATGAGGATAAGGGTTCACTGTTACCTGCTATAGGCTAAATCAGGAGTTCAGTGAGACTGAGATTTGAGCCAGCAAGAGAAAGGAGGTGAGTAAGAAATGATCAAAAGATAAAGCAGAATTTCCTTAATGTTATGCTAAAATCACTCTGTTCAAAAAGGTTCCCAGACCATGGAGAGCTGGGGCAGGCAAGGGTAAAGAGGTGGGTTATGGTGATGGAAGGGTATTGTCATTACATAAATTGGAGCATTTCAAATCTGTTTAACTGTTTGGTGCCATATCCTGTTAGTCTTTTCTGAGCTTATTTTGCAGTGGAATGGGGGAAACTGTGCTGATTGCACAGCTGGTTGTTTGGTTGTTTCTTTTCTCTGTGTTTCCAGCAAATTAAGCACTGTGTCCTGCCTATGCTATGTTCAAGGTTTGGCAAAGGGCTTTTGATAGGTTTACCATCCTTTTGCCCAGCACTTAATCCTGCTTCCTTTGACTAGTATGGCTTCTGTACCAAAATGCAGTGATCAGACTTAGTAACAATAAAGCTGCTAGTGATTTACCAAGGAGCAGGAAAATCCTTAGTCAGGGGGCAGTTTCTAGCAAAGTGTAGTTCTCAAGATAAATTGAGGTCCTTGTCTTTGCAAGGATTACTGCATGGTGGATGCAGAAATGATAACCTAGCAGTTAAGTGCTGTTCAGAAAGCAATAAAACACTCATTTTAAAAATCAAGAAGCATGAAATAGATATTATTTTACTGGGGCAGCATGGGGGGAACACTAGAAGAATCATTAAATGGCTGCATATTGTTAATTTCTGTGGATATAGTGACATTTGGAGACCTCTGGTATATATTTGAAATAAGCAATGAAATAAGGCTCATGTGCTGTATGCTTGTCAAAGCCAGGCACAGGGATCAGCTAATATGCTTATCAGGCAGGCAGTGTACATGGAGATGCTCTGCTTTCACTCTGTCTGCTGATTGGAATTGGGCCCATGAAGAAGCCAGGTGATTAATCTGCAGGGGTTTATTTTTTCTGAACTGTTAATGTCCTCTGTTTCAGAGCAACAGCCCATGGCTCATTAAGCAGGAAAGATTTGATTGCAAGTGTGAAGGGTAGCACACAAAGATTCTCCACACGTCTTGTTTGAGCCTTAGAGGGTAGGAAAATGAAATATTGGAGAACTTTGTCCTGTGCTGGGGCAGAACCAGTGCTTCATGAAAAGCTGTGCTACTGGTAGAAAATATGTATGTGGTGGAGTCAACCAGGATAAAATTTAAAGCCACAATGTTCTTGTAAGGTGGTAGCAGGCACTTGGTACTAGCCCAGAAAAGCACAGCTGCCAATTCAGCTGACCTGCTGTGAGAATCATGCTCTTCTTAAATCTGTTGCTCCATTTCTTTGGTGATGACACCACGCTCTTGCTGTGTTCTTTCCACCCATACTGTTGTGTACTCTGGCATCTAATGCTGAGAAAACAAATGGGGCTGCTGAGTCCAACTGCCTCAACAGAAATGCAACAGGAGAATTGAATACTCAGTCTGAAAGATTTTGCAATATTAGAAGAATCTTAAGGGGATTATTTTGAGATTATTACCCACCATTTATGGTCTGTGTTGTACCTGTTTGTAAAATTAATTTCATCAATTGAAATATTTGATAACATGTTGATTTAGGAAAAATATTTTTCTGACAATACAATGTTATGTGAGCATTGATTTATTAACCCTAGTAACTTTCTTGAGAAATAGGGAAGTATTTCAACATTGTTTCTAGAGACTGGGATATGTAAGGCTCAGATGTATAGATTTAGATCTGTATGTTCTAGTGTCTGCTAACTAGCATTTGGCCCTGCTTACTTTCACTGAAGTCTTTCCTCACCTGAACTCCTGGTCATGGAGCAGCTGTGTGCTGTACAGCTCCTGGCACCTCTCTGGTTGCAGCCTGTGAGCAAGTCCATGCTGGCAGGAAGGTTAGCAGGGAGGATGGGTTATTGTGGAAAAGGGGCAAGGAAGATAAGTGAATTACTGTCTTGCTTCAGGCTTTAAGAATGATGTACCAAGCTCCCATCTTGAACATGGGAACCAGGGAAGGAGAGCGGCTGCATGGGTGGGAGCAGACTGAGGCTCTATGTTTCTATTCTCAGATGTCCAGATCTGACAAGAGAAGACAATGAACCAATATTGGGAATATGGACAAAATCATGGGCCCTTAATAATTTACTGGGTCCAGGAACAGGAGAGTGTTGTAAACTGTAATTATGTCAGAAAACAAGGTCATTTGAAACACGAGTACCCAGGATAACAAAACAAAACAAGCCTCCCAAAAAGACTTCTTAGTCCTATGGTGCAATATTTCCATGCTCAATGGGCTTCTCTAAATGTAACTGTTATATTATTAGATATTTACCAATGATCTGGACTGAAACTGTGCTGTGGAATGCAGTGACAATGGGGAAGGATTGAGAATACTTGTTAGAAGGGGCAGCAAGCAAGTTTCAAGGGTTTGTGGGCTTAACTTTCTCCTGAACCTCTTTTGGTTTTGGTTTGGTTTTTTCCCCCCCCTTTATTTTTCTTATATTTTTTGCATTTGGAGGCTAGGAAAGTAAGAATACATTCTACATCACTGTTTTCCTTTGTTTGTCTTTTTTGTCTTGTTTATCTTTGATCAGCTGCAGATGAAATAACCAGCTAACTGATTTCTCATACAGGGCTGCCACTCTTGCTGATGAAACTGTGCTGACATGGGAGTATGCTCTGTAGCAGTCTAGCAGTATCCATTTCTTATTCGAATACACTGACAGGTCATTCAGAGAGACAAAAGACACTATTGTAAAGTGGAAAAGAAACTGCAATTTCAATTTTGTTTAGATTTGAAATTTTCTAGCTACCTATCAAGACCAAATCCTTGAACTATTTACTTAGAGTAACTGAAATACCACTATTTGAAATAGTGGATATGCAAGATTTAGCCATTAAAGAGTTGGGGTAAAATTAAAATCCCCTTCAATAATAACTAAAGTCAGAGAAAATCTTTCAAGAAAATTAAACACTTGATCAAAAAGAGAGAAGGGTTATTGTCGAGAGCATAAAGATTTAAACAGGAGAGTTGTCTCAGAGAATAACCATCAATGGTAAGTAGCAGGCAGTTAATAATATCCCCTCAGGGATCTTCTTTTACTCATGTAGGTTTTTGGACAAATACAATATTACATTTCTTATAGTTAAAGTGTGAGGGAGCTTCATGTCATTCTAGAGTAGCAATAAAGCTTCAGTGGAATAAGGACAACTGAAGTGGTAGGGAAGGGGTGGAAGGGGTGTCCCAGAAGCTGAAACAACAGGAAATCAGGGACAGCTTTTCCACGTAACTTTCCTTTTTGACCTGCAAATTCAGAGATCTCTTCTCAGTCTCCCTGACATGCCTGTTTTTTCATATCCACAGCACTGTATTAGTGCTGAGATTTTATGTGGTACTGACCCTTAGTATGGAAAAGAAGAAGAGACCAAGTAAATGAAGAGTGTGATTCCATGTTGTAATTAAGAGCTGGTTTAAAGCTTGATCATGCAGATAGTTGAATTGGCAGAATTAAAGGCATGATGATCTGCAGACAGGGGAAGGCACACAGGGTAGAAAGGGTGGGGGCAGATGGGTCTGGAGAACCTCTGAAACCAGCTCTGCAGCTGGAGAAACTGTAATGTGAAACAACTCCCTTGATCTCTCATTTTTCTTCCCTTATTCTCTCCGTCTATGTAATTGCAATAATAAATCTTTTTTGTTCCTTAACCATCTTGTGGCCATTGCAAACATTTAAGAATTAGTGCAGTTCTCACACATGATGCACATGTTCTTCATGTCCCCTTGTGTCCTTCCATTTATTCATTTATCATGTACACACAAAACTCCCATAAAATATTAATCTGAAATACAAATCTCTCTTTGCATCCTGGGAGCATTTGCATATAGTAATGTTAACGAGAGTATTAATTCTGCATGCACAGTCTGTGGACTGCACAGAGGGCCAAATCTCTCTCAGCAACTGTGCTGAAATCAGTGACAAATTAAGAAACATTATTTTCTTATTAAAAATGCTGAGCAGAAAATGGAAGTTTCCTAGAACTGAAATGTTGTCCTTAAAAGTCAAACAATAATATTTGAAGCCTTATTTTCAATTTTTCCTTCTAAGAATTCCTTTATTAAAGGAATTTTATAATGCTCCATGTTTCTACCCAATGGCTCCAGTCTAGAAAAGAAAGGATTTCATTTTTTTAACAGTGCTGTAATTAATGGGGAATCTCAACATTTATTTTGCTTTTCTTCCCTGTTGGGAACATCAGGAGTAGCTACACTTCTTCCAGTTGGGGAAGGACATGCTGTTGCAGATGAAGCAAAAGTAATTCAGTTAGGCTGGAAAGGGGATCATTTGCTCTGGGGTAACAAAGAGAGAAAATTGTCCGAGCAGGCATTTGATGAAACGGAAATAGCAGGAAGATCTGCAGTGGAAGAAATCTTTGCACCTCACTCCTGGCTGTGAGCACAGGTGGGGTTGTCCTGCCTTTGACAGTGGTGAGAGCCCTAGGGCATCTTGGAGGCTCTTGGGAGCCATGGCAATGCGTCTGGGACAAGGACACATTTCATGGCCTGGGTTTTATTCTGGAAAGAGGGAGGGAGGGAGCAAACTTGTCTGATCCTTCACTGTCCAAGGCAGGCTTAAGACAAAATTAGTACCAACAATGAAAGATGGATTCTTGTCTGCACCCACATCCCAATAGACACACAAATAGAGTGGCACTGTTACATACACCCCTTGCTCAGGTTCAGTGCGTCCCTGCAAGTAATTTTTTTCTCAGTGGTGGATTGTTAAAGGGTTTAATTTCCCTCAGTAAAATTCGCATCACTGAAGGTGTACAAAAGATTTTTTAAGGAAAAGGCCCTGCAGCTGAAATTGGACCTTTCTTTCTGCAGGAACAGTCTCTGGTGAGAGGCAGTTGCCAAAGCAGATCAGATCCCTGCTGCCAGGACCTGCACCCCTTAGGGGGAAGGCTGGAGCTCTCAGCATATCCCTGGCTGCTGGTTATGGATCTTGCAATTCTCTCTCTGTGCTGCAAAAAATTAAAGCACTCATGTTTCAGGAACACTGTATTTTGAGTTTGACTTTATTTCTATTCTAATACTCAAATTCTGATGTCTGCAGTTCATGAAAACAGTGTCTTACTGTCTTCAGGAACAATGCCATTGATCCCTCAACTCCTTACTGTAAAGCATTCATTTGACTATACAGCTTTTAAAAGTATTATAAATGAATCATGTGAGACAACCTCCACAGCTGGAGTTAAGCACTTCCATGTGCCTGCTGAGTCAGGGACCAAGTTGTTAAGAAGATCTTTCAGGACTCACTGGAGATCCGTAAGAAGTTGTCTTGACTTAACCAAGCCATGGTATTTCTCTTAATCTTGCACTTCCTTCTTATTCATGCTTAAATGAGACACATCTGTTTCCATTTTTCACATTGTTCTGTTACGTGAGTAACGATATCAAGCTTTTCCCCCTCCCCCCCACACACTGTGAAATAATAAATTAGTGTTAAGTTTTGTGAAGTGCTTTAAAACACTAAAGCAAAACATCTGTTTCAGCTGCAGGTCATTAAGATAAAAAACCCTAGTCTGTGTGCAGTGCAAAACTGCCGAAAAATTTATCAGCTCAAACACATTTCTTTACCTGTCTTTTACTATAACAAGTGAAGATGGTGAAAGGACAGTAAATCTTTGTCAGGGATGGAACAGTTAAAAGTATTCAGTGTAGTAATCCACAGAAGTACTTTGTAGTAGTTAATGTGATCTGGAGATGCCTGGGGATTGCTGCAGTGTTGCAGACTTCAAGCTGAGAGTCTCCTTTACCTCCACATCTTCCAGCCAGGCACAACACTGTGTAGGGTTGCCTTATCTGCTGTACATGTTTGTGTTACTGAACTTCAGCTGTGAATCCTTGCACCCGCCCCCAGTAATTTAATTGTTTCCAGGGCAGGTGGCCAGAGTAAAGCTGAGCTGGCAAATCTGCTTTACAGGTGAACTGTGACACTTTCCATGCCAAAGCTCAAATGTAGATGTCTGCATTCCTTTGTTGGTAATGATCTCCTTTATAAAGCATTTTGAGGTATAGAGATGAAAAACCTGAGAGTTTGACTGTTGATAAATAATCAATATTAATAAAGAGTGCATTCCCTAGATTCTATAGGAAATGCCAAACCTTGCAGGCAGGTCCTGGCAGGCGGGTAATAACTTAGTCCTACAAGAGGCAGTGTCCACCTATGTCTCCCTCTGTCTTTAATTAAAAGATCTAGCACCTTCCTTAGTGTAAAGGAGGTGTTGTGTATCATGAATGTGCTCCAAAACTGGATGTGGCTGTTTTGGCATCTTAAGAGGAAGTACTTATTTGTTCTTCCAATCTGCCAAAGCAGCAGCCAGTGAAGTCTTGAGCAATTCTGCTCCACTATGCTCACTGCTCACACCCTCTCTGGAGCAAATGAATGGGATGTTTGGGATCTTTTGCAGTCCTGTGCACTTTTTTAAAGCAGCACTGTGGCTCCCCTTTCATTTAGGCCCTCAGTTTCTGAGACAGGAGAGTGTATACAGATTGCTGCACTGAATCTGTTCACCTGCAGCTCTCCCCACCCCCAGTTTATGAGCATGATTTCCTTTTATGCACTGCTCTGTCACAGCTTGGCAGGTTTCCCAAGACAATCCATACCAGTAAGAAGAATATGGCTGCTGAGCAGAGTAGACAGGAGAAATGCCTTATGTAACAGATTCATTTAAATACTATGAAATGCTGGGACAGGCGAGACAACTGAAAGCAAAATGCAGCCCTTAATCTCTAGCACCAGTTCTGCTTGCCCTCACCATCATCAGCATCTAATAGTCACTGCCTGTCTCCATTCACATCTCCATCTTTTTCAAGAAACTGCCTGCGGCAGAATGTACAAACAGCTTGGCAAGTGGTTTTAGGAGAAGGGGTTTTATTATATTTTTTTCTCCTAATTCTTCATGAGTCTCATGAGCATTTCCCCACTAATATGCCTGTGGCATCATTAGGTGTTTAATGAGAGTGATGTTGCTTGAATATTATTGTTTTTATAGCTCATTTTGTTTTGACAAGTCTTCAGTTCTGTGGCAGTTTATAGTGTGCAGACTTCCCCTTCCTATATCTTACAGATTTTGCAGAAATATTTCCACAGAGGTGTTGTCATAAAAGCTGATTGTCAATATTCAGTATGTTTGAGTGCAATATGTGTTCAGTGCCACAGCAGTTTAATGACATCAATTAATTATTTTAGTGTATTTTTTTTATAATACTGAAGCACCAGGAATACTCCAATTAACAGCCATGTCTCGGACAGCAGTTCAGTCCAATTCTGCACAAAAAATTCTGTTTGGAATCTCCTTCCCCAAAAGACCAACTTGTACTCCAGTGGATAGTGGATCAGAGTAATGTTCCTTACATCCAGAATCTGGATCATTATAGGTTGTGCTCAGATTCTACCAGCATTTACCTGTAGAAAACAAGTCTGCTGAAATTGTAGGTATTGAATAGACCCCTACAATGTCAGTTTACCCCCTGCATTTTGTCTACATGTTCATGGCACTGCATCCATTTCTTTACTAGTTAAATTAAATGGATACAGGTTTTGCATCAATGCAAGAAAAATGGCTGTATTTTTAACATACTAATTAATACCCATTGAGTTCTCACTGTTATGTTATTTTCCAAGTACTTTTACCTGGTTTAGGCTGCCAGTACTTTCTTGCTACCACAGTGGCAGAGCCTTTAAAACAACTAGCTGCTGTCATGAATTTGTCTTGCTGGCCTTTTACTAAGATGAGGGGAGTTACTGGGGAGAAGGACTTCTTGCTGCTTTCTTGTGCAATGTGTCCTGCCTGACAGTAAAGGGGAAGAAGCTGCACCTCTCTGCAGTCCCTGTTCTCCTCCCACCACTCCACAGTGTGGCTGCACGGATATTTTGCTCTTGGGATTCCTGCTGCAGGTTCCAAAGGTCTGTGCCTGTGTTCCCAGCACAGGCAGTGGATGCTCAGCTCGAGTACATAATGTTAACAAAGCAGTAATTGTATACATAGTTACTGTTTCAAACATTCATATACTGGCTTCCAAGGACCCTACTTTTATGCCTTTGTTTATATTTAATAGCAGTTAAGGTGGTTAACTGACTTTATTTTGGAAACCTTGATGCTTCTCTTGCCAGTACTGGCGCTGTGAGGATCAGAAACAAAGATGTGCCTTTTTACTCTGTGTCTTCTGATAGGTTTTGTCATTTGGCAACTGTTGTTCTGTTAGATTTTGCAGAATTTGGACAGGATTCTGATCTCCTACAAAGTGACAGAAACACTTATTAGAATGCAGGAACAGGTTTGGGGCCTTTTTTCTGATTATACCATGCTGAGTGCCATGCATGAGGAATTAGAGGCTGTCTGTTATTATGCGGCCAAACAGCTGCAGGAACTTCTAGTGAGTGATTTTAAATACTAGTAAAATAAAAATCAAAATAATATTCCCATGAAGCAGAATGTAAAGCACAGGCACTCCTGCAAGTCTCCCAGGCTTTGGAAAGAATTATCAAATCTGGACCAGGCCAGTCTTCTTACACTTAAAGTTCCATTGAAGTAAAATATAAAATAAAAATTTTAGGGTCTTCTACAAGTTCTTTTATGGTAGCTCCATTTTCTAGTCTCTTTTCAAACCCAGCCCAGTGTAAGAAAAAAAAGTCAAAAATTTAATTTCTAAATTAAATGAAACTCAGGGCTTGAGTTCGTGGGGGTTTTTTGGGATCCCATAGCTAGGAGGCATTTTAAATTAAGTTTAAAATGTAGTTGATACATACTACATTTTATATTAGGTTATTTTTCCTTTTAGGTGCACAGATAATCACACACATGACATTTCCAGTGGGGTATTCCCCAAGCCATTTAATTTTCCTGCTTCTGCTGATAAATGGGACCTGTTCAGTCAGCCTCCCCTCCTTGCAAGTAAAATATCCTCATCTTCTCAGAACAAAAGAACTGCCAGATGTAAGCAGGCCAAATAGTTTTGTCCTTCTGTCCAGTAAAAGTGCTCCTGTTACCATTAAGACTGTGTTGCCTGAGCATCATGTGCCCTCTGGGACTCCCTGGGAGTGCTGCAGCTGGGATGCTACAGGAAAATTACTCAGAAACCTTCTCAGTTTCCCCCCAACGTGCATAGAATCTGGATTATCTCCACTAAGTGACTTTCCCTGAAGCACCCCATACCTGTCCAACAGAGCCATGTGGCTTAATTTTTACACTGCAGCTCTGCACCTGTGTCTGTGCCACACCTACCCACACTTGTTCAGCACCAGCTGGCCATGGGCCCTCTGCTTGACAGTGGTGTGTTTTTCATCACCCCTCCACCTGGCCCTGGGCTGCCATCTGCAAACACTTTGGGCTTCTCACAGACTTCTACTTTTGGGAGGCCACACCTACAAGCCAAGCCTTTTCTGCATCTGTCAACCCAGAGGAGGATCAGCTATCTTCCTTCTTGGAAGGAAGAGTGACCCCTGCTCTAAATTGATTGCAAAGCAAAAGGACAGAGCACTCCAGGCATGGACTGAGGGACCACAGAGGTGCTCACCATCCCAGGGAGGGCAGCAACTGGCTACTGCAGCAGGATCAGAAGGCTGGTCATGGATGAGGTTTTTAACATAAAGGTGGGGTGTGTAGGTTGTGGGTTGTACGTGGTATGTGAGTACTGGAAAGGCTTCAAGTGATATCCTGCTGCTATGGGATAGAGGTGCCTATAACCCAGCCCCTGGGCACATGTTGTGGTTGCCCTACCTTGATTCCCAACCTCTCTGCATTTAGGAGCTCCCCAAATTGCTGCTGCCCCAGGCTGTACTTCACAGTGACCCTTTGTGGCCCAAGAAGTACAAAGGAGCCTGAGTTCACATACTCCTGGGGTTAGAATGGTGGCTCTGTGTCCTGAATGCTCACCTTTGTTTCCATCTTGTTAACACCAGGTATCAGCTCCCTGCACTGCTATGAAGCTCTATGATCTCCTGTTTCTGGGTCCTGTGCAGCACAAGCACGATGTGTTCTCACAGGGCGTTTTCAGCCTCTCTGCAGAGCTGTTTGATCAACACAAGCTTTGACAGTGAGGCATCATTAATTTTCCACAACCTACTACTTCAAACTCCTGAAAGGATGGGCTGTCACTGTTCCTTGTAGCCCTTGCTGGCCTGAACTGCCCTCTGCACTGTCCTGCTGCAGCACAGGAGGGCTGTGTGCCTCGAGCCACTCTCTCCTCCCTTGGGCCTGAGATTTAAATCTGTCAGCTCTGTCAGGGAAAAAAAGGAATTCTCAATATAGAATTATTTCTTTTTAAAGGATGAGATAAACTGCATTAATGGTGGAAGTGATCATATACAATTCAGGCTTAGTGAGTTCCCATTGTCTTAAATTAATCCTAATAAGCACTGTTTTCCCCAGCAATGTGCCATTTTAACAGTCACTGTGGAGAGCTCTGCTTCCTAAAACTATCAAATGAGATGACACCCTCCTCTTTTGGAAAGCATAATTGAAGAAATGTGACAAAACATGGTTATTGCTTATTTGTAAATGGGATCTTTTTAAAAGTACTCTCCTACATGGATTGGGTTAAATGACTTGCTGATTAAGACATGTACATGAAATATTAAACTGCCATTATCTGCCTTCTGTTAAAATTAAAAATCAGGATTCTCTTTTGTGCAGATTAAGTAAAAACTTCTATGCTGTTTTAGAGTACAATATAAATGTAGTAAGTAAAAGCTAGAGGTATATTTGAATGACAATTCACACATAATGTCTTAAGAAGAAATTCTAATATACTTGGAATGGAATTAGAGGGACACACATCTGGATGTTTCCTGAGTGTTCAGATACAGCTTCTTCTGCTGAAATTCCCAAAATTGCACTACTCTGCTGACGATTTCTGCTTTTACAGATACCCCATTTTTACTCTATGAATTATCTGCACAATCTACTTAAAAATACACTTCCAAAGCTTTATCCAAGTCCCTTTCCACACCCTTTATTGGAACCCAGAGCCAAGGCCTGTGAAACTGGGACAAATTCTAAAACTGAACATGACTGTTCTTTTAGGTTTCCTCACTCATTCCTTTGTCTGAGAAACTACTACTCAGCATGCATTCCAAGATACTGAAATAACTATTTTACAGTTATTTTAAATACTTTGATTTTTGTTAGTAGGAAAATTAGTGCTAGAATTTCAACCAGAGCCTGGTTGAAAGTTTATTAAAGTCTTTGCAGTAATTTCAATGAGCTTATAATGAGACACTTCATGTTCATATGAGCTTCACACTAAAACCAGTATATTATAAACCCAGTAATTATTAAAACCAGTATGATACCAGTAGTATAGTACAAGATCTGCCTGCAAATCCCAAACCTGAGTGTGTTTCCTGGATGAGATAATGGCACATGAACTGCTGTTCAAAATAATTCACCTGAGAGTTTAAGTGGGATGTGATATGGAAATACTGGATGGACAAGAGAGAAGCAAAAGTTTTAATATAGCTTTTGATCATTTCACTGAAGGTACTTTTTTAGCAGATGAGTGGTAATGGATGTGGGTCAAAGTGAGGAGCTAAGCGATGTTCCTCTTCCTTTGGCATACAAAGGGATTGGCAGGGAGGTTGGAAAGGAAAAAGTCACTGGGTAACAATGCTGACATTAAAATGACCCTAGGCTGTACCTTGGTCTCGTCTTTTTTGTTAAAAACCCATGCCATATACTGATTCTGTACAGCCATAAAATTCAATAAGTAATTTTTCAAAATTGCATATTAACTCTGAGACTGTATAGAACTATCACAATTCTATGTAGTTTTTTTTTTTCCCTCTTCAGGATTCAATTACAAATTGTATTTTATGCCCTGAAGATATATATTTATCTGTACACTACAGTATAGTCTAAAAAAGCTTTTGTAGTTTTTTTAAAGTTTTATCCCTCATGTTAGAAAACTCAGGTATATTCATAATTAATTGTCTTGATCAAAACGAAACTCCTTACAATTAAGAAACAAACAGAAAGTATGGCATATCAAACAGACTTTCTACTGTTGTGATCCTACCTAAACACAAAATAAGATCCACAGTACTTCCACATTAATAGTAGTAAAATGATTTTTTTGCTTTCTTTACTTCTTTAAAAGCGATTGCTGTGTCTTTCCATGCACAAATCTCTGGCACTTTACAATAATAAAGCTTTTTGTAATTGTGTCTGGCATAAGGACAGGAAGGTGTGTATGTCCATGGAGTGGTGAAAGAAATCAAAATTGCTGATGTAGCAATATCATACCAGGAAGAGGAGTAGGAAATTGCAGGGAAAAGAAGGCAGTTTGAAATCCTGCCTGGCAATGATTTTGATGACCGAGAGACACTGTTCATTTTTCAAGTGCTGCTAAAACATATGGAACTTACTTCTTAAGGCAAAGGGTTTTGGTGAAGATGTCTTCACTTGGATCTTTGTCCTGGGTTCCATCTGGCCAGCTGACTTTGAAGTACGGAAGTGGTGGGGGTTGGAGAGCAAAGCCTTTTCTTTTTGGGGAGGGTGTTGAAATAGTCACCTCCCTTTGTCTGAGAGAGGTGGCTTCCCTATGTTGTGCCACCTGTGTCCCTCACTGGACATAGAAAAATCACAGCTTTAGAGATGGAGTGTGCCTGAAAGGATTCTTGTCACTAATTCTCCACATTGACATTGCTCTGGTCTCTAATATGTGCTGCAGTCGCTGGTGTGACCCTGATGCTAGTCACAGAGGTGGATTTGGGAAGTGAGGTGACACACCTTGAAGGAGACAGAAGGTGACACTTTAGTCCTAGTGCAGTTTCCCTCTGGTCACTAGCACTCTGCCAGTGTAGCACAGTTGTGGCAAAGGTCTGGCATGTGGCCCGTAGATGTAGGGGCTGGATTAATTAGTGCTGTGACCTCTGCAGGGGGACGTTAAGGCTACCAGTGTGACACTTGAAACAAGGATCTTAAAATTATTATTTCTCTCTTCTCCCTGTGTATCCTTTTGGCACTAATATGAACTGAATCATCAGTTAAGCAGAGCTATGATAATTTATACCTATAAGATATAGTCCTTTTCCATCATCTATTGAAGGCCAGTTTATTGCCACTGCTTTCACTGCTTTCTTCCTCTCACACTAAATTATAATTAACAGATTCAGGAAGCAACCTGTTATGGTTTCATTGCTCATAGCATATTTTCATATATTAATGCTTCCTGTGTGTGATGCAAATGGCAACTCTCCAAGGCAATGCATAGTTTTTAAGAAGGTCAGTGTTATAATGTATGGTGGTATTTTCCTACACTAATCTGCTTTCTTGTGAATTACTTTCTTTGAATTCTGTGAGACTTGAGCTCAGTAACTCAGATATGAGAAGAGAGATGGCAGATCCTCCTGAAAGGAACACAGATGTAGGCTTAGCTATTGTCTTTTTAATGGAGGATGAATTAGAATACCCCCTGATGAAATAAATGAGCATAAGGGCTAAGGTTAATTAATGACTATTGATAATTAATCCAGGATTTGTAATTGATAATGTTTACCTGTGGAACAGCTAAGAATGGAGCCTGGTGTGCCAGGCAGGCAGTGCTGCCCCAGCAGCTGCTCCCCTGTGATCAGTGGCAGATGACAGGAACACTGCATGGTGGTGAGACTGAGAACAGGAGATGACTGTGGGAAGCTGGGAAGGAGCTGCTGTCCCGACAAAAGCTGGTTTGTAATTGCAGGCACAGGCCTAGCCAAGGGGAGCAGGTCTGAGAACAGACACGGAAATTTTCGTACCATTGCCTGTGGACAGAAGCTGAGCAGTGAGAAAACAGTGGCAGTTGTCTTTATTATGTAATCTGAGCAATCTTCTCGAGATTCCAAACATACACAACAGTAGGACAGTTCTGAAGGCAATCCACAGTGCCAAGCAGTAATGTTTCCCTAGGCACACTGTCTAAACACCCTTCTGCTGCAAAATGCTTTATTTCAGCACTAACCTTATCTTGGGATCATTGTTAAGAGAGACATAGGGTTAATGGTTTTAATTTTACCTGTATGCTCTTTCCGCTCTCTTGTTATTTTACTGGTAATTTTAAAAGTTTAATTCATATTGACAAAAATCACTAGAATATTTTTAATTATGGCAGAGATGAAATTTATAAATAAAATACATTTTTTGTTCTGTCTGAAAAATAAACGAGACTATCCTCTTTCATTAACATTGACAACTGTATCTCAAAAGGGCCTGTGAAACAAGCCAGCAAGACATGAATCAACAGCTCAAGCAGCAAAAAAAATATTAGGAAAAGTCACCTTCCCCCTTTCTCTTTTCACAATGTTGAAATAAATCAAACTGCTCCAAATAATTCTTTTATTAGTTCTTCTAATATTTAAATTGAAATAATATTGATTACTGTTTGTTGAAGCAACCAGTACATTGAGTTCCTAAATTTGTGGATATTAGTGAAATCAGCATCATTTCATTTTAAGAAAGGCAAGAAAAACAAAAGCATCTCTGAAGAGTGTAAAGAAAAACTCTGTGGCGAGTTGAGCAATGAAACACAGACATCTTTCATATCTTGTTTCTGTGTGCTTGTTTTTGTAGTTACAAAGGTCTAAAGGCAAAGACAAGACAAACTTTATACATAAAGATAAGGGATTTTATTAGTACAACCGTCTCACCTTAAAAAAAATCCCATCACTATATCTCAGGTACTCAAAAACTACTTTTTCTGACTGTAGTAGTGTATTTCATAAAAATGTTACTTTTCCTATAGAGACCATTTTTGTCTGAAATTCAGACATCAAGAATAATTTTAATTTTGAAAATATTATGGAAGACAAAATTTTCTACCAAGGGCTAAAGATGAGATTGAAATAGTAAATGGAGAAGGAAAATTAATGGGCTAAATGTGATTTATCCATTACATGATAGCATTTTGTAAACCGTACAGCCTTAAAATGTTCTATAACTCAAAATTATATAGCTTAATATTTTATCTGCTGTTGTTTTGTTTGCTGTACACAGGATAACCAGAATATATGTCAACTGAATATGAAATTTTCAAGGAATGATGCATATAGTGGCTATATTTCCATGGTGAAGCTTTTTGCATAGAGTTAATGAAGTGCTTGGGGTCCTAGGGAATTAAAGGTGCTATATAAATGTAAGAAATTATCATTAAAAAGTTTTTCCCTCCAGGCATTTGGGATTTTGCTATGTGTTACAAGGAGGCATTTGCAGTCTTTTTTCATTCAAAATGCTTCAGCTTAAACATTTTCCAACTCTCCCTCTGCAGCTTCAGCTACAAAAATGTTTATATGAAGAAACAGTTTCTAAATTGGTTCCAGTTAATCATACTTTGCTGCTAACTTGAAAGAACCTGCCTTGGTTTAAGCTTTTTATAGCCACGTTGAAGATCAGGAGGAACTAGGAGCATCAGTCTCTCAAGAGATTTTCAAATGCTGTTTTAACCATTGTTAGGCCTTGTCTGCATTGATGGAGAAATAATACAGGACACAGCCAGCATTCCTGCAAACAGAAAGCCAGCTGTGCAGTATCTGGCTTGATTTTCAAGGATCCTATTGTGTGGCTCTTTACTGGCCATACATGTTCTTTTACTGACATTAGAATGCTTCACTGGTCCTAAAGTTTCTATTTTGTGCAGACATGCAATCCCAATTTTGTGTCATTTTGTGTCTATTTCTCAAATCTTCTTAATCCATCATGCAGCCTTTAAGATAATCTACTGCTTTTCACATACTATAAATGGCAAGAGAAGTGGAATTAAAAATAAATAAAGACTTCTGACACCACTGGACATAATCTTTTACCACAGTGCCATTTGAATGAAATATTGCATTTATGTTCTTTATTCATTCACACCAAATGTGGATTTTTTTGATCCACTGATTATGTGAATCATAAGCATTTTTTAAAATTCGCTAGTGCTAATGGAATTTGGCCTCTTAGTAAAAGAATTAGGTTGAGAGATTAAAAAATTGCTAGATATCTTTAAACTATTAATAAATCGTGGGATTTGGCAGCATTAGAACTGAAGTTCAGGTTTTCTTAAGCTAAGCATTTTATTTGTTCACAAATAGATGTAAAATGTAATAAGATACTGCATTTTCTGTAAGTTAATATTTTTATGGAATTTGATGACTTCCTTCAGTTATTAATTGCAGAATTGAGGCAATAATTGCTGTTCCTTAAATCTTACCTTCTATGGGAAAAAAATATATTTAAATTAAGTGTGATGACCTAAAAATTATTGCGTGCAATAAAATAGATGAGTTTCAGACAGAAGCATAGTAGTATTAATATTTGCTTTTTCAACTTTTATTGTTTGTATTTTGGTTAGCATGGAGCACATATGATACAAGAATCTTAGAAGGAATCTGTGGATTGTACAAGATGATAATGTTTCTTTTGCTTAAGAGCAGTGGAAAAACTGTCCTTACAAGCTCCAAAATAATTAGAACTCGATTTTATAAATGTATATTTTCAGAAAATAAGCTTAATTCTCAGAAGAATAATATTAGCACTCATTAGGGGACTGAATGCTTTGGGGTACTGTTAATGAAATTCATAGCCTTTTGCCTGTGGGCTATCAGTTTGAATTCAGTCTAACTCAGTGGAGATTGAAAATTGGCCTATTTAATGGCCTTTTAGTCATCTCTAATGAGTTGAGTTTGGTGGGTCTCAGTCCCGCAACATAAACCACTCACACTGCCTTCTCCTGACTGGCATGCTCCAGAGAAACCCCTGAATTTAATGGATTTTGGGGAAAATTAGCCTCTGGTACCATGGAGAAAAAGCAAAGAAAGTGATAGATGATGGTTAAATGTGCACTAACACACACATTATTTTTAAATGTGGAATTTATAGTGATATATAAAGTTTATAAATTAGCTGAGCATGTGACATATGTTGCTACACAGCTATACTGATTGTAACATGACGAAGACTCCCAAAGGGGATATCTACACCTGTGCGTAAGATCATGACAACATATTAAATGTTTAAATGCCCCTGGGATTCACTTTTGTCAGAAAAAAATAGCATCAGAACAGATATCTAGATAGCTGGATGGCAACTGCAGCTACAGAAAATGATGCTGAAAACAATTATTAGCTAGTGTGCCTCCATTACTTCACAGCAGTAAAATGCTTCTATACTTCCTTACAGATATTTAACTTAATATTAAAAACCATATTAATACCATTTTCAGGATCCTGTTGAGAATATATGCCAGTTTTATTTATCTGTATCGCATTAGAACTGTTCCTAATGTCTAACTAAAATTTCTCAGTACAATTTAAAGCTGTTATGTTTAGCCTTGTCTGCAGTGGACTCAGTGAACAATGGATTTTTCTTCCTGTGGTCTTTTATTCTCTATACTAAAAAATCTCACACATTCCTATTTTCAATTAGGGTCACATCTTTTAAAATGGTGACTTCCCCCACCCCCCCCCTTCCTTGTACTGTCTTCTACTGGAAGTTTTTGAAAGAAATTTTTCTTCAAATGCAGAGGCCAAATCTGAACACACAGATGAGGCTTCACCAGTATTAAAGATGAGGGATTCTTCCTATGTCCTAGATATGACAGTTCTGTTTATGCATTTCTCTGTACTGCAGCTTTTTTCACAACGGTGTGACATTGTTGATGCATGTTCAGTTTGTGATTTACTCTGATTCCCCGCCCCTTTTCTGTAAACCTGGTGTTTATTCATCTGTTCCCAGTCTTGCAATTGTGCAATTGTTATTTTCCTGCTTAAATGTTGAAGTTGGCACTTGTATTTATTCAATTGCACCATATTTCTGCAATTATTTTTTCAGGAAGGTTTTGAATTCTTTTCTTGTGCTGTAACTTGTTTCCAGCTCTGCCAGTTTGGCATTGTTGGTCAGTCCAATCCATGTAAACTGTATTCTGTCACATATGTAATGAGACTTGGGACCACAGTCATGGCATACCCGCCTCCAGGGAACCATATATGCTGTCCTGCTACTTGTCACAGTGAAATGTTGCTGATGTAATTTTGCACCAGTGCAGTAATTTCATTATGTCTTTTGCTTGCTCAATTAAGACTTCTCTGAGATGGTGTCCAAAACCTGACTTAAGTGAAGCCATAACTGACCGAGCACTACTCACATCCAAGGCCTGTTATTGTCACAGCTTGGGATGAGTTTGGCTCGATGTGATTTGACAAATCTATGCTGGCTGTAACTTATCACTTCATTAGCTATCATGTACTTAAAGATGTATGATTATTTGCTTTTGTACTTTTCTGGGAATAGAGGCTGGAATGATTGACAGTGCTTGGCTCCATCTCTCACCCCTTTTGAATTACTTGTGCCGTGTTTTACCTCTTCCTCTCTCCTGACATCTATTGTGTCCCTGAGCACTCTGACCACCGCTCACACCTCTAACATTGCCTTTATCAGCTTCTCACTCGAGTGTGAAATTCCCTGGGTCAAGCAAGTCTGAGGGGAAAAAACTAACTAATTTAAGCAGTCTCTACACACTTGGCATTCCCCCCCGACTCCGGGAGAATTCCCTCTGTGAGCCGGGGTTCACTTCAGCAGCATTAGTCTGAGGAGAGGATGGCACCGAACGTGTTTGTGTCACCTCGTGGTGTCCGCGCCCCAGGCAGTGCCCGCTGCGCTCAGGTTCCCCGCGCCCCGTCCGCAGCAGCCTGAGCGAGAGCCTGAACCTGAGAGCCTGATCCTGAGCCCGAGAGCCTGAACCTGAGAGCCTGATCCTGAGCCCGAGAGCCTGATCCTGAGAGCCTGATCCTGAGCCCGAGAGCCTGATCCTGAGCCCGAGAGCCCGAGAGCCCGATCCTGAGAGCCTGATCCTGAGCCCGAGAGCCCGATCCTGAGCCCGAGAGCCCGATCCTGAGAGCCTGAACCTGAGCCCGAGAGCCTGATCCTGAGCCTGATCCTGAGCCCGATCCTGAGCTCGAGAGCCTGATCCTGAGCCCGAGAGCCCGATCCTGAGAGCCCGATCCTGAGCCCGAGAGCCTGAACCTGAGCCCGAGAGCCCGATCCTGAGCCCGAGAGCCTGAGCCTGATCCTGAGAGCCCGATCCTGAGAGCCTGATCCTGAGCCCGAGAGCCCGATCCTGAGCCCGAGAGCCTGATCCTGAGAGCCTGATCCTGATCCTGAGAGCCCGATCCTGAGAGCCTGATCCTGAGCCCGAGAGCCTGATCCTGAGAGCCTGATCCTGAGAGCCCGATCCTGAGAGCCTGAACCTGAGCCCGAGAGCCTGATCCTGAGCCTGATCCTGAGCCCGAGAGCCCGATCCTGAGAGCCTGATCCTGAGCCTGAGAGCCTGATCCTGAGAGCCCGATCCTGAGAGCCTGAACCTGAGCCCGAGAGCCCGATCCTGAGCCCGAGAGCCTGATCCTGATCCTGAGAGCCTGATCCTGAGAGCCCGATCCTGAGAGCCCGATCCTGAGCCCGAGAGCCTGATCCTGAGCCCGAGAGCCCGATCCTGAGAGCCCGATCCTGAGCCCGAGAGCCCGATCTTGAGCCCGAGCCTGAGGCGGCCTCTGCGCTCCGCCGCCTCGGGAGCGCCCGGCGCAGATCTGCCGCACCTCAGCCGCCCTCAGGGCCTGTGGGAAGCGCAGCCCGCAGGCCGGGCGGCGGCCGTGCCCACAGCCAGCGCTGAGCGCCCGCCGCGTTGGGGAGCCGCCGGCGGGGACTCTCCCTCCGAGCCCGGGGAGGGGAACACTCCCTCCGAGCGCGCGGGAGCGGGAGGGGCGCGCGCTCCGTGCGGGGGAATGGAGGGGAGGCCGTGCGCGTGCGCCCTTCGCCAGCCGCGGCGCGCGTGTGTGCGTGTGCGTGCAGCTGCGCGCGGAGCGGCGGGGCGGTCGGTAGACTTGCGCGATGACGTCACGGCGGCGCGCGCAGGACGTAACCCCGGCGTGACGCACAGTCCGGAGAGCCCGTGAGTTTCCCGTTACGATTTAGTTTTTTGTATCGCACCCCCGCCGCCCCCGCCCGGCCGCAGGGTGAGGGGGGAGAGCGGGAGGCGCAGGGCCCCGCGGGCCGGGGGGCGCAGGCCGGTGCCGAGCGGAGCCCGCCCAATCGGGCCGGGGCCGGCCGGGCGCCCGCCCTAGCGGCGGCTGGCGGAGCGGGCGGCTCTGCCCCATCCTGCCGCATCGGGAACATGGCGGCCGCCTCCGACCTGGTGCGGCTCCGCGGCTCGGCCGCAGCCACCCGCGCCGCGGTAAGTGGCCGGGGCGGGCCGGGGCGGCGGCTTGGCGGAGGCCGAGCGGCCGCGATAGGCGCTGCCCTCCCGGGCCCTTCCTTCCTCACTCCGCCTTGTCGCGTCTCTCCGTCCCCACAAGCGCCTCTGGCCACCTCCCCGAGCCGACGAGCGGCGTTCCCGGTGCCCCGGCCGGGCGGGACACAAAGGGCTGTGTCGAGGAGGGTTTTGTTCGGTCACATGAAGCGGCGCAGCCAGTGAGCGCGGAGCGGGAGGGGGAGCGGGGCCGCCGCCATTGCCAGGCGCGGAGGAGCCGGGCAGCCCGGGGCCGCCGCTCGGGGCCCGGGGCCGGGCGGGCGGCAGCGGGATCCAGGTAATGCCCGCGGGCGGGTTGGCCGGGCGGGACGATGCCGGCGCGGGCGGGTGGCCGGGATCACCGTGGGGGGCCTGCAGGAGCCCGGGGCCTGTCGCCGCCCGCCCCGGCGGGTCCCGCCAGGCCGCCCGTGCTCCGCCGCGCGTCTCCTGGTGCGGGTCCCGCCCGCGCTGCCCCCCTGTGCTGGCGGCCGGCCCGGGAAAGGCTGTGCTGCCGTCCTGGGACAGGGGGAGCCTGCGCTCCTCACCCTCCCCTTCGCTGCCTTCCTTCCTGGCGTGAGGCAGGCAGGCTCCGAAACGCCTGGTGTCGGTACAAAGGGCTGGCGAGTGCCGCGGCGCTGGCCGGTGTGCCCTCCGGGAGCGGTGGCAGAGCTCCCGGCGCAAAGGTGGTTCACAACAGCGAGGGAAAAGTCACCCGTTCGGGTACCAAAGTCGTGTGTTCGGGCTCCCAACAGCTTCGGGATCTGGTGGTTTCTCTGACAAAGTCTGTGTTATGAGCTTGCAGTGATGGGCATCATCTTGGCAAATGGAACATGTGTGAAATCTAGAAAGTTTTTCTTCTTCTTATAGCTTGTGTGTAACCTTCAGCCTATTGGCAATACCTCTGTCGTGGTAGTGTGGTCTGTAAACTGACAAATCAAGTGGTCATGGAAAACAAGTATGATATATCAAAATAGGTTTCCATCAGTGCTGTACAGCTCTAGCCCTTTAATCAAAACCTCATTTGTGGTGATATTCTGATTCTTGCCTCTCTTTCCAGCTCATAATTTAATTATGAAGATTGTGTCATGGAACTTTCAAACATATATGAAGAATGAATGTGCACCAGATTTTAGAGTGAGAAGTCATTTCATGTTGTATAGAGTAATGAATTAACACATTAATTAATTGCCAGGGTTTTTAATACAAGTTGCAACATAATTTTTGATGCAAGTTGTAAAACAAATTTTAAAGAGAAGATTCTTCACAATGGAGGGCAAAGTGCTTCAGAGTTTTGGTAACTTAATGTGATTCTTCTGTGTAGAATTCTTTCCTACCTGACTTGTGCAATGTTGGTGATTCAAGGACAGAATAAATGGGCTGATTAGACAATGCAGGATAAATCTGGGGAAGCTTTTAGTGGGTCACTTAGGAGCAGAGAAACTGCAGCAATTTTCTTATTGGAGAGGAGTTTGAGCAGGGTGCTTCAAAGAGCAGTGCAGTGTGATAATCCTGTTACACTGACTTAGAGCTGATGTTGCAAACCTGTAAAATGTAACTGCAGAGGGATATGGCGCAGAGTTATACAATAATTACAGTGAGACTTGAAATTAATAATCTTCAGAATATCTTCTTTGAATAGTTTCTTCTGATGTCTAGTATTCATTCCAACAGATTTCATTTTTACTAAAAAGACCTATCCAAGGAAGAGGAATTTTATAGAGGAAAACACCCATAATGCCACCAAAGAGATTTGACATGTCTTTTTATACATTTTTTTCTTTTGTTCAGTCTGCATGATTTTTTTTTTTAATTAAAACAAATCCCTGTGGGGGGAAAAAAAAAACAAAACAAAAACAAACCCAAAAAACCAAACAACCAAGGGTATACTACTCGGACTTTTTTTGAAGTTCCATGATGTCCAGTGTCTGATTTATGCTTAGTAGCACTAGGAGGAATATGCCTAGGAAAGTATGCAAGTTCTTAATGCAGAAAGGTAGTTGAACTCTCAACAGGTGACATGACATGGCTGATAGGAAAAGAAGTCACTGACCACTTGGAGCATCTTTGTGAGGTTATTTAATACAGAAAAGATTGAAATAGGAGTATCAGCGGAATAAACAGGATATTAAACAATAATGGCAATGCCTTTAACTGAATTTCATATGGACATTGAAGTCAAGGGTTGTTAATGGAGTTTCTTGAGCAATAGTTTGTGCTTAAGCAGTTCTGCAGCTGGCTTCTTGCAGTTCTCTCCCACACTGAAGTGAGTTCACTGCCCTCTTTTGCTTCCTTTTTCATAACATACTTAATAACATATTGAAATCACCTGATCTTTTGTGTTCTTGGGCAAAACTTTGAAACTGAGAATCTCTGGCATGTAATGAAAATAACTGCAATGTGTATGTGTTGTGGTGAATATTCTGAAATTACTTTTAAAACAATTTCTCAACTTGTAGAAAGCTGGGAACAAAATAGCAGTTAGAACTCCCTAAACAGGTAGTTATTAACAAAAAAATACTATATTTTGACAGGTTTTTTTCTGGGGTAGAAGGGGGAAGATAAGTTGGGGAGACATGTGATGGTGAATTAACTTAGATAAGCTGAAGTGAAAAAACTTGAAGGGTTTGGAGCAATTACAAAATGGGAGGGAGTAGAACTTGAATGTCTGGAATGCAAGCTGAGCTGAAATGCTGCAGAAACTGAGGTGGAAAGGTTGCTTGTGTTGTTCCATAACCAATACTGTCCATGGTCTTTCCAGATCTTTGTTTTGGGGAAACTGTTGAACAGTTGTTTTATTTAACTTTTTTCCTTACAGAAGTGGTTTAGGGTAGTGATTGTCTTTTTCTGTGTTCTTGTAAAGCCTTGACTGTTGGACAGTAGTGACTCAGGTGATAAAAAGGAGTAGACTTGTTGGTGAGCTGCTTTAGCATGGATTCTTAGAGACCTTTCCTTTTGTTAGTGTTCTGGAGTAAGGTGAGTACATCACTAGTGTTCCATCCATGTCCCCCTAAATGCCCGTCCCTTGTTCCCAGACTTTGGAGGTGGTGAGACTTGCTGAGGATGTTCAGTGTGATTCTCACTGCTGTACATGTGGCTGAAAGAGCTGCTGGATGAGAGAGATTGTTTCTTCCCTGGCATATGTGCGATTTGGAGAGGAAGAACAGCTTGTCCTGAAAAAAATTGTTCTCCAGGTATCTCTCTACCACAGTGGTATTGCTTTTCAATGTTTCACCAGCAGTAATGAGCACTAAAAGGTATAATGTATTTTTGCACAAAGGAGAGAGCAAAAAATAGAAATGATGTTTGGGAGAAACTGTCCAGGTTCCTATATAACTGAAACGTCACAGTATTTCTAAAAATACCATACAGGTATTATGATAATTCATTTTTAGAAATGTCTTTTAGACACTAAAAACAACTTTGGAATTTGCCTTCCATTTTTTAGTCCAGTGAAGTGTTGCCAGAGGTGAGCAGAGATGATGCCTTGTCTAGTAAGGAGTTATGTCAAGAAAAAAGAAACAGTTGTGTTTCTTTATCTTTATATCTTTACAGATATTTATTAACATTTCTATATAGGCAATTAAAAGTTGGAATATTGTGTTTTGTAACATCATACAAAGTTCTAAATGAAGGTAATATTTAGGACAATGTACTTACATTCAGTAAAACTGAAGACATCCAGGTTCTGTAGTCTTTTCAGAAGTTCAGCTATGTCCATTAGAAAATTTGAGAGATGAGTTGATAGTATTGCAAAAGAAATACTGCAGTATCACAGCAGGACTTATTTTGGAGCTGTAATGATGAGTTAGTTTTTGGGTTTTGGTTGTTCTGGGTTTTTTTTCTTGTGGAGCCATTTAGAGAAAAGTAGGTTTGTTTGACTTCTGCAAGGTGATTGCTTTGATCTCTAGGATACTGAGTAGTGTTATAAGTTCTATTTAATAATTTCTAGGAACTTGGCTTTAGGTCCATCTAGTAAGCTGCTCCTGAAGCATGCTGATGCATACTGTTTTCAAAGGATGGAAATATAAAGGAGGGAGGATTAATTAGTGATCACCTGTGTTGTGATCTTTGATCAAAGTTTTCTTCCAACTTAGTGATACTAATACTAGGAGTTAGGGTGCTTTTTGTCCAAAGAAATATATCTGTGATTTCACTTTTGCTGTGACAGATAGTTTTACCTTAATTTTCCTTCCATTTTTTAAAGTAATTTTCCAGAATGCCATTTTCAGCAGGGAAGAGTGCTCTGGTTTTTACTTGCTTGAGGCTGTTCTTTTTCTTCATGTTTTCTGTCACTGTAGATTCATTAGCATTTCTTTCTGTCCTTAAAGGAGATTCAGAAATAAAAACCAAACCTGTATGATGTTAAATCAGCACCTATTTGAAAGAATGCAAAACTGTTAAAGTTACCAGTACTTTTCCACAGGCCAATCCTATTCGTGTAAAAAACCCACCTCGCTTCTCAACCCTCCCCCCCTCCAAAAAAAACCCCTGACCAGAAAACAACAAAAAAATCTCCACCCAAAATCCTCTTGGCTTTTCAAGACCAAAGTACCAATCTTGAGTGGTTTGTGGATGCCTATACCTCATTAAAAAATCAAGGATACAAATATCACTGTTTCCGTCTAAATATCGTAAATTCCAAAGAGTTTTCTGGTTCAAGGAGGAGCTTTGGTTAGGATATTCTGAAGGCTTTATTTTGGAGAAGCTGACCTGTTCTGTGCTGTAACTTCTTTGTTTTTGGTTTTATTTGTTCTTGGAATTTCATTAGTTTTGTGAATCTGAGGATAAAGACAGGTTATTCCTTCAATTTTTAACAATCCCTTATGTATATCTGTACTTTTATCAGAGTTCTGCAGTATCATTCATGGCAGTTGTTTTCTCTGAAGCTGTTTAAAGTAGGTATTAAGTTCTGAACCTTTATATCAGAATTCCTTTAATTTAGTATGCTTCCATATGTTGGCTTTGAACTTGAGGAAAAGTTACTCTTGCTCCTTTTATCCATTTAAACTAGATTTCATATTCATTCATATTCTCTCAACATTTAAGTGTTGGTTATATTTTCTTCAGTGTTCCAGCGGAAAACAAACAAGAGGTCTTGAAATCTAACTTGTATGCTTACAAAATTCCCAGTAATGAGGAAACATCATAGCTCTGGGGCCAATAAGTAGACAAATTGATGGGCCCAAAAGAAGGCACAGAACCTCTGTTGATGTAGAACACCAAGCTTTAGGGACATTAGTCATTCTGAATTGATGAAGCTTTTGAACAAGGTATTCAGAGGTTTTTTATTTTAATTGTGAATGTCCAAGACAAAGTTTCCTTTATCTTTGGTGCTGACTTTGGTTTAAGAAGCTTTGTTACTACTGCAAATAACATAAGCTGTGTACTTGCTAGAAGAAAATATTTTGTCTTTGGGGTTATGTCCTTTTTGGGGTGGGAAACGTACAGGTTTCTTTGCTTCAATTAAAAAACTGTGTATATTCTGAAACAGAGTAATGATGTGAATGACTTGTGCCATTTATACTCTTGAATTTTATGCAGTCTTAGGCCATGCAGATCCAGTTCTTTTGTGCTATCCTAGTTATCCAGTGTAAAGCATATGAAATAGGCATAGAGTAACTGTCTTGTCTGTCCTGTTTCTTAAGCTACTTCTGCAAGTTTGGTTGGGAAACATGCTCTGGTTAGAAAAACTGACAAATCAAGGACAGCCAATGGGCTGGGTATGCACAGGTGAGGATAACTAGTGTGGCATGCTGGAAATACCAAGTTTTTCAATTTGCCTTTGTGTAGTTGGAAGAACTAATTAAAATAGCAAAAGAAGCAAAGATTTTATGTTTTTGTCTGAAATGAAGTGAATCAAGTCCACAATCATTTAAAGGGTTCAATGCTGAAAAGAGAAAGATTCATTAAACCCTGATCTTGAAGTGAAACCTGCATAGAACTGCTGCATCTTCTTGCAGTCTCGCATGGAGACTCCATAGATGTTTATTAAACAGTTCAGAAAGTAGTCCTCAAGGTAGTGCATCACTTGAGTAGAGTCCTTGGGGTAGGTCTTGAAAACACCTGCTTCATAGGAAATTGCTTTTCATGGACTAATTTTGTAGCAAAGACAGTAACTTTAGTAAACTCTGTGAAATTTCACTAAAGGAAACACTCCTGTATGATGACTATGTTAGTAATAAAGCTTGTGGACCCCGTCCAATTGAACACAGGGACCATGAATAGGAGCTTACTAACGAGATGTGGATGCTGTGCCAGACCTGAACTGTGGTTGTGGTGCTGGTGGTGTGTGACTGGCTCAAATGAGTGTTCATGGCAGTAACAAACTATATTTCAAAGAGGGATGTGGAAGCATTTGCTCCAGTTTGCTTGCCAGGTGTGGTAGAATAACCTCAGTTGTAAAATGACTGTTGTTCCTATTCAGAGAACACTAATGCACCTATCTGGCATGAAAATGTAAAATAAAACACAATTGGCTTAATTATGTTACATTGCTACAGCTTATCTAAGGTAGGAAGTAGTTTTTACCTATTTATGTAGGCCATGGACAATGGTGGAAACTTACAGTGTCATCAGACCAAAAGTGAACACTGAGCAGCTCAGCAAGGAATGGATTTTTTCTGTTTTCAAGGTCTATTAAGGTGATCATGTTGACAGCATATTATAACTTTCCTTCTTCACCAAAACCATTCCTCTGTTACCAAAAAGCAGGCTCCAAAGGGAAGTCCTTATGTTACTGGCTAAGTATATGTGGCTCCCCAGAGTGCTCTTTTGTAGACTGTAAAGGTTATAGCTTATATATCAACCCAATTATTAAAGCTTTTTGTAGCTTCACTTCAAATCTGATAAACAGTGGCTGAATCTTATTGTATGAAATATATGTATATTTTATTTGTAAATAGATTTTGCTATAAGAATGGCAGTGTTGGAATTTATGTTTTTAGGTGATTGGTTTGGAGTTAGTGTTTTTTGGGGATTGTTTTACATGGGTATTTTCTTCATCTTGGGACGTTCATTGTAGTCACAGCTTAGTCCTCTGATAAGGAATAAGGCTATTTGAGAGTTAGCAGTGCTGTTTACAGGGAGTAATACTCAGTGTCTACTCTGTCCTTCTGTCATAGGGATATCAGAATAAAATCTCTGTTGCACCAATTCAGAGTTCACTGTAAGCCTTCCTTCATTTTAAGTGTAAGCCCTTAATTATTTCTTAGCACTTAATGAGCAAAGCTTTGCAAATATTTATGAAAATCATGCATGAAATCTCTAGGAAATTTTTGTTAGGTTTATCATTTTCATGGGCACAGAAAATATACTTCCTCTGAGGCTAGGAACAGGAGATTCCCTTTCCTGCTATGGTCAGGAAATGTCAGAAACGCTGTCTAGACAGACAGCAGGCATGAGAGCTCGTGATCCCAGCATAGCTATCCTTTCAACTGGAACAAGCTTGTGAGGAACTGAATTTGGGCTTAGGATCCTGTTTTGTAGGGAGTACTTATGTGCTAATACCAGTTCACTATTTCCTGCCATTGCTCTTACAAATGTTCATGTAATTCACTTTCTGTTATCTACTGGTTTTTTTCAAACTGTCATGATATCAAGAAGGAGAGATTTTTTTTTTATTATTTTTTTTTTAAATAAGAAAAGAAGAAAATAGTCGTTTATCATTAATTTGGAGCCATAGGATTTTAGGCTCAACCTTTTTTTGAAATCTGCATTGCAGTCTTAATTCAAGAAAGTGTTTCAAGTTTTGTCATTTTTAAGACTTTAGAAACACAGAGAAGACTTGGAAGTGCATGTGTACACTAGTCTGCCTTATAATGTAGAAAATGCAGAGATAGTCACAACAAGTCTATTAAGAACTGGTTTTTGGCTGCAGCACTGGCTTGGTGCTGAAGTGTGTGATCTGCGGAGGCTGCCTGCGGCTTGGTGATCTGTGCTGGGCTCTGCGTCCTTAGCTCCTGCAGGTGAAAAGAACCAACTGCAGCTCTCTCCCCTTAAAGTGTCCTTCAGTCGCAAACTGTTCGTTTCCTAAATGTGGGGGTTGGGTCGTTGGGGGTTTTTTAAAAAGGGAACTGCCATGCTGGCATATTTCCATTAATGTGAACTGCAATTGAGTGGAGTGCAGCGCTAGAGAATACTGATAGGTGAGTACATTGGACTGGAGAGGGTCTGGAGGGAGACAGCTGAAGAGTGTAGCCAGAGAAAACTGCAGAGCAGTTGGCTGCCTTTGGGTTTGTACAGAGGTTGCAGGAAACAGTTGCTTTGAAACAGTGTTAAAACTGGAAAGAAAATGGCTACCAGAAATTATTGTTGCTACAGTAAGAACTTGGCATGATTATTAATGTGCTGCTTTAACTACTGTTTGAAATGTTGTGAGATACTGCCTTGAAGTAAGACTGTTATTAAAGGGAACAGATATTTTAATCCATTTAGATATAATGGATATCATCAGGCAGTCTTGTTTTAGAATGCCAGTCTGCTTAGTGGAGAAACTAATTTCTAGTAAATATCTTTTTAAGCCTCATTACTGCCTTCTCTACACTAAAAAAAATGCTTAATGGTTTTAAATTTTAATAATAAACATAATGTCCCTATAAAAAAAACTTGCAGGGAAAAAAACAGTAATGAGATACTATTTCACAAAATATGTTGTATATGGTAACATAATTCTGGCTTTCTAAAATTAAGTCCTGAATGTTTTTTCTTCATGCAGCAAAGCTTTTTTATTAAGATTTTTTTATATTTTGAGTTTGAAATAAATATGCCCAACCTAAATTCTATTTGAAGATTTATAAATAAGGTTTGAGATATATAAATAAGGGTCAGATTTTAGAGTGGAATCTACTTGGGAAACAGTTGTACTTCATTTGATAAGGACATAAGTGTATGCATTGTGTCGTAAACTTCTTGCAGGTTTTTGATTAATAGGTTGCAGTTACATTGAGAATTTTCAGGGTTATTTTATGCATTGCATCAGGTAAGGGATATGTCAAGTTCAGTGAATGTGTGAAGAGTAATTTCTTTCTCTATCAGGATTCCACAGGTGGCAGATTGAGGACAGGTATGGTCTGATAGTAAACTGTGTCTGCTCTTCTTCAAAAGTCCCATATGTGTGATGTGTTTTATACTGTCCCAGTTTAGGGCAAATTTGGGGAAGACCCTCTGGAAGGAGCCCTCAGAAAACAATCCCCCACGGCCCCTCCCCACCCACCTGGTTCGGGAACAAATTTTCTCTGAGAGAAGTGGAAAAGAACCTGTTTATTTAACAAACAAAGCACCCCCCAGCACCAAAAAGAAAATTAACAACACCAGATGACAACAAAACTCTTTCACCACTCTGAAGAGATGAACAGATCCAGAAAGTCTTTCCTGGGGGTGGTTGCCCGGGTCTGGACGCCGGGGATTGCTCTGGGCACTGGGGATGGCTGCTGCAGATCACAGAGCGCAGGATCTCGGTGTTCCTCGGTGCTTCCCAGGTCCCAGTCCGGAGTAGGTTGGAGGGTATCAGAAAAAGGAAAGGAAAAGAAACAGTCCAGGGAAAGAATTGGACTGCTTAGCTAAACTAACTGGGAAGCAAAGGCAAAAGCAGAAGCAAGCAAGCCAAGCAAGCAAAAGCCAGCCAGCCAGCACTGGCCTCTTCTAGACAGCAGACCATGGGGGGAGGTGAACCGGCTGATAACAAGGCAAAACAAACCTTTGCTTACAGAGTCAGTTCTGAAAGCACAGAACATAATATCAAACATAAACAGAACACACGATTGGCATGATCACCCTAGGACATATACCTAGAGAACATCCCATTTTTCTGTACTTTTTTCGTCTTCCGGGGTTTTTTCTCTGTCAGATTTCCTTGACTGGAAAAACACTGGATTCGTTCAGTAAGAGGTGTGGCTGATAAACTGTTTACAGTAATGTGTGCCAAATATGCATAAGATAAAACTTGAAAGTTGTAGAAAAATGAGTAGTATGTGAAGACAGCTCTTTGAACTATTGAATGGTGTTGTTTAATAGTACACTAAAGGGGATGCACTCATTTGATGGACACAATCTTAACTTAAACTTTTTTTATTTTTATGCTTAACTTTAATATAAACTTAATGATTTTATGAAAATTCTGTAGTTCTGGAGAAAGGAGAGGAAAATACTACAAATGTGTAACATCACTGTACAGTTTAGTATTTTAAAAAACCTTGAAATGTAAGAGGTTGCCTCAGATGTTTCTAAAAGCTTGCTTTTTTGGTTTAAGGTACAAAATCCATATTTTTTTACTTAAGGGTGTTAGTTCCTTAGCACTTCAGTGATCAAGCTTTCCTGGTTTGCATTTTCAGTTACTTTTCAGCTGAGAAATGGGAGGTGCAAACTTGGACTAAAAATTTTTAAGGAACCGTAATCAAATTTCTTACAAAGTAGGGAAGATTTTGTGTAAATATTTTCTGGAATGCTTTTTTGCAGTGCTTATAGTCATAGGGTATGCCACTGTATTTTGAGGTGCTCTGTGTAAAGCTTACATGATAATGTATGGCGAAGGAAAAAAATATATATAACTGGGTACAGAGTGATTGTATAACCAGAAGAGTAGAGGCAATTAATGTACAGGTAATGTATTGGGGAAAAAAAAAAAAAAAAAAAAAAGAGATGTGTTCAAAGTCAGGGATGATGCCAGGGATGTGCCATTAGTAGTTTGGAGTGAAATGGAGAGGTTATGTCATTCTGGTCTTTAAGCTTTCCCTATTTAAGAAAAGCTATTATATTTAAGGTATATAAGTGCAGTAAATGAAGAGCTAGTTCATGTGGTCCAAATGAATAGGCTGAAGGGTAACTGAAAATGTATGGATGTTTATTATGTAAGTGGTAGACTCATCTGTAGCTTAAACAACAGAGAAATTGTAAAGACAGTGAATTATTTCCCTGTAGCTTATTGCTTATGGTAAATCTCATTGTGAAGAATGCCATTCAATGTAGTAGGGTATGGATGGACTGTAAACTTTTTAATATCAATGATACTTAGGATGTTGTATCCATCTTAGCTGAGGGGAGAAACTGCATTGATAAGTAACCTTCAGAAACAGTGTGGTAGTATTTTCTCTTAAGGTCTTGAAATTCTAAATGTTTTCAGGACTCCCATCTTCAAACTGATGCTTCACTTTAGTGCTTTTACAGTGCTTTCATTTGTGTGTTAATTGTTACATATTTGCTTACTGGATAATGTATGCTCAAAGTAAATAGTTCTCAAATTGTTTCCCCTTGCTTCTCTTTAGACATCTTCGCATCTTTATTTTGTGTCTGTTGTGTGCATCCTTGAATGTTTGCATATGATTTGTTTACTGATACAGAGGAAAAATAACCTTTTCAAACAATATGTTTTGGTAGTCCAAACTCCTTCCTACCTAGAATACTTTTTGCTGTGATGACTTTTCAGGTTTTTTTTATTTATGGTTTGCACATTTTTTAAATAATTAAATCTCTGGTTTGGCCTAATTGATGATACAAACAGAGGTTCCTTTTTTTTCCATTCAAGCTACTCTATGAGACTACTTTTTTCCCTACTGTGATACTCATATTAATGTTGCATTCAACTTGTAATCTTGATAGGACTGAAAGAGCTTCCCAGTCTGAGGTATGATCAGTTGTGTTCATTTCCTATGCTGTCACACGTTTCCTTGAAGTGCTTCAATGTCCCATATGGAGTGTTGTCAAAAAGCAAAACTTTCTAGGAGTAGAAAAATGAGAGATTTCAACATTTCCACGTGAAAGCCCTACCACAGCTTTGGGAACTGTGTGCATGTGGCTTTTACTGTGATGAACAGACAAAGGAAGAACTGTAACTTCTTTGAACTGTTTTTCACATTACTCAAAATCTAGCAGGAGATTCAAAATGCAAGAGGCAGTTTTCTGTCTTGCAGTCCCTTGCTTGCTTTTGTTCACTCACTGCAGATTCTTTGAAGTCAGGAGTATCTCCAGTAAAGACTTAAATTTTGTCTCTTCATGTTATAAAGTGTTAAGCTTTTGCTTAATTTGACTTCTGGGTAATTCAGACTCCAGTATAGTGCCTGTTCTTAAGCATTGCTCTTCATTAACTATTTTAAGAGTGATCATTATTTTTTCTTTACAAATTTAATTTTGGTAAATTGGATTGTGGCATGTATAATTAAGTTGGTTAAACTAAAGTTGGAATAGCATAGAATGAGAGGTTCTACAAATTCTTGAAAGGGATTAATTTTGTGGTTTTAGAAAACCCCATGTTTAAATTCAAATGATTATTTAATCTACACTGGATGTTAGTTCTAGATATTTGTGGGTACAGAATGTAGATTAAATTGTTTTTATATTTTTAAAACAGAAATCAAAGACAATAAAATCTCCTTCTGCAAATAGAAACCAGGAAACTATGTTTTGTACAGACAAGGTCATTGCTGGCGACTTGTTTGGAAAATGGCAGTATAAGTTTGTACTTAAAGAGCTTTTCAGCTGTATCACTTGATGTAGGACTCCCGGCAGCTAAGTTTTTGCCTTTTCAGTTGTCTTCTGAAATTACTTTTTCTGTGATACTGCGTGTAAAATTTTGGCAGGAACTTTGGGCTTCCTTTATAGCCTTTTCTTAATAATCTCTGCTTTCTGCTGGGTATTCTTTCCTGCACTGATATTTAGGATTCTTAGATTTTTGTAAGATTATAGATTTTTTTCTAGAGCTGCAACAGATACTAGAATGAAGTTTATTCCACATCCTGCATTTGACTTTAATGCTGAGATGGTCATACCCTAATAAATGTAGCTGCCACTTCTGACTAACTAATCAAATTTTCTAAGCCATGAAGTCAAGTCTACAGTTGCAGGCCTTTTTGATACGTTATGTCAAGCTGGTGGATTTGACTGTTTAGCCACAGTTGTTATCAACAAAAGTAATTTATATAGTATAGTTATTTTAGTCTTTGTTACTTCTTCTTTATTTCTTCCCACACAGACATAATCAGCTATAGGGGCAAAACTGGTTTTGTGTTAAACAACAACACACGGTAAAACAGAACTCGAACAAACCACCTAAAAAGCTTCTGTATGAGTTACATTCCTAGCTGCAGTCATTCCAGGAGAATGTGGAGTTAAAGGTGATGGTGTCTTTTCCCAGATGGATGTGGAAATGTCAGTTACAATACAGATCTGTTGTGAAATAAGGGCTGCATAGTAAATAAATGGGTCAAAACTCTTGTGATTACAACAAACTTTACTTAGTCATTGTACACCTTTGCCTTCTACTGCTTCTTAAACTTTTGCCTCAGAGAGGAAGGGGATGTGCTGTTAGGAGATACTTCATTATAGCAAGTGTTTTCAGTCCATCTTTTCTTTTTTTTTTTTTTGTGTCATTGGGGGTGCATTTGTGGTCTCTTTCATCTCTACCATTTCAGTTTTCTTCCATTTCCTGTTCACTGGCCATATCAGAACAGGAAGCTGCTAATCAGAAACCTGACCATTTTACAGCAGTCATTTTCCCCTGCTGCGGTCCCCCTTCTTACTCTTTGAATATCAAGGCCTTCAGGTGAATGCCGTGTAACTACATTTCTTACTCAGTTCTGTCTCCCTTTTCATGCCCTTTTTTATTACCTGGTATGGGAGAATATCTTTCATTCCCACGTCTTTTCCTGATAATGAGAATTAAGACAGGCAAATTGAAGCAAAAGCATTTATGATGTTGAAATCTTTGCCTTTCCCTAAGGAAATTTTTGGAGAGATACCTTTCTCAATCTGCTGGTAAAGAATGTCAGGTTATTTCAAATGTCATCACCCTTGAAATTAATAGTAGGTGTTAGAGTTTGATTGTAGTGGAGTAAGAGAAATCTTACTTGACAGCAAAAAGACCTTTAAGAGGAGATGTGAGTGTTAGTTAAGCACTGTAAGTGGGTGGCTTTAAACAGTCTCAAGTCTATCAATAGTTTGGGGTAAGATCTGGTGTCCACAATCTGGTGGATTGTGTTTGCCTTCATGAAGATGTTTGCATGACACTGCAACTATCATCTCACATTGGATGGAGCTTTGTACATCAGAGGGTTTGAAATCCCAAAAAGGGGGAGTTAATTCTGTAGGGCCCTTTGAAGTTTTTGATGCAGGGCTACAGTGACCAGCCATTTGGTTGTTCATCAGTTTACTTGCTGGTGATCTCTTTGTGAAACTTATCTCCTCTCCTTCAGCTGGACAATATCTAAATTATGATGTCCCATGTTCTCTTTTTCCTTCTCTTTCCCTCTGTGCCAGATGTAGAATAACCCCAGATTAATCCCCAGCATGGTTTGTGAGCTCCCTGTGATCCAAAGAATACTGAAATGCAAGAGTACTTTCATTAAAAGTTTTCTGCAAAGTGTACTTTCAATGAGTATGAGAGTTTCCTCTCGATACATTCTTCACATGAAGTGGGAAGTTTTACCCTATAATAAGTCGATTGATCCAAAGTGTTCTATTGAAGGGCTGTTACAGAGAGTAGTGTGTGGTGTGACCCTGTACTGCTGTATCACCCCAGTGATCTGCAGTGGTCTGGGCTCAATCCTTTGGCAGAAAGATTCTGTCTGCACTTGAGTCACAAGCCATGAAATCTTTGTTTAGAACAGTTACTGCTAATGTTTAGTTCATTGCAAAGCTTAGAAGATGTAGGTGTTGAGGCCATTTTGCACAGGGGCAGTCATTGTAATTCTGAATTAAAGAAGTGTTAGACTGGGGTTGTCACTTCCCAGCCAAAGTGCACAGGCTTACTGAGATGTCTGGCTCATCATAATGTTTGATCATGTAAAGCCATGACCATTGACTTTTTTTTTCTCATTTTTTGAAAGGTGTTTTGGCTCTTTGTATATGGAGGCTGTTATTTTTGTGGGCATATAACTGTAGCTTTACATTTACTTTCTGTAACATACAGTAGAGCTCCACTGCTGTTTTAAAGTACCACTTCTATTTCTCTAGGTGAATTAATGTTACTTTAAAATCTGACCAAAGAATTGTATTTTTTTGTGTAACAAATCTTACTTGAGAAATGAGTATGTATATTGAGTAACATTCATGGATAAAGCTACAGTTTAATATGATACTTGGGACACAATCCTGGAGCAAGGAAGAGGAGCTCAAATACTTATCTTCTGTTGCTTTATATTACCCAGTCAGACTTTTTTTGAAAGGTCTGTCTTCCCTTACTATCTGTCTTTGTAATTTAGGCAAGGGGCTTTAAGACAGTTGCAGATTGATTAGGAAACTGAATCAAAAAGTGTGTGAATAAAACGAGAGAAGGATAGTGCATGATGATAGTTACTTCATTCAGAGTCAATTCTGATGATGGCTAAACATTCAGTCTAGATAAGAACAACCTACCCTTTCTGTAAAGCTCTGTACTAGTAGTTTTCTCTTGTTTCTTAGACCCAGTTCTGTAGAGATACCATACCCAAATCCATTCTTGATTTTGTGCAGCTTCAGTTGCTTTTGGAGTCTTTTCCAAATTTCCAAATAGGAAGTAAAAAATGACCTTGTATAGTTAGTTCTAAAGATACATGAGCAAAACAAGATTTATCTGACATTGATCAGCTTTCATGCAGACAAATAAATTATAATTTTTAAGTGGGCCAGCTAACCTTAGAATCATAAATGCAACTTTGCCTTAGAAAAGATGAGAAATGAGAATAGCCCAGGCTTCAAGTCCTCCAACACATAATCTCAGATACGTCGATAATTTTTGCTAAAAATATTTTTTAACGTGTTCATTTGTAACAATTTCCTTTCTGTGCATCATTCCCTGTTCAGGGACCTTGAGATAGCTGACTTTGGAGGCACTAGCAACAAAAGCAGAAACTTTTCTTGCCGTGCAACTTCTTTTCCCCTGTTCTTCCCACTTAATTTAATAACGTGTATATTTGATAGAACTTCTTGGTAGATTTTTAAAATTAAAATGCCAATAGCTATGTTATTTGGAAATTACATGTGTTTGAGAGATGACCACTGGAATGTTGATACTTTTACCCCGAGATCAAAAAGATAGAATATTTTTTTGGCTGGGGATTTCTTACCTCTCTGCTTTGCCTGTCTTGTGTGATAGTCTAGGATACAACCAGAAAACAATGACAGCTGTACAGTAAGTTCTTTTTTTATTTTGCAGGTTTTTTTTAATGTGGAAGTGGATCTTACAGCATAATGTAAATCAAACAAGCAGAGGTGAGTAGGAGTTTTGTGTTGGTGGAGGTTTTTTCCCAAAAAATGTCATTTGCATATACTTCTAAACCTGCAGAAAAGTGGTTGGTGAAAATTCTCTTGAAATTTGTATCCTGATGACTGTAATGTACACAGTCTATGTACTCTAATGGTGCAGCGTTACTTCTACAAAACCAAAAGAGGAACAAAATATATTTCCCCCATTATTTAATTTTATGATGATAATAATGTTTTTCTTCCATAAATCGTTATAGTTTAAAAGCTATAATGTTCTGCTAGCTGTTGAGAGACAAAATTATGAGCATTTTAAATAATTTTGTTCTCTGCACATTATCCACCTGGTTTCAAAGTACTGAAAGTGTACTTTGCATGGTAAAAGCAGCATGTTAAACTTGCACTTAATGTATTAATAAATAACTTCGTAGGAAATTTAATCAACTATCAAAATAGCATTTCAAGTTTTAAACAACGAAATTCTGTTGGAATTTTCTCCTCTCTTCCTGTCTTTAGGTACCCATTTGCAAGCTATTTGAAAGACAAAGTTTATGGAGATTTACTGCTGGTAGAACTTAAGTGTCCATTTGCAATTGCAAAGTGCCCATCTAGGAAGAATTTTCTGTAACTGGCATTTTCCTCCTTCACCCCAACCCCCTTCTCTGTTACTTTGAGAAAAAGAATTAGGAAGCTTATCTTTTTCTCTTCCATTTACTTGCTACTCCAGGAATAATTTGACCTATAAAATTAATCTTGTCTCCATATAATTGTGTGAAACATAACAGTGAGCTTTAATCCATTTTAACTTGAGTCTTTCAAGAGAATCTTTAGGTAAGGCCCCACAGTTGAGTAAATTCTCTACTTTGGAGACATGGGATGAAGGACTCCACTACAGAGACCTCTGTAACAAACGGAAGATGTCTCCTCGAGTTTCCTGCTTGCTTTTTGACTTACGTGCCATCTCAGAACGTAGCTGCTTGCAGTGACTTGATATTTTGAAGAGATGAGAGGGAGATCCCATTTGCTTAGAAGAGTTTGTTCCTCAATTCAAAGCTGCAATTAATATGTAGGCTTAATATTGCCTTGAAATTGTAGTATGTACATATTAAAATAGACATGAACTGCTTTGTTCATATCTTCTGTTCCACTAAGACTTCTTCAGAGCTGTTGCTGTCAACTTTAAAATACTGATTATAGAAGAGTGCTTTGTGGGGAATTTAAAATAACTTTTCTATTGAGTGTTGATATTTTGTATAATGTGTAACTGATTCAGGACTTTGATTATTAATTGTCTTCTGAACTATGAACAATTAAAAATAAGCTCTACCACTGTGTTACGCATATACGTATGTGTAGAAGATGTTTCCTGCCTTAGCCTGACTTTGCTGGTTTCTGAAACACGTTGCTTTGAGAAAACAACTGAACATAACTCTGCAAAAGGAAATACTTCATTTAAGGATGAGTGTAAAGCAAGAATTATGACTAGAAAAGGGAGTTGAATTGACAGTAAAATTCAAACTGTGCCTTGTGACTTCTAATGGTTTAAGTACTTAAAGTTTGCCATTTATGCTGTGTTTCTTTTTAATTTATGTGGTTATCTAATTACTCATTTAAATACAGAAAATTAGTTGAAAAGTCTGATGTATAAATAACTGAGTGTGTATTTTAAGTATGAAGTCATCTGAATGAAACTCTGAAGACCTGTGTTTAATATGAAAAAGCTGGTCTCTGAGAAGAATGCCTGTAGGATTGCATTCACAGCAAGAGGACAGAAAAATGTGTAAAAGAATAAGTGGAAACAGTGTAATGATGTTTGATCAATATTGCTATTGCTTGGAGGAGATCTTGAGGTTCCCAGAGTTCAGTAAAAGTAGAGTTTGCAGAGTTCAGTAAATCAGTGAAGTTACTGTGCTTTATTAGGAAACAAAACAAAACCCAGATCCAGTTCTACAAATTTGTAGCGTACTGTAGCTGTATTGCATTGCAACATGTATTGCTTTATTAGTTAGGTCACTGAAAAACAACATGGAAAAGCTGAAGAAGGTTCAGAGAGGAGCAGCAAGGATGACTGAGAGTTTCTTTTCAAGAACAACATGCATTTCCTAGCTGCCTCTGTTTTCAGTCTCCTCTAATGAGTGTAGTAGCTGCAGCATTTCAGAGGCTTCTAAACAGTAATTTTCACTCTCACAGCTCAGTGCAGATTTGCACTTTTTTAAAGTGTAAGTTTGTCTTTTAAAGCAATAGCTGAAAATGTGATTTAGTTATTTGCTGAGACATTTTTCTTATTCACTTGACCATAATGCATTTCCTGATGACTCTGCTAGTGTGCTTTCCATGTAGGGTTTGTTGGTTTGGTTTTTTTGTAAAGGGTTTGGAGTTTTGTTCTTGCTGTTTCAAATCATTCATGTTCCTAAGGCAAATATAAAATATATCATATCCTGACTTTTGTAAATAAATAAAGAAATCTGTTGCTACTTAAAAACACACAGGTATAAGACACTGTTTTCAAAAAGTGAATGTACTTTATTAGGGTGACCTTAGAATTTGTTCTTAAAATGTCTGATTTACAGACTGCATTTCTAAACTCCACGGGAGAATCTGTCTTGTTTTAAGTACAGGGGAAAGTTACGAAAAAATAAACTTGGCCTCAGTGTGTTAAAATGCAACGGGCCACACTTCTGTGTAGCAGGATAGGTTGCAGAAGTTACATTCTTGTGCTGAATTTCCCTGTAATAAAGTGTGTACATTGAAGTGAGGTCATATTTTAAGCATTTTACATAACAGGTAAAACAAACTTGCTTCCAGAAACTGCCTTGAATTTATTTAGTATTGCTTTACCTGAAAGTAGAAGGATGTAATTAATGAATAGTACCATGAATACTGAAGAATGATAGGTTATATACAGAATTCTGCACAATCTAAATTTTAGCATGTGGAATTTTTGTTTCTTTGGGTCAGAGAGGATGTAGTATAATTTTATCTTGTTCATATTATCCTGGTAACATGAAGTTGAGTTTTCTGCTGCTAATCACTTTTGGTGATGACTTTTTTGTTTTAAACTAAAAAAATAAAGAAAAACTTCAAGTATTAGTAGGCTGACTTGAGCTTTTCTCCTCCGAGTCAACATATTTTTTTTATTCTTAATCTGAAAAGGTACAAAATAGCTTTTTTTGCCTTACCTGATACTGATACTTGGAATCTTACTAGCTTTTTAATCCTTGATAACTGAAAGAATGTAGGGTGAGAGCCAGTTTGCTGATAAGTGAATACCACTAATGTGTTTCGTTACTCTAAGGTTCTGAATTAAATTAGTAAAAGCAGAGTGTTTGTTTCAGATAATGTTTTTATAATTGGGAAAGATACCATGCTTTAAAAGTTAAAATATCTGTTTACATTAGCAGGAGATACAGTCTGAAATGTGATTACATTTGTACGGCTAATGGTTATCAGCCAAAAAAGCAAGAATCATGAGAAACTGCTAGATGTGTTTCAGGTCATGCTGGATAAAAAGAATGACAACTTTTATTTAATATAACAGTAAATAAGGTCAGAGTTGTTCTGAAGTTGGAAGAGGTGTTGTGTTAATTGGGTTAAAGTGTTCTTAATATCATGTTTAAGAAAAGCACTCTGTAAATCCATTATGCAGCAGCATCATGTCATTCAAGTTGTCATGTGTGATCTGTTGGATTGACACTTCAGTACTAGTTCATGTGGGTAACCAACAATATTGTTTAATTAACTTGGGAAATATTCCTATAAAAACAGTCAAATATATCTGATTTCTAAAAATCCCTCTCAGTCTGATTGTGATCTTTACGTACTAATGAATGTAAATTGAGTGGGTGGCTTATCCAGAAAACAAGCTGGATATTTATACCTTAAGAGGTGTTTTATTTCAGTTACAGAATTTTCTTTTTCCTAAAATCATGAAAATAAGACCTCTGTGGTAATATAGTTGTAAGCATTGGGAATTTTCATAAAGTTATATAAAACACCTAATTGTTTTATTGGTATATATTGGATTTGTATTGGGGAAAAGGGGTTTTTACCCAACTGCTTACAAGCAGTGTCTGAACAAAAGGACCGAATTGTTGGAAAAACCTTTGTTTTACATTGAAGATCAGTTTTAGATTTGGATATCTGGACTCTCCTTTGATGAATTTTTAAATGTCTTGTGTTAGCAGAGCAGTGCTCATATTTGGCAGCTGCAGGAATGTTTTTCAGTTCTGTATGCTGTATGCGTGGAGAATAACTGGATTTGCAAATCCGAATTTCATCACCACTTGGTGGCAGTACCTGGCTTCAAAAGGACTTGTCTCTGAGCAGATAAGGTGGCTGATCCTATAAAACTATAGGTTAAGGAGGAGTAGATTAGTTTTTAAATTTCTGAAAGTTAGTTATGTGTTTTAGAAACGAAAATACTTTTTATTTAACTCACCAGAAGGGTTTGCATTTGTATGTCTCTATGGAAAATCTAGCTATCATGTCTAATACGCAGTTTAAGAGTATTGCTTGTGTTAATAGTATTCTCAGAAGATGTATTTAATGTTCCCCAGTTGAATTATTTTAGCATTTACTTCTAGCATTTTGCTTCAGTTGAGTAGTTTAGTTCAAGTAATTTTAGAACATAAAATTTGCTTCATGGTAGAATTCTTTATAGTGCTGCATTCTTCAGTTTAATAGAGGACTGTCAAAGCTTCTTTTTTGCTTTATGAAATGTTTTCTACATTTTTACTTTTTTATTTATTCATGTGGATTTTAGGAAAAGATTCCCCAGTGGATTTTTCTGTCAATAAAGCTAGTAAAGTTTGTGCCCCTACCCGTAGTTGTCGCCTCTTGACTGTGCCAATTCAGTGGTGTTTGGGTCCAAGCCTTTAAACTGGATCATGAAATGGTTGATAAAGTGTGAAAGGAGGAACTTCAGAGAGTGGAAGAAGGCAGCAATTATTTAAACTGGCTTTGCTTCAAAGAAAAGCATAATTCCAATGAATAGCACAGTAATTTGACAGTACATGATGCCATGTTGAAAATACTTCCTCTTCTCGGCAATCCAAAATCTTCTGTAATGGTCAGCAGGTTATTTTAATTAATTTTAGTGTAATGCCACATGTAAGGACTGCAGTGGTGAATTTAAGGTCTGGAAGAGTGCAGATGCTTTCCTAAACATGGTCTTTTTGTGAAATGTCTCACTTAGTGTGACTGGATGGAACATTGCTGGTGGCAGTGGGTTCTGTAGGGGGGAAGTACTTTTACCTTGTTGCCTGTAGAACTGACACTGAGATGTCTCTCTTGAGATGTGATACATCAGGGAGGTGTTTAAGTATATGATGGTGAAGAAGAGGGATTCATCCTGTGTAAAATCTAAAACTGTAGAAATACAACTAGAAAATGAGGTGGGACTTGGGAAATGCATGTTTATAAATTTGAGTGTGGTAATAGTACTCTACTTACTGATAATGTTATTTAGTGAGAGAACTCTGGAAAACAGGATCCCTAGAAAAGAGGTAGAAAGGAGAAGAGCATTAAATGATAGTTTTGCTGTCAATATATTCTGCATAACTTGGGAGAGGGAGAACATGCTTTTACCGTATGCCTAATAATTTTTGTGTAATTTTCTTCAGCTGTCAGAATGATAAATTCAGAGTTGGTTGTTGGAAGCCATTTTAAAAATACTTTTGTACTTATATTGTTATATTGAAATTGAAAAATTGTGGATAGTCTGAGCTATTGCGGAGCACTCTAAAGAGGACTGAAGTAAGCAAGAACTGAGATACTCTGTGGCAAAGTGTACTAAAACAGAATCACAGCATAGTTGAGCTTGGGAGGAACCTGTAGCCATCTTGTCGAATCCCATTGTCCGTGCTGTTGAGGTCCCTTTCAATGGCATCACAGCCTGTTGGTGTATCAGTCTTGCATGGTCAGCAGCCTTGCCAAGTGTACCTTCTGCCCCAGCATCCATGTGGTTAATGCAGGTGTTGAAAGTTGAACAGCGTGGGAGCTGGTACCAGCCCCAGGGTACAGATTTAGTTCATGGCCATGCACACTTCATACCACTGATCACAACCCTTAATTTTTTGGCAGTGTGATAAAGATAGCTTACAGCAAGGATAGGAGCAGGACTTCTATTTGTAGACTGTAATGAAGAAAAGCTTTCTGTTTTTAATAATGGTGCTGGTTAATAAAATTATTTACTGTGTTATGTCTAGACAAAAACAAATTTTTGTACCATACTGGTAGCTTTTCACTGAAAATTGCAGGTAATGGTGCAAAAGAGACTAACAGTTTCTTTAGACAGAAAGTGTGTGGGCATGTGAGATGGCATAAAGGAAGAGAATTTACGCATGTAAAAGTAAGGGAACAGTTTAAAAGATAAATAGTGTGTATTTTCACAGAGCATTAATTTTGTATTTTTAATACTTCTGTGTCTTTATTTAATACCATGTATGTCTGCATGTAGGACAATTCAATACTTGATTGTAGTTCTCATCTCTAGTAGAGCTAATGACAGTACAATTCAAACTACATTGCACTACTAAAAATCCAAACTAGAGAGCTGCAGGAACATGAAGACAAGTACCTGCCTGTACTGTGTGAACGGGGCTGTGGAATTCTGGGCAGGAATTACAAAACCTGTGGAGTTGCCAGACAGTGTGTGACTGTTCTTAAGTTATCAGAGTCAACACATTGGTTTTGTGTTCTGGCTAGTCATCTTTTGGAAATACCTAGTTCACTTTGAAAAGCACCTGCCAATGAAATTGTCTTAAACTGCTGCAGTTTAAACCAGAGGAGTATTTTTTATAGTGATACATGTGGTTCTTGTCACACTTAAATTGTACTGTCATTTATTATTATTGATTTCAGTATTGAATTTTAGCATGAAGCCCCCCATTGTGACAAACTGGTTATTTCCCCAAGCAAATCAATACTAGAGGAATAAGATTAAGAATGGTTGGTGGCAATAATGGAATTCTCTTTTCTGATTTCTAATTGTTGTATTATGGTTATTCTTAAGTTTTGTTCCTTTTCCTTTCACATGAAGTGTTAACATAACATTCTTAGATGTTATAGACCAGAAACTGATTTTCTAAAATTTTGGTGGTTTTAAGCAATTTTTTATTTCCTTACTGTTCCTGACTGAGAGCTTTTGAAGACATTTTTGCATTAGGAACTAAGTTTAAGGAAAATAACTTTCTGAAAAAATGTGCTTTGAGTTTGATCTTCCCAATTATAATCTTACTGAAAAGATGAGCTTCTTTTGTCATGGCTGCTCTGTAGGGGAGAATTTCTCTATGATCACCTTTTTCTGCAGATATTTGACAACTTGGTGAACTTTTTAACAGTATTTTAAAAAGTTATATTCTGGCAGTAACTTTGTATTTATTTAGGTATAATACAAATCCTGTATTGTTAATATTTCATACTGCTTTAAGAAAGTTTAATATGGCAGTCTAGTTAGCTGTGAGAATTTTGCAGTGTTGGTATTGTTATGTGAACAGCTGTGGATTTGAATTGAAGATAACTAGTTTTGAATTGAACTCTTCATGTTTTATTTAGATTAATAACTGTGGACTGTGTGTAAAGTAGTTGTGGGGGGGCAGTAGTCATGGTGTTAGGCATGTTAAACAAGCTGTCTCTTCAACTACAGAAGTCTGAAAAAATGCAGAAGTGTTCATTTGTAGAATTCAAAGCTAAGTAAGGGTCTACAAATAGTGTTTTTCTGCTGTGCAGAAGGAATGTATTTTCAACAGCTTAATTTGAAAACAGAAATAGAAGCTGAGGGAAGGCAAGGTGAGTCACTGACTCACCTCTAGTTGTCAGGCTTTATGGTTTTATTTCCATCTGAAGAATGGGGTGGGATAGCTTTTTTAAAAATGCTAAACTGGCAAACAAGTAATAGGTATTCTTCTAATGATCAAAGTATTGTGAGTTTATTGATTTGGGCCATTAATATTGCTAGATAACACCCAAATCTCCAGAGGCATAAACTCTGTGTGTTACGATATGGAGGAGGCAAAAATATTGCACAGCTGTATTCTGAGGTTGTTTTTTTTTCTCAAGATGTGGCTTATACACTACCAGTTCCTCTGTCAAAACCTTCATTTTCCACAGGTTCTTAAACCTTTCTATTTTGGCAGAAGTTCTGTGCTTGATGTTTGCCATGATTAAGGTTTTAAAGCATAGACTGGGCATAGACGGGGCAAATGGAAGGAGATGCTTTTTTAGTCCTGTACTTAAACTCTCTCTGGTCTTCTCTTTGTTGCTTAAAAATATGTGACTTTGGTTCCATCACCTTTAATACAATCTGTCACTTAAGAAAGCTTTATTACAGGAACACTTGTGGAAAAATGGTAGGTTTTGTTCGTTTTCTCTATTTACATAAGGAAGTCTCGAAGAAAAATCTAAATGGGAGCAGTGCAAACCTGAAAGCACCTTTCCTATGTCTTGAATATTTGAACAATCCCTTGAGTGTCCTGCTTATTCACATACCTGCTTGAAGAACTTGACTTACGAGGAGTTATTTAGCACAGGACTAGTACGTTTTTGCCTTTGTTACAGCACTGCTGAAAGACACTGTATTTCTTCAGTTTCTTTAACAAGGCTGATTAAATTCAAGCCATTTAGAAGATGGCTTCTAAGTTTTTGTGCTGCTTAATAGTTGCTCTGTGCTTTTACTCATTGGCTCATATTTAGGAATTTAGTGAGAAACTTGATATCAGAACACATAAAGGCACTTCGTGCTTTTCACAAACTCAGCCAAATTCTCCTGTCTTAATTTTTCAGTTCTAATGTGCTTTTAGATTTATTGTAAATCCCTATTAAATGACACTGGGCTTGCAACAGAGGCTGACAGAAAACTTGTCTGCAACTACTAGTAGGCAACAGCATGGTATGCTTGCTACTGAGGTGTAAGCTTTACTGAACTAGCATTCCATGAAGGCAGTGCTCCTGATTTGGTGTGTGACGCTACTGCACAGTAAAAGTTGTCATTATGAAATAAGAACTTGGAACCATCATAAACCTACTGGTAATAAATGCAATTAATAATGTACATAGAACAATGGATTTAAGTACATTCCTAACAAAAAGAATTATTAATGAACAGAAAGTGGACAGCATAGATCTGATGACAGGAAGGTTGCATCTAATCTGAATTACTGAGTGACCTAGGAAGCTTGCTTGGAGGGATTACGAAATAATTATGTTAATATGCAATTATCACCTCATTTCTTCTGTAGTAACCTCAAGATGTAGTGTAGTAAGGGTGTTATAGCAAGTGCTGATAGTTTGCAAAAATACTTACGTTCAAGATTTTTTAAGACAGTAAGATTAGCTTAAGGCATTTAAATTATGATCTGTCAGCTTGAAGATAGATCTGACCTTACACTTTTTTAATGCTGAGACTGCCTGGCCACAGGCAATCCTATCTGCAGAACACATTATGATTTTTAAAACTGATAGTTTATTAATAAAAACAGTACTTAAAATTGGGTAGATTTTAAATCAATTAATAGAGAGTGGAGTGTGGCTTAGCTGAATAAATAATTGGTTTCTTTCTACTTTTGAATATGAAACAATTTCTGTATAGTAAATAGCATGGGATGTAAACCAAGAATAACACTTTTAAGTGCATTGCAGTTATTCTAGGCTTAACTGAAATAATGGAAATTGACCTAGCCTTTAAATAAAGTGTGTTTAAAAGGTAGGAGCTGGGATTGTATATGCTTGTGTAGGCTTTTCCAGACACTTTCCATCACCACTTTTACCTGTATATATCTCCTAGGTATATTGCACTAGATGCTTAAATAAAAATTATCTGGTATAGTCCTGGTAGTGGATATGATAAGAAATGCTTTCAAAAAATTGGAAGTTTTGTCTCAATTTTTAAAATATGCCAAGTTTTAAATGCTACATATTTTGACAGAATTAATAATTTTGTATTCCTCATATGGTATAGAGAAGATAATTTTAAAACTCTGATGAAAACATCTGAAGAATATTACCTAGCCTTGGTTACATCTTAGTTATAATGATTTTTTCTTTTTTTCCCAAGAGACAAGTTAGATGGTAACATTTCCTCAAAAAATATGGCATTGTGTCTTTAGTTGTACCTGTCATTGTTACTGCACAAATTCTGACACGTGGAGTAGATAATGTAACTGAACTATTGCATCTTGGTTCGGTATTATCACAAGACTAAATTATTGTATTTTAAAAATACATTTTCTGTTTTCTTTAATGCCACACTGTTAAAACTATTAACCTTTTTGTTGTTGTCCTGCACAAAAAGTAGTGAATTGTACCACCTTGATAGCTTTAAACATACTAATATATGATGATAAGAATAAAAGTGATAATTAGCTGAAAATTATTAAAATGTAGTAGTGATATTATTGATACAGTAAGCATTTCAGGCTTGATTCAAAGACTGAAATCTTTAGGAATACTTGTCTTACCATAGAAGACTTCTAATCATACCCGTATGGAATAGTTGACAATCTCCATAAATACACAGTACAGAGAGGAGTCTCTTACAAGATTGCATAGGGTAATGCTTTAGATGTCTTTCATAACTCTGAAGAGTGTGACCACAGGGTGTCCTAGCCACTTTCTTAACTTCAGCTTTAATACTAATGTTCATTAGCAGTATGATTTTGTATGTAGAGCAACATAATTTTGTCTTCATCTTGTAAGCCTGTGAGAAGTTATGAGGAGCCATTCTGATAATGAGGATTGCAATCTCCAAGCAGCACAATATTCTCACTCTGCCTCCCCGCTGTTCAGGGGTACCAGTGAAGTTGCTTTAAATGGGAAGCGTCTGTTCTTCCTCTGAACCCCTCACACCAGAACAGATGGGTGGGATGGAAGGTTTTACCTCCGAGGTGGTAACAGTGAAGCCACTCATTAACACTGAATTTACCACTTCGTTAGCAACATTGCTTCCTGTTGAGATAAGCTAATACCGGCTCTCAGATTGACTGAGCACGCTTTTGTCTGCTTCTGCAGCAATAAACTTAGGAAAATGCACATCTTCCAGGCAAAATTGTCTTACTCAATTTCTTACTAATGTTTTGTGAACAGTTTTATACTTTGTTGTCTGATACTATATGAAGTCTACATTATTGAGTTGTAAAATTCCTGGTGCTGTTGTGCATCATTGTAGGCTTCGCTTTTAATTGACTTTTGCATTGCTGATTCTTAGCGCGTGTTTGCACTGCCCATTTCTAACTTCTGTAGGTGATGTAAAGACTCCTGCTGGGTGGTGCATTATCACCGTTTTAGGGTGATAGCTTTGGATGTGATCTTATTGGAAGTCGTTATTATAGTGGAAAATGACCCATCTCAAAACAGCAAAGGAAAGCAAAAATCTAAGAAATGGCAAAATGAGGAACTGGGTGTCTAGTAGAACATTTACGTAAAGGTATGTAATAGACAATAATACAATAAAATATTTCACACGCAGTAAACATTTATTATGGCTCTGATGTGAGCATTGCTATATTTCTAAATCGACTCGTTCAGTAATGGAGTAGCAAAGGAAATACGTTTTTAATGACTTAATTTTTCATTGTATTTCTACTCCAAATAGAATTACTTTTATCTGCAAAAGTAAGTTATCTTACATTAGGGTTTGTTTTATACAAACTCAGAAGAGGTTAAATAATTGTTTTGTCCTTTTGCAAGTGCAACAAAAGACAATTTCCGTGAAGCTGTAGTTAGCTTTGAGTTGTGTGGATAGCTGTCATTCTGTTGAGTTTAAAATACTGGACATATTTTTAAATGTTATGTTATGAAGTTGAGACTGGTGTTGTTTAACTAGATTGTTTTCTCTCCTTAGGAGAAAAGGATGTCCAAAGTGGTCTTCCTGGATTTCGATAAAGGACCATTGCAGGAAGCCATGGATATTAGTTGTGAGTTATAACATCTTAATTCAAAGAGTCTAGGTAATAACTTATTTTAACTGAGTTCCATTCAAAATGTTAATTAGTAACTGAAGCTATGTGATTGTAGGAATCAAATCCCACAAAAGATCAAAGTGAGTAGTCTATAAGGGTAAAATACATGATTTCTGTATAATACAGATGTCCTGACTCCTAGATGAATGTTTTAATGCCTTATACTCACTGTGTTCAGAGGACACGTATAAAAAGTGAATGCCAGAGTGGACTAAGTTTACATTTCTGTTGGTCGCACTTTGATTTTCATGTGTAGGCAGCTCCTTTGTGCTCCCTAAGCACTGAATAGATGATTTGATATATGAGTAAGAGTCACTTGTAGAAAGACAAGGCCACCCACAGGGAATTAATATGCAGTAGTTTTCTGTACTGGAAGATATTTTTAGTGTCATGCTCTGGATTCAACACAGTGACTTCAACTGGTAGGTAAATCCTAATGAAGTGTTTTGTTCTTACAGTATTTTTTCCCCACCACGTTTCATAAGATGTTGTTTAATTTGCTTATCATTTAAAATAGCCTTATAAGCAAATGGGATTTATTTGTTTTAAAGCAAGGAGGGTTATTTTGTAAGAAGGGAATAAAAAGACATCTCGTCTCCTCAGTGAGTTTGATCATTCGCTGTGTCTCTGTCACTAATCAGATGCTCAAAATTAGCTTCATTGTGTTTTTCCCTTCTGCAGGCTTCCATGTAGCATTAGGTCAGTTGTATGGAAGTATTTTGAAAAAAGTGCTGCCTTGAGAAATATAAAGACTGTTTAAGTTTCCTTAAGAAAGTACGTTTAAAAAAAAACCAGAATTGCTAGTAGATGTCTGGGTTGCCTTTACTCGTTACTTTTACTTCAGGAGAACAACTGAAGATAACCTGTATTTATGTACATATAGAATGTATTTGCTTTTGTTTTGACAATCTAATTTTCCCCATCTTGCTCGTGTGTAGGTCTCGGGTTTCTTTGAGCTGGGATATTTGGCAGTGACTAGTTTGATGTATGGTTATTAATACTGCATACCAAAAAATAGTATTTTTTATTGCTTCAGTGATTTGCTATAAATGTCTTGGATATCCTAAATGATAAGTAGATTTTGACAAGTTCAAAACATCTTTTTAGATTAGAGTGTGAAGTGATCCTGAAGAAAAGCTGTAAATTAAAGTTGTCATTATTTATTTCTGCAATTGCCTGATTTTTTTCTTGTTTGTTTTTTAGTATAAAAGTACTTAATGGACAGACCAGCAATATGGATGATTTAGAGACAAATACTGGAGTCACTGGTGCTAAAGAAGAAGAAATCCTATGTGATGATAATTTTATATCTGAGGAAGAAGGTGGCATTCCCAAACCAGAAGAGAGTGACACGTCATTTCAGAAGAACAACACATTGACTCTTAATGAGGAGCTATCAAGGGACAGATCTGAAATAGCCTTAAGTGGAGGCCAGGCTTCTCTGTTTATACACACTGGTGCTCCTACTGTTTCTAGTGAAAACTTTATGTTGTCTAGAGGAACTGCTGTTAATGGACCAGTTTCACACTCCACCTCAACAAAGACTTCCATCATGAATACAGGCAGCGTTTCATTAACCGCTGGACAACCTGGAGGTCATCCTGCAGATTCCTGCTCAACTTTGACAGTGGTTCAAGATCTTCAGCTGCCTGTGAAGAGTACAACACAGAAATCCAATCAGCACCAAGTTTTATTTTTGTTACCTGATGTAGCACATGCTAAGAACCTGACTCATTCCATTAAAAATCTACCTACCTCTGCTTCAGTTGGTGGTGATTCACAGAAAACAGTAGGAAATAGTGTAGATAGCACTTTAGTAGACCAAGTAGAAGTTTGTGAGGATGATAAAAATTTGCTATTAAAAGATGATTGTGTCGATACTTTAACAAGCATTTCCTCAGGTACAGGTGACTTCAGATCAGGATGTGATCCCAGCTGGGATCCACAGAAAGAGTTTATACAGTTTCTTATGACTAATGAAGAAACAATAGAGAAGTCTCCCATTCACTGTAAGGTAGGGATAGAAAAGAAACGAAAAAGGAAAATGGATGTTAGTAAAATAACACGCTATACTGAAGACTGTTTTGATGATACCAGTTGTATTCCTAGTAAATCAAAACTATTAAATGTTGAATTCTTAGAGCAGAATGAGGAGCTACAAATAGTAGAACCACAGAAATATTCATTGAGTAAAGTAAAGCCTGAATCTACAGATGAAGAGCTGGAAGCTGTTGATGGTATCCAGCAGCTGATTTATAGTCCTACTAGTAACTGTGCAGAAGATACTTCTCCTGTTCACACTAGCACTTTTCTATCCAATACTTTAAAAAACAAATGTGAAGAGAATGATTCTGAACCACCATCTACTTTCAGTACTGATGAACCATCATTTTATCCCTGTACAAAGTGCAATGTGAATTTTAGAGAGAAGAAACATCTGCATAGGCATATGATGTACCATTTAGATGGGAACAGTCATTTCCGGCATCTCAATGTCCCCAGGCCCTATGCATGTAGGGAATGTGGAAGGACATTTCGAGATCGTAATTCACTTCTTAAACATATGATAATTCACCAGGAAAGAAGGCAGAAACTGATGGAAGAAATCCGTGAGCTGAAAGAACTTCAGGATGAGGGTAGGAGTGCACGGTTACAGTGCCCACAGTGTGTATTTGGTACCAATTGCCCCAAAACATTTGTGCAGCATGCAAAGACCCATGAAAAAGATAAAAGATACTACTGTTGTGAGGAATGCAATTTCATGGCTGTGACAGAAAATGAACTGGAATGCCATCGAGGGATCGCTCATGGAGCAGTAGTCAAATGTTCAATTATTGGTAGTGACTTGTCCCATAGAAAATCTCAGAAAAAGGCATCCTTGAAAGATCCTTATTTAGGATCCTCAAGAAAGTCATCGACATATATGTGTAAGCTGTGTCCGTTTGCTACTTCAGCTAGAAGCATTTTAAAAAAACATATGGCATATTTGCATTCAGCATCATGCCTTGATCCCTTTGGTAGCCATCTTAGACTAGAGAAAAGAAAAGGCAGTATAATAGAAGAATCTTTAGATTTTCGTAGCAGGACAAAACAGTTGATCAAACATTCTTCTACTTTTCCAAAGAATTCTGCTTTAAAACAGGATGTAAAAAGATCATTTGGCTCTACTTCACAATCCAGTAACTTCGCAAAACTTCACAAGAGACCCTACAGGATACAGAAGGCTCGGAAAAGCGTTTCACAGTCATCTGTAAGTGTGTGCAATCTAAATTCTACAAACAAGAACTTTTTTATTAGAAATAGCATTGACCAAAAACGTAAATGTTTTCATCAAGCAGCAAAGCAGAAAGCTAGTACCAGAAAGAGTAATTATTTATATAGACACAAATATGAAAACTACAGGATTATTAAAAAATCTAGTGACTCTTACCCTTTGCATTTAAAAAAGGAAGAGTCCAAATCTGTCAGTGCTTTGCATTTATTTTCTTCATCAAGTAATAATTGTTTTGTCATGGATTCAAATAGCCTTGATTGCAAAAGGGCAGAAGGCTGTAAAGATCATAGGCATGTAGCTGTAAAAAGAGTGGTTAAAGAATCCAAGAGGGAAGGCTCTGTTACAGGAGATGATTTGGATTGCTGTCCAGATTTTCTGCATAAAATGACTGTTGTTGTTTTACAGAAACTAAACTCTGCTGAAAAAAAAGACAGCTATGAAACGGAGGATGAAAGTTCATGGGATAATGTTGAACTATGTGATTACACTACACAGTCTGTGGAGGATGAATCTTACAGTGATATTAATCAGGAGCATGTAAACCTATTCCCCATATTCAAAGGTAAAATGGAAGATAATGAAGCTGGTGATAAATCTTCACTTGGTTACGAGCAGAATGATGGCTTTTATTTTGAGTATTATGAAGATGCTGAGGGTAGTAACTTCTTGCATGACTTGCATGATCCTCAGAATTTAGAAAATGTAGGATCAGCATTGCCAAAGCATAATTCAGTTTTCCACTGGACTGATTTGTCGCTTGAAAAAAAATCGTGCCCATACTGTCCAGCAACCTTTGAAACAGGTGTTGGCTTGTCCAATCATGTCAGAGGACATCTTCACAGAGCTGGACTAAGCTATGAAGCCCGTCATGTTGTTTCACCAGAACAGATAGCAACAAGTGACAAAATGCAGCATTTTAAAAGAGCTGGAACAGGGACTCCAGTTAAACGTGTCAGAAAAGGTAAGATTTGGTTTTTTATTTGGGTACAAAGTTGGGTGGACAAAGGGATTTATTGAGCACTGAGCAGTAGTTTCTTGTAAAGCCTCTCTTCTTGTGATTTGCAGTTGTCATGTTTAACTGTATATAATTGTCAAAAAACATTATAATTATTTTCTTTGTAGCAATTGAGAAATCTGAAACTTCCTCTGAGCATACATGTCAGCTCTGTGGTGGCTGGTTCGATACTAAAATTGGATTGTCTAATCATGTGCGAGGACACCTGAAGAGGCTTGGCAAAACCAAGTGGGATGCACACAAGTCTCCCATCTGTGTTCTGAATGAGATGATGCAAAATGAAGAGAAGTATGAAAAAATCTTAAAGGCTTTGAACAGTCGCCGTATTATTCCCAGACCATTTGTTGCTCAGAAATTTGCATCAAATGATGACTTTTTATCTCAGAACGTTATACCTCTTGAAGCATACCATAATGGCTTAAAGACTGAAGATATATCTGTGTCTGCATCGGAGGAAGAAGGGCTGAGTTTCCTAAATGAATGTGATGAAACAAAAGCAGTACTACATGATGAAAAAAGAAATCAGTCACTTACACTGATAGAACTCCTAAAAAACAAGAGGTTAGGAGAAGAAAGGAATCCTGATATTTCCCCTCAAAAGATTCATAATCAAACTGCAAGAAAGAGGTTTGTTCAGAAATGTGTTCTTCCATTAAATGAAGACAGTCCATTGATGTATCAGCCACAAAAAATGGACTTGACTATGCAGTCAGGTAAGAAGGTGTTTCTTGACAACATTTCCAAAGAATCATATAATTCATAGAAAATGTTCAAGTGCAGAGTATTTTACTTGGGATTCTGTTCATTTAATTCTTGTTTCATTTCCAGAGGACACTTGACTGCGAGAGGTAGCACAGCAAATTTTTCTGACACGTTTTTCCTAAAGTGAAAAAACCCTTCAGTAGCACTGAAGGGTTTTTGCATGGAGTATAGTTCCTGTTCTGCATATGACTGGGCATGCAAATTGAAAGTGGACACAAAGTGAGCCTCAGTAAGGAAGAAGACACATCCTGCAGTAAACAAGTTGAAGTGTCTATGCGTATTTGGTAGACTAACAGTTCTGAAATGTTTGGGCTTGCAACCCAGTTTTCGGGCATTAAAACAGCTGGTTTAGGAATACTGCATTTAAGTCTCCAAGGTTTGTGCAAGGCAGCATTTGCTCAAACTAACAGAACTGTTGATACCATTATAAATGCGTAATACTGCAAATTGGTGAATCACTGTCAACTAATTTTGATGGTTTTAGGCAAACATACTCTTACAACATAGATTAATTCTTGTTTGTTGCAAGTTGTGGCTACCGTGAGAAACTCATGCTTGCTTAGGGCCTGTCTGTCCTGAGTGACAACCTGTGCTGGTTCAAGCTTTGTTGGCATACAGTTGTAGCCAGCAGGTTTCTAATGCATGGCCTCTGTCTGACCAATAAAGACCTAGATTGTCCCTCCACTGAGAATTGTGCTAATGAAACAATTCTACATTCAACTTCCTAGCTACTCTGTATACTAATAGAGCAGGCTTTTAGGGTGATGTTTTTAACTTACTTGTCATATGAGAATTATTTCTAGTCTTGGGGAACTCTTACAACATCCTTTTTAATGTGTATGTAGAGCTTGCATTTGCCGGTTTCTTGGTTGGACACCACCAATGCTGCAGGATTCTCTAGACTGAAGAGCAGGATCTTATTTTTATTCCCCTGACTTTTTTTTGTGCTGTTTCTTTTCTTGTTATTAACCAGGTTAGTAAAACTGGCAGTGCCTAGTACTTTTTCACTTGTATTCTTTTCTTTCTTTAAACAAAAAACCCCAACAATCTGATGTGCTCAGAAGTTCTTTTAGGGGCTATAAAAGTGTGGCAATAAATCTCTTAAGAAAGGTGGCTTTCTAAAATGGCATAGTAGAAGTGGAAGAGAATTGCATTTTATGTCTTCTGTATGTCTGTGGTTGTCTCTTAAGACAGGAGATTGCTTAATAAAGGAAGTGTATCTTTGACAGGTTTAATGATTTGAAAAACAATGCTCAAGGAATAGCTTGCCAAACCTGACACTGTGTTTTGCTTTCTGTGTAATATTTACTGCTCAACACAAGGTAGAACTTGTCTAGTTTTGATGAACAACCAAGTAAAAATAAACATACGCTCGCATAGTACTAACAGTTCTGAATGGGGCCCAATAATTTTCTGTGGCTGAGGTAACAGAATTTGATAACTAACGCACTGTGCCAGTTGAGTTAATAAGAAAATATTTAACATCAAGTTGAAAATCTTATTTTTTTCCTGAAAAAGGCAAATATTCCTAATTTTGGATTTACTTTTATTAAGGCTTTTACCAACCAGGTGTTCTTCTGTAACTTGCCTGAAAAAACAGCATGTCTTCTGTGGGCTGCTGGAGAATAGCATTCTTTCTTTCCTGCAGAGACTTTTTGGCTGTGTAGTTTTTTCATTTATTCTTCTAATAATTTATTAGTAGAGAACCCTCACCAAAACAATGTATCTTTGGTAAAATGCAGGGAGAAATATGGCGAAGTTGAGCAGGAGATAAGTTATAATGGTTTCTTTGTCTGTAAGTGAGGAGTTCAGTATTGTTTCATTGTTTTGGTGTGATAAATAGCATGTTGCTTTGTTGATATTTATTTAGCTCAAAGATTTTAGTAAAAAACTTCAAATAATTTACTTTCATTATCAATTGTGCATCTATAGTAATGAATAGAAAATGCACTGAACAAAATGTTTTGTCTAATAGCTGTTCAATGGTGTGTGTTTTACCACGTTTTTCTCTGAGCCTAATTTTAGTATTGAGTGCTGTAGTCTTATGGGTAAAACACTTTTAATTACCACTTTGTGAATTTGACTTTTCAAATTCTCTTTATCGGAAATTCTGAAAGCTCTGAAATTTCTCAACAGAACTGTGCTATTCAAATTGAGGATTGTATTTTGGAATTAGAGCTTCATTATGTGGAGATCTGTAGGAGCTTGGTAGTAGGTATTAAATGCAGAGTAGTCTACTGGGCTCAAGATGCCTCCTTTCTGTTCTTTTTCAAATAATATGGTTTGGCTTAAAGCACTAGGTGGAAAACTAATAACGGTTAACTTGGATCCTTCTAATATACTAAACAATTGCGTCAATGCAGTGAATATATTTTAAACCATCTTTATTGCAGAAAACTTTTTACAACGCTTTGAGAATTTCATTTTTTGAAGAGAGAACTGGATTATAGTTTTCTTTTGAATGATAGGTATGCCTGTGAAGCTTAGAACGTGTGTGCATTGCAATACGACGTTTACAAGTGCTGTTAGCCTGTCCAACCACTTACGCGCTTATGCACGAAAGAAGAGTGCTGGACTTTTGACTGGGACAGGTATGTTTTGTTACAGATGTAAAAGCAAGTCTGTCTATGATGCATTTCCTTCATCAGACTGGACAAAAGCATATGTTAATTCAAAATAATTTTGAAGCTTCTGCTGGTAAACAATTTATTTGCCATAAAACTTCAGCAACTTGTAAGAAAACCTATGTTGCTGTTGTCCACTCTCATGTCTGATTTTCATTCTTAGTCTTTGATTTCGGATCCAACACTTAAGGTATGTAAGCAAAACTAAAGAGATGGTTGCTTAAATTCATTCTCCTATGATATCACAACTTCCCAGCCAGATAGTTGGCCTTCTAATGAAGTGTTTTAAAGCATCTCGGAAATGAGAGCGGTGGGAGGAAAAAAAGGCAACGATACAACCAGTAATTTTTACTGTCTAGTACATACAGTTACAAAGAATACTCCAGTAAAATAGGAAGAGCAGGTCATATTACACTCTGTGTATTTCTAACAACATATGTTGATTTCATATCTTGTTTGGCTCACAACCCAAAAACTACCTGCTCTGACATTGAGTGAGGGTAGTACAACATTTGGCACCGCTATTAATGTTTTTAATTAAAACACACTTAATTTTGAAATTCTTCTAACATGACATATTTTGACTTGTTCTCAGAGACCTGCAACTTGCTTGGCTGTAGGCAGTTTCTGAGTTTACTTGGATTATTGCTGAGATTAGTGGGACTTCACATGATCAACAGCAAATTGAGGAGTAGAGATACAATATAATGAGGAAAATTTGGAGATAGGAAGCCTGAAATATTCAGTAATTAAGAAGGGCAACCATCAGTTTTCTGTGTCAACAAACACAGGCTTTTACATAATGCTCTTAGAAAATGCATAATCCTTTTTTCATCCGCAAATGTAATTCATTATGCTAAGAATGACAAACTGAGTAGCAGGCTTTCTCTGTAGAAGGCTGAAAGTAATATTTTTATAATATGGGCCTGTGGCTGCTAGGTCTTAGGTTGCTTTACATTAGTGCTGTAACAAAGCAGATTTGGAAGGAAGTCAGCAGATGCAATAATACCTAACATGTAGAAGAATATGCCATTAGTCAGTGATTCTGAAAAATTTAATATTTATTCAGTAGAAGGGTGATGGTAGTGAACTTCATTTACCACTGCTGTCACTTGATATTAGCCCTGTGGTAAATTCCTTTTCATATATACCTACTGAGGAAATATTTTTCAATAGCTATATATTTAAATTGCACATGTATAACTTAACAGTAATTCAGTGAAGGAGACACTGACAAATAGCATAGTACAGAGCTTGAATCCTGGACAAGCACTTTGTACCTAATTTCCCTTTTGCTAAATGGGAAAAGTGAAGGAAGCTTATTTAGGTACTTCCAGGGAGTTTTGTTTGTTTTCTCTAAGAAATGTATTTTGCTAGTGAAGTAGTTTCATAGTCATCAGAACAGGTACCTCTTTTCTTAAAAGAATGGAAAGAAAGCTCAAGAGTCATGTATCATGGGACCTAGAAGTTGGTTTTGAATTAGGTTGGAAACAAAATGGGGTTAGAAACAAACTTTAAATAAAAGGTTAGAAACAAACGTTTGGAAAAAAAAATCTTCTGCTCTCAGAAGCTGGAGCGAAGCCAGATAAATAACTTACAGCATGGATAAAGGCCTGTTGCTGAAACCATTGCCTTAAGGAGTCAGTGTTGAGTTCTAGCTATAAGATCTTGCAACCTATTTATATTTGTAGCAACTTAGTCATTACCCCGCTGCAACTCTGTGAAGGTTATAAACTTTGCTCATTGATTTCTCATTCAACCAGCTTAATGCGAGGCTTGTAGACCAAAAAACATGCTTTTAAACAGTTATTCAGTTTGATATTCCACTTTATAATAAAAGTTTTGTGAAGAGAATTATTTTAATGGAAGATTTCACTAGCACACACTAGTTTTAAAGTACACTCTTCTTATGAGTGTTACTCTTGAGTAGATCTTGAGTTTTCTTATTAAAAGATGGGTGCAGTTGAGAGCGATTTTGAGATGTCTTCAGTTGGGCCTCAGCCATAGCTAAACCTTCAGTGGTCTTCAACCATTATATGGAGACATGTTTATACCTTTTATTATATGAGAACATATATTTATACATATATTATATGAGAACATGTTTATACATGTTGCTTCTCATTAAGCTTTTCTTATGTCTTCTAAAGCAAACATAACTACCAAAATAAATCACATCAGATAATTATTCAATTATCTCAATTTCTTGCTGTAATAAAATCATGGTATATAAACATGAATGCTGTTATTCTTTTATCTGGCAGTTGTTACGGGACCTCTCTAGGCACTACTATTTATTAGGAGAAGTAACATGAGAAATACATGATCTCCGCATGCCACCAAAGTGAGACCTTTCCAAGCATTACATTAGCTTATGTACTAGTCTCAGATTTTCCATTTGTCTGCACGTGTTTTTGATAGTGACTGTTACCATATTGCTCTTCTAGCAGGTGTCCTGCTTCTTCAGTCAGTGATGTCATCATATTTAGTTTAATCTTAGCCTATTTTTCTTTTCAAATGCAACTTGACAGTTTTAGCAGTATAGTAGACATAGTTAAGCATAATGGTAGCTTTGGAGAATGGACTCAAGAAAAATATCCTAGAAATGAAAGTTCCTAGGCTATTGGCTGTTTGAGGTTAATCTTTATTAAACTTTATTTGTGCCTATACCAATGCATTATAGATCCACTATAGAGCAAATACCTGTGTCCTCAGATGTCTGGCTGGAATTTTTTGTTGTTGTTGTTATTCAGTCCAATTTTTAACAATGTAATCACTCCTCTTGAGTAGATATTAATCTCCTTTTATACCTGTTTTGATGTATAGCAACACATTGGTGTTTCTCAGAGCAGGTGGTCGACTTGCTTCTTTCTTCTGAGTATCTTTAGAGCATTGGACAAACCTACACAAAATCTTCAAAATGCATCTCACTCTTCTTCATTATAGTTGTATATTCAGCTTCAGTTCTTTTTTTCTCTCTGGGCTTCTCTTGCCTCCCTTCTGCCCTGGCTCTCCCCCAAGTCTCTTGATTATTTCTTGCACCCTGGCTTTTTACATCTTCTCTTTGTTGACCCTTTTCACATACTCAGTCTGTTCTTACTGGCTTTCATCTTCTGGGAATCACCACTTTCTTCTTTGGTCTCTACTTCTGTAGGTGGAGTTTGCTTTGTCAGAAGTTTGGGAGGGAACAATAAAGTACAGATCAAGAAGTCTGGCCTTCAAGCCAACAGTGTGACTGAGGTAGTGGTTCATGAGGGCTACTGTGTGTTCAAATAATTTCAAATGTAGTTTTGTCAAACTTGTAGCTTTGGGATGTTTGTGGTGGAAGCATATCAGGTGTGCAGAAATCTGAGATCCGCTGGCTTTGTGTGTCATTGTTCTCTGCTGTTACAGCCATAACAAATCAACTGGCATGATGAGCTCATTTTCAGCATCCTTTAAAATCCTACAGAGAGCAAATGGTAGGGGTTTATTTAATGTACTTCGCTGTGCAGTAGTCATAAAGATAGATAGCAAGTGATTTAATTTGAAAAATTAGTGACTAAATGTACACGAAAGATCATTATTTTTTACTTGGCAGTCCTTTCAGATGGTTAATTAGTTCCTTTTTGTGTGTCCAATTACTCAATTTTTTTAGCTTATGTACACTTTGACAAAAGTAATGAAGTCCGAATAAAAGACACAGCTTCAGTTTTCCTGAAATAAGGAGCACTTTATGTTGGGGGACATCAGGAAGCAGAACATTTAAATTTGGAACTGCAGACCAAATGTCATGGCATGAAAGGGGATCTAATTATGACCTGTATAATTTACTTAGGCATGCTCATTGAAACCTCCTATGTCCATCTGCTTGTAGTCTTTCTTGAGAAGTCATCACAGAGGCTTTTGTATGCAGTGTTTTTACCTAGCATATATTTTTCAAAGTAGTGTGCTCTGAAATTGTACATAAGTACCTCAAGTAGAATCCAATAAAGTTTGATAGTCTTTTGTTTTAAATGGGTTGTTTCTCCATCATGTTGTATCATCAGTTTGAGCATGGGATGTGACTGGTTTTTTACTGAAAAGTTTTTCAGTTATCAACTAGGAAACACCAGATGGCCAAACTTGAAAGAAAGAGAGTTCTTCCAAAAGAAGTAGGCCTTTATGAAGAATGAGGAATGATATTTTGGAAGCTGTTACAACTACAAAGAAGCTGTTAATGAGAGGTAATTCCTACCTCTCTCTAACAATTTGCTGCAGTTTCTGTGCAGCTTACTAGAGCTAAAATATCCTTGGTCTCTTCCCAGACATGATAAAAGACTTTCTGAGGAGGTCATGTTTTGTTATAGTAAAGGCATAGAAAAAGCAGGAACTGAGTTTTGTTCAGAACATGGCTACTTTATTGGGGAGGCAATGGCTGAGGCAATTGTGTGATTTAGTTGATGTAACGCTTGTAAGCATTGTATCAACAAAGTACTCAAGTGTGTGCATGTGACTTTATTTAAACTTATTGCTCTCTGGATAGACAAATTGAAATTTATGTGATGTTTACTGGTACACATGCCTCATAACTGCTGTTTGAATTGTAGTTTTCAATGAGCTTTACTCAGCTATTCCTCCTTCACTCACTTTCCATCTTCACTGGAGTAACTTCAAAACATACTGGTGCTGCTTTGAGCTCCCTAGTATGTGAAAGAATATGTTCACTATCTCAAAAGACAAAGGGAACAAAAAAATGACCCTTGCAGAACACGGGATTTGTGTTCTTATTGTTTTCTGTCTTTTATAACAGCTTCTTGCTTGGGCAAATCTACTTTCAAATTTAGCTAAGTTGCTCTGAGAATTTGTAGTGTAATCTGAATCCTTTTTTATGGTCTTTTACTGCTTTATAATTTCTTTACATATATATATATATATGTAGAGCCTCCATCATAAATGGCTCAGAGAACATGCCCTTTCTTTTGTTTTCTCACTGTTTGTGGGAAAGTACCTTTCAAGGAAGTAGAAAGTACCTCTCCTAGTTCATGATGGCAATTTCTGTCAGTGTTGCTGTTGTTTGATTGCATAGTAGTTCAGAGGTGTTTTTTTCTTAGAAGATTATACACACACACACTCACAAACCCATTAGTTGTCTGGAATCTGTTGCAGAAGACCAACCTAAGTCTTAGAGGAAAGGGAGAGCTCTCTGAAATGCTCCAGATGCATGTGAGTAGAATCAAATTTCTTGATGGGAATTAATGTCTTCATCAACGTCAAGGAAATCAGCCAGTTCTTGTTCCAAATTCAGGTTGACCTCTCTAGGAGGAGTCTGTTGTCACTACTGCTTCTTTTTTTTTCCACTCATATAAACTGACATCAACTAACTTGTCATCAGATGCAACTCATGGACATGTTTGCATTCGGGTAATACCAACTTCTGTTTCCCTTCTTCCCATGATGTTCCACCAAATGGCAAATTTTTTGCTGTAATAACTGCTGCAGATAAAGTTGCGCCTCATACAACCAGTTCTCTTCAAAGCATGGGTGTCTGGGTTCCAGTATTTTATCTGCTTACTTTGCTGATGGTGTTACTGAACTTGTGGTATGTAAAACACATATGTGGTAGTTCCTACCTGATATGATAGCTAGCTTTTTTCTTCCTAATTAAATGAAGAATATGTTTCTCGTGAGAGAATGAAATATTAAGAACCCCCTTGATGCTCTTCCAGAAGCATCTTGGCCATTTCTCTCTCTCTCTCCCCACTGCCACCTTAGGTTACTGCCTTTTTATCCAAACTGGTTTTGTTGTTGCTGTCAGAAAAAAATGCTGTTAAGCCTCATTTTCCTAATGTTGATCTGAAGAAGTCTGTCTAGGTTGGTGTCTGCTTTCCACTGATTTTATTGGTTTTCTGATTCCTTCAAACCTGAGAAATTAATTTTAAATTTTAGATAGGTAGGAATATTTAAGTCTGGGGATAGAACTGGTATGTCTACCAAGTTTAAAGTCGGGCTACAAGGTAAAAGCTTGAGAGATGCCCATTTGGAGGGCATGAGAAAAATTAAGGATACAATCAAGACTGTGTGTTCTCTAAATCAACATGTTTTACCTCACCAGACAATGTCTTATGCTTCAGAATGCTAAGAGGTTAATTCTTCTGTTTTATATTCTAGGAGTCAAAACTTTAGCCAAGTGTAACAATTTTTTTTCCCATTTTACTGTTAAGACGCTTCAGTAGCATAGCATTATGCCTTCTTGGTATCACGAATACCACCTGGTACTGTCTTTCTGGTTTCTGTGGAGTTTTTGTTGAAGTGGTGTAAACTGGTTGTTTGCAAAAGTGTTTGTGTTGGAGTTATATTGTTGGTGTCTTGTGTTTTGGAATAGAGTGTAGCTAGATACACTTCTCACTTCAAGCAGTCACAAACTTCTTGAGCTTTATCAGCCGTTTGTATCATATAACAATTCCGTTTAATCCACTCATCCCCCACTTTGGCTGCTTCTTAGAATCTCCAGGTTTTGTTTCAGATTCCCATTACATTTATTTATGGGAGATACAGACCTCAGAGCGGCCTGAACTCGTGTTTGTCGTGTGTTTGCCGTTCACACACATTACTTTCATACACAGTTTCAAATGCTTAGACTGAATTTAAAAAGTGACTTTGCCATCCCTCTTGATTGTCCTAATACCAGCTCCCACTGCCAAGGACTAATACATACTTTTTGTAAGCTTCATTAGAATTCAGACAGGAGTGAAAGGGAAGCTTCATTTTAAATTCTTAGAACAAAAGGACAAATTTTTGCTTTGAGTTGAAAACAAATGGCAGGTGTTTTCAAACTAGAAATTCCTGATTGTACTAGCTGAAAGCTACAACTTCATAAAGTTGTAACTTGGTTGAACATGAGTGGTCTTCTGATGGTACTTGAATTACAAACAAGTTTTGAGATTCTGACAGTGTTTTAGGCATGAAAGGGAATTTCCAGTGGTGCTTTGCTTCTGTATAATTCTGCAGTACGTTTGTAGGTGCTTGCTGATACTAAACAGTTTAATGCTGTATGCCAATTATCTAGTTCTTCAAAGAGCAAGCACAATGCTAAGCTAAAAAAAAAAGATTCGTGTGTTCTACCTGGTATATTTCTTAGAATACACTGTAATTGTTTTGGATTTGTATTATAATTAAATATAGAAAAACAAGGAGGCAGATGTCTTTTCATTATTGCTATAGGGAATACTTACTGAATATCGTTTGACTAACACTCATTGAAGTATTACTTTCACATATGAAAATTTCTCTTCTTAGCTTTAGACTGTAAGCAAAAGAAGTCAAGGTCAAGATCTGGAAGCAAGAAGAAAATGCTGCCGTTACCTCATAGTGCTGATGAAGTTTACATACTCAGATGCAGGTACATAGTGTTACTTTAATTGGAAAAATACCTTTTTAAGAGCTTACTAATGTTAGTCATAAAGATATCCATTGTTGTATCCATAAATGTTTGTGATTACATTGAATAATGGAGGAGGAAAAGGAATTGCCTGTTTTCATTAATTTGAGCAAGATGAATTGATTCAGTCACACTTCGGTGTTAGATTGCCAGTTGTTTCTCTAGCTAAAAATCTTACTGGTCATGTCTGAGTAATATTCTGTCCTTCAAAAAAAATTTATATATGAACAACAGATTGTTATTAATGGCACTGAAAGTGTGAGAATGTGAGTTGTATAAGCTGCAGTTTTGTGCTCACAGTTACTACTGATGAACTCAATTACTAAGTTTTTCAGCTAAAACATGTAGAAACAAACCTAAAGAAAATTAAGTCTTTCCTCTTACTGTCTTTATTTTATAGTTTTTCAGTAGAGATAGATGTATCTTGATGGATTAATTTTAATATTTGCATAGGTTTTGTGGTCTGGTCTTTCGAGGACCTTTGTCTGTTCAAGAAGACTGGATAAAGCACTTGCAGCGACACATTGTCAACGCAAATCTTCCACGGACTGGAGCTGGCATGGTTGAAGTCACATCACTACTTAAAAAGCCTGCTTCAATTACTGAAACTTCATTTTCTTTACTGATGGCAGAAGCAGCATCATAGAACACAGAAACATTTTAAATTTTAATTAGATGTAAATTTGAAATACTTCATCATTTTTTAAAATAAATGGCTACACTAAATTATGTTTATAAATGCTAAAGACAGAAAATAGAGGAAGTGGATTACAGTAACATCAAAATGAATACTTAACAGTTACAGTAAGTAGTCTTTATATTTTATATAGGGTGGAAGATGTGTTTTTAAGGTTTATTATGTTTTTGTCAGTTACTGTGTTCACTATTAATACAAGACCATTATATGTATGGCAGCCATTTTTAAATTGTTGCACATGGGTACTTAAAGGACAGATTTTAATAAAACAAAGAAACCACGTTCTCTTCAGTGTTACCCAAATCAAGGTTCTGTTTATTCCAAAAATAATTACATAGTGAAATAAGATACTATTATATTTTGTTTGTATGTATGTAGTGTTTTGTATTATACCAAGAACTGCTAATACAATTTACTCAACTTAGGGCATTAAATACCACGTACTTCATAGTTCAAGAGACTGTTTCGTTCAAATAGGGCAATTAGTACTATTCTATCTAGGTGTGTAAGTGTTTTTTTTAAATCACATGAGGCTTTTTGTACTAAAAAGTGGAGGGAAACTTGTTTAAACAAATTTCTAAGAGAAATATGTACATAATACTGGAAATTTATGGTAAGGAAATATTCTTTACTTCAGTTGCATTTCTCACTGACAATAAAGTGGTGCATCCATGCTACCTCCTACTTGTCAACAAAGATGGTATTTACCCTTATGTTTTTGTATCATAGTAGATTCAATCCAACTTTCTTTATTACAAAGCATCTTTTTGTTAACAAGTTTGTTACTTTTATGACAATTTACTTAAAGTCTGACTTGCTTACAGAAGTTTGCCTCTACTATTTTATTTAACACTGTAGAAATGTACTAATAAGCATTGCTCACTACACGGTTAGAGTAGGCTTTTCATTTATAATTCTGTTTAAAAGATTGATCATTTTAGAAAATTCAAACACAGATTGAAATGTTTCCACATATGAAGAGAATGTTTACAACTTAAATTTTAGAGCTTGTTTTGGATGTGATTATATGTATGAAAACTGTAACACTATGCTCATGCTAAGGACCTACTTACAGAGTTATTGAAATAAATGTGCTGTGAGGATGGAAATATGGTGCAGGTGTCTTGGTCATGATGACTTGTGTTTGTTCATTTAAACTGTCTTCAGAACATGATTTTTGTTTAAATCAAATTAGATTCCTCTACAAATCAATTTTGTATGCAAGTAACATTTCATTTTACTCATATAGGGTAACAGATACTGTAGTTAAGCCAAGGATATGCATTGATATTTTCTTTATATGTAAATAAAGTTAAAAGCAGTTAAAGCAAGAGGAGTATTTTGGTAGAGTATATACATACCTCACTGCCAGTGAAATTGCTTTCCTATGGTATATCTCCTTACCAGAAAAATCTCTAAATAAAAAGGTTTAAAGAAAATCTAAATGTCTATAATGTGAAGCATTTATTTGCATTGTGTGAATTAAGTTTGTGGAATTGATTTGTCTTGCTCGAGATTAGAATCTTCTCATGATCTTAAGTACATTTACTTGCAATAAACTGAATTGTTCGCAGATGCATTACATTTGATTGGTGGAAAGTATGAATAAATGTCTGTCTTCCTGGATGCACAGAGTTCAGAGTTAACACATGAGGCTTGTTAATGTTCTGATAGAATAGATGGGCTAAAAATGCATAGCTGTGCAAGACAGAGGCCTCAGACAAGGCCATCCTAGCACTGTCAAGGCTGTCATTAAATTAGTGGTGTCAGGTGTTTAACTGTACAAATTGCTACAGTTAAGTTTAGCTTTCTTGTTGAAATTTATTCTCTTGTAAGTGGAAAATCTACATCCTTACATTTAAAGGCTGGAGGAATAAATACTTCAGAGATTTTAGAAAAGATAACTAGGATGTTGAAGTGTATTGCAGACAAATTGTGTATGCAGACTAACAAATTTCTGAATTTGTGGATACTTGTGGAACTTTTTTATAAGATGTGAAAACTGAAGATTTAAAGCAGTGTGTTGAAACAGAATAGAGGGAAGTGATCACATCACCTTGAATGTTTATAATGCTTTAATAGAGTGCTTGTTTACCCTTCTCACCAAAAAAGGTGCTTGTGAGAGCACCGTATTTTATGGCTGTTTAGCAAATGAAAAAAATCAATTAAGTGCAAATGATATTTATCTAGTGTTGTTAAGAATGCTTGTAAGGTGAAGCCATACCGTGCAGAATTTTGCGTTAGCAAAAGACTCTTACTAGATTGATAAAAATAGTTTTTAAAACCCTAGTTAATTATATTTAATTAAGCCCCAATTGTGAGCTACTTTATGTAATACTAGAATTAAAATGCAAAGTTGTGTCTGAAGAGCAGTGAGCTCTAGGGCTGATCATTTTCCAAAATGAGATTCTGTTGATGAAGGGCAGTTTTCAGTGACGGGCTGTGTGCCCTGCTGGCATCAGATCCTTGTAGTATAGTTAAAAAAAATATGTAGGAGTCCTACAACTCTTACGATTATTAAATTAATTGTATATGTGGTTGATACAGGCTGAATAATCTTTAAAAAAATAGTAGAGTACTATTAGCTGTCCTTAGCCTCTAGTCCTCAACGGGGCTATTTGTTTACTTGGTTTCTGTTGTGTATAAAAAATACACAACAGATAAAAAATATAGATATTTTTTATCATTATCTACAAGGAAATATAAATCCCCGTCTCTGGAGTTACCAAAATTCTAAATTATGTGGTAGAAGAGGGCAAGTTAAATCGGTCCCTTTGTGATGCCAGTCTGATGTTATGTGGTTTGAGGGGCTCTGTGTCAGTCTGTGCCGAAGGGCTGGACTCCAGAGCTGCTCACCTAAACACGAGTGTTAGTCTGTTCAGGTTGGCTTAGGCTGCTTTGGGGTAAAGGCTGCAGTGGCACAGTGATTTCTGTTTGGTTGATTTTGGTTCTGTATCACAGTCCTTCTTGTTTCTGAAGTTATCCTAGTTTCTGGTAAAAGTCTCTTTAGTAGTAGCCTCAGGAAAATTGTAGAAGACCACTCCTATACACTTTTCGTAAGATGATGGCCTATATTCCCTAATCCCAGTGATATTTCCAAATCCTCTTCAAAAAGTAAAACTCTGCTTGCATTCTTTGAAAAGATGTTTCTGCAGAACCTTGGGTAGGTGATTCCAGTGCCCATGGTAGCTGCTCAAGGGGTAGTGTGTCCAGGCATGGAAAACGGAGGTGAGCAGGCAGCACATGTTGGGCATTTACTGTGCTTTGGCCAGTCCTGCTTCGCGTGGTTTGGGGGAACTGTATGAGGTGGGCTGAGGGGGTCCAGCTCTGCCTGCAGATCCAGCTTAGTCCTTAGGGCTCAGGAGATGAGCTGCTGGCTCCTCCCGTGGGAGAGGAAGGACAAGGACAGGCCTGGGTGTCCCAGCTGCTGGGAGGGGAGCGAGCGCGGCACTCCCGGGCCAGGCGGGCTGCGTTTGAGCTGTGTGCCTGCGCCAATTCCTACTGTCTCAGCCATGCTCAGGGAAATCACCAAGCTTTTTGAGGTAAGTGATCACAGGAGAAACGTGAGTTGTGAACTGGGGCTCAAGAGAAGAGCATCCAGAGTTTCTAAAGGTCAGTGTCACAGGACTGAGATCAAAAGATGCAGTGCTGTTTTTACTGTGATGCTTTTCCTGGTCTAGTTAATGGTTCTAGGTTTCCTGCAATGCTTTAAAGAGGGGTTTTGCATTAAATCCACCTGGTTCTGAAAACCTACAGAAGATAAATTGGGCTGAACAAATGTGGAAATACTAGCAGTGAGTAGCAAGTACTTGCTTTTAACTAAATGGTTATTGGCTGTGAACAGACCCTGTTTAGTTCAGCACTATGGTTAACAGACTTTTCCATTTTTTATAACAGTAGTTAGTGGCCTGGATATTTAAACACCAGTCTCATATTTTTAAAAATTGATTTATATAGTTTTGAGTTTGTCTAAAGAAAACCCCAAACTTTTTAGGGTGGTACTTTAAAAAGCTGACTGCATTATGATTTGATATTTCAATCCACCGTGCTTTGTAGGTGCTGTTGCCTGATACATGGGTAGCAATTGTGATGTAATGGAAACATTTGGCCATAGTGCCAGGTTTGTAATCTCTTGCAATAAAATGTTCCTTTTTAACACTGCAGGCTTCTTGGTGTTCTTCCCATTGCTCGGAGGTGAGCTGCACTGCATGTGTCATTTAGCCAGGGAATTCCCCACCAGCCAGAGCAATTGTGTGTTGATGGGCAGATTTGGCTGTAGCCACCTGAAAATTCAGAGGGGTGAGGCAAGAAGGGGGCTATTTACATTCCAGTATTGTAGACTGAGGATGAAAATGGGTGGTGGTGGGAACGCCACCAGAGCCAGGGGCTCAAATCTGAAGCTGAATCACAAGGGCTCTCATTTGTGCCCATCTGTCCACTTTTCACTCTGTACAGTCTAGCCTCACTACTGCCTTCTCTTCCAGTTCAGAGCAGTTTTTCCTTGCAGCTTTGGCTGTGCAGTGTCTACCACATGTACCTGGACAGAGCACACTGAAAAACCCAGTCTGCCTGGTGCTCTGCAAGTCCTGCTCTCCTCCTGCAGCATGAGAGGATTCATTGCCACACCACAACCATTCACACACACTGTAAGAAAGAAATGCAGAGGTTGATCAAATATAGCATAAAATACTGTTGAGGGATTTGTTTGAAATAAGTGGGGATCCTTCCTATGTTTTGCTGAGGCTGAACTCTGGCGTTGCTAATTTTCTAGTTGTGCTATAGGCTAATAAACTTGTGTTTTAGAAAGTAATTAAGTCTCTTACCTTTAGTGCCCTATCCCCTTATTAAGATTTGAGCACAAGTCAGCTAACATCCTTTTTATAGAACTGCTTGGTAATACTGAAGTCCATCCAGTAGGAGAACCTTGTGGTCTGGTAGCTGGTGTCTGGCTGCAGTGCTTACCCCTCAGGGAAGTGGTCCTGGCTGCCTTAGCTCATGTGCAGGTGGCTCCAGTGTGCCAGAATGGCAGTGGAGGGATCTGGGCACCCTTGCTGACTATGAGGGTGGTTTGCACACGTTGCCTGAACACAGACATGGAGTTATTTTGGCTAAAAATAAAACTGGAATAAAGGCATTCCTGTAGGAATGTTCATCTCTAAGTAAAGGCAAACTTTTTTACAAAAGCCCTAAAAGATCTTTCTCATGCAGACTCCCATGCTCTTTTCACTGCTATTAAAACCCAAGCAAATAGCATTCTCACTGAGCCCAGAGGTTCAAAAATTCCAGCTCTTACTATGCAGTTAGGGAACAAAGGAAGCCTTGGAGCCTTTTCAGAGCTTCCAAGGTGCTTGTACTCCTTATGTTTTATAAATCACAACATTTTTGGGCTTTCTCTCCTGTATTTTCACTCAAAAGTACACTTAAAACTTGTAAGGTCTGAGGCTTGTGTACCAAGTGATGATAACACTTCTGCTTTTGTATTAGAGACCTGCAACATGAAACATGCTTACTTGATACTCATGGTAAGTGTTCCTCAATATAATCTACCTCTTTTTAAAAATCTGTTTATCGGAGACTGAAAACTTCACATGTAAACCTTTGATTATGTATCTTTAAGTCAGCAGCAGCTGTGAATCATGTTTGTATGTCTGTGTGAAATTTGGCCAAATCCATCCTCACTGCTGTAGCAACAAATGCTGAAGCTCTGTGTCACCCTTGCTTTGAATCCCATTGTGCTCTTTGAAACAGCTTTAGAAAATAATAGACTGCTAAAGGAGAATACAATCTAACACCATTAGTCTGTGTTTTAACCAAATAAGGAATTGTGTGTCACCCAGGTACAAGTCTTGCTGACAAGAAGTAATTCTTTCATCTGTCTTTTCTCTGCAAAAACTTAATTGTGTGAAAGTAGGAGAAAGAAAACTGCCTTATTTGGATAAAAAAGCCGGAGGAAAAATCTTTAAAAACAAACAAAAAACCCCATAGGTTGAAAGAGAAGCTGCAAAGAGGAGAAGACAGTATAAGCCTGGGGTTGACACCTGTTTTGTAGTCCCTGAAATGTAGCTGATGGCTGCCTTGGCTGTGCTTCCAAATCTTCAGGGATGCACTTGGATTCCTGGCACAGAGGAGGGTAGGGCAAATATCCTTAGAGGGGCAGCCAAGGAAGGAGTTTTCACCCAAACCTGTTAAAAAGATAGGCAGTGATGGGAAAGAGGCTTTAAATCCGATTTCTTGTGTTGGAAGTCAACTGTAGCCATTCCCTTTGCCATCTGTAGTACATTTACTGAAGCTTTTTAAGTGCTGCATATAAATCTATAGACACTTAGTCCAGTCATGAAAGAACATTAACTGCTCTTCCCATCTGTGGCCTCAGTTACAAATTTGCTACTGAAATCTGATTTTTCAGGTTCTGTTTATGACACATTGCCATTAATTGCCTCCAAAAATTTTCTCCTTTCCTATTTGCCATCCATCATTTTGCAGTGTTCTTTTCTCACTGAAATAAGCTCCACTGCTAAATCCAGTGTTCTCTGACTGCAGCTGACCACAAGAGCTAATAAGTGACTGAAGACCCTGACCCAGAATGTGAGTGTTCTTGCAGGATCCCAAACTCATTTCTTTGCCCTGAGGCCCAGGTTCCCATCTGGTTACAGCACTAAGCTGCATCTCACTGGGCTGCTGACCTGACCATTTTCATTATCTTCACTCCTAGCTTGGTTTGTTTTCCTGTTCCTCAGTTTTTGGTTATATCCACATTTGGATTTTTGTCTTCCATTTTTCATCTCTCTTTAGGACTTTTATTTTACCACTGGCTTGCAGTGAAAAAGCTTTTTGGAAAAGTCCTATATTACTGTGAAAACAGAGTACTGTTTAGTATTCTTAAAAGCATAGCTATTGGCCTGATTTATGGTTTATTTTATATAGAGACAGTAGCTCTCTGTACTTAAATGGAGGAGGAAATGTTTAGATTTTAGAATGATTTTGGGTTACACAAACCAAAAATCCCAAGTTACACAGTACCAACCCTTGATACTAAACTCATAAGTTCCCTTTCTGTTTTGTCTGCACAGGGCTGAATTTACTGTCTTGTTTCTTTCTTCTTTTTTTCTAGCAACCTTTCTGAAATCACAGAAGTATTCAGAAAATGGGACACTTGGTTGAATGATTTTTCATTTTTCAACATGGCTGCTTAGGTTCTTCAAGCAAAGCAAAACAGGGAGGGGTATCTATTAAAAACTGTTTAAAATATTGGAGATAAGAATCTCAGCCCATTTACTTATACAAGATAAATGTGATAGATGGTATGAAATGCTTAGGAAGTTACGCTATGATTTCAGATTTAGGTGGAGGCTGTGCAGGAAGTATGTGAGCAGCCCTCTCCACTACCAGCAGCAAAATCAGCACCCTGCAAGTTTCTGTAATTTCTTGTATTATGGAGCAGTTGGCACTCAGTTCATAAAGGGTGGAGAGGAAGGAGGTCAGCCCTGCTTTCCAGCTGCTCCTGCTGCACTGTATGTTGTGCACTGGGCTGTTGAAGTTGTATGATGGCCCAGACTTTTCTTCTTGCTGCATTAGAATTTGAAAGCAGTGTGTATGTTCCAGGAGAGTGTCTACAATCTGGATGTGTATGATACTTACTGCTGTAGTACCCAGATTTACAGTGGGCATTTTTTTTTCCTTTTCTGAAGTGGAAAGTGCTTATCTTGCTGTGTCTTGGAGCTTTCAGACTTCCCTCCTACCTTAAGAGATTAAGAATGTCAATCCTGGCTGTCTGATGCTAGGCACTGAGCTAGAGTCCTGGTCTGAGAGAGATGCCTGAATGGCCTGTGAGAATTCCCCATACTCAAGCAGTCAAGGCTGCATTTGAATTTAGGTGCTGTGTTGGGTTTGTATGAGAAGCTTTTGATAGCAGGAGGGGCCGTGGGTTGGTTCCTGTGAGAAGGCACTAGAAGTGTCCCTTATGTCCAGTAGAGCCAGTACTGGATGGACTCACTGGTGGCCAAGGCGAGCCCACCAGTGACAGTGGTAGTGACCCTGGGATAATGTAATCAAGGGTATCAAACTACCAACTTCAGCCAGAGAGAGGAGAGAGAAATTGTGAGAGCCACAGCTCTGCCCACATCCAGGTCAGTGCAGAAGGAGGGGCAGGAGGTGCTCCAGGTGCCAGAGCAGATTCCCTGCAGCCCGGGGTGAAGCCCGTGGGGAGGCAGCTGTGCCCCTGAAGCCCGGGGAGGCCCAGGGTGGAGCAGCACTCCACCTGCAGCCTCTGGAGGACCCCACACTGGATCCAGGGCATGCCTGAAGGAGGCTGTGACCCCATAAAGGACCTATGCTGGAGCAGTTCATTAAGAACTACAGCCTGTGGGAAGGACTCATGATGAAGAATTTCATGGAAAACTGTCTCCCAGGGGAGGGACTCCACTCTGGAGCAGGTAAGAGTGTGAGGAGTTCTGCCTCTGCAGAGGGAGAAAAGGCAGAGACAACCTGTGATGAACTGACTGCTGTCCTCAAGGGAAAAAGTTAAGCTCAGGAAAAATAGCGGGTGGGGGAGAAGGTGTTTTAAGATTTATTTTTTCATTTCTCGTGAGCCTCCTCTGATTTTCCCTGAGTTAAGTCTCTTTTGCCCATTGGTGGGTGATTTCTCCCTATATTTATTCTGACCTATAAGCCTCTTGTTACATTTCTCTCCCATGTCCAGCTGAGATGTGACAGAGCAGGTTTTGTTGGCACCAGTTATCCAGGTAGGGTCAGCCCACCACAGGTGCTTTATTTCAGCTTTTTGTCTCTGAGAATTTGACCAAAGCTGAGAATCTGTTCTACTGTTGCTGTTATCACTGTTGCACAGAGAGAAAGCCTGACAGGTTTGGAATCACAATAAAAATTGAGCTGTTACAGAAAATTGAACCAGATGCATTCAGAGTTTCAACTGCTTCATGTTTCTGCTGCCAGGAAACAGCAGCACGTGCTGCCTGCAGCCAGAGCTGCTGTTTGCTGCTGTCACAGGGAGCTTGCTTATTATCAGAGCAAACCTGAGCACTTTCCCAATTTTTTAACTTTCCTTGCATGTACTTTCTCTTTCAGTTCCTTTCCCCTGCCCTCAGGAAAATGCTAGTTGTGTTGTTTTTAAGTGGAAAGGTTCTTGTTAAAATTCTGTCTTAATTCCAGAAGACTCACAAAGGTGAGATTTTTACCCCTCTTCACTCTGCAGATCTGAACTGCTGCCCTACCCGAAGGTGGTCTCTGCATGCAGGTTAATGAGACCCATCTCCAGACCTGTACCCAGGAACTATGGATCTATATCTGGAACTGTGGTAAATCAAATGAAATAGCAAGGATAATTGTAGCCTTTCACCATATGGGTACTTTGCCTTGATTAACAGTCAAAATTGTTTTGATCTTACTCAAGAGAAAGGCAGTGTAAAAACTTTGTGTTGTTTAGGTATGGTTAGTGCTGTAATTGGAAAATGGGGGATGGCAGAGCCATGGACAAGGATGTAGTTGCAGTTATAAACACATCAAATGAAACTACATCCTAGTTCTTAAGCTTTCCTGAATATTATTAAGTTCTCCATTAAAATTCACATGATCTCTGACCTGATTAGTGCTGGGAGCTAATTGAAGAGGAGAGGATTTGTGCCTCCTGCTAAAAAGATTGCAGTAGTAAGGAAAAAAACTGTAAGTCCTGAGAAGTTAGTGATATACATCTCCTTTAAAATACTCTATTTGAGAAGTTAATAGGTGAGGTATAAAAAGCAAAATGTTAAAAAAAAAATTTGCAAAATCTTCAAAAAACTGGTGCAGCTAGCATCTGATATGGAAAAATGTATTGATACTTCAAGATCAGGTATTGTGTAAGAGAATAGTAAGTGATTAAACTACTTTGGGGAGCCTTAACAGATGTATCTGCTATTTCTAAAAATGCATGAAACCCTGAATATTTGTGGTCTCTCCTCCACAGAAAACATTTTACACTTAAGAGTGGGAACTGTAAGATGAAATGAGAGAGTTGTCTCACTGCAATATTTTCATTAGGATTGTGCAAAATAAGCCATTTGCCATAAAACCGGAGGAGGAGCGAGCAGTGGAACCCACGTGTGCTGCAGCAGGCTGGTAATTAGAATGTAGCCAGGCCAAATCACAAGGGGATATGTAATAAAAGGAAGCTTTAATGCGATTTAAATACCGTGACGGAGTTGCATTCAGTGACAGCCTGGTCCCCGCGTACAGTGGCACCGCGTCCCCGCAGAGCCTGGCTCCTGTGCCACGGGGACACAGGGCACGGCCCTGCTGAACTCCTGGGCCATCTCCTGTGTGCACCCAGGTCTGCTCTGGGTGCTTGTGGCTGTCCTTTAAAGCATCACGGATTGATGTCACTGCTCCTGAACTCCTGGGCCATCTCCTGTGTGTGCCCAGGTCTGCTCTGGGTGCTTGTGGCTGTCCTTTAAAGCATCACGGATTGATGTCACTGCTCCTGAACTCCTGGGCCATCTCCTGTGTGTGCCCAGGTCTGCTCTGGGTGCTTGTGGCTGTCCTTTAAAGCATCACGGATTGATGTCACTGCTCCTCAGAGACTGTCACTAACAGAAGGCAGGGCAGCTCCCACTTCTCAGGTCCCAGCCCAAGCTGCTCTGCATTCCTCTTTTGAGGAACTTTTTTGAGACTCAATCTCAGTCACTTCTCCCTCTGCCTTTCTTGTCACTTCTTGTCTTGGCTCTGAAGGGAATTGTCTCCTTACATCTCTCTCCTTCTGATTGCACTACGTAAAAAAATTGGCATTTTTTCCTTGCATGTCACAAATAGGCATAATGTTTGCCTTATTTGTAGGACTCTACTTGAACCACACAGTTTTGTTAGTTGAAATTATTCTATAAAGTAAACATGTAACTGGATGTTTAGTAGAAATAACTATTTCATAAACAGTTTCTGTAAGTTACATATCTTTAATTTGAATTTTTAAATTAAGTTGGTCTGTTATTCCTGAACAGTCACTCATCAGGTTGGATGTTACCGCTGCTGTTGTTGAAGCAATCTGGGAGAGAACGGCTTTTCAGAAGACTTCTTTACACTCTAAGAGGATGGAGGCAGGTAATGATACGAGTATCAAATGTGAAAACAAAAAAGGATAATCTGGAAAATTGTCAGTGATGGATAATTAGTCTCCAGGGCATTGTATTTCTAATTGTCCCAGGCTGTGTTTAAACATGTCATCAGGATTAGGGGGAAAACATCTGTTTTCTATAATATTCTAATAAAATAACTTACAGACCTCAGGGTCATTTCCAGCAGCTGTATATAACCAGGATAGATGACTAATTAAGAGATTATGCAGGTACAGTAATTTGGATACTGGATCTAAGAGTTTCACTGGGACAGAGATTGTATCAAGCAGGCTGATGCAGGTATGGGCTTTACCTGCAGCCTGCTGAGCAACAAATGCAGCAAAAATGGAAAGCAGCAGCTGAAGCTGGCTGCCTATAACTCATTTACTGCACTCTGCAATAAGCCTTAAAAAAAAATTTATGGAGCAGATGGGCAAGAAATGTTCATAGCCTTATGTGCCTTCAACTTTTGGTAAACAGATACAAGTGAATCTATCTTAGGAGTTCCTCACTGAGACTCTTGGGTCATGTAAAAACATAAAATGGGTCTGCTGGGAAAGGATTCTTGAGCTTTGAAACAAAACCATCGTGGATGTAGTTAAGAATAGTACTTGTCACTGTTACAGATGTGGCATTTGTTAATCTCAAACTCCTTATAGAAGACCAGGATGATGTAATTAGAGCATCTGGTGCTCCAAGTGAGACTAAATTGAAAGTGCCCCATACCACTTAGGAATAGGGGTGCTCCTGGCAGGGATTGTCAGTAGCCAATGAAGGTGTTATCACTTCACACTTCTCTGCAAAGCAGGATGGCAGTAGGATCACATTGCCATCATTGCCCATCATTCTGTGGATGGACTCCTGGGCCATGATCCTGAATCACTCCAAAACTGTATTTGAGCTAATAAGAGAGCAGCATGAGAGGGGCTTTCCTTCCTTTTTCAATCTGTTTGCTAGGGAAGCTTGCAATGGAGCACCAGCACTGCTGCAGGAGCCATGCCCAGCATTCCTGGGCAAGGGTGGGCACAGGCAGCAGGACGCCTCTACATGTTTGCCTTGACTCCTCAGTGTCCTTGCTTCTCCCTACTGGAGAGGACTCAGGAGAGCCAGACCTCTGTTTGGGGCAGGTTCAGTGTTGCAGACCAGAGAAGGCAGGGGCTGAAGGCTTTGTGCTGACAATTGGGTGCTGCACCCTCCTTGATCTGGGCTTTGGGTGTCTGCAGACCAGGTACATTTCTGGGCACCTGAGCTCAGTGACTTCCTTTAGTGTTTACAGCCTCTCTGAACCTTCATTGCAAAAAAAAACACCTTCTCTTTATGATCCAAAATAGCATGAGACTTTGGGTTTTTCCTCTCTTGTACAAGCTCAGATTAAAATTATCATGAGAATAAATACTGTTATTTTTCTGTAACATTCAATATATTTTTGATTGATATAAAATTTGAAAGAAACAATGAGCATATATATATATACACACACCTATTCACACATGCACATCAGACGCAGATAATTTTCAACAGCGATTTCCACCAACAAAAGTGGTTATAAAAATCCCAGATGTTTCTTGCTTTTGAGATGAAAGTCTGAGTTTACCTTGATGGATTGTGATTCATGCTTTTCCCCAGAACAAGCCATTCATTCACTATTTTCATTTCTAACTCTAGTAACTCCACAGTTTTTTATAATTTCTAAAATCAGTGCAAAGGAGGGAAAACATTAATTCTGGGAGCAGTGGTTTCCCTTTATTTGTGCACACAGTTGGCTCTGATGACTGTACTTGAAAACGCCCTGCTCCTTCCTCCCACCTCCTGTCTCTTTAGAGCATTGGCTCTTTGATAGGGGAAGCATCTTAGCTTTGTATCTGTATAGCTTTTGATACTGGGGATTTCATTTGAAGTTTCTTTTTCATAGCATGAATAAATAGCAATCTTATAATGGTTTGTTCTAGGCAACAATAAATGAGTCACGCAAGCAGGCGTGCCATGGTAGGACTGGGGGGAGGGGACAGAAGTTGTCACAGGGATATTCTCAGCCAATTTTGTGCCCTGATTTAATTCTTGTGTGAGAACAGCAGCAGAAGATTTATTTCATTTTGTGTATTTGAGACTATTCACCATGAGAAGCGAGATGCAGTGTAAAAAACCTATGCAGTGTACAGAGCATGTAAGTGTGATATGAGAATCCTGTTACTGATGTATGAGAAGAAAAGGCCTGAAGCTCTGCTTTATTATTCTGTAAATATGCTGTGCTAGAGGCTCTTACAGCAAGATGAAAGTAGAGGGGGTTTTTTAATGTTCATTACAAAGGAGTCCTTCTCACACTTGGATGGGTGAATCCCCTTCTCTAACTGTGACTTTGTGTGGGCACTTGTCTGGAGAGTCCCCAGAGGTCAGCCCCAATAAAAGGTTATCAAATACCAAGAAATTATAGGCTTCTCAGTAATCAAAGTCTGCTCCTAAGAAGTGCTAGATAATTTATTTGTCTTCTGAAACAATAGAGCAAAAACCAAATAAAGGAGGACAATCTTTTCAATAGAAATACGTAGTAGAAAATATTTTTAAATACCATTATTAAAATTGTTTTAATTTAAAAATTGGCAAAATAGTAACATTGAGGTGCCGAATTTTCCTAATTAAAGAAAGAATTTCAGCTGATCTCACTGGTGTCATGAAAATGATGCATGTGAACTACTATGTGCAAAGCTTCCCTGCAAAGATGTGCATAAGCCTGAATGTTTCATGTGTTCAGTTCTGTACTCAATACTGTACAACTAATTTCTGGGTGAGTATAAGCTGCTTATGAAGCTAATTATGGTTAAAAGGTACAAGAAAAGATGGCAAGAAAGTAGTAAGTTCACATTACTGAAGTCTTCTTAAGGTCAGTCCTTCCTAGTATCATAGGCAATTTACAATAATAGAAAAAAATCATTAGGGCAGTAATTTAAATAGTAGCAAAGTACGACTAGAAATGCGGGAAGAGATTTAGGCTTAGAGGAATATGATATTTATGTAAACTATATATTTTTAACTTTTTGAATACTAGCTTATTATTTCTTATTTACTGGGGGAAGGCCCTGGTATTATGGTATGGAGCAAGGAAGGACTCACATTCTGCCTTACAGCACTGATGCCCAGACCTCGGATCACCTCGGTGGTTGGTTACGGATGCACCTTAAACACTTTGGTGGGGTGCAGCTGAGAGGGCTGTGACCCACTGGAACAGCCCCACCTGGCCCAGAGCGTCTCTGTGAGATGCAGGGCAGGGGCAGGGGGAGGCAGGCTGGGAGCTGGGCTGCAGCCAGCTGAGAGGGGCACCAAGCTGCACTCGGGTCCTGCCATGCTGAGCACCTGTGCAGGAGGGACAAGCTGAAAGGAGCCAGTGGGGAAGGGTCCCCCCAGCACTGTGACTCCAAAACTCTCCTTGGAGACAGAGAGATGGAGGTTCAAATCCCTCCAGGCAGAAAAGGGATTGAACATGGATCTCCCACATCCTGGGTCAGTGCCCTAATTACTGGGTTAGGGGATAAGAAGGGAATGACAGCAGCTGTGGTGAATCCAACCTCTTATATCTTCGAGGATTTTTTTCTTTCTGCTGCAAGTGCCTGAAATAAAACATCTTGGATGAAACAAAGCACTTTCCTCACTGCAAAATGTATGGGATTTTTTTTTTAGTTTCAGCAAAGAAAACCAGAAGAATATTATTTCCAATTGATCTGATTGTGGGGTTTTTTTTCTCCCTTAAGTTTCATTCCATTGCTTGAAAGAATAATAAATTATTTGCACAAACCAATTCGTAAATGTTAAAAAACCCAGTTTGGGCTTTGCTGGAGGACATCTGCCTACAAAATCTCAGCCTATACTGGCAGACTGTGACCCTAGTGATAGCAACTTCCAGCAGAGCAGAGCCCACTGAGGTGGTACAATAGGCATGAGCCTGTGACTAGGTGGGTATGTGTACACACTGCTGGAATACTGAACACTGTAAATATAATTTACACTGTAAATACATATTGACATTGATTTAGAAACTTTAGTAAATGAGAGACACTATATTCCCTTGATGTCTTTAATTGAAAACAAGTGACAGCTGGTCACATAGTGATTCTCTTCAGGTAGTGCAGTTGGGTCCACATTGGAGTGGCCTTTTTTGGGGAAAGATAATGTCTGGTACAATCCTTCCTGTGGCCCATTTTGGATGACTGTTTGGGTGCTTGTTTGATGGCTAGAAAAGACAGTAGGTCATAGGAGTTCTGACTTAGTATAAGTCACTGAAAGGAGGTGAGGTGTGCTGTGAGGACAGAGCAAGGTCTGTGTCTTCAGGCAGAGAAAAGCTGAGCATTATGAAGCTTCCACTAAGTGAAAAAGAAGTATGGACAACTTTGCCATACTTTTTAAATATTCAGAATTGTGTTTCATTTTTACTACTCATCTGCTGGTTGGGAGTCACCACAGCCAGCATAGTTGTAGGAAGAAAATGTACATGCTTACTCTACTTCTGATATTCCCTTCTTTGGACCATTGTGGATTCCACTATGTCTGTTAATTGTATTTTATAAATGACATAAATGTACATGGAACATTACAACAGGGACAATATGACAACAGTAATACTACAGAGCACAATCCCTGCCTCAGGAGCTTCTTATCCAAAGGCCTGAACATATTTGTGATACTTAGGGACAGAGTAGTGTGGAGATGTTATCCACGCTTGGCCTAACATGAGATTTGGGGTTCTGAGAAATGGGCAGGAAGAGGAGCTGAGAAGAGACCTGAGCCTCTCCAGGGACAAGACATCTAGGTCTGAGCATCACCCATGAGGTTCTGGTGCTCTGAAAAACTCTTCTGCAAGGTGATAAAGAGGGATTTGGGCTCCTCATTCTAGCTAATGGGAAAAGCCTGGGAGTTGTTTTGGATAAACAAAACTAAGATATGAAAAAAACTACATTTAATTTAATTCAAAATGATCACTGAAAAAGCAAACCCCAAAGTATACTTGGCAATTCACACAGCCTTGTTTAACACTTCTCAGGTGCAGCACAGTTACTCTCACAGGATCAGGCCCTGAGGGGATGCCAAGAAGAGAAATGCTTGAAAGCAACATATGGAAATTGAACACGAAGGAAAAGCTCAAGTGGAGATAGGTGGGTTCAGGAGCTGTCTTCAGGAGAAGGAGCCAAGGCTACGCAGTGGGAAGTGTGCAGAAAATGGAAGTATGTAGAAACTGAAAGGTATTCAGCAGCAGTCATGTCAGCATAATCCATGCAGTCATTTCCCCTTGACGAGTGTATGCAGCACATCACCGAGCTGGGCCTGTTGTCAGGAGAAGGCAAAGGCACTGCATACATGTGTGCATGGCATGGACAGCAAGGATGCGAGGGGATGAGGCACGTGTGGGGAGAAGCCACTGAGCAGAAGGCTACAAAAGATGAAAGTGCATTCAAGAAGGGCTGGTATTTTTGTGATAAAACTGACCAGTTGTTCATAATTAAAAATATGTATCCCCAAGGTCACTTGAATTTTTTTGCCAGGATCACAAAGCTGTTCTCATCTCCACTGGTGTTCAAGCTTGAATTAAATGTCTGCTGACATCTGCCAGGGTAAGTATCTTTGTTGCCTCCTCCCACCCCTTACAGGAAGCTTGCTTCATCTGGAAGAATTTAAGTTCTAGAAGGCCCCAATTCCCAGAGGAAGAGATTTGGGGCACAGTAAAACTCCTGCAAGATCTTGGTATCCCATAGAAAGCCAGTATCTGTCTGATCCAACTTTCCATAGACCTTGTGCTGGTAAATGTCCCACTGTCTTCCTGATGTGCCAGTGCGTCAGTGAGGTTTGAGTTCTGTCAGGGACACAGAAGTGACAGCTGCTTTATCTGTGTGCAATGAGCTACTCAGGAAGGACAGACCACACTTTAGCTCTCTCAGACCAAAAAATGCTTTGTGTTTTTGAATCTTTGAGATATTGATTTCCCCCACCATGTTAGACCTTTTCCAAGAAGTCTTCCATACTCATATCTCTTCCCCTTTAAAATTATACATGGTGTTGCTTATGGCAAACAGTCCACCCAATTCTGCAAATCTTTAAACACTGATCTCCCCCCTCCCAAAGTTTCAATTGGAACTGTAGTACCTTTTTATCCCAAATCACCTCAACTCTATGAGGGCTGCTTTACAAATTTAAAATTTCACCTTGCCTTACTAGATTTTATTAGCCATAATTTATTGTTACTGCCTGACATCCTACTCAGCCAGAGCATTTGTTGTGACACCGGAGGGTGTATGATTAACTTAAGCATCATGGACTTGTTCAAGCCTTTTTGCTTTCCTGCAGGTGGGAGTATATTGTGGTCCCCGTTGGGTTACATCTCCTGGCAGCCTTTGTGCCTGTTGTGTTACTTCTCTCTGGAGGCTGGTGGATGGCTGTGGAGTGTGATGTCACTCACCTGCATGCCTCTTCTTCAGTGGCAAGGGTTAAAACCTGGAGAGGCTGTCACAGGTCTCCTTGGTTAAAGGGACAGCTGGAGTCACCACCACATCTGGGCTGCGGTTTTGTGACATTTTCCTGGACACCGATTCCTTGTTGCTTACTGGGAGAGGGGGAAGACTCAGAGAGACCACTTCACTGTTTGTATCCAGTATGATTTTTGTGAGCAAATTGTCAGGATAGGCAATTGTCTCTTTATCCAAGTCCAAGGGATAGCTGAGTCCAAGACAGCTGATGACATTATATTGGGCATTCATTTTAGAACTGCTGAGCCCACAGAAATCAATAGTTTTCCATTATCAGGTCTGGCTGGGTCACTAGTCTGTCAATGAGCTGTTACAATTGCTGTACAAGGGTGAACCTGACCAGTCAATTGCTGCTGACAAAAGGAAAACACGCTGACAGCCACTGGAACAAGCCAGAACACAGATTTGCACTTCAGTTTACCATCTGAGAAGGCTGGGAGCGGGGCCTTTTCCAAGATGTAGGGCACGCACTGTGGGAAAAGAGGCCCCTTTCCTCCTCCCTGCCACACGTCAGACAGGCCTTCCCTGCCCAGGGAATTAAGGTTTGTTTCTGTAGTCCCAAACACCAGAGAACTCACTACATGAAGATGAAGGTACCACCTTCCCCAGCGCTGTATTTTTCCAACCAGAAAGGGATGTGCTATAAGGGACTGCTCTGCCAGCAAGGCCAGAGGAGCAGCCTTTAGCCTGCAGTGACCACTGCTGAGGGATGTGGGCTCAGGGCTTCTTGTCCATGGCAGGTGCCTGGGCTACAGTGGGCAGGAATGCAGATGATAGGGTTAACTCCATTTCCTCTCTATGTTTTACCACTGACTTCCTATCAAATTTGAGAGCAGAGCAAAAATAAATATTTGGAAATTATCCCAATATTATGATTTTTAATTTTCAACTTTATTAACTTCTTTCAAGTGTTAAATCCTGACCGTTTTATTTATGCCTCCGGTCGTCTGTTTGATTCTCACAGAAGTCAATATTCACTTGTGCTCCATCATCAAACAAAAAACTGGTAATCAACTTTATCACTGGAAGCCAACTAGCTGGGTTTTAAAAAATACACTACCCAAAAGAAAGATCATTTGCTTTAAATGAGAGGAGAGGGAAGTCTTTTTAACAGAGAAGAGCAAACCTTCCTTTACTGGTAATTAGAAGCACCAGTCTTATATGACTTGCAGCATTTGGTAGCTCAAGCCGCGTCAGATCTCTTACAGCATTAATTAAAAAGAATTTATGTTTTTTTAATAAAATGCTTCATGTTTTAGCCCCTTCTCGTCCTCCTTCCAAATGTGATTACGGGGGCTGAAGGGAATTCAGGTTAATGTGTTGACACACTTAACAATGCGGGGTCATGTAGCACAATCCGCTCGGCTGGTTCGGCGCGGCGCGGCCCCTGACAGGTCCCATCAGCCGCTGCCCTAAAGGCAGAGGCGAGGGGAGGATTTTAATTACTGCGCTGAGCGCGAGTTTGCCAGCATTAAATTGAGACATAATTAGGCCCCCGAATTTTAATAATTGTCCTAGCTAATTGGGCAGACAAGTACGCTCTGCAGCGTGGCGTGATTAGATAATTAGTGTTTCCAAATGACAAAATTGAGCTCTTGATTGCGGATTCCAGATGCGGGCGGGGGAGCGGACGGCTCCGTGCGCGGGCAGAGCCGAGCCGAGCGGGCCGGGGGAGCGGGGCCGCGGCCGGGCGAGGATCCCGGCGGGGAGCCGGGAGCGGGGACAGCAGCGGGGCCGCGGGCGCGGTGTTGGGGCTCCTCCCGGGCGCCCGATGCGCGTGTACCCGCACCACGCGGCGTAAGGCGAGCGACCTGGCGGCGCCACCTGACCGCCAGAGCCCGAGGGCAGGCGGCAGGAGCGGCGGCCCCGGGAAGGGCGGCGGGACGGACCCGGGGCGGCGGGACGGACCCGGGGCGGCGGGACGGACCCGGGGCGGCGGGCACCGCGCCGGCAGCGGCGGGGCCGCCAGGGGGCGCCGCTCCCGCGCGGCGGCGGCTCCGCGCCCGCTGCTGCCCGCGCGGCGCGGCCCGGCACCGCGACCACCGCGGCGACCACCGCAACGACCACCGCAACAACCACCGCAACAGCCACCGCAACGACCACCGCAACAGCCACCGCAACAACCACCGCAACAGCCACCGCAGCTACCGTAAGTACCGTGACCAAGCACCGCTCCCGCCGCCGCGCCCGGCCCGGCCCTGCCCTGGCTGTGCCCGCCCCGCATCCCGGCGCTGAGGCGGGCATCGCCGCCCCGCCAGCCTCCCTGGCCCCTCACAACCTGCTGGGGAGCCTCGCTAACGAGAGGGGTCGATAGATTCATTGTCCCTGACAAATGTATATAAATCTGTATGTCCGCTGAGCTAGAGCGGGGACTCGGGGGCTGCAGACGCTGCCCCGGCAGCGAGGTAGCGCCGGCGGTGCTCGCAGGTGTCACCCTGCCGCTACCGATACCTGCGGCTCCCGCGTGGAAATAAAAAAATAATTCCCATTTTAAAAAATCATTTTAATGATACAACCGCGCGCGTAAGTATTTTTATTTATTAGGAAGAAAAAGAAAAAAGGCTGTCCGCGCAGAGGGCGCTGGGGTAAATCCGCAGCTGAGCGGCGATCCGGGGCCCGGCCCCGTCCCGCCCCGGCCGCGCAGGTGAGCGGCACCGCGGGGCTCGCTTCGTGCCGCGGGCAGCCCCCGCGCAGGCCGCGGACCCTGCCGGCTGGGGACTTGCTCTTGTTTGTTATTATTCTCTTTATTTCCTCTGCGAAGAAGCAGGCGTTTTCATGCGGCAATATAAAGCTGGATCGCTAATAATCGAAAGTTAAAATGCAAACGCTTCACTAGGAAGCATTTCACGCAGCTGGTGCAAAATCGCAAGGTTTTTCACTCTTATTGGTTATCTACAGGAAAGGAAAAACAGTTTTATGATTTTTTTTTCCTGTGTGTGTTAGTATTGTCATCAAAATAAAAACGCTTTTCCTACATCAATGGTTTTTTCCATACATCCTAAGAGCTTCTTGGCTTTAAAGGTCTAGTTATTTTTGCTAATATATCAAGATTTTAACTCTTGACTATTTAATAAATCAACTCCAGATGTATTGTACTGTATTTATATACTTATTTTCAGAGATACATTCTGGCTCATTAGATTGCTGTCTAACCATTTCAGTGCTTCAAAGCGACAGTGCTGGGAATTGTCAGCTCTGAAGACAAGGTTAGCTCACAGAAGCAGGATGTGTTGTGTAAAACGCTGATTTATAAAAGTGTGACAATCTATATATCTTGCAGGTCGAATTGCATGTATTATATGATCAGAAATACATAAAGGATTAATCTGCCAGTGCTTATTTTAAAGCATCATGTTGTCTCTAAAGGTGCCAGAGAGATAGCGGAGCAGAAGCCGGAAGGTGCATCTTCGCACCCACCCCAGCCTGGAGAAGCTGTGGCAAAGCAATCCTGCCCTGCTAACAAACCCCCAAGACCTAACCCTCACTGCAGCCTTGCTGGGAGCGGTAAGCATCCTGCCCTGCCCATGGTGAAGAACACTTCCTGCGAGCCAAATAGATGCCTGCTCATTTTAAAAAATCTTTTCTGACTTTGACGGGCTCTGGACCAGCAGGTGACACATCCTCGGGCCTATGAGCCTCCGAGGGTGTTGCTTTCCCATAAGTGGTTGCTTTCTGAGAAGCTTCAGTAGCCTCTGTGCCAAGGGGGCTCTGGGGGCTGGGGGGTGTGCTCCTGCAGGCTCCGTTTGCCTCCCTCCCACCAGCCTGCAGGTACGCTTTCCTATTCATAGGTAGGCTTGTGGTACTCGTATGAAGGTCACATCCACCTCCAAGTTTGTGGGTAATCAAGCCTACTTGATGAACAATTTAATCAGTGCCTGATGCAGCCTTGGTTATAGCTGTGGTATATAAAATTGTCTTCAAATCTAAAGCAGTCGTCGCAGGCTAGATGGGGGAACTAACAACGCAGTGGTAGTTCCTGCCCTGATCCTGGGAGAAATGCTGTGCAGCTGCATCCCAGTGCAGCTGTAGGAGCGCAGCAGCCTGTACTGGCGCGTGGCCATTTCAAGGCCAAGGTGGGGCTCCTATTCCCAGAACGCTCTCGTACAGGTTACTAACCAGGTTACAGCTTGGGCATGCATCCCTTGGCAGCCCTTGCCAGGGACGCTTTCTGTCTGCTTGGTGAGAGGGCTGGGACTCTTCCTTCAAGGACACTATCAGGCAACTGTGCTGCCGCTTGTGCGCATGGTTTTTGTGATAGAGTGGCAGGACGGTGGGAGCTGAAGGCCGCTCAAATGTGGCACTGAATGGCACTCGGTGAGTTTGTCCTGTTTCTTGAAGGAAACATGCTCCACCCATGCTTTACGCCCTGCCCAGCCTGCTGGTTCATCTACAGGTGTAGAAGGAGGGTGGGGTTTTATGGTTAAGATGTTACTGTCTTGGGACCTTTATTTTATAACGTTTCAATCCAGTTCCAAGTTAATACAACGAGTCTGACGAGTTGTAAGTACAGAAAATGGTATCCCCGTCCTGCCTGATGGCTTTTTGGTCAAGCCTGGGCTGTGTTTATTGCTTCTCAAATGGTAGCTGGGTTTGTCAGGTTTTAAGATCTTCCCTGGGGTGACAGTGCTGACAGCCCACGTTGGAATTGGCAAGTAGAGTTGAAGTTACTTGCTTTGTGAGTAATATGGTAATTTGTTTTCTGAGTAACAGTTCGATGAAACAGCTTTGTGTTTTGTTTCTTTTTTTAACGAGTTTAATGGTGCTTAAAACATAAAAAGTAAAATTGGACTTAAAATAGGGTATTTCTTTTAGTAGTTTAATTGAAGTGGCTCCAGTTGTTAGTGTTTAGTATAATCTCCTTATGGGGCAGGCAGCTGTAAAAGTAGGAAAGCATTTTAAACTAGTAAAAGGGTTTTCACAGTCGCTTCCTCAACGAGGCGCCGTCTTGCTTTTCCTGTGGTGTTACCCATGACTGCAGCCCTGCTCCGGCCGGGGTGTCCTACGCTCCTGCTCGGTGAAGCGCGCCCGCCCGGCCGGCAGCTCCAGGCCTTGCCGGGGCACGTCTGCGTTCCTGCCCAGGGCTTTCGGCTCTCCCCGGCGTGGGGAGCCCCCGGGACCGGCCAAACCCATTCTCGAGCCCCCTGCACACCCCGGCGCGGAAGCGAGGACTTCAAAGGAGCCCTCGGTGGCGAGAAGGGGCGGACAAAGCCAGCGCCGGGCTACCGAACGCGGCGCTCCGCCGGCGACTTTTTAGGCGCTTTAAAGGAGAAGTGACAGGGCAATCATCTCCTCGGCTCGGCTGCGGATGGGAGGGTGGAATCTTGCTAACAGCTCGTGTATCTGTATATTTAATTGCGACCTGGCTGCGTGTTCCTGTTGGAGAAGGATGCAGATCACAAGCGAATCTATAAAAACGCGGTTGACAAGCCCGGGAAAGGGATAACTGACAGATGAAACGAGAGTCAGCGCGGAGCTAACTGGCAAACGCATCGGTACCAAGTCAGATTCCTTCTGAGAGGAGGAGTAGTTTGTTTTATTCCGGTGCTCCAGAGTTTAGTCTCCTATCGGTGTGATGGCGTAGAGAGGAGCTAAGGTGCCCTGTTTAGGATACAAACATGCAGATTAGATCAGACTTCAGACACCGTGTTTCATTCGAGATTTAGGACAGTCAGAGGAATAAACCAGGCTTCTCCCACCGACGAAAATACGGAATTTTCTTTTAATGACTTAAGGAGATTAAAACTTGTTGAAACACAACTCTTGTGCATACGGATTTAGTGAGCTTTCGGGATTTGACAGAGTCGGGAGCTGGGGTCCAGAGCTCAACGCCACCGTTGTGCGAGGCTGGGGCGCTGGTAGTGTATCAGCCCGGCTCCCGTTTTCTTCACTTTTGTGTTACTTTAAGTTTTCAATGAGGCTAGTGTAATTACGAGGCGTTTAACTTTTTGCCAGGCTCTTTCATTATGGCTTTTCATTTGCACCTCGCTTTTAAGGGAAGTAATAACATTCACAGTCAGGGGCAAATCCTGTTAATGAACAAATTAAAGTTCAAACAGTTATTCAAGTTCACAGCCCCGCTCGCTGCTCCTTTTAATAAGAGTTATACATGTTACTTTCTCTCGGGATCACTCCCCCTTTTATTACTTTTTAAGCTTTTCATAAGCACTAGCTGGCTATGCGAGCAGCTCCCAGCCTCTGAAGAGCCCACAAATCCTGAATGGAGCCCTAATCCGACCTTAATTTGGCAACTTTTGTAAAAAACATAAAAGCTCGGGTGCCACCCGTGTGCGCTCAGATTATAATGTCGCAAGGAACAAGCCGGTGGAAGGCCCCCTCTATCCGGCACCCACCTATGTGAGTTGGTTCTCTAGCCTCAGGAGCTGTGCAAAAAGCCTCTGAGTGCCTCATGGGTACCGGGAGAGAAATTAAGATCGTTACCCCTGGGAATTCCCACCCCCTCCCACGATAGCTCTCCCCGGCTCTGCTGGGCGTGGGCTGCCGGGGCAGTCGGTGCCGCAGCCCGTCCCGCAGCGCTGCCCCTGGGCCGGCTGCCTGCCTCAAGTGCCAGCAACGTGCAGTTAAAAAAAAAAAGAAAAAAAAAAAAAATTCTTGCGCTCTTCCGTTCTTCCCGCCCCCTGGCCCCTCTTCTCTTTTTTCAGACCTTCCGCGATTAGAGTGTCTGCACTCACCTCGGCATTTGCATAACATGAAACAGAATTCCCCTTGTCAAGGGCTGCCCCGGCCCAGGGCAGCCGCGAGTGCCGGTGGGACCGGGCGGGGAGCGGGGCGGCTCCTCCCGCGGGGCCGGCGGGCAGGGTCCAACAAAGCCCGGGGAGTTTGACACAGGTTCAAGGCAGCGCCGGTGCAAACGCGCTGTCTATGTACAAATAGAGGAGATCACACTCCCCATTATCTACCTCCTGGCGAGTGTTTGATTTGTGACATCAAAAGCTTATCAAGGCAAGCTCACAAAAAAAAAGAAAAGGGGGAAAAAAAGGTACCTCTTCATGGAGGGAGATCCCTGCGGTTTGGGTGATGCAGGGGAGGGAGGAAGGGGCCGGCGTTGTCAAAACGCCGCCGGTGCCAGGGAGGCGATTCTGCCCCGCCCGTGTCCCGCGGGCCGAGCGGCGGGGCTGGTGCGGGGCCGGCCGCGGGCGCGGGGCGCTGCCGCGGGCGCGCAGAGCGGCGGGCGGGCGGGCTGGCCCCGGCGGACGGCTGGAGGGAGGCCCTGATTCCTCGCAGCCATCCACACAGAAGTGGTTTGATATAATCACCATGACAACTGCCGCCTATAAGCATACAAATAATAGAGATGAAATGGACAAAAGATTAGCATGCCATGAAAAGTACAATAAGTTTCTTATTTAGCATTTAGATAACTGTCTTTCCTTCGAAGCAGGCTTCAAAGTTGAACCCAGTTTAGACCAAGAGGATTAATTCTTTCTCCCGCATGCTTCATTGAATCTCTCATTACCAAACTTTGTGTGTATTGATGTAAGATTTGATTGAAGATTAGAGCATTTAGCAAATCTTGCTTTTCTGCATGTATCAGGCCTTTTCAAGCGCAGACCGCGCTGCCCAGTGGTCAATACCCTTACTTTTATCCAGTGTCTGCTTCATTTAAACTTAATCAACTCCCTCAATGAACTGGAACAGGGAAACGTCCCTGAGGTAAGAATGTTGTGCTTTTCTTAGATAATTCTTTGCTCCCTCTCCCAATCCGCTGGCGTTAAACCTAAAATTGCTCTCTGATGAACTTAATCAATATGATAATGACAATTGGAGCTGAATGGCTCGGCCTGTGCTCAGCACGGACAACGTAGACGGCTGTGCCCGTTACCCAAAAGCAACTTCTCCTTTCTCGCCTCTCCTTTTGTGTTCACTTCTCCCACCTTTCTTTCTCTCTCTCCCCCTCTTCCCACCCCCTCCCCCCCGTGACACCGACCGCTGTTCACGCTGGAGAATGATGCTTCTTTGTGCGGCAGGAGGACTCGTATGTCACCGCCCGGAGGAGCGGAGCGGAGCGATTGGCCGGGTGAATTATCTGCCTTGTTGCAGTGAATTATTTGCGCTGTTTCCTTTCCCAGTCAACAAGTTTCTGAGGTATGGCGCAGATCAATCAAAGCTGACAGAGCGCATGTGAAGCTTTTACTGTGTAAATCTGGACCTCTTGTCCCGGCTTCGTTGGCACTGGCATCTGTATATCATTTTTATACTGCTACCAGTAGAGCAATTTCAAAAGTATTTGCAAGGAAAATGGATGTCCCCATCTGTTCCTGGAATCATAAATGTGCCACTTTCGGAGGGTTTTCACTGGTAATCATATCTTTAATGATGAACAAACTTGTGATATATACCTTTCCATAAAATGGGGTTTTCTTCACTTTATTGTGATTGGCTGGGATAAATAGCTTTTCCATATGTTAGGAAGATAAAACATAAGATTACCAGACCTCGTTTCTTTGATCATAAACAAAAGAAACAATTCGCTTTAAACAGAAACAACTGCAGAATTAAATTGTATTAATAAGCTATCGATGGGCCAGGAGGTAAAAAACAGTCTCCACAGAAAACACAGCTGGTTTAAAATACGAATAGTCAAGTCAGTCCTCGCTATTCGGATGACCTTAATGCAGACGTGGAATTTAAATACTCGATGCTAATTTAAATTTTGATTTTCTTAAATTTGTCTTGTCTTTATATATATATTTTTTTCCTCTAGCTTGACTTTGAATTTCCTTAAGTGCCAGAGCGAGGATACGGTGCTGGATAGTGCATTGCCATGCACTATATTTAGCAAACAGCTGGAAGAGAAAATGTCCTCAGGAATCCGGACTGTTTTGTTGTAAATGTCCCTCCAGTCCTGGCACTGCAAACGTAAACGCTTCTTTCTACAGACGTGTAGAACGCTACCTGGGAGCGCTGGGTAAGGGTGGGCTCGGGGAGCCACTGCTCACCCCACGGCACTCCTCAGCAGCTTTACAAGTGGCCAGGGCGACGAGAGGTGCCGTGGCCAGGGCTGCCCGGCGGCGGGGCTGCTCTCCGCCCGGGGGAACCGGCGGGCCGCCCCCGTTTCGGTGGGACAACCCCCCCCGCCCGGGGCCGCGCAGTCCGCGCCCGTGGGGACCGGTGCACAGCGGCGGCTCGGGTGGCACCGACAGTGCACTCCCCTCCCGGGAGAGACAACAGCATCCTCAGACCCACTGCCCGCTCTCCGCAAGGAGGGACGGTGGATGCTAAACGAGGTCTCGTCCGCTGGGGTTGGGCCCTCCGGGGATGGGGACAGGGTTCCCCGGGCAGGCCATGCCGAAGGGACATCCCCGCCTGGCTGTCGTGCAGGGTGGGAGCCCCAGCGACACCGAACAGCGCCGGGATCGCTCCGCTCCGCGCCTTGGGGACCCCGCGCCCGGCCCCGGGTCCCGACGGCTGCATCCCGAACCCCTCGTGTGCTCCGCGGCCGGGCAGCTCTGCCCGCTCCCCAGACGGCAAAGGGGGCAGCGGCCGCGACACCGCCATGCAAGGAGACGCCTCCGAGCCCCTTCCTCCCGGCCCTGTCCTCGGTGGGCGCAGAGAGGGCGGGTCCCAGAGAGAGCAGGGCCGGCGGCAGCCTCCAAGGGCGGGGCTTCCAGCCACCCTCCCACCCAGCCTTGCCCGCACCGCGCCGCGTTCCCGCGGCCGAGGGCGGGAGTCGGTGTCGGCGGGCGGGAAAGCGAAGAAGTTAACGTCTCCTAAGGCCGGAGTAGACCATTAAATCATCTGCCTGACCTTCCACATTACAGGGCCGTATTATTCCATCCAGTCCTAAGGCATTAAGCAACTAATTTGTGTTCGAGTAAAATTTGCCCACAACAGTCTCTTGAGGGTTTCGAGAGACGGAGATTTTGCTCTTGTCCCGAAGAGTTTGTTGTGGCAGTTAACCCTCGGTTAAGGGATGAGCCTCGTTCCCATGACACGATGCCCTTGTTTAAATCACTCCCAAATGCCAGGCTTTTATTTTGGAACCTACTAGTCCCGTTGTTGCAACTGTGGCCACCTCGGCTTTCCCCTTCCTTTGACACACGTGTCGTGCCTGGTGTTAGCACAGATGAGAGCCTGGCCCCTCCTCGGGCTGCCTGGGGTCTCCTGAAGCATCAGGAGCTTGCCTGGTGACTGCCACAAGGAAGAGTCCCAGCACTTCCAGCTGGGTAGGCCAATGGGACATACCATTTAAAGGCACTGCGCCTAATCCTCTCTTACTGCGAAATCACGGGCCAGCACACCCTTCTGACCAAGCCAACACACAACGGGAGAAGGACGAGGTGCCTTCTTGAGAAGCTCTGCTCCCTCCGCCGGCCAGGCAAAGCCTGAAGGTGCCTGCCTGGATGTGGGTGGTTGTAGTGCTCTGGGCTTGGAGTATTCGTGGAAGAGGA